>NC_139321.1:10802500-12087500 GCF_056507025.1 Lutjanus erythropterus | reverse complement strand
ATCCACACTGGAGGCGTTTTGGCACCGCCGAAATTCAGATGACCTGCGCTCACGCCTCCTGTGTCGACGCAGAAGGACTGGAGCTGCTGCTGCTGCTCTGCTGACGTGCTGCTTTCTCTACACAGCCTGTGCAGACATATAGGCAGTGTTTCAACTGCTGTCTGTTTGTCTGCTAAGCAATGCTAGTCAGATTATCCCAGTTCACATTGTATAGCATCTGTGGAGGCCAAAGCTATAACAAGGCTTTGCACGGCTACTGTGAATCAAACATTGTGACTCATTTATGATGCCGCTGTTCAAGTTTTTCTATTGTTATTGGTACAATGAAACAGGCCGAGGTGAATGGAAATCAATCAGACTTTGATTTTGTCACACTATACTTTCACATCCAGTGTTTTTTGAGATGACTCAGACCATGTGGTTTAAGACAGACTGCTCCTTCTCTGTCTGTATCTTCTATCTTCCAGCGTTTGTTATTTAACAGGTTGTTGCATGACTCAGAGCACGTTGTTAAACGAGGTTGGTGCTATTTTTCACCAGGAATGAGGTTCCTCACCCATATAAATCAGTAAACCAAGATAGAGACACATAGACAATGTCTACCTCTCTTCTCTCTCCTCCTCCACCTCTTCTCTTTCTCTTCACTCACTACTTTTATTATATACTTTGATTCATCTTTTCCTCCATCCCTCTTGCTTTCTTTCTCAACTAGACAGACACAGAGTTGAATAAAGGTTAGACAAAAAGTAGAGGATGCAGAACAGAATATATTCCAATAGAGCTTCATAAATATTTAAATGATGACTTAACTGCAGAGAATGTAATTTGAGGGCATTTTCAGCAACGGTGCATCAAAATATCATATAAAGAACTAATTTCTAATGCAGTAGGAATAAAAATATTCAATGTATAGTCTTTGTAAAAAAATAATAGTAATTGCAGCCACAGTACTAAGACACACTGACTTATAAAGCAAGAAGGCTGACAATGATATTATATAAGTGAGTGGCTGGTAATACGTTCAGGTTTCACACACCTATAAGACTCTACACAGGAATGACTGTCTCCGTACTTAATCCAGCTACATGTGTCATCAAGTTTACATGTAGACTGTGACCCAATTAGTGTAAATAAGTAGGTTAAAGCCCCTACACTCCCATTGTTCTTCCACACAGGGGCTTTAATTAAATGCCTGATTATACCTGATTATGAGTCTGTCAGCATGTACAAGCAGGCTCTTTTAAAACATTTTTATATGCAGCATATAAAGCACAGGTGTAAAATGAAGGCTGGTTGGATTCCATCTATTGTACAGCTGCTATAGCTAGTTGCTGGTGTGTTCTGCATACTGACTCTCTGTCATGACTTACTGGGGCACTTTAACAGAACAGAGCCATTGTTAATATTATTAGAAACACTTGTGCTTTACCTATGACCTGTCAAAATGTCTGCAGTGCAAAGGCATTTAATTAAACTTGTAGTTTAACTGCATTTTATAGTAGCTTGCTTGCTATGTTATGTTCATATTTGCATAGTGATTAAATTGACAGTTCATCCAAAAATTAAAACTCAATATTTTTCCTCTGGCCTGTGTTGCTATTTATCCGTCTATACTGTTTTGCTGGAGTTGCCTACTTTTGAAGATACAGGCTGTAGAGATGTCTGCCTTCTCTCCAGTATAATTAAACTAGATGGAACTCGGCTTGTGGTGCTCAAAGCACCAAAAAAAATATGTCTGAAAAACTCAACAGCAGTGTCCTTTTCCAGAGTACCATCAAGTCTCATTATATTGGAGAGAGGTCAGACGTCTCTTCAACTGATATCTCCAAAACTCATAGTAAAATAATGTAAAAGGATATACCACAGTAGGAGCCAGAGAAAAAAATATGTATTTTTGATTTCGGGGTGAACTGTCCCTTTAAAGTGGCTGATTTTCCTCCTTTTGTTTTCCTTTTGTTTTATGTATAGTAAGCTGCTGAAACTACGACCAATTTGGGGCCATAAAAAAGAAAGGAGTGCTTTTATAGTTTTATCATGACTTCTTTACTGACTGATGGATGTAAAATCAAAGCTGGCATTTTTTGCACTTTCCCATGAATAGTGGGGTATTTTATTTTTGTTTTTTATGTGTGACCTGAGAACAAGTGGGCAGCCTCTGCAATAAATTCAGTTGAGTGGCGTTTGATGTTAGCATGTGACTCTTTTGTATTATTTGTCTATTTGGTGTTACTGATGATACTAATTAAGGTCCTGTTCCATTTAGTGTAGCAGAACCTTTCCTTTGAGGCAGCATGCACAATACCATCACTCTGTCTCTATTTGTCCTAAATGGAATGGAACCTTAATAAGTATAATATATAACACCTGCACACCTGGCTGCTGTGAAAAAGATCTATTGGTAGCTTGCAAAGCTGTGCTTCCTCAACACTTCTTAATAGTTTTGTTGTACCTGTTAAGATAGGAATGACTTTGTAGCGTTTGGTGACATCATGTAATTCTTACCATACCTTAACTTCAAGCTTATCAGAGGCCTGATCAGCCAGGATTACTAACAGCTGTGTGAAGATATCGGTCTCCATTTTCATGCATGCATTGCAGTCGAGTGCACCCTGCACAGTGCGAACTTTTGGGGCGAACTATCCCTTTAAGATACTTTTACCATCCACTTCTACACATCTGCTCCACTCCTAATCCATTCAACAGCCCATTCAGCATCAACTAATTGTTGGACTGTATTGCTTTACTGTAACTGTTATGTCATATTACTGCAAATCCCTTCAAAATGAACCTCAGTCTGTGTCTAAAGCACCTGCTTTAAGGGATAACATACAAGCAGCCGGTCATAAGCCCTGACAGGATGATTCGATCCCTGACACACAAAGTGGCTCCTTCCTCTTCTGCTCTTCCTCTGCTGTGTTGAACTAACTTACTTACTAACCAGGTATTAAAATGCTAATATAGCAAAAATCCCCAGTGTTGAAAGGTCAGTTGAGTGTCAGTTTGATGAAGATTATGAACTGGTTTAAATCTCAGCATTACAAATATGTGTTAATCTTTGTCGGCTCTGTTGTGGTGTTGTTCATGTGTTAAACAGACTGTTCAACGTAGCTTATTTCCATTATAACAATTGCCTTTGATTGAGTGCAGCAAGTGTATACACACTTCATGACATGAAATGGAATGATTTTATGTTTGTGTGTGTTATCGGTGTTCATTATTTGTCTTTGTTACTTCTCAGTGTGTATTGATCAACACTCTTCAAATTCAAAAGGCAGAGAAAGAGCAGTAAGAGCGAAGGGAAACAAAAGAGACAGATAAAGAGGAACAGATAGAAAGAGAGAGTGGTGTTTCAAGTGTGTGTGTGTGTGTGTGTGTGTGTGTGTGTGTGTGTGTGTGTGTGTGTGTGTGTGTGTGTGTGTGTCTGTGTGTGTCTGTGTGTGTGTGTGTGTGTGTGTGTGTGTGGCTGCTCCTCCACCTTCATCCATCCACATGTTGTTTTCCATCATTATCCCAGACACAGACAGTGAGAAATCCTGACATCTATTCAATAAACTGTCAGCACAATCAACATCAATATGTTAGGACTTTGACGAGCTCCACAACAAACAAAGCAGAGACAGAGGCAGCTGTTTATCTGACACGGATGCTGAAATAGTCACCTGTAGTCCGGCTAAAATCGCAGTGCAACTTTTCTGTCAATGTACAGGATTCGACTGCTCTCTGTCATTTTGTCTCTCTATTTTACTTTTTGTTGGTGGAGCACATCTTCACACATTTTAATTAATATTCTTGCAGAAATTCTCAACTCAAAACATATGCTGTTTTTATCAACTTTTAAAGGAACAATACGTAGCAATTATATGTACATCTAGAAATGAGTACTGTATTTTACTCATTTTTGGGGCCTAAAGCAAAAGTAGTCATGTGGCTCTCTACATCCCTTGTTCTCCTCCATTTCCAACCCTTGAAGAAATAACTTAGTGTCTCAGGAAAGAAGTTGCTTTAGAGTTTGATGGCACGATAGATACTTCTGTATCTCTTGCCAGACAGCAGCTCAGTGGCTGGTGGGTATTAGGGCATTCACAGGTAGTCATCGACTACAAAAAGAGTAGTCAACTAGTGGACTAGTTGAAGAAGATCAATATTTTTCACCCAATAATCATGGTCAATTCTTATCAAAAAGATCTCAAACACAACCAGTAAAGGGTTAACTAATATAGGACCGGGCAGGACCAAACTGGGACAAGTGAAATAGCGATCGGACTGAACACCAGCAAACTTCTCTGAGCTGTTTGATTGTATGGAACAACTGTTTTTGTGAAGGCAGCAGGAGTCTTTTCTGCTCTAAATACCTTAAATTTTGCTCACTAAGCTTGGTTGACCACAGTTGAATGGTTAGTCTACAGTGATGCAGTGTTGTGGTTTTGATAGTCGTTTTGTACCCTCCCGTTTCATCTTTTTTTCAGCACTGCTGGGGTAAATTCGCTCCATTTTTCAACATTCTGTACGTTGCCCTGAGCCGACTGTTTTGTTCTAAAAGCCAGACCCAAACAGAACTTTAGCAGTCTCATTAACTCCTCTATTCAAATGGACAGTTTCTATAAAAACTACAGAACACAAGTGAAGGAAGTCAAACTAAATCTGAGCCAACACAGAGCTGAATCCATCCTCCCAATGGACAATCTGTGTAATCTCATTATTTCAGCTGGGGTGAAAATGTTAAGAGTCCATATTTAGAAATTTGGCATGTCCCCATCTGCCTCCAGAAAGGCTCCAGCTCAGTAAGACCAATGAAACAATCTGAATATACTTAAAGGGCAACTTAACCCGATTACCCCATGACCGGTGACACCTTACAGCTATAACAGAACATTGCTCTCTCCTCACTGTCTGCACCAGATGCAGTGCAGCCATGTTTCTCAGCCGTCCATCTCATTTTCTGTCAACACAACTGCACCATCAGTGGTCTAACAGCTCATATTTCATTCACGCAGAACTGTGGTCCAGCTGCTGTCAGTCATACACTTTCAAACTCTTTTCAGATTACACCAAACTTTAAAAAATAGTTATATCTGAAATTATAGTTCTTTGAATTTTCTGTTAGAAACAGGCCTGGATTTCCAGACATACAGCTCCACCACTGCGCACAGCTGGATTCTGTTGTTATATACATATTTCATAGTTGGGTAGAGTAAATATGATATGTGCATGGAGTGCAGAACTTTATTGGTCCAAAAACTCATGCAAATGTACTACACAGAACCAAACCAGATCCACCTGTTATTTGAAAGCTGGGACCCAGACCCATGCAGAGCTTGGCACTGACTTAACAGCTAATTGTTCTTAACAAGTTAACTCTAATAAACACATTGTCAGAACAAAATTTGTGTCTTACCTAATGAAACATTAGTAGACTTCTTCCATGTCCCTGGCCAAGATGCATATAATCCATCCTCCTTGCCAAGAAACTCACTCATTCGCTACTGTGACTTGTTTTGAATCAGCTGTGCAGTTTTGTTGCGTTAAGCATAATAAAGATAACCTCAACTGTCTGGCCTTTTGAACTATAGCAACGATTGCTCATTCATTGTCGGCTGTTATCGTTGGCATTGCTAATTTGCTGTCATCTGTGCTCTCTTCGTTTAATCTGACCTCTGCTCTCTGACCCATCACCTCCTGAGCAGGGGCACTTAATTGCGCAGGTCACTGAACACTACCGTGTGGTTCAAACCCATACAGATCCCAGTCTGGGTCCTAGGGTTCTTCTAGAATGGAGTACAAGGAAAAATCACATATTTTTTTCACATATTTTATTTGATCTAGAGGACAGGGACTCCATAAGAAAGAGGACACCAAAAAAAAAAAATTCTGTCAGGGCTGACTTTCAAAATAAGGGCAGAATATTTAATTGGATAGGTTTAGGAAACAAAACTATTTGGGTAGGTTTAGCGAAAGATCATGCTTTGTGCTAAAATAAGCATGTTACTTATGCAAGTTCATATAAGTAATGTACATAAGTTACGTATGTAACTATATAAGAATGCAACTTAAATCCCTTGCTTAGTGTTTTAAAAGGAAGTCACCGCTGGTTTCAGACGGGTCACAAACCCCGTCTCTTGGGTGTTTGACCCATCAATCCATCCCACCTCCTCCAAACACAGACCTGTGACACTTCATAGGTACACTATGTCATCCGACTTTGATGGCACATCAAAACATATTACCAGAGGGATGCCTCTAGAAATGATGCTACAGGGGCAGCTACAGCGTCATACTTTGAAGCATAAGGTCACGGACCAAGCTGCCAGTTTTGATGCATCGGAGGAGAGAATGGGCTAAAACAAGCAGGTTTTGTCCCCAACCATAGCCAATAAGTGGTTTTATTTTTGAAACAGCAATGTCACCCCGTTGATAATTAAAGAGTCAGATGGCAGTTTAGAGCCATCATCAGATAACATCGTTTTCAACTGAGAAGCGGTTTGTCTGCACTGAATATATTCATATTTCTGGTGGAGACAAAAATGACTTAAAAGGTGCACAGGGTCATAAAGTAGCTGATTGTTAATTAGCAGTAATGGACAGCTGGCTGCAAAAATATCCCATTTACAATATTATATGGCAACTTCCCAAAGGCATTTATTCACTGAAAAACCAATGAAACTCAAATTTAAAGAAAAATCATTTATTTGACTTTTTTTTTTAAAGTGTTCCTCTGTTTCTGCGGCACAAGTCAAACATGGTCAGACGTTTTTTTTTTTCACTTTATGAACTAGGTCTGATCTTCAGTAATGTGGCATTGCTATAAGTTATATGAAATATTTGTCTGTTAATCAGCAATAAAAGTAAAGAATGTGTCCACTGGCCAATTTAGAGTTAAATATTGACTGCTACAATGTTTTTATTAATATGAAATGAATGTGGTTATACACTCACTAGTATTCTGTGTTGTCAGTAGAATACTGCAGTATATAAAAGTCATATAAAAATCTGACTTT
Source organism: Lutjanus erythropterus (assembly GCF_056507025.1). Taxonomy (NCBI): domain Eukaryota; kingdom Metazoa; phylum Chordata; class Actinopteri; order Lutjaniformes; family Lutjanidae; genus Lutjanus; species Lutjanus erythropterus. The sequence goes on along the minus strand of NC_139321.1, from coordinate 12,080,505 downwards.
AATGAGCCACTGCATCAGTTATTCTGCTTGATGTATCGCTCCTACACAAACTGATGATAAAACTTAATGCGTCTTATAGTTCAAGACACTCGGAGACGGAACAGAACATACAGTATAACTGCCCTCCAACAGACACACACTTATTCACAGCATACATCAATGATACCATGAGTAAGTAGACAGGCAGTACAGGCTGTTAAGTACCAGATGGTCACACATCTAATTGACAAAACATGGAGATTTATTGCTTAATTATACCCATCGGACACATTTACTAAACAAGCACATTAAAACATTGAGTAAAAGACTTCAGAGAATAGTGTTAAATATAATCAAACACACAGTAATGCATACACACACACACTATGTGACATCTGACATTTCAGAAACTGGCCTTTCAGGCTGTGTATGAATATACAAAGTGTCATGTGTATTTAACAGCGTGCTAAATTCAGAGTAGTAATATATTGCATTAATAAGTGTCAGTGTAAAGAGCTGGCGGAGCCTCTGGCTTGGTTTTACTATTCATTCTGAATGAGAAAACAGTCTTCAAAGGTTACAGTCAGACAGGAGAAGTCATATCGCTTTTATTAAGCATTTCCAGCCACATTAATTACTTTTTCTATGAATGCGGGTTGGCAGCCTCTCACGTTCTCAACTTTTTATTTGTGACTTCTTTGACAAACACATTAAAACAGTCAGTTGAACCGCTCAGACTTACTCAAACACAAGCTCACACAGCAGTTTTCATGGCTTTAGAAAAAAAAAAGGGCACAAGCAGAACTCTCCAAAAATACTCATCAGTCCCTCTTCTAGTGTCATCGTTTGCATTTTTACTTTTACATCAAGTAGAGTACACTTTTAAATAACACCAAAAAGCATCTTTTTTTTTTAATGTGGTCACACTCCACTCTGTTAGATTAATGGCTGAGTCATAAATACATCATGCCTGATGTCTGCTGCCTAGCTTTGGCAGGAAAAATGTTAAAAGCAGATAATTTGGAAGGACACGGTGCATGTCCGGTGCTAAAATTTAAGGCAAATGCAATTTTCTTTATGTATTCCAAAATTACAAATTTGCCTCAGAGGGCTTGATAATTTGTACAGCATACAACCTATATCATTAAACTGTTATTTCAGATAAGGAAAATCTCCAGAAAAAATGAAGTAAAGGGGAGAAACTCAGGAAAAACTACAGACAAGGGATCTCACCCAACAGGGGTTTGCATTCTGTCTGAGGCCAACAATTAAAGTTCGCATTTTAAAGCTGCCCTAGTCAATATTTTTATACAAACAATCGATCAAATGATGCTTGTGTAATGTTAAAAGGGTTGCTCGTACTCACAAACCTTCATGAACTTCTCACCCAACTCTGCAGGTCCTCCCAGCCTCACTGTGAGCTTTAGTCTATTGTGTCTATTAGTTTTAAACTGCAGCTACAGGAGGCAGATATTCTCAATGAAAAAAGCTCTAATAAACTGTCTCTACAATTCCTGCCCAGCACATAATGTCAAACTGACAATAGTGACTAGTTGGTGAACACAGTGAATCTGATTAAGAACCAAATATTTTATTCAGGAGTTGGCAGGAACCAAAACAAAGCTAAAAAAGAGAATTGTATAAAATTCTACGAGTGATCAGAGACATGACTTTGAATCAGTGCTGAGGTTTCTCTGGGGCTTCTGGATGTGGAAATGAACATATTAAATGTGTGCTGTTGTGATAACAACTTGTTAAAGTGGTGCCAGTGCAATGCTGCTGCACTGCCCCCACGTGTCCAAACAAATCTATAATGCATCTTTAAATATTGATTGTGTCAGTGGTTGAATATTTGAAGCTTTAAATCTTTTTCTTTAGCTGCCCAACATTAGCTCTACATACTATACATACTGTAGTGGAAAACTACGGATATTGTAGTAATCAGTCAACAAAACTTTGGCATTTATTGTTTGAAGGCATTGTTGTTAAATATAATATGATATTTTCCAGTGTCTAATCCAGAAAAAATTTAAAATCTTGTTCTCCAGTTGTAAGCAAACATTTCTGTTGTCAATATGTCACAATTTTAAGAGATTCTTTCAGTGAAAATGGAATTTGTGATGCCAAAATGATCATTACCACTAATCGTACTGCATATCGCAACCACAATATCTGTAAAAATAATTGCTATATGACTTTTTTTGCCAAATCGTACAGCCTTTGTAACTAACTTATTAACTTAAGTCACCTACATAACTTAACTTTTGACCCAAATTTGAACCGAAACATCAACAGAGGTGAAGGTGCTGTCCAGCTGCACACAAGTCCTCACATAGGCCGTTTTCCAGAACTGGCTCAAGCACTTTCAGAAACCGCGGACCAAAAGGGGAAGCTTCAGAGGATAATCGGCTAAAATAAAGTGTGACGACAAACAAAAACAAACAGACACGCTATTAATCCTGTAGTCAGTAAAACTCATCCTCATTTAGAGTACAGCTGTCTTCGCTTCTCAGGCAGTTTACCAACAATCCTGCAATCCTTCTGTCCAAACAAGCTGTGCAAAATAAAGTTAGTCTGCGGGAGATTTAGTGTTGTGACTGGGCCCGTGTCTGCACCACAGACATGAAAAGTAGGCTCTAATTATTTTCTCACGTCATATTTGTAGTTTTCATTGCTTCTTCCTTAATCCTTCAAGTTGAGTTACTGTAAACTCTCCTATTAAAAGTATGGAAATAATGAGATAAATGAGGCAAAACTGAAATGAAAAACCCAGAAGAGTAAGTCTCTTGGAACATATTCTGAATAATTTGTCCAGGAATAACAATAAAAAGCTTCTGTCCAACTCGCAGAGCAGGAAATTCATTATTTGGGTTTTTTAAACTGAACTTTATCCAAACTGGCAGCAGGAGTCTGTTTCTTGACCAACCCTCGTCTCTATTACTCTCTTTCTTTTTTGTCTTCCGCTCTCTAACTTTGTCCACATCGTCTTTCCTTCATTCATTCCTCCCCTCGCTTTCTCCATCAACTCTCTTCACCTCTTCTCTGCCCTCTCGCACATTTCTTGCTTTATTTCATCCTCATTGCCCCCCCCCCCCCCCCCCATCTGCATTATCCTCCTCTTTCTCTCTCCTCCTCCTCCTCCTCCTCCATCTCATCCATCTCTTGCTGAGAGGCTGCGTCAGAGCAGATAAATGTTGGACAGATGTTGTGCAGAAGTCTCGCCCTGGGTGGCATAACTAAATAAGAGCGTGTGTATTTGCCTCTGCGTGTGTCGCCTTGGGTGGCTACAACTAAATAAGAGAAGAAAAAAAATGCCTCGAGTTGTTTCCAATACATGCCCCCTGCCAGCCACAGCTCTGTGTGTGTGTGTGTGTGTGTGTGTGTGTGTGTGTGTGTGTGTGTGTGTCATTTAGAGGCTGTTTGCTTCTTAGTCGCTGCTCTTTAGCAGTCTTATGCTCAGAGTAAAAGATGCACAGTATGAAGGTATGATTCCATGATGCTTTTCTATATTTCTCTCTTTGTTTCTTCGCCTTGCTTAATTTATTTGCATTTTCACTCCCTCCTCTTTGACACATGCACACCGGGACAGAAAGAAAAGAAGAAAAGGACAAAAACAGAGACCTCTTCGTGCCTCTGTTTTTCTCCCGGCTCTGTCTGTGCTGGTGTGTATTTTCAGACCATGGTCAGTTATTAGCATTTGGCAGTCTCCCTAACTGTTCTATATTCAGCACATTAACGTGATTAACACTGCTGAGGAGGAAACATTCATGTAGAATAATGAAAATGGATTCTGTAAGTGGACGGGCTGGCCGGCTGACTAAATGTCTCGGTAAATGACTGACTAGCTGAAAGAATGAGAGACTGATTAAATGACTGAATATTCTAAATCCCTCATTGACAATTGTTTGTTGCCTTGCTAAATAAGAGACTGAGTCACCGATAAACTAACTGACTGATTGTCTTGTACAGACTGACTAGTTTAATGAGCTCTCTGCCATCATGTTTTACACTGTTTACGTTCATACTGTCAGAGTTTACTGGATAAGTGTGGTGATATTTTATGTTTTTCTTATTTCTCTTTTCTAACTAATGCCATGAAAAGGCTCATTCCAACAATGCATGTGTCCCACTAACAAGTGCTCTCTGTGTGTGTCTTCCTCTGAGCCATAGGGCTCCGTTTTTGTCCAAAAGCTATTAAAAATACATCAATGAGCTCCTCTGTTGCAGTGGATGACATGTTCCTTCATTATGATGAACATGGGCGCTGTAGTTTATTTTGAGGCAATCCCTCATACACCAGCCAGCTTCTGTAAATACTTACTAAAGCACCAAATGTGGATTAATCCATGACTGAAAATAGTCCCCATGAAATGCACCATTTACTCTTGTTTAAGATTAGCTTCTTATACAAATAAAACTAAATATCTGTGACCCAATTTAAAGATTTAGGGTCCTTTCACACCCACCTCGTTTGGTCCCAGCTGTCAGACTTTTCATTTTGATCAAAACCAAACTTACAGGTCTGAAACATCCCCTAGACCAAACAGACAAGTCTTTGTCTGACCAAAAAAGAGCTGGTCTCGGTCCAGATCCAGTTGAACCACAGTTTGTTTTGATTCTAGTATGAAATTTTTTTCTGGATGGTTCAGACTTACAAGAAATTCTGGCAGGCAATTCTCAGAAACCAGTAGGAGACCAAATGTTCAATTGACATTTGGTCCAACAACTTCACAAAGAGTCAGACGCATAAAACTTTTCAATTATTTTACGTATGTGTGTGAGAGAGAGTAATTGATTTGAACAGACAACATGCCAACGTAAGACGCACACACCTGCCTGTAATCCAATCAGTTGAAAGTATAGAGACAAAGATCATGTAGGTGATCATGACAGGATGAAGGCAAGTGTGTAGTCTTTTAGATAATTTCAGCGTGAAACCAAACCTAACCAGATCAAATGGATAGAATACAACAAAAACTTGAACCTTGGTTCAGACCATGGTTTGGACTTTCAGATGTGAAAAGGCCAGTGCATATTCAGTAGAAAGCAAAGAGTTTGATGCTGAGTATAATAATTGAAAGCACATCTTCCTCTGTCATGATCACAAACTGTCAATACACTTCATCAAGTATTAAATGTCCTGTATTCTATCATTATTTGACTTTCAATTATGGTCTTGTCAATTACTTAGGTCGGCAAATTAGCCTCTCAGCCAGTCTGTCAGTCACAGGCAGTCTCCCTTGGGTCACACTGCCTTTTTTTTTTTGAATGTATTATTATGTAGTGGCACCTGTTACCTGCAGAAACAATCAGCAAGCGGAACAAAAATAGCCTGAGAAAAAGTTGTACTCAGATACCCCATTTTTAGGCCTGGCATTAACAAAACATCTATATCTGGATGTCTTATCTGGATAAAGAAATTCACACTGGAATTTGAATGCCATCAGATCAGCAGACCACACTTGGAGGTGGTCTGACTCCAGTTGTGATTGACAGTAGAAAACACCAAGAACTATTTCTGACCGGAAAATTTCAGGCAAATGAATATTGATTCAAACTAACCAAACAAGGCATAAATTGTCAAAAACCTAAATTTTAATTAAACTTGAAAGACTTTGGACTTTTCTAGTACTTTTCTAGTTGGTGAAGTTCTGTTTTAATACCAGGTAGTGGCTTATTTTCTTGTAAAATTATTCACCAGTATATCAATACCGTTTTGAAATTCATTCCAGGGCTGTATATTCATATAGCCTTCAGACAGCCTTGAAATTCAGCCAGTAATGCAAAACAGCACTGTTTGATTGATGAACTCTGGACAGTGTGTGTAAGCCTGCCTCCTTTTCCTGTCTCCACGTCTGCCATCACTGCGGCGCGCAGAAAAAATAAGCTGTTGTGTTTGGGAAAGTGACTGACAGCAGGCAGCAAACAGCCAGACGGCAGCTGAGATCTGATTCACTGAGATCAACAAACTCTGCCTCTGCTGCTGTAATGTGCTCTGTTCCACGCTGTCAGAGAGTGACAGCTTTACTGACTGACTGGCTGACAGAGTGCCTGACTGAATGACCGTTTAACTTTCTTTTCTCATCATTCTTGATCTTTTTTGTTGTCTTGCTTGTTTTCTTTCTTTCTTTCTTGGAGGTACGTTTAGCCTTAGCGCCCCAAGTATACCACTTTCAGGCTGTCTGTACTGCCAACACTGTTAAGTAATAATGGAAAAGGCCTTCAGGGCAATCACACTTAATTTTGTAAGTCTAATTTCCCAATACACCCAGGCTGAGAAAAAAAAATCTATTAATTTATACACACACACACACACACCAGGAAGGATACTCGCACACACACACACGGACCGAATCACAGAGGTGCACCCACGCAAACATACACACGAGTGGCATTTACGCGTATGATCACAAACGTGTCATTTCATAAATATTCACGGCCACTTAGGAAAATACAATAACTTGTGCACATGAGCACACACATCATGTTAATTGGCAGCGTGGTTGGGGCTATTATGAGTTAATTACTTTCTTTAACCTGATTCAGTCTCTAGTAAAGGCAGAATTAACCACAGACCACTGTATGTGTGTGTGCGTGCGTGCGTGTGTGTGTTTGCACGCATGTGTCTGTGTGCCTGCAAGTTATTGAATCTGAGAGCAGAGACTGTGAGCGTTTTCTCATCTATGTGTGTATTTTCCCTCGACACAGTGGCATTGACCCCTATTAAAGTGTATTAATAGGCAAGCTAAATGTTCAGCATGAAAATCTAAGAGCTTACAGCCAAGATAATACTCTATTAAGACTGCATGCGTGTGTGAATGTGTGTGTGTGTGTGTACATACACGGTTGCACAGGCAGGGTTATCTGGGCTAGCTTGAGGGTAAAAAGGAGATTTCCTTGTGTAGAATTTGCTGATCGTTTTCTTTCACATTACCTGCACTATAATGCCGCTGCATAGATGGAGTTGATCTCTCTATAACCTCCAATATGGTATCCTGGCTTCATTGTATCCTGTGAATCAAAATGCATTACACCTCCGTTTGCACATGTTAAACGTCATATTGACTCACATGATAGTGCCGACTGGCTACAGCAGGCAGTGAGCTAACCTGAGCTTCTCCATTTTTCCCCTTCACAAGTCTGCACCTGACTTTATCAGATCTATCATCTCAAAATACATGTCCAACACTTCTTATGTCTGTAACACTGGATATATTTATTATATAACTTGGAGCTTACAAATTACAAATCTGTCCAAAGCAGGATCAGGCGATGCACAAAGTCCCATTCGCTGTGTTAAAGACGTCGGCAGAAGCATTCTGTGTTAAGCAAATGGAAATGCAAAATCTTGTCACTTATAAATCATAGCAAGTTGGGGGTTTTTTTTGCTAGCAGCATGGCTCTGCAGATAATAATGTAGGTCTGTCAGCTAGTTAGTCCACCACATTGGTTCAGAGAGAAGTCTTTCAACAAATGTTGAATGGATTGTTATGTCATGTTGTGGTTCCCGGAAGATAAAGTCTGATTATTTTGATCCTCCTTTAACTTTTCCCTTAGCACCACGATTAAAGTGACACACTTTGAGTGAAATGTTTCAGCGACTCTCGGATGGTTTGCCATCCAGTATTTTTTTTTTTTTGAGATTGGTTCAGACATTCATGTCCCCCTCAGGTTCCCCAGACTTTTCCTCTAGTGCCATCATCAAGTCGAAATTTCAATTTGTTACAACCTGTTCTCATCCCAACTCATTAAATACCAATGTTATGTCACTGCCCCTCGGCTTGTAAAACTGATGCATAAGGTACCTGTTATGACTGTGACGCTGACAGAAAGACTTTTCAGCACGTGATTAACATCATTAAACAGTTTTGACACAAAACCTACTTAGGTAGGTTTAAGACCTTGTTTGGGGTTACAATAAATACACACATGACACAAGTCATGTGAAGCACAGAACATCATGTACCTTAAAACTTTTGATAACATTTTGGTTTCACATGAGAACCCCAGTCTCCTGGGCAAAAATGGTTGTTTGAGCCATCCATCCAGACCCGAACTACTTCTTCTTCTTTATGCTACCTTGACAGCCTGGCGCGTATCACACAGCCACAGATGGGTTTACATTGAAGTTACCTGAAAGCCCAGTGTGTCTCTTTCAGTCACTAATAGGGACCATGCACATCTGTATGAGTCACAGAGGGACGGTGACGGCTCAATGATACAGGACAATTTGGGAAAAAGAATGGGCTGTCTGTTCAGTGCTCTGTGTATGTCCAAATATCTAAGCTCAACTTTGTGTTTAGTGCTAATTAGCAAATTTTTTTGTCTGGGAAAATCCAAAGGATGTGACGTTTATGCGCGCTCCCAAGTGCCTCTTTTTAGCTCCCCTACGATGATTAGTCGACTAACTTCAACACAATACAAGCCTAAATTTACTTCAGCTCAGTTTTTGCAGGACGGCAAGCACTCTAATGGCCACTAGTGTCATTAATAAAGTTTTTCTGAAACTTCTATATAGCACCTTTAAGTGCAGCCTCATAGAGCCACTTGAATTGCTTCAGATTTTTAGTCTTGTTTAGACACTCGTAGAATTGAAATCTGAATTTTAATGGCTGAGCAAATTCTAAACATCTCTTTCTGTTACGCAAGATGTATAGTGTTACGAATGGCTCGCCACTCTTGTATTTCAATCAGGAGAAGAAGTCGGAGCACATGGTTAGAGTCAGTGTACTGTCCCTGAATCACTGCATAGCTCCGGGCTGAATTGGACTAATAAGCCAGTCACCAACAATCTCTTGGATATTCATCAGCCTCTCCACCATTGGGTCGGCCACAGCGGGCAACCTCGGCCGTGATTCTGACAAAATATTCAGACGGGGAGTTATTTAAGGACAAAAATAACCTTGTTTTGCTAATGCAGATATCATTTTAATTGGTGTGACAACATGCAAGTATGTTTGATGGTATCATGATACAACAGAGAGCAGCGAGGGTGATAGTCACAGCCATTAGGATTAGTGGTTTTGGCGAGCATTTTGCTTGAGTGAGATTTGTTTTTATCCATACATATCGCACAAGATGTCTACCGATACCAATATATCTGTGATAGGCCAATATCAGACAGTTCATCAGTGCTTTGGTACATCTTTAACCCTTTAAACAAGACTGGTGAAAGTTGCACCAAAATTTGACCCCTTCTTGTTTTGCAAACCAAAAAAATCTGTTATTTTAAATTGGATAAAAACCATCATACCAGCCAATCATATGCACAGTGCTGCTCACATTCCAACTGATGGCACTTCTGAGAAGCCAAACCTCTAAAAAAAATACTTGCTTAGCTAAGACATATTGATTATGCCATAAGACTGTAGGTAAGGAGAACCAAAAAGAGGCACACTGGTTCAGAAGGTTTAAAGAATTATGCCATGTGGTAAAACTAAGGGGAACCACACAGCGTTCAGCTTGGTGTTTATTCTGGAGAGAAATTTCCAGCAGTCTGTATTAAAACATTCTTTAATGGTGACTCACTTTACTGCGTCAAGCTCATATATTGCCTGTTGCTTGAATAATTGCAATCTAACGTGTAATTTTTCACATTCTTTCATTCTCCCTGCATGCATTCATGTCCCTTAGTTTCTCTACATTCTGCCTCAGTTTAAATATGGTGAATATACAATACCTCTCACCTTTAAAATAATCACACTGTTATGTGTCTGCTCTCTCGAAGCCTTGCGAGTGGACGTTTCTCAAAGATATGCATAGTAATAGAAGCTCACACAAGAAGCGTGGCATGATTAGTGGAATGTGTCAACATAGAAACTCAATGAATATAATAACATTTATCTTTGTAGGAAGGGTATTTGGATTTAATAGTTGTGTTGCATCCTTGTTGCATCATTTTTTTTGTTTTCTGTCGTAAATTTTACCCAAATAGTTTATTTATATACGCTGTAACCACCTAATCTGCCAGTCTGATGCATTTTCATACCTCAGAAAGTCTGTTTTCTCATTTTGCATTGTTGGTTGTTTTTATGAAAACAAGCAACATTTTGATTTCAACTTGAGCGGACACACTGGTGAATAACGTTTTTAACTAATAGAGATCACCATGAAACTTCCCCAGTTGATTTCTTACAATAAGTTTTTAAAGAGGGACTTTTCGTGTATTTCTTTTTATCACTCCATAAATCAGAAAATATTGTCAACAGCCATAAAAAAAAAATCTATTTTCGCCAATGTTATATAAATCAGGCTATGAATGATATATGAACGCAGACTTCTGTAAAAACCTTCAGAATATAGATTGGAATAAAACTAGAAAGTTTGGTGTGTGTAAGTGTTACAGAGGTAGAGTTTTCTGGCTCAGAGTAATAGAAAAATCTCATTTTAAGAAAAAGGCCTATGATATGTAATGTACAATTCCTCACATTTGACAGACAGGTCAATAAAGTAAAACAGAAAGTTTCAAATATCATGATGAAACTTCCCTAAGTGATTGCTTACATGAAACAAGCAACTCTGGAGAAAGACAGTATTATTGAGTCCCATCTGGAGGTCGAGGTTTTTTTTTTTTTGACATGATGAAACATATCATTAATAACATTTTGAATTAAAGGCATATAAACACCACTAGACCTCTGTTATACATTTTTGTGCATCCACACATTTCCAGCCCAGAGAAACTGATCATTATTAATGAAGTAACGGTGCATTTCATTTGGTCGCCTGTCGTTTAACTTCAGACAAAACATGAGATACATCAGAGAGTGCAGAAGGTCGGTGAACATGACTCAACTAAACATGAATAAAACTTTTATACATTACCTCGTGTATGACCATGATTTCTGGCTAAATCACATCAAATAGATTTTCATCAGCAATGCTACTTTTAAACAATAAAGGCAATTCGCATGATTCCACACTACTTCAGGCCATCATAAGTCTTTTATTATTTTGACTGAGAGACCTCTTGCAGTAGAAATTGCATACTGTGCATTTAAAAACTACAAAGTAACTGATTTCACTCATCTGCCAGCAGCATCTGAGCTTATTGCAAGTCTCAGTATCCTCATATGGATCATATACTTTATACAGCTTATTTACGTGCAAGTTTCAGATTTAAATACCAGGGGGCATGCTATAAATAATATTTATTATGCATTACTATGCATCATTCTGGAGTTAAGAAAAGCAGGTCACTAGTCTTCGCTTATCTAGAATAAAATCCATGCATTGATGCGCCATTGTCACTAATACTGTTGAGGTTAGAGGGGTTTTTTTCCCCACAGGTATTAAAAAGTCAGAATGTAAAACACCTTTATATTTCCACTGAATGTTCATGAGGTTTTATCGATGTGTCACTCTAGCTTCAGGGTCTTATCTGCAGAGGAAAATTGCAAACTTAGATAAGATAAAGACGAGATAGAAGATAAAGGATGTAATCTGTAGACTAAGTAAAGAAAAAAGACATCAATTACTGAAAGTCGAGGCAGCTTTATGTTAGAAACAGTAAAACAAAAGTAGACTGAGTACGTCAAACTTCAAAAAAGAGTGTGTGTGCTTGTGTGTGTGTGCGTGTTGAAGTTTTTTCTTTCCTCGTGGGCTGAACATCTTTATTATCTGTTCCCCTGCTGGTGATGGAGACACATTGTTGCCAAGTGATCGCTCGAGCCCCCTCCACCTCCCTAATCTACAATATGTTCAGTTTGGCATGTCTGCTAATATTTGATACCTCTGGGGCACCTCAAAGACACACACACACACACACACACACACACACTGATTTGCAATGTGCTCCATTTGGCAGATTGCCTCATAATTGGTACCTTTTGTACTTGTCCACTTGTGCACAAACACATGCAGGCACACATTAGCATCATGATGCTCATGAGCAATTCATTCATAAAAACTGAACTGAACTAAAAAGTCCAAAGTGTTCTTTTAACTTCATCTCATGCATCCCCTTTATTTTACAGAATAATGTTCTTTCAAAAGGAGGACAGGATCACACACATATTGGCAGTGTGTGTGTGTGTAAACCGGACATAGACAGACAGGTGTAGTATGCCATATGTTGACTTGGTTAAAAGGTCAGGCCTCTTGTGGTCTCATTATAGTATCCGGGTAGATTTTCATCTCTTGCTGTTGCAGGTTGAAAAGCCAAGTCCCTCACGCCGTCGTTTCACTCGCACATTATTTATATCAGAACTGTTCTCAGCACGTTGCGTATCTGGAGATTTCCTGCTGCATCTCACCATTCAAAGAAGACAGACTCTTTATTTTAAAGGGATAGTTCAGAATATTTAATGCGGGGTTGTGTGAGGTACTTATTGGTAGTCAGTGTATTTAGTAGTAGTGGCAGCAACATGGAAGATAAGCAATGTACTGCTGCAGGGTCAGCAAAAAAAAAGTCAGTATCAGTTTACACTAGTTTAGTGTAGTGTACACTCTATTTAGAATATTTTCATCACTTTACTTTGCCGTCATACGGACTTTTCTCAGGGAAAACTGCTGATATAGAAGCCATTGTGTCGCTTTCTCCAATGCCACAAGACACCTTTGGCAAAAACAGTAATTTAGGCTTGCAGAACAGAGGAGTTGTTGGTCTACAGGTGCCTGAGTCAGTTAGTTTGAGCTATTATGTGACTTCAGTGAATCAGAGCTATCCTTTTAAAACACCAAAGTCACACAATAACACAAGCTAATTAACAGATCGAGGCAGCAGTAGACCAGCAACTCCCATGTTCTGTGTGGTGAAATGACTGATTTTGCTTATGGAGTTTGGTTGGTATGGAGAGGAAAATATTTAGTTTATATAACAGTGCTTTCCCATTAGAAGAAACTGTGTGATGGCAAGGCAAAGTGATGAAAATGTTGTAAATATAGCGTACTCTTAAACTGATTTAGATTTTTGTAGATAGACCTTTTTGAAATGACTATAATACATTTTGCTGCTGAGCCTGTCCACGGCAGCACATTGCTTAGCTTCACTCTGTGCTTCTCCAAAGTGTGGGTCACACACACATCGATAAGTAACTCATACAACCGATCTGAACTGTCCCTTTAAAAGAGACAAGCAGACAGGACGGACAGACATACTGGGAAAGAGAGAGATTGCATTATGACAAGCAGAAGAGGAACAGACTTTAAAGTATGTTGTATTTTTCAGTGACAGGATCTATAAAGTGGTCTCCCACTGCTGAGTCAGCATGAGCACCTGAACACACACATCAGCACGCCCTGTATTTTAGGTTAAACAGATATTTGTGCACATATCCACACACACATAGTTGTTTTTTTGTTTTTGTTTTTTTGTATAAAAATGTTATAATGTCTGGTTATACCTAAACGAGATTTATTTTCAAAACAAACAATCTTACTCTTATCAGAAGGCAATAAATTGGAAAATAAATTTGGTTATGTGCTTGACAGGAACTGCCTGGCTCCCATTAGCTAATTTTAGTCTGGTTTGGTTTGGATCTTTACTGGTGGGCCAAACCAAACCAGCCAACAGCAGGATTTGGAAATAATGAGCACATGTTGAGCAGAAGCAGCCAGAGTTTGTCCTTAGCAGTATTTATTTTCACTAAACACGCATTTTAATATCCCAGGAGGCATACGGGTCTGCAGGCAGACTTACAGTGAAAACATGACATAAACTGCGTAAAAAAATACCTAAAAAAAAAATCAAAGATAGTGTTATGTCAGTTTAATGATCTTGAAAATGCACTCAGATATGGTATAAATGAGCTGCAGCTTCATTTTATTCACAAACAGGGAAAAGGGAGACTAGAGAGTGACCGTTATCTGCAGGGTCGTGGTCAGCTTTGGACAGATTGTGGATGAGTTTGGCTCAGTCACACTCCAGCCAGGTTTGGCCTAGCTGTAAAGACAATAAAGGCACGGGTTGTGAGCCAGTAGCTCCAAAGACTGTGTCTCTGTGCCATTAATATATTAGGCCATGGCAAAGTTTTCCCTCCTCTCCCAGCCAGTAAAGTCAAATCAAACTTTGTGTGGCACATTTACAAGTAAAAACTCATTCTGTAAAAGGTAAGAAACAGAAGAGGGACACAACATGAAGCCTGAAACCCACAACATGTTGGGAGTATTTTTGGAAATAGGCAAGAACTTCAGTGTAAGATGTAGAAAGAGATAGTGTATGTGATGGAATAAACAATGTGGGTTTTTAAAGCCAAGTATTTTTGCACACTAGCTGCAAATACTGTTTTCTTTATGTGACTATTTTTATGCCAAGAGATATATTCTGGTAGAAAAATACAGCCCGGCCAATAAAACTCACCACTTAAACACAGAAAAACTGTAAAACTCATCTGACCTTTCAGTGCTACTTATTATCCAAAGGTCTTCCAAAAGAAAACTAGAATAATATAGACCAGTTTTGTAATATGCCATCAATCAGACTGCATTATCTATTGTATCACAGAACTAATGAGGGTAAATCACATTTTTATTCAGTAAAACTCTAGTGCCTGTGTCACATATTGCTCTATCACTACCACGCATGTAAAACCATCTTTTGGACTACAGGTCTGCAGTTTTGAATGTATTATATGTATTTAATTGTCCTGCTAAGTTGTTAGTCTCAAGTCTTTGCTGTAAAGTTAAATCTATCACAGTGACCTTGACCTTTGACGTTGTAAACTCATAGCTAAACTAAATCTAATCTGTTCATTTTTGAGTAAACATTGATATCAAGTTTGAGATACAGTGTTCACAAGCATTGAATGACCTGAAAACGTAATGCCACCGGCGATGAAAACATAAAAGCATAAAAGGTTTTTCAAGAATTCTGAATCACAGAGGTCCTTCAGCACACAGTCGTGAGTGTGCATGAAAAAAAATTAGGCTGATCAGTCTCATGATATTCAAGGTTAGCTGCAGACAAGCTATACTTCACACTGACTCACTCACACATGCAGTCACTGAAGCCATTACATGCTAATAATAAGTTATTAAGGCATTCTGAAGGTGTTAAAGGTTAAAGAAATTCATTGTTAAAAACTGCTGATTGAGCTTTTCATATCCTGTAAGTTCTGCAGCTCTTACAGACAGTTGCACACAGTCACGCATCAAGGAAGTCTTTGTTGGAGAAGCAAGAACTTTGACAATTATCTGCAATTATCTTTTGTCCAATTCTATAAAAATTCTCAATTTTGAATTAGATTTCCACTTGAAGTTTGGGCTTTTTGTCACTAAACTAGTAAAATGTTGTTGTACTAGTTGAGTATGGAGTGAGAGTAAAGCTTCATTAAGCTTGTTGTAGAAAGAGTCGTCTTCCTCGAGGCCTGCTGGC
The DNA here is from genome assembly GCF_056507025.1 of Lutjanus erythropterus. Taxonomy (NCBI): domain Eukaryota; kingdom Metazoa; phylum Chordata; class Actinopteri; order Lutjaniformes; family Lutjanidae; genus Lutjanus; species Lutjanus erythropterus. Next base: position 12,065,213 of record NC_139321.1, on the reverse strand, counting down.
TGGTGAACTCAGTGCAGGGGGCTCGAGGGGCAGGAGACACAAAGCATGAACACACAGTCCCGCTCCTCTTGCTAAGTACCAGCCTTCCTCTCAGACATCACGATCGTCTCCAGACGTCTCGTCCTGGAGCTTCGGAGCAGCAGAGGGCGCTGAGCCCTGGAGGTGAGGCTGAGTTCAGAGCTGATCTGAGCTGATCATTGTGGAGATGCCGCTGGGATGTTGGAATGATCAACACGCAGCTGTCACTTCATTTCCTCAACATCATCATCATCACTGTTCAGCAGAGCGTGCTGAAAATTGGTACCCAAAGGCAGGACATGGAGCTTGATACAAAGCCACTTTTTTTTTTGTCCTTCTCTTGCTGGGTGGCCAGTGTCTTTCTCTGAAGTCATTTAAGACCACTGAGGCTGAGAACTGGTCCCCTAAGGACAGCTGATGGAGCTTGGTATGAAGCCTAAACAAACTGTTCTGCTTTCCTGTCTCTCCCAGGGTGAAGACACGCTGTATGTGGTACGTCAAAGGCAGCTCATTTTGGACAAATAATAAGCGAAGCATTGGTTGGCAGAAACGTTTTTTGGGAGTCTTCCGTGTGACTTTTGACTCTGCTGTTGCAGGAAACAAGAAAAATGAAGTGCCGCTCAGCACAAAGTCACATAATTTGTTGGAGCAAAGTGCCACTGATTTACTAAAAAAACAGAATACCATGTTACAAGATGTTGCCCCATTCAATCCAGCAGAGGTTCCTCATGCTGCACACACATCAAAGTACTTCATTTTGTGGCCTTTAGAGACTATTGAAATGTTATTGGACCTACTGGCTCAAATTCTGATAATAAAAAGAGTTATTTCAGGGTGTGACATCAAAGCATACAATCAGAAGAATCACATATAATTTCTTTTAACTTCAAATTTGGCATTATGGACTGCAATGGACATGTGAGCAAGAGGGTTCAAGGTGCAATGTTATGACAAAGTTGTGTTTCCCAAATATTTGCATACAGCATGCAACTGTAAGTACTTTGTAAGGGCAGCTGCATCATGTACCAAAAGAAAAAAAGAAAACATATGCGATTTGGAATGCAGCTCAGGTCTTTGTAGACCAGTGAATGTCATGTGACCTACAATCCCAACTGTGGGCACAATGTGAATTACCTCAGCACTGTTCCTGGGAGATAGACTATCATGAAAGAGCCATATTGTTACACAGGACAGTATGTTCCTTCATTACAAAGAGCGTTAGCACTATAGTGTATTTTCACTTAAAGCCAAATACACAAGCGCGCGGTGGGAAGGTGGGAAATATCCTGACCAACACAAAGTCCTTGCAGGAACGTAGTTGCAATGTAACTTTTGTGACATGTGACGTTGTAGCAACTTAGCAAGTGAAATTCCATGGTGTGTCGAGTGTCATAGCCAGCGTGTTATTTTAAATGTTGCCGGTACGTTGTCTCAATGTTGTCACTGCCATTCTACCACAAGTTTGCAGCAATTTTATTGTATAAAGTGCAGGAGACTTCATGCAGAGGACGCTGAACAGATGTTGCAAAAATACCAAAGAAAAGCTACTATGTTGTAATGTTTCAACAACATAGCAGCAACATAACCAATGGCAACATTGTAATTACAATGCGGTAGGAACATTGTGTGTTTATTAGTATACTCACCAGCGCACTAAATCCACATTTCCCAGCAACTGTACAATTTACTTCTGTTTGACTGGTCTCACAAAGCCAGACTGGCTCCACACGCTATCATACTGCTACGAGGGAAAAAACAGAATTTCTTTAAACAAATCATAATCGTCATGGGTATCACTAAGACCAGGATTCAGAAAAGTAATGTTGGGGGTAGCTGGGATGAAAATGCCTAAATCCCTGCAAAAGAAAGGATAACAGATGCTACCTTGTTTACGTTCATACTGTTTGTGACCATTTCCAGTGTGTGGGTTGGTCGCTCGGAGGTTGTTGACAGGGTTTTTGAGAATGGTAGCATGCAGATAACAGAAGGGGAGGAGAATGCGGCCTGAAATAGGTAGCCAATGGCAAGCATATACCCACGGTCTACATCCCGTGAGTCAGAATACTGTTTGAGTAGAGTGCTAATGACTACAATACTCTGCTCTATGGAAAGCATTTGGTCTTTTTAGAGTGAAAGTATTTGTTTCAAAAATATGCATGCTCAGAAGGAACAAATGTGCTTGGAGCTAAAATACAAAGACAAGATAGATAAAACACAATAAAATATATATATATATAAAATATACTGATACATCCTTATCCTTGTCAGAACACTGCCGTCATACTTCCTTCTCTCTATCCTGGCATCTCAAACAGTAAAAGTAATCCGATGAATGAGTAATGTAATTTAAAAGGCACATAAATAAATGCCTATGGCTGTGATAAGAGTATGTTCAGACATACAGGTCATTGAAAAAAATGGATCAGCCGTTGTTGCTGAGAGCTGAAGATCTCCATTATGGCTGCCGGAGTTTATGTTACATCCCCTTGAAGCGTTCCATTAAAACGCTTTTACAATATCTGTCTGCCAGTAATGAATGATTTTACATTTTCTTGTCTGTGTCTTGCCTCTGTCTCTTTTGCGTATAACTTCTCTCTTCCTGTATCTTCTTTCTGTCTGCCTGTACTTCATCCACAGAGCATGCAGATAAGAGAATATGAAACAGACATCATTATGTTTTCCAGTCTTTTACAAACACAAACCCGACACCCCTCGGCTAAGCAATGAATATTTTCTCGGCGTGTTTTACAGTCTCGCCCCGTGCACGGACACAAACACACATACACACTGTGCAGGCACAGAAATTCATAATGCACACACATACCATTCAATTCCATTATGAAGACGAGTAATCTTAGCACAGTCATCAGTTTCTCACTTTTTCACCATTGATTTTTCTATATTATTTTCAATAACAAAAACAAAAAAACTTATCTTTAAGTCTGTTTCAGCACTTTTTTCAAAAATGGCTCCTCCTTCCTTAAACACTCAAAACAGTTTTTTTTTTCTTTGTCAGCCTGACATTGTGGGAAAATGTGCCATGTAATGACACAAAGGTTAACCAGTTTTAGAGGGTAGTGCACTTAATTCAAGCTAATTTACATTACAGGTGGCGTACACAGCATACACCGGCATAACTAATGACTTTAAATGCCAATTATTTGGAGAAATCTATTTAGGATTCATGCGGAACAACTATGAGCCATGACCTCTTGAACAACACAATCAGTTTTGTCAGATTTTGCAGAGCTGCATTTAGGATAAAAAAGTTTCTAGTTTCACTATCTTTACACTAAAATGTTGTCAGGTGGAATGTCTTATTCTATAAAGCTGTGCCTTTTCTCAGTGTTAAGACAGATGGAGGTGTAAGAGGTATGTAGAGGTATAGGAGATAGAAACTGTTTCACTTATTTTGGATTCTAGCAGTGATGTGTGCCGATTTAAGCCATGCTAGCAGAGTGGTTCTGGTGATGGCCAAACTGTTCTCATCCAAACTCATCAGGAACCGGTGCCGTCTCTCTGAGCATCTGTATGAGGCGCTGCCAGAAAGCCTTTTTAAAACGTGGTTAACATGGAGAAACAGTCACAGTTGGATTACGCTGAAGCACCGGAACTGCTTGTTTAGGTTTAGGGAAAAATCATGGTTTGGGTGTCATGTTATTGTACTTAAACACATGTTATTTATGTTATTTATGAACTTATAGTGAAGTGGTTTTATTGTATAACTTGTGAAGATGTTTTTGGAATACTTTAAGTTTTCAATTATATAAGAACAGCACAACTTATTCCTTACTAAAAACTCAACAGAAGACAATGAGGTAAAAGGACTAACGAAATAAATAAAATAACTAATAATAATAATTATTGTAAGAAGAGTAACGCAATGAAATACATTTATTATACTGTGACACATTTCTCACTAAAATATCTGAACATTAGTATTAGCTTCCAGTGGAGTCAAATCAAAGGTTATAGCGAATCCACAGTTGATAAGGATAATTTTTTATATATTCAATAAAAGGCTGCCATCTCTTTAAAAAGGCATCATATGTGTTTTCTGTCTCATGCCCTGGTCAGATCCCCATCTCTGTCTTTATCGGCGTATGTTTTGTTTCAGACATTCCTCCATCGATGTCCCTGCACATAAATTGTCTTGAACCTCTGTTGAATTGCAGAAATCTTGAACAGCTTGAGCCTCATTTCCAACTAAAAAGGACTCAAAGTGGCGTGATGATGATGAAAAAATTCCACTAATATTACATTATTTTTTTTGTCAGTGCTGCCTGTCAAGACACATATTCACGTATCCATAATGATGAGAAATGAAATATTCAGAGACAGTTTTGGCTGGAGAGGAGTGCTGCCCACTTTAAGTCCACACGCACAAAGCTACACACACATAAACCACACTAAGATATGCAGATACGCACACATCCACGCACTGCAGACCAGAGCCCTTCATAGTTTATACCTGCACGCATTTATATCTGACAGCTTCCCTCGCCTAAAGCTCCAGCCTTCTCTGCTCGGGTTCAGAGGTCTGTTTGTGCTTCTTGAAAATAATTCAAGAGCAAATTATCCTGCCACTTCTTCTCAGCAACACAGACACATGATTCCTTTAAGCTTGCTGGAGCTGATTCGTAAAAATGGCGATTCCTGACATCATGAGAGAGATCTCCACTTGTATGAGCTACTTATGTCTTCTGTCTTTTTTGAGTATAGCGTACAAAATTATTTGTCTTTGAATTAAGTGCTGGTACACTCACAAACAAATCTTCTACACAGAATCGTTGAACTGAACCGAATTGCCGTGCTGTGAGAGCGCTATACTTTACTGAGACAGCACAGAAACCTTCATGACGTGACAACTCTGTGCAAATACTGTGACTGGATGTATGGAAAGTAACAGTTTGAAGTAGTGGCATATTAAACTTAATGCTGAACTGGCAGAATCAGCCCAGAATGTCACATCTTCGTGAGAAATGAAATGCAAGTCGACATTGACGCGATTGTTTAGTTTGTTGAGGAAAGATCCTGCTTTCCTTTAAGTAAGAGATAGTGTCATATAAAGCTGCATTATCAGGAATAATGATTATGGACACCTCAAAGGGCATTATACTGATTATACCATGGTCACTGGAAAAGAAAAAGAAAATGTGACCTTGGCAATGTTTTTTACAACCCATAACTCTTGACTAATACCTGAAACATTCATTACCATCCCATAAGTTTCTCATGCGACGTCAACGTTGTTCACTACTTCAGTGAATAGGAGTATCATAAAGTTCTTAAACTATATGACTCACATGTAGCTCGTTCTGAGTCGTATTCCTTTCATTTCTTTCTTCAGCTGCGCCCCAGTCATCAAAGTTGTCATATTCTCCAAATGGGCTGAAAAAGATGGCAACATTATTGACATGTTGGAATATATTATGGGTTAAACAGAGGCTTTGACTGCATCTGTGTTGCTATGGTTCAGTCTACTTATTCCACTCATTAGTAGGTGTCCATTATCAGACAGCTTGCAGCCAGTCGGAAGTGAGTATTCGCCTAAACTATGGTATAATTGTTAAAAAAAAAAAAAAAAAGGAACCATGTCGTATCTCATGCTTTGAATATTTTTAATATTTAACCAGACCTACAATCTTTCCCAAACTATAATGCTGTTGGGAAAACATGGGAGATACATTCTTGAATGTTTTCATGTATGTTCATTAGAAATGTTGACATTATGTTGACAGAAATATAATTCAGGCAGCATTACTGTATGTTTCTCCCTAAACTTATCTGCTAATGCACATTAGCAGTATGTAAAGGTAATTTCCAGGATATCAGTTTGAATATTGAATGCAGTGCAATTAATTTAGTGTTCAGTGTTTTATATGGTTTTATATGAATGAACAAGGGCATATTAGAAAAGTCAATAATATAAAGAAATTATGAGTGATTCTAATTTCATGCCTATGGCTACACAAATGAACACACTCTCTTCTTCTCTTCCAGTTTTATGTCTATAATTGACTTGAATGGTCTCGTCAATTTATTCAAAAACATCTGAGGACCCGTTAATTTAAAGAATATGTACATACTACCTAATTAAAGGTAGATCCGCCTAACAAAAGACACATTTAAAGTCGTCAGAGAAAGCAGAATATGTGAAGCAGCAGATATTAGTCAGTTCACAGTGCAAAAAAGATGCAATGTAACAAGCTGTGAAGCCTCCAGATCAGAGCCCAAGAAGTGACTTTTACGTGGTATCCACTCATTTTGGAGTCTGAGCACGACACTGCTCTGAATATTTCATACAGCAGCTTTTTGTACCTGTGTAAGCACTTCTGGAGATGTGTCTCAGAGTTATGTGTGATTCATCTGCTGTATGATATGATGGAAACCAAGAGGACCAGTCCTCACTCTCCAGGAGCATCTTTCAGAGTCTCTTTCACTTTGCGAACATCGAGAGGTGACACAGTTTTACAATTGTGCAGATGTTGTTCTATGTGAAATGACCCTGAGCCAAAAAATTTGAAAAAACTTCAAACAAAAATCAAGTCCAGTTTTTCTGAAAGGTTGGATACTGAATGTATGTGTCACCCAAAACTAAACAAAAAATAGACGCAGCAGACATACAACCCACAGGGATGTGGAGCATCTGACAAGAGTCTTCAAACCTTTCCATACAGATTCACTTGTTATTGAATTTTCACAGTCAAGTACAGACACATGGAAGGCCCAAGGTGGCTCCAAAAACACAACAGTGCTAAAATAAAAACTTTGCAAGACGCTTGCAGCGAAGCTGACAGTGACATGATGACTGATGAAACAACATCTTTTTCTCAGAACCCCAACCTGCTAACATCATTTTGTATTCCACAACACAGATTGTGAGATTAAATGGACACGACTGTCTTCCTGTTGGGACCTGGTGCTACTTTATGTAACGAGACGGCTTGTTGTAAAAAATAAAGAAGCCTGGTTCTTTCTTTCTTTAGTACTCCTGGTCATTTTGGATGTTACCAGTGAAGTTTGTGTTTGGCTTTTTTTTTGTTGCGAGTCATTTTGACGGACGGGGTCGAAAAAATTCTGGCATAATCTGTTGTTACCTGTCACTTTCCATGTCAACACCAACCGAAGCGGCTGAATGAGTTTTTTTTTTCCTCCTGTAGTGACACCGGAGGGCACCAAAACATTGTGGCCTTTGTGCCTGACCAAGCAAACATGAGAGAGGTAAATATCATTTCATAGGTTTCAAAACATCTTCCTGGAGGACTGCAGTTGAAAATTAGCCATCTTTCTAACATAGTGACATTCACAGAAATGTTGCTTATTCTGTTTTGTCTGTATAAATAAGATAAATTAAATTAAATTTCTGAACTTTGGATTTCCCAGTCCTGCAAGCATCCAGTGCTTGTTATCCACCCCTACACAGCACACACTCCTGCAGACAGGGGGTGTGGCTGCACCCCTAACTGACCCCGGTGGTCATAAATGCACTCCAATGCCTCCAGTCTGTAATTCGGATACTCATGGGTTGAATGCTGTGTCAAGATCAGCAATGATGCCCACATGCTGTGAGAGGAATCTTTTTTGATATATGATATTTACTTACCTCTGAAATGTACTCTGAAAGTGTTGTCTCAGTAAATCGCCCCTGTGATGGAGGGCCTTTCTCTGTCATTGTTAAGAAAAAAAAAAAAAAAAAAAAATCAGTTAGTGTAACCCCTAGTTAACAGAATATTTAAATCATGACCTCTGGTGACTTTAAAGTCATAATATGCAGCAGTTTCCTAAAAAGTAATGTATAAACAACATAATTCCACTGTAAGTGTGTGGTGGTGGCTGTATCTGCAGAAATCCTACCCTCTGCCTCATTATTTTTGTTGCGTTCGGGACGCTTTACCAACCCAAAATGTCAGTATTTGATGTGAATGAGAGTCAACAACGAGCTGCCTTTTCTGGTGCGTTAGTAAACACCTCAGATAAATTACCAGTTCTTCCTTTAACCTGTGTCACTCTGTTGTAGGACATATTCACTCATTTAGGGAAATAGTTTTTAGCATTTGGTCCAAACCACTTAAAACTTGTTTGTTTGTGCTGCAGAGCTGATTTAAATCTGTACACACAGTAACACTCGCACACATACACACACACACCTTTAATGAAATGTATCTAGACATCAACAGCAGTAAACACAGCTAGAGCCACTTGGACAGAGTTCAAACCCGCTCCGTACCACGGCAGCGTGTGTGCATTTTCAACAGATGGGGACAGCAGCAGGGTATGTGTGTGTGTGTGCATATGTGTGTGAGTGTGTGTGTGTGTGTGCGCACGCGTTTGTGGGGGTCCCTCAGTGCTTCCTCCTCAGTGCTCTTCACAAAATGACCTCAGGAGTTGTGGGTGCAGACGTTTTGGAGCCTCGCCAGCCTAACAGCCCTCTATACATACATTACGGTATCACTCCAAAACCCATTCTGAACTTGTAATGTATCACTGGGGAAAACACTGTCTTTGAGTTTGGCCCCTTGAGGGCCTTTAAAGTACTTTTCAAAACTTTTATAGCTCAAACTATTCCACACTAAATAAATGTAACCTGCGGCCAACTACATCAACACAGAAAAAAGGGAAACAAAAACTTAGCATTTTGATCTTTTTTTTTTAAATAGCTCAATTAATGTAACCTCATTATAAGTGCACAGAAATGTACACTTTATATATTTTACGTGGGAGTGACAGCAGGCATTTCTAAAGGTGTGTTGAGACTGAACAGCAAAAAATATCTCTGGGGAGAGATGCATCTGTTTGACTTGATTCAGCTTGCACATTTCCTGGAGATGTATCACTTTAAGTGGACAATGAAAGCAGCTTAAGACTTTACAGACTTACAAATAGTTTAACTAATATTTTAGCAAAATGACGAATCAGTTTGGGTTCAGAGAACATTATAAGCATTGATGGTGGTTATTTCAAAACAAATTAGTGGTCACTACATGTTTTTAAAGCTGCACTAATCAATATTTTAATATTTACAACCCAAAAACTGAGTATATGCGATGTGAAAGATGCTGATCGTGAAAAACCTGAAGAGAATTATCACCAGACTCTGCAGTTCTCCTCAGTTCCACGCTGCTTTTTAGCATGCCTCAGCTCATTGTTTTGTTTTGTTTTTTTTTGGTCCGCAACTTTGCTGTATTAATTCACTCTCACCACTCAGCCTTCCTGTTTTTAATGCATAGTTATTTGCAAGGCAGTGGAAACTAGGGATAATATCCTGCAATAGCCTCTAACCTGGCCCTGGGCTAATTTCAAACAAAGCAGTAGACATGTTTACCATAATAATGTCTTAAAGCATCCTTGCCATTGAATGATTTTCTTTGGAGTTTCAACAAACCACATCATTTGTAAGATTTCTTTAGGGTTATTTTATTGCCTGTAAACTAAGCGAGTTGGCTTTGGCTTACAGTAAGATGGTATATAGACAAAATGTCAACAAGCCATTAATGCGCATCATCATATAAAGCATGTTTGCATCAGTGAAAAAGATTTTTCATATCTGATACTGTTTATTGTGTATTTATGACCAGGTGGCTTCAGTATTGATTAACAAAACCCAACTTTTACATTCAGATCAATACATCTTCATCCCTGTCATTGATTTTCATTATGAATATGTATGGCATCACAATGCATCGCTTCCTTTTACTTGGCGCTTGTGTTCCCCTCTGTGCCTGAAATATATACATACAGCACATATTTCACAATGACAGATGATCACAACATTGACCCGCAAGAGTATTTAATGGAACGGATGTCAGAGGCATGTTTCTCGTTAAAACAAAAAGGTTTGAATAATTACCCACTATGCATCACAGCAAGGTTGATACCGGGGCAAGGGGACAGAATCCATCGATCAGGAAGCGTGTTAGTGTGTGTGTTACTCTATTTATGGCCCTAGGTGCGTGTTTGTGTGGATGATATGCTTACCTTGTTCTTTGGCAGCCACCTCTATCCTCATTAGGTTTTCTGTGTGTGTATGTGTGTGTGTGTGTGTGTGTGTGTATGTTAGACCGAAGGAGTATGGATTCTGTTGTTATCTCCCAATTTGCCAAGGTGCTTGTTTCAGGCAGCCACTGGAAACAATGACAATTTACCAACCAAACTTCAGGAGCATTTCATTGAAATAACGTCACTTCAGTTAAAGCCGCAAATTGCAGCAGATTGCAGCAACATGCTTCACGAGCCGCCAAGAGTGAGCATTTACACCGCTTTGTTTTCACTTGAAAGATAAAAATTAAATTAATTGAGAGGTGTGGGAAGAGAGGGAAAGATGTTTCCTGTAAATCATCCAATGACATGCTCTCCTCTCAGGAAATGAAGTGATATTTAATTCAGAAAATTCACAGGCTAATGATGGAAGATAAAGGTGTGTGTGTGCACATGATGAGGGCAGTATGTAAATGTAGGGTTTAATGACTGAGTATGACCTCCCTCCTGACAGAAAGTGCATGTGTGTGTGTGTGTGAGAGAGAGAGAGAGAGAGAAAGAGACTTTGTCACTGTCTAGACCCCGTTCAATCATAATGTTCATTTAATCTGTCTCTCTTTCCGTCCCTGTTAATGTCTATGTGTATAAATGAAAAATGTATTAATGATTGAATACGGCCTAGACAGTGACAGTGCATTGACTGATGACGGAATGAACAAGCTCATTATTAAAGGTCTTATCACCTCTCAGCAGACTCGCTTACACACACACACGTACAGACACATACACAGAGCTCACTTCTTGCTCAATGTCATACATGCATTTGTCATCATAATCAACATTTGGCCCTGACTCACCTTTTTAAGAAGTTGTACAAAGATCTTTATTGGTCAAGGTTACCTGAAGTACCAAAAATCCACACACTGTTCCTTTATATAGATGTGAACAGATCTGTCCAAATACTTGGCAAATACTGCCAAGGCTGGTACAGTAAATTCTAGCTTGAGTGAAAAAAGTAGTAGCAGTGAAGGTGATAGTCAAGGTAGAAGTGTTTTCTGGCATTTTTTTAGCAGTATTAACACCATGGTCATGTTGCAATAGTGAAAAGTACACACTCTTGCAGCACAAAAGCACATCAAGTCATGAACTCGCTCGCAGTTATCATTATTCAGTTATTACTATTCATTTCAGTTTATTAAAATTTCTGAATAAAAATAAGCAAAGAAACTGTTCTGACACATTCATGTATAACAACTTTACAGACATACCAGCCTGTATCTGTCCCATGTATAAATAACATGTAACGTCAAGGGGAAATCAAATAAAAGTAAGAAAGAAGAAGAAAGAAGTAAAACTTTGCCAGATCTTATAAAATGTTCAAATTGAGCCTTACCATAGTCTTTCTGCAGTTATCTTAATGAGACAAAACCACTTTATCTAAAATGGTCTCCTTCAAAGGTCACACATTTTCTAATCTGCACTAATTATTAAATCAAAATAATTCTGTTTTAATACAACTTCTGTCCTATTTTGTAGTTTTGACCAAGGTCATTCTTATGTTACCAGGGTCCTATGTTCTCTAGATTTATATGGCACTTAATGGGGCTTATGTTCCCAAGGTCCTATGTTCCCAGGATCCAGTATTCCCTGGGGCCTATCTCAGGGGCTTATGTTCCCAAGGTCCTATGTTCCCAGTGTCCTATCCAAGGGGCTTATGTACCCAGGGTCCTATGTTCCCAGGCATCTGTGTCTCCAAGGTCCTATGTTCCCAGAATCCAGTATTCCTAGGATCCTATCCCAGGGGCTTATGTTCCCAGAGGCTTATGTTCCTAAAGTCCTATGTTCCCAAGGACCTATGTTCCCAGGAACCCACGTTTCCAGGATCCTATTCCTGGGGCCTATGTCCCCAAGGTCCTGTTACGAGGACCTATGTTCCCAGGATCCTGTGTTCACAGGGTCCTATCCCAAGGTCCTATGTTTCCAGGATCATATGTTCTCTGGGTTTAGGTTTTATATTCCCATAGACTTATGTTCCTAGGTTTCTACTGCAGGTTCCGAGGGTCCTATATTCCTAGGGTACTATGTTCCCCTACTCTTATATAGCAAATAATGGGTCTGGGGTTAGCAAAGAACAAAGAACCGTGGAAACATAAGTACACTTCTATTTTGACTATCATACATCAGACTCACTTCGATTGATTAATGCAGATAATGAGATTTGGGACTACAGTGTCACTGCTTACAAAGAAGTCTAGCAGGGCAGGAAATATGAGTGATCAGATAACACTTTAGACAGATCTAAACCTCTTTATACAGTAGTAAAAAAAAATGAATGAAAAATGAAATGTCAATAATCATCAGTTAATAAAAGCTGAATCAGTAAGCCAGTTCGGTCATGGGTATCTGCAACAGAAAGATTTGGTTGTGGAAAAAAAAAAAAGTTTGACTTGTTATAAATAATACCTTGAACTGATCATTCATATTTAATACTATCTTGTGTGACAGGCTTTCCCCCAAACACCTTCTTAGTTTACTGCGTGTGTCTGGTAGATACAAGAAAGTATTTAAAAGTTGATGCATTTCTTGCCACTTCAGTGCCTTGACAGTTATTCCACCTGCTCAGTATGAGTCTTCGTGAAGGAGAGGGAGAGACAGGAATACAGCCTACAGATAGCAGAAAGATAATTAGCTAAATCTCCATGGGTGGTTGAGCTGCCCCCAGCCCCTACACTGGAAATACTCTGTGTTCCCATCCATGCTGTCGGTGGGACCGGCGGCAGTTAGGTAAGAGTCCCTTAACTGATTTGAATCAACTAATTAGAATCACTAACTATACACTCACACACACACACACACGCATGCTGAGGTGTTGGTGGCTTACAAACGGAGTGGTTGCATTGCCAGCTGTGTTTCTCAATGATGTAGTTTGCACAGACCGTATCTATATCCTTGTTTTCAACTTGGATTCTTCTGTTTCTTTCGACTCATTTCTTCTCCCAGCTCTCATAGTTTGCCGGTGTCATTTTGTATCCGCCTGTGGGGCTATGTCAGCTGGTGACATGGAGAGAGATCTCTGGGGTCACAGCCAAATGGATTTTTCATTGTAATCATCTGAAGAGCATTTTAGCTTCTATTGAGACCCATCAGCAGGCGTGGATTGCAATTTCTGTCTGATGAAATTAGATTTTAAATAAGGGGGTCCTTTTTCTGCTGCAGAGCCTTTTCGTCTTGATGGCGTTGCGCTCAGCTTAACCAAACACTGCACTGATATTATATTATATATTCATCTTTTATCCATTTTAACAATCTACTGAGGAAAACTGGCAGATTTAGATATGTCATTTAAATCACATCAATAAGACTTAGTGCTGGAAAACTCTCAGTTTCTAACCTTTAAGATACTTCAAAGACAGCATATCTACAAGAGACACAGAAATGACTCCAGCACACGGCTTTGATAGCAGTTTGAATACTCAGGAGCGTTGCCAAAATTGTTTAGAGGTGTGAGAAATTATGTCTTATAATAATCATGTTCCTCAGAAAACAAGAACAACCATTTTCCTCCCTTTGCTTGATTTCTACTTTAATCACACATATTTTCTGCCAAAATCAAGGTCATTTATTACTGTTCAACCCACAACGCACGGTTGTATAACAAAATGAGAGTTGTGTTTCCTTCATGCTAAATGCAACATATATACAGATAATTATGTCATATGTCAACATGCACACGTAAACACCCAAGAAGACGTCAGTTCTATTGGAGCTCCCAGGAGATTCAATGCCAATCATGCAATTTAGAGACCAACAGCAAATAAACCAAAGTGCACATTTGTAAAAATCAGTCAGTATGTTATTTGCTGACGTGTCCTTTTTAAAATGTTTTACTTTTACAAGTAATTCTTCATCAAAGGTCACACAGCATAGATATGTTGGCACGAAACAACACATAGAATATTCTACTGTGACGTAATGTCCCTTCCTTAGTTTTTTTATTTTCTTGCTATACACCCAGGAAATTCTGTAATGCATTTTTTTATTTTAGGCAATTATGTCAATAAGGTTGACATCTTTACATGAAAAGTTTGACATCTGGGAAAAACTGTCCATCAACTTTGACTGAGTTTGAGCACAAAGCATCATCAGTGTTAACAGAGAGTCAACCTCCCCTTGCGTCATCTTGATGACTTGCATCATTAAGGGTACTAGTATTTGTATTATAGTGTAATTTTTTTAAACAATACCAAGTCCTTGCTACATCCGACAGCGACCTGCTTTACCGCAACAGTCTCTAGTTTCCTTTTGCTGGCCCATAATGTCTCTGTCATTTTCCTGAGCGGACATTAGCCTGCCCTTAAGCCCCAGCTGGATTTGCATGGCTCTTATCTCTGCTCACGTCCACTCCTCCCGGGGTGATCTGCGGCACTGCATCCAGCCAGTTTGCTTGATGTTTAAAAGATGCCGTGTGCATTGTTTATCATCTCAGGGTCCACTGCCCTGTAATCAGAACCCCACACTTCATTTTACATTTTTAAAATGCATATTGTGACGTTTTGTGTACAAAACCTATGATATGATATTACATTGTGATGTTACATTTTCTCAAAACATTTTAAAGTGCTCATCTGTGCGCTTTAGCAAGTTGAATTTGTTCACCTGGTACCTGTCACATCCAAGCTCATCAAGTGTTGTTCTCCTTCCTCTGCAACCTCCTCCCCTCCCTACAGAGTCCTTCATTTTTAATTTATGTCTTAAATCATTCAGCTCTGTGTGCAGAGTTAAGGGAGAGCGCTTGTTTTCACCATCAGGGTGTCCCTCCAGTGTGACTCTGCTCCGGAGCAGATGGTATCAGTGATAATGATCTACAGTGCATACATCTGTGTGTGTGTGTGTGTGTGTGTGTGTGAGGGAGAGAGAGAGAGAGAGAGAGAGAGAGAGAGAGAGAGAGAGAGAGAGAGAGAGAGAGAGAGAGGAAAGAGGAAAGAGAGAGGAAAGAGAGAGGAAAGAGAGAGGCGTACTTTGGTTTAATGTTTTCTCCACCTCAGCACTTGCACTGGGCGCACATTAAAACCAATCGATCTCACAAATACTTGCCTCACACAGCGTGTTCTTGCCTTCAGGCGCCCGCTCTCTCCAAAGAGTTGTCGTTGCATCAGAAATCGGCCTGTGTACCCATGTTTATTTCACACAACACCAGATCATCATAATGACATTACCGTAAAGCTGAACTTGCATCATCTCTATGATTCAGCGTTCTGTTTCCACAGGTTTTTGTTTAGAGTCCAGAGTGATTCACCCTTCACATTTGTGTTCATCTGTCATTTTGAGTTGTCTGATAATGTGTAAACCTGCACGTCAGTCATAAACAAGCAGATCGTTACCTTCCATACATGAACAACAGTGATGGAAAGTACATTTGCTCAAGTACTGCATGATTAATAATAATATAATAATATAATATATTTTAATGTAACACTCACAGGGGACATTTTAAGTACTTTTAATACTTAAAGTACATTTTCCTGATTATAATTACATACTTTTACTTAAGTAACACTTTAAATGCTTTTACTCTTAAGTATGTTTACAGTGTGGTATTAACACTTTTACTTAAATGGACCCCAAGATCAAATATATATGGCCTGTAGTACTATTTTCCCATAGACTTTTTTAGTATTTGCAGAGTTTTGGAGATATCAGCCATAGAGATGTCTGCCTTCTCCCCAGTACAACGAAACTTGATGGCACTCGGCTTGTTGTACATATGAAAAACTCAACACCAGTGTCTTTTTCCAGAAATCATGACTCAGTTACTCAAGATAATCCATAGATCTTGTTGTGAGCAGTTTCATGTACTTTCTCTCTGCAGTAGAATCTACTTCAGAATCTACCACAAAGAAAATAGCTCCTACATGAAAATGCTGACAACAAGGTCTGTGGATGATCGTGTGTATCCGGGTCATGATTTCTGGAAAAGGACACTGGTGTTGAGTTTTTCAAAGGCCAAGCTAAGTGCCATTTTGTCCCATTATATTGGAGAGAAGGCAGACATCTCTGTGACCAATATTTCCAAAACTCTGCGACCAACACCAAAATATATATATATATATCTAGATGGATAATAACCCTTAATTTAAGGACCTGAATATTTCTTCCTCCACTGATGAACACAGCATTCATCCTCTACTGTTTCCTCTTCAGCTGTGCAGTAGCTCTGGTAAATACACAGTGTATTCTTCTCTGTGTTTCAAGCCTATCAGTTCCACGTTCCACCCAGTAACCTTCGAATCAGGTGGGGAGGAACATTAGCGTCTTCTGTTGTTTGGTTGCCAGTCGTGTTAACCTCTCGAAGTGAAACACAGGAGCCGACGATCTGTTCAAACACATCATTCACTACTGGGTGTTCTCATTATGCATAAAGCGAGGCGGTAAACTGAATGAACTCTCAAAAACATCACAGACGTATACGGCTGTCATTCATAAAGGGAGACGTCTGACTCACAACTCAAGTAGAAATGATCACAGCAGAGAGATGAACATGCAAGTGTGACACATATACTAACACATACGCGCACAAGACACACGGATAAAGGCATCGAAAAACATGCATGCAGACATGTATGCTGAAACGTACTCTTATGTATACACACACCCACACAAGCACATTTGCATATTAGTGGGTACATTTTGTTGACTTGCGTTCGTTCCATAACTCTGGGCACAAGCGCAGGCCCACCCAGCACACACAAACATAAGCAGACACACACTCTTCTCAAAGTGTTTTTAACGACACGTTACCTCCCCGTCCATTTAGAGGACATGAATGATTCAAGTACAAAAACACGCACAATTGCAGCAGTGATGAAAGGGCGAGATACGATGGGTGGAAAGTTACTTCTGAGATCTTAAATGAGCATGAAAGTGTCAAATATTTTTACGCTCTGCCCTGTTTTCAAGGTTCCTCCGTTTTTATAAAGAAGCAAAAAGCAAGCTGAATGTGGGGAAAATTAAAATGGTAGAGGTAAATAGATGTGAGAATGTGAAGGGTAAGAACAGGAACCAAATGATTTTTGGGTTCTTTAACAGTTTAAAGGTTGTGTAAAGCAACAATGAATGTGTGTTCTGAGTATGTTACACCCCAGAAATGTGTTATTAACCACTCAGCCAAATTTGAATGAAAAAAAAAAATAACTTATTAAATTAAGTGTCAAAATCATGGCAACATTAGCAGTTTTCTCTGCTCTGAAATGCTTGGGGCATGTCCACCCCGCTGTCTTCAACCTGAAACATGGACACTCCATCTAGCAGCTTTATTGGACACCATCAGAGCCAGAGGACTGTGACAGGATGTTTTTTTTTCTCTGTGTTTGGTTGTTGGAACTGAAATCGGCCAAAGTGAACCTCTGGGCTGATTTGGACTCAAGAGAGTCACTGAAGGGATTTTCGTAACCAACTGGGAAGGAGGGTGAGAGGAGAGGGAGGCGGTGTTGTTCATGTGTCGGTTCGTGGGGCTTATATAGTGTTGGGGGACTGTCACCGACACACAGAACACAGGAATCATGAACAACAGTTTAACTTCAGTCCCACATAGTTTCACTTAATACTCATTACTGTGACATTTTTGAATAAGAAAAACTTGCTTTCTTTGCATCAAATTAGTGACATTATTTTATTTTCCCTTGGGATTCCACCATCAGAGTGCAAAAAAAAAAATTAGAGTGGATTCTGACAGAAATAAATGAGTCTTACTGTGAATAGGGCGTGACATACAAGTCTAAACGTATCAGAACTAAACATTAATGTCTCCCGCTTCTCTGCTCCGTCAGACATTTCATATATTTCCCCAAAAGGTCAAATCAATTTGATATACAGACTATAGTATCTGATTAGGCACACTGAACAGAAAATGTACACATTTTTTCACTGACAAGAAGGCTGACAGTGGAGTTTAGTCCGAGCTTTAACTGTCTGCTTACTCAAATATTTTATCCAAAGGGGAAAATTTGTCATGTTTCATGTGGCTGTCCAGTCAGTGTTGATGGGAAATGTAGTCAATAGAAGCAATAAATTCCTCACTGAGTGCTATATTGGCTGAGAAAGCTGAGTTCTCCCGCTGCATCATCTGTCACTCTTCCTGCATCCAGGCGATTTCTGCTTGGATCTCTTGTCCCTTTCTCTGGCTAGCTGGGAGCGTGCTATGAGTATTTTGGTCACCTAACGCTATGTTTTGGCCAACAAAGTAGTAATTATGGGCTAAGGTTGTGATACATGGCAACGTGAGCATTGCCAGCATTGCTCTGCCAATAGAACTCAGCTTCATGATTTTTTTATGCAACATTATATTACTTTATTCTACATGAATTTTTCTCTTTTACTTAATTTCAAGAGATGTGTCATAATAACACCATGTGCTTGAATTATTAAAGGAAAAACAGCACAAAGTACTGCCCAAATTGTAATTAATAGCCAACAAATATAGATATCAAAAGTAAAAAAGAAAGTATATCAACAAAATCATCGTTCATCACATTGTTTCACTATGGACATAATCAAATACCACTTTTTTACATCTCCCAGTCCTATTAATGTCCTATCTGTGGCACAAATGTAGAGGGGAGCCTAAAATTCAGCAAACTAATGCAGGAATGGCAGCTCCAAGGCACTTTCTCCTTAAAGTTAACAAGCACGCGCCCCTATAGCTCAGTCGGTAGGGCGTGCGCACCATATATTGAGGCTGTTAGTCCTCTGCAGCGGCCGCTGGTTCGAATCCCACCTGTGGCTCATTTGCTGCATGTCATCCCCTGTCTCTTCACCCCCCTTTCCTGTCATACCTTCAGCTGTCACTGTCAATAAAGGCAAAAATGCCAAAAAAAAATAACCTTAAAAAAAAAAAAAAAAAAAAAAAAAAAAAAAAGTTAACAAGCACCATAAGCTCCTGGTCATCAGACCAAGTAAGGATGTAGCAGCAAAAGCTGTGATTCTATAGAACTGAAAAAGTGTGCGTGACACTGCTAAATAATTCATTTTTCATTTGTAAAAGAAAAAGTATGTCCTCTCTTCTTTCAAAAGTTACATGGCGTCTCTTGAACGTTGTTTTTTTTTTTTGCGAAGGAGCAATGTCTTTTGTCCATGAGGACGCACATGCATGTGGGTGACACATTAACATTCCTGCAAGTGTTTTTATCTATACCACTGACTGAGGTGGTGAAGGACGGCCAGACGTTCAGGAGATTTACAAGACCTCAAAGATGCACAGAAATCTTTCTTTGTAACATAAGAGGCACAAATACTTTGCAAGCTGAGAAGGTTTTCATTCTCCAGCATATTAATCAGCTGTGACAACATTAATATGGAGCCGCAGTGCATTTCTTTCTATAACAGCCCTCGTGATTTTACACTTTTACAAAATGTCTCTCAAATGAGATTTGAAAACTCTGCCCCTCTGACAAAATAACAAGTCGATGTGTCAAAGGTCAGATGAGACAGAAAGTCTTTGGTAGATTTGTTGGACAGAAAGCTGCAAAGGTCAAAATTAAGTGATCCTTGAAATGTTGAGGTCGCTCCATTTGCAGCACAAAACATTATAGGCCACAGAGCAGGAATAATTAAAGTCATGCTGAGAAAATGGAAATATAATTGTGACTATTGTTTTAAATGTTAACAAATGCCATTTTGTGTCATACCATAATAGGGAAGTTTCCGATGCTGTGAATCTTACCATCATCAGATTTCCAAATGGAACTGGAACAAAGGTCATGTGTTCATTAGATCTGTGGAGATAAAGACTGTGATAAGACAGTGTTTGTTTTAATCTACCTGGAGCACCAGGTAAACTGAAATGATCAGATCAGCATGACTGAGATAGCGTTAAACTGTTCCTAAAGCAGCGAAAAGTTGCTCAAGTGATTTTCAAACATTCTGAACTTCCTCACGCTCTCATAAGTTCATATCTGACACCATGCTCAGACATACCTTTAATTTCAAGAAAATGCCAGATTTATATCCCCTGTAATGATCGCAGTGGGAGATAAGCACTAAAACAAACTTTGACTACTCTGCATAAGGTCTGTCTAGTGATTATTGCTCTGTTTGACTGAATGTGCTGGACTGGACCACGCAACCTGACTGGAAAAGGTCAAATCTCCAAGACGGTCGAAGCAGCAGCGTGCTGAGACAGAGCTGTGGTTTGAGTCTTTGTGGCGTGGTGTTGGTAATTAGTTTGTCCGGTCAATGTACACAATTAGGATGAAGATCACATGAGGTCTGAATTGATTAGCGGTAGTGGATACAGTGTATTGTGCAGCTCACTTCAGTATAGTTCATTACACATTAGAATGGTTATTTTCACATTCCCACTGCCAAAAATTGTGGATGATACTAAGAGAATTACACTTATTTCCCTTACCTGTCCGATGAGGTTCCAAGCTAAACCTATACTAAATGGTGGAGCTGAAACACAAAAAAACACTGACTGGTCAGAGAGAATCTGTGCAGTTTTTGATATAGGATTTCCCAAACTCTCCTGTTTTTTTTCAGCAGCCTTTTGTCTTGCTGCCCTCAGCCTTTTCTCAAACAAAACTTCTCTTCTTGCTGTAATAAACAACCACATACCGAGAAGAAAAAACACAATTCATGTGTGCTTCGGCCAGTGAGAGAGAGGCAGAGAAGTTATTATGAACGTGAGCGGAGCAGAGGGAAAGGTTCGCATTAAGTTGTTGATCTGGCAGTCAATGTACCGTATAAGTTAGCCTCAACTACGCCTACATTTAGAAGTAGATCTAGAGTTTAGGTACATGTACACATTGAAGTGTGCCTTTCTTTTGTTGCATTTTCAATCTCCCTGTCCACCTTTACACATCTGCTTTTTTACAACTTGTTTCACTCAGTCGCAGGCCTGCAAAAAAGTCAAATTGCAATTATTTCAACTGTAATTGTATCTGCTGTAAGTGATACAGTTCGTAGAAATCAGTTTTGCATTACAGTTTTCATGTTCATTGAAAAAAGAAAACACAATTCAAATCGTGATGAAGTGATATTTATTGAGATCTGTACCAAACAAACATGTTTTCTTTCATCTGGTGAACATGATTTTTAGGCCTGGTCATCTCTGTAGCACTACAGTACCTCATTATGATGCTGTTTTCTCACACATTTTTTCTTTTTCAAAGAAAAAAGTTATTTGGTTCTGGTTCTGTGATTTATATATTGCACTTGGTCATATTGCAGTTTTATTGCAATTGCAATTAATTGTGCAGCCCTCATCAGTCAACAACATTCAGTTGTTGTCTAATCAAGAGTTCTTGTCTCTTTACATGCAAGTTATTTGTCTCAAACCAAGCTGGGGCTTTGCATATTCTCCAGTTTCCTACATTCGGTAGAAACGCAAAGACACATTAAAGAGACCTTATTTGGTCGCTGTGTTTACTTCCTGTGAATCATTACTGAGACTGAAATCACCCATTGCTTCTAACCTAATAGCACTTTCTTCACACACATGCGGGCATAGACGTGTGCACACATTTCCACTTCAACAGTATACTGTAATTTTCAAGACAAGCAAGCATTATGAAAAGTTCAAAGAACTCAAATGCATGTGCACGAGTGTGTGGTTGTGTGTCTCTGCGAAGCCGTGTGCTAAAAGTAAACAGCAACCCCATCATTATCATCTATCACCACACACCTTTTGATATTCAGATTTTTATTCAGGTTAACACAGACCCCAAACATACAATTTTCCCTCCCCTCCAGAGAGGGTTGACTTTTGTAAATTAACGCCATATATTGTTCATGCCTTTGGAAACTGGGTGGACAAAGTTTCTAGTAAGGTCCAAATGGTACAGTATAATACCACATACAGCTGTAATGGTGTTATTAGAATGTGGTTACATCAAAAAGAACATTTCTCAAAATAATCATGCTGATAAAGACATGGGTGCATGTAAGAGAGACGCACTGCACCACTACTTAATCACTGCTGACATAACTCCTGCTGTTCCTCCTTCTCAGTTTGACGCAGTCAAGTTCAGATGACTCCCAAATATACCAGGCAGGTGTAGGCAAATACACCTGAGAGCACCCCACAAAAATGACACTTAACTCAGCTAAAGCCATGAAAAGTCATGTAGTTTAACCTGTCATGAAACGTAAGTCCAGAAACACATTTTCCAGCAAAGAAAGCTTCGGGCAAAGGAAAGGTATAGGGCGCATATAGAGGACAGAACAGGAGAGGAGTAGGTCTAGGTGAAGGGTTGTCTCATTAATCTCAAAAGGGTGCAACGATCCCTTCAGAGTGCAAATGAAACGATCAGTCTTATCAGAGAGAGAGAGAGGGATGGACTGATCGAAGGATTGACAGGGGTTCTGGGGAGAAGAGCTGGGTACAAGCTGGGAAACAAAAGAAAACAGAGTGCTTATGTCACTTTTTTTTAAATGTCACAGTGAGAACATTTAGTCCAACATGGGACACTTGCAGTTAGTTCCACTGAAAGTCAGAGTAACTGTGCTCTGGTTGTTAGTGGCAGAAAAATACAGAGAATATTATTACAAGCAGACCAATATTTAAATACAGAATAGTGGAGAATACTGATTCATTATCATCAGAACACAGTGTTGCACCTTCTTATCTATGTGCGTGTGCATTTTCACAAGGGTTGCATCCTGTATCTTGTCGCTCGAGGACAGGTTTCACTTACAAAATTATCTGACATTAAAATAACTTTTTTCACACATTGCAACTCCAGAGTCCAAATGGCTGACCTCTGATGTTTAATGAAATGCAAAACCAGATGAGAATTTTTAAGTGGTGTCTTTTTCCCACTGACTGACATGTTTGAGCTGGATAATGAGGATGAATCAGGACTAAGAATGTGACTGAAATCGTTCACTAATTCATCACTCCATACTTAACTATTTGGGGATTTCTATGTAGAGGACTACATGGTGAGCTCACTACTTTCAACTTAATGCATGATGGTATACAGTCCTTGGTTAATGACCATGGGATGTGCACTACTTGTTACAATGCACATGGGAGTGTCATGAGATCTGTAGGTATTTGGAATCATAAACAAAAAAAAAGACAAATCAAAATTCTGACTAGATGATGGTGCTGGATGAAAAATCAAGCGACCATCAAAGTTGCTGCTGTTCATCCTGGTGGAGAAATGAATTCCTGTACGGTGTGATTATGATTGTCTGGTTTGGTAATCTGAACATCAGGGATAAATCCACCTGAGCCATTTTGTTAAGGTGAGTGGTCCCACAGACCTCCTTGGCAGCTATCTTTGACCAACAGGTTCTCTGCAAGTCCAGGCTTGGAAAACCACACCCCCTTCACCACGAGTTTGTGAACTGCTTCAGGTGAAATGGGAGTGAAAACTCCTTCATTCCTTGTGCCATAACCCTGCTAAATTTGTAAATGCAATTTGTGTTGTATGTGAATGCTGTGTCTTTTTATTGCTTTTGCTGTATTCTGTATTTTATATGACCAAGAGACATTTATGTTCTTCCTGTACTTTGATTGTTTGTACCTGTGTTTTTTAAAATCTGTGCTGTTGTTTATCGTCTTTCCTGATGGCAAGTCAAGTTTCCCACTTGATATAATAAAACGTTTGAATCTGAATCTGTACTAAATCTCATGTCAATCCATCCAACAATTGTCAAGAACTTTAACTCAGAGCCACAAATGGCACCCTCATGGTGGCACAAGAGGAAAAGTCAGAGAATCACCAGTCACTGGATTCATCCACTAAAAACCACAAACTTCTGCACAAAATTTCATGGTAAAGCATCCAGTAGCTGGAAAGATATTTCAACCTGGAACGAAGTCGCAGACCAACTGCTAGACTGGCAGACAGAACAACATTGCCATCCCCAGACCCCAAGAGCCATAGTACTAGCATGGCTAAAATGGGCATAGATAAATCCATGTTTTTTGAAGGCAATTTGTTATTCATCTAATCAATTTTGTTCTTTTACAGTGGAATGCACAGATGCTGTGCTGTACGTTCATGAAGGGATGGGCGGATATGCTTGTCAGATTATCATTAAGAATCGGGTGACACCAGAGATCAGCTTCTCGATCTTAGACACAGAACAACAAAACTAGAACAGAGCCTCCCCAGAACAACAGGAATACTGCGGCACATCAGAGCATTAGCAGAAACCTGGAGGTGGTGAGGGGGAAAGGTGTTGGACAGCGGAGAGCAATTGTGTTCAGAGTCCATTGAGGTGAAATTAAGAGGTGCTTCAGGTGGAAGCAGAGGGTGTTAGCCGGTCATCAAAGTTGAAAGATCAGTCAGTCAGTCAACCTGTTTGTCTGCGAAGAGACAGAAATAAATCATGAGGTGAGATACTGTTCACCGTGTGCACTCAGGATCTCACAGGTGTGACGGTCAATGAGCTCGCGTCTCTTTATATTTGGCTTTGTGATGCTGCAGAGCGGTGATCAATCGGTAGTGCAGAGGCCAGCTCTCTCCCTGGGCCTTTCCTAACAAAACAGAGTAGTGTGGAGCTCCACAACCACATTACAACTGTTTTCAAGGCCAGCCAAATCTTGGACCTACCCTATTGTGTGTTGTGAGTCTGCGTTTGTCACTCTCAAACTCTATGAGCCTTCTTGTGTTTCATACAGCTTCAACTATACTTGCACTACCTCTCAGGTGCTTTTACCCAACTGACAGAAGTGCTGGTGCATTAACGCATTTCTTTCTATTCAAGCCATTCAAGTCGTACACAATAACAGTTCAATGAATACGATGAATGTGTGTGTAATTGAGAAATAAGTGGATTTTTAAGTGGGAGTTTCTTTAGATGTAATACTTGTTATATGTGAATAAAGATCCATAATATGTTGATATCTGTCCACCAGAGTTAAGGTCATTAAAACTCTCATGCACTCCTGATAATCAACCTTCCCTTTGTACCTCTCTGCCTCTCTTTCACAGCTCTCCAGACCACTCAGCCTCCCAAGGTCCTTTTCCCCCCGGAGAGACACGACACAGTGATAGAAATCACGCCTGGTAAGGACCGACAGCTCTTCTCTATTTCTTTATTGTTGGGTTAAAGTGGTAATCCTTAAGGTCCTCATTTGAAAATGCCATCCTCATCTTTGGTGCAAAGTGCTCATTTATATGGTGTTTTCTTTTATGGTGTGGCATGTCTGTGCCCTGTCGGGACACTACCCTGGACGCTTCAATGTCTGCCTTGTCACAACAGAGGTGGTCAGTTCAAGTAACACTCGAATGTGACCTTCAGGCATAAATGGACACCAAAGTTTGATTTTTACTTGGTGCAAGTGCTTGATAGGAGGCAAGCCATAAATACATTCAGTGGATGTCATGATTTATTCGACAAACGTTAGCAGGTCCTACTGTGCTTTGTGCATTATTGTTAATGATCTCCTCCAGATATTAGCCTGGCAGTATCGGTTCGTTTTCAATTTCGAAGGGGCATTATCAATCTGCAAAGGCCAAAATGCCTCTGGACGGAATTGGATAAACCTACAACCAATTAGAGCAACAAAACATGTGACATAGCGATGTTTGGTCTGTTTCCAAGAAGGCCATAAAATAGCAGTGGCCTGATTACAGTCTTTCTTATATTATAGCTAAATGGTAAACCAAAATATGAGTCTGAAAACATTTTAGGTGAGAAATAGGCCACGTAGCAACAGAATATTGATTAATGTCTGATCAGCACTGTCTAGATTGACAGTTTGATTTGCGTTTGTGGAACCTGAGGTGATGGTTCTGGACCGGTGATGCTCCACACATAGAAACTGTCCCAATTAAATAAAGAATTGTGATCTGCCAGAGCAAATGAGAACATGACTGTGGCAGATTCGTCTGTTTCCCAGGCTGCATCTGGATGGCGCTCTTTTCTTTGTCACTTCAGCACTGACGCCATCACTGTGTACGCTAACTACCCAGGACTTCTGTTTGTATGATCGGGTTTTCTAGTCAACGGGTTACTCAGAACGACTAATTTCCCTCTCAATTAAACACAACTTTTAACTCAGACTAGTTGACTGGTCTAACAGTAACAAAACACTCAGAAAGCAGGTCAAATTGAGCACAAGTTTTACACTGATGATGTTAAACCTTGTCTGCAAAAATACTGCATGTATTAATACTCATTTGAAGCAATTAATCACATTCTTCAATGAACATTTCAGATTATCCTTCAAAACATGACAACAACTCACTAAATGCCTCAACTTTTCAGACTGAACAGCGTCACAGTGTTTTGGGGGTAAACAACATCGTTTACAAAGAGCTGACGAATCCCCAAGACGCACGTTAATGCCCGGGTTAAACAAGGCCAGAGTCCTTCTCTGGTTGACTCCCTTTACTTCTGTAATGCATGTTAATGGAAAAAAAAAAGTCTTTTGTGGAGTGCTGACCTGCAATCCTGACTGTGCCAGGACCATCTCACTTTACAACCTGGCTTGATAGTGATAGTTTTTTTACTGAACCGTGTAGGGAAATGGCATCCCTCAGGTGTAAGACGGGTCAGAGTTCAGTTCCAGCTACAGAGCAGCGGCCCTGGATCCGGTCTGGGATTTGGTGTCTTGGGTCAGAGAATTGAAAGATGGTGCCGCGTGCGAGCATGACACCACTCTGCCCGCTATCAGCCTGCGCTCTCTACCCGTTCTTGTCCTGCTACGTTTTTGTCCTTTTATCTCCTCTAGTCAGCGATTAACAGCGACTTATGTACTCAATCCAATTTACTTTGTGCTAAAACATTTACAGAGCCCGCACAGGAATCGCTGCTGCGCCGCCTTATCTACTGATGAGAACTGCCAGAATAAAAGCATGACATTTTCAAATTTAGTCTTTCCACTTTGATTCGTCTTCACTGTTTGATTTTCAGATTGAGAGTACAGGATGTTTGGATTGGCAACTTACAGCAACCTCAAAAATGTCATTTTAGCACTGTGGGCATGAAAGCGAGAGAAAATCAGGTTTCTGTCAGGAATGTGAACATAAGCTTATAAACGTCTGATAAAGAGATCAGGGAAAGAAATAAGGAAGCAAGAATGTAAAAAATTGAAGGGATCTCATTAGGAATTCTTTGTGTACTAAACAGTGTGTCTGTTCTGCTGTGGGCCCAGTTGGCTGGCTTCCTTGCCCGCTGTGTGTGTGCGCGTGTGTGTGTGTTCAAGTGTATACGTGTGTGTCTCATGCTGTTCAGCGGTCTCTCTGACAATGTTAGCACCGTAGGCAGAAAATGTGTTTGGATGTGCGTACGAGTGTGTGTTTGCGCGTTCGTGTGTTTCCATTAACTCCAGATTGATGTAGCAACAAATAGGCCCTAAGGCCTTTGTACACTGATTGCAGCAGGGACACCTTTTAATGGGCACCGCAATCTCAACCCCCCAACACCCCCACCACACACACACACACACACACAACCCCACCTACAGCAATAAAGCCTGCACAGTAACACACACACACACACACACACAGAGTCACAGTGTGACCCTGCAGTACATTTTTAATTATCATCTTGTTTTAACCTGGGGGAGATTTACATCAGCAACCACAGTTATGTTGTTCACCCCCCCCCCCACTCTCCTCTTCTCTCTTCTTCTTCTCTATATTCACTTGTTCAGTTTTTTTCTCCTCCTATTCTTCCTGTCTATGTTCGTTCGTTCCTTTTCCTTTCCTTTTTTCTTTTCTCCTTCGGTTTATTCTGTTTTTTTCTTTTCCTGTCTGCCAACCGACCTCCCCCCTCCCTCTCCTCTGCTTTTCTCATTATTCTGTAATGCTGTAGGTTATAAACACAATTCATTATGCTCATTGTTATTATACTGATGTGGGCCACAGGCAATTGACAGACAAAACAAGCCATAATTAATGATTGATTCATGATATATAAAAAATGTAATAAATAAATAAATAAATACATTTAAAAAGAAAGAGTAATGGTGCTTGAGGAGTTATTTTCACATCCCCTGATAAATTCAGCCCATAAGATGTAGGTGTATAATACAATAGTCTATACTACATTCAATGACTCAGAAAAGATTCACTAACAGAATGTAAAATGCATTTATTTGGAGTTTTGCAGTATTTATAGCTAAGCAATAACTTTGGTGTTAGCACTACAGGTCCAGTCTTGGGATAATAGGAATAAATGATTCATTCTGGTTTAAAGGAATACTTCGGATTATTTGTTTTAGGGTTGTATGAGGTATTTATTGATAGTCAGTATATTACCTACAGTGGATAGCAGCAAACCCCCAGAAGGGCGGAGAGGGGCACCTGCATGGAGGGTTAGCCATGAACTGCAACAAAAAGTATTTTAAACACTTAAAAAATGTCCCCCTAAATAAAATCAATATTAGTTTACGTGCACTCTATATTTTGGTTATTTTCACCATTTTACTTCGCCGACAGCCTTTTCCGAAGGGAAACCGCTCTTATATGAGCCTAATATTGCTCTAATTCAGTATAAAGGACAGTGCAGATTCATGCATTAACACAATCAAACATACAGATCAAGAAAATGTTAGAACAGCAACTCCCGTGTTCTGCAAAGTAAAATGACTGATTTCGCCTACAGAGTTTGGTTGGTCTGGAGAGAGTGATATTTGGCATGGGGTAAGAAAAGGCTGTGTGACGGCAAAGTCAAGGAGTAAAAATCTTCTAAATATAGCATACACTTAAACTGATATTGTTTTTTTGTTTGTTTGTTTGTTTTTTTGTTTGTTTTTTGGTGGACCTTTTTTTGGTGGTTAAAATACCTTTTGGTTCTGACCCTGTCCACAGCAGCCTATTGCTGACCTGCTATGCTACCTCATACAGGCTACTTCTACCTCACATTTTATTTCTATTTCTAATTAAACTTACTCTGAACTGTCATACCACATATCTTAAATTAGGTTTATCAGAGCAGTGGAAGTTAAAAGATGAAAACTTGAGTGTGGATTGAAAATAGAAGTCGTCCTTAGTCAAGTTATTTGATTAATCCATAGGAAAACTTCATTAGCTGGAGTTCATGGTATTAAAAAATAATTAGAGACATATGTAACTCATTCATTAGTCACAACTTCAACAATGAATTGTGAATTTTTCTTGGTGTGAACCAGATGAATAGAATTAACGAGCTGTCTGATGAATGTAAGCCAGAGTGTGAAAATGAATGTGAATATAAAACCAGTACGATGAAAATGCACATAAACGTGAGAAACTGTGACGTGACTAGATAAATTAAACACAATTTGATTTAATAACTGTTAATGTAAAATGCTCCTTTCATTCATCAGAAGCTGAACAACTTGCCAAGGTTCATCATTCGCCGTCAGTAATTTGTCTTACAAATGCTCACAGACCTAAATGTCAGTCATATTTAAAGCCAGTGAGGCTCAGCTAATTGCTCGACTGTCGACTGTTTCTCTCATTTATCCAGCTGATCCAAAAACTCTTGTAATGTTTGACCCCAGACTCCGTCTACTCCTCTGTTTCCTCTCCTCTCATTATTTCAGCGTGGAGTGCAGGATATGAGTAGTAGTACTCTAGTACATATAAAACTTTTTTAAGAAATGGTTTTAAGAATGGTTCTAAACTTTGACTGAGTCTAAAAATTTTTGAAAGAGTTGTTGCTTTTAGCAAAGTTGAAATGTGATGTGCAGGTGCTGAATGCATTGCTTCCTAGTGCAATTATACCAAACCTCAGGAGATGAATTAGGTCACCTTATAAATGAAACATTTCTTAAAAAAATTTTTTTAACTTGTTCATAATCAGTTAAATGTGTCTTTTCTTTATGTTCTCTTATTTAATGTCTTTCAAACTTATTATGGATGTAGAGGTTTAACATTGCAAAGAATCACACAAACAAGGGAATATGAGACTGGATTCATCATATCATGAACTTCCTCGTGCTGTAGAGGCAGTGTGGGTATAAGGACGGACCGTCTGCCTTTTATTAACTCATCAGCATATATATTGTACAGTTGGTTTATATATATGTGTGTGTGTGTGTTCGTGGACTATTTCTTGGTTCAGTGCAGTGACTGGTCACCACTGCGAGGTTGCTATAGGGATGGAAAAAGTACTCAGATCTCAGTGCACCATTTCACTATTGCAGCTGGTAAATTTGGGACCACTTGCGATTCATTTATATTTTCTATATATTACTTTATATACAGCCAGGTAGCTTGTGAAAAAGAAAAGTATCGATATAATAATATCATATATTTCTTGATTATATTTCATACCAGTCAAATAAGTTGAGTAAATTTATTTAATTACTTTCCACCACTGCAGGGCGACCACTGGAGACTCCAGAGACTCACTGTACACAGCAAGGAAATAGTCTTTTTCATAACCTCAGTTGCAGCTTTCCTCATTCACTTTGGCTCAATTATCGAATGAGAAGTCCTTTTTTTTTTCAAAACATTAAGTAAAAATCTCCGAACAACTTGAATGTTTTTCACAACAGGTTTGAATTTCTTATTCATTCAAGAAAATTGCATGTGTTCAAGCATGTGTGCAAAAGAAGAAAAAGTACAATTGTCTTCAGTTTGCCAAATAACCACTTGTACATGGCTTGCTGATCAAAACTGATGAGTTGCTTCTCAGTGAAATCGTCCTCACAACTTATAAATGCTCTATCATTGTTTGAGCCGTCACAGCTCACATGATGACAAAGCAACTTTTCATTTTGGTGGCCTTGGCCAATTTACTGACATAATAACTAGGTTTTGAAGCATTGATGAAATGTTTCGGGTGTTACTACCTTTTTCAAACACGCAATAGTGTTTTGATGTCCCTGAAATAGTTGTGATAATTGCACTTCAAGTTTAGACTGCTTCAAAAATGAGCCACTGTACCATAATGTTACCCTGAGTGGATTCATACACTACAGCCTGTGCAGAGGACGCTGACTGTCACATATACACAACTTCCTGCACACTGAAACTGACTAAACTGCACTGATTCTTTGTTAGTTAGTGTGTGTGAATGTGCGTGTGTGTGTGTGTGTGTGCGAGTGAACTCTACCTGGCAGGCGTAACTATTAGACCTCAGCTGTCCGTGTTCATTTGCTGGCGACACGCTAAGTCATCTGGGAGATTAAATAAATAGCCTTCATGGAAATCACCTAAACGCACTCAGGTGCACACACACACTGGCACAAGCACGTGTTGGGCAACATGCTGCAGATGTGGGCATTAAACAGATTAAATAGCCTCATAAAAATCAGGTACACACACACACACACACACACACACACACACACACACAAACACACATGTATCTGGAAATAGTCCACACGTTTGTGCACACAGTGAACAGATGCAGAAACTATCTCAAGATTAGAACTGAGACTAATTATCATCTAATCAATTATTCAACTGACAAAAATAATTTTTGATATTCTGTTGATATTTGGTAACACTTTATGCTGTATGACGCCCAAGCTTATAATGCATTATCATGTATTATGAAGATACTCATAATGTCTTATACTGTGGTCATAGTTGTGCATAGTTACAGTTATAAACATTCAAAATGCTTCATAATAATAATCGTAATACACTATAACCATCTCTGTTATGACCCATAACAAATAAACTAGCATTTTGTATCACTAGAATGCATTATAACTATCATCATAACACATTATAAAGCATTTTAAATTACTTACAAGGTAAAGTGCTTGTAATTCTCATAGTTGCAATATGTTATAACCATATAAACACCATATTTTTTGTTCTTGCGTAAAAATATTTTTGTCACTTTATTTAAAATCAAACAATAACCCCTTATAGTGACTTGTAACCGTCTTGTAATGTGTCATAGCTACCTATACCTCAGGAATTTCTTTACTTATAGCACCCATGGCCACCAACTTATAATCACTTTATATGAATTGCAACAGCAATTATAGTCCATCATAAATGGTTATAACTTATTGCAACTATGAGAATTATAGGCACTTGACCTTATAAGTCATGTAAAATTCTGTGTGTTGAGAGTTATAAAGCATTCTAATGATACACAGCTTTAAGTATAGCAGTATAATGCATTTTAAGTATTATTATTGTCATGCATTGTGGGCATGGTAATAATAGAAAGTGTTATTTAATATTTTAAGTCATTTATGAAGCAAAAGGTCCAAAAATTTGCTGCTTCTAGTTTCTCAAATATACAAATTTTCTGCTTTTCTCTGTTATGATGATTAATGATTGTAAATCTAATGTTGTTTGGATTTTGACTGTAATCCAGACAAAAAAAAAAAAGAAAAAAGATTTGATTACAATACCTTGTACGAACTGAAATAGGAAGTGCTGTTTTTTGACTCAATAATTAATGAGTTCATTGAAGAAATAATGAATTGTTTAATGAAAACAGTTCAGAAAAAAATATGCTCAGAGTTACTTTCAGAAATTCACACTCATCATACACACACACACACACACACACACACACACACACACACACACACACACACACAGGCACACACAGTAGTATTAAGTGCCAGCGAGAGGTTGGCGGTGAAAGGCAGGGTAAGATAAGGAGGCAGGCTTTCTGTCTTTTTTTTCTTCCTCCCCTCTTGTCTCTCTTTCTCCGTCTGTCTCTGTCTCCTCCTTCCCCCTTCGCATTTATCTCTCTACGTCTGTCTCCCCCCGTCCCTGCGAGGTGTCTGCCTCTATCTCACTTTCCTTCCATCTGTCTGTCTTCCCACCGCCACTCTCTATATCTCTAACTGTCCCTTTGTCTTTCCCTTTCAGCTCATTCAGTCTTTTCATTCATGGGCCTTAAAATGGTGATGCGTCATGTCATTATTCCCTTTCAAACTGTCACCGGTAGATAACATGAGGTGGGAGGGGTGCGGGATGAAATGAATGCAACAAAGGTTTTTATATTTCAGATTTCCATCCATGAGAGCGAGAGAGAGACTCTGGTTTTGTTTGCAGTTGTTAGTCATCCTCAACCATGTAATTCAGGGCAGAATAATGCAGTGCAATGGCTCTAAAGTGTCAAATTATCTGCAACAATAATACACAACAATGTATTCATTTATTTTCACTTGCCCAGTTAAGTGTGGGTGATAAAAAGCTTGTCTATGTAATAAAACCTGAAAAAAATTGGTACTTAACAATAAATGGAAATACATAAGAAGGTCAAAGACAGATTAATAGGGAAAGAGAAATGGTGCATTATAAGTGGTGAGGGAAAACACTCAGGATGGATGAGAGGAATACAGCGGAGTTGAAAACGAGGGAAGGAAAGAAGGTTTTTTGAATTATCCGATATATTAAAATGAAGGAATGACAGAAAGAGAATGTATGTGTGATGGATTGAGAGAACTAGAAAAAGGCAGAAAGATGAGCAAAGTAGAGAAGGAAAGGAAAGAGATGAGGAAAACTAAAGGACAGATATGAAAAAAGGGTGAAATTCAGATAGTGGTCCAATAAAGTAAAAAAGGAGGAAGAGAAGAAGTTGTGAGGGGGTGAAAACTTGAAGGATGATGGAGGAAGGAAAGAAGGAAGGAAGGACGCAGCAAAAATAGACAACAGTTGGCTTCTCAGTCCTAGATGCCGACAGCTGAACTGACAACTGTTGCGGGCAGATTTTATCAGCTATAGCTAGCTTATAAAGTTAACTTCACGAGTTAGATGAAAATGATGTCTTCGTCTAAACCTTTAATGCTCCCAGCTGACTCTAATGAGAATCTTATGAAAGGGGTCTTCATTCATTCTTCGGTGGCGTCATTCATATCGAGCTGAAAGACTGAGGCTGAAGCTACATGTTGCAGGTCAGCCTGGTCTCACAGGAATACATGAAATAGTCACAGCCCCTTAACCGTCTCAAGGTGGCAGCATGTAATGTGTTAAGATTACATTTCAGCACCACAACAATGCCATTTTAATAAAGTAAAGAGAACTGTTCATTCGACACAGCTGAAACTTTACTCAAAACTACCTCATCACAATTACAATTACTAAAAACAAGTTTTTAGCAAATGAAAAAGTATCCTAACTAAGGCACAATAATAGGTTTAGTCAAATTAAGTTAAACGTAATGATAAAAACAAAGTTTTCTAAATTAAAAAACAACATTTATATGAATGATCTGAATTTAAATTGCATTGAACCACCACAACAAAGAACTTAATTAACTTTTCATTAGCATTGTTTCCGTGGTGCTGGCACATAATTCTAAAACATGCCACCACCTTGAATGAAGCTGTGCTCATTTCACAATTTTATTTAATTCGAAAACATAAATAAATTGAAAATGTTTTGAGAATGAGAACATACCGAGGTGTTTGGCAAAAGTAATGTTATCTCAGGTAATGTTTGTGGAGCTCTCAGAGCCTCTAACGTTAGCCTAAAGTCTTTATAGCATTCAGGAAGAGCTTCCATGTTGTGGAGAAATACTACACAGTGGACGTCCTGGTCATGAGCAGGGCTTTTTTAATGTATAACCTAAAGAACTAATGTAACCTAGTTAGCTAATTAAATTATTCTTGGCCGTGGACCCAAGTTAGAACATGAACTCACAAAAGCATCTTGACACTCCCACTTCAAACTTGTGTTGATTTTAGAGAGGGAGGAGGGAGGAAGGGGGAGAGTGTGTGTGAATGTTGACTTGACATAAAACTTTTTCTGATCGTGAATCCTGATGTTACTGTACAGTTCTGTGATTTATACAGATTGGAGTAGTGACAGACAGACAAACGACAATTATCGTCAAACATGATGAACTGTCCAGACACCGTCTCTCCCTCTCTGTCTTCATCTTCTCTGTGCTTGTTGGTGTTTAAGTTTGCTGTCTGCTGTAGTCTAAAACGTCCTCACTAATGAAAACTGTCAAAGTGAATTTTACTGTTCGCCTTAATACAAAACATGAACATGAAACTATTTAGTCATTATATAGACTGGCCTGAAAAAAAAGTGAGGATTTTTCCCTTCAAAGGCCAATATTTTATTAAAGAAATAAACTATGGTGAACAATAATAATACTAAAGACTTTTTCCAAAACGTCCTGCAGTGCACCATGGGAGATTCAATAGATGCACATCTGTTGACATGCATCGCGTTTAGTGCATTAGTGCCTTAAGACTGGTTGAAAGTACTATTTGCAGATAATATTAGTGCAGACAAAAACAGTTTTGTTGCAGTTTTGCTCTTGCATTTTTGATTTTGATAAGATTAGAAAAAAGGATAACGACCTCCAAAGTCTTTAAATGCTGAGTATCGTTCTTCAACAGGTGGAGAAAAGTCCGCAGTGCTCGTTACAGCTGCTAAACTGTGATTGGACAAGTGCTGCTCAGGGGAGTGGTTTAACAAATGATTAATTAGCGAGGAACAGAGTGCTGCAGGAATAGTCTTAAAACACAGAAAGTTAGTTTAGCATGTTAGCACTTCTGTTCTTGGATTGTTTTTGGTTCAATGCCTGAATTAAGGTCTGTTGTTAACACAAGCTTCTGAGATTTGCACGCTTTGTTTTACGACATAAAATATTTCAATAAATACCCCACTTGTGAATCTTCTTAAAAACAGCAGTTGCTAACAAGTGGATAGATAAGATTACAGAGACTGTCCTGGACACTGAACTTCATCATGGTGTAGTTTGTTTATTAGTTTATTACTTAAAACTTACTTAAAAAATGATAAAAGGAGTGTTTGTGGAAATTATCTTGCTGAACAAAACAGGTATCACAAACTTTTTATAGCTTATTTTTTGCAGTGATCCAAATTCCAATGGAAAAATCCAGTCGCCTCTTTGTGGAGGGAACCAGAGGGATGCTAACTTCTGGGTCGGCCTACAAAAATACATCATCCCTGCAGCACTCTTCATGTAAGACAGTACAGAATAAAAAAAATTGAAGGAGGAGAAGGAGGGAATAGAGTGATGGATATGTAGAAGAAAAGAAGAAACAAGGAAGAAGTGAGAAATGACTGAATTAGGAGGGGAGGTAGGAAGTAAGGAGGGACTCACACACACACACACCAGCCAGTAAGACTATTGCATTGTGGGAGTATCCGAGTCGCCTCTTTATCACTGTCAGCACACATAAACAGTGCTTCTGTCTTCATCACTCTCCATTCACTCTCAACACACTCAGACGAGACACAAAACATCACACTACATAATATAGTACAGGGTGTTTAGCCTTTCTATCAGTGTCATAATGTGCAAACTCATGCACACACACACGCACGCACACACACACACAAACAAATCTGTCTCAGAGCCTCATTATAAACAGGCTGTTGACAGGCATGAGAGAGAGAGACGGTGAATAGAGGGACAGTGAAAGCTGAGAGGAGAAAGAGCACCGGAGAGATTGAGAAAATAATTGCAGGTGAAAGGATGATCGATATGCGATGAAAGCACGATAAAGAGCGGGTTTTTGTTCTTTCTTTTGCTCCCGCTTTCATTTGTCATCTGGCGGACTCATGAATATGGTAATCAGCTTTTGTTTGCAACCTTGATGGAGAAGGAGGGACTGATGGAAAAGAGGGGAGGGAGAGTAAGGAGAGAAGAATAAGGGTGAGAAAGGTGTTTGATGGAGGTGAGACGGTCACCTAAACATCTGTTTCATTGTGTTTTTTTATGGGCAAAGATAACAGAAGCGCGAAACACTCAAGTTTGGAGAAGTGCTTGAGAGCGGAAGGTCAATGGTTTAAGTCCCTGCACAGGCCAGGAAGATATTTGCAGGGAAATTGAACCATTCGTATTGTTGCCCCAGGTCAAGCACTGTTAAAGCCTGTGTATATCTTTGTGTGTGTGTGTGTAAAGCTTCCTGTTTTTTTTTTTCTTCTTGTTTGAGACAAATGTGCAAAAAGACAGTTATACATGGATAAAACAACCTTGATAACTATTGCGGTTGACACAATAGTGGTAGTTGTAAAATTACAGCAGTTAAACCATATATAATAACAGACACTCAAACTTCTCAGCTTTTTGACCTCGAAGAATTCTCCAAAACACACAACTTCCTCCTGCTGCTAACCCCGTGCAATAGACTTCTTCTCTGCGGCCATTTTGACATGAAATATGGTAGTGCGCAGCAAAATCAGCATACCCAGATTAACACTGTCAGGACTGATTCCAGCACTTTTGAAGTGTCTTTGTGGGTCCACATCGTGGAGTGTTCATTTGCGGATGATGAGATGTCTCTGGTTACTCCGTGTTGCATACGTGACAATTCTGGCGATGATTCTCTCGCTGGACATGGACCAATCAGAAGCTCGACCGAGGTGATACTGGAAAAAATGCCAAGGGGTACTAATTTTTCAATCGCTCTTTAGTTTGTAAATCACTGTTTTTCAGATTTGGTGATTTTGGCTTAAATGCAACTGCAGCATTGTAACCACTGTTTTCCAGGATGCTCTGGAAATTATGTCTCCCTTGCTGCATTTAATTAGGTTTTTTTATTCAAGACTTACATTTCAGCAAGACCCTCAGCATAAAATCAAGTATTTCAGCTGTGCTTGGTTATTAACCCAGTTTTGAATAGTGCGCCAGTCAGTCTAATGTTGTAAGACTCAGGTATTATTTCAGAGCTTTTCTAAAGGACGTTCTTTTCAGAATTTTTGTTTTTTTTTTTACCCTAGAAATGAGTTCAGTAGCTGCTGTCCTGAAAAAAAAAAGGAATCCTCACTGTTTGGTACACTGTGATCTCTGTGTCTCCATCACTGTCTAATTATTTCTCCTGCTGTCTTTCCTCTCCCTCTCTCTCTTCTTCAAACTCTCACTCTCTCTGTGGGATAAGGATCCTGTGGAGCCAGAATTGGATTTTTATTAAGTAGAAATCCCCTTTGAAAGTCTACCTAACCAAGACCACTGTACGTGTGTGTGTGTGTGTGTGTGTGTGTGTGTGTGTGTGTGTGAGAGAGAGAGAGACTGAAAGGATTAATGACTTCAGTGTGATTGACGCTGTGTGAGGTTGGATTTCTGCCATGCACCACCTACCATACCTGGAGTGTCTGCGTTAGATGTGACATGTCGCTGTTACAGAGATATGACTTTACAGATATTAGAGATGGTTTATCAGATTTAATGCTTTTGAGTTTATTGTGAAGTTACACCAAAAAATAAAAGAAAATTCATTGATTTAACCATGCAGCAACCTCAGAGAGGATGAACAACATAAGGTTGTGTATACGTATACTGTTTTTCTTTGGGTAAGACGGGGAGCAGGGGAGCGTTGCGATGAAGCACTTGTGCGATGAGAGAGAAAAACGCTCCGTGGACACAAGCCCTGAGGCAACTGTTACAAAATCAAACAACACATTGACTTTTGTGAGCACTCACATGAGAACATAGCACTAACAGAGCACTAAATATATTTAGAATTTAAATTGAAATCAGTTCAGGGAGGCTCATACACAAACAAATGTTAGCAACTTGCATCTCTCTCATCGCTCTCAGCGCTGTCCATGGTTCTGAAACAACAGTTAAACAGTCACATGTATCTCAGCCAATAATTTAGCTGTTCTGTCAGCACACTGACCAGTGTCTGGACATTGGTATTACAAAAGCCCTCGTAAACCTCCCACCAATCAAATGCTAGTATAGAGGAAACATCACAATTATCTCATGGGGCTTCACTCCAAAGATACCACAAAAAAGTTTGCTCAAATATTGGTAGGGACAATTCTCTCCCTCCCAAATATATTGGCATGGACATGTCTCTGTGATCCATATGCAAACCACTGCACTTGGATGCACCATTATTAAAGTTCAACACAGTAACCGACAGCTTAGTCTTTCAAATCCAAAGTGTATGGTACATAGTATGCAGGGTAACTTAATTTTTTTTCATCATCAAAGTCAGTGAGATTTTTCGAGCTCTCTGTTCGCTGGCCAATTAGTATGGAACATCAGTCACGTGATATCAAGTGGTTGGTTATGGGGGAGATCATAAACCCTTCTCTGTTTAAAAAGGGTCTTTGATTTTAGATGTAGATGGATCATTATTTTCCAGCCGTTAAGACTGCGTGTCAAGCAGGGCAACAAACAAGATGACGGACCCCAAAAATGCAGACCAAAACTGAGCTGAAGCAATTAAAAAGTTTTAATAACCTACGGTATATGTACAAAAGGGGTGTGTGGTGCAAGAGGAAGTGCAGACAAAAAGCAGGCGAGATCCAAAGGATCCAAAATAAAGCACAGTCAATAATATATATATTTTTATGTGCTCAAATTTTTCAAGATTTGGATTTAACTTAATAAATATTAAGTAATGTAACTAATAAACTGTCTGAGCAGACGTTCTTGCCATGTTTATGTATTAGGTCATCAACTTTAGTTTAGTTTCTGAAAGGTAGCCATCATGGAAATAGCAAAATAATTAAATGTAACTCATAGGAAAAACTGATGTCTATAACAAGGTCCTATGGTTCTTCTAGAACCCAAAAATGTGTTTCTTCCCTAGTTTAAGTTCTTGAAGCAACACATCATCATACCTGAGCAACAGAATAGGTCCTTTGTCAGTGATTTCCAAAATGACATATAGTGCATGACCGTTCTCAGAACAACACGTATGACAGTTGGAGAGAATCAGACCATCGACATACCGGAACTTTGTTGTCACATCGTTGTCGTTGTGCAACAGTCTGGTTTGGTTAGGTTTAGGCAACAAAACTACCTGGTTAGGTTTAGGAAAACATTGTGGTTTGTTAGTTATGCAAGTTAAGTTATGTTAGATACGTGACGTAAGTTAAGTATGTTACATAAGTTAAAATAAGTCTTTGACATTAGGTTTCACACTGAACATGACTTTGACTTTGTCACTCTTCATACTGCATCACCTGACATCAGACTTTGCGCCCGTCATAATTGCTATGGCCACTAGAGGGCGGCACCTAACAATCAACATAAATAGGGGTCATAATAAGCTGTTTGCACAGACCATGTATGCAGTCTTTTCTCTGGGGAGGGCGGTTTGTCTTAAAGCTGAGTGATTTCTATTGTAGTTTTGCTGCTGTAGAGGAAAGCAACTGGAAATCACCATTTAGTTCAATTTATAAACCACATTCTGATATATTTGTGTGGAGTGACTCATTTTTACAATCCCCTGATAATCCCCGACTTGCCCAGAGAGTTTCTCAAATTCAGTGACTTTCCTTGGCTGCAAATTCAGACCCCCAGCTACGGATCATCGTGAGGCACTGAGACACAATTATTTATTCATTAAGAAAAGCATACATTCACAATATGGGTTTTAATTCCTAAACAGAACTCTGTTCCCTTCCAGTTTAAATTAGTTTAACAATTCGTTCTTGTTCTTGATTATGCATTTATCTCAGAAAAATGTATGCCAGCCTGTAGTAATTTTACAGAAAAGAATGATGGTAGAAATGCGTGTAACAGAGAATAAAATGAGAAAATGAAAGCAGTCTCGCTTTAAGTTAAACATGCACACTTTTCTCTCTCGATGCAGCGATATAATCCTGTCTTCTTCAGCGTCTGGGTCTGTGCATTCATTTATTCTATGTGTATGACTGCGCATTTGTTGGCGTGTCTGTGTTTGATCTCCAAGGGCAGCACTTTTGTTACCCCTCTTAACATTTTCACACCTTGAACAGCTGTGGGAGCGGGCGCAAGAGGAGGAAGCCAAAGAGGGATCTTAAGTGGAATAGTTTGTTCTATCACTTTTAGATGTGTAATGGAGGTTGAGAGGTCTCTTACACTCGCTGTGCTGCTACAACAGACAACGCTCTTCATCTTAGTTGGCTTAAAAAAAGGGGGTTTCATGACCTCAAGACAATGATACAAAGCAGGGTTTTGCACAAGTTTGAAGGGCAATAATGTTGTCGGAGTCGAGTGAATTACAGGTTTCCTCGATGGGAACACTTAAAGATCAGCTCAGATACCTTGGACTCATCAAAGACAATAAACTAGGTGGATCAACACATCGCTCTGTTCTTTTACTGTCTGTTCAAGCATCTTATCACGACCCATATTCATGTTCATTGATAGGAGGAGACCTCTAGTGTCCATGGTAATAATGGTAGCCTGTGTATGGGAGGTGGTGCATGGATGAGTCAAACACAGCCAGACTGTCACCGATGTTTGAGTCCCATGGAATAGCAAAAGTCAGCGCTGATTTACTTTAACTTATGTTATGTTATGTCCCATACATACCATAAGTTATGTCACTAGCATACTTAGTTTTTAGGGTTTCTTAATGATATTAGTAATACCTGTACTTTTTCTACTATGACAAGTCAGAACATCTGCTGTGAAGAAGACCAAATAGAGTTTTTCTTTAAGGCAAATATAATCAAAAGTGTAATCAGGAAATAAACATATGAGGCAAATTAATTTGATCCTCTTTGCAAACCGAAAATTAGTAGGATTAGAGTGTGATTGAACAGTCTGGCTCATGTAAACAATCCTTAAGGACTTTTCGTGTGATCAGTTTGTGCATTAATAATATTTTTCTAACCGATTTACAGGCAATGCAAGCTGTCAGATCAATGACAGAATTTTGCTGAGAAATACTGCAGCTTTTTTTTTTTTTGATGAATCAATCTGCACATTGTTGACCTCACGTTCAAATCATACAACAGAGACAGCAAGTTTAAAAACAACATGTGGGAGGAATAACAGATGAGGGTCAGTATGATAATGGTGTCAAGCTTCAAACTTCCAACTGGGTGACCCTGCTCCTGTGGAAGAGTATGGATGAACCAAACGGTGCTGTTTATAAATCATAGAGTAAAGCATCTTACTTACAGCTAGCTGCTGTTCTGAGTCTTGGCTGGATGTTACTCCTCTGCTTCTTCAAGCTTGGTGCCAGATGTTGCAGCAGTGCTGAAATTAGGGATTATTATGAACAGCTTAGTTGTTTACAAGAGGGAAAAAGACAGTGGACTGGTATCGATATCGGCAGATATTCAATATTACAGTATCAGAATCATTATCAGACATCAGACATCCCTAGAATCCTACAGAAGCAGCTTTTGTCCAGTTTCACCTCCTGTACCAAGCAGTGAGACTAAGTTCTCCTCTCTTTCTCAGTAATGAATGTACCCAGATATGTATTTTTTTTTCCTTTATTTAGTCTGTAGAAGGAGCGTCAGGTCATCATTACTGATGCTGATCACATCTTTTTTGTCATGGTGCGATTTCTTCGAAGAAGTTTAATAATTTATTTGCTAAATCGCATCACACCTAATGAGAAATGTCAGGCAAATAGATAGTGTGCCTGCAAAGTTTCTCAGAGTTTTGTGCTGTTAATTTGCATTGCTGTTGATGTGTAAATGCCTTTAGACATATTATAAATATTCTTCATATTTTAAATAGTGTTGATGATATTTTCGATACATAAGGAACATAAAACCAACACAGCCCTAAACCCTAAAGATTTTTCTCCAGTCTACCTGCAGCCGTCCAGGTGGAAATGCTGCGATAACGCAACAGCCTAAAACCACACACAGAACTTAAATTGTCTAGTCACTAGTGGGCCTGCAGCTGTTCAAACCACAGATGACTCGAGAAATTCACGGACCAAATTTAATTTTCCCTTCAATCCGTCTTTTAGTCGACTTTGTTAACTGTTGGCCTTAAGCTGGAGAAGTAGAACACTTTGGATGTTTTGGACCCTCGGGTAACAGCTGTCAGTCAGCCATCACCTGCCACCCAGTTCTGTCATGAAACCCCCAAACACATACATACACTTCACCACTGAGACCAAAACTATTAGCTCTCCTAACCCCATGTGGGCTCAATAGCTTTTCTTTCCTCTATCCTTTTTTTTTTTTTTTTATTTCTTCTCCTCTTGATTCTTGTTTCTTTATTCAGCTCACAGCCAACTACCCCCAAGGCCACAACCATCTGCTCATCCCTATTAGCATTTTTATTCATAATTTCCATTGGTGGCTACTGATTATTTACCTGGGTTGGATGACAGGTACCAGGGACCTCTGCGCAGCCACACAAATGTAATATTTGTAATTTTATTCTGGCTTGGTGTGCTTCCTGCAAAATGAACTAGTTAGCTTCAATTACTCTGAGTTACCACTTTATTGGTACAATCTAACGCAATGCAATGTCAGACCCCTGCATTAAATGTTATCTTTAAAAGGTACATAAGTTTTTGTTGACACTGTCAGGGAAGGTTTGATTTAACTCCTGGTCATTTTGCAGCTGTTTTAATATCGTATTGCACTGAATTAGATGTTTCTAATATTCTAGCTACTCCTGTTTACATACAAAATGGGAAGACATTAGAATCACCTCAGGTATTTGACACACTCTTCGCAGGCTGCATAGACATTCTGCCTGCCTAACTGGGTTAAGCAAACCCGAAACTGGTGATGAACCCACAGAGAATTAAACGCCCAACTTTCCGTTATATGGTAGGGTTCAGCAATAAGGCTGGCATGCTCGTCCAGGCCAAGTAAAATGCCACATTGGGCAAGTAAATCTGGCAGCTGACTTGCCTGACCAGCAAATCATAACATAGTTAAACCATTAAACTATTTTGATAAACATTAAAGTAATTTTTCATGCAAAAATAGTAAAAAAAAATTTTTTAAAAATGCTGTTTTCACACCATTAAATATGGAGATTTCCTGCCCTTCTTTGTATATTGTCATAGTAAACTGAATATATTTGGATTTTAGACTGGTGAAATTAGATATTTAAAGACATAACTTTTCCAGACAGCAAACTGTACTGCATGGGTTCGGCTCTTACCGCTCTCACCATCCCTTTTTCCAGCAGCAGCAGGCAGCTGTTTCAGTGAAAAAGCTCTGATAACCACCTGACCAGTATTTAATGACTGCTTGCAACTAGCTCCTGAACAAATTTGAGAGCCAGAGTTGGCAGAGACAAACATGGAAGGTGAATGTTGCTTCACAGCCAGAACAAAGTGTTGTCTGTACATTTTGTGCTGGGCACAAAGCTATAGTATTTGCCTACCATGCTGTTTTGTGGTGTAGAAAGAAGAATCAGACCTGATGATAGCTTTGGTGACAGCCAGCATGCATTCTTAAGTTAAAACAACACAAAACATAGTCCTCTTTCTGTTTAATGCTGTGAAACAGTACAGCAGTTTTTCTGTCTCACTATCTACACGCCAAATTCAGCTTCATACTGCTTTAAACTATGATGCACATAACTTCCTCTTGCTTAATCTCCGGAGGCGTCCCTCTAGTGTTATGTTTTAATGTGCCATTGAAGTGAAGTAGTACAAAGAGCAAGAAAGTCAGCTCATGGAGGAGGTGGGGTGGATGGATGTGTCAAACAAACACAGGACTTTCACCCAGGAGATCGGGGTTCATGCCCTGATTGAAAGCATGGATGCATTAAGCAGAAGTGGACAGAGAGTCGGACGCAAGCTAAGCGGCTAATTTGTGCTTTAGCCCACCGCTAACTTGGCGGTTTATCCGTGCAGTTCTGCTAGAATTTCCAAATGTTACTGGA
This sequence comes from Lutjanus erythropterus, assembly GCF_056507025.1. Taxonomy (NCBI): domain Eukaryota; kingdom Metazoa; phylum Chordata; class Actinopteri; order Lutjaniformes; family Lutjanidae; genus Lutjanus; species Lutjanus erythropterus. The sequence goes on along the minus strand of NC_139321.1, from coordinate 12,020,816 downwards.
ACGAATGGATCAAATCCTGATATTGAAACAAATCATTTTGCAGGGGTGTGATACTCAAAAAAAAAATCTACCAATTTAAAGCTAATGAGAAAACGTCTTTTTCGGCCACAGGGCATCACGTGACACTGTCGGATTGGCTTGCTGGGTGAAACCAGAATTCAAGTTGACTTTTTAAAAGTTACATACTTGTTATTTTAACCCAAGCACTGTTTTTTTTCTTGAACATTTCTTGCCTTTATTTTGAAAGTCTACCCAGATTTTGCATATTTATTATCGCTAACTTGATTACATCCCCTGAACGTGTCAAATTGACACTAGACTGGTGCCTACAGCATCAGAGTTTGAAGCATAGAACCACTGACTAAGCTGCTGTATTTTGAGTTGGAAGTGGAAAGGCGTTAGTATGATCACATGGCAGATTGTCTAAACTGTTTATGGTAATCAAGTTAACATGTTAGAATTAGCATGCTAATGAATTACCCATGTTAAAGAGTCACTAAAAGCTACTTGAGAAAACTTGGAGCAGACAGAAACTCCAGTGTGACAAACTCTATCAGCTCTGAATCTGTCTGTGACGTTGGATTTAAAACAAGCCCCTGATGACTGGTCATTTAATTAACCTTGTCAAGCATATCTGCAGTATATCTCCAATCTAATTTAATCTGTTAATTTAAAACTGTTCTTAACGAGGCCAGCCCCCCAGCCAATCAAATGTCAGCTATAGAAGCATAAAGGACTTGGTTAATTAGAGCTGTCAGGAAATGACCAAATATGGACCATAAGTGGGAGCGGGGGGGTAGATTTCCTTTTATTACTTTCCTGAGAGAGTTATTAATTCTGTGGGAATCTCCTCAGGTGGTATGAATGTATGTGTGTGCAAGAAGAGTGTGTGTATTTGTGGGGATGAATGAAGAGGAGGAGGGGGAGTGAAGGCTAAGTAGATAGATAAAGTCAGATACAGAGAAGAGAGAAGAAAAATATTTGGTTTATTCAGAATAATCAAATATGTCTCTTTCCAACTCTGTGGCAGCTTCATTTCCTGTTAGACAGGAAATTGAGCCTTAGCATTTCCAGAAATGATTCTCCATCTCATATTTATCAAATAATATCCAGTCTCTCCAGTGGGATTGTAATGTCAAATTATATTGAAAATCTGCACAGGGCTCTCTGAGGATTCATTTCACTGTAAACATGCTAAATATGGAGTCTGCATCAATGAAGCAGAAAAAATATATATTTTATTAATATTAAACAATAATATTTAAATTAGTGGTTTCTTTAACTTTGGAACTTTTATATTAATTTCCTTTCTGTTGCAGTTGCAATGATAATTTGAAGCGAAACAGATTGTGTTTGTATTGGACAGCCGCCATGTGTGATGGTGTGTAACCGTAGATGTGTATGTGTGCATGTGCATGAATATTTCAGTGTGTAAGAGGGAATTAAGAGGCCCAAACCTCATCAGAGTCGACCTGTGAAAATGCACACCATGAAAAGGTCACTGATGTATGGTTGTCAGTGGTTTCTGCTCTCTACCCCTGTTAGCTGGCGGATTTAAAGCTTGCTTGAGTTTTTCTGTGCAGGCTCATACAATCTGTTGATGATATTTCATAGCGCTAGTGTAGAAGGACACTGTTCTGCTGGGAGTTTTGGAAGGAAATGTTCTCGAAAGAAAAATCATCACCTGAGCTTCCTTGCTGAGAACAAATGGGACCACCAGAAGGTGTGTCTGGCAACTTTTCTTCCTATTCAAACTGTGATCGCAAAGTCTTTTAAAAGACACAAGCCTCCCAAATACAGAAGCAATGTGTTGCCAGATAATCACAAGATTTCTGGAACATGATTTTTTTTAAGTATTGCCCTGTGAAAATGAAAAAAAAAATCCTTCCACTCACAAATGCTGTTAGATACACACCATCACAAAATGGCTGTTGAGGAGCACACAATTTTTTCATGCATAAAAATGTATCTTCGTCTTGTCTCATCTCATCTCACCACCAACACAAAAGTACTAAAAAAATGCAGTAAATACATCCAAATCATACTTTAAGAGTGAAAATATTCTGGTCATTGCAAACAATAATCACTAAACACATAATCAACATATATTTTTTATGTAAACATGCAAGAGCAGCGAGTCTGACTTGATTAGCTGAGCAGGAAGAGGATAGGTTTAAAACCAATGCCTCCAAAGGTGCAGCATCATTTGCACAGAGCAAGTTGGCAAGTGGCCTTGCAAGTTTGAAGAAGATTTCAAGCAGTAGGCAACATTTTGAACCTTTTTAAACCCATGAAAGGCAGGTTTTTATAAATGTATTAAGAAATGTCAATATTAACACCAGTACAATGATATAAATTAGCCCAAAAACATATTAGTGTGCAGTATCTCTGTAAATCTAGTTCCATGTGAGTGCCATCAGTCTTCTCATCAATTCCTTTAGGTCTAAGCTAAGACCACATACAGTCTGTTAGCTGTGCACAAGCTTTGTCACTCAGTGTTTTGTTGTTGAAATGCTTTGATACACAGGCAGTGATGCATTTTGCATTTCATGTTTGGCCCTCCAACAGAAACTCTTTATTATGGAAAATGACGTCACAGGACTGGACACGGTGTGACTGACAAAGTGATTTACAGCATCGTGCAGCTCGGCAGCAATGACCACTTGGCAACAAAGACAGAAACAAATAATTTCTAAAACTCCAGGATTAGCATTGAGATCCTGGAAACTGTAGTTGGCACAAAGGATGGGATTTTGGAGGAGCGTCACTGCCTCATACACAGCTTCACTAAAAATAGCAAGCATTCGAAATTAAAAAGGGAATAATTTGTTAGAGGCAGGATGTCTGTAAATAGACAAACTGAAAGAGTGAACAGCCTCCCAGGTTACAGCTGAGCTGCCCACTTAACTGACACGTGGATGTGTGTGTGTGTGTGTGTGTGTGCATGTGTGTGTTTGGCCTGAGACTGTGAACGTCTGTATCTGAGCATTTGGCCTCAGTGTGTGTGTGTGTGTGTGTGTGTATGTGTGTGTGTGTGTGTGTGTGTGTACACATGCACGTGTGCAAGGCACCATCTGTGTTGCCATGTGCAGCTGCGCTCCCTCGGAGCCCAAGACCCAAAACTCAGCTGTTACCTAGACAACCCCCATACACCCCTACCTGGTCCACACATACACACACACAGATGCGCGCACACAGTGTTCAAACCACCTAAAGGTCTTACACTGTGTGTGCTTTTAAATGAGCAGATGGACTAAGACGTATTAGATATGAGGTGTGTGTGTGTGTGTGTGTGTGTGTGTGTGTGTGTGTGTGTGTGTGTGTGTGTGTGTGTGTGTGTGTGTGTGTGTGTGTGTGTAAGAGAGAGAAAAGCAGATGGACAGCCTATTTTTCAGTTTGAGATTACTTTCCCCTCTACTCGAGTGTGTGTGTCTGAGATCTGAAGATGATCTCCAGTGAAATATATATTCTGGAGATCTACATCTGTGCTGAGCTGTGAGTCATGTATTCAGCCACACTTCTTTTGTGGTCGACTGTCCCATTGGTCAGGCTCAGGATAAGCACAGAACTGCTTCAGGCTCGATATAAACAAGGCTTGATCACGATCATGGAGCTGTTTCATGCATCCAGGGTTCTGATAGTATTCAAGTTCTGTGTGGACAATGTTTGGTGTTTGGCAGTTTTACCAAGACCTCGTTGGACGTAAAACTCCCCAGGTTAAGTCATCAGCACAAAACATGAGCAAGTGTGTTTGAAATGCTTTCAGAAGCAGAAGTTTCTCAGACTTCACAACTCTATGCTCACATTGATAATAGATGTTGAAGCCTGGATGCTCTCAGGTAGGTTATACTAATGATTCTGGTGGACACACTTCCTCAGGGCTGCATTCAGTGGAGAGGTGCAGCTTTAGTGATCATACTGGCCCCCTCTGGCAGGATAAAGCCAATGAATCCTCACACACTGGTGAGGGCTTTTATCTGAGATCACCATTATAATCTCTAGACTACCAATAGATTATTGATATAAATGTGTTCCTTTGGTACCCGATTGTGTTTTATCATTCTGTTTCCATACTTTGTTTGTAATCTAGATATTTTCATCGCAAATTCAACTGTGCATCACCAGTGGCCCAACCCTGGGAAGTGAACAGTGTTTTTAGCTACATGCATTATGCATTGTTTCTGTCAAATAAGCAAATAAGATTAATTGTCTGGCAATTATGCTCTTTCCGTCACTTCAGTCTTCTCACCACCACCTAAATGTATCAAGTGAGTCTCTGAAGGTCTGTGCCTTTATGTTGAGAACCACTGGTATGTGACAAGAGTTTTAAGCAAAATTTGATAATTGGTGCCTCTAAATTAAAGCTTGAGTACACTCCGGCTCTAGAGGAGCTGTCTGGACTCATTAGGACCACTAGTGTTTTTCCAGCCTCGTGCAGTTTCTTGCAGAATGTTTGTAACTCCACAGCACAGAAGTAAGATTTAAGTGGAAAGGATCAGTGCGTTGGTTAAGTCCATGTCACTGGAGCATGCTGCTGCCAGAATTAAACAATGTGCTTATGCAAGTCTAGTCTGGATGCGGCTGGCTGTCAGAAGTGGCTAGGTTCTCTGCTGCATCAACAGATGGGCACGGAGAGAGCAGCACACAGAAGGTGGACGGAGAGGAAGAGCGATCATCCCACAACAGTCGACTTTCTTTAAGTCAGTGGCCGACCTGTTATGTGACGTGTGTCCCCTATAGCATGTTGTTTAGTAACATAAACCACATGTTAACAGTAGACTGACAGTAGGCAGGGATGGAGCATGACTGCATCAGTCACAACATTACCAGTCCAAGCTACCGTCGGGCCAGTCTCGTGGTCAAGACAACCTGACAGCTGTAATCCCGTCTCATGCACACTTTGCAGGTCTATTGAGAATTATTAGGCTTTATAATTATAATAATAATTTCTTATTTTTCATCAGTGAGAATAATTGCGGGTGCACAGACTAGGCGCAAGTTCATTTGCTGTCCTGCAGACGTGGCAAAAATGCCACCTGGGCTGGGTTTGCCAGAATTTACCAGATTATTCTGTTCTATTATTTCCCTTTACTCACTGAGTCACTATATCTAGATTATTGGTGATTATTATCAAGTCTCAGTTTGTTAATATTTTGTGGAAAAAATAGACATCCTAACAATATTGTTGCAACATCAGTAAATACCAATATCAAGGTATTTGGTCAAAAATACTGTGATATTTGATTTTGTCTGTTTAGTCCTAATCCCTGTCAGTCAGTGGGCCTCCAATATCACTTCATCTCCTAGTCAGGAAATGTTGGATTATCCTACTTCTACTGGAGCTCTTATTTTTTTTATAATTTAACCCTATTTACCCCCTCTGTCCTTCTTTAACCTCTCACAGCTGTCTATTGCCAGTCAAAAACCCACGACTGGGTGAACTGGTAAATTAATCCCCCGTCTGTCTGTAGTGTTTTAACTACTCTGACTGGAATCAGTATGTAATTTTTTTCTATAGTTTGATCCATTGAACTAATTAAAACTTATTCGTCTCTATACGAGACCATACCGGCTCCACCGCTCCCCCGACAGCGCTGAATTTCCAGGGAAAAGGGACAAGTCAATTCAGTAAGCTTTATTTAACGTTAATCTCGGTGATAAGTAGGCCAAGGTTTAATGAAGGGGCTGAATCACAGATGACAGAAATATGAAAATATATCACAGTCAAAGTCTATAATTCTAAGTCTATTAACTTAGGTCCTTTCTTGTCATACGTACTTGTCAAATCAACCGATGTAGGATTGTGTGTGTGTGTGTGTGTGTGTGTGTGTGTGTGTGTGTGTGTGTGTGTAAAACCAGTTTTCAGTGATTCATTTCCCTCATTAAGGGTTGTCCTACTTCTTTCCTACAATCCTTCACCTGACTGTTATTTGCTTCTTTCTTATTTCCTTTCCATATAGGCTACAGATAGTGTGTAGTTTGTTACTCCCAAAAATAAATGCATTTCTTATTACTCTTCGCTATGTCAAAACATCTTTAATTATTTTACTTGGTACCACCTTTGTGGCAGTTAAAAATATGTGTTTATGTTAAATATGTACACATATTTAAAGGGATAGTTCCCCCAAAATCAAAAATACCTCTGACCTGTAGTGCTATTTATCTGAACAGTTTTGGTGTGAGATTCTTTGTTCTCAAACATAATGGAACGTTTTGTGGGCCATTTCATGTAGCAGCTGCTTTTTTTCTACATATTACTGGGCAGACAGAAGCGTGCATCTACTCATGGACGAGAGGCTCGTGCTTATGACAGTACGGGATGTAGACATTAATGGGGTCATCCTCAGCTGAGCTGTAACCTCTCATCCATGAGTAGATGCACGCTTTCCTTCTGTGCAGTGATATTGTTGGTGGGTGTAGTTCGCTAAAAAGACAAAAGTTCCTACATGAAACTGCTCACAGCTTATCTTGAGGAACAAGATCACGATTTGGGGAAAGAGGCGTGGAGCTCTGAGCACCATCAGCACATTTCTACGGCTGAAAAGGCAGATATCTCTACAGCTGATATCTCCAAAACTCTGCAGCACACATCAGATCTGTCTGGATGGATAAATAGCTCTACAGGCCAGAAAATATGCATTTGTGATTTTCAGGTGAGTTCTCTTTTTGCAACTAACAATACCTAAGTTTACAGGGCATCCCATCCAACACACTACATCTCACAGTAATGCTGTCAAAAGTCTTGGCACTTTCTTGATACCACGTTAAAAACACTACAGTATCCATTAATTAGAATCAGAAGAAGCTAAGCTATAAAAAATTATCTGTGTACTTATTCAAGAGTTCAGTTCAGTCTTTATTGAATTTTCTCTTGCAGAAAAACCAGCTAGAGTTGCAACTAAAGTAGAAGTTTTTTGACACATTGACAGAGAGAGGAATATGCCAAAAAATATAACATTTTCAATCAATTTATTACAAAAATGAACACTGTCTTTATTATAATGCAAATAATATATCCATAAATGTGCAACAGTGAATGTAATAGAAATAACAATCTAAAAATAAAATAATGTTATAAAATAAATAACAAAACTAGATAGAAATAATTTTTTACTGCAGCAATTTGGTCGCAAAAAAGGTCAACCATGCGGTTACAGTGCCTCTTAAAGGGTTAAATTCTGGTATTGTGACTCCATCACAAAAACGAGACAGCGATGTTTCTGTATTGCAACATTCCAGGTAACGGGTTGCTATACAGACAGAGAGGTGCGAGAGAGGATGGGTGATAAAGAGACCAAAAAGAACAAAAAGAGAACGATGGGGGCAAGGGAGAGAAGGCTGGAGAGGCTGAGGAGACACAGAGGGGGGATAATAGGCAGGAGAAAAAATCCTGACACAGAGGGGAGAAGGAGACACAGAGAGTCGCTGTCAGTGATGAGAAAAAGTGAAAAGCAAGGAGAGAACAGGGAAAACACAAAGACTGACAAGTGAAACGGACTAATGATGCAAAAAGTAGCTACAATGGTTACAGAAGGCAGAGTCTCTGTTTCTATGAATTTCCCACCTTTCTCTGTCCGTTCCTCTCACTATTCATGTATAGGGGATGTCACCGCCATTGCAGATCGGTTTCAGAATCAGAAATAAATGTACTAACTACCTGAGCTGTGTCTGTCTTGGTTTTGTGTTTGCCCGTCATGCGGTGTTAATTGTTCGTTAAATGTATATTGCTTAAACATTTTTCGTATGATGGTTAAATATAATTTAGTTATCGTCAGTCATTCCAGACCTCTGACCTTCAGATGTTGACCTTTGAGTAATAAGTTTAAGAACTCCTGTTGTACAACATATGAAGTCTCAGTTTCCGAGTTTTGGTGCTGAGAGCATTTTGATTTAAAAAATAAATAGTTCATTAAAACTGTTTTTCCAAAGTTTCTGTTGGATGCTTGTTAGAACATCTGCGGGAAACTCTTTGAAGTGATTGTATTGAAATTATAAATTTTCATTAAGTAACACAAATTTAATCCACAGCTAATTCTGTCTTTTTTGGTTTATATGACTGTGAGATTGTGGAGAAACTAACAGGTATTTTCTAACTGATTACAATATTAGACTTATTCTGATTTCCATTTGTAGTCCGAGTAATATTGACCAATCGTGTTTGAGTGGGTTTGCATGCAGGTAACGCATTGGCCAAAAGGCAAACTTGGAACCAACCAGCAATTTAGCTTTTTATTAAATTTTTTTAAAAATGTATCTGTATTTATATGCAAAAATCTGTTTATAGAGATTAGCCGAAATGATGTTCAAGTCCATTCTCATGTGTCAAACTCCTAGTTCCAACTTCCAAGTCCCACACTGTAAATTATGACACAGAAGAGGAAGTCTTGGCCCAGATATACAGCCAGATACCATGATCCGAATGTCTGCTGGATACACGAGACGCCCAGAAATGTTGGCCGTTGCTCCCAGAGGCTACATAGTCATCAGACGATAGCCGATGGCCCCCGAGATTGGTCTGTCTGCCGTTTGGTGCTGCGTGGGTAGTGCGCGATTGATTTATCATAGTTCTTCCACTGAAAACAGCTCCCCGCTGTGCCTGGAAATGACATTAAAGAGACCAGAACTTAACCAAAGCAGTAAAGCTGTGACCTATTAAACTGAAACAATGTGCTCAAAGATGCTAAAGTGGTCTGTAGAAATGTGGAGAACTGCAGAATAATAAAAGTAATAATTCTCGGCAACAACTTTGATTTTTGGGTTATTGTGATTTCATGCATTGTTATTACAGAATATAAGATTTTAGTGCAGCTTTAACACTCATTAATATATGTATTAAAGACCGGTGTTGACCCCTTGTCATGTTTATTGATTATAACACTTGTATCTTGTACTGCCTCCCTTGTTATTTTGTTTCTGCACATCTTGTTGTGAAGAAGATACAGTTTTTTAATAAATATGAACTGGAGTTAAACTCTAGAAAAATCACACTACTTTATACAGAAGCACATTCACACCAATCATGATTACTGAACTGTGGAGGGTTGTTCTTCTGCTGATGAGAACAAATGAAATACAGACAAAAGCAGTGAGATTTTCTTTTTTTTTCGCAGTGAGAGTGTGACCTGAATCGATGACGAGAAACGACCTCAAAACACAAAACTTTACTGGCAGAAGGAAACAGATGTCAATGTCTGTTAAGCAGCAGTTCCTCTTGCTTGGATCGCAGCATTAAAAAATGAACCAAGGGCAAACCACAGTCTGGACTGATGCTCATATTCAGCTGCTTCTTTATGTGCATCTACGTGTTATGAATGTCAGAGGAAGCTACATCACAGAGAACCGACAAGTCTGTCAGGATGAACCGAAGTTACAAAGACTGGGATCAGATGGGTTTTGACTCACGAGTCATTTGACTTCTGTGTACAGACTCGCTCATGAATGGGCACAGTGAGCTTTTGCAGTACGCTTCACACCAAAGGAAACAACAGTGAGGTGTGATCGCACTCAGCAGCAGTGTGAGATAATGATTGAAAAAGCTCCCATCAGTCATTTGCACAAAGTCTAGTAACACTTTGTTTGAAGGGGTGTGTCATTCAGTCAGCTATGTCTGTTTTTTTTTTTTCTTTTTTGGTCTTTCTTTTAAAGCGAAGTTGACATTGTTTGAAATGTTTTTGTTATGACAACTTGACATTACCAGGACAAACATGTCTTACTTGTTGATAAATTAGTCTAACCGCTGTCTGCTGTCATCTGTAGCTGGTGTTAGCTAGTTAGCCATGGCACTAGCCACCTAATTAGCTGACTCAGCCCGCTGTCTGTCAAAAGAATTATTCATGACAGCATTACAAAAGCATTTTACAGTGTAATAAAAATTAATGACATCGTTATGAGAAGTCAAAAATGTACCACTTTACTTGACATTGAGGAAAATATTCATGACAAGCTTATAATAGTTTCATGACAGCCAGTCTTAAAACCGACCACATATAATGTAATGTTAACAGTTGCTTTAAGTTTGATAATGTCAACTTGTCATGAAAAAGACATAGACAGGTTATGTTGTCTTGGTTAATGTCAAGTTGTCGTAGCAAAGCCATCTCAAACAATGTCAACTTTTCAATAAAAATGACATAATTGACTGAATGACACCTAATGACAAACAGTCGTATACATACATAAAGACATGTTCATGACATGATTGTGACAGTGTAATGACAGTCTTATGTACACCCCTTCAAATAAAGTCTCTTTGATACTAATGATAGCAACATAGCAACACCCTGCTGCTTTAGGAATGATGAGTCAACACGACTGTGTGAGCCTGTTAGTTTTGAGACTCTCTCTCTCTCTCTCTCTCTCTCTCTCTCTCTCTCTCTCTCTCACACACACACACACACACACACACACCTACACACACATACACACACATACACAGAGTCTCTCACAACAAGCACAGCCTACACACACCCTTGTGCCACACAACTGCAAACAAAGTTGATGATTTTAATCACCATAACATGCTGAGAACACAAACACACCCTCAGGGTGCTAATCAATTACTGTGGAGCAAACACACCTACGTACACACACAGTGCCACACACACACACACACACACACACACACACACACACACACACACACACAATCAAGCTAAACTAATTTAACTCTAATCCAGATTTTTTTTTTTAAACTCAGTCCTGCGGTGTGTGTGTTGTGAGTGTACTACAAGCAACAAGATGCTGCCTGCCTCAGCACAAAGGCAAGCTAATGCACCATGAGAGCCCACCAACACACACAAACAAGATGTGTGAAGCCTTGCAGACCACTTCATCTCTTCTTGCCTTGTTGAAAATTATCATTTTGAGAGACAGACAAACGTCAAAGCCTTCTGTCTTCTCCCTTTTTTTCCCCTCAGTCAGAATAAGTGATGCAATGAAACCAAACATAAAGCAATCATCTGACATTTCCATATGAAAACACTCATTTCTTGCCATGACCAATTGATAAAACCTCATGTTTATTCAACCTGTGGTGTAACCAGTGTGTGAAAGTTTTTACCTTTGCTGTCCCAAACATTTGGGAGTTCTTTTGAAAATAGTAATTTCAGGGATTAACTTGCACAAGGACAAGAACAAAACCTGCACAGAGAGCCGCCTGCGCTCCCCCGCACACTCTGCATAAAAGTATCAGCTACAGTAAATGTCTAAAATGTAAATATTAGTGTTAACATTCAGTTCAAGTGCTCGTCTGACAACAAACGCACAGATATACACACAACGTTGGCATTCAGTGTTGGTTCTAGACTGTGCTGATAGAGCTATCATTATGATAATACTGAGGTCTATCATAATTATCTGCTAATTGACTGCCTAACGAGGTAGCGCTCATTAGAATGCTCATTAATACTCCATCATCACCATTGATAGCTGTAATCACAGAGTGGTGGTTTCAAGGTCTTACAGGAGGGTGTGTGAGAGCAAGTGTGGATACTGTCTGCACACATACTGTATATGTGTGTGTGTGTGTGTGTCTGTCCCAATAACTGTCGAGTCTTTCTTCCAGCAGAACCTGTTGCATTCAGCCCTTCCAATACAGGGTGCATAAATAGCCTCTTAAATAGCCCACATGTGTATATTGTTCTCTTTACTGAGTCTCTCCAGAAATTATACCTCTGTTAAACAATGTGTGTCCAGTGCCACCTTTCAGTGCTAATGCAGAAGGCTGCAAGCTCTGGATGAAGCGAGGCAGACCGTGGAGGTGTGGAGGTCATAGTGGAGGACGGGCATATACGCCATCTGAGTTTCACAAATAAGACCAATGCAGGTATCAGACGTGCTTGGCCTGTTTTGCTGTTCACAGATGACGGAGACGAAATGCCACATACAAACAAACAGGACTCACGGCATGAAGCTCGTGTAGTTTCAGAGCTGGAACTTTAACTTGAAAGCGCTGAGCAACTGGTTCAGGCAAGTCAGATTAGTTAGCTAGTTACCATTAGCTAATGCAAGACCACAAAGAACTCACGATCAGATATCACTTTGATGAAACGTTCAAAGCTTATACAGCTAACCTTGAATTTTCAACTCGTCCTCACTGTAAAAACAAGTATCTAGTCTAGTTATTATAACTCATATTAATGGTCATTGTTAGGCGGTGACCTCTAGTGGGCGTAGTTATTATGACAGGAGAAGTACAAGCAGTGAGAAAGTCTGGCGGAGGTGGAGGTGGACTGGATGGATGGGTCAAACAAATGCAAGACTAATTTGTTAAATGACGTAATGTAACTCGGAGCAGATCTGGCAGGCCGAGCACATCTGGAACTTACACTGGACTTGTAGGAAATTAATGTGCACTTTTATATTAACGTATCATAATTGGTATGTGCAGAAATTGTACAAAGTGATCAGCACTGACTTTATGGTCCGATATCACGTCTAGTAACAGACACAGTAAATGTGTGGCATGTGCTCTAAATGCAAAAAAAACAAGTGTAAGTGTTTTGTACTTAAACAGGTCATCCTACATCTCTGTTAAAGTGGCTGCCATTTAACCATGCATGCAATATTGCGTTTCACTGTTACAGTTGATTCAGTTAGACGTGTCTTACATGATATTTAGCAGGATTGGACACAGAGAGCCTTTAAAAATACATCTCTCTAAGCCGCTACCTACATCACCTGCAGAGGCTTTAATTATTTTAGTTCCCCAGTTCCAAGTTTGAGTCTCATGTTTCCAAGTAGGAACCCTGCTGCACACTTACTGTTAGTTCTGTTCTGTTCTGCTTTGCACCCCTGAAAAGCACCAAGAACTTAATTTTACCAAGATGCTTTTTTTTAAATTAAACTCTTCTTAGCTCAGAATATTACTGTACATATGCCATTTTCATTGTGTGTATTTCTTCAACCTGGATTGCAGTACCTGTTTCAGCTACAACACAGTGGGAAGGACTGAGCCGTCTTTCAGGATGCCGTTGTCTGTGGTGTAACAGATTTGTGTTTTGTGTTGCAGGTATGCCTCTCAGTCTGGACTGCAAGGCATTTTTTGGCTACAGTGGAGAAAACAGAAGGCCCATTATCTACTGGATGAAAGGAGAAAAGTTTGTTGAAGAACTCGCTGGACACATTAAAGAAAGTGAAGTCAGGTGAATATACAAGCATCTAAACTAAACATTCAGCCACTTCTAGTCATACACTCTATGTGCCAGTGAGCATATTGTGGAGAAAAGGAGAAAAAATGAAGATATTACAATTGATGTAAATTGAAAATGAATCAGAGTTGAGTAAATATTACATAATTGTACATAATGTTGTCGTGGAGTTGCTTTTTCACCGCTCCTTCAAGACACTGCGACAGTATCAATTATATCTTGTCAAGTTTACAGGTTTCTATTGTTAATTAATTTCTGAAAAGACTCGACTCCAGCTGCACTCCTCACACTGTCAGTATCTAATTTGCTCTCTTATGATTTATGACTCATTGAGGGTTCTCTGGCAGATTTCTTCTCAACTTTCCTAAAGAATTATGAATACTAATAATAAAGTTAAATTGAATTCATTTTCTCCCCTATTGGGACCAATTACATCGGACTCCATTGGGAAAAGCCTGATTGTCTGCGGGGCATCAAATATCATTAGAACAACCTGCCAGATCACCATGGAAACCATCAGAATACTCACAGCCAGACAATCACACACACATACATACACAGTTACATACACAGTTTAGTGTTTGGGATATTACTTTTAAAATGCATCATGTAACCTGCTTAAAATTGTGAGCTAAATACTTCATCAATGATCAGTTCATCTCCAGAATGCTAAAAATACTATATTAAAGGGCCTTTATGTCTATTCAGCAACATCTTGTTCAGTTTGTTCTAGTTTTCTCTCTTAAATGGATAGATTAATGGGGAATAGTTTGGAATTTCAAGTATTACACAACAGTTTCTTTAGAAGAAAAGACCATTAAAGCCATGGCGAGCTCCGTATGAACATAATTAACGTGTCAGACTGGCGTCATTCTGCTGCTTTTTTTCCCAAGCATTTTTTTAGCAGAGTGATCAATAAAAAGCTTTGAAATTGGTTGAGATCATAGGAAACCAACTTTTTCAAATGTTGACTTTCCTGGCACATGGACGCCTAAGGATTTAGTATGACAACAACTTTAAAGGGTAACTAATGTTTTAGCCTGGACCATATTTTCCCATGTTTTTGTGTCTCAGTGACTATTGGGGACAACATGTTTTGAAACTGGTCCAGTATTGAGCGAGACCACTGCAGCTGGCAGCTGGTGAAACAGGCTGCAGTGTCCTTATGGGTAACTGCACCATCAAAGTAAGCCCACTAAAAATCTTTGATTATGCCACCGACAGGCTCGGATTGTTATTCTAAGTGTCTGACAACATTATGGAAAGGATCCCTACAGAGAAAGACCTTTTTGTTGAAGAGCATAATCCTTTTCGTTCAACCAGGAACAGCTGTTTTATTGCACTCGCCAAACCCACCAGTCTCCATTTACAGAAGCGGTACTTTTATCATCATCTTAATTCAGGAAAAATAAAAGTCTTTGGTGACTTGTTGTTCAATTGGTATTTTGTTTCTCTCAAATTTGAATTAAGTGTATTTTATGATTGCTGTTTCTGTAAATGGAGTCTGGTGGGTTTGGCGAAACCAATAAATTGACTGTTAATCAAAACATATCTTAATCTTTCTATGGATCCTTTCCATGATGCTGTCAAACGCTTAACAATAATCTGAGCCTGCCAGTGATACTTTTACTTAAACAATGTGTAATAGTCCATAAGCATTATTTTGCAGCTAGTTTTTGCGGCTGCTGGCGGCAGTGGTCTCACTCAGTACTTGACCAGTTTCAAAAATTGTTGTCCCCATCAGTCAACATGGGAAAACAGCGTCGAGGTTGAAAAATACCCAAATTACCCTTTAAACGCACATACAGCTAAGAGTGTTTGGTGGTAGTCACTGCTGTAATAACTTGCTTCTGAGGGGTTTTGTGAATGCTCTGTGAAGGGGGCAGTGATGAGATGAGCTATGCAGGATTAGAGCACACAAATCTAGGCTGAATTCAAAACTCCAACTTTTAATATTAGTGTGCTGCAGTGCTGCAGAATCGCTGAATTAAATATTTAATTCAAACTCCGCTCTGTGGGTGTACGCTCCATTATCCACTGTACATGTTACACATTAAAAGAAAACCATGGTTTATCACAAGCTCTCCCCCTTGTTGAACATTGTACTCGCAAAAGGGGTTGAGGCTTTGCAACGTGGCAGAATCGCTAAAAATAGGTCCAGTGGGGTGACAAAGATGAGCGGTCGCACAATCATGTAGGTTGTAAGTAAGTGTGCACTACAGGAAGTACTGTGGGTCAAAATACAACCAGGAGGTCAGGCTATAAGCTCATAGTGGACATTTACTTTGGTCTGTAGTTTAACTGCTGAGCTTAGTTTTCTCTTTCAAATATATCTGACCAACCTGTTTGATCTCACATCGCTGTTGCCCTGTTGGTTCAATTTTGAATGAGAGTGCATATGTTTTAATAAAGTATTTTACCTTTAATGTAGCAATGACAGCGCACGGCCCTCTCCTTAAAATGCTTCCAGTGTTTGAAAGTTTTTCTGCACCACTACACCTTTCTTAGCAATTGGATTAGAGTGCATGAGTTACTAATTTGAGGAAACAAGTAATTATGGGGTACTAACCTCATGGGCTTTGTAAATGAATGTTTTTTAAGGATTTAATCACAGTGTACTAGTAAACAAAATGTTTAAACATTGATTTAATTATCATTATCACCATAAATTATCATAAACAGCCTCTTCAGCTCTCTCTGTCTCCTGACAGGTATAACCTGCAGCTTTATTACTTTTAAAGGGAGACAATGACTATATGTTATGGCAGAGAAAAGCCTGTTTGTTCTTCCTCAAATGCACTTTTTGCACAGTGCCAATGGCACTTTGTAAAGAGACTGTTGCATGGATTAATGCACCATATACAATGACTACACTGTCTTTTCAATGCTTTTCTCTCTCCAGGTTCAAACTGACCACTGCTGAGGCTTTGCTACTCTACATTCACCTCTGATATGACATCCTGTTCAATACACTCAACAAAAATATAAACACAGCACTTTTGCTTTCATTTTTCAAGTTTATTTCTTTCAAATTTTGTTCACAAATACGTTAAAACTTGTTTTAAAAAATAAATTATATATTATTATTTTTAGGTTATTTGGAAATAGACAAAGCCTTCATTACAAACCATTTCTAAAGTAGAGTCTAGACAAAATGTTCTCTCCTACCCAAAGGCCGTCACATTTTATGTCATCAACTCAGCTCACCAATAATAATGTGAATGTTTATTCTGCCTTAAAGGAAAATCCTTTCGCCTTCCCCTCTGCCCACACAGGGAGGTCAGAGGTCAGGGTCAGCCACAGAACACCAGCTCTGGGGGTGGGAGGCCTTCGGTGTCTTGCTCGAGGACACTTCAGCGGCAGGGCTTCTCGCTGACCTGCTGCGGCTTGAACCCAGGTTCTCTGTTTGACGGATGGTCTCTGTAACCGCCAAGCTGCTCCGCTGCCTCTGAAAACGTTCACTCCTGGGAAAGTAGCGTCGTAGATAAAGAGAGCAGGAATGTGCAAGAGTATGAGTGTTCAAACTTGAAACTAATCACACCCCGTGGTATTAAATTAACCTCCGCCTGATGAATTCTCCATCTTTCAGTCCAGTCCTCTGGCCACCTCTGATCCAATCACCGCTACTCCAAATTCAACAATCACACTACTGCAGACAGACTCCTGCTGAGATGCACATTAATCTGTCCACGTTTAGCTGCTGCCACCCATCCTGCTGGAGCACCGGCTATTGGACTGTGTCTGTTTGCACAGGATCAAATACGGCTCCCATAATAACGTGAACATCCATAATTGCCAATTCTTGTTACCCTGCATAGTGTGAGAGAAGTGTTGACACTCTCACCTCTTTACACCACCTAGAGAAAGCAGCCAGCTGTGAATCTGTGTGACGGACAGGAGGGTACTTAGCCTTCAAGTGCTCTCCTTCTGAAAACCTGCATCTGTCTTGGGAAGATATAATTACAACCTGTCAAGATTCCAACAGTTTTTGTTCAAAATATGCCCAAACACACCACCGACATAATAAATATGAGCAGTATCATTAGTTTTACTGCGGTGGTTGGAGCAGCTTCAGTGCTGTCCAGCCGCTCAACATTTCTGCAACTCAGCTTTTATAGTTCATGGTTCGTTCGTGTGCAATGAATTCGTAATTACGATATATCTGCTTGGGGCGGTGCTTTCTTCATTTTCACTTGAAGACAGCGTTGGCCCATATGTCTAGTGGTGTTGAGGGGCATCTTCACCTGCTTGAAATTCACATCAGCCGTCCAATCTAACCGCTTGCAAAGCCTCACTGTTTCAATGTTTATTTAACCAGGGCTTTACGTCTGCATCAGTCTAAATTATTAGTTGCTACTCTTTCCACTTTTTTATTCATTTAAAAGTATCAGTGTTAGTTTTCCAAGGGGCGTTTTAGTCACCTTAAGGTTGTTTTAGAGTTAAGTATGGTAGTAAGAGACAAAATATTTTTTGCATGAAAACACACAGAATCTTATTATATTTTGTTTATTTTACTGTGCTCGCAAAGCTTTACAAACCCAAAGCACCGATATTTGACATACGGGGAATCTCAAAAACTATCTCTCTAGTACATTTACAAACATCAACAGGTAAATCCAAGTCCAGTTCTTTTGATTTTGAACAGGAGACAGTGTTTCAGACAGAATGACAGTGTGACTCTGATGAGGCGTTGACCCAAGTGGAGGGCGCAACAACAGCAAAAGAAAAAATAAAACTAAATGCCAGTAAAGTCTATGTGTAAGAAAGACTGTGTAGTGTGCCACAAAATGCTTTTCACAAACAAGTCCACTGTTACGTGAGAATGAGAGACAGAGTGCGTTGTGTCTAGAAAGGAAGGAAAGCGAGCGACCACTTCAATTGAAAGTAGCACAAAACGTGCAAGAGTTGTGCAAATCGAGATTTCCCATTTAAACCTGACTGAGAGACAAGCGTAGAAAATCAAACCCTGAACCCTAGGGTACACCTTGGGACAAACATATTTCATAGATGTACGACTTCAGAAAGGAGGGGGCAGCACCACTGACACTATGGTAGGTTTCCTGGCAGCAGAGAACAATGTGAATACTGAGATGAACAGAGTGTGAGAAGAGGTTTATTGCTCACTTTGGGGAAAAATTAGCCTTTATTATGAAATGTAATAATTGCAAAGTCTTTAATTATACTAACATTACATGAGCACAATATAAGGAGTTCTCATTCAAGCAGAAGAAATCATAATTCACAGCTGGATGGATGGAGTGTGCTTCATACCAGATGTGAAGACAGCATTAGATTTGTAGAATAGAAAGAGATGCAGGGCAGTAAGAGGAGAAGGTCTGAAATGGGTGGGGGGGGGGAGGGCTGTGGAGAGTTATTCGAGAGAAGGTGAGAAAAAGGAAGAGAGGAAGTGATGTGTTTTTAATCGAGGATTTTAGCAAGTCACTGCTTTTGACAGTAACCTTTAATGCTCTGCCCTGGTAGGCATCAGAGTGATGCACACTCAAAACCACTGACACACAGAGGATGAGAGCGAGAGGAAGCCATTTGGTGTTTTCCCTCAGGAACCTTTAACATTTTAATCTGGTAATTCTTTTTGTAATGTTTTGTATTATAATGATAATATATTCAGATTTCACCTCTTTTCCTTTTCCACTGTTGCCAAACCAGAGAAGAGTATTTGTACTTCAGTTCAAGTCCCACAGTGACCACCCATGCTAAACCTGTGTGTGTCCAAACTCTTTGAATGTCAGCACTTGGACAAAATCCTCTAGTGACAGATATGGTTCTTTTTTCATGGGTAATTACCAACATAACTCCACTGAATACTACATGTTACCTTATCTGCTTGTCATGGTTCGACTGTGTGGTTGTCCCCATTTGTTTCAGAATCCAGCCAGTCTGGACGACTGTCGGTCAAAGCTGAATCAAGCCAGCACATCGTTTAAAGAGGAAGAATAACACAATTCTGTGTCCTGTCTGGTCTGTTTTCTGATGCTGATTCTGCACGGGATATGCTCATTATTTCCAAAATCCTGCTGTCTGCTGGTATAGTTCGGCCACTCACCCTAATTTCAAACCAAACCACCCCATAGCACAGCTAACCTTAGCCAGGCTGAACTCAGCTAGTGGAGAGCAGGAATATTTCCAGTGTACATCTCTTTTTAGTCATCCGATTCTCTTTTTATGTTATTTATTTATCCTTTCTGATAGCCTGTAAACCTCTCTAAAAGAAAATCAAAATTTCTTTTTGCTGAATCTTCAATGTGCACCTTCGCTGTGTAGTTTCTCTACTGGCTGCTTTACCATTATATTATTACAACATTATACTGAAAAATGGATTTGCGTGAGCAAGTCAATTTAAACTGTGCAAGGTTTTAATTCACTTTAAATCCAGCCACTTCATCATGCAAATTGAAAATATAATCCTTTGGCTATGTTTTTATTAGATAAGCTCTTCATGCTTAAAGTTAAGTATTAAAAAAGCTTATATACCTAACATCACCTGTTGCAACCTGCGCGGTAATGCAGGAAATACAAATTTTCATATTTGGCATTGAGTACTGTACTGTAATTGCTGCTTGTGCTTGTTTTGATTCTGCAGTGGGTCTTATTATATCTCACCCACTGCAATAACCTGATCCATGTCGTGAAAAACGCAAACTTCCCTGCACTGATTACAGTTCAGTTAAAAAAAAATGTAATGTTGGATGCCAGCACAAGAGCTTCTGTATTCAAAAACAGCAGTTCATATGTCAGCGCTCAGATCACTCTCCAAAAGCCTGTCTAGATTTGTCTTAGTTCACACTCCTCACACCCATTTTCTCTGGTCCTGTCGCAGTCAAAGGCAATTTCCTCCAAGGTTCAAGCTGTGATTATTCAAGTATTAGAAGCTGACACTGAGTTCACTTCACAAGACGCTGGCTTTTAAAATAATCTTCCCCTCTGAACCCACTTGATAGATTTAGTTAATAGTATGGGGTTGGGGTAAATGAAAGGGTCAACTGTCATTGTAATTGACTGTTTCCTAAACTACTCCCTCAAATAATTAAATGGTAAATTGACTGCAATCATAGCTTTTCTAGGCTACCAACCATGAAGCGCTTTACAATACAAGTCACATTCACCCTTTCTCAGTGCCATCCTGCTCTTCAGGAGCAATACATCGCTTTCTGTCCAAGCCTCCCTATGATGATTCTTTGCTCACCCACTCACATAAACACTCACACATTGATGGTGCAGCCATCAGGAGCAATTCAGGGTTCAATGTCTTAGACAGGAGCACTGCAGGAGACGACAAAGGGGTGATCAATCACCACTGAGCAACCATGAATATGGTCATTTGTTCATTGTTCATACACCAGATCTGTCAAACTTTTTGATTTCTTCAATTGTTAAAGTGGTCTGCTCTGTATATATACATGTATAGTGACCTTTAGCATGCCTGGCTAACTAGTTACTTACACTGGTAACCTTACCGGTAACCTTGCTTTACTTCAAGGCAAAGTGTTAGCATATCAGGAACCTACTACATTATTATGTGGTATTAGCAGGTTACCACCTAAAAAAAAGCCCCACTCAGAACTACAACATCCATTGTCGGGGGGGGGGGCATTGTAACATCTTTCTGGGTGCTACTTGCAATTATATGAGCTATACTGAACAATTTAGAGTAATGCTGACTTTTTTCTTTGGACCCTGTAAGCTTTAGCCAAAGTTTTTTTCTGCATCATCTCCCTGCACAGAGTTAGAATTCTATAATGTGCAATGTGTAGCCATAAAATTAATAATTAATTTAAAAAGGTTTTCTATCTTCTTATTAGTTAGTGAGAAACTTTAAAAAGTTAGCCATATCTTTCTGAAGCAGTTTTCACTCAACTTATGGCGTTAATGTGAGTTAGCTTTGTGGCTAGCTACAGCTAATAAAATTTGCCACTTGCCCTTTCAGCTAATAAAATACTGATCACTGACTTAAATTATAGAAATTATATTTATCAAGCCCATTCTCAATCCCAAATTGCCAAATACCAACATTTTGTCACACCTCTCAGAGACTCATACAGATGCACCAGATAGCCTAACCTTGAGCAGCTGTATGAGATACATCGGCTTTTATCTGATGCGTGTTTTAATGTCACTTCAATGTTAATCTATCTGTGGCTGTTTGAGACGTATCAGGCTTTCTAAGTAGTATAAAGAGTGAGAAAGTCTGCATATGGAAGAACTGGGGTAGAACTTTCACCCATGAGACCAGGGTTTGAGCCCCATGTGAAACCAAAATATTATGAAAGATTTTAAAGTATATAATGTTACATGCATCAGGTGACTTCACCATTGTTTTGAGTCACTAACCAGACCAAACCAACAAACCAACCAAGTAGTTTTGGTGCCTAAACCTACCTAAACTGTGACACTGAGCTGGGATGAGAACAGGCTGGTCAATCATTAGAAACAGCTTAAAGAACGTTTCCCAAAAATATTTGATATGCACAGCAGCCAAGCAGTTAGCGCTGAATAAACTCCTCACATAAGTTCCCTCTACAAAGAGGTAAAGGCTGTCACACTGAAGTGGCAAATTTATTCCGAAATAATGAACAGCATGGTTTATAAACCATGACCTACCGTAGGTAACCATGCATTTCATCTCTAAAAATGTCACCTAAACTGCAAAAAGCACATGATCCAACTGTAACAAAATCAAGAAAAAGAACTGTGCTATCACAGACACATTGAAGTGAATGGGAGGAAGGTCCCAACCTGTGATTCTCCTGGACCATCTGCGCCGACTGCTCTGAATTCGCCGTGTCAGCACAGTCTGCCTGATCTCAGATATCAATGGTTGTGGCTGAATCTGACCTCAAATCAGGCTTAAAGGTGCACGTCGTGACCCAAACATCAGTTCAGTCTCCCCCTCCTCCGACTCCTCTCTTCCTCCACCTTGCAGGCTTTTAGAGGAGTGTAACCTCACCATAAGGAGAGAGGCTTTTTCCAGCTGTCGCCAATGTTTTCTACACATGCGTCCTTGCTCCTCCTGTCCTCCTTTTTCAACCGCCCTGTACCCCGCACTGTTTTACTCCTCATTTCTCATCTCCTCTTCCGTCTCCATTCTCTCGTCTTTTCCTCTTTTTCCTTTTGCAGCTTTTGGTGGAGTTGTTTA
The DNA here is from genome assembly GCF_056507025.1 of Lutjanus erythropterus. NCBI lineage: Eukaryota > Metazoa > Chordata > Actinopteri > Lutjaniformes > Lutjanidae > Lutjanus > Lutjanus erythropterus. The sequence goes on along the minus strand of NC_139321.1, from coordinate 11,998,514 downwards.
AGAGACATGTACCTCCAACCGTCTTCAAGATTTACACAAATTTTACTTTACTTACTCTCATTTCCTCTCCTCCTCCTCTTCCCTCTCCTGTTTCCTTTCTTGTAGCTTATTTTTTTAAGGAATAATCCAGGAGAAAACTGCAGCTAACCCCTTCAGTGTTTCATGTTTGTGTTCTTCTTTGCTTTCTTAAAAGGTTTTTCAAGAAGTAAATTTTGGGAAAATAAATGTTCCTGCTGTCTGTGACTATTGTCTTCTCTCTGTGTGTTTGTCCAGGATTTTAAGGGAGCATTTAGGGGAGAAGGAGGTGCAGCTATCCTTAACGTTTGATGCTGTGGAGGAGACAGACCTGGCCAACTACACCTGTTATGTGGAGAACCACATAGGGAAGCGCAGTGGGAGTGCTATACTGCAGAAAAAAGGTAGATTACTCTCTCTTTCCCCGCCTCCATTTTAGTTAGATAGTATTAAAACAGTGCCTCAAATGCAGAAAAAGACTCCCATCATATTATCACAACTGTCATTTTTCCTGGAACAATAAATCTGCGTGAGTGACAGACAAAATATAATAATCACAAACAGCTTGCAAGTAAATTGCTCATTACAAAACCAGCAGCATGGTTAAAATGTGTTATTTTTTTGTCTGTATTATCATAACCCAAAAATGTATTTATGTAGCACTAAGGTTACAACAGTGTACAGGCAGGGACAGGGGATATTATATGGGGCCCAGAATGGACCCTATGGCACCTCATAGCTTCTCTCTCTTGCAAAAGAGACTTAGTGTACATATGATGGAAAAGCTAATTCTTTCAGGAGGGTCAAATCAAAGTTACTGCAGTGAGGTTATTATTTATTATCATCTACTATGTAACCAATGTGATACCTTTTAAAGCCATGTGAACCATGGAATGGAAACATTACCTTATTACCTTACTTATTCTCCAAACTCTTGCAACCAGCAAGTCACTGATCCACAGCAGGGGGAGTGAAGTGACCAGTCGCAGAATGTCCCAGAAGCAGCTCTCCACTTTGCTCTGGGGGGAATACGTGTGGAGTCTGTTTTTGACGGATGCCACATCAAACTGCACAGAGCAGATCGAGCAAAGCAAGAAGTCAGACACAGGAATTGCATATAGATTCTGGTCGGTTTTCAAAATAAAGGACACTGTGCAGACGAATCTGTCAAGCTCATGTTTTCAATTGCTCTGGCATTTGCGAATTAGTCTGGTGATGCTAGGCTACGTGACTGCTGGACAACAGAAAAAAGTGTCTTAAGATTTTCTGTTCGTGTGCATTTAACAAACAAGACAGCATACTGCATCTAGTTTGTATGCTAAGCTAAGCTAAGCTAATCCCCTCTTGGCTGTAGCTCCATATTGAGCTCAAAGACATGACAGTGGTGGCAATCTTTTCATCCAACTATTGGCAAGAAAGCAAATACCCGTGTTTCCCAAATGTGGAAGTATTCCTCTGAGTAGGTTAAGCATTAACTAAAGGCATATTCATTTCTATTTACAGATCATTTACTGTCACATAGACAGTGAACAAGTAGTCAAGTTCTGGATTTAAAGCTTCCACAGTGTATTGTTCCAAAAGCTGCTTTGTTTACTCTGACTTGCTAAATATAAACCCATATCTGCTCTAGTTACCTGGGACATATTCCATTTCTCTTTATGATTCTGTTAACAAGGCATACCCCTGCAGCTCAGGAACTGATGCAACTTTTATGGCTCAGTAAATATTTGTGGATGCGAACAGCTTCCAAGATAATTAAGGCTTTAAATGTGTCCTGTCATCAAGAAATGTGTGAGATGTAAAAGCTCCTCTGAAGCTTAATTCCAAACATTTGGATAGCTGCGCTGAAACAGCTGACAGAAAGAAAAAAAAAGTACCACATATGTAGACAGACAAATGGCAAATCCAACACAGAAAACGTTACAGAACTGGACAACGTTTGATTGACAGGTGATCTCCAGAAAGTGTGTTGAAAAAGCAGATCAGCGAAGAGGGCTGAGCACCACAGATGGAGACAAAAAAAAAAAAAAAACAGGCTCTCATAGTTACCGCTTTAAATATTCCACTGAAAAATGTATGAGGGCACGGCTCCCTTTGTAAAACATTTGCAGCAGTCCTGCGGTATCTTGCTTTCCATCTGATGAGCAGAAAGAACGGGCCTGTTTGAGTCAGAGGCCATAACCCGGAGACAGAGAGAGAAACCTAGAGAGACAAAGAGAAAGAGAGAATAGGCGAACAGCGCCAGAGGAGGAGATGAATTGTCTCTGTTACCTCAAATCTCGGTGGAAAAGAGAGCTGCATGAATGCCCACTGTATGAAATAAATGTATGTAATGCAGAGAGGCAGGGACAGGGAGAATGGGGGGAACGTGGAAAGAGATAAACAGGCAACGGTGGGAGACAGAACAAGGCAAGAAAATGGAGAACAAGGGAGAAATAATAGATGCAGACTGAGAGATAAAGATGGGGAAGGTGAGGGGTGTACGAGAAAATTGGGAGAGACAAAGTGAAGAGAAAAGGAGAAAAGAAGAGACGTGTGGAGAGGCAGAGCGAGGAGGACTAAAAACAGGTCTTTCTCTCTCCCCGTCTGACTCGCGCTGAATGCCTTGGGTGTCAAATCCATCTTACTATACTTAACTAGCACCCCAGGGACTCTCACACACACACAGGCACAAGTACACACACACACATGGGAGCACACAATCACACACACCTCCAGAGGGGGTCAGGATGGGAGATGTAGGGTCGTCATTACTTCACACTGTAATTACCCAGATGAATACAGGAAATTGTGTGTATGCATGTGTGTGTTTGTGCACAAAGCTTTACAGTAAAGCACTTGGCAGCATGAATATCCTGAATGTGTGTGATCAGACCTGACGCATAGACACAGAAACACATGCACTCTCAGCCTGTTCTCTTTGCAAGGTCGTCAAACGCTGATGTTTTGTCACACCCCTCGGCGTCTCGTACTCAGACCCACAAGCCTTTCAAGAAACTTCAGTGTAAACCCATCCGAGTCAGGTGACCTAATATAAAAAGTGGGAAAGTCTGCGTATGGAGGAAGTGGGATGGATGGGTCACAAACACAGGACGTACAAGAGGCCGTTTGTTTTTTCAAAGTTAACCACATGCTAAAAGGGCATGAGACTCTCATTACAGTGTCATAACCATGTCGCGACACCTGTCGTGAGCATGACAGGAGTCTTTAAGAATGTTTACAACTGTTGTGATTAAATTTCTTTTGGTCAGTTATGTCATTTTTAATGCAAAGTTGACATTGTTTGAGATGTTAAGATAACTTGACATTAATCAAGCCAATAATGACTTTGTTATGGTTGACATTGTCAAACTTAAAGTAACTGTCGTAGCTTTATGTTGTAACATTACATTAAACTGACATATTGGCAATCATGAGACCATTATTCAAGAATTCCAGGACATTTATTATCATTAAACAACACAGGGTTGCACAATGACATAAGCATTGTAATTCCCCCATAATAAACACAAAATACAACACAGATGATAATTAAATTCAGAATGGAATAGGATGAAAATATAAAACAAAATAAACGCATATATAGATACACGTATAGGAGAGGAAATAATTCTGCAGTGCATTTTTTTTAATTTATGTCAGGTTCAATATAAACAGCAGCAAGAGGTTTAGGTTGCAGTGTTAGCTGTGGACAAACAGCGGTAAGCTACCTGACTTGTTGCTATAGTAGGCTAAGTACTATTTGCTGTTATCCATAGCTGGTGTTAGCTAGTAAACTCGGTTAGCCGTGGAGCTAGCCACCTAATTAGCTGACTCGGCCCCAGGGTGCCAGGAGCCAAACCAAGCAGGAAAACCACCTTGGCACTGTATTCCCTGTCAAACCGGCCACCGTTGATCTGGAAGGCTGTATTTAGTCCCAGTCCGACCAGGATTTCCAGTCCACTAGATGCTAACTATGCTAGCATGGTGAGGGAAAGTGTTCTGTGCATGGGTAATTCTCTACAGAGATCAGAGGGAAGCTTAGTTACTTGAATCATCAGCTCCAGAAAAAAAAACAATGTGTTTAATTCAGAATTTTATTGATTATTGACTACATCCAGAAGACATTAGACTTATTTCTAGAAGACCCCCATCATGTTCATGACAGATGTCTTGACGTGTTTATGACAGTGTGTCTTATGCACACCCCTTCTCATCCAGTCTGTAAGTGGTGTCACAATGTACCTTGTGCATCGTGACAAGGCTGCGTTGGTATTTGACGACATGGGATGACACTCCCCTCGTGGGAGGCATAAAGAGTAACGGGATTGTTTTAGAGCATGCTCCTGTATTTGAGACTTTCCCGAACACAGTACACACATACAGTATGAGGGAAGACATACCCACACTGTGGATTACTTGAGTAGCTAAGACTAGAAGCTGGTATCAGTACATGTAGTGTATCCCTGTTAGCTCTGCCCACAGGAGCAGAGTGTTTTCTGTGTGCAGCTGCTCCGTCAGCTTCAAATGAGATCTCCCCAAAATCCAGAAAATTTTTGTGTGTGGGTTCTCTTTTGGAGTATGGTGGAGGTTGGAGTGCTGTCTATGTAGGTGTTTTGAGTGTTTGTGTGTATCTGCATGCTTATGCGCATCTCATGAAGTGGTCTGCTCTGAAACACACTCTGTCCTCTTTCTTGCCTTTCTTCTGCTTTCCCTTTCTCTCTTTTTTATTTCTCTATTTAGCGAAATACAGTAACAGCAGTTGTCTCGAAGCTTAAAAATTCTTGTCTGCGTCTCTTTATCTAAATCTCCTTCTTTGTGATCAGTATAGACTAAAGGAAATGAGCAAGAGATAATAGCTTTAAACTGGAAAAGAGTCCCCGTTCACTGTAACTCACCACCTACAGCGCTGTTATTATCATTCTGTAGAAGTATTTCAGCTAATCAGTAGGCACCTTGATTTATTTATTTATTTGCAAACTTAATTTTATCTTATTCCCCGAAACATCAGTATATTTTCGGATGCTGAGAGAGAACCAGCTGAGAAGAATCCCTTACCACTGAAACTACACTGTCCTTGCAGTGTAGTGATATTTTTAAATATATTTAAAACTTAATGACAGCCAACTCAGAGCAGAAACCGGTGTCTCGACAGGCAGGACAATTAGGGCATGTTCTCCGGTGATGAGGGAGTAACAACAAGCATGTCTTCATCACAGTCAGAAGAGACAATGACATATGTAAATTTTCCTCATCAGTATGGAAGGCGACTGAGTTTACACAACATATGACAAAAATAATGTGATTTTCAATCAGAAAATAAACACAGTAGATGGATACTTGCTGAACCAGCATAAGTAGATCTAAAATGGTGTTTCTTATAGTTCGTATACTGAGCGAACGATGACATTTATGCATAAAAACATAACTGTCAAAGCCCTTTGGCTCATGGCAAACTGTCACTCATTACAGTGGACATAAATCCTTTTGAGTTTATGGTGAGTAACTCTGCTGTTTCAGTTCAACATGGAACAAATTTAAAAGGGGAGAGTAGATCAGTGTTGAGTTTTGGGGTAAGGAGGCCAAAAACTTTAATGAATTAATGTAAACCCCTTGGCTTCAACAGCCAGCGTTAAGCGGGGTGGGGAGTCAACACGACAAACAAGTACCACCACAAACAAACATGTTTCAGAAGATTCTCAGTCGTCCGGGTCATCATGGTATCTGTAGGAGCTGTACGAAGGCAACTGGACTCGCTTGCGGTTCTTGAAGAAGTTCTATCTCTCATCTGAAAGGCCTCTTCAAAGAAAGGCTTCATCAGTTCTGAAGAAGAACCTTAAGCGAGTCCAGTCCTTTGCATGGCCCCTAGAGAAAAAAACACAAAATTACAAAATTCGGGCAACTCGCATTTGAAGACTCTTAATACTCTCAATAACATTCTGATAAAAAGTGAAACTGCACAAACAAGCTGGTAGAAGTTGTAATCCTCCACTTGGACCCATCTGTGTCTTCAATTAGAGGACAAAAGCAATATCCTGGTCTTTAAAATGGCCACTGTAGTTTGATCTCTTGATTGAGCTTTTGATGTCCTGTCCACAGCCCACAATAGCCAACAAGAGTTTGCGTTGAAAGGAGTGTTACCTTTCAAAAGAGATCAAAACCATGCATGTACTCCAAATGGTTGAAGAACACTTTTCAGTTTATTTGGGGTATGGCTTGGAGAGGTTGGAGTTTTAGGCTACTTTTACAGGATTGAAAAGAGTATTCAAAGTGAGTTCACTAAAATTTCACCGGCAAACTTCTCATTTGTCATGTAGACTAGAGGCATTCAGTGTATGAATGAACACATTTTTAACACAGAATTGTTGGAAATAGGTGGTTGCTGACCCTTTACCAAATACAGAGTGCTTAGATGGGCTTAGTTTTGTACTGAGCTGAATAAAAACCAGCAAAGTCACGCTGTATTGAATAGACAGTCCATGACTGTTAACCTTAGAACTTAACTAAAGAAAAGCATCCAAATGAGCAAAGTCATTTTTAATTTCCACCTCTACTAAAGGCTACTTTAGTAAAAGTTCATGAACCAGGCTATCTGGTCAGCAGATCTCCCCGTCGTCTCCTGGCCTGAAGCCTTGAAGCTAATTGGGTCGCATCCGGGCGCCTGAACACAACATGACAGCCTAAACAAAGCACAAGTTGTGCTAAGTTAGCACAAGTTATCAAAGCTTGATTTCATGCACTGTGTGTGTGATTGAATTAGGGTGTGCTCTCACCCTGCAATGACCCAAGGTAATGGCTCGATGCGTCCATGTTGCCCGCATGCACTCACACAGACACACATACCTACAGTACACACACCGTACACATCCACTTATTGTAACTGACAGAGCAGAAGGAGCTGCCTTCAACCACCATGACGAGAGCCTTGCTAGAAAGAAAAATGGAGGGCGAGAGACGGAAGGAAGGAGCTGACAGGAGAGAGGAGGGATTGAAGTTGTCAAACAGAAGAACAGACAGGAACTCTATCGAGACGTGGTTTCTACTCACAGGTCTCTGTTTAGGCTCACCACAGTCTCATATCTTATTTGCTTCATCTCGGGCTGTGGTCCAAATCCGGCCCCTGACAGGGTGCCGGGTGGCCCTCCAGCCATTTTCTAATTCACAGTGAAAATAAACTGACTCACACTGTTTTTCCCAGGAAGGAGGGACAGATATGACAGATAGCTATTCGCTGAAGAGGAGCAAAATTTAGACAGAAATGAGGACAATTCTGATGAGTTGCTGAACTTATTTTCAATAAAAAGTTTTTTGAAATTTAATTTGATGAGTTGAGTGAACTCACAACAGTGTATTTATCCAAAATGACTTCAAGTTAAAAGACTTAAAGTGAGAACAATTCATGTTTGGAGGTTCTGTATGAAAATAAAAAGTAGACATTTTGAATTGAATCAACCTGAGAATAAGAAAAACCTGTGTATTTAAGTTAAAGGTCTAATCTGTAATATTTTCCTTAAAAAACATCTATGGACCCATATTACATTATCCTGATAAATCATGTTTGGAGACCCTGGCCTCTGCCTGTATTTTCTTCTTTTTTCTCACCAACATTAATGTTAGTATTCAACGTTCTGATGCGTTTACGAACAGCTTGGACAAACTCTGACTCAACCTTTAATGAGAAAAGAGTAGTTGACTCCACTACATTCCTCTATGATGTTAAACAGAGTTCACTCTGTCCCTGGTCGGACCAGTTTATATTTATGGTTTATGTTTGTATCATTCCAACATTTCAGTGACTGCAGTATGGAAGCTGTTTCAGCTGTGTTTAATGCTGTATAATCTCTGTCAAATATGACCAAAACTTTTACAATTAAACTTCAGTTGCAGTCTTTAAATGCCATAAAATATTTGATTTATCTGTCAATCCTTGTACCAATTTAGTTTAGTTGATAAGTTAACTTAATAAGACAGTTATTTGAGAATTTAAAAAAAATTAGAAAAGATGAGTCATGAATATTGGAATGTTTTTTCATTTTATCTGGTAAGTAACATTAATTGGCCTCCTGTCATTTTGCAAAAGTAGCCCCTGGGCAAAATAAGATGAGTAACCCTGATCTAGGGGCAAAAATAGAGACAGCGAGAACTTATTTTCAGTGAGGAAGGGCGCTGCAGTCCCAAACATTCCCTTCAACCCATTTACACATAGTCACCTCATGGACCGATCTGATAGCTGTCACAAAATAAAAAGGCAAAGTGCAAATGCATCCAGGAAGCTTTGATCAGACTGATTGCTCAAATCGCGTCAGGAGAGGGTTTAAGATGCATTCTAGCCAGATGTTGAAAAGGTGTAAATGCATCAGACGATCTAAGGTGTGAACATCTTTGCTCCTCCTGAGCGTAGCACTCTGTGTGAATAACCATTCCCAGGGTGTGTCCCCTGTGATAATGACAGCGGAAGTTATTCTGAAATTAGCCTCCGTTCTCCCCGTCTCTTGTTATTCTTGTAACTAAACAGCAAGTGTTCAAAGTTTTTGGGGTTTTTTTTGTACATTTTTGGCATTTACCAAACAGCCTTGTGTGTGTTATCTACACCCTCTGTACTGGAATGAGGCTTCATTGAATTTGCTTATAGCCTGGAAGAAGCAAGACAGATGGAAACAGATTTGTGATCTTGCCAACAGAGATGTAGAGAAGTACAGAAACGTGCCTTAAATCTCATCCGGATTTTATTCTGATACAAGACACATGAATTTTGAAATAGTAAATGGGAACACTGAGAGATCATATCTACTCAATGTTACATCTTTTTTCCTAAAAGTCTCACTGTGTCCTGAAGGACACCTTTTAAAGGGACAGCTCACCCCAAAAACAACATTTTTCCTTTTACCTGTAGTGCTATTTATGTATCTAGATTGTGTTAGTGTGAGTTGCTGAGTTTTGGAGATACTGGCCATAGAGGTGTCCACCTTCTCTTGACTATAATGGTACTAGATGGCACTCAGCTTGTGATGCCAAAAAAGCGTTTAAAAACTCAACAGCAATGTCTCTCTCCAGAAATCATGACCTGGCTGCTTAAGATAATCCACAGACCTTGTTGTGAGCACTTTCATATAGAACTTCTCACAACAATGCTGTTGAACTTTTCAAATGTATTTTTTTTAGAAGAAGGTTCTGAGTTCAAATCCCCCAGCTGGCTGGGGGGCTGTGGAGTTTGTGGCTGGACCTTTCTGTGCAGAGTTTGCATGTTCTCCTCGTGTCTGCGTGGGCTCTCTTCTGGCAACTCGTCCAGGATGTAGCCCGCCTCTCACCGAATGTCAGCTGGGATAGGCTGCAGCCCTCCCGCGACCCAAAAGGATGCAGACAATGGATGGATGTACCTCAAGAGAAGACAGAGATCTCTATGGCTGATATCTCCAAAACTCTGCAACTCACACTGAAACAATCCTGATGGATAAATAGCACTGCAGTGCAAATATGTATTTCTGATTTTGGGGGAGAACTGTCTCTTTAAAAAGTGTAACAGTCTCCCTTGTCTCTAACTTCTTGTGCGAAAACATTTATCTTAACCATGGGTCAATTTACCAACTGTTCTGAAGCTTTCGATCCTATTGTAACACCCTCTTTGGCAGATGGAGTTTGCCCGGTTGTCATGGAACCGTAGGTGTTTTTGTTTAAAGGCCCCACACAACCACAGCAGGTGTTTTTTCTCCCTCTGGCTGACTAGAACTCTGCTCAGATCGAGGTTCGATTTAGTTATGCTGGGATTATGTGAGGCTGCCAAACTTTATGACCTAATAATAAAGACAAAGGTGAGAGTTGCAGGGCAAGTTATCAATAATAAATAAGTAACATCCAGACAGACCTTCAAAATAAAGGCACTAACACTACCTGGTTAGGATTAGGAAAAGCTCATAGTTTGAGTTGAAATAAATGCAATGATTGCGCAAGTTAACATACGTTAAATTACTTACGTACGCTACAGAGATGTCAACATTGACTATTTGTTTCACACAGGACACAAATGTCAGTCTGCTGGGTCTTTGTTTGACCCATCCACCTCCCCTCCCTCCTCTGTACAGAGACTTTCTTGTTCTTAATACTAGGTTCACATGGCGCGGATGGGTTAACACTGAAGTTATTTCAAATCCAGGGGCTTCTTGTACAGAGGATTAAGAGTACCTTATGTGTCTGTACAGATGAGAGGAACCCGTCTGTGTACTTTGCTCCTGCATCAGGTCTCCGCCCCTTTTTGGCTGAAAACAGCCCCTCTAATTTTACTGGCGGTCAATACAAATTCCGATGCCACATCACTGTTGAGCTATTAGGAGCCCAAATCCTGTGGGCAGTCAGGTGAACAATCATGCCATGTCTTTGCTGAATAATGATTGGTGTCATTAGATAGAAATAAATAAATAAATAGAGGTTAGTGTGTGTTTGCCTCCATCAAAGTGGAAGAACGACCCCACCAAGTGGTTGGGGGTGGTATATCCTGACATATACAAGTGCCTTATTTAACATCCAGGTGTTGTATTTCTGACATCTGTCACTTTTGAGACACTGTTTTGCTGTTTTAGTCGTCTGTCCACTGTGGCGTTACACTAGAATTATATTGTCAATGACAAAATGTTGGCAGTTATTTGGATTGTTTGTGTGTCTGTGTTTGTGCATATGCAGAATATGCATGCTGTCAGTAACTTTAGTGCAAAGCTTTGTACGCAAACGCACACGCAGACCCACAGAGTTTCCTGTGTTCTTCCAGGTGATTACAGTGTGAAGTAATAACGACCGTACATTTCCCATCCTGTCTTCCTCCGGAGGTGTGTGTGTGTGTGTCTGTGTGATCCCGTGTGTGTCTGTGCACTTGTGCCTGTGACTCACTTCCTCCAGATGTGGACTTTCTCGCTCTCAATGCAACATCATCTGACCTCGAAGGCAGATCAAAACATAATGCCAGAGACAGCGGCAGAAATGACACAAGAGGGCGTAGCTACATAGTTTGAAGAGTTGGCTGCAGTGTTTGACGCGTTGGGAGTGTCGGTCTTTGAAGCTCAGTCTTTCTGATAATCGATCTAATCAGCTACCTGTGTGGGTGAAGTGCAGATTTGAAGGAAAGGCTTCAAATCTGCACTACACCCACAGTTGTATCTGAGAATATAGTAATTCAGAATCTATGTTGACTAGAGTTTGGAGTGAAGTTGAAGCGTCTCTTCAGCAGTGCAGAGAGGGCCTTTTCTTCAGCTGCTAGTAACCTTAAAAGAAACTTCATCTTGAGGCGTTTCAGCATCACGGTGGCTCCAGAATGAAAGATGAGACAGATGGTACTTTTGGGAGACAAGCTTTAAGGCTATTTTTATTTCCTAATCATTAATGTTGTTTTCCGACAAATTGCTTTGGCAACAGATGCTAAATGCACTTCTAATAAAGCCGGTGGAAGAAAATTGAAAACCAAAAGACAGACAGTGAAGGTTGAAGAATTCAACAAGGTGGTTTCAGTGCCACCGTGTTATGCAAAGAGCATGACAGGGAGAAAAGTTATGTAAAATCTCATTGAAATTTCCTTTATCATATTCCGCCCCACACATGCAGACCCTAACACCACCATTATCGATTGTCGACTGCTCTTTTTATGCCTAATAAGTAAAAAGCGTACTTAAAATTCACCGTTCAAATCCTGCTCCCATTTTCCTGTGCACTGATATCAGGAGACGGCAGCAAGTGACTCATTACTAATGGAGAATATCTGAGAAAGATAGATGAAGGGGGGGGGAAACGGTGATAGAGTGAGGGGGGGAGAACAGAGAGGGGAAGAGAGGAACACAGAGGGAGGAGAGAGGGATGGATGCAGGCACGGGGAGATGGAGAGGAGAGGCGGAGGCTTCTAAATGGGTCTCATTACTAATGGAAGCAATCTGAGTTCGCCTCACTGTAGAACAAATATTTGGCAATTAGTTATATTTCACTATTTTTCTTCCCCCCTCGGACCGCCGTTCCATCTCTCCCTCCCTCCCTCCCTCCCTTTCTCCCTCTGTCGTTGTCTCACCTCCTTATACTATACAGTGTCTCCTTGTATAAGTAAAGGTGGTGCAGCAGCTCAGAGTAGAGTTGGAGAGACGTCTACTGGTGAACTGTGGGAACTTCAGACAGACTGGTGGTAAATAAAAAGACAAGTATATTTTGGGGGATTTTTTTCAAAGAAATAAAAAAAAAGTATGAACGTGTTCCAAGTATATTTGTGAGAAGGCCTTTCATTTTAAATTTTGTCTTCAAAATTATCCATATTGTGTCACTCAGTTTGATACTAGAACCAGAAATAGGAAGATTCCCAGGTTAAAACTTCTTAAATGCAACTTTACTGAAATACTTATACTTAAAAAATCTTAATGCATTAAAGGGATATGTCACCCTAAAATCAAAAATTTATATTTTTCCTCTTGCCTGCAGTGCTATTTATTCATCTAGAGTTTTTTAGTGTGAGTTTCAGAGTTTTGGAGATATCAGTCATAGCAATGTCTGTCTCCTCTCCAGTATAATGGAAGTAGATGTCATTCATCATGTAGCACTTAAAAAAAAAAAAAGTTTATATATATATATGTGTGTGAACTACTTTCCTGCTGCTAGAAAATAAAATAGTTCTGGTAGATTCCACCGCAAAAACAGTGAAACTGCTCACAACAAGGTCTGTGGATTATCTTGAGTAAACAGGTCATTATTTTTGGATAGAGACATTGCTGACATTAATTGTTTTTTGCTGCCATTTAGTCCCTGTTTTATTTTTGTTGTTGTCTCTTTAAAGGAGCAAAAGTATTGTGCTGAGATGTAGGGCTTACAAAGAAAAAAATCTAGATTTATCAATTAAGAAAAACACATTAGCACAAAATAGAGACGAAAATAAAATTATTTTAAAAAGTAAAATAACTAACAATAATACAACATGCATGCCAAAAGTAAAATTAACACAAAAAACATACATATTTCATTGCTAATAACAACTGTACTTGCAGAAAAAAAGACCATCACATAAAAAATTGAAGCAGTTTGGCTGACCAAATGCTCTCTGAGCCTTTAAGTTTTATAAATTAATAACATTTTTTTTATGTTAATGCAGGCTGTTTGTTGTAGCAGCTGTTGTATCGTCACACTGGGTTGTCATTCAAAGATTTATCCATGTGTTTTTTAATCATTTTTCCCCCAAAATAATAAGCCATCTTTCTGAACTGGGACATATGAGACATCAAAGCATCACAAGTGTCTGTCAACTGAAATGTAGAACTCTTTTACCGCTGTGCTCTACAGAACTTATAGAAATAGGAGGAAAGTATAGCTACACTTGATTACTACACAACTGATTACTGGTCAGTTTCAGTTTATAAAATATGTTGTATTGTTAAACAATAAAGTACACAACTGCATATAATGTTGTTAAAATTAGCTCCACATCAACCAAGTACAACGTTAAAATGCTGATTACATTTTAATGCATCATTAATAACAATTAAAGAAAACTGACAGAGGGCAACTTGCTGCTGCCTACTTTTACTTAACCTGTGTTTGTACTTTTGTCCTGTATTAAGGTGATTTATTTGCAGAATATGACAGGAGTGGAATATAATTTTTATAATTATGTTTTCATTTGTGTATGATCACCAGAAATGAGCCGTTTATATCTACAGAGGCCACAATACGACCAAGGCCACGAGTTTCTCGGCAACCATAGTTTCTCCTAAACTGAGAAAGGAGGTATTTGCAATCTGAGCGCCATCTAGTACCATTTTACATTTTAGTATTGCTACTTTTACTTACCTAACCTACCTCAGTGCTAAATCCACCGCTCCTTATGTAAGAAATTTTCTCAAATTAACCATTTCTGGCATTATTAGTGTAGTTACTATAATTTGTACAACAGTATGTTATTAAAATTCAGCTCAGTAAGTCTTTAGTCATTATACTGCTGACTGACACCTTCAGTTAAACTATAAAATTACAGTACAATTAAATGTCGAACGAACAGCAGCACATGAAAGGGAGCTCAGGCTGTGACATACAGGCTCTGTAGGTGCACACTGAATGTTGATATTACTGACAAGAAAAGAAAGAATTAACTACTCAAGTCTGATAAATGTTTCAGATTCTGATTAGAGATTCAGTGACGTTTTCATCACAACTTTTGTATCTTTTTGTACCTTTGAAGACGTTCATTAAATTTCCATACATCCTACATTAAAAAAAAGGTTATGATTATAAAAGCCAAGGAAAAAGAGAAAGTGTTCTCTTCCCCTTGGTTAATTACGTCTGACAGTCCACCAGGCCAGCAGGTGGCACTGTTCTCCCAGATGGACAAAAAAAAACTGCTTCTTATAAAACACCAGTACTGCAGAGTTTGGCTCAGGCTCAGTGTGATGTCATTCTCCAGGACAGCAGGCAAAATCTTTGTTAAAAATGTTTTCACTTATAGTAAGAATAATAATGCTAAACCTTATTTATGCATCACTTTTTGAAGCAACAGAGTGCTTTACATGGTTGAACCAGAATTACAACATTTAAGGACCACAAAAAGTAATACAAAATCAGACAGTTAAAAGTCATACAAAAATAAAATGGAATACCCAACATATTAAGATAAGGTAAGATTAAAACAACAATAATAACAGGTAAAAAGATAAGTTTTATCATTAGAAGATATCACTGATTCTGCAAGCCTTAGAGAAGGTTGTGCGTGTAGAATATAGTGTTCTGAAATTAATTTAATATTCGTCATCACTCAGTATAAGTTCATGCTCTGCAATAGTTTGTGACTACAGTTTCTATTCGCTGCCATGACTAAGAAAATCAATAAGCACTGTTTTTAAAATGAAGTGATACCAAGAAAAGTCAAAGGGACAAGAAGAGTTGGTGTGTGTGTGTGTGTGTGTGTGTGTGTGTTTGTGGGAGAGTGAGAGGGAGAGAGAGAGAGAGAGAGAGAGTAATAGATCATATTTCCCATGGTGTCATTCACCAGCCATGTTCCATTAATCTCCCATACACTCATATTGCCTATGATAGCACTATCATTCATACACACACACACGCACACACACAGTGTCTAACATGCTGACGTGAGGTCATCTGTGTCTCTCAGTCATGGCAACATACTTTGTGTCGAGGCTGACTTTGTGATTTTTGGAAACTGCAAGTCTCTAAAATAAAGAATCACACAGACGGTTCCCCTGTTTGAGTCAGCGACCTTAAAGAGGACCTATTAAGCTTTTCTTCAAAAAAAAAAATAAGAGACCACTGCAAAATGATCAGTTTCTCTGGTTTTGAGTAAGTGTTTGAGTAAAGTGAACATTTTTGTTTTATTCTATTAACTGCTGCCAACATTTCTCTCTAATTTGAAATTAAAATATTGCCATTTACTGCATTTATTGGCAGAAAATGACATCTGGTCAAAATAACAAAAAAGGGCACAGAGGACATCAGAGAGAATACTGGAAAATATTTTTTCCATAAAATATTATCCAGTTTTACCAAAATAAGTGAATAAAATTATAAAACTGTGTGCTTGTGTACAGTAATCAGTCCCCAGAAACACTCTGCTCCAACTGCTTCTATTATTTTTCCAACCGATGTCTCATTTATGGTCAGATATACAGTTAATTAAGAACATTTGGTGTTTCATATCACTATCGTCCACGGTAAGATGGTGCTCAGACGCACTCAGGATGCTGTGGTCTTGCATAGCCATCCCGGCTTAAGTTAAGGAGAGAGTGATAAATACAGACAATGTAAGAAGAATAAAAATATTAAGTAATAGATTAGTGTATAAAAAACATAAAAACACACAAAAAATGCACAAAGCACAGAAAGGGGTCAAAGAGGGCAAAGCTGCTGTAATTAGCTTCATTCTTGTGGCGTCATCTTGGGGGAAAAAATGGGTCTAAAAAAATAAAGTGCCTAAAATCTGCATTCTTTTAAATGGACTGCAGGGGGCGACTGTACTCATTGCAAAATGCAGTCAGATTGTTTTCTATATACCAGAGGAGGGGTGCAGAAAAACTGCAAAACAAACGTATCATTGAGCGGTGATTTTCTGCAAATAAACTTGGTAAGCTCTCATAAGCTTTAATAAGTAAAAACAGAGCACACAGGTATTTCAAATATCTTCTTTTTGCCACCTGTTGAATCTAAAACCTACTATTTTCACTGGTGTTTTAGTTCTGGCTTGGTCTGCCAACTCTACACTAAAATATTTAGCTTTGTTAAATGTCCGACCTTGACTTTGGTTCAACCAGATGGGCCGATTAACCAAACCAATGAATGAGCTGCAGAGCGGCCTATTAACTCATCGCTGAATTGGCACATCCAGCAACCCTTTCACATTACAGGGTGTCATTTCTCTCAGTGTTCGCATCAAAATTGTGCCTAATGGAGCTTTAATTGAATGTTTAACTGTGATATTCATTCAACCACCGGCCTCCCTCTTGGAAGAGTCCAAAAAGTCCAAAGTGAATTTCTATATCAGCAGATGAAGCAAATCAACATTAATAATTAACTTCTTAATAATTAGCTCTTGACAGCCAGCTTGCGTTTTGTTTTTTGTTTTTTTTTAAGAAGTCACAGTAACATATCTTACACGCCAGATCCAGTGTATATGTGTGTATCTCTTTTTGTGCCTCTTTCAGTCAGCACAGTGTGTTTTATTGGCAGGAGTGTTCATCAGACTGTTAACAAAGCTTCTTAGTAACAGCTGTGATTCATCAAAAAATAACACACATCAACAACGACCGGTTCTGTTTGAACGTTCTGTTTGTGTGAGTGAATGAGTTTCAGTCTTTGTCATTCTGAAGTTAATTTAAGTTTTCTCCCTTTTTTTTTGTATATTTCCTGGAGTCAGACTGCTGTAGATTGAGTCCATATACACAGAGTTTGTAAAAAAAAAAATAACAGAAGAAAATCAACATGGACAAAACTGAGCTCCAGTAATACAGAGTTCACCTTTTAGAGGTCCTTTGACCAACAGCTGATATAAATCTCTTTGATTTCTTTTCCGTCCCTGTCTGTGCTGTGTCTCCCTGACTGTAGATATGTATCGTCTGGAGTTGGCTGGTGGTCTGGGGGTCATATTGTTGCTGCTGGGAGTCCTGACGGCGCTCTACAAGTGTTACAACCTGGAGATCATGCTCTGCTACAGGAGACACTTTGGGAGTGATGAAACTGAAGACGGTAAGCCTATCTGTGCGCTCGCTTTCATTTCAGGGCGATCGTGCAACTGGAGCTGCAACAATTAATTGATTTGTTAATTGACTATTACGTTAATGTGAGTATTTTCTGGTTACTCCTCTCAGTAATCTGAATATCTTGTGAACAAAATAATGTGAAAAAGACACACACATCCCTGAGCCCAGTGGGTTGGGTGCAGGATCACAGAATATCTAAACAGAAAAGGAAAAAAAAAACAGACAAACAATGTATTAGCATGACGTTTTGAGCTAGCAGACTGTTTCTTCAGACAGAAGAAGAGCCTATAGATTGAAACATGACACTCCTCTGGTGTGCACATTTTATTCTTTTCTGTTGTGGACAAAACAAGACATTTGAGGACATCATCTTGGGCTTTGAGAAACACCGACCAACATTTTCTGACGCTTTAATGGACCAAACAACTAATCGATTGGTAGAAAAAATGTTCAACAGATCGGTCAGTAATGAATGTTACAGGAAATACTTGAAAAATACTTTAATTGAGAAAATAATCGTTAGAGAGAACTAAAAAGAATGATGGCGGCATCAAGAAAACAGTGGTGGGCATATAGTTTAAGAGGTGTCTGCAAAACCAGCATGCTACCAATAAGCTGCTGTACTCACATCGTGGACATTAAGTACTGTGCACACACATTCAATAAGTGAGTAAGTTATAATGGAAACATGTTGGTGAAGCAATAAAAAGCACAAAAGATACAATTACACACAATCAAGTCTGCACTTAAGTCAAAGAAGGCAATTAACACAAAAAGACATGCTTCTCAAATGATTTCTTGTCGTCCGTTGACGGGATAATGATGAGCTTTATTTTGCAGTATGTTTCAAAAGTAAAAATGGACAAAGCAGTAAAAAGCACATAAACGAATGCTACTTAAAGAAAACAACAGAACATTTCAAAGATGTAATTTTGTAGTATTGATCGAAAGTATTGATTTCAAATGAAAGTCTTCAGTTGGTGTGCTCTCCTTAGCAGGGTTTTCCCAACATCTCATGCCCCAAATATCAATTGTTGGTTCCCGTTTTTTCTCCACAAAGGAGTGATCAGGACGCGGTTAGATTCTGATCCACCGGGCGTAGCCTTTATCCTGTGTAAATAATGCATTTCAATCACAAAACTGTGTGCAGCAAATACAGTGACAAAATAAACCTGTGACTTTGCGTCACTCTCAGCTGTTAGGAGGTCGGATCAGCAAAGTCCCCATGTTATTTCTGAAATGTAAATATAACCAGTAATGTGGTTCAAGTGCTCAGAAACAGTCGTACAGTGTTTTTCAGAGATGTCTGCCCGACCTCTACTGATATTCTCTCTCACTGTTTGTCTCTTTACAGATAATAAGGAGTATGACGCCTATCTGTCCTATACTAAAGTGGATCTGGACTCCCTGGGCAGGTCAGTTAACTTCTGTGTACATAAAAGCATATTAAAGCAGAAGTTTGCATTCTTTCCGAAAGTGAGATGAGAAAACTGATGCCAGTCTCACATCTGTGCGTTAAAGGCCAAGTGTGTGAGATTTTAGAGGGATTCGTTGGCAGAATACGGCAGACGTGGAGTTTTATATTTATAAGCATGTTTTGATTAGTCTATAATAGCGTATGACCCTGATTCAGACCTCAACATTGAGTACCTGGAGTTCGTTTTAGTGTAGCTCCTATTGTGTCTCATTCATTGTGTTTTAAAGTGCCCTGTTTGGATGTGAGCTGTTGTCTTTCACTGTTCCCTTTTTAATAGCAGTTTTCTGCACATGTAAGCAAAGACCAATTTCTGCCTTTTGCAACAAAGTGTAGAGAATGAAGTGTTTTCCATTCTATTTTATTTTAATTATGTGAAAATAAGCATTGTTGTGTGTGTGTTTTATTCTATGCCATCCTTTTTGTAGCCTAGAACAAGCAAAACAAACACTGGATCTAGATACTGCCTTTCACTTTTTTTTTTTTTTTTTTTTGCAAGTTTTGCAACCACTGTAGGTTCTCCTCCACACTCGAAATAGGAGGGTGAGGCGAGGTGTTTGCAATAGATGCCGCTAAATCCTATACACGAGCTGAAGCCTTGACGTGGTCAGACTAGCTTAGCATAAACACAAGAAGCAGGGGAAACAGCTTGCCAGGCTTGTTCTGAAGTGAAAACATCCTCCTCTTGTTGTGTCTGGTTTGCCTAATCCGTACACAGTGATATTAAAAAAAAACAAAAAACACATTTTGTGGTTTTGGAGGGTGTTAACTGCTGGAACTAGTTCTTGGCAAACTACAGCCAGACACAGTGGTTTCGCATAGCATCCACAGTTGTGTTATTACAGGGGGATTTGCCAGTTTTGGTTACGTTGTGACTGTACACAAACCTCGGCTAACTAAAACAGAGTAGAATGCATCTTCACATGGATAAAAACCACTAGATAATAAAGTTCAAGTAAGATAAATGAATGAAATTAAATAAGATGAAATAAGATTAAATAATGAAAACATATTAATGAATATTATTTTAGATTTAAGCCATATTCTGCCAACCGATCTTACACACTGGACCTTTACAAAGAATAATGCAATGTATCAATTAATGAACCACCATGAGAGAGCTAGACCTGTTTCTGATCTGTATACAAAGCTAAGATAACCACCTCCCTGCCCCGGGTCCACACTTAATGATACGCAATTATTAAAGGAAAGTTTTGCTACACTTTATTTGGATGTCCAGTCACTGTTGATGGTGAATGCAATGCATTTTTAAATTGCATTTGCAGCCGCCACCAGCTGCTCAACGTGACTGACAGTTTTGTTTTTTGAATCTGGAGCCATAATTGCTGTTCCCTCCCCCAGCAGGACGAGCAGCGACGAGGAAACTTTTGCTTTGGAGATCCTGCCGGACGTTTTAGAGAAACATTATGGATACAAGCTGTTCATACCAGACAGAGATCTCATACCCAGCAGTAGTAAGTATTCATCTGTATATCTGTCTGTGTGTCTGCCTCACACACATCCCCCCTCCCTTTTCTCAAAAAAAAAAAAAGAGAAGAAAAACACACGAACATCCTGTCTGGCTCTCTATGGACCTTTATAGCCCCCAATACCCAGAATTCATCACTCTGTCAGAATAAATAAGAATGTATGAGAGTCTTCATCATAACACATTTACAAAGAGATACACACATGTCTGTGTGTGAGCTGGTGTACACTCACAACACACACACACAGCAGTACACAATAGCATGGTTCTACCTTATTTAGAGTTTACTCACACGTTCGCGTTCTCTCTGTCTTATGAAACCGACACAGATGCAGACTGTGTCTTCCTCAGCCCGTTTCAAGTACAGGTTGCACTTTCGAAGTGACAAGCGCTCACGCACACTGCACACAGGATACAGACCTCTCATAGTTCACACAAAAAAACTGACACCGTTTGTCATCATTTCTGGGGTTATGTGTCACTCTCTGTCCAAGTGGAGGGGAGAATGTGACTGTTATTACCGTTATCTGTCACGGTCTGACCTGACACACATGCCCACACACACAGAGGTGCAAACAGACACACAATTTCATCACTGACACGTATAGAAAGGAAGAAAACATGATTCTCAGTGCCATATCTATATATGTAATCACATACCATCAAGGTGTCGGTCTATTTATTCCTCTTCTTTTTGCTAATTTAGTGCAAACAAACTGCTGACAGTATGTGGATGTCATTATGAACTGCAGCTGCTGCCCACAGGTGTTCACAATCCCAAATGTAAATATTCTCAAAATGTACACTGAACGCTGTGAAATTCAAAACAGTTTTGCAGGGCAGTGCATGCAATCAGAAGAGTGTGAGGGGGAAAAAAAGCCAGCTAAAATGTAATGTACATGTTTGTCAGTGTTCTCAGTACACCCACACACACACACACACACACACACACACACACACACACACACACACACACACCCATCCATCATTGTTAAGCTCATGTCTGGCCTTGCTAGCAGCTGGGATTGAGAATGAAGAATTTAGATTGAAATGTAGTGAGATTCCGCTGTTTCATAAAACACGGATTCAGAAGTCTGTCACGCACACAGCCACATTCTTACACATATATCTGTGTCCACGGGAGAATCAGTAAAGCTTCAACAATAAATATTTTTATTTGGTTCAGACTTGATGCGCTCATCAACTCTGCTTTTAGGCAGGCAGCTATTTTTATCGAACAAGCTCTGAAAAACTACCAAACAACAGGCGCACATGTTAGTGACGAGCTGGTGAACAAAACGGAGCGTTTAGCGGCTAAAAGGCCACATAACATCCCTCAGGGGTTGATGGAGACCAAAACAAAGCTATAAGAGAAGGGAATATTGGACTTATTCATCAGAAACATGAGGATACTTACTGATCGCTGGAAGCAGCATCAGCCCATATCAGTTACAGGTTCTAGTTGAAGCCTATTTATTTAATTATTATTAACAACATAAGTGTAAATCACCTGCAAAAAAGGTGAGTTGAGTTGGTGGTTGAGTTTGCATTTTTAAATCTATTAAGAACTGAATAAGGTATTGTTAGCACTGAATTATTATAAATGCTGTAGAGAAAGAACAAGAAAGTAAAGACAGATGCAGACCTGTGCATTTCAACAAAACAAAGTAAGGAGAAATATAAACTTTCCTGTTTTAAACAATCTGTGTGGCCATTCGGGCCTTGATTTTTGAGTTTGTGATTTGCACTTGCAACGTCCCCGTTTTGCCGTGTCAAACTCTGACAACAGAGGACAGAAGCGGCGCGCCTGTCATCGACACCAAATTGCCGCAGAGACTTTCTGTATAGTCTACAACATAATTATTGTTTTGGCACAAACGTTTACCCTTCAGTGTGGTGGGTAGACTGCTAAGATTTACTTACCAAGGGGAAAATATACCCACATTTTGTTGGACCCCGCTTCTGATCAGCCTTTATAGAGACCACCAATCAACCTCATCGGAACAAATATCGGCCGATAATTGATTTTCTAGTTTATAAAATACATGTGTGACAGACAAAACAAAAGTCTACCATTTTCAGACACAATGTATTCTACATGAAAATGTGCCCACTGTAAAAGACTTTCTAACTTCCTTTTGAAACAGATTTGGTTTATTTAAATACTATTTAAAACAACATGCAGTACAACCTGTACAATATGAGTGGACCAGTGGTTAAAAAGTACACACACACACTGGATCACCACAGTTTTGAAAACACCAGAAATGGAGAAA
The DNA here is from genome assembly GCF_056507025.1 of Lutjanus erythropterus. Lineage (NCBI taxonomy): Eukaryota > Metazoa > Chordata > Actinopteri > Lutjaniformes > Lutjanidae > Lutjanus > Lutjanus erythropterus. The sequence goes on along the minus strand of NC_139321.1, from coordinate 11,976,068 downwards.
TGACATGCAGCACTCTTACAGTTTCTGCACAAATATATAATGCCGTAATTGACATTTTTCCTCTAGATTTCACTAATAACGTTTATCTACCATTTGTGCAGTGCTGATATGGTAGTTTTTGTCCACTACAAATCAGTCTGTGGTGGCTATGATATTTCTAGACTATTTATTATTTATTAGAGAACGTGACTCTGTGCTTCGGGGGACTGAATGTGTAATATACCTGCTCATTGCTTTAAAAACATCATAAAACACCTTCAGTAGTCTCTGAGGCACCTGGTTAATTCAACTGAAGTATCAAACTAATGCATGAAATAAAATATCGAGCCATTATCCCCCGTGGTTTAGCATTTTGCTACCAAAATCACTTCTCAACTTGTCCAAAAAAAGGTCCTAAAAAGTAATGTAGTGTAAGAATGCGGTTGGAAAGTCACAAACTAATGTGTGTTCTTTGCATTATTTAACATTTCCTCCTAAAATACATAAATAAATTTACCTTAATTATGGCTTATAATGAATAGCCACGCTCTACATCGTCTGCCCTCAGACAGAATTATGCCTCCTCCCAACACACACACACACACACACGCAAGACAAACACACACAACAAAGCCTCCTGAAAACAGATGAGGAAGTCATATTCCACCAAAAAGAGGCTTTCTTTCTGTGCCCTGAAAACATCCTCAAAACAAATATCCACTGTGCATAACTGCACGCATAACTCTGTCTGAGCTGCATATGAACTAAAGGTTACGTAGTGTGGAAAAACACACTGAATCACATGGCGAGAGACCAAAGCCACTGACAGAGCAACACGCCGATGCGACCTAAAATACACCATTCAATTATCCACTCCATTAGCCCTCCGAAATTAACACGAGAGCGAGAAATAAACAGCGGGGACAGAAAGAGGTGGGGACGGGGTCATTGGTTTGTGTTATTTCATTAATTGATTTACATAATCCTCAAAAATAGAGAGCGGGAAGAGGAAGTGAAGGCCAGGAGAGAAGAAGGGAGGGGAGGTTCAGCGTGAGGAGAAGACAGAGAGAGAGAGATGGAAAATGAAATCAGAGAAAGAAAAAGAAAGGGACTGAAATTTGGGATGTTCTGTACTATTTGTGCCCCTCAAATTGAGCGTGAAATTGCAATGTGTTGCTGGAGAGTCTCTGCCATTAATTTAGTTAGCAAGTGAAGAGATGGTGAAGGAAAGAGACGTTCAGAGAGAGAGAGAGAGAGACCATTGTTCACTGTTTTCACGCATTTTCAGCAGCTATAAATTTGAGAAATAATGAGCAATTTCAGTGGCGCTAGTTCCAAATAAAACATTCAGAATGTCACAAACAAATAATTGGAAACGGCATCGTTTGGGAAGAAAAGTGGGTTCAGTCTGACACCACGCTGAGGATAAAAAAGAAGCATTTAACACTGTGTTTTCTGCTCCATATTGACTCATATGTTTGGCGCATACAGTAGCTCGCTTTTCATATCTCATCACCGCTTCAAGTTCACATTTTCCTGCCTAAGTTCTAAGTAAAAGCTGATGCTGGTGTATCAGCACATCTGATCTCCATTTAAGAGCTCACTTCAGTGTCAGAGGAGCCAAAAGTCTTGCACAAGCATTTCTGTCACTCTACTCTGCACTCCTGTCAGTCACTCCAGTCATTTATGAGCAAAATGAGTTGAAGGATGCCACCAGCAAAAAGAAGGCAGATGCCATGTAGGAAGGTTTTCCCTACATACTAATGTTGAATTCAATTTTTTTTCTGCCTCTTCCTTTTGAAAAATAAAACACTTTTCTCTAACTTATATTTTTTCTTTGTATATATTTTATTTTTGAGAAACAACTGTATTACCTTTGCTGCATTCACATCAGTTCAGACAGATGGTAGACAGCAGACATACACTTTTTTGACACAGGAAAAAAAAACACATTGTGACAGAGGAACTGAAAGATGGCAAAAAGAAACACACATGACAATATGACAACAACATCCAGGAGGTTTTTGCTTGACAGTACAGTTACACACACTAGCACAGAATAACAAGCAAGGCAGTCCGTCCATTTATTTTTCAAGCAAAGGCAAACAAATAAACCTACACTTATTGACTCCAGGTCTTAATCAGGGTCTGAAAAATACATAATCGTCTGAATTAATTGCCAAAATATGGGTGGCCTTCTAGGACATGAGCCGTAGAGGGCATTAGATTGATGTCTAAGCTTAAGAATGGAAGAAAATGTATTTAATTTAATTATTACGTGTTTATTATTTTATGCAGTTATTCTTGTACAGCTTGTATGTAGAAAATATAGCTTCCTCTTCCTGTTGCAAACTTAAAATTAATGTTAAATTCCTGCCAAAATGTGAAGTCATTCATTCATTTCTGTTTGGTGTATCGCTGGTTTATGTCTGTTGTTTCCCCCAGATTATTAGCTTCTCGTTGTCCAGATGGCCCATATTTTCTCCTTGCGTGAAGGAGCTATGTAACATCTGTTTGTACATTTCATCACAGAGCAAAATAATATTTTAACTCATTGCTGTTGCTGGTATTCTCTGTAATTTTATCGTCCACTAAAATGATATCCAGTCTGCCATCCACCATCTGTCCAAATCCAAGTGAACGCAGCATAAAGTAACAGTTTGACATTTTGATAATTATATTTAGTCACTTTCTATCCAAGTCATATATTTATAGACATATATATTTATACAAGAGATCAATTTCACTCTCATACTTTCTGAGGTGATTAGCCTCGCTCAGCACAAAGATGGAATCAGTTGTCTGGCTCTAACCAAAGTTCAAAACTTTGCCTACAAGCACCTCTAATGCTTATTGATTAACATAAATGTAACAGACTACCTCTTGTATCTGCAGTAGCATGTCCCTTCAGAGTTCCCGTAAGTCTGCCGTAAACCAGTGCTTGTTGATGAGTGACGCTGTCGAGCACAAATGTGAGAACATAAAGAAGCTGCAGCTGTTGTACAGTGTACTATGTCTCATTTATTTATTTATCCCATCTATTATTTTCTTATTAAACTTACAGTTAAGCGAACCCCTAAAAAAATGTTGAGCTACTTCTTTAAAAAGACACCAAACTGGCCAAATACTGTACTCAGTTACTTTTTGGATATGTCAAATTTCTTTAACAGATTTAAGCGCAGTGACCGTATTACAGAAAGTTGCTTAAGACATTTCTGGATTAAACAAATCTTAAAAAAATGCATCTTTACTTTTTTTCCCAAAGTGAGATGAGAAGACTGATATCAACTTTATCTGTGTGTTAATACAGAGCTAAAGTTAAGATGTGTTAGAAACACTTAGCAAAAACTGGAATCCACCTAGAAAAAAAACTGAACCTGCCACATTTAAACCTGATAACCTTATCTGTGATGCTATTTCAGGAAGCTGAACAGTCCAACCAGATGTTGTTTGCTAGGAAATAGTGACAGCACGTAACTTCTCACTTACAACCGCAAATTTCTTTTTTTTTTTTTAGATTTATCTAAAATCATCTGTTTAACTTTATAGTTAAACAGATGACACTTGAGTCACTTTCAAAGGTATGTTTCTTTCTGTTCAGACAGAGCTCGGCTAGTTTATTCCCCATACCTAGGCAACCGCATTTTGACATCATCTCCGTGCTTAAAGAAGAAGCTGTATTTACTTTAACAAATCATAAATTGACCTTGATATGTTATCAGACATCAAGGAAAATTGTTAAGTTGAAATACCTGCTTCACTTGATATTCGCACCATGAATGTTCGCCAAATGCATAAATGTCTGTTTATGAGTCATAAGGTGTCATTAAAAATCCTGTGGAAGGTGTGGATGTTTATAACTGTTTAATTCAGCAAAATGTTACAGTTAGCCTCTTAACTCATCGTCCATTGTGTGTATTTTCAGAGCAGTGGATTTTTGTTTTCAGGATAACAGGCTTAACTTTACATCGACAGACAACTGACAGTTATAAACAGCTAATCAACTTACAGTGGAGGACTAGTATTCGCTTATTATTGGCAACTTATGAGGTTGTGTGCATCCTGCGCTCCTGTGGAGCTCCTGCAGTCTGTCCGTCTCTGCTGTGGTCAGGGGGGAGAAACAACTTGCATAAACCATATTTTGTATATTAAACAGGATTACAACCTATTTGATATAAAGTGGCAGCCTATTTGATATAAGTATGGCACCAACTTGCTGTTTGGACTGTAGTTCTCATTTTTGCACATTCAATGGCTGCATCTTGCTCCTTTAAAGCCCCAGTTTGTAAGATAAGAAGGGCAGGATGAGGTGAGATGTTTGCAATCTGCAAGCTCACCACTAGATGTCACTAAATCCATAAGGTTGATATCACTCAAGTCATGAAAATAAGCATATTTACCAAAATTTTGAGCCATTCCTTTTAAGAGACAACATTAAGACCAAAATTTTACTATTCTATTCTATTTTGTCACAGTTTTTCTTTACAGACATGCCTGTGTAAACAAAAAAAACAACAATACAAAAACTTAATTGACATCTACATTCTGTTATTATGTTTTCATTTAAACTTTGTGTAAGTAATCTTGACAAAACTGAAAAAAAAAGCATTACTGACAATAACAAAGACACACTAATTTTCCATAGTTTCCTGTTAGAACTGTTTATTTTATTTAATGCTTTAAAAATTTAATTTGTCACCCTGTATCTAACGCCCTCCTTTATTTTTCCCCCGTCTGTCTCTTGCAGCTTACATTGAGGACTTGGCTCGTAGTGTGGAACAGAGCAGACGTCTGATCATCGTTTTGACCCCTGAGTTTGTCGCTAAAAGAGGGTGGAGCATCTTCCAGATAGAGACACGCCTCCACTCCATGCTGGTTACCGGCGAGATCAAGGTATGATTGGGGAAGCAAACAGAAAATTCAACACTCAGATGAAATAAGCAGAAATGTGTGATTAACTTTTTGTGGCTTGATGACATGATTACATGCTCAAGAAAGTTTTGAAGTACTTTCTCTCTTTTCAAACAACTCTACCTTCTTGTTTCTGTGCGTCCAGGTGATCATGATAGAGTGTGCAGACCTGAAAAATGTCATCAACTACCAAGAAGTGGAAGCACTTAAACATACAATCAAGGTACACACAGAGAGGGATGAAAAGAGGAGAGGAGGGGAAGAAGGGTGTCATTACACAGCAGGAGATGAAAGCAATACGATAATTAAAAAATCTCTTTTCTTCTCTGCAGGTTTTATCCATCATCAAGTGGAGGGGTCCTAAGAGCAACGAGCTGTCGTCTAAGTTTTGGAAACAGGTCGTCTATGAGATGCCTGCTAAACGCAGAGAGACGTTGTCCAGACGCCAGGTACACTGCCATTTACAAAAGTCTAAAACTATTTTTTCTATAATTGTGTGCACGCTGGCACTGTCTGTACGAGCAAAACCACAAAAAAGATAGATGCCAAAAGGAATACTATAGAAGGAAAATATAATCATACTTTTTCTGACATAAAATCCTTTAGAAAAAAGATGAATTTGCATGTCTTAAAGAAACTACTCATGGGTCATATGTGGTGCTACAGGTGTAAAGGCAGACAAACATTGTCTCCATGTCCAGCAGCTCAGGAAAAAAAAAAAAAAAACTGTGGTGCACATTTACTCTGCATGTTTATGTACACTCCCCCGGGGTTGCATACATTCACAACAGCCAGATGGCCTTTAAAATGTCTGCTAAATACAGGTAATGTATGAAAATGGGAATCACAGTGGGGAAAAATGTGTATGTGTTTACCATGTGTTAACACCTCAGGTGGTGTGTGCCCTGATTAGCAAACAGACGTTGTCATGCTGCTTGGTACTAGAGACTAATCATGGAGAGTCACATACAGAGTGAACTATATAACTGGAACAGATGGGATGGTATCGTCCTAATGTGCTTCAGTGTCTGAACATTTCATGTCACATTATTTGGATAGTGATAATATAAGATTATCACATGAAGAGTGACAGTTCTGGGGGTTGTGGAGGTCTTATTTAGCAACTTATTTTGTGATTTTCATTGTTGTATGGTTTTATAACAGTGAAAGAATTACAATTGAAGCATATTCTTTATATATGGAACAGTTCAGTCGACCTTTGTAATGTTTCCTGCTTTAGTTTTATTCATCAGAGCAGACCAGTCCAAAAAAAATCTAGTGATCCATCTCAAATCTGATCTAAATTGTTTCCTCTCCTTGCTTAATATTTTTTTCTTAAATCTTGCAAGGTGAAAAAATTGCCAGGGTCATTTTTCTAAGATACTTTTTTACTTCCTTTTTGGCTAGAATCTTTTTATAAAAATCTGTGCTAAAAAGTCAGAGGCAATGAAGACGTGTAGAAATTAATGCTGCATAATTTTGCTAACACAAAATGTGTGTACATTGTGTTTAGAGTTCATGGGGAAATTGAAACTCACCTGAAAGAAAACATTAATGCTTTTGGTCCTGTTTAGAACATGAGGCAGTGGTGCACTACAGCCTCTTCTCTTCACTTGCCAAAACATTTTTTTTCATCTGTATTCACGGGTAAAATAAAGGTAACATAGAAAGATTATCCGGGTGAAAATTTTTAATGCTTTATAGCCATGGACAGAGGCAGTATGTTTTCCAGCGGTTCGTGCATTCGAATGTCCAATTCTTGTCAAGAATGCCTTGACAGAATTTCTTAAAATTTGGCATGGACGTCCACTTGGACGCAAGGATGAAGTGATTAGAGTTTGGTGATCAAAGGTCACTTTGAAAAAAATGATATGCTAATTATGACAAAACGTCATAAGGAAATTCATTTGAATCACACGTCAATATCGTGAGAACTTCCATTTTGACAAAAATACACTAAACACACTTCATACCTTTTATTAAAGTCCTTCAAAAGTATCACTACACATATTAAATGAGTCTGGTCAAACATGGATGTAAACTGGAGCTTCACTGGTTGGTGGATACGACCACGAGGCAGCACCTCTGGTTTTCATCTGTTCGTAAATCATAAACACAGAAGAATAAAACAATTTAGAGCCGACTTGAAAATGGATCACCAAGTTTTCTGTGGAGAACAGTTTCAAACTGAGACGAGGACCCCAGATTTCAAGCCTTCATGAGTTTAAGTAGATAGACACTGACATCTGACATTCTGCAGTTATTCATGCTTGAAGTGCTTGATGGAAGACAATGAAGACAAGAGGAGCTGAAATGCCTCTTCAGTGTCTGGGCCAAGGAACACACTTCCTAACCTGAAAACTAACTAACTTGAAAAATTGCACAGGAATGCCGAATGATACAAGCCATCCATCACGTTCAGCAACGAACAGTGAATGGTAATCAGGTGTGTTTTGACCTCACCTCGCCACCGTCAACAGAAACCTCTACGACGTTAGAGGATGACTTTTTAATGAACTGCCTGAATCCATGTGACTTTTGTTTGGCTGTCCTACTTCACTCAGAACCGGACATTGTCCGCCTAAATGAACTAAATACATAAATGCAACAAAGTGAACTTTTGCAAAATTATTCAGACCAAAGGAAACAAATGAGGGCTGTGTTTTCACCCTTTTTGTACTTTAAAAACCTCTGCCTTTAGTGAGCAAATGAGGTCAGTGTTACTTCTTATTTCTACACACATACTTTTCACAACATACCAGTTTTTAACTTAATCCAGTTAAAATAAAAGGCTATAAAGTATTCTATATACATATGCATATATACATATATCTATATTTGGCTGTCAATAAATCCCAGATATAAAATGTGTTACTCATTACTCTTTTACTGTTTGACTGTCCATATCCTGTCAGTGGTACTCAGCCAAGAGCCCATACTCATACTGAAGATATAAATAAAAAAAAAAAAAGATAGAATATCACTAATTTTATCCTTTACCATAACATATGTATTCCGATATCTTGGTATACTATGGAAATATCTACATTATAATAAAATTTCTCCTCACATCTGCACAGTGAAAGAAAAAAATGTGTCTCTATGGTAACAGGTGATGGACTCTGGTGAGCAGGGCCTCTTCGGTGACCTACAGACCACCGTCTCCACCATTGCCATGACAACCACCTCCGCCTCCCTGGCGCCCCCTAACGAGAGTCGGCACGGACATCATCAGGTCAGCTTTTGTACATATATGACTTCTAACTGATGTATGTTGTGCTTTTTTTTTTTAATTTCTTTCATCTTTGAGCATCACTGTCAGTGCCAGCACCTCAAAAAGACTTGGGTCTACATTTGTATTCACTCTTGAATTGAAGTTACTCATGCTGAAACCAGGTAGCTTTAATGGGCACCGGAGCAAGATCTTTTACATGCCAGATGCATGCACAGTCATGCAAGTATTACAGAAAGATCTGTAGTCAGTCTCAAGCTCAAATATATTCCACTGCCATACCTTCAAACTAGTCACTTTTTGACAAAATTCGTCTCATCATTCATGTGAATCCTGTAGATCCAAAGGTGGTGGGGTTTTTTGTTGTTGCTGTTGTTGTTTTTATTTTTTGTTTTTTGCTTTTTTGAGACCAAAGACCATTTAAGTGCATTATCTTCTTTTCCCTCTTAAACATCGATATGTACAATGGATGATAGTTTTGAGCGAGAAAGAAATGTAACCTATCAAATCAAATCCCAACCTGTTTATAATGGAAAGCGTGCCAGCTTGTTAACACGTCAGTTAACACTGTGTATTACTTAAAACGTTAACATTACAGTTCAGAATCATTTTTTTTATTGACTGTCATTGTCAAAAGTTACAAGGAAAATTAAAACAAACTGAATTCACTGACTCAGCAGAATAAGTCACAGTATCAGTGATGATGGTGTTATATCATATTTGGTGACCCATTAGATTTTATGACCTGCAGTGATGGAAAAAGTACAAAAAAAAGCATTAATACCACAATGTAAAAATACTTCATTACAAGTAAAAATCCCTACATAAAGTACTGGAGTAAAAGTACTAAGTAAATTAACTTTACTTTTACTTTAGTACCTTAGTACTTTTTGCTTAAGCACTAAGGTGAAAGTAAAAGTTGTAAGGGCTAGTGAACCAAATACATAATAAACTAGAGACCATCTTGCAATGGGATCACAGCGGCCACAATCAGCCAACCCAAGCTAGCTTGGCCTTCATTTTGATTGCATTACGTGACTGCATGTTGCACAGCAGTGATGCTATCAGCATTGGAAACCAATCTGAAAACAACCCCGCCCACCAAAAACCTCATCTTATCTGATGTGCATCTGAATATGTGTCTGAAATGTTTTTGTGGTTTGTCTTCACAAATGCGTGAAATATGAAAATGTCTTCAGAGTGTCAGCATTAATAACTTGTGAGGTTTAACGGCCATTTGTAAGAATACTTGAGGTGATAAAAGTTAACGGGAAGTCATGTTTCTCAAAACAGGTTGCCTTGGCGACAGAGATCCCCGACTACAACCAGATGACCTTGCCGCTGGGAGGCGGTCACACTGCTACAGCGGCCCAAATGAGACATTTCTGCCGCAGCTACGAGTTCCAGCTCCCCACACAGCCTTCCTCCCTGTCGCCTCCCCTCCCACCTCCCTCCACCGTGCAGTTCTCCACTCTGGGCCCCGGAGGACGCCACGTCTACTGCAACATCCCAATGACACTGCTGAATGGACAGGTGGGAGAAAAGACAGGGCCACTTTTTTTGTCTTCTTTTTTGCCTTTCTTTGCAGTTCCTTATTAGTTTCTAGCATCCAACATCTACACAGTGTATCCTTTTCTTGTTATTGTTTCTTTTTAATGTGCATGTTCTTGGAGTTTAAACATATTAAATTAAATAAAAACCCTCTTTTCTCCCCAGGGGTTCAGAGCAGTTCACTGGGGAACAAGAGGTCTGTTTGGATAAAAGGAAATGTAGAAAGAAAATAATATCTTCATTTTATCCAATCTACAATATTCATGGGAAACAGCTGTCTTATGCAGTATAGTTGTCATATAGGAGGCATGGTGCACTATTGGCATGCAATAGAACAGTATATTTTATAGAATGCAGCTGCTGTTTTTGCTTTTTTAATTGTATATTTTTGCTAGGAGGTGTGACGTATTGGGGAGATTCCTGCTCATCCCTATTGTGCCGTGTTTTTTTCCCAGGTGCCCCAGAGCAGTACGCTTGGGAAGAAGCCAGAGCTCCACCTGAACAGCACCTTCGTACCACTCACCAGCAGAGAACTAAGCTCTGACATCTGGTAGAGGGACTGCTTTAACTGGTGCTGGATTCCAGACCGGTTTACAGACTGCTTTTACACTGGCTTTGGACATGAGGTAGACTGGTTGATCAACTGGTTTTCATTGGGGGGTGGGGGGGGGTTGGACTGTGTACAGCCTTGGTTTCCGGGAGGGACTGCCCGTGGACCGCTTCATCCCATGTTGTGAACAAAGGACTGCTCAAAGACTGTACAAGCCTTGGATTCACAATGGCTGCAGACTGCTTACAGACAGATGGATTTCCGATTACAGAACTGATTGTACACTGGTTTTGGACTCACCAACTGATTACAGACTGCTATAAACTGTAAGATTTGTAGCCACGACCATTGGGAAGGAGCCCTATTATACAATGTGACTGGTCAGAGACATTTGAGTGGTGTGGAGAGTTCGTAGACAAGTGTGGACGTCGATGAAAAGGTCCAGGATACTTAAACAGAGTAGGTATCCACAGACAGGAGCACTCCATCTGTCAAACAAGCTACCAAGTTGGATCTCGGAGCACAAAAACAGCAAGTAATCGCAGTCTGTTCGCACACCAGCTGTGTGCCTGGAAAATCAGTTGATGTGTCAGCTTCTTAAGTACTTGGAAATAACGGTCGACTGAAAAACAAAAGTAGCGTAATCTCAGAATGCCAGTCGATGTGAGCTCTCTTTTTAGCGATCTACCTGTTGACTTGGTGGCTCCTCAGTAAACAAGGCAGACTTCAAGCAATGATTTTGGAATACCAGTCCACCTTAAAAACAACAAGTCAACCTCTTCAAATACAATTCCTGACTAGCTAGCGAGCTAGCAGGTTTGGCTCTTAGAGGGTAAAATGGTTGACTTAGAAGTAATGGATTCCAGCAAGAATATCAAGATAAAGTAAACTTAAGTACTGAGAGAGCACAGTTAGCTGGCGTATATGGAAACATATCTAGCTAACGAAAAGGCTAGCTACTTCTTGAGCTAGCATGATGCTAAAAGGCACCATGAGACTGAAAACCAGCCATTTCCTCACCTTGTAACCCAGTAATCAGCAACTAGCCAACTCATCAAGAGGTGAACTGGCCAAGAGGTTACCAACTACTAACTTTTACCATCAAGCTAAAAGCATCAAGGACTTGGCTTTTTCTATTTGCATGACCACCCATTTAGATAAAAAAATAATAATAATAATCAAATAAACATAGATAAAAGAGTAAATGACACAATCATTTCTCGCAGCCTCCTTTAATATGGAGGAGAATAAACGTCTTCTGTTGATACGGTATGTTTGTTTTCTGTCCAGCCATGAAGTAATGATAAAAACTGATAAAGGGAAAAATAGGAGGTGTCCCTCCAAAAACATTTTTATTATTTATTTTTCTTTTCGTTTTATTTATATCCTTCTAGAAGGTCGGTGAGAGTTTTTGCCACCCAGGCATTGTTTTTTAATGTTTGTTTGTTACAATAATCTCTGTACAGCTTCCATAACTTACACATAGACCTATACATGACGGTGATTTGTTCCCTACAGTTTCTGTTAACACCCACGTTACATGTGAGAGATCCCCGAGCCCCTTCGTTGCTTTCATTCTGTTCCTCTTTTCATCTGTGAGTGAGTTGATGGATGGGTGGGTGGGTGGATGGATGCTCATGGCGGTGCAACCCTGCTAATGGACTGATGTTTTAGAACTGAGACCACCACCAGTCAGCCAAAGGCGGGCCTTCACTGCGGACAAAGCCGGACTCCAAGCTGAACCAGACCACATTCTTTTTTTGTGAGCTTTAAGAAACCAAGATTATTACCATAATATTTAAGCAAAGTGAATAATGTTTTGAATTTACACAAAGGTACTGTCATTGTCTTATTAGAACCAATGAATTCTGGATATTTGAGATTGTTTGATACAATAATTAATTATTTGAGTTGTTATATTCAATGGCAATATACAGTATAGTGGTTGTCTTTTGATTTCTGCTGATTTCTTTGACTATTCTTTGGATATATTGGTTGAAATAATTTAATTGAGAGGAAATAAAAAATCATATGAGTTGTTTTATACATTTTGGATGCCTGTCGTCTGACCCAACGGTTATTTCTCCTTTCCCTCTTCACGTCCTCTTCACGCTCCTCGTCTGTTTTAATTTTCACAGATTTTCTGCGAGCTACTTCCTCATCCTTTTCTTTCAACTGTCAACTTACTCATGAGCCCTGCACCCCCCACACCCTTCCAAGGAACAGCATTTATTTGTGACTTCCAGCCCATTTCCTGATCTCCCACAGTCATGTGGATTTCCTAATAACTCTGCTGAGCTAATCTCAGATGAACTGAACTGTACAGTCAGTTGGATTTTCAGCGTGGATTGCAAAAAGCTGCAGTGAACAAAAATGAATACAAGAGGATATTTAAAATTTAGACTTACAAGGAATTTCAGTAAACCAAGTCAGTATTTATTAAGCACTACACAGTGTGTGGGCTAATAATAAAGTGACAAATAATGCTGTGCTAAAAAGGCATCAGGAAAATGGAATAGTAACGTAACATTATTACAACACTTAAAAACACAGCCGTTGAAACAATTAATTTTTGCTCTTTCAGCAATTAGTTTTCAAGATGAAAAACAGGAGAAACAGTTCGCCGGGCTCTCTGGCTGCTCAAAGCTCAAAAGTGTGCCTACCACCTCGTCTAAAACTCACCAATTAACACATTGTATCTGGCTTGTTTAGTTCTAAGACAAACAAAAAATACAGTTTGTTGTTTTAGGGAGTTATGAGCTTTAACCATTTCTCTTTTCCTGTTTCCGGTCTGTTGCTGAGCTCAGACCTGCCTCCCTTAACTTGTTAAGCACATTATTAAGTTTAAGTTACATTCTAAACTAAGTATTGAAACTATTATGAATTAACAACAGGTTTTTACTCCCAACTCGTCTATTATGGCAGCTTGGTCAGTGACCCCACACTTCAAACTATGACACTGTATGTACCCCTTTAGTGTTAGTTTTGCAGTCCATGGTCAAGTTAGCAATAACAACTATGCACCATCTAGGCAGACTTTCAAAATAAAGGTACAAATAACTTAGTTATGTTTAGGAAAAGATCATTGTTTAGGTTAAAACATACAGTTGTTATGTAAGTTGTCATTTGTATGTTATGTGGGTTAGAAAGAAGTCAGTGTTGACTTTCGTTTTCACATGGGACACAATAGTCCTGTGTTTGTTTGACCCATCCATCCACCCCACCTCCTGTGGACTTTCTCACTCTTAGTACTACATCACCTGACTTTGACAGCAGACATAAACATGATGCAAGAGGGGCGCCTCCCGAAATGACTCTAGAAGGTTACGGCGTCATAGTTGGAAGAACAGGGACGTTTAACAAGCTGCTTTATTATACTGCCAAACTTAACATCCTCTCTTGTTTCACAGTGGTCAGAAACCTCAGACCTCAGGTTGGTACGGGGTTTTGGCACCGTGCAAACCTCTGTCCAGCTCTTTAATCTGACCTCATGCTAACTTCTCTTCAGTCTTATGTAACACATGAAGATGGCAGTCTAAAACACTTTAGTGTGAAGTTTATTTCGGTGTGCACATTCTACAAAACCTCATAATTAGTTGAGCCAGGGTGTTGCAGAATTTATGTTAAGTGTCTTTATTTCTGAGAATAGTTTCCTCTTTTATTACAATTGTGGCCTTCTATACACGATGAGATTTTTTTCTCTATTCAATGAGAAAAAAATGTATGTAGCAAAGATAAATTTCCACTAATGGGGGGTTTCTAGACTGCTTGTCATATAGCACAATCTAAGGAAGGTAAAACTGCCGACATCATGGTTCAAAAGTTCATGGCCGCAGGCCTCATGGATGTCATGAGACCTCAGCGTCTAGTGTGCCTTCCCTATACAATAGAAAATTGAGGTTGTGGTTGGTTGGTTTCCATTCCACCGAAGTTTTGAAGCAATCTGCAGTTTCGGTTGATCTTCACAAACTCTGTGATGGTAATTGTAAACATGGGACTTGTCACTTGTCATTGGACAGAATAAATGAAAATGCGGTTGGCAATCTGCAAATAAATACACAATAATAAAAAGTAGTATAGTGAGTATTGTGCACTAGGAGGTGCTGTACGTTGCGCGATGCTCACCTCGTGTAATATTTTACTCACTGCACAGTCAGAGAAAATGTTGCATTTGAGATACAGAATGAAAAATCCCCAAACGTGTTAGTTCTGAGAGCGGTTAAACAACGCTAAGAGTCTGCAGCTCTGAAGCTGTACTTATGCACAGAGGTGCTTTGAAATAAATAGCAATGTTAGCATGTTGACATGCTAAAGACAATAAAATGACCATTTTAACATGCTGATGTTTAGCAGGTAAAATGTTTTCCCTGTTCACCATCTTAGTTTAGCTTCTTAACATGCGCTCATTTGTTTATTAGCACAAAACAAAGAACAGCTGAGGCTGATGGGAATGTTATTCGTGTCTTTGGTACTTTGCTAATGTATTAGGCAAACTGAAGCTATGACATGATGATGGCGCTAAAGGAAAAGTCAGGGCATCACCAAAGTCCTCATCTGGAGACGATGAAATTTGAATTGCAATCCATCCAATATTTGTTCAGATATGTCAGTCTCTAGTGGGGCTAAAAACATTCATCTTTGCTATAAGCAGATACTGTTGGTGTTTTTAAATCTTAGTGCATTTAAAAACAAAGCTATAAAAAATATGTAATATAATGACAGAAGTGACAAGCGTAACATGACTCACCTGACACTGACACTAGCATTAAGAAAAAACTCACCTAATGCATGGAGAACTTCTATCCTATCAACCTTCAGTTATATATGTGTGAAGTCATGAAATGTTAGAAGCAAGAGAAAAACCTACTATGGACACTGGATGTTGCATAGGTGCTTCAGGTAGATTCCCTAACCACAACTCTCATGGCAGGTTTTACTCATGAACCAGAAATGACTCAAGTTACTTGGAACCTAGAAATACTGTATTTATCATGTTTTTCAGTGGAAATATATGCTGATTACATTTTGCCTTATCTGTAATGCTTCTCAGAATGACACAGATGTCATGTTACAGATGCCACAAGTGCACAAATAAAGGGATGTTACATTTCTGTTTTGTTGTAGTGCGGATATAAAACGTGAGAAACAGAAATAAGAAAACCCCTCCAAAAATGGCACATGTATTATTGTATTACCCCACCCCACCCAACATTCAAAACGAAGCACTGGATCCTGTTCTTTTTCAGTGCACAGACTAAATACAAAACAACTTAGAGCTATAATATTTCTGCATTAAAATGTGATATTTGTTATATATTTTGTTGAGTTGTGTACTTGCATTAATCCTATATGTTTATAACAATAATTAAAGCCTGAAAAAGCCAGAATTTATTCAAGGTAACAGTCTCTTTCCCACCAGTTGGCAAAGGTGACTAAACATCAAATGACAAAAACTTTAGTATTACCAGGTGCATGAACATTATTTCTGCCTGAATCAGGTCAAATACATTTTCATCTTCAATTTTAGTTGTTTAACAATGAAGACAACTCCACTAATGTCATCAAACAACACGCTTTGTTATTGTTGCTGTTATTATTGTTTTCATGTGAAAGAGACCCCCAGTAATAGAACTTACATATTATACATCATTCATTACAGATATGTATGTAAACACACATTTTGAATTATGACTGCATGAGAGGCACACAAATTCTATTTCTCATAATTCAGTCTGACTGCAGCTGCAGCTGTACACACTGTAATTCTCATTCATCTGTCCTACAGAAAGAGCAAGGCTAGTAGAATTTATTTATTGCCATTATTTACTATTAGAGTTTATGATATATTTAAGAGACCTCCCGGTTTTGACATTTGCTTCTCTTTCTTCTTAGTTCACGGCTGCGTCTTGCTGTCAATGTAAACCCAACACTTCCTCTGTCTGATTGATATTATGTAAGAAACCCCTCTGTTTTGACATTTGCAGAGCTTTCCTATTAGTTCACTGCTGCTTTTTGCTGTCACCTCAAACCCAACACTTCCTCTGTCTGATTCACGTTGAAAGATTTAAACCCACTGGTAGTGGGAACAACATACGGTAAATCTCTTCCCCTCAGTGGAATGCTTTTATTGTGAAATATTTGCAAGAAGTCTTGAATTTAATTCAACTTTTGGTGCAGTTACTGTTGTTTTTAAGTTAATGGCACTGAGGAATGTGCCATGTGTTTTGTTGACCACGTAGAAGTCAGGTTATGTTTTTATTATTATCTCCACCAGGTGTAAGCCCAGAGGGGATCATGCGATCGCGCGTGTGCACATGACCAACGAGCCTGGAGCTTGTCCACAGCAAACCTTGCATACTGCTGGACCAATTAGCCTATTTTTTTGTGTGTGTGCACGTTCATGACTGTATGCTAAAGGGCCTCTACTGTTAACAAACTTGGCCCAAATAAACAGGTGCTCTCAACGATGAACTGTTTAAATTTTGGTGGTCGAAGGTCATAGGTCAATATTGGTACGTTCAATCTACTGGCAACAAAGCATCAGGCCACGACTCATTTTCAATGCAAGCCTGCAACGTGAAGCCAGAAACTGACGTCTGTCACTTGTCGCTATGTGTCGGGCGTGAGGCGCGAGAAAAGTTGAGCTGGCTTTTTTTTTTGTCAGACAATCATATATCTTTGTTTTGCCTTTTCTATGCTGTGTAAATAATGACAGAAACACTTCCTCTTGTTGTTAGCTAGTTTCCAGATTTATTTAATCCTTCCCTTTTTCTTACCTTGATATCGACAAAAACAATGCAGCTTGATGATCCATGCTCACTGATTCTAACCAAAAGTGCTTATTGACATCAACGAGCAGCACTTTCTTGGTGACTTGGCGACAATATAGCCAGCTACATTTTGCCTTTTTGTAGCTGTGTCACTGGTAATGTGAACATCTTCGGTCTGTGAATGTGGTAGAACACTTTGAGAGAATGTCTTCAATTTTGGCCCAAATGTCTCCTCTGGACTCCAGGATGAACTGATTAGATGGTCACTGCAACCTCATGTCCATCCCACTTTTGTAAACATGATATCTCAGAAATGCTTGAAGGGAATTTCTTCAAAATTCAAAATGTTCTCTTGGATTCAAGGATAAACTGTTGGGGGTTAGGTTCAAGGTTACTATGACCTCATAGCATGTTTTGGGCCATAACTCAAGAATTCATACACTAATTATTTCACACAAATTGTTAATAGGATACTCGCAATGTTGGAGAGTAACTGTAATGTAATTAAATTACAAAATAAATGTAAGCCATTACAGCTACTGCAAAAAAAGAAAAAATAAAGTAATGGAATTACAGTTACTAATCAAACTGTTGGTGATTACAAATGGGGTTACATCCAAATGTTCTTTTTGGGTTACTTGGCAGAGATCTGCATCCTATTAAGTGCACTCTTCTGGTTTATTTAGTGGCATTGTGACAAGTGGTGGTGAAGATGTAGGTTGTAACCAACTGAATACCGCTCGCCTCACCCTCCCCTTCCAAGCGTGAGAAAGTTACTGCAGAAGTCACAAAAACATGAAATATATCTATGTATCTATCAACGTGTCAACGGATCAGTGTGCTTTCTGGTAAATGCAGCAGTGTTGCAATAATGACTCAACGTCATGAATGCCTGTTGAATGTTGTGTAAAATTTGATGTAAAGCACTGTCAGCATAGGCTCTTCAAATGGTAATGTAAGGCATTTCCACCACCATCCAATGCCAGCATTTATATTTAAATGTTGTATAGTTGATCAGCACGTGTCTTCCCATATATTTTTTTTAGACCAGTGTTCTGGAAGAAGGCCTCATGCACTTGTCTGACGCACATCACCACAAACCACAGTGCAGCAGCTCAGCAGCAACATCCTCATTCTTACCTGCTGTTTGTTAGTGTGCTGTAGCAGTCACAAGAGTCGGCTTGAAAATCATTCTCTGCCTTTCGACAATGCCAGAGAGCTCTGTTTCCAAATGGTAAGTCAAGATTTTTAATTCATCATTTAATTTGGTTTATTTTCAATGTATTGACTTTTTCAGGATCACACAGTTCAGTCCAAGGTTTAATGTAGTTCTTGAAAGTGAAAGTAACAAATATGTAGTAAAAAAAAAAATATGTCTGGCTATCTTTTAAATGCATAAGTCATATTGATTGCAGTAGAGACTGCTTCTCACAAGCATTAGAGCTCATGTCTTGATTACTGGTGTACAAATGTATCTGACTATGCAGCTGTAACGTCTAAAAGAAAGTGAGATTTTGTATTTGATTACACTGTAATGTCAGTACAATGTTCTTCTCTGGTGTCCACAGCAGAGAAATTAACATAGTACAAACAGTAATACCAGCACAACTCAAAATAGGTTTCTAAACACATTTTTAAAGTTTGCTTTTATAAAATGTTCTGGCTCAGATAAAGGCATAGGTACAGAGAAATTTTTTTAGACCCTTTTACTTCCGTCACATGATGAGCTGGAGGCAAAAAAAAAAACTGGATGATGAAATGATAAAATGTCATCTTGTGTTGTTGGGTGCCAGAATCTAAGTAGTATTCATCAAAACTGTATTGCATACCGGTCACCTGTCAAAAAAGTACAATTATTGTTAAACACAATAAGACAAAGAAGCAGCAAAATAAATTCACCAAAAATGTCTTGGTCAGTCTTTCCACTGTTGTAGCTCTGGGTTGGTTGAAATAAATTCACTACGTTAGATGTGAAAACAGTCTGGCTCTACAGGCTGTCTTCCTCTCACTTGTCCTCCGGCTCAGTGGATTTGTACTGTGCCTTTGAGTTCATCACGAGCAGCGCCTGTCACTCTTGCAACCATTAAATGAGAAAAATAAAATGACAAAACTCACCCCAAAAACCACCTAAAGATGGACACTATTGCATCTAATTGACCCTTCACTAAGCTTTCTATTGTCACACTGCACATATGCAATTTACATTGATAACTGTGTCAGATTTAAAATTTAAATTTGGAGTAATTCTTGAAACACAAGGTCTTTGATTCCTCAAAGAAGTAAGCAAAAGCAAACTCATTTCTAGCTGATGACTGTGGATTTTGTCAGCTTATCAGCAGATGTCATGTGTATAGCTGGCTAAAGTAAGCTGTCTGTCTCCAGCTGACTTTTTAATGTTCCTATCGGACACATTTTAAAACAAAAGTCCTGCAAAAGGCTCCGAAATATGTAAAGTTACTTTACAGCTGTGTGCATGATATAACATTAATGCTAATAGACCGAGGCTAAAGCTACATCTCAGCAAACAGTGGTTCGATGGTAAGATATGACAATACATATGATAGACGACAGACGCTGGGACAAGATTAGTGCAACAGCCCTTGAGACAGTCACCCAGCCAGACCAGCCGGACCACAATGGCCTCAGTAAGACAGCCCGGATAAGAGCTAAGCTGACCCGGTTTAGACCTAAGAGAGCTAGCCAGAGAGAGATGCATCGTTGTCGGCCCACTTTGATTTTGCACCAGCCCACATCATCCCTCTCAACCAACCACTGGGAGCAAGCTGTTTGGCAAATCCAATGGTATCTAACACAAGTTTTGCAGGAGGTCACTGGAGGTTACTGCAGCTAGTAAGCTAACATTAGTTAGCCAGATATGCTAGCATATGCAGCATGCATTAGAGCAGATAAAGACAAAGTTAAATCCATTCCTCACACATATGCTCTTGAATTTTACGTTTTTGAAAGACTACAAAAAAGAAGACACCATCCAAACTCTTGTGTAAATCTTGACAGGTCTGTGGCGCACTAGTTACAGTTGCTACTCTATGACTGGACAGTTGCTGTTTGCAGGAGGGGCTTAGTCCCATTGGTCAATGCTAACTTTTTCAACTTTTTCAGTCAAAGTCAGTGACTGCTATTGTTAGAAACAAAAAACCATAATGTTTACCAACAGAAGCGGTTTCTATATCCCCTCATATGTCATCAAAGCACCTAGAGGATCATCTTTTTCACAATGACATAAACATGTCTCTATATGTCCTTGGTAAAACATGTAAACTAGGCTTTAAAAACAACATGGGGAAGTCCATAACAGGCTGGGGGGCAAATTGAGATGTCTCGCAGGCACATTCAAACTAAAAAATATACACGGTGACACAGTGATCGGTGTCAATATTGTTGTAATGACAAAGATCCAAGTTAAAGAAGAGAACAATGTTAACACTCAACAACTGAGTGATGAAAAGCAAATAATTGGCTGTTTGCATACATCAGGCCAAGTAAACCTGACACCCTCTCTACTCTAAATCGACTATGTTACACCAAATGCAGAATGTCCATCTGTTGAAAGACTCACCACAAACTCAACAGACCATAACGTACGTGCTGGAAAGAGTCATGTGACAGGAAAATGAGCAGCAGAGTGCTCAAATATTAATAATAAATGGTTTAAAGAATTAAAAACTAGAGGAATATCTGAGTCATGGCTGTGAAATGATTTGGGTTTGCTACACTGGGGCAGTCTTTTCATATGATACTGCTCATGTCTTATAGCGTTACTGATGTCAAAAATGAAGAAGGAAATGTGCAGACCTTTCATGTAGTAAATAGAACATGTCCACAGTCTGTGGAGACGCCTGTGAAGCATGTGAAGTATAATAGGCTAGGGGAGACCAGGGACGATTGTGACACACTCATTTTTAGGCCTGGATGATTTAGCTGAGAAACCTATCACAATAGTCAAGTTTCATATTAGTTGATATTGATTATTATTGATCATATATGTCATGACTGATGATGTTGTGTACTCCAAAGGGTGAAAGTGGCTAAGGTGATAAAACATGCTTGCAGTATTACTACATCATCACTAATGTGGATATAATGCTTAAGTGGGTGGAGCCAAATAATAGAACATCTAAAACAGCCTGATAAATTCAGAAAATTACATCAATTTATTGTAATGCAGCCTTTAAAACCAGGAAAAGACAACACTTATGCCTAATCACCATAGAACAATATGCAAAATCTAAGAAAATATCTAGTTTCATATCATGATGCAATATAATCTCTACTCTATTTTTTGGAAGTACAGTATTTTATCTGTAGTCACACATTAATTTTATTTATTGGTTACTATTTAAAATTAGCTTTAAAAAACTATGCTAAGATATTTGTTGCTAGCAAGCATAAAAGATTGTATCATGTCAGCAAGATCAGATATCTTAATGCCAGCAGCTTCTTTGTCTGTGTTGACATACTTTTCTTTTAGGAAATAAACATTTCACTGAATTTATAAGTAGATTTTTTTTAAAAAACTCAATTCAACAGTAATTAAAATCTACAGATTAGATTTTTGCATTGAATACATATCATCCCTGACATTTGAAATATTTGGGTCTATAAGAAAATAGCTTAAGTAACATTAATAGAAACTACAGCAGTAATGTGATCATGTTGAGGTATGTATATACATGTTTCTCATATCAAAAGATGGCTAGTGTTAATATTTTAAGTACTCACTCAGTTCTGAAGAAAAAAGACAAATATTTTTTTATATTATATATTATAATATAATATTATTACCCCCAGTCTCCCCTTTATATCAGTTTTCATGTTGTGTTAACACACATCCCACTTTTCTCTACATATTTTTTTGTCCAGTACAGTTCATGGTTGTGGTTTCTGATGGATGCAAATCTACATGGAGACTTCTTCCTGTGCTCTAAACAGTTACACATAAATCCCGGCTAATGAAGGACGTCATCATTACTGGGCAAGGAAGAGACAATATTAGCAAAGTGCTTCCTGATTCCAATACGGTAATGGATTGTAAAGTGCTTCTGATGAGCAGAGTGGGCATTAAAGATGTCTATTTTCACTTTTGTCTTGGCAGTGAAAAGACTCCATGGACAAGAGCTCGACGATGGTTGTGTTTTTTGATGCTGTGCCTCATGATTGGAACTTTAATGTTAATACTCTATGATTCGAGGACAGCAACCTCGTGGGTAAGCCAGTCTCCTAACAACATGACAGCTCCAGCTGTCAGTGTAAGTATATTTTCTGGCCTCTGTGTCCATGTCGTCTTAAAAGAAAGGCAGCTATCCAAATGACCAAGGCAAATTAATGCATCTGTATTATTTTTCTGCTGTTACTATAAAAATGTGTGTTTGAATGTTTCTCATAAGAGATACTGTTTAACATTCGTCTGCTGAATTTCAGCTGTTTAAAATCCATCCAGTAAAATGAGATTTGTAATTAGCTACTCAAACATAAATGCTAACAAGTTGCTTTTCACTGTACTAAAGTGCAAAAAGCCGACAGGAGATTTTCTTAATTGGTGTATTCACACAGAGCACATTACAAATTTTAGAAGCTGCACGATTGCATACAAATTTGCAGGAAAGACACAAGAGGGCACAAAGGGACAGAATTTTTCTCTTGGATGTGTGAATTACAATGGAGACATGTAACTTGACCAAATATTCTCATTTATCCTGGGCACTGTTGGGAAAGTTACTTGAAAAATGTTGTTGAAAATGATTCATTACATATTACTCAGCAAAAAGTTAGTTGCATTTTATTAATTATACAACAGCAAAAGTAAAGGCTCATTTATTCTAACCCTTAGCTGCACATACAGATTCAAACAGAGCCTTCGTAATCTGTGCTCATTTCATCTGTATTTGTGTCTGTTTTCTGAAAACTTACCAATATGGACCAAATGGAGCAGTATCACTGGAATACATGGGGGACAGTGTAGCCAATAGTTCAAGCGATAAACCTTAAGTATTGGAGATTATATCCATGCCACCATATAGGAAGCATGGAAGTACTGAGGGATATATCGTTCGAAATGGACATGTCTATTTTCATATGAAGGGGGCGTAAAATTTTGTTTCACACATATAGAAACAGACATTGTGAGCTAACAAGCAACCAGTTTGGAAGTATCAAATGACCATTAAGAGCTAGCTTAATGTCAGTTAGCATTAAGCTAGCTGTTGTCCTGAACTCTGACCAAAATCATGTGTTTCCTGAGTTACGCTGACCAGTGGGTACCATTAGCAAGGTAGCTAAGACCACACAACATATAAATATGACCACAACACCAGTTCCTAGGAGGCAGATTTCTCCTCTTTTGGTAAAAGCTAGCTGCCTCCCTACACACTGTCTGTCAACTGTCTGTCAACTGGATGCACAGAGAAGAAACTGATAACTATCAGTTACTGTATTAGTTATTGCAGTATACTCACTGAATGAAATGAAAGTAACGGGAACAGAGTTTGTGGTGAAGTCTGCGACACCAATGACTGTAAATAAAGATGGGTGGCACCTCTCCACTCCCCCCCCCACAGTACAAAAATTAAGCCAAAATATAACAGATACAAGTGCTACCATCTTTTGCTGGTGACATCATTTGGAACCAGGGTCGGTGGAACCACAGTATTGAGTTCCCACCCTCACAGCAGCAGAGCTCAGCTGTAAATCATGTTTTTAAAACATCAAACAACTAATTAAAATCAAACCGATCCGAAAAATGATCACTCGAGCAACCGCTTTGATACTAAGGTTCCATTCCATTCAGCTCTAACAAGGTCAGGGTAATGCTGTTGTGCATGTTGGCTCACTTGAAAGGCTATGCTTCACTAAATGAAACAGGATCTTCATTGCTGTCACCTGTGTTTACCCTACTATTTCAATTTAAATGGCAGCCATGAAAAAGGTCTACTGAAGTGCAACGCTACTTTCACAGGTCTCACCAGCTGACCCTGAAGCATCAGCATACATTGTGGCATACCCACACCAGTACGATTTCATATTGGATGAACCCAATAGATGTCAGGAGGAAAGCCCATTCTTGGTTCTTATGATCCCAGTCGCACCCCACAACAGAGAGGCCCGTGACATAATCCGCAAGACGTGGAGCAAAGAAATCACAGTGCTGGGCCAAGTGGTCAGTCACTACTTCCTGTTGGGACTGTCCAAAGAGGAAGATGGGACCGGGCAACTTAAGGAGCAAGTGAGTTGTTTCATTTTTGAAATTCCGGAATTTTTTTTTCTTTATTTCTGAGAGAGAGGAAGAGAGATGAAAATCATTCTGGGAGTTCATCGGTAAAAAATTTCATGTGCGTTTCTGTTCTTGCCGTTTGCAAAATAAATAGACCAACATGAAGAAGATGCTTCAGAGAAAATTAAACTCACAAGGTAATCAGAGCAGAGAAGGAAAAGAGGGTCAAGACGTCAGGTTAACAAAATTCCCTCATCAACCTGCCCATTCTCACTCCCAACGTGTCGGAGCAGCTTGGTCAGTGCGCTTATGCTTCAAAGTATGACACTGTAGGTACTCCTGTAGCACACTGCATCTTCACACATCTTTTCACACGAAGCTGGTGGCAAAAATCATGTTGTGTTAGTCTAATTTAGATGGTAGAGCCACAGGTTACTGTACCAACTACATTAATGGTCAGAAGTGTTTAAATTCATGGCACTTTGTGCTTGTTAACAAATGAATTAAAGCGCTTGGTGTGCTTGGCTGCTAACACATCAGAGCAACAAAACGCACACTACACCTCATCATGTAGAGTCAATGTTAAGAATAATATAGCATATGCAGTTACATTATTTGTGGTCCTTTCAAACACCAATGAAATGTATTAGTCTATGGCCATTTTACCACAGCATATTTCCTGCTTTGACTCAGAACTCGGGCAGGTCACACATCTATCTTTAACACAATGCATCCCTGTAGTTGGCGCCTGCGTAAATAAGAAATGTACGTTATCTAGCGTTACCTACAGTAACTCACATAACTTCCATATGTAAGTGACAAAACTTAGGTAGCATAATCTTTTCCAAAACCTACCCAAGTATTTTTGTTTCCTAATCTTACCGATTCTAAGTAGTTTTTGTGCCTTTATTATGAAAGTCTTCTAGAACATTAGAGGGCTAGAGCTGCATCTACACCATCAGGATTTGAAAAACTGACCAAGCTGGTATATTTGACATCTTGTGAGTGAAAATGTGTTGCATCAACCTGGTATGCAGCACCAGGCATCTGCTTTCAGTCAAAAGGCTCTGATAAATCAACGAGACACTACATGTCGAGTGCAAAGACAAAGATAGCAACTAGATGGTGAGCACAGTGTAGCATTTAGTGCTAATGAGCCAAATATTTCCCTTAGGAATTGGTAGACACCAGATCAGCTAAAAGGAGAGTGAATAATGGACTTGATTCATCAAGTGGCCAGAAACACAACTCCAAATGAATGCTAATGTTGCTCTGTATAAGCTGGATGTCCTTAGTGTTCCCTGAGTGGCCGATAAATCTGTTAACTATTGCTTTAAACCCAGTCTCCTGTCATTCCTTCTTTAGGTGTTACAGGAAAGCCAGAGTCATCATGATATTCTCCAGAGTAACTTCTTGGACACCTACAATAACCTCACCATCAAAACCATGGTCATGTTTGAATGGCTAAGCTCCCATTGCCCCAACACGTCCTACGCCATGAAGATCGACTCGGACGTATTCCTCAATGTCCACAACCTCGTTGACATGCTTTTGAAAGCCCCCCGACATCACTACATGACAGGATTGGTGGCAAGGAATGCTGCTGTTCTTAGAGACCATAATTCAAAGTGGTTTCTGCCTGTTTCTGCCTTCCCTGAGTCTCGGTACCCGCCGTATGCCCTGGGGTTGGGCTATGTATTCTCAATGGATTTAACCAAGAAGATACTGGAGGCATCAAGCCACGTTAAAGCTGTTTATATTGAGGATGTGTACGTGGGACTGTGTATGAGACATTTGGGAATCGCAATGACAGATCCTCCTCATGGTGGTTTGTTTCAGGTATCGATACCTTTTTTAACAAGCAACTGTTATTGGACCTCTGTCATTGCAATATTACTACAGGACTCTAAACAGCTTTCAGATGTATGGAAGACATATCAGACTCAAGCACAAAGTGGCTGTTAAACGCCACTCTGTAAGTAACTGCTTTGATGTTATTTTTTTAGATTTTAAGTATGGTCTGGACATTTGATAGTAAAACAGAGATTGTGAAAATGGATATTCATTTTGAAGCTGAGCAAAATGTGTTCATATTTAGGTATTTGCAAAGATTGCACAAATGATTGTAAAGATGTCAACTGAGTGCTGCAGGGATGAGTCCAAAATCCCAGAAATTAGTTTGCATACTTGTGTCTCCTGTTCCCTTGTCTCAAAGTCAGTGGTTTTTTCAATTGGGTTTTTGGTTAGATGTCTGAAATAAGGTCTGTGGTTGATGCAAGCATTCAAGATTTACGGGGGTTTGTTGACAGAATGTGGCAGAAATGGAGTAAATTCTTCAAGAGCATGTTTTCATTAGCATTAAATAGGGCTGGGTATTGTTAAGAACCTCACGATTCGATTCGATATTGATTTAAATTCTTCAATATCGATTCAGTAAGAAGTACAAATACACAAATAATTAAGAGTACCTGTTGGCAATAAAACATCTGAAAATAAACATTAGCAGCACCATAATAGCTCACTTGTGCATATAAACCTCTGTCTTCACCTCTGTGTACAGCTTCGGGATGGCGACCTCTGTCATGTGTTTTCGTGTTGGTATAGCGTATCGTGGTTCAAGTGTGTGTACCATCTTCTTAAAACCTTCATTTTCCACAACACTGTACGGTCGAAGGTCCTTGCAAATGAAGACGGCCACGGACTCTGTTATCTTCTGTGTGCGGACAGAGCTTGGCGGTAGTTTGCAGACATGTTGTTGTTTGGTCGCGTGCAGCCTCCGTCCTTAAAACGCGAATCACACAAAGATGTTGCGCACAGCGCCTCCAATGGCCAGGAGGTGAATCGATTCAGAGGGTTTGCTTAATCGATATTGAATTAGGGGGTGGATAATTTCAATGCATCGATTTTATTTGATATTTTTACCCACCCCTAGTATTAAATCGGCTGAAAATAAGAAACGTTTTCTGTTACCTTAGTCTTACCCTTACCCGTTTGTATTTGCAGAGGGCACAGGTCTTCTTCCATGACGTCCACCATGTTGGATCGCAATGTTTCTACGGTAGCCCAGAATGGACAAACAAAACTCTGGCTCTAGATAGTGCATTTCTTTTTGCACAAGTTTCATAGCAACCTTATTTTCTCCTACAGGCTTGGAAAGGCAGAGTGAGAAGTGAGAGGGCAGCTCGCTGCTAGATGCCCCTAACTTCTAGACACTGGTCCTTGAAGAGATTTACACTTTTTGTTCCATGACATAAAATACATCAGCAAACAACCCCTTGTAAATTTGGAAGTTTTTTCATGTCTCAAAATGGCGAATGCTAACAAACAGCTAAATAACACTTTAGAGTTTGTTGGGGGCATTAAACGTCATCGTGTCACTTGCCCCTTGTCTAGAATATATGTCTATATATGATCTATCTTGTTCCATCAGATTTATTATTTAATAGACTATTTAATATAATAACTAAGTTTGATAAAACATTTGAGCTGTAATGGAAAAAAATATATAGTTTAATTTCTTTCTACCTTAGGATATGTGTGAACACTTGAATCTTTTATCATGTCATACTGAAAATTTGTGGTGAACCACAGTACTATTCTTTTTGTTTATGAATTCCTTTGTACTGATTAGTGTAGCTAATATTTGAACGTTTTTCTGATCTACATTATTGCAGCATAAGTGTGTGTGTGTGTGTGTGTGTGTGTGTGTGTGTGTGTGTGTGCACGTGCATGCATAGTGGGTGTGTTTGAGCCAATAGGCAGAGAGGTGTTTGCGATCAGAGCGGAGGGATTAAAGTTTAGCAGCAAACTTGTCCAGTGGCAGTAAATGTTCAGTATGCCCACAAATAAACACTACAGAATAAGTACAAGAAGTTCCTGTGCCTTGTTTCCCAGCTGCTGGGTGAAGTGAAGGGAGAGTCTGCAGGATTTCAGACCGGAGCAGAATGAGCTCTCTGTCTCTGCTCCAACTAGGCTTCAAAGTTGTGTTTACGCACATCAGATGCAGCTGAAACACGAGCTGCACAGGCCTGCTGAAAGATGTGTCTAACTCGCTTGTGGTTGAGGCTTGAAGTCATGTGACTGTAGTGTTATCATTTTTATCTTAATGCATTTACATTTCAAAAATCATAAAAGGGGTGTTCCTTTGTGAAGATCATCTTGCCAAACAAAACATAAGCATCATGAATATTTGTTTGCCACAGAGTTTATCTTCTGCACTAATCCAAAATCCAGGGGAAAAATCCTCTTGTGGATGGATACAGAATGATGCTAACTTCTGGGTCGGTCTCCAAAAAACATCATCCCTAAAGCACTCTATAATTTATAGATTGTAGGACGGAGAGCAGTTTTTAAAATTGCTCTTGTGGCCGTTCAAAAGAATGTATTAAGTAGCTTTGCAGCTACAGAAAGTAACCCACCTTGCTTGGTTTCCACACTGTGAGATGATGAATGTTTGTAATAAATGCCCCTGTATGTCCTCAGTATTGTATTCTCAAAGTAACTTTAATGGCATGAAGATACAAGACTATTTTTCTGAGATATGATAAGCACAAAATGTGCATGAGAAGATTTCACCACAGAAACTTAGAAGAGGAAGAGGTCAGCTATACAGTACTGCTCCAATTGAGAGTGGGTGTGAAAGCACCCGACCAGGAAACTCACAGTGTGCTGCAAAACAACAGTTGTAGTTTCTAAACCTTGTCCCATCTGCATCAACTACACCCTGCTACGTCTGCTATCATTCAGTGGACCATCATAGTAGACTGTAGATGCATAGCTGTCAGCTGTTTTGTTGACTAGTTGCAGCCGGAATATTCACAGTATACATACAGAGGCAATTGTTTTAGTTTTTTAATCAACAAACAACATGCATTTGGAACAACAACAAAAAAATCATTTCCACATATTTAAGTACGATAAACTGTTGTTCTTGTTTAAAGTTTCAACTAAAGTTAACAAGGACTTAATAATGCAGTGAGATGTTGATTTCCTGAGAGTACCAGTAGCCTAACCAACAGCTGCATACCCTGTGGTTTTTATCTTCAATAACATGACATTCTGCGTAAATATACAGTACTTCTCTTCCTGAGGAGCATATAGTAACAGTATAGTGCAAGTGAAGATTTTTGAAGTAATAAATGCCTTAGATTTCTATGCAGTTGTCTAGTGTACACAAATGTATTTTTGCAAGTAGGCTTCAACAAAACAAATTAAAAATACACTCAGATTATTACTCAGAAATTCCACTTTATGATAATTTTGGAAGCTGCAGTTCATGGGGCTGTTGAATTGTATTATGCAATACTGAGAGGTGTTATATTTAGTCTACCTTTATTGTTTAAAATAGTTAGACTGCAGTTTTTAACCTTCCTGAAATGTCTATTGCAGTACTGTTGGAACAGACTGCAATAACCTTAGGTAGTTGTATCTAAGAAACTATGTTAGCCTCAGGAGTGACTGGGACTCCTCTGACTGAGTTTTGTGTACAATGTCTCGACCTCTGTCTCTCCATGAAATCTGGTGCAAATATTCACTGTCCAGAGAATGAAACCTGAAGACTTGGGTGATGTCTTCACTTTTCATCTAATGCCGCCAGTGGGTCAACACCTTTACCTATCCAGGGAAACATTTCATCACCTATTTGACGGATATGCACCGTGCCTGGCACAGATATTCATGGTCTCCAGAGGACGTGTTCTAATGACTATGGTGATCCGGCAGTTTGACACTTTTGGTTCAGTGCCAAAAGTTTTGGAAATTCCTGGAGGGACTACGAGTAAATTTGATACAGACATTCCAAGTCTGCACAGGATAAATTCTTATGACTTTGGTGATTCCCTATTTCCATCCGAACCGATCATCAGGTAAAACAGTTGGTCTAATATGGTTGCTCTTACACTTTGACATGGACGGATAAGGAGACAATGGGCCCCTCCTCTAACTCTTCCAAGAGGAGCAAGACACCCAGACTAAAAGGTTTGGGGTTTTTTGCATCTTTTTGTGCCCCTTTTGTGTTTCTGTGTAGTTATGTATCTCTGTCTCTGGCCTTTTTTTGTCACATTGTAGTCATTTTACATCTCTTTGTTGTCATTTTGCTTCTGTTTGTGGTAATTTTATGTCTCTTTGTTGTTTGTCTTTGTTGTTTTTGTGTCTTTTTTGTCATGCTACAGTCATTTTGTGTCTCTGGCCTTTTGGTCACTTTGTAGTCAATGTGTCTCTCTTTGTAGTCATTTTGTATGTCCGTCTTGTCTTTTTGTAACTCTTTGAGGTCATTTTGTGTCTCTTTGTAGTTGCTGTGTATCTCCTTGTGGTTGCTTTGTGTGTCTCCAGACGTTTTTGGAATCTTGTAGTGACTTTGCGACTCTGTTGTCATTTTGCAGCTCTTTGTGGTCATTCTATGTCTCTTTGTTGTTGTTTTGTATCTTTTTGTGCTTTTGTGTGTCTCTGGCCTTTTTGGTCACTTTGTAGTCATCTTGTGTCTCTTTGTTGTCGTCATACAACATTTTGAGGTCATGTTGTATCTTTTTTATAGTTGTTTTCTGTCTCTTTGTAGTTGTTTTGTGCATGCAGGTGGCCTTTTTTTGTCTCTTTGTAGTCAGTTCATGTGTCTGTTGATCATTTGGTGATTATTTTGTCTCTTTGCAGTAATTGTGTGTCTGTCACTTAACTGTCTGGCCACTCTATGTCCCCTGTATGCCCGTTCAGTAATCCATCCCTTACAGCTTGCTTGACGTTTTCAGATGTGAAGCAACAGTGTCAACAGGGTGGGGTTTAAAGTGAGTTGACAATACCATGTTGCAGCAGGGTGTGTCCATAATGTTGCACAACACCGTTTGATCACATTGTTTTTAATGTGTCTCTGAAAAGTTTTGTCCCAGAGACAGAGTCACTGACTGAACAGACTAATTGATGAAAATTGACTAAACATAGTGTTAAGTTTGCAAGACTCTGAAATGATTTTGGTTTGCAGAGGTGAAGTACACTGCTGGATCTTTGATTTAGGCCCTGGGTTGTGAAAGTCAATGAATCCTTCATTCTTCGCAGGAAAGGTATATTATACATGTTTGTGAGAGATTTCAAAACATCAGTACTTGCCCTTTTATGCTTCTCTGACTTCTAACTTCCTCCCAATTTCTTTCCCTTGCGCGAGGATCAATGCATTCTGTCCACATGATGTTACTTCTATGAAGTGAGTGGAGCCCACTTTGTGTGAAATGATAGTATGTTTAATCATGCGTTAAAATTGAGTCTGATTGAATCTCAACCGTCTTCCTGCAGTGAAAGTAAAAAGGATTTCCTGAATTTTTTTTTTCCGTTTTTCACACCAACTTCTTCCTCCTCCTTTCCCCACCTGCATTATCAGCCTCACAAATACTAACTCAGGCTGCACCGTGGCTGACAGATTAACCTGTGGGCAGCTTAGACATTCGATTTAAAACGTGTTGTGACAAAAATCTGCTCTTTTTGAGAACAGCTCAACAGGCAGAAATAATTGACATGTAACATTTGTGTTTCCGTGTCAGAATACCAGAAGAAACAAACATGGTTTTTGAAGAATTTGAACAATCAAAATCAAATCTATCCAGACTCAACATGATTATAAAAGCTACGGTTCTACTTTTAGTTTGTAAAACAGATGCATACAGCATAGACAAACCACATCCTGACATGACTAACCTCAAGGAGAAACTGAAAGCAGACTTGCTGTTTGTCTGAGTCAACCATGAGTGACATGCAAACATGAGCAACAGCGCTCTCTTGTGGTAAGCAGGCAAATGAGAAAACAGGGGGTTAAAAGCCCTACCAGAAATCAGAGATTATGAGGGAAACATTTAACATATTGGCTGTCAAATAAAGAGTGTGGCTGCTGATTTAATTTTAATAACTTTCAATTAGACAAATAAAATGTAACAAACAAGCACAAGAGACTTTTGTCTTACAACCACATGTTGATGTACCATTATTATGGCTACTGGATAACCAGGTAAGATATCCTCTATTCACATTCCTTGAGAGTGATTTTAGATATTGCTTAATGATGCAAAATATTTCTAGACACTAAAATCACTCTCATCTGTGTCTGACCATTCTGCCTCTGTTGTAGACAGGTGAATAACTCTACACTACATCCTGAATAAAATCCTGTCAGACATGGTGTTTTCTTTTTTTAAATGTCAATGCGTTTGTGTGTCTATAAAAGTTTAAAAACCCCCAGTCTGAGAGTCTTCCATGAGAAAAGGGCAGATAAAGAGACACTGAGAAAGACAGATAAAGAGATTTGCTCAGCCAGCCTGTCAGAATCATTTCAGCGTGCCTCTGCAGACAGGCAAGGAAAACTGTGTCTGCTTTTGTGTACTTACAAGGACCAAATATTCTCTAATGGATAAAAAGCATAAAGGAATGTCATCTAATATGAGGACATGCTGCTCTAACAGCTAACCACTGTGACAGGTCCAAGGTTAAACTGTTATAGTTCTTGAGTGCCCTCAGCTAACCCAATCTGCGCCTCTAAACTCTCACAAAGCCTTCAAAAAGCTAGATTTGGTCTTCTCTGGGGCCTGTTCTGCCGCTCTACTTCCAGCCGCTCTCAAGCCCTGTCTCAAACTATTTGTGTCATTTACAACCACTCTCTTCACTAAATGACCTCCAAAACAGATGGGTCTGAGTTTGTCGGGTAGAGGAGGACAAAAGCTCCTAGACTCAACTAAGATTTAGGGGATGGCCTGCTTTGGTCTCATACTCAGGTAGAGTTAGTCGAGCTGTAACTAACACAGAGTTCGCATCCAGAACCGAACTAGTGAACTCGTCAAAGGCAAGGTGCATGGCTGATGAATGTTCAGCCATTCAATAGATTACTTCTGTTTCTTTGGCTGATGAGTGAAGCCACTCTACCAGCCACATGCATATTTTACCGGCATTCAAGTAGAGGCTGGTCTTAATTTTGTGCCCTGATCACAGGTCTGGCAAGTCAAGTCAAGTCAACCCAGTATGCTGGATTTAGACAGTTGATCCAATCAATTTTGGCTACTTGAAGTCCACAGACATCTTGGTTAGTCTCAGGATACCAAACAATCAGAGATCTCTCTACCTACAGATGATCAGGGGCAAAGTTGTTGCTTGAACAGCAGCAAGTACAGCAACCAACAAACATATACCCTTTACATTTTTTCAAGGATGTGCCTTATCTGATACAATGCTCCCTCCCACTCTCTTCTGGTATAAGCACAAGATGTCAACGCCCAATAGGAAGCGCTGCCCTAAAGACTTTAAATTGGTTCAGCAATGGAGTCTCCAATAGTTTCCACATAGTTTTAGCAACTAAAGCTGTGAGGTTCTTGCCTGATATCAGACTGAATTTCCAAGTTGTTAGACTCCATCTCCATCTTCATCATCACAGAATCAGAGTGTGCAGATTGGATGGTCTGGACTCAGTCTCTAATGAGTGAAGCGTTAAGAGACTGACTTGTGATTGGACATCACAGGCTATCTTGCTGTACTTAATCATTTCCCACAATGCTTATTGATGAGTGTGGGATGTGGGCTTGCTGTTTTCAGTATTGACTGAAGTGACAAATAAAAAGGAAGCTTCTGATAAGTACTGTCTCTTCTAGGATGTCAATGAATCCACCCAGCCACAAGGGGTCACTGGATGGTTTGATGGAATAATTACAGTTACAGTGGAGAATCAATGATCAGGAGCACTGGAGCTGTTCTGGATGTTGGTGGTGGTCCAAAATCTTACCAAGACACTTTATGTTGTGTTTTTTCTTTGAGTTTACAATTTATCATGTTATTTTAATATAATTAGCCAGCTGAGTGGCTGGAAATCTTTTCACATGCAGAGCTTAAATGCTCTTTTTCAACACTTGCTTCACACTGATGACACACAGTCACACTGGAAGCTGTCCAGCACACAGTTTTATCTGTTGGTTACTGAGCAGCCTCACTGGTCAAGGGCACTTCAGCAGTTTGCAATGTAACTGAAAAATAAAGTAGGCTAACTTTACTCATTGATCAGCTGGTTACAACTCTATTTTAAATTATTTAAAAGTACAGTGGTGCCTTTTAATGATAGATCTGATCATTTTCTAATGTAATCTGAAATGGTATATTACATGCACTGAGAAAATTGTCTTGAAATATGACTTTCTCATGAGCTTTTTCTTTAAAAAAAAAAAAAGCTTTTTTGTTTGTCTGATCATGCAGAAATCAGTTGGACATCTTAGTAGGTTGTATGTGTTCTTTTTGCATGTTCTTAATAATGTGAATGAATCAATGATTCTGGTCACCCTCTATGTCTGTCTGTTGGTTTACACACGTTTAACCAATGAATAGTATCGAAAAGAGCTTCTGACTAAACCTTCTCACTCTAATGGATTCAAACTTGGCAAAAGCTCATACCTGTATCCCGCCTCCGTCTCCAGTGAACTGCTGTACACATGGGAGAAGTTAGACGTCAGGATTTTCTGCAGAAAGTCTTTGTAGCAGAAAGATTTCTGATTCAATTATTTGAAAAATACAGATTTTTTTTTTCATTTCCTGAAAAGCAACGATACACCAAACCAAACAGTGTTGATATATTTGTTCTTTCTTTTTCATTTCATGTCTTTATTTATCAACTTTTCTATAATTTTGCATAAAGAATTAAGTAGTTTGCCTTCCGCTGCAGAACGGGCACTAATATCTGGCACACTTATCGCTACTGTATACATGACTATTCCTCTGTGTGTGTCTGTGCATGCATAAATGCAAATGCCCTCAGGAAATGGTTTAGATAAGTGGAATGTCAATTTTCTCTTGACACAGATTACTCTATATGTTCTACCACACAAAAATACCCACATACACACTTAGAAAGAAAGAAATGATGAAGATATGGAGAGAGACAGACAGACAAACGGCCTCTATCACTCTGGAATTTTCTTATTCAATTGTTACTCAGAATGTTGTCTTGTTTAGATTGGATACGAGTCCAGAAATGTGTGTTTGAGTGTATATGTGTGTGTGTGTGTAGGCAGCTGACCCTGGTGTGAACAGGGCCACTGTGTGAGACCACAGAGAGACCATTCTTCACTGCGACACAAACACACTCTTACACACACACACACACACACACACACACACACACACACACACATTACACTACACACTCACAGCCATCCTCTCTCCCTCCTCTCTCACTCTTAATTCGTCACATTCACTTGCACACATAAACACACATACAGAGGGTGCAAGAGAGTCACTTGCCGTCGTTCCCTCGCTCTCCTACACTCACACTAACGCAGAACTCGAGCATAGTGTTGCTCTTTCTGTTTCTCCGTCTCTCTCTCTTTCTCTCTCTCTCTCTCACACACACACACACACACACACACACACACACAAACACACACACAGTGGCTGTGTCCCACTCCCACCACATAATGACCCTTATTTCACCATGCTGACTGTGACTCACTGCCTCAGTCAGGAGACTGGAATGCCAAGCTCCCATCTCTTCAATATATTTTACACTCAAAAAACATAAGTTTGGTTTAGTTTGATTTATTAGGATCCTCATTAGCTGCAGCAAACGCTGCCGCTTTTCTTACTGGAGTCTGACATGTGCGTAAAATTATACAATACATGACACATAACAATACACAACATAAAAAACATAATCAAAGAAAACGTACAGCACAGATGGTGCTGTTATTCAAATAATGTAAGTTATGGAAATGTCCTTACAGTCAGCATTTCCCTATTTATATATTACATTACATATTATACTATAAATCATATCATAAATTATATTACATATTGTGATCATCACACTATATACAATATTAACAAAGATAATGATAGTAGTAGTAGTAATAATAATAAAACTCTTAAAATAAACTTTTTTGAGGTTCTTATATTGTCTTCCATTGATAATATCTACTGTCTATCTACTGAACAATTTTCTATTCATTTGTTAAATAAGCATCTTCACACCTCTGCCTGCATCTGTCTTTGATATCTACTAATCTCTTTTGTGCAAGCTATAAATGTATGTTGAAATATGACAGGATACAGAGTACAAACAATACGTTTCTACATGTTTTTGGTTTCAGATCTGTGACTTTTTTCTTCCCAAGCTGCGTCCTACACTATACTGTTAACATAAACCCATTACTTTTTGCAGTAGACCTTTTTCACAGCAGCCATTTTGACATGAAACAGTAAACACAGGTGTTAGATTATTAATTTGGGATGAAAGAATGAGTAGAAATTATGAAGATTGTGATAATTAAACAGCTTGTTTTGCTTGAATTGGCATTGTAATTAGCTTACTTAGCTAACCATACTGGTGCACTGGTGGAGTCAGCCAGTGTTATCATCAAATTCATCGTGCAACAATGAATAACTGCTACTGACAGTTGTTGTACTAAGTATCTAGCGCATAAAGTTGCTCAAATACTACACATTGTTTGGGCCACTTACTGGAGAACCCATGTTGAGCTAGGAAGAACTCAAACTCAGAACTTTCATGCTGTGAGACAACAGTGCTAACCACTGCACCACCGTGCGGCCTACGTGTTTTGTTTCACAATCACACCAATCACAGTTTTACCCAGTGAAACTTTTTATATAGCAAGAAAGGCACAGGTGTGATTAATGATCAAATCCAATGATCCAAAATGTCACATATGCAGTAAAATAGGTCTAGTACACCTCTTAACTACTACCTTCTCCAGGTATGTCTTGATGTTTCCACATTTTGTTGAATAAGTTCAAGTATAAGGTAAGATAAGAGAAAATAGAACCATGGAAACTGTTTATATGTCGCAAACTTGGCTTTTCACTTTTAAATTGGTGTTTTAAATTAAATTTATTAGTGATGACTGACGGGTTCTCTGACAATAACGTGAGGTCTGTGAACTCAGCACGAACACGGGCACACGTGGAAAGACTGTGTACAACATTTCTTTCGGCATTTTCCGTCAGCTCCACATGGACGCAAACACTGTCGAAAAAAATGGAGGCAGTAAAGCAAATCAGCTTCCTTGTCGTTTTCCCGGGGTTTACAGGATGTCAAATTATTGAGTCACTTCAAGAAAAAAAAAAAATCACTTCTGAGAAGTAAAACTTGCGTCAAGTGCGACGAAGTTAACGCAAACAGAAACAGAGTGGTACAAATTTCACAATTAAGCACAGATGTTGTGAGTGTAACATTTTGGCCCGATTTAGGCACACTAAAAAGAAAAACAGCAACAACAATTAATTAATTAAGTAATTAATGGAGTGAAAACGGATGTGAAACTTCTAAACGGCCGTCGCAACGAATAAATATCGATTTTTACAGCCAGATTTCCAGACTGTTTAGCCTGTTATAATGTGCTATGCAACTTTCTATTATATTTCTGATAATGTCTGTTTACTATAGTCTCTTCCAAACTATGAAAATATAAACGCAAATCTGTAAAAAAAAAAAATGTTACCGTCTACTAGTAAAGGCTCTTATTTTGACAGGCGCGTCCGGAAGTGTGTTTCGCTGACTCACTTGACGCTGCTGCTGT
This sequence comes from Lutjanus erythropterus, assembly GCF_056507025.1. Classification (NCBI taxonomy): domain Eukaryota; kingdom Metazoa; phylum Chordata; class Actinopteri; order Lutjaniformes; family Lutjanidae; genus Lutjanus; species Lutjanus erythropterus. Next base: position 11,938,309 of record NC_139321.1, on the reverse strand, counting down.
GAGCTAAACTTCAGAATGGACCCGACCAGAGGAAAACCCGTTAGTTTGTAGAGGAGAAAACTGTGACCGTCCATGTCTTGTCAACAGATATTAACCCGCTGACACACTTACTGACAGCAATGTCGAGAGAAAACACGACTCGGAGTTTGGACAGTATAGACCTCGCTGCTTTGAGAGTAAGTACAACAGTGTTGTCTTGCTTTTTTAATGAAATGTTTGAGTAAACATTGGAGGATGTGGTGGGTGTTGCTTGAAACTTAACGGTAGTTTCAAGCAGCAACTCAGGGACTCTGATTTAACTCGAGCAACGGTCGCCTCTCGCTTTGTGAACTGTTTTTTAAAAAAAAAGCGTTTTATCGTTTATCTAACTTAGTGAACAACGTGTAAAGAGAAGTAAAACCCTGTAACGTTGTGCTTTCTGTCTGCACCGTGTCCTGTTTGGTGTAAGTTTACAGGCTGCAGTGTTTACACACAGGATTTTCCTTTGGCTGAGTTGGTGAAAAGTTGACATGCAACAAGTGAAAGCTCACAAAGATAAACTGTGTGTATTCATTGACAGAAAACTAGTTCTAGTTAGTGGCACTGTTGTTTCAACTGAATTCACACGTTTGTAATACTTGTGTAAAGCTACCTTATGCCAGTTTATGGACATTTTTAAAGGGCTAGTATGCCTAAAAATTAAAATTCAGGCGTCATCTTCTCACCCCTCATGCTGCAGTTTCACAGCAAAGCAGCGTTGTAGAATTCCCCAAGAATGTAAATGAATGGTGACATTTAAAATATTTAAAAAGAAAGAAAAAAACATCATAAATTGCCTTCATACTGCTCATCTGGTGATTCTGTAATGCTGTTTTCCTGCGAAACTTAAAAAATAATCCTGACCGTCAGTTACTTGGCTTGAGGGTGAGTAGATAATGACTGAATTTTCATTCTTGGGTGAACTATCTCTTTAAAATGTTCTTTCATTAGACATTAGTGCAATATTTCTGTAAAACTGATATGATATTGGTATCTATTGGAAATGACAAAGTGCCTGTGACTCAAGAATGTTTATAGTCAGTGTTTAAAGTAAAACCATTTTATATCTCTTTAGGTGATAATATTATTATAGTCAGTGGAACTATGGTCTATAAAATAAAGTATTAAGTGGAATAGCGGTGGTTTTCAGGATGTATTTTTATTCCTTGTAGCTCACAATGTTATCCAAACTTGCAGCCCCACTTCCTCAGTCTCTATCCCAGCATAACACTGCATTGTTCTTCTCCATTCGCCTTTAGTACGGAGTATATATTGTTTGTCATAGTTTTTCTTGGCGTGAACATTTTGCATTAGTCTATAACTATGCTGAAATGTACCATTTCTGTACTATTAGTGCACCGTTATATTCACCTGTACTGCTGTCTGCCCAGCTCTGAACTCTGTATTTGACTCAGCTGTTCAGCAACACTCCTCTCTGACCCTCTTGTCTTTGTCTTGATCATGTTATTCTTCTCCTTCTAGGATCCAGCAGGTATCTTTGAGCTGGTGGAGGTGGTTGGCAATGGAACCTACGGTCAGGTTTACAAGGTCAGTACTTTCTAAAGATAGACAGAAAAGTGTCTTCTTTTCACCTTTTCCTCCTTTGGTGTTTGTTGCATGTACAGATGAAGTAGTTTAAAAAAATCTCATATTCTGATTATAGTGACCAAGAAATTATCACTGTTATCAGGAGTATTGTCGTATTGTGCTGAAAATGTTCAAAAAGTGCTGACAAACACACTGAAATCATTTCATCAAGTTTAAACGAACACTTCTCAATGTTTTAAAATGGAATTAAGTCCTGTGCAATGAAAGTTTTTTCATAGATGCAAAACAAATCTATGTTGCATGCTTTGCCTGCATCTGGGAGATTGTTGCTTACTTTGATTCATCCTGGATAGTATTTACCATGAGTTTTTTCAGAGCATGGTAATCAAACACGGTTATTACAATAACTAACATTTGAAACGATAATACTAATCGAAGGAATTTTATCTCTGTTTATCGTGAAACCGATTATCGTTTCATCCCTAGCTGCATGCATGGGAGACCATAAACACTACTAAATTGTGATGATGCAGCTGAACACATGAGACGTAGAAGTTGTCTGTTCAAAGGTTTCACAAGCTGCTCACCTTAAGCCTGTGACAACACTGGCACATGCAGAGTGACGCACGGTATATTAGAGTATGTAACACGTGACTTCTGGTAAAACTTACTATTGCCACTTCCAGTTAAATAGGCAGAAGAAGAAGAAATTCTCAGCTGACTGAAATATCCTGTAGCTCTTACACACACACGCACACACCCACCATCAACAGCATCTGCAGCATCTTTTAAAGGGCCTGGGTGGGGCTCACTTCCTTATCAAAATATCTGTTTGTGTATGAGTGGTTTGTGGTTACAGGAGGTGTTTAGCCTTATTTAGGTCTGTGCAGCTGGTTGTTTCCACTGTGCAAATCATGTTCACATGCATCTGCAGTACTACAAACTGTGTACCTACCTTACCTATGTGGAACAGTTTCAGTTTTGAGCATTTAAAAGGGAGGTCCTCCTCTTACGCGAATGAAGATGGTGCAACAGAGGGCTCAGGCGCTTTACAAGTTGTCAGAATACTACAAACCTTTGTTTGTAGTATCATCAGAATTTAAAACCTCATTACTGTTAGGCTGTCTTTGTAATATGAACACCAGTGACAACTGCATGACCCCCCTATATGACATATGGCCAAGACAAAGACATGTTTATACAGAAGATTATTCTGTAATCCAAAATTAATTATGGAAGAGGAATAATGTTTTACTAGGAGGATTGTTGTTTGTCCTGCACCACAAGACTTGTAGGTTCAGGCCACTTTTAGACACAATGCTTTGTAGGTAATCAGTGTGGCACAAATATAGTCATATAAATAATAACCACTACAGGAAGATAAACATAAAAAGCTGATGAACATGAAGAGTGTTAGAGTAAATGAGTTTTAGTTTTAGTTTTAGTTTTAGTAGAGATTAAAAGTTGAGGGTTAAAGAATGAATGATGTCTATGGATGGTTTCCCACAAGTATGTATGTGTGAGACAGAAGGTGGGTGTGTGTCTCGATTGCCACTTGATTTTCAAAAAAGGGAAATGTTGCAAGAGATGTAAAGGATAGTAAGGCCTATGTTGGCCACTATACAGTGTGCTTTTTACACAGGGGGTAGAAATCACAAATTTCATCCTGTGACTCACAGTTATTGATGTTTTAACAGGGGGAACCTTCCAAATATGGGTGAATGCTGAGCATTCTTATTGAGAGTAAATTAACAGACAGACATGACAGATATAAGACTACTATTTCCTGATTTCACTGATTTAAAGTAGTTGTCACATTAGAGGAAAGTTACAAGCAGTTAATAGTAATAATTGCTGATTATGTTGCCTTTGAAGACTTCAATGGCTGTCTCTGCCAATTATTTTAATCATGTTTTTTGGCATTTGACACGCTCGTTGTGATACTCATGATGCACTCACAGTCTATCAATACTATATTCTGTCTCATGAGAAATGCTGTAGGCAAAGCAGTAGTGATAAGTGTGTAATGCTAACAGGCAATCAATTTGATCTTAATGAGGACTGTGGAGAACTGCTTCCCCATGCACACATACAGAAACTTTCAGAAAGTGTGTGTGTGTGTCTATGTCTGTGTCTGTGTGAGAGTCACACAGCGAGTCCCATCAGGGGAAACCAGAACAGGAATAGGGCCTATAGAACAATGACTTATACACACACAAACACACAGCTCCTTAAGAAAACACTTAGCTGCAGAATGACGTGAGTGCAGGAGATGCTGACAAAGCATCTGGGCTTTTCCTCTGTTTATTTGTATGTGTGCTGCATTTTCATTACATTGCATTTTAAGCAATTAGTAATGCCACATGAACATCAACAGCCACAGATGCTCAAATCTTGATTCAAAGCTTAAACGTCTGTATTACCATTATGTACATCAATAAGTGCAAGTTACAAAAACGGATGAAAACAAGGTGTGTTTCTACTATTGGCAGAATATGGCAGAAATGCAATACAATATTCATAAAGTTTGTTTTCACTGGTGTATAATCACCTGAAAATAAGAATTGTTGTGTTTTCGTTACCTCATAATGAGCTAGGCTTTCTGCATTGCAGATGTAACTGGTGTTACACAGTGTTAGGGGATACACAATTACATTACTTGCCCACTGCCCTCACCGTTTAGCGTGTTATCAATACATAATCAGATGATGGACAGTACAATTATAAACTGAAAATGCCTGCTCTGTACAGCAGCGCTGATTAAATGTTGAAATTGGGGGGGATCATGAGAATTTTTTGATGAACTGACTTTTGACTGACTTGACCCAAGCTATGACTTGACTTGATTTGCTTGCCCTATAGCAAGGACTTGACTTACTTGATTTTCAATACATTAACTTGGGACTTGCTTGAGACGCAAAGGTTAAGACTTGAGACTTACCTGTTATTTGCACATTGGTGAAATGTCTGATAGATAGTTTGATGGCGGCCTTAACACTTAATGAACCAACCCGCTAAGCATTCTTTTTTTTTCAGAGAAAGGGGAAGATGTAAAGATCTAATTTTTAAGATCAAAGTAAGCACTCTGCCATCACAAATTTAGCACCATTGCTCATATCTTCTTGTAAAATGTCTGGTGTAATCAGTAACACAGGTATTGTCACAAGTTTATGAACTAGTAGGAAAACTGTCATTGTTGCACCACTGGAATGCCTTGCTTATATTTACAAAGGGCATGGGTCCTTGTCCTCTGAGGCTGCCATGTTGCACTGGCGTTTTTTTTTTTTTTTTTTCACGAGTTTTGCAGCCACAATCGGCTCTCCTTCATGCTTGGAAGTGGAGGATGAGGCAAGCGGTATGCAATCTGCAAGCTCTTAGCTAGATGCCACTAAACCCCATACGCTGATCCTTTGTACCAATGCCATTTCAAAACAGAAATGGCTGATTTTGTGAAAAGCAGTTTTCGTAAGGTCTAACATAGAATAGAATGGCTGGAACACCAGGGCAACATTGACCTTCTGGCAAGTTTGTAGCAGAAAACTGCCCTCTATGTGTTCTATGTTAAAGAAATTAAAAGAAAGTTCTCCCAGAAATCAAAAATACATATTTTCCCTCTGGCCTGTAGTGCTGTTTATCCATGTTTTTCTTTGGTTTGAGTTGCAGAGTTTTGGAGATATTGGCTGTGCTGGACTTGAACTGGTGACCCTCGGAATTAAGTTCATATGAAATGAGCCCCCTAAAGTAGTTCCTGGTAGATTCTACTACAGAAAGAAAGTAGTTGGCACATGAAACAATGTCTGTGGATTATTTTGAGCAACCAGGCCATGATTTCTGAAAAGAGACAATGTTTTCAAATGTATTTTTTTGCACTTTGTGCACCATAAAGTGCCATTTAGTCCCATTATAATGGAAAAAAAGGCAGAAATCTCTGTGGCATGTATCTCCAAAACTACGCAACTCTCTACAAAACAATATAGACAGATAAATAGCACTACAGGCCAGAATACAAATGTGTATTTTCTGATTTGGAGTTGAAGTGTCCCTTTAACAAAATCACACCAGTGATCAATTGAGGAAGGAAACTCGGTGGGGACAGAGAGCAGGTTAAGTAGACAGCATGTGGAAATTTTGAAGAACGCACACTGGGACTTTGAAAAAGAGATTTAGGATGAAGAGGCGGAGGAGGGAGCAAGAGTCACCATGATATGTTTACATGCACACAGTAATGTGCAGTTTGTTGTAGTCCCTGCTGTAAACCGCACTATGCACCGTTTATTGTTTGGTGGAACAGTTTGCAGTTCAGCTGAGGTTATGTTGCCAATTAGTTCTGCTCTAAATTGAAGCCCTACAACTGACCTGCGTCTAGCATGGGGGTTGATTGCATTGATTACTAAATTTTGACCATGACTCATGTTACTCATGTCAGTGTGGTCAGATTTTTCATCCACTTATTGCAAGTTAGTTAGTAGTCTGATATAATGTCAATCAAGCCTCTGGTTGGAACTGACACTGGAGGAAAGTGGAGCCCCATTAGCCTAATTTAACACAGTGGAACAGCCTCCTAGTCAGCAGACAGGATTTTCTATCTTACCAAGAAAGACACAGTTAGAAGAGCCCATACGGAGATTGGAGAGGAATGGAGAAAACAATCAGGTCTTTTAACTCAAATTGCCCCACGAACTGAAAGTCATGAACCACTCAGGACCTCAAAGAATCTTTAGAGCACTTGTTTTTGCATTTCCACCACATCTTAAGAACTGTGATAATTCAAGAAATTAGAGCCATATCAGATTAAAAGACCATCATTTAGACTGAGACGTAATCTTTGCACGAAACAAGACAACACAGAGTCATCGCTGTTGCATGTGTGTGATGTTTAAGTTGATGCTGGAAAAGTGAAGTGCAAATGTGGAGACATTTGAAACATCTGAAAATGAAAGGCAAGATCCACAGTAGAGAGGATATGAGAAGAGGCTTTTTTTTTTTGGTTCTTAATGTGCTATTGTCTGTATCAGTAGTGAAACCTGTGTGTGACCGTTGCATGACATTCAGTAACGCAAACTCCACCCGTATAGCTTTTGGCAGACTGTCAAGCAGTGAGAGATTTAGGACAAGAACTAAAATTGCACCTAATATAAATGCAAGTAATGTTCCTTAGTCCCTCAAAAAGTTCTCGGAAAAGTTCCTGCGGTCATGAAAGGAAGTGGTCCGGCCTCAACAAGACAAACACAATCCACTCTTCTCCGCTTCTATAACCTCAATATCCCCAACTCAATACAATACTTCTTTTCTCATCTCCTTTATTCTTTGTCTTTTGCTTTTCCTTTGAACATCATTAACAGCATTGCTTTCATTTTACATTAATTGTCCTGAATACATGCACAGGAACAAAATCATTTGTGTCCAAGTGATGCAGAATACAAACACTCGCGCACATTAGTATTAAAGGGTGTATTATGTGCAGTAGTGGTCACATGGTAGTAGTGGCTCCAGGACAAATAAAGTCATTCCTGACTATCTGAGAGTCTTGGCTCTTTAGCAAAAAAAGAGTAAACAACTTAACAGGAATATCTTTGTTTCGCCATGTATTAATGATAGTTTACCTCGTCCATGTTTAAAGAAGGCACATTTAAAGGTGCATCTTTAGAAACAAGAAGTTTCTGAACAGTAGGTGTACAGTAGGTAACACACAGTTGGACTTTTTCCTGTCAAACTTTTAAATAATCATAAAGTTATCGAGATACTTTATTAGACACTTTAAGCACTGCATCACCAAGACAGACACTGTGCATGCTCCTACTCATCATTCAAACACAGACACACTCAGACACACACACAGGAGACGCACACATACACACACACAGGGCGTTTCCCTGTTTGCAAAAGGAACTTCCCTTCCCTGCAAGCCACTGCTGTAGAGTCATCTGCGAGTGTGTGTGTGTGTGTGTGTGTGTGTGTGTGTGTGTGTGTGTGTGTGTGTGTGTGTGTGTGTGTGTGTTACAATGCGAAAATGTCAAACTCCACTTAAACTAAGCCTATGATCACTGCTGATGCAACACTGTGCTGAGCAAAAGCTGAAAGTGACTAGTTCCAGGACACTATGACTGAATTAAAGTAGTTGTTTTTGTCAGACCACAGATTGTGTGTAACTGACCTGCGTGGCTAAGTCATTTTTAGAAGAAGCATAAAAACATTAAAACATATCTTTAACAATCAAACTTTTTAGTCAACTTGTGAAAGGCCAAAGCGACCCAAATTTGCTCTTGAGAATTGGTTCCATAGTCAACGCCTCTTGGTCAACCTCAGTGACACCATGTTGAAACATCAGCCATAAAACAGCTGTAATACCATTCCCAAAGTGAATCATCTACACTTCCTCAAATCCTTTTGGTTTCAATAGCATCACTTCCCTTTCTCTGACCCATATATCATTCCTATCTTGTTCATGCTAACTGATCTGCTGACAAGTGTGTAAAAAATGTCCAAATGTAGATTTAGACCAACTGTTACTTACACTTGCAACCAAACTAACCCCTTCCCCTTTGCGACTACCCACCCTGCAGCTGCTACAAGCACAAGCCAGTGGAGGGTTGTATTTTGAAAAACACTTGCCAAACCCTTAGATAACAAGGTTTCTTTTTGTTAAAATAGTTGGTTTCTTCTTCATATTGAGAAATGGGCAGCTCACTTTTGCAGTGTATTCCTCTATTACACATTATTTGAAGAACTGTAATGAATAGCCTGTGTCTTATTTTGAAATAAAAGTCTTCATTCCAGGCAATGGTGTGTGGGAGTTTGAGCAGAGAGACAAAAGAAGAGACACAGAGAGAGAGACAGGAAACATCCTCCAACATAGTGTAGAGTTTCTGTATATGTGCTTGTTAGAGGTGAAAAGGAAAAGACAGCGGGAGAGAGACAAAGGGGAAAAAAGGAGAGGAAGGAGAGAGAGGAAAGTGAGAGAGGGCAAAAGGAAGGAAGGCAGAGGTGAAAGGCAGAGAGACAGAGAGGAGGGGAGGAAGGAAGAGGGAGAGAGACAGATGAAAACTAGAGAGAGGGGAGGAAAGTAACCCCCCGTGAGGTTTAGAGCTATGGTTTGTGCTGATTACCACTGTGTGTGTGTATGTGTGTGTGTGAGAGTGTGTTTGTGCATGCACATGCACGGCTGTGTGCCACAGAGCAGTGAGTATATAGGGGAAGTCCACTAGTTAGAATATTTTGAGAAGTGACTGACCCACTCACTGTACATGTAAAATGTCAAAACTGTAATTAAAAGTAAACCAGCGAGTCAGTGCAACCTCAAAAAAAAAAAAAAAACGCTCTAGATTTGTTAACCATCAGAAAACGATGATATACCATGATAATGAGTGAAAGATCTTCAGTTTAACACTAGTTAAATCTGTTTTCAAAATGTTGATGTTCATATTTCGTTCTAAACGAAACAGGGCAGACATGAAAGTTTCAAAGCTTCTACTGTTGCCATGGCAACCAATCTCCATATTAGTAAAAAAAAAAAATACCAAAAATACCCCACAATACCCCAAAATCAACCCATTTCAAGAAATCAGTTTTATCTATTTGATTGTTGACAAACAAGATGATTCCTCCCTGAGCCATACTGTTAAGCACATCTTTGTTGGCTGACAGCACACACACAAACACACACAAACACAGTGCCACTTCATTTTCTCAGTTCTTTTCATATGACAGTAGGACAGAGTGAGTTTTCATTGCGCTTTTAGCAGCATTATACTCAATATAATGTCAAACCAGAGCAGGCCTTTTGACCCTCTTGTGCCAGTCCGTGAAGGATCCCTGTGAATAGAACGGGACAAAATAGGCAGTTTCTCCAGCAAAATCTACACACACACACACACACACACACACACACACACACACACACACACACACACACAGAGAGAGAGAGAGAGAGAGAGAGAGAGAGAGAGAGAGAGAGAGAGAGAGAGAGAGAGAGAGAGAGAGAGAGAGAGAGAGAGAGAGAGAGAAAAATCTCACACAGATACAGACATTCAGCCTTTAAATAGCACCATTCCTGTAGTTTGGATAGGAGAGCTGATTAGTGATGCAGTCCCTCCATGCACAAAGTACACATATGTAACTAACAGACTGTACAGGACCTATAGAAAGACACAGAAGAGGGAGATGGGAGAGAGACAGACAGGGAGAATATTACCCAGAGACAGGAGTGAGACAGAAAGTTGGAGACCAGCAGATAGATACAGTAAATGTGCCTCGCTCATTTATCCCATTGCTGTCTGAATTATAAATGTCTCTCTCCTATGTAATTAGCATATGTATGGATGTATCTTGGTAACCTTTTCACTGACACAGTATTTGTAGTGTTCCCTTATTGTGCCATGTGTGCGTGTGTGCATGTCAGAACAAGCAACAGACAGAAATGGAGAAGGCATTTGTGTCAGGATTTATTTGTGTTTGATTCCTAGCCCTTTACAATGTCATAATATGCGTTTGGGTGTGTGCGTATGAACCTGTGTGTGTGATTCATTGGACTTCAATGTCAAAAAGTGCACAAGCCTTCTCCAATTAATTTTCTGGTTCTGAGCAGAGAGCACTTTGAGTGTGTGTGTGTGTGTGTGAGGGATACTGTTAATAAGTAGCCCAGCTGAGAGCAGAACATTTCACATTTGTAAGTTGCGGTGGCAGCGCAGCCAGCAGACACCATCAAGTCTGAAGGGACAGGAAGGCCATTTCCTTATTTATCACATTCAGGCCGGTGGCTGCTAGTATGCCACAATTCTTTGCAATTATGGAGACAATGTCCTCTACTCGGAGACAGAATCAAGGCCAGAATGAATAGGGGTCATTGAGCCTGACACAGTGCATCTTATATTCAATATAAAAGCATGATATATATGAGAAGAATATCAGCCACGTTGTTATCTGACAAGGAGTTTCATGGCTGCTGGTTCAGCAACATTTTCAATAAACTTTATTGTGAGGCGTGTCATAGTAACATAGCATTTGTGTCCACCAACACCTTAAGTCATTCTGTATATTGTCACGGATACATTTCAGGGTTTACGATGGCGAGGCCCAGTCTCTCCTGAAATAAGGAACGCCTCTGCGAACATGTTTCAATGGTCTAATGAGATTGTTACGATCTGTTCAGGTATTGAATAATGCAGCGTCATTCCGTACCAAATTTCGATACCTACAGAGCAAATCTCATCAGCATCGGTAAGCCATTAACCATTGAGCATGTTTGTACCAAGATTGTGAAGCTGGTGATTGGCTGCCCAATATTACATGCTGAAGAGACAGCTCCTGCTGATTGGGCGGACAGATATGGCGAAAAAAAGCGTGAAGACACAGTTGTCATTGACAGTGTATCAATAGTAATGGATTTTAAAGAGTGATGGAAAAAAAATAAGCAGCGCAGCAACAGTATCTTACCCTTACACTGCTTCCATTCAACTGTGTTATGACTAATGTGTTGGAACTTTAGTTCTTGGAAACTCCTGAAGACGTCTCTGATGTGGAAATGTATTATTTAGACACACAGGTTTCAACACCCTGCCATTCTCCATGACCTACAATCTGATGGAGAAATTGGTCCTGTGGGTATTATTTTCTTGGAAAGGGTCAAAGTAATGTAGCGTATTTCTTAGATTTAACTGCAGAGAAAATAGAGCGTAAACAGGCAAGTATTAAAAATGTATTGTTTATTTTCAAGCTCTCCATCCATCTTTGTCTCAGTTTTTTTTTTCTGATTCTCTTTGTCTCTCTGTCTGTACCTGAATATTAGCTAACTGATTGAGTATAGTGGGATTTGTCATGCCCTCTAGTCTGTTTCACACACACACACACGCTCAGAGGCCTGTCATACATCACAGCTTAAAGGCTTATAGAGTCGCTACTCTAGTATCTTGTCAGCTTTCTGACTCATGACAAGGTTTTCAATTTTCCCCTTTTCACCTGACTGCACTTTACAGCTCTGGCTCTCTGCTGCCTCCCTCTCTCTCCCTCATCTTGTGTCCTGTCTTGTGTTTTTTTTTTCTGTACCTCTCATGTGAAAATAAAATTATGTAGACGTAGCTGTGTCCAGTATTGAAAATGACATCACAATCCAAGTATTTGCTCATGAGAATTGTTCTAATACTGTATGTGTGTGTGTGTGTGTTAGATACACATCACAGTTGGTGGCTGATTGTAGTTGTGATTTTGACATCAATACTAATCGGATCAAATTGGCCCAAATCTTTCACAGTCTGGGCCACCGGGGTTTGGTGTTTATGAGCTATAATCCATTTCCTTTCATCTGCCTGTTGTTTCCATCAAGATCATTTTTAAGACTCATCCGCACAGTTGCACCTGTGATACAATGCACACGAATCTCTGAAGAATATTATTATGAATCTCCTAGTGTTCGATGATTCACTTTTGTTTTGTCATACTGTTGCTCAAAGTTTTGCAGTACCCCGTAAGGTAATATTGTGAACTCTTTGCACAAAACAGTCCTTGCTTAGTGACCATTTTAAACATGGGAATGGGTTTGATTTTTTCCTCCTTTTTTTCTTGTTTTGCATTTTATATTTTGCATGTAAACTGCAGCTTTAACTCATAAGACAAAATGCTTTTTGGGAGTTCTTCTGGGATTTGGGCGTGTTACAAACAAGCCTCTAGTCTAGTTGTTCATTATACTGTATGTTTTTTTTTTTCAAGACTTTTAAAGCTTTGTATATTGGTGGAAACATCTTTATATGGTGAGTATTTAATCTTAGTTTAGTCTGTTGTGGTTTTAACGTTATCTCCATGTATTTCTCCAGGGTCGTCATGTCAAGACAGGCCAACTGGCAGCTATCAAAGTCATGGAAGTTACGGAGGTAAAAGTGGAGCACACTTATTTTACATATTTCTCTCTATTTCTATCCTCCATTTCTCCTTCTCTCTTCCCTCCCTCATCTTTGATGAATACATTTGAATACTAAACGTAAAACATCAAGTGAAAGTAACCTCAACATTGCCAGAACTATGGTATGAACATGCTGTCAATGTAAATTATACATGACATAACCTTTTTTTGCACATGATCCACACATGAGAATAGCTCAGCAAGCTGACCTGGTTTTACTCTGTGTAGGAGGAAATGTACACAGATCCTTGTACATGTGCATTACCCATGGGCTTTAATGTTTATACAGGGTTTCCGTGAGTATCAAAATGTCTGAAAAGGCTAAATGTCTATTGATTCGCTTTGGCTTTCCACTTAATATACACATAAAGTTCACTTTACTCTTCATGAGTGGTATAACTGTGAAATTAGCTGCAGCAGAGCGTTCCAAAGAAGTCTGCCAAAAAAAGAAAACAGATACCATCAGCAAGCCTGGATCATGAACAGCATGTATGAGGTTTTGAAAGAAGCAGGGATTTAGGAAGTAGGAGTCTAATGAAAGATGCTGATGAGCTGTATTATGGGAAATGTAGGACCCAGTATTTTAGGAGTTCTACCCAATTTTGACCGATGTTTTTTTAGTCTGTTCCCTATGAGAGCCTGAACTTTATGGAAGTGTAACACTACATCACTGGAGTGTTCTTTTAAATTGCATTTTTATTTCAGTTATACAGTGAATCTGCCCTTTAGTATAGACTGATTGTCCGCATCCTCCCTTTGCAGAAAATATAAGCACCGAAACAGACAGAAACTTAACTTTTTAATCGTATTTTATATTTGTTGGTCTCACAGAGGTACCTGCTGTGTGTGCATTTACTGCACATTCATTATCTCTCTATGCGATGCAGAGGACAGATAACTCAAGCGCTCTCGCTGATGTGGTTTTATGGTTGTTAGGGTGTGGGGAGTTGAAAGTAGCGAGTCCACTAAATGATTAACACATAATAAGCAAGACACAAATGAATTTCTAGTACTTGTAAAATCTTTCACAAGACAGTAATTTTGTTTTTGTTGGCTCTGCTTGCTCAATGATGCACAATGTTCGAGCACTTAACATTTCAATTTAAAATTTAGGATGAAGACAGAACAGGAAAAGCTGTTGCCAGCATCCAGAGAAACAAAGAGAGGGGAATCAATAGCGGCATAAAAATCAGATTAAAAGAGAGGGAGGGAATGAGCGAAGACGGAGAGAAAGAGACCAGCAGTGTTACAGAAATGTCTCGATCCATACAGGAATGAGTGTAATTAGTCGGTTAGTTTTGATGGCACAAGGTTTGTTTGAAATCTTCCACTCTAGTTCTTTTTCTGTTGTTTGTGGCTTTTTGTCTTTCAAGTGATATTATCCCTAAAGGAGACAGGGCACAAGAAATTGTATGATATAGGTCCTTTAAACAATTTGCCTTAGAAACAAATGAAACCATGTTACAGCATTTGCAGATGTTTGCAGTTGTGAAAAGATTTTTAAAGCGATAATTGTGTTAAATTAGTCATTTTTACAGTTTGCCTCTCTTTTGTCTTTTCCCAATTCAATTCTCTCCCCTCAAACAGAAATCTACTTTAATATACTGCTATCCTGACAAAATTAAATTACATGAAAGAGTCTTCTCTTTCTTACAGTTCTCTCAGTCCCGCCAATATTTCTGTTTTGACCTAGAAGTAGAGTTTTTTTTTTTTTATTATTAGATTCCAGGTGAATTTCCTTGATATTAAAGTTCTGTTCACTTTATAGTTTTAAAACCACAATCCTGGATAGTTTGACTGATATGAAATATTAATAGAACTCAAACTGTAAATCAATTTGGGGATGAAAAAGTCTCTCTGATGCTGTGTTTTGAACTTCAGCACTGAGGTTAGCCTTACAGTTTTATTACGAATTACATGTTTAACTCTTAGTGTGGGTCTAAAAAGTGGGTTGATTTGTGTGTGTGTGCTCTGCCTTGTGGTCTTACAGCTATGTGAGGTGACAAACAAGAGGTTGTAGGGTGCAGAGGTTTTATTGAATATTGCTTGTGGTTTACAGATGTAGAGATACACTGTGAGTAGAATAGGGATAAATGTGAGCCAGTAATAGCATGCTGCAGCAAGTTGTGAGGCATGCTGACTATTAGGCAGCAAAGTAGTGTGTAATCACATTGTTTCTAAGATGCCTCAGAGGAGGAGAGGAATATCCTACCACTTACTGTAAATTCTCATCAGTTAGTTCAATAATCAACCAATTGATAAGCAGAATTATTGAACAATTAATTGGCATCTATTTTGATAATCAAAATATCATTCTTGGTCTGATGGTTGCAGGGCTGTCCACACTGAAATTTCTTGGCAACTGTTGGGTGGATTTTCATTTAATTTTGTACAGACATTTATGTTCCTCTTCAGGGTGAATTGTAATAACTTTGGTGACTCCCGTCCCTTTTTGCTCTGGGTTCTAATAAGCCAACTGAGCATGATTGGTACCCCGTGGAACCAGTCAAAATATATATATGGAGTCACATCTTAAGTTAACAAGCAAAAATACTAGCTAACCTTCAGATGGGCCAAAAGTTCCAAAAGTCCCCCAAAGCATGCATTTGTTAAAGTTCACACCCTTCTTTAGAAAAATAGAGAAATACGCAGAATTCAGCAGAATTCACTGTGAAAATAGTTTTACTGTAATCCAAGTGCAAATACTAATCTGAGGGCTGGTCTAGCTGGACAGCACCCTGAGTGAAATCTCTCTGGAGCCTTTTATTCCTTCCTGTTTCACAAATACAGATGTTTGACACCATTGATTGCAGAACATTTCTTTTTTTTTCTACCATTATTTATGTGGCCTAATATACTGACGCTCATGGAGTTTCAATAATAGCATCATTACACTTTCACCAGTTTGCTCCACGGGTATTTTTTAATATTTCCTTGATAGTTAAAATAAATTGAATGGCACAAGGCCTTTGATACCATATTAACATTACCATTTACAAGAAAAATATTTCAACATTGGCTAGCTAAAAAACTATGTAAATTAGCTAGCCAGTTAGCTAGTTAGAACAATTTTTGGAGCAAAAAGGGGCAGGACTTAAGAAAGGTCGATTGTGAAGTTGCCTTTAGCTTTTGACCAGATAATTGCAAATCAATGCCATTCCATCAACCAAGTGTACATACATGCATGCTAATATAATAAATTCCATGATAAACATTATACCTGCTAAACATGAGCATGTTAGCATTGTTATTGTGTGCATGATAGCTGGCTGATGTTGGCATGTAGCTCAAAGCACTGGTGTGAGGTTGTGAGTACAACCTCACAGTGCCCACACAACACACATTTCCCTGCTTCTTAACCGGTAGGATATCCTGCTTTTATTAATGTGATGGAAAACCCAATATCTTTGTGTTTTTTGGACTGTTATTGCACGAAACAAGCAATGGACCTTTATCACAGCGGCGTGTTTGATGTAAAATAGTAGTGTAAACACAGGTATGATCTTATTAAAGTCCCGTTCCATTCAGGTCACACAAAGTCAGAGTGCCACTTTTGTGCATGTTGGGTCACAAGAATGGCTCTGCTACACAAAATATAACAGGACCTTAATTAGTGTCATTGGTAAGACCTGTGTACTATTTCGTATCAATATCGCTGCCCCTGAAAAAGGTCTGTTTGAAGACAAATTCTCTTGGTTTTCACATTATCGATCAAATAATGAACTGATTAATTAAAAATAGAACTTACACTGGTTTAAGTCATTTCTGTGCAGATTTTATTGTGTCAGAAAAAGTGTCTAACAAAATATTCAGAAAAAAAAAAAAAATCCGGAAATCTGCTTATTGCAGGACAGACACGCTAATTTCTTTCCTGTTGACGGGCCTTGTGTGTCTGGGTCTTATGTGTTGCAGACAAACTCTTTAGCAGGAAATGCTTGACTATTATCTCCCTTCTCACACGCACACACACACGCACACACACACGCGCGCACACACAGAACGCAGACACAGGCAGGAGGCTTTGTGTTTCAGATGGAGGTGAAAGTTCAAACTCTGTCATGTCATTTTCTCCCCTCCTGTCCTGTGGAGATTTAAAAGAGGTCAGTGACTGGGAGAAGCTCTCTGTTGTTTCCTCTTTTCTGTTTAACAGCCACATCCAGCTTCTCCAGCTTCACTCCTCTCCTCCACCTCTCCTCTTCTCCTCCAGTTCAACGTAAATTTAGGGGTTCAGTGAATGGGAGATGTCATAAGTCATTTCCGGGATTTATAGTGAGAAAACAAAAACTGACACACTCTGCTTCCTCAGCTCTCTCTTTCTATCCTTGTGTCTCATATCTCTGATGAACTTTAGTTGTTTTGTTTAGAAACAGAAGTAGTTGGATTAAGGCCAAAAGCTGTGTGAAAGGCCATCTGCAGGTTACACGACAGTCTGATGGGAAAGGCTATCTGTGCCACCCTACAGCCTTTGTAGCCTCAACCTACAAGCAGCATTAAACATGTCATATTTCTGATGTATTTCATGTATGTTTCAAAGGAAACAGCAGGGAGTGAGGATGTAGCCTAGATCTAAAGGAGTTTCTATCAAAGCAAAAGTTTTATACTTACAACAAGAACTCTCCAAATTATCTGTATTTGTTGTCGTGTGTAAAATACTTATTTGTGAGTTATATTCAAGCTGTTTGTGGGAATGACACGAAGAGTTATCCTAATAGAGAAACATGCCATCTTTTTGTCAAGCATAACTACTTTAAATGCCCATCAACCAGTCTGAAATTGATGTTTTATATACTGTACTTGTCTGATCTCTGGTGTATCTGTTGTTATGTTTAGGAGGAAGAAGAAGAGATCAAACTGGAGATCAACATGTTGAAGAGTTATTCCCACCATAGAAACATTGCTACTTATTATGGAGCTTTTATTAAGAAAGGTCCTGCAGGACAGGACCACCAGCTCTGGGTTTGTAAACTTCTCTATCTGCCTTTTTTCTGTCTGTGTTATTGCTACTGAGTAAAAAACATGAAGAAACTACTCGTTTTATATTAAATAGCTGCTACCCTTCTGAGTTTATTCTGAAATTACCAAATGTTTCTGTCATATTATGAGAATTCTTTCAAGATCATTCACATCATGTATGTGTCCATCCAGCTGGTGATGGAGTACTGTGGAGCCGGCTCTGTGACGGACTTGGTGAAGAAGACCAAGGGGAACTGTCTGAAGGAGGACTGGATAGCTTACATCTGCCGAGAGGTGCTCAGGGTAAGCTTGACGTAAAAAACACACACATGCACTCACCACAGCATACATATACGCTATAAAACTGCGTCTGTATGGTAAGCCCAACAAAAGGCAAAAGTAAGTCTGTTTATGAGTCGTAAGAAATCACCAATAATCTTTTAGAAGGTGTAGGTGTTTATAACGGTTAAATTGAGCAGTATGTTGACAAAGTCTGTCAGGCAGTGAGGCAGACAGTCACTGAACTCCTGTGTAGTTTCAGAGCAGGTGGGATAAAAGGCTTTACTTTGACAGACAATTGACAAGTTGTTAACAGCTGATCAACTTACAAAGTTATTGTTATTGTCCAGTTATAATGTTGCACTCATCCTGAGCTCATGTGGGTTCTCCGCCCGTGCAACCTGCAGGCAACCTACCTGAGCTTTGAGTCTGAGAAACATTCATTTCTGAAGCAAAAACTATTTAAACAAATGGAATACAACAACAATATGGCTCTCACTTGTCTGTCTTCCCTCATTCAATAAATGGCCTCTTTAAGGAAAAACTGTCAATGGATTGCAGTTATTGCCATTTTTAATTCAATTTTTAACAGCAAGTAATCAATTAATCATTAACATCCCTGTGTCTAAGATATAGACTCCTTGCTCATTTGTTTGTTATAGTGTCCTCAGTCACCGTTGCTATGGAGAAGAATCCAGTCACAAGCTCAAATCAGAGCAGCAGTAAATTCAAATTATTTTGTTTTTGCAATTGGAAACAAAACGCTGCACCACTGTTGCCACATTCATCCTAAACTGACCCAGAATCCAAAATTGAAATGATTTAAGCTGCTGAATGTTTTATCAGGATTCCACAAAGCCATGTTTTCATTCAGATGTAGCACAGATATTACAGTAAATTCTTCAAAATCTACAAAAGAAAATATGAATTAATTAATGTATTATCATTTGGTGGTTTATATCTGTCTCTTTACTTAAAAGTCAAAGCCAGACGCCCAATATTGCCTGTGCAGGAAATGAACCTTTTACCCTCGAAGTAACCCCTCTCACTGTGCAACCCTAAAGCATAAAAGAGTGTAAACAGGATGTAAAGGTGTACCTGTCGTTTTGTAGTGTAATCAAGACACAAATCCCTGTCACTATTGCTTATGTGACCAAGCAGCTGAACCTCAAACTTCAAACACCTCTCACAAACACACAGAACAATGTACACAAAGAATCCCCATTGAGCTTTGTTTCTGAGGTGTTGTTATGGTCGTGGCCCTTTTTAGTGCTGGTAAAAACAGAGGTAGTAATTTGCGTGTGGATGCAAACTAAAGGCTGGATGAGTTGCTGCTGTTGTACGTTGTAACATGATGCTACTTTTAGTGTTGGATTCTTTGCCAAAACATCAAAGAGAAGAAGCCAAACTGACACTGATACTTCTTTCTGTTCGGGGATCAGTATCTCTCTTGTGTTTTCCTCAGTGACTCCGGGGAATATTTGATTTATTTTTTCATTTATATACTTTAAAGGCCGGTTTAAAACATGCGTCTGTAAGATGTTATGGTTATCATTATGAGAGATCACAAGGTCCTGAGAAACACTCCGGGATGTTTGCACTACTTTCTGCGTTGGTTTTTGTGGCTTCAGTAACAAACCTACACACACACACACACACACACACACACACGCACACACACAAAGACGGTGTATCAAGTCAGTTTAAACATGTCTGTCTTTATTGCTGACGTTATCAAGGACAGAATAAAAGTGAGATGATATTTTTTTTTTTGGAGTAAAAGAACTTGAGAGACAAAGAGCTCTGGACTGTTGCCAGTGTTTTCCCTGCTGCTGTCAGCCATGCTGTCTCCTCATTGTTTCAACACCAAGGCGGACACACAAAAGCGCACACACACAAACACGCACAGACACTGGGCATAGCATGGTGAAGTCATTGTCTGAAATAAGACTCACTTCCTCTGTTTATTTAACCTCCTTTGAAGAAGCGAGAGTACAAACACACACAGCGCACACACACATCAAACTGTGCCACTGATTGGTCGCCTGTGCCACTAGGCCATTCTGCTACCTGAAGCAAAGTTATTAATAATTTTCTTGAAAGGGATAAGCAGCGCAACAAGCTTGAAATGAATTCTACTCTTTATTCAGTCTCCCTTCAAAATAAACACACAATGCTACTACTCTTTTTAAGGAGTGTTTGCGACCTCTTGTTTACAGTGATGCTGCTCAGCTGACTGTGTCTATGTAAATGTTTATGTCTGTATGTATGTCTTCCAGGGTCTTTCCCATCTTCACTCCCATCATGTGATTCACAGAGACATTAAGGGACAAAACGTTTTGCTCACGGAGAATGCTGAAGTCAAACTGGGTATGACACATCGACAAATGCACTGCGGTTTCTCAAACACATCCGCATGCCTTCAGGCAAAAACTGTACAACAATTTCACAGTCATACATAAATACATACATACATACATACATGCATAAATCACACCTCCTAAAGAAGATTGTGGTTGGTTTCTGCTGTGAAATTGACCTACATTTTTTATATTTCAGTCGACTTTGGAGTCTCAGCACAGCTTGATAAGACGATTGGTCGAAGGAACACCTTCATCGGTACTCCATATTGGATGGCTCCGGAGGTCATCGCCTGTGATGAAAACCCTGAGGCCACATATGACTACAGGGTACTTAATAATTACACAGAAGTAGTTGTGTGTGGACAACTTTAAGGAAATTCATACTTATCTTCTCTCACATATTGCAAAATATTCAGAGAATTAGGTCACTTCCCGCAATCAAAGGTTGACTTTGTCTTTCTTGTGAATGTATACATGAAGCGTCTAACAGGAAATCAGACACTGTAGAACTGTGAAAGCTCTTGTTCTTAACTGTTAGCTAATGCAGGCCCTCTGTGTTGTTGGCTTAGGCCTATATACACTATATTATTTTAATGAAACAATCAATCAACCTCATGTAACAACATATATGATGAAGAGACAGCAGAGATGGGGTGAACTGAAATTGCTGCAGTTATACTAAATTGAACTGAGGCCTTTCAAGTGTCTCATACTTGGATAAAGATCAAATGGGACTTAATACACATTGTTTACACTTACAGTGTCTGCACAGTCAGCGTAACAAAAATGTTTTTTTTTTAAACTTTTTTTAAAAGTTTTAATGAGTTACTTGATGCTGTAAAAAGCAGGTTTTGCGTAATGATTGGCAGGTGAGCCTTACTCATGATTGAGTCTGCTGAACGTGTGTGTGCGGGACCTCGATACCGCTGTTCCAACCTCGATTACAACTGTGCAGATTATGCCTGCAAGTGATGTCGCCAGTGCTAAATGGCAATGGATATTTTGCCTTAATTTTTTGTTCCGTGGGAGGAAGTGGAAAAGCGTCGTCCAACTTTATTTCCAGTCAATGGTTCAGGCTCAGTATTAAGCATAGGTCACCTAGTGTTGGTTTTGCCTGTTACAGAATCACTGTAGGTATGCATGGAAAAACGCAAAAGCAGTAACATGCATCTAGTGAGCATAATGCGTCCTGTTGTCACAAAATGGCCCAAGAAACTGGACAAGAAAGGAGTCAATGCAAGACATTTAGTTGAAAGGAATAGAATTCATTAAAACTGAAGGTTAACACATAACATGTTCAGCAATATCAGAAAGGCAAGCAGTCCATAGATAAGTGCAAGTGAAATGCTTCTTGAATACATTTATTTGACTTTGACTGGTTGTTATCCAATCTGGCCAAGATGCATGAAGTGTCGAAGAGGTCGAAACCTGCATCATAATAGAATTTCATTACTGACAGAAAGTCTTTTGTGATACAAAGCTCCATCCAGAGTTTTCATCAAAAAGGCTTCCGCTCACAGAAACATCCTTAATTGGAATCTCAGCTAATTGTATGTTTTTCTGGAAGTAATTAGACATCGACTTTTCAAATCCAATACATCTTTGAAAGGAATCCACTAATTCTTTTATGAAATGCCAGAAGACTGGCTTGACGTCTTGGAAACAGCTTCTGTAATTCTTGGATCTATACTCTCACACTATTCACAAACTGATTTACTATTTGAATATGAAGAGGACATTCAGAGTTTGCAGGAAACAAACAGAACTTGAGCTAAGCTTTGTTTGTGCGCCCGTCTTAACCTTTTCCTGTCTTTCTCTCTCTGGTTCTCAGAGTGACCTCTGGTCTTTAGGCATCACAGCTTTAGAGATGGCTGAAGGAGCCCCTCGTAAGTTAGAAATACACACACACACACACACATTATTTTTTGATCGTTGCACAGTTTGTTTTGTCTGAATGGGTATTTCCACTCGGTATTCACTTTCCCTTCCCTTTAACTGTCCCCATCTGTTCCCCTGTCTTTCATTCTCATCCCACTCTCTGTCTCTCTCACTGTGACTGTGATTCTTTCTTTCTCTCTACGACTCCTTTATCTTCGTTTGTAGCCCTGTGTGACATGCATCCGATGAGAGCACTGTTTTTGATTCCACGGAACCCTCCACCCAAACTTAAATCAAAGAAATGGTAAGCCTGTGAACCCACTCACACACACACTCATCTGAACTCACACACAACAGGATGTAGAGGGCAGTGTTTAGGTTTTCTTCCGAAAACTGGGCTCGTACGTTGTCTTTGTTGTGGGTTTCGTGCACCAGACAATCAGACAGATGATACCCCAACACTCTCTTCTCTCGAAGAAACTGAAAGCATGCAACGAGATCAAACATACAAACCGTCATGCATTTGGCTTTTATTTGAACGGACACAAAACATTATGTGAATATGTTGCTGCTGTCGTTTTTAATCTGAATCAGAGTTTTCTCATGAACCCGTCTCTCTCTTTCACTCTCCTCCTCCCCTCCTGTCATCCATCCTGTCTCCGTCTCTTCCATATATAATGGATGAGCTCTTGAGATTGAACCGGTGGTTGAACTCATGCTGTCTTTCATTCAGTATTAATGGCATCAGAAACACTAGTTCATAGGACAGCTTTTAATAGCTCCCACGGTCTGGGGTGGGCACCGCTTTCCAGTCCAGTTTTACCTCAGGGCCTCCCGAAGGCGACGAGCACACCAAAAACTAAGCAGAAATACACACTCCTCCCCTGTTTCCAAAGAGTTCTGAGCACAGACAACAACTCTTGAATTTTAGGAGGGTTCCTCTGCACAGATATCGCCATAATTAAACTTCAAATCAACATTTTTGGCAGGATTTTTCATGGTAATACTCCAACAAGTGATTACTAGCTTGCCTACTCTTGGTGAGTTTGGACAATTCTTTTAGATTGTTGTGACATGTTGTAGAGGCTGTCATTGATTTAAACATGTTTGCTTGTTTTTGAATTGGTCTGTTATATTTCATTGTTTGAAACTTTTCACTGTCTCTCTCTACATGTGATTTTTTTTAACAGGGTTTACACATTATCTTAGTTTGCTCCACTTTTTTGTTTTCTGACTGAGTTCTGATTTTATACACTGTTTTATGCTTTTGGATTGGAGTTTTTTTTTTTTGTCTTTTTTATTTTATTTTGATCTTCTTTATGCAGACATTCTCTTCATAACAAGATTATTTAAAGGCCAGTCTTGTTAGATAGAAACTCAAGAGTTTACAGCCTACAGAAATACAGAAATATTTTAATGCTTGTTCTGATATTGATACCAGTATTTGAAATTCCTCCAATACAACTTGGTCCTTCCCAGCAGCATCCTGCACACCAGTTTTATTTAACCTGAGGCAGGCCATAGCAATGATAGCACAGATGACTAATACAGGGGCTGTTTTGTTGCATGGATGTCAAAATGCAGAAATGCAATAAGAAGTAGGCATTTCCATTTGTTCATTTTATAGAAGCTATTTATTCATTGAATTTACAGAAAATGTTCTGTCGTGATATGTATCATTATCTGAATAGGAAATTACCTAAAGCTGACAATGAGATTTTTGTCACATCACACAGCCCTAAGGCTCATGATCAAACCTATAATCTATACCTGAATTAATTAGCAATCCAGTATTCTATGTGAGTTACAGAACATTTAACCTATTCATACAGTGTAGCATTTTAGAATATTCTTAGTCTATTTTCCTGCTAACATATTTTTGCCTCCCTCCGCCCTCTTTCTCTCTCCGTCTTTTTTCTGTCTTTCACAGGTCGAAGCGTTTCTTGTCATTTGTTGATCGTTGTCTGGTCAAGAACCATCTGCATCGACCAACTACGGACGCCCTGCTGAGACACGCTTTCATCAAAGATCTGGCTAATGAGAGACAAGTTCGCATCATGCTCAAAGATCACCTGGACAGGACCAGGAAGAAGAGAGAGAAAGGTGAGGAGAAGTGGATGCAGTAGATATGCCAGGAACAGATGTGTGCAGGGCTAAAGAAACAAGGGGGAGGTAGAGGGATGGACGAACAGGTACAGTAGATAGATCGATGCTCTGAAGATTAAATGCACTCTGCTAATATAGCTGCTGTTTTGGTTTTATTAGGTACAAATCCTGAACTGAGGCCTGTTTTTTTTTTCTCTGGGATTTCCTGAGTTCTTTTTTCTCTGCATCAAAACTGACTCACTGGAACTGATTCCAGTGAGTCAGTAATAATTCACTTCTTCTATTTACTGCTGAATTATTCAGCTGATATACTTATGCAGGGTGACTCACAGTGATGATGATGATGATTCTAGTGAAGTTTGGCATGGGTTGGTACCCTGACAGAGAACCTTTTGACAACCTGGGTGTTTTTATTAGACTTCAACACTTGGGTGCATCCCCGGAAACAACCCTTTTCATAATCTTCTCTCCGATTCGTTCCTGGTTTGCACCGCTATTGAATTCCCTTCCGTTTATCTGTCATTCAGTTTTGTGATTAGAGCAGATGAGCAGAAGCATAGAGGAGGCAGAGATCAGCTGGAGCAACGTGCTCTTTTGTGTGGTTGAACACAACGTCATTTTAATCCCTAGTGAAACATTTATTCAGCTGCCCACAGACATCCGCCATCCTGCGATCAACAATAATCCAGAACTCTGCATTACTCCCAGGATGTTCCATTTCCACTCTTACATGTGTTTGTGTGTCTTGGGATAAGAGAGTAGCTCTGTTTAAGGAGAGACTCAAGCATCAAGTTTCGGTTGTCACGTACAAGCACACGTACACAAAGGTGAGCACATACTTTCACAATTTGAAATATAGAGTCTTCAAGTTATTTATGTAGAAGGCTTTTGAATTGTAAACTCTGAGTTGCTGGTAACTGACAGTAGAAATATATCATCATGTCAACTTAATCCCTGGCTACAAGTCTTTCATGTTGTGTCATTTTGGAGGCGTAAATAGTTTAATCTGATTTATTTGAGTATTCAACCTGGTGGCGGGCATTAAATAAGAATAACTATATAGTCTTCTCACTGATGTATTCATTCACTTATGTAGGTACTATGGTGGCATTAATAATAAACTGAAACTGTTTCATACACATTTAAAAACTCCTTGTAATACATTTCCCTGAAGAATTACTTTTTAAAAATAATATTTATGAATATAATATCAGTGATCTGCCATTGTAGCAGGTGACCTGATTTTTTTTTACCTTTTACATTTCTTTTACATACAACATCTGCTTTGTATTTGGCAGGTGGCAGGTGTTGATTTCATTCTCTGCATACACACGGACTAAAATTGTTTAACAAAAACCCACAGAGCGCACAGGTTGACCCACTGAAACACAGAGAAAGTGAAATTATAGGACACCTGGCCTGATTTAATACCCAGGTTTATTTTAGACTGAGGCCTCTGTTGTCTGTCCTACATTGTTAGAATTATTTAGGCATTTCAGAGGTGATTCTCAGACGGGGACAGCCAATGAATTAGATCGATTCTTTGGATAACTAATGTAATTTCAGACAGTTTTACAAATAAGCTGTTTGACAGAATGGATTTTCCATTATGTTTCACAGATCCACTGCATTAGGTGGGTTTCGGGCCATTTGTAGTGGAATAAGAACTATCAGCACACTTTAGCTGAGAGAGTGCACCAGCTGCACTGATGGCACAGCAGCTGCTTTGCTCAGGCTCTCATTCTGCTCATTTATAGCATGCTGTTTATGAAAATGTTTCATTAAGCTGCTAGTGTTACATCCTTTACGTATATTACACTTTGCTGTATCTTCATTAATTTTGCTGAAGTAAATAACACCTGAGTCTGTCCACAGTTACTGCAGTGCACTGAAACCAAGTAGAAGACTTTAGGAAAGTAAGCGCTGTTGGTGTGTGCATATAATTGCACCTCTAAAAATGCAGTTCATACACGACAACAGGTTTCCTTAGCCAATAAAGCTTTAGAATTTGAATTTGAACTGTACCAGCTATGCCAGATATTTTAATTGACTTGAATACTGAGAGAGACGAGGAAGGGCGACAGCGAGACGGCCAGACGAAATGAACGAGAGAGGGAAAGAGGGAGAGCGTGGGGTCGGGCCAAAAGGCTGTACACGGCTGACCTTTCCTTTCCTTTTCTACAGCGTTCTGTTGGGACAATGTTTTATACAACAGTCAGACACAGAAACAGAGAAGGAGGAAGAAGAGAAAAAGGGGAGGAGGGGTGCAAAGACGAAGAAACAAAAGACAAATTAGGAATATTGGGGGTGGGGATTTTATCCTCATCCTGTTCTAAAAATGAATTACACTCTGGATGAGTTGCATGTGCTGAATATGTGACAGCAGTCAAACTGTGAGAAAAAGAGTTAGAGGAGGGGCGGAGGAGACAAAGATATTTATGACTCTGCTCTTCTTTTGTACTCAAGCAGTGCTCAGTCTTCATTTTGTCCATTAGGTTTATTCATTTTCATTTGGGAAAGCGAAAGACAGGCGGGGCAGAGGGACGAGAGAGAGACAGAAAGAGACGGTGATAACAACAGAGAGAAAGACAGAGAGAAACAGAAACAGACCAGAGAGAGAAGCTGAGAGGGGAAGGAAGGAGGAAACAGAATGGCCATCTGGTTCTAATCTTCTGTTAGCTTATAAAAACACACTAATGACTGGTGGACTTGCTGCATGCTGCATGTGTTGTGTGTGTGTGTGTGTGTGTGTGTGTGTGTGTGCATGTGAAGTGTTTAAGACCAGATTTGTATTTGTGTGCGTGCCCCTGTGCCCCTCCAGAGTATTGAAATGCTGGTAGTCTAAGTGCGTGTGGGAAAAAGTCACTGCTGCAGAAAAAAAGGAAAAATCAATGCTCCGGACATGATGCAAAAAGGATGTGTCATTTTCAGCATACCCAAGAGTGTAGTTAGGACAAAGATGGTCTATGTTTTGGAAGATGATTCACTCAAAAAGAAAAAAAAAATGGGCCACTTCTTGGTTTGCAAAAGTAGGCATTAACCCTCAAATTGCTCTTCTCTCTCCTGCAGCTTTGGCTCAGAGAGATGTGACACGAGCCAAAGCTTTCAAATATGACATCACAGCAGCCAAGCAGAGATTTCCTCTGTCCACTGCAGAAGTAGAATTTGTCAGTCTTTTCTCCTTCCATCTACACCTGTATTGTGTTACCTTTCAGCGTGTTAGTGGTAACATATGGCGTGTCAAGTAAATGTTCAAGTTAGCTGGAGCTACTTTCACACCATATGTCGGCCAAATGTTGTTATGCTAAGCTGGCTGGCCCATCGTCCTGGCCTGTGGACAATAAGCCCCCTGGAACAGTGTTCAGTGTGTGCAGTGAATTTGGTGTAGTGGTCATGTGATGCCCTGAGATCTAGAGAGACAGTTTTCCAATCCACAGTTCAGACTCTTAGGACTAATATGCATTTCAAAATGTTACTTTCATAACATCGATGTGTGAGCAGCAAACTCGAATCACGTGACTGGGACATGACAAAAAAGACCTGAAACTCCACTTTGACTTAAACATCAGTGACTTTTGACTTAACTTGGACTTCAGACTTTTGACTTGAAAATACCTGACATCCCCAAGCCTGCAGATTAAAAGGTATGTCATTTCATTCGCTACAAGTAGACACTTAATTCACCTGGATCTACTTTGTTTGAACCTTTCAACAGCATCCAATTTAGGTGCGGGAGAGAACCATGACGAACAGAGGTGGGGGTAAAAATGATTGTTAGATGAATCGCAGTTCTCTCTTGAATGATTATGAATCAGTGCAGAAAAATCCATCATCTGTCTAAAACCCAGTTTTCAACATTATAATCATGTTAATGTAGGGAAGCATTTTGGCTTCTATGAAATTGAAGGGAAAAGGAACCTGCACAAGATCCGCGCTGTATGCAAGCTGTGTCTGACTGAACTAATTAAACTTAAATTAACATTACATTACAGACTGCCATTTGGAAAAAAAATATACCAAAGATATATTTTTTTGTGTTCAAAAACTACAATGTGGTCAACACAAAATGATTTGCAGTGTGCTAAACACACGACTCAAAAATTTCAGATGGAGGTGAAGCAACTTCCAACTTCATTCAACTTTTGTCATGGCTAATATTAACATAGTTAGCAAATTAATGCTTTACTAACATTAGCTTAACAGCTAGGTAACTTTGTAAATCAATGAGGCTGGAAACACACTGTTTCAATACAACTTGTTTGGGACTCAAAACTTAAAAGTGTAGGGCTTGGGACTTGAGTTTGGACTTGCCTGTAGACACTTGGGACATGAGTGCAAAGACTTGAGATTTACTTGTGACTTGCAAAAGAAAGACTCAGTCCCACTACTGGTGAGCAATAAGCCGGCTCATACAGAGAAAGACACTAATTCACACGTGTTATAGGTCCCATGGTAGAAAAATGATGACGCAGCATTGGAGTTCTAAAGCTATGGTGTAACAACTCTGTCCCAGATGTCTCCCGCTAAACAAGACTCTCATTTACTTTTTTGTTGCCCAAGTTTGCCCACACTATACTTTTGTGTGGCTTTGATAATGACAAAATTGCTACTGGCAGTAGACGATGAAGGAGCGAGGCGGCAGGCATGGAGGAATTTTTAATGAAACGGTGGCTGGTTCACAAAGCCAGAGACACAGTAGTGTGAGCCAGAGACGAATACCCACACCAGAGCAAACACATCAGAAGTCTTCACTCCAAGCACCACCCAGGACCATATCTAATTTCTGACAAACACTGAAGGCATAATTTTACAGTCGGGAACCTGCGAGATCCACACTCAGACTGGTGTTAACATGAACAGTAGAGTTAAGTGGGACACATTCCACAAGTGCTCTGCAGCTGGTGGTTGTCTACTGTTACATTTTCACATATTTAGATCCACTTGGCTATAGCTACAGGCTGCGACTAAAGAATATTTTCATTATTAGTTAATCTGTGGACTATTTTCAGGAATAATCCATTAATAAATTTATCTGTAAAACACTGGAAAATAATGGAGAATGTCAGTCATAACTTCCAGAGTCCAAGGTGTTCTGTCTCACCAGTCCAAAGATATTCAGCTGCAAGATGAAGAAAAGCATAAAATCCTCCCATTGGAGAAGCTGGGGCCAAAGAATTGATGTTGTTTGAATAAATGACCTTAATGATTTATTGATTATCGAAATAGTTCCTGACTAATTGTCTTTCTTTCTTCTTTGTATTGATTAATCAACTAATTATTCCAGCTCCATGAGCTATCTCAGTGCCAATACATGAATATTCCATTTCCATCGATCCTTGACAGTAGTATTGTATTTTCTTTGTTTTAATGACAGAATATTAACCAAACACATTACTCCTTTTTTTCTCTTTCTGTCAGAGGGTCCAGAGTATGAATACAGTGGCAGTGAAGAAGAGGAAGACGAGGTGACAGAGGAGGAAGGAGAACCCAGGTAAAAGAAATGTTTTTGGAGAAATTTTCCCAAGCTGTAAAAATGTTTTCCCACATTGGCCTGACATATCATTCTGCATGATGTTGTTGCCACAGATAAATCTCTTAGGTTGAGGGAGGGAAGTAACCTAAGTCACCACTTTTTGCTAACAGCTGAGTTGGACTTTCCATTTGGAAAACCAGGAGAAGGACGCAGATGGAGTCGCCCTTTAAGCGCCCCTTACATACAGTACATAGCTAAAGAACCACTACAGGGCATGCATATGTTTGTATGTCCGTGGACAGATGCACTAGCCGCTCTGTCACTGTCCCTGGACGTCAAACTGCAGATGGCACTGAGAACTGAGCACTTTCTCCTAGGATGAGCTTTAAGTGTGTGTATGTGTGGAACTCTGCCAAGACCTTTTCATTGGTGAATCAACAGCACTGTGGTATTTTTCTCCTCATTGTCAAATGTACTGCAGGACAGTTGCTGTTTTCAACACTTACACCGTTTCCTTTCTCTCCCTCTCTCCTTTGTCGTTCAGCTCCATAGTGAATGTTCCTGGCGAGTGGACGTTAAGACGGGAGTTTCTTCGTTTACAGACAGAAGATCGTGACAGGGAGGGAGGCCATGGAGGAGGTGGAGCTCAACAAAGACAGCAGGTAGGTTTCCAGTCCATGTGCAAATGCATTCATTCATATCGTAGAAATGCTCAGTAAATTATAGTGATGCCATCAGCACTCATTTAAAATAAAATAAAGCATGTGGAATTTAGCCCTGTGTATTTGTGTTATTTGGATAACTGATAAATTGTTTCAGTTACTTTTCAAACCAAAATAGTCTCTGCTTCTGTTACAGTTTCTGAACTGTGAGGATTTACTGTTTTTGTTCGTCATACCTGACAGTAAATTGTATCTTTGGGTTTTGCCCTGTTGTTCAGACACAACAAGAAAATCATATACATCACCAGTCTCAGAAATTGTTAATGCTTTCACTCTACTTTCTTTACATTTCCTAAGCAAAATGATTAATCAAGAAAATAATTGCTAAACAATCGATAAAATAAACATTTGACTGACATCACCGATCTAAATTCCATGGTCTGAAGGTCAGAACTAAAAAAAACAGGATTGTACATCTCTAATTATTATTAGTAGCAGTAGTAATTGTAATAATAGAGGTAATAGTAGTAGTTACAGGATGTGCTCTCAGCACAGCATGTTAAGGTTCATTCATTTCATTAATTTAGTTGAGCCTGTTATCACCCAAGAAAATCATCTCAACTCAAATGGGAAAAGCCGTCATATTAGTCGGTGAAGTAGAGTCACTACTAAAGTGTCCACCCTGAGCTCTAATCCTATTTCACACAATTAGCCTTTAGTCTTTTTAAAGTTTTAGGTGTAACGTCCTCATATCACAGTTGGAACAGCAGACCGTTTGACCCTGGATCAGTCAAAGTAGCCTGGATCAAAGTCAAACACCGTAATTCAGTTTTGGTTTGAGTTCAGAGCCAAATTAACCCAATTCATTTAAGCTTTTAATAAAAGATTTCAGAGGGTGAAAATCCTGCTGTGTCATTGTCATAATTTTATTTGAACAGTGATCATGTGATAATTTCTGTCCAGGCATTACAGCAGCACAGGCAGCAGTTGGCGGAGCAAGAACGATACAAGCAGCAGCTGCTGGCCGACAGACAGAAGAGGATCCAACAGCAACATGAGCAACGACAAAAGTTAGAGGATGTAAGTAGCACTGCAGGTACACATGTCTCCTCTGCATTCACTCAGCATTCATGGGTCAATTCGTGGGTAAGAGTGCTGCTGGAAATAAAACATTTCCGAAGAAGAGAAAATTAGCTGAAATCCTCCAGCTTTTATCAAGTCCATCTTTACAAAAGAGCACTTGAGTGTCACCTTCCACCTGCTGAGTCACATCCTCATTCTGCCCACCCAAACTGCTCTCACAATGCATTTAACCATGGAAACTTTTATTTCTGTTCTATTATAAGACCCCACAATGATGTGCAACTGGTAAAACTATGAGATAAAAGCTGTAGTTTTATGGCTGTACTTCTTAAGAATGTTAGCTAAATGCCTTCAAGTTGAAAATTCATATATTGCTACTAACTAAACAAAAATCAGAACAGTGCCATCAGTGTATTGTTGATGTTAATGTGTATGATGCTGACTGTCGTTTGTGCGCATACTGTTTTGATAAGCGGTGCATTGTGTGCTGTTTCCAGCAGCAGAGACGCCAGCTGTCAGATTGCGCCTTTCAGTGGGCGGAGCTTCAAGAGGTCTTGCTTGGGGAGGAGTCTGATCTCCATGACAACAGAATCTTTCTTGATGATAGAAACAGGAGAGGTGACAGGAGACAGGTAAAGATCAACTTATGTTTTTGTTATTATCTCTAGATACATAACTGTGACGACCTGGAGCTGTAGTAATCATTAGTGCGTTTTTTAATATAATGGTATGTGAGGAAGGGTACTCATTTTTATCTCCTGTGTGTGACCCATATCCTGCATTACTCAACCTGCCTTACAGAGATTTTTTTTACATTGTACTTGGGTTTTAGGAGTTGTTGAGAAAGTTGTCAGGAAGTTGAGAAATGGGCATATATTTCAAGCCACATCTCCACGCTTTGGTTCAGAGAGCAAAACCTTGACAGCTGTTGGATGCAAAGACAAATCCCATTGACTTTTAGTGATCCCTGGCACTTTTCTAGACCCATCAATAACTTAAAATGTCACAAACCACTTCAGGTTCAGGAACATACCTCAAAAGCTAGAAATGTTTGCATGCTGTCAGTGTAAAAAAAAAAAAGCCCAAACATGGATAATTACACAGCTTCTGTTTGAACATTTTTGTTTCCTGAAAATACAGATTGTTATGGGAAGATTTATTGCAGGCAACAAGTTGAGAATTTCTACATCTTGCAGACACAGAACAACATGAACATTCTGTTGATGAGTGTTTCACTGAAAACAGCTGCTGCAGTAAGAGTGTAACCCAAACACTAAAGCTGTAGTTCGTAAAAACAAAATAGTGCAAAACACTCATTGTTCAGATAAAAATATTTATTAGTGCAGCTTTAAGGAAGCAAGTTCCTTCTGTCTGAAAATTCTTCACAGTAGTTTTTTTGTGTTGCATTTTCTTAAAGGGATAGTGCAGATTTTTTGAAGTGGGGTTTAATGAGGTACTTATCTGTAGTCAGTTCATTATATACAGCAGATGGTGGCTGGTACTCCCCCACTTTGGAGAAGCAGCAGGAGTATCAGTGTAGTTAGCTAAGCAATGTACTGCTATGGACAGGGTCAGCAGCAAAATGTATTTAAGCCACCTAAAAAAAAGCCCATTTAAAAAGTTCAATATCAGTTTAAGTGTACACTATATTTTGAATAGTTTCACTGTTTTACCTTGTCACCTGACAGCCTTTTTCTGAAGGGTAACTGGTGTTATATAAGCCAAATAGCACTCTCTCCAAACCAACCAGACTCCTTTGGTAAAAACAGCACCTTGTAGAACACAGGAGTTGCTGATCTACTGCTGTCTTGGTTAATTTGTTTGTGTTATTGTGTGACTTCAGTGAATCCGAACTAACCCCTCAGAACAACTTTGTACCAGGAGTGTCCTGGCCAGTCACACCTTGGATTCAAATGAATAAAACAGCCTCAAGTCTGGATTGTTTTGGATGTGAATTTGATCTAAGTTGCATAATGTGTATATGGACCAAAAACCCAAGTTACCTGTCAGAAGTAAATCCTTGTGGCAGGTGAGTGTGTGAAACACTCAGACAGTGTGTCTGTGAATGTGTGTTAGGCTCTCTGAATATTTGATGCTGCAGTGAGTTAACACATTAACTTGTTTTCCTCACCAAACTCTGTAAGCGCGAGGTGTGTTTGATGCACGATGCACTGATGTAGTGGTTGCACCTGTCAGCTTGGTGATAAAAACATTCTCTCCTTGACGCGGCGGGCCAGAAGAGGGTTTTTAAGGGCATATCTGTGAATTTTATAATTATGAGAGGACAAAACTTTATGAGATGGAAAGTGACCTTTTGGACACATTTCCATCAACTTTAATCTCATCATAATACAAGAAACAGGAGGCTTCTTCTCATTTTTTAATACATTTTATATCAAGCAGGGCTTGTAGTATGCAGGTGCTGCTTGAATCAAATCTTAATGAATTAAATTTATATAAAGGACGAGGTTCATACATACAATATGAAATAAATTATCATGTCGCAGCACTTTACAAAGTTTTTGTAAATTAGTTGGAGGTTGAACACATTCCAGAAATCCTTTGTTTTGCTTCTGTTCTGCAGATTTCTTTATAAAACTATCCTTTACCTTGTTAAAACTTCATTTATAACATCACACAAATCTGTGAGAACTGAAAAAAATCACCTTTTTGAGGAAGTGTTACAAAACAACAGTTGTGTGCCCACTTGTGTGTCTGTATGCACACTGAGACAGGCTGAAGTGTCTCTGCCAATTCCAGTCATTAAAAAAAAGACACATAGCTCTTTCTACTATTTCAGATTCATTTTTTAGTCATTAATTTTAACACATGCTTAATGAATCCATCCCACACACCAGTGACTTTCAGTAGGTGTATATTAACGCCAAAGAGCAGGTTAACGCCCGTGATTTCTTCATGTAGAAGACACTGTATTTCAATGCTATTAATATCTGTCTAGTTATATTATATGTCTATTTGTGTGTGTGGCAGAAAGCTATCTGTAAGTATTAGATTCTGATTACACAGATTGCCTCTGAGTCATTAAGTTCAGCATGCTTAATGGATCTATCTAATGCTTCATTAAGTTTTAATGCATCTGCATTTAATTAAGTGACAGGTTCAGTGAGTGTGTGATGTGATGTCTTGTATTTTGTCAGATGAAGAACTTGTCCGGGTGCAGGCGTTCCAATCATTTCACACATTGATTGATTTGGCATCACATCACATATTCTGGTGCTGTGTTGCAAAGATGAGAGAAGTGGCCAGGTTCAGAGTTTGAATCACCACACTGCGCAGGGAAAGTGAATGATCAAGGGGGCAATTACACAACAGTGTGCGGTCTACTCTGCCTCAGTGCATGCTGGGAGACGGTCCTGCCCCCTGCGACCCTGAACGCGATAAGTGGGTATAGAAAATAGATGGCTGGTTATGTGACTTGCAGTGGCACTGGAGCTGCTATTAGTCACAGTACCTGAACTAGAATTTTGAAGGTGCCATTACTGTTAACAGGCAACTCTGCAC
This sequence comes from Lutjanus erythropterus, assembly GCF_056507025.1. Lineage (NCBI taxonomy): Eukaryota > Metazoa > Chordata > Actinopteri > Lutjaniformes > Lutjanidae > Lutjanus > Lutjanus erythropterus. The sequence continues at coordinate 11,903,533 of NC_139321.1, read as the reverse complement.
CTTGTGCACAGTTTTATGATTAGGGGTGTTTTTGCCTTACACTGCAGTGGTGTGTTGCAGTAGGACTTCTAAAACTACCCAACATTAAGTGGTCATAGCTTGGCAAATACAAATATGCTGCTCCTTCTTTATTATAAAATGAAAACTCAGATGTAGGGTTGTTAATGTAATGGTATATACTGTACAAAGGTGAAATGTGTCTACTATTGGAGATCTGCCAATACTATTTCCACCATAGGAGCTCTAATCGTGTGAATGTTGCTGCCTCAGAGGTTACGTGTTTTGGACAGCAGGAATGCTTACTGTGTTTTCATATGACATGAGAATGGACAGTTGGTAGCAGCAATGTGTCTCTAAGGTGGTTTTCCACAGAGCAAGCAGCCATACAGGCTTGTATTTATTTGCAGCTGTTAATCTTAAAACCTGTAGGGCCAATATTTAAAATGATTGGAAGCTGTGAGGCAGCTGTCTTTGTTTGTATGGAAGTTTCAAATAAAAGTAGAGAAGAATCAAATGTGATGACATAGGATATAGTTATTTTAAGTCTTCCTTATTGAATTTGCAGAATAATTACTGTATCATGATACATGTTGTTACCGTGGTATAAAATTATGTATAGTGTGAGAGAAGATTTTTAGCCATATTGCTCATTCATACTCAGATCTCAGAACCATTAGATTTAACCACATGAGATTTGGTCTGCACTGAAATATCTCAACAAGCATTAGATAGATGCTGTTCAGATTCACAGTCAGATGATGTATCCTACTGACTTTGGTGATTCCCTGACCTTTTCTTTTATTGCCATGTGCGGTTTTGACTGAAATGTCTCAAGCAATTGAGTGGATTGCCATGTAATTTCCATGGTTACAGATGCTTATGTCCCCCTCAGGACAAATTGCAATCACTGTGATGATCAGCTGACTATTCATCTAGTGCCTTATCTGATGCAGCAGATTCTTTGTTAACCGAGCCATCTTAGAAGTCCTGCTTGGAAACTGTGTTGTTGGATGGATGAACCATCTTTATGTCACTGGCTAACTACAACCAATCAGCCAAAGCCTGGGCTTTTTTTAGAGCAAAAAACATCTTTTTCATCGAGCAAAGCCCTCAGTGCTGTTCTTTGATCTTCTTTCAACAAAGAGATGCTCTCCAGTTCTGACATAACAGTTGCTATAGCAGCATCTACGCTTTTGCCACTATTGTTGTTTTCAGATGGCAGGCCGCCCAACATAGAATCTGGATCCACTCGAGGTTTGTGCCTGTTAAAGGGAAGTTTTTCTTCGCCACTGTCGCCTTAGTGTTTGCTCTTAATGGGAACCACTGGGCCTCTATAAATGATATTATAAAGAGTAGATCAGTTCTGTATGAAAAGTGCCTTGAGTGTCAGTTCTCGCTGTCGTCACGCCTAAACCATGCCAGTATGCAGCCAGTAGTTCCTGATAGGATCCTGATTAGTCTGAACCACTGAGGTTTGGAAGCTTGGCAGAATGGATTCTTGCATGATCTTGTGATCTCGCAATCTAAATGTCAGCATGCTAATACACAGAACAAGGTGGCAAAAATGGTAAACATTATACCTGCTGAGCATCAGCATTTTAACATTGTTATTGTAGCATCGTAGCATTCTGGTGTTAGCCTTTAGCTAACTGTACATAAGTACAATCTCACAGAGCTGCTAGCATCTTGTATTTCTCTGAACCCCCAGTTACACCAGTTCAAAATAGTAGCAGAGTGCATGTAGTAAGCAGCTGTCAGGTGGGAGTTTGTGTAAATGCTTGAATGTAGGAAAGGAAATGCTTAAAACTATGCATGCTTAGAACTGTTTTCACTATAAAACAGAGCTACAAAATGGCTACCGTGAAAACCTGTGTGTATTTTCACCGGTTGCTTAGTTTGGGAAGGATGTAATAGAATTGTAAAAATAGACTGTTACGAATAAAAATGAGCAATTAGAATGCACACACTTCCCACAAATATTGATAACACGATGAAGTTACTGCAACTTAACAATTAGACTGAAAATAAAATGAAGGTGTAAGGTGTTTTCTTTTATTAAAAGAGTTACAAATGAGGCCATGGTTTATTCTGTGATATCAATTTCATGCCTACAGCATTGTCAGACCACATCCTGCTGTGACATGTTTTTATCATGTTGATCGTTAGTGCTTCTTTGCCTGTTACACGCCAGCAGATGTGCAGTCAGTGGTTAATAGAACACTAAGGTCTCACTCTGCAACACTTACAAGTAGGTGATGAAGATCTTGTGGTGTCATTTTTGTTAAAACCAGATTGAGATTCTGTGCAAATGCTCACCTTGGATTATAGCTCGAAGGGCACTTAAGTTTGTTATCGAATACACAAACTTTGTCATCCAGTTAAGCTGCCGTTTGAGCTTAAGCTCTGATGAATGTGACCCTTCAGATCCAAGCCAAATAAACACAATCTAAAGGCAATGGTGCCACCACTGCAAATATTTTAATCCTGATATATTCAATTAAACATTGTTGATGTAAAAACATGCAGTTTGGACTCTTTGGATGTACAAGGATTTTCCAGGAGAGTTTCAAAAAGAGGTCATAATGAAATATTTAGATTCAGGGGCGTTGGCTAAAAGCTCCATGCCATCTTGCACACTCTGAATATTTTAGTTCCCACCTCTCAGAATTCTGCTCAGAAGCGTACTATACCCCTAATTAAAGTAAGCCTCCATGCCTGTGTGTGTGTGTGTGTGTGTGTGGTGTCAGTGTATTGCTATTCTTGTGAGGACTGTACGCAAATAAACAATAAGGTGGAACAAGATCATTTTTAGAGTTGGAATTAAGGTAAAATGCACTTAATCAAAATCATGGAACATTATGATAGATATCTTAATTCAACCATGTGGCTATCTGTTCGTGTGTGTGTGTGTGTCTGTGTTTGTGTGTATGGTGCGTGTGTGTGTGTGTGTCTCCAGCAGGACCATACAGGCAGACAGCGGAGCACCGATGTGTCAGTAAGGCCTCTGGACTCCACTGCAGAGCAGGTAACAGACCTTCACTCTGTATTTATTTTTACTTAGATGTCATTCATTCCTCCTTTTTTCAGATGAGTTCAGGCAGGTGGAATTTCTCCCAAAACATTTAGAGCATGGGCTCATTCTTAATGCTGCTGGTGGTTTTGGTCAGTAACGAGAGTTTACGATGTGTTAACTGGGTTTGTGTGTGTGTGCTTTCTACTAACCTTTCAGGAGGATTTTCATCCTTTCTTTTCTTTCTTTCTTTCTTCTTCCTTCTTTCTATTATTTCCACAATTTATGTTTTGATTGTTTCTTTCTCTTATCATGATTTCTACATGCCTTCCAATATATGAGTTTTCATAACTCTTTACTTAATCTGTTGCCTGTTTTATCTGATACAATGACTTAACAAGAAACTGTGTGCTTGTACGTAGGGAACTACTGCTTTATGGTTAGTTGATTAACTAATTTTCTGTCAGTCTTTTGCAACTATTTTGATAGTGATTAGTTGCTCTAATCATTTTTCTAGCAATAATTCCAATTCCATTGTCTTGCTTCATCTTCTCAGTTATGAGAATTTGTTGCTTTATTTTGTCTTTAATGATAGTAAATTCAATATATTTGGGTTTTGAACAATTGATCGGACAAAACAAGACACCTTGGGCTTCAGGACTTTGAGATGGGTATTTTCCATCATTTTCTGGCATGCTAAAGCTCAGACGATTAATCAGAAATAACTGGCAGCTTTATCAATAATGAAAATAATCGCTGGTTACATCTCTAAGAAGATATGCTGACTTCTGAAACAGAGATGCTTAAAGATGTAGAAAGAATATGCTTTGATCCAAAGACTGGATCCAAGAGGAATTGTTCATGTCAAAGAGAGACAGAGTGACAGACGAATTTAATGGTGTTGTGTGTGTCACTGACCCCATTGACATGAATCGAAAGAGCGAGTGTAAGTGAAGAGGAATAGATTATATGACACTGCAACTGGGTAGGAAGGAGAATGAATGGGGATGAATAAAATCAATTATCTCACAGTGTCTTTATATGCTAAATGTGTTGAAATGGAAGAAGACAGTGTGCTTCAGTCATGCTTTAGATGCCTGACACCCCTGGTGGGAAGTTTGTAATCCCATTCAAGAAGACTTTCAAAGATCAGGGTTTTTAATTCTGTATTTGTGTGGGACTCCAGTGCGGATTCACAGAGTCAACAGTGACACAGACTGAACTGTACCAGTAGTGTCAGATCTTGACAAGCTTTTAAACCAATGCTTATCACAGCATGCCGTCACTTTTGTTTTAAAGCCTTCCCTCTCCATCTCACTATCTCCCTCCTTCTGTCTGTGCTGATCCCAGCATGCCTGCTCTCTCTCCTTTCCTCGCTTGTTTCCTCTCTTCATCCCTCCCTCCGTCGATCACAGCGTGTGACCTCTTTCATTTCTGGCATCTCTCTTTCGGCTTCTCTCTCATTTTTGTCTTCCAAAATGTTACTATCTAATCTCAGTGGGGGTTTCAGACATACAAATTCACCAAATATTTCTCTTTTTAGTTTTTGCTGTCTCTTCTCTATTACTCAAACACTTTCTCTTCTTCTCCAAACTGGCTCCCCAAAGCCCTAATCTCTCTATTCTTCTCTTCTGTTGTACCTGTCTTCTGTCATGTTGTTATGATTCTGTGGTAAGATGAGAGTTGCTTTGACTTTTACTCTATAGCCTGTAGATTTGTAAAATTCAACAAATGGAATATCATTAACTCAGTAAGTGTTAAAGAAGGATTTATTTTGGTCTTATTTTGTCACTCCAGCCTCCTGCAACACTACACAGATGGTTACATGGATGTATTTCGTGTAAATGTTAAAATCTCAAAGAAACTGTCAAATTTATTTTAAGATTACTCTTCATTTGGCTGTAGAATTTTCATCCAACAATTCTAGTCAACTAACTTAACATAGATGTTATATCTGAGTTTTGTTGCCATTTATTTTGTATGTCTTACTTTATGCTTACCCAACTTATTTGCAAATAGTTTGCACATATTTTCTGGGAAGTTGGACATAGCAGAAAAAGACACGTCAAATTTTTACTGGCAGCATAGATAGATTTTGATGTATAAAGATTTAACAGCTTTAACACACACCGGTGTATGTCAGTGAGCTGTAAATGACAGAATTTAACTTAACTTTAACTAATTTAATCAGTGGATTATCTGACATTTTGAGATAATCAGCATCAGCCGATGCCTATGATCACAAGTCAAAAAAAAACAAAAAACATGTCTGCAGACACATCTGCAGGCAGCCTTTTCAAAGTAGCTTCTGTAAAACAGTGTTGAAAAAGTCACTTGAGAACCCTGTACTATAACTAACTAAATGTACTTCATTACCGCTGTCATTTCTAAATGATAAAATGTTTTTTCCGCTGTAAATGACACCAAATCTAATGGAAAACTGTTATAGGCTAGTGTTATAATATATATATCATGGTATAAGATGCTGTCAGTGATTCTCTTTGAGTCACCAGCCCAAAGCGTTGGTATTTTTCTCCAGAATAGCTTCTTTAATTAATAAACATTCCATTTAAAACAACATGTTACTGGCTCAGATAACCATGTATTAGATTGTAATGCGCATGAAATGATGACATCATACTTGACTTTTCATGTTCCTGTTTTGATTTTATCATTAAATATTGGCCATTGGCAGCCCTGCTCTCTGAATAACAATCTAATAATAATCACTGTGTAAGTCACCAAGTAGAGAAACTAGGCTGTCTTATTCAAGTCACAATTCTTTCGTTGTAATACGGCGGCTATCTGCAACATACCATCCATGAGTGTTTTGTCATATTGTTGAGAAATTAAGCCTTGTTCCCAGTGACCCAGAATGCTGATCTCTAAAGTGCTGTTGGTTGAACACAGTTAGTTTGGTATGTTGAGTATTCTGACCTTGTGTCCTCTCATTCTCAAGAAGCGGCACCAAATATCTGGTTGTTTAGCCTCTAGAGCGACATTCACATAAATCTCATCTCATCTAGTTGGCATGTGGAAGGCATGTTCAAGTCCTGAGTGGAAGGAACGATGGCACAACAAGTGTTTTCTCTCTCCGTTCTTCTGGTGTGGGAGGAATTATGTGGCTTGTTGTCCTAACCCTGAAAGTACATTTAAGGGTCACTAAAGCAGAAGTGATGAATTGGAGTTTGTGTGCTTCCTGGATGACTTGAAAGTGTCTGCTTACATTAAGTACAAGCCTGCAGCCTGCTCTGTATAATACACTGCAGTATAGTGTCATGCATTTATATATATTTTTTGTTTCATGTGGCTAGTCTCAGCGCAAATCAAACAAAAGCACTACTGCGTAACTTTATATTAATCTTCTCTGGGCTGTTAAGGCAAACCTAGGTGCTGATCTGCAAAACTTAAAATAGCTTCATGTACATAAATGCAATGTCTATGAAAAATCTCTCATCCTCTCAATATAAAATGGTGGTTGGTTCTGTTTCAAAAACAGATTTTAAGACGGCTGTAACTCAGAGTTGTGAGTTGTCATTGACAGTAGTGGTTCTTTATTTGTGTTTTTATTGCATTTACTCTGGAGAAAGTTGTGCTTGCAAATCAGTTTCCCGAGCCAGAGAAGCAGCTGCCATCGTATGTCCACGCTTCACTGCCAGCGCGAGACTGAATGCTGTTTTATGAATGTTTTCACATGTTGGTCCGTGTTTTACACCAAGGAAAGAAGCGAATCAAATCAGCTTCTTTCCTATGTGCTTCTGTGAATGTATGTCACAATAAGCTTGATGATAAGGTGTATGCTGTGTGAGGTCTTCATGCAGCACACGTGGCCTGTCTGTCAGTTTCTGCAGAACCTGGGAGTGTCCATTTTTACTTGGAACTAGCCTGTGTATGAAAACTTCCAAATAGTTTTGTGCAAATTTAATAATTTTATATGAAGAGTGAGTCATACATGAACTTCAATGTTGGTCAGACCTGTTGTATATAAATCTGCATATTTACCACAGAACAACCTTCAAGTATTAGCTCTCATTATCCCTGTCATTTGTACGCTTAAAGTTAAACAATCATAATAACTTAAGACATTTCTGTAAATTTGATGAGCAAATATAGACCATTCTACAGTATCAGAATAACGATACAAAAATGAGAAAATAGTAATCCAACAACAAATATGGAAAATTTAATTAAATCTTATTAAGTGCATTCAGCTAATGTTGGCAAGATGGGTTGAAATCTGATGAAAATGACACACTTGTTTTATAACAGGGCATGTGTTATTGATTTGTTCATGTAAAATAGCTAGTGAGGTTGAAGGTACAAATGCAATAGAGCAAAATTCTGAAAAAAAAAAAAAGTCTGAATTGATTCTAAGTCCGAGACTAATAATACCTCTGTGTATTAAAGAAGGAATTCAGCAATTTTATTGTGGATGTCCAATTAATTTTTACCAGCTCAGTGTTGGTAAATGTGGTCAACTGAAGCAATAGATTCCTCAATGTGTGCTATATTGACCAAGGAGTCATGCATCAGTGCCTGTGTGTACCAGGATGCATTGCATTCAAGCTTGTGACTTCCATGTCCATGGTGACATGTTATCACCACCCTATCCCTTACTTTGTTTGCCAAAACATAGCAGATTACAAAAATAGAGAAGAACTCCATTTTCTTGGTTAATATGGCACACACTGCGGAATTTATTGCTTCAATTTACCCTTCCTAAGTCCTGCTCTCTCTCCTTTTCCTGTAAAAACAAAATATAGGGTCATCTCTTAAGTTATCTAATGTTAGCATAACACTAGCTCACTACCTAGCTAATGTTAGCTGTTAACCAGCTAGCCAGTGATTAATGTTGACTGTTGAGTAGCTAGCTAGTTGACTAGCATTATGCTAATGTTAGCTAACTTAAGCTGTAAAGGTCCCTCTGCAACATCTTAGAAACATCTTCAAAATTTGGTTTTCTTTTCAACATAGACAAGCCTAACACTTAGCATATCTCAGTACAGGAACAAGGAAAGAAGAAAGTTGACTAAGGTACCAAGCTTGCTCAACTGTTATTGGAGCACAGGGTGAAAAGGGGACTACATTTACTATCAACACTGGCCGGACATCCACATTAAACGTGACAAATTAGAAATCAGACAAGGATTAGCTGCCTTGTTTTTTCACTTTGTAATGACAGACCTCTTAAATCTTAAAAAAGCTGAAATTTGCACATACACTGTTGCCTCACAACATAATATACATGTATATCATTTCAAATAGACACTCCCAGGCTCTGTCAGTTCCTATGTGTGCTTTTCATGTTTGCTACGTAGAGAGCCGTGGCTCCAAACCAGCTGCTTCAGCACAAGGCCCAGCTCTCCCAGCCTCAGCTACAGCCACAAGCCAAGCCCCAGCCTCTGGCTCAGCATCAGCAGCCCTCAGCGGGCAGGAGATCCCACCGCACCCTGCCCAAGGACCAAACCCAGCTCCTGTCGCTGCAGCACGACCACAGACACAGGGAGAGAGAGAGGGAGAGAGAGAGGCAGAGGCAGAGAGAAAAGTCTATGGCAGCAGTCCAGAAGCTAACAGCTAATAGTGGGAACACAGCTGCCACCGCTGCTGCTGCTGCCGCTGCTGCTTCCTCGCCCAGCCGCCCTGCAAACAGCCAGCGCTCAGCGGTAAAATCCTGCCTCCCTCAGCTGTCTAGCACCTTTTATCACCTCTCCATCCCACATCTTTCAGCCTGTTTCACTCTGTCTCTACCATTAAACTCAGTGAAAGTGAGTTTAATGATTTATTTCTGCAATCTTTTCCCTCCTCCTATTCCTTTTTCTCAACTTTTGGTTTGTCACTTCACCCTTATCTCAGGTGACAGACCTCTTTCACCTGAAGGTAACAAAGTTCTGGAGAAAGTAACGAAAATGTTTGATAGAATGTAGTTGGGTTAAGTAGAAAACTAAGACATTCACCTAACTGACGTGCGGTTTACACCTTCTATTCTTAGCAGTGTAGCTAAACCGCACAAGGAAGTTGAAAAGGAAACAGACCAAAGGTGTCATCTCTATAAGATGACTTTTTAAACAAACCAAGAGTACAAAGGCTGACCATGGGTTTCAAAAAAGTCATGTTAATTATTTAATTTTTACTCAACCCGTCCTCCAGAACTCTGTTGAGTTTGACAAATCAGATTTTGATGACTTAACGGTCATTCATATTTTCCATCTTTCATGTGCCCTGTAGCTACTCTTCCAGCGTAAGCAATCAGATGATCAGCAAGTGCTTGAAATTACATAAAACTATTATTTATTTAATGCCAAGGATGTTAATGCCTGACAAATCGACAGTACATGTGGAATTTTGAACTTATAATTAAAACACCAAGCTGTAATATTTATGGACCATTATATAACTTTATTAGATATGATGAAGCACCTTAAACTTTGACTAAGTCAAGAAAGTTGTAGTTAAAAGTCAGACTGAGAAGTTTTCTATGAAGTTACTTATTTAAGTGTGATTCTCCAGAGTGTTGTACATGGACTGCAGTCATGTCTAAAGCACTGAATCAGCCAAGGGCAAGCCTCCAAAGGTGATGTGTCATGGCTGCATCACATGCACGTGTAGTTTCATGCCCACCTGGCCATGATTAGGACTACCCATCATTCATGTCATATCCAACATTATATATGCATCAATATATCATAGCTAGCAAGAGAGAATCTCACATAATATACTGTGCATCCCGTAAAGTAACGGCTAACATCATCAATGTCTGCTGGGATATTAAATTCTTAAATGTTTTAAATGGAAAATGAAACATTATTAAAACATTAAAAGTTTCTTCACAGGTCTATGTATTTAAAATCAGCCTAATTTGTAATATCTGTTTGTTTGTTTGTTACTCAGTTTCTTTCAAAAATACTAGAATTTAAGCATTTCACAACTCAACTACTATACAGGGTTCGTCTTGAGAGTTTGGAAAATGCTTGATCTTAACCATCATGCCAGAATTCAAATATGTTCTTTGAGAAATGCTTGATTTTCAACATAATCTGGTGTCTCATCTACACAATCTCTAATGTAAACCTGAAATCTATAATATATAATAATATCTGAAATGGAACAGTCCCATTGTCATATGTGTTTGTTGTCTCCTAGCATCTCACATCAGACACAGAGTCAAGCTTGATTCACTGATATGGCCACAGAGTCGAAAAGGGGGCATTTTCCTGTTTTGTTTCCATTACACCTGACATCACAATTTAGATGTGCTGATAAAGGCTTTGAGAATTTTTTTTCTTTAGGTACCATTAAACCATTGAGTTTTACTCTGAATAAGCTGTACAAATTCTGAAAATAGTAATTACTTATTTTTTATGTAAGTATTTTTTTAAAAAATCATGTAAATGTGTAAATGTTGTGTTCAAGCTGAATCCATCATGTCATGAACTTTTGCGACAGAACTCGTGTAGGTATTGGGACAGTATCCTTTATTAATTAATCAGCATACATCTTCACAGCTGATGTCACTAATGATCATTTGTGACTGACTCAAGAGACTTCTGGAGCGCTTTTAATAATTTTGGAGCCAAGATCAAGCCATGAAATTTATGCATGACACTTGCAAATTACACTTGCAAAATGCACTTTGTTTTTTAACTTAAACCAAAATTTTACTCAGCTTTAAATGTATAAAACATGGTCACTGCCTGACGGTAAGGCTTGTATTGTGTGTGTGTGTGTGTGTGTGTGTGTGTGTGTGTGTGTGTGTGTGTGTGTGTGTGTGTGTGTGTGTGTGTGTGTGTGAAAACAGAGGAAACAGGCAATTAAACAGTCTTTCTATGACTGCAGACACACACAGTCTTACATGTGTTTTATCTTTTAGATGGACATCCAAGAATCAAACCTAGCCAGGCTGCTTCTGGCTGCTGGTCTGCCCAGCCAGGTGCACTCTAGGCTGGGCTCTGGGAGCAGCTCTAGTCCCTGTACTCCAGCCATGCAGAGAGCTCAGTTCAGCCAGGTATACACAGTTATATCACATTACACATGCCCACGATTTCCACTGAATGTATTCAGGCAAAGCAAGGCTTGGGGTGTAATTAGTGACTAGAGATGTAAATCAGGATAGTTCATCACGATATGATATTATATGGATTCACTGGACAGCGATACAATATTTGATATTGCAGAGTCTGCAATGATGCGACTTTGATTCAATTCAATTCATGGGCCTTTGATCAATATCAGGATGTCGTGTGTCCGTTAAATATATTCAGTTACATTTTTGTCAACTCACAAAATGCAACTTAATTATGATTCAATAATTTAATGACCGAACTCTTCCAGACAGTTTTGAGAAAGGCATGCTATGGGAATTTAAAATTAAGGGTACAGCTTAAAGATTTTCACTTTGCATCGATCATATTGATTCATTAAAAATTGAATCAGTGTATCGATCCAGATTAATGTACTGGTACGCACCTACTAGTTTTAGTATTCGTTACAGTTACTGAGGAAAAATATGTAATTAAATTACAGTTACAAATCAAAATGTTTGTGATTACAAAGGCTTTACATAGGGCTGGGCGGTATACCGGTTCGTACCGAAAACCGGTCTTTATTTTCGTTATGATATGAATTTTTCATATACCGCCATACCGGTGAATAGTCGAAACAACGTCCAGAACGTGCGCGGCGGCAAAGTGTTTCAGCGGGGACCCATTTCACTGCTGCACACCAACACCACAGGTATGCTTGCTTGAGCGTGTGTACCAGGGATGTTCCTGACAACTAATTTCTCTGTTGATTAGATGCCAAATTTAATTTAAAATAGTCACTAAGAAAACACAAGGCAAATTTTATTCATTTTTAATGTTAAACACTGTCCGAAAAAAACTACTGTGTGTATTAAGAGCCATTTGAAGACGTTAATCACAGTCTACAATCGCCAAATCGTACTTTAAATGCCGCTTAAATGCGCGCTACTTCGCGCTGTGCACTACAAACCTTACATGCTTATGCTTCACCTTTTTAGACCGAAGAGGGTCACAGTGTCTGCAGGTAAAGGACCCAGAGCTAATGTTAGCTTCCAGCCTGACACACAGTGTGGCTAACGTTAGCTTCCAGCCTGACACACAGTGTGGCTAACGTTAGCTTCCAGCCTAACACACAGTGTGGCTAACGTTAGCAGCTAGTAGTAGTAGCAGCAGCAGCAGCAGCTCCGCCTGCAGGTTTGTGTCTGTGTCTGTGCTTAATGCGGTCACATTTCTCCAGTCGAGTGAATATATATCAGCTTATTCTATCACAGTCTACACTCATCTGTCCGACCTCGCTGATGTAAACATCCGGTGTTGCCACGGCGATCGGTTCATACAAGCAGGGTGAGAGGGGCTTCCGTCTGACAGAGACGCAGCCCCGACTAGTGCCGTGCGGCAACAGATAACTGGCATCATGCATGAATGAAATATTGACAAATATTTCATTTTTAAATATTTTAAATGACTAGTATTTCTGGTTCCGACTAGCGTGGGTGGGGACGTTTAATTGTATAGTCGTCCATGTGATGGTAACCATACTTTGAAGGGGTCATGCTTTTACCTTTCTGGACATAAAAAAAAAAAACATGATACAGTCCTTGTGACAGTAAAATGGGCTATTTGAAGACAATCAACTGCAGTAATTCTGTTCTCAGTAGAAGAAATTGTGGGTAAGAACACTGTTGCATGAAAAAAAAAATACCGTCAAATACCGTGAAACCGATATGATTTTTAAAAAAAACGTGATATGAAAATTTTGTCATACCGCCCAGCCCTAGGTTTACATCCCAAATATTCAGTTCTGGTTGCCCAGCAGAGATCTGCGCTCAATCGCGTGACCTAGTTTTTACTACACCACTCAGAAATCGTACGTTTATCTTTCCTGTGATTGTTGTAATTTTGTGATGTGGCTAAAATGAATCTTTTGTTTTCCCAGAATGCCAATCTTCGCTCTAGTCGAGACGCTCCTCACAGCAGCTCTATGTCAGATATGGCCATCTCCCCCTTGTCCCTGTTCTCCCCTATGTCCCCAACAGATGACGTCTTCTGGGACTCCATCGAGACGCCACCGAAGGTGAGCAACAGCTGTCGTGTAAGCTGAGACATAAATTTCCATGTCAGCTGGTAGGATGACAAAAGGCAAAACATGAAACTGATAAACTGGGGTTTTTTTTGTTTTCCTGGCCATCACTGAAAGGGGAAGTTGTTGTTATTGTCATGCTGGGCGCAGGATGTGGCCCGCATCACATGAGGTTGGCATGATGTGTTTGGCATCCTGTATTCTGGTCATACCAAGCTAAGGAAGTGGTGCTCACAGCACATGGTTGGCACACTGCGGGTGTGTGTTTGTGTTTTGGGGAACGTGTGTGTGTGTTAGTGTATATGCTTGTCGGAGGAGAGGGGCTGTTCTTTACCTCAAGGCGTGTTACGAAGTGTCCCTAACTAAAAACATCAGTGATAATCACACCCCTCACTCCGCTGTTTTCTGTCTAATGTGAGTGCCCCCCCCCCCCCCCCCAGGTGTTTTCCAAACAGAATATGCTGTTAGATGTATTTACTAACAGAACACCATATGGAGTTAATAGAACAACTAATAACTACTACAGAGAGAGGAGGGGAGTCCAATAAAGCTGTCTGTTTGCTATGTTATGTTGTTGAACTAACAGGAGGCCATATGGAGGCAGTAGAGCAGTTAATAACTCACTACTCTCTCTGTGATTGCAGTGTGGTGACTGGAGCTGCTTTAAAACACCGGAGTGGCTTTAAAACTGTTCACTTTTGGGGAACTCCACCACAATAGATTGTGACAGTTGAGCTGTAGCAAAGCCAGACATTTGACAGTTTTTACTGTCTGACTTCTAATCATATAACATATGCTTAAATAGTCTTACGCTCAAGCTGAGTTGGCTGAAAGTTTTTGTAATCATCAATAAGCTCTGATGTTATAGACTGGAGTGCCCCTGTGGTTGGTTCTATGTAGGACGAACAAAAAGAGGACTAAAAGGCTGAGTTGTAGACATAAAAATGCCATCCGCACAAGAAATGTTGATTATGCTGTGGCATTAGCAGGACATGGCAACCGAAATAGACTGAAGGTCATGGTGTTAGAAGCTGTTGAAAAGGACATTAGAGGAAGTGACTGCTAAAAACGTGACCTTTTGGATTGTGCAACTTGAAAGAAATGAAAAACTGCAGCCTCAGTGAGGAGACAGACTGTCTCCTTTTCTGTGAAATATTACTTGAGGAGCTATATAAAAGTTGCATTTTAATATATGGAACATTTGGAACTGCTCATGGTTAAGGTGATTTGTAGTTATAAGGAATTTACGTGTATATAAAGAAAAGATGAGGCCCATCTTGACTGTGTAGCATCTATCTCCTTTTTAATCATTTAGGTGCTCTCATCCCCTTTTTTCTTTCCTTCCTTCCTTCCTTCCCTCCCTCTATCTATCACTTCCTTGCTTCTACCCTCCCAATCAACTTGTTAGTGTAATGCATCACAGGTTTGTTAGCTACTGTTGATCATATACGTAGATGCCGCAATGCCATTGTCAACATCACCACCGTACTGGACAGGGCGAGACTGAGCCATTTAAACAAGGGAGCTGCATTTTTTTTGGATAAAAAGCAAGAAAGATTATTTCTCACTTGATCTCAATCAGTGGTGTTATATTCAGTGGTTCATGATCTACATCAAGGAAGTTAGAAAAACTCTTTTTCTTACTCCATGTAGAACATGACGCCTTGAAAAAATAAATTTTATAATGCTTTTTTTTTTTTTTTTTTTTTTACAAAATTCAGGTCAGGTCAGTCTTGCCCTGTCCAATACAGCTGCGACACTGATGTAACATAGCAACAAGCTGAAGCAGTCAATGCACTGCCCCTGACTCTGACCCTTATTAATGCCTGTCTTGGTTGCAACATGTTGGTAATTCTAAATACACAGGAATTTTAAATTTGCACAAACTCTACAGGGTGCCTTGGATTGTTTTTGACCTTGGATTTTTTTTATTGAGACTATATTTCACCCCTGCATTGAGCTTTTCACAAGATGGAATAAGCTCTGATGTTAATGTCATGTGTGCTGCAATAGTAGGCAGGAATCAACAGACACCAAGCTCAGCATGGGTGTGTGTGTGTGAGGAGCCAGATGCGGGATGTGGGCAACTTGTCAGAAGAATGACAAGGTATTCCCACAGCTCACTTCCCGCTCTGCTGGGTGTGTCTTCCTCTCTGTAACTGGGCCATCTGACCCAGGAGATGAGAGGTCAAAAAGTCACCAGCTGGTTGGTAGGACTGAGAGTTTGAGAAGAATGAAGTGTTGAAAAATCCGGTTTAAAAGACCGCACTTTGCAACACTCGCATAGGTTGTTCTAGTATAGATTTCACAATGCCAGTCCAGTCGCAATGAATGCAACACTGTTGAAAAAGGTTAAGAAACATCCCTGACTCAGATATTATTTTGACTCCATATATGTACGATTTGGACGTGGATATGGGGAGTGTGTAGAAGCAACAGTGTAATGTTAAGAAATAACAGGGCCAAATGGTCTCATTAGATTCTCTGTAATAAATATGTCCTGGTGGGTTATTAAAGATTTTATTGCACTCGGCTCTACGCCCTTTCAGGCACTCCAGAAGTTGTTGTACATAAAGGTTTCATAACCGGAGAAACCTTCCTATAATAGGCTGAAACCCTGCTTGGCTAGACATGAGGTCCTTGTAAAAAGCCCTCTCAGGCTTATGAAAAGTGAAACAAGCAATCAGGACCACCAGGAGGCTGCCGTCTCTTTGTATTCACTGGCCTTGCGTTTCGATCAAGTCCGTTCAATTGACTCTTCTTCTTTCACGCTGTCTTGTATAAATTCCAGGTGCCAGAACGCACGACCTCGAAGTTCTATTGTCGAGAGCTGGTGATGGGACACAAGAGGGCTGCTTCAAGGTAGACAACCGCTGCACTTAATGCACTCTAAACACGCAAACAAAACAGAGAGATATGTGTTATATATGCTGGTTTGCCTGTGTACTGATTTGATGTCACTTTATGTCATGAACCTGAGAAGTTATCACATCAAAAAGGTCACTGCCTAAAGATGAATTACCATCCAACACTGTAGTCGCACTTAAGTCTGTGCGACAGACCATTTTATCATCTTGCAGGTCATTGTATTGCAACAACACACAAAGACAAAGTTACTGACTAGCTAGTGAATATAGTGGAGCATTTAGCAGCTAATAAGCCAAATATTTTCCCTTTAGAGGTTGGGTGAGAGCAAAACTAAGCAGGAGTGGAGAAAGTATTAAGAATTTTTACTTCATTAGAATTATTAATACCTCGCTGTAAAAACTGTGTAAACAGAGTAA
The DNA here is from genome assembly GCF_056507025.1 of Lutjanus erythropterus. Classification (NCBI taxonomy): domain Eukaryota; kingdom Metazoa; phylum Chordata; class Actinopteri; order Lutjaniformes; family Lutjanidae; genus Lutjanus; species Lutjanus erythropterus. The sequence goes on along the minus strand of NC_139321.1, from coordinate 11,887,141 downwards.
AAGTCCTACTCTGCATTGAGTTTACTTAAGTAAAAGTACTAAATGCAGAAAACTGTCCCATGTGACTGTTAAATTATCCAGCAAACAAAGCAGGATTTTACTGTTGTAGCTGGTTGAGGTGGAGCTAATTTTGAACTACATTGTAAAGGACTGCAAATAATGATTGTTTTCATTGTGGATTAATCGGCTGTTTATTTTCTCTATTAATCAGTTGATTGGTTTGAAAAAAAAATCTGAAAATAATGAGAAGTACTTTCACAATTACCCGGAGCCCAAATTGACAACTTCACAATGTTTGTTTTGTCTAAACAGACCAAACCTCTAAATTCTAAAATTAATCAAAGGAAAAGCAAATCTTCACATGTCTGAAGGTGGAGACTTATAATCTTTTTATATGAAAAATGGCTTAAAAGATTATCAAAATAGTTACCAATTAGTTTTCTGTTTGTATCCGTATCCTAATCTCTTAAGTAACTAGTAGTTAACTCTATCAGAGGAACGTAGTCAAGTTAAAAAGGCAGCTATTCATTCCTTTTCAATGCAGAGTCATAAAAGTGAGGTGTTTCTTGACTTTGGGAGAAGTATCAGCTGAGCTGGTTGCCTTAAGCTCAAATATGTGGATGTTGCTCAGCAGCACAGATACAATGCATCTGTCTGTCCTTAAACTGGAAACAAGAGAAGTCCACATAACATTAGTCTTAAATAGAATGTGAGTGCACATACTTTATTTTTAATCTGTTGTAACTATGCTAGGAGAGGGCAGTTCTTCACCACAGAGGCTTCCTTCCAGCCAGACCGAATCTTATCTACTGTTAGATTTTGTATCACACGACAATTCAGCACACCGGCATACACTATTAGAGAACAATCGGTCATGGGTAGATCAGATTAGTTTAGCTTGGATGATTATTTTCGATTAGATGAAACTAATGGTGAGGAAATTGGGTCGTTGCATTGGCAGCGTGAAGGATATACTCCAGACTAGAACTTATAGAAGTGTATAATGTTGATATAAAAAAAAAATCACTCTGCATCCGTGTCGCTCCGTATGTGTGTCTCTTTCTCCATCTAGTGGCGGTCCGGTGTCTGTAGCAGATAAGGGAGGACGATCCGTGTCTCATGGGGGCTCCTCCACCAGCAGCAACCACTCAGGTCTGTGCCACCTTAACTCAGCCTTTCGCCAAGCTTAATCACATGCTCTATGACCCGTAAAAATCCCCCCTTTTTTGTTTTTGACCACACTGTTGTTGTCTACAACAGTGTCAAAACTCAGCCCTCGTTTTCATGTAGATGTGGCCATGGTGTGAAGTTGCACTAATGCTGTGCATGTGTCAGTGTGGTTGTGGATCTATATATGTGTGTGTGCGTGTAACCGTTATGTCACTGGTTTATGTGTTATTTGCCCACACAGCCCAGATGCACATCTGTGAAGCCAGCACAGATGCACCACACGCCCTAAACAATACCCTCATAAACAAACACACGCACCAGATACGTGCAGCCACATCAAACCCACCACCTGCAGTGGAAGAAGTAGCCAGATCTTTTACTTCAGTATGAGTATCAATACAACAATGTAAAATACTCCAGTTCAAGTCCTGCATGAAAAACCCTACTTAAGGCTACTACAAAGAGTTTTTAACTAGTTATGAAATATTCTCAATTCATTACTGATGCCTCTGTATTACCTAAACAAGCAAACAAGACAATCAACAAGATCAGTTGTTTCTACATAGTTATTCTTATTCTTTTCCATTAAATCGATGAAACAAACATGAGTTTACATTTTCCCAAGCAGAGTTACAGGGAGTAGTATTTTAGTTATTTAGATGATTTAATTTTTAATGCTATATGTTGTGGTTATTATGGTGGAAACGCTACCACTTTTGTACACGGGACCCTTCAAAATCAACAAAATATGATAGCTGTTGTAGTTGTTTTAAGTAAAGGTGCGCATATGTATTAGCAGTAACATGTAGTTAAGGTATTAAAGTAAAAGTACTGGTTTGGTCCCTCTGACTGATATCCTTAGATTATTAATACTGAAGCATCAGTGTTACTGTGAGCGGCTGAAGGTGGAGCTACTTTGAACTAGTTTATATAGCCTACAGTTTTATATACAGGGACACCAGATAAAACTGAGGCTGTGAGATGAAGGTGAAAGTTTAAAAAAAAAAAGATAAACAAATCAGTTTTCAGTCTTTGTACTTTATCTCTAATCTTTGTTTGTTGAGACATTGGATTTTTCACAGGGGTGCACCATATCAAATCTTTCACAATATGTTATTAAGATATTTATGATAACAAAAAAATTCATTGTGATAATGGAAACATTCTGACTTGTTGACATAATGATGTGATACTGTTACACACTGTGACTGTGGCTGTGACTGTGGCTGAAAGCGAAAATAACACTGTTAATGGCTCCACGCTGGAGGAGTTTCGTCCAAAATGAGGAGGGACTTCAGCGGTGTGAAAGTGGTTTGGTCACAAAGGATCAGATGTACAACAAATCACAGTAATATATAAGTGCAAGGAGACAATATGGGCAGATACAACAAACTAATTTCACCACCTCAAGCCCGGTTGTGTACAAGGAGAGTCAAAAACTGATTTTTGGTATTATGATTTCAAATTTTAATTATCATGAAAACAGTGATAACATCAACGAAAGTAAGCAACAGTCTCCCAGAAGCAGCCGCAGTAGCAACATTGGTTTGTTTTGTGTGAATATTGACATCACATCACATGATGCCATTTCAAAATGTTGAGAGGTTTTCAGTATTTAACTTGGTAAAATAATTTCTGTGGGTGTATCAATACTTTTTGAAAATGTTGAAACATTTTAACAATACCATGGTAATACTGACAACTGGGAGTAAACCTCAAAATTGAACTTAAGTACAGCATTTTATTAATTGTACTTAGTTACCTTCCACCACAGCCAAAGTACAGTACATCTACTTACTATAAAGCAGCGAGAGCACTCAGCACAGAGTAATGAGTTCAAAGCCTGCCCCCTCCACCTGTGTGCCTGAAGAAAAAGAAGTGACTCATCTGTTTCAAAGCTCGACTCTGTGTGTCGTCTGTGTGTGGCAGCGAGGAAGCTGCTGTTGTAGCAACTGGGAGAGACAGACAGACGAGAGGAAGACGGGGGAGAATCTGTTTAGTATTTCAAAGTTTCCCTCCGTGTGTAGTTGAGAGGAAACAACTTTTGATGCCTCCCACTCAGTTTGGCTGCTGGCCTGGGCCCTTTTTGTTTGGAGCCACAGATCAGAGATTCTCCTAGAGACTCATACGGCTTTACTGTGGTAAAAAGCTTTTTATCTGCTCATGATGTAACAGAAAAGCTGCTTTCCTCTTTCAACTATAGTGTTGTTAGAAAGAGTGGTTGTAGCTTTATATAACATACAAATGGATTGATACTGTGGTTTCATGGCATAAAATAACGCTGCTGGTAGGTGGAGCTGGTGTTTCCCAAAACTAAAACGATTTCCTTTGCTTCATGCAATCAGGGAACTAGTTTCTACCACATTTTCTTTTTTCAGGTGAGCTGCTTCTGCTGCTGTCCAGTGTCAGTTTTTGACAAGCGGGCACAGGACTTTGCGGTGCATTCAGGTGCACCCCGTAAACTCTGAAATCTATGCTCATAAGCATAGATTAGATTACAAGAAGCATAGGTTCTTGTACAACAGGTCGCCAAGTACCTCAATTTAGTGAGTTTGTTGCACTGCCCCCAGTTACCAAAAATCAATAACTACAGGAATAAATGCTGTCTAATTTGACTTTTTCCAGTGTGCTCTCTTATGATAATTCTGTTTAATATTTGTGCGATATAAGGAATATGACGCAGAGTTTTTGCTCAGTAATTAGCAGGTCAAGCTAATCTTTGGTTCCGTTCAGAGTTCACCTGCTCCAAAATAGCCTCAAAATTACAGTTTATGGCTGTAAAGCTATCCGGCCCACTGATACACAACGTTAAGCTGCCATTTTCTGACAATGGCCTCATTTGTCCCTGGTAATTATACCTCTCACCACTGATGTTAATCTGTTAGGGGTTCAGTGATTTGCTCAACACCACCCTGCTGCTGTTTTCACACTGTATAACTGCTACTAATGTGACTGTGTTTGTTTGTTTGTGTGTGTGTGTGTGTGTGTGTGTGTGTGTGTGTGTGTGTGTGTGTGTGTGTGTGTGTGTGTGTGTGTTGTAGGTTACTTCAAGCTTGAGAGTCCTCTTCTACAGCAGCGTGCACAGCAGCACAGGAAGGCACAGGAAAGCGTAACCAGTGGACACACACATGTAAATGAAGAGCCGTTTTTCTTGACTTTTTCACAGCTTTGACCAAATTCTGCTGGTGTAGATTTGTAGCGTGTGAACAGGCTTGACAGTGACATAATCAGAAAAATCAGCTGAGCCACACTGATCTTGATTAATAACGAGGAGCAGTATCATTGCAAAACATCTGCACACAATGTTTCCGAAATTCCCCTTTTACATTACATGAGAAATGACCACAGAGTATTTCCAGTAAGTCCGTCTTCTTTAGATGTAGGAGTGGTTTTGTGCAATCATCTTCATCATGCTACATTAAACAGACCTTTAGTTTATTCTCCCTTCAATCTTTCTTTGATCTTTTGACTCACCGAACCTCATTGACTCATATTGCTCATCGCCTCCATATGCAGGGTGTACGATCTGGTCTGGTTCGGCTCAACAAGGCCACAGAATACTCCTCTTCCAGTGACGAGGTGGGCAGCAGTGATGATGAAGAGCGGAACAGGTGAGTGATTCATCATCAGTATGATAACCACATTTAAACTTTTCTACTTCCCCCTTCCTTACTATAGACCCATTTTTGTTATTTCTATGTGGGGCAGGGGATATTTAGGGAGCGATAGTAGGCCAACAGACATAAAAGCAGTGTATACATCATGTGAACGCTGTGAACCTGAAGAATAATTTCGGATGTAGCTCAGCACTGTTTTCCTAGTCTAGTTGAGAGTGTGTAAGGGCTTAGAACTTCATGATTGAAATACATGACGGCTATTCCCATGCTCTTATCATTTACAAGTTTTTGCAGCAATTATTTGGGTTAATATCATTTATTATACAGATTTGGTGCACAATTTAACCGTTTTTACAGCTCAAGAATTGAGAGAAATTGTCAAAAATGCCTCCAGAGTACCACTTTAAGACACCAAGACCAAGAGAAATTCATACTGTGATTTGGTATCAACATTTGGATTTTTCACTGAATTGATCATGAGCACTTCTATGTAGGGAAGCCATCCATCCTCTGAATGAGGCTGTGATTATCAGAGGTCACAATAGGTCATTTTATATAGTGAGGTGGGGACTGACATCGTCACATATGGTTACAACTGGGCTCATTTAATCCATAAGAGTCTCAGCTTTCCATTCTTTTTTTATATTTTGGGGTTTTTCTATGCCCTAAATTTGTGGTACAACTGAAGATATGACAGGAAAAGGGGAAAGAGAGTAGGGGAATGACTTGCAGCAAAGGGCCACATGCAGGAGTCAAACTGAGCGCTGCAGAGGACTCACAGCCTCAGTACATGGGGCAGATGCTCTACCAACTAACCTACCAGGCCACCTCAGCTTTCCATTTATTGTCGTTTCTGCCATTCTAATACTGTTTAGGTGCCCTTCTATGCAGAAATATTCAAATCGAATAATATATAATGTATAGAAATAATAAATAGAAATAATGCATTTTTGCTGCATGCTCTTTTGATACCAGTATCTTCACTCCAGTGTTAAAACTGAGCCCTCTACTGAGCCTATGAAAGACAGTAATGTCGGCCGTGGACGTGGCACACACCATGCTTTTCACCCAGGCTTTCCTTTGAATCCAAAAAAGAACTGAGTAATTCTTTCCGTGTTTCCAAACAACATAATTATGAAACATGACCTGTTGCAAGATAGATTGTACCAAGAATCGGGGAAAAGAATTGAATACTCAGAATTTTGCCACATCTACTAAGAAAGTCTTCATGTGGAAATGTTTCTGCTGCTCACTAAGGCAAAGTTACACCACAAACACTGCACTCATTATTCTGCAGAATTAAAATCCCATGTTTTAAATTTAGGATGTATTGGACCATCTAAACCTTGAAAACCAAGCTGGGACAAGCTAAAAAGTGTCATTGGTTTGCATTTTACCTTCCCAAAAACGTGGCATGAAAAGTTAATTATATTATTACTGTGATACACTGCTTAAGGTGAGGGTAAATAAATTACCGAATTTATTATTTTTGATGTAAATTATTTCTCCTCTGGTCTCACTTTTTGATCACGGGAAGTAAATCAGCTCCATTTTCATCACCATCGATCTTGAGGATGTATTGATCTTGTTTCCAACTAATAAATGCAGCACCTGCAGTCAGACTCTGGTCTAAAATCTCGACCTGTCTCTGTGTTTCAAGGTCTGGCATGTCCAACGGAAAGGGGAAATACTACAGAGGAATACCTGATGGCATCGTACTGCAGCCTCACCACAATCTTAATCAGGTACCTTGCGCGCACACACACACACACACACACACCTCCAAACTCCTCTTTGCATTTTCATGTCAAATAGCTAGAGGCTGCAATATCTGTAATGTTAAGGGGAGACGAGTGATCCACATATGCTCTGTTCTTTTGACTGGTAGAGAGTCACAGGCATTTAAACCACCTTGATTACAGCAAAAAGTAACTGTGTGCTGAACCACAATTCAAGAATAAAGTAATTTAAATCGAATTGAACTGAAATTAAATTAAATACTGCACCCCTTACTCAGTCCTTTGTCTCTCTGTGTATTCTACAGATTTCGCGGATAGGTTCAGATGACACCTACCTGCTACCAGACCTCCTGCAGAAAACTTCCTCCTCCAGTCCCACCCACAATGCACTGGGCCAGCAGCAGCAAACACGTGAACTGAGCTACTCACAGTCGCCCACAACCCCTCGATCCCCCACACACCAGGATCTACATGTGAGTTCATTTGGAGGAATGTGCAGTCAGAGAGATGGACAGACTTCCAGCACCACACACACATTTCTATTAGTGATTTATTTAATTTCCCACAATTATGCATTCCCATTATGCAGAAGTTATGTTAATAAATAATGTATTTAATCAACACATTAAAACATGTCAATGAAAGGTGCATTGATTACATTTGTCCACTAGAGGGAGGTGGTTGCACAGTTGTGGAGCACATGTATAAGTAGTGATGTGATGTGTCTTCACAGGCTTGTAGTAGTATTGATCTTTATGTAACATGAATGTGCCTACCAACCATGCGTTTCACATGTCCCCATGAATATTTAGAACCAAGAATGCATTTGTAATAATAATGTTTAGAGAGGGAAATTGGATAAGGCTTGAGAAGTAAGAGAACCAAAGAGTTGTTGGTGATGTTAAAAGGTTGAGGAGCCAATGTTACTGATCTATAGCAAATAGGGTTTGTGTGTGCAGCCGTAACCAAACAATAAAAAACTGGTGGAATAATTCTTTTTCTTGTTGTTGTTCATTGTTAGGCTGTCAGCAGTCCTACTGGGAAAAACACCTCCACATCTTCCTCTTCCTCTTTCCTGTCCTTCATCGATCCAAGAATGATCCCCATATCATCGCCACCACAGAGCCCCAGTGAGTACATTTACACAGACACACACTGTATGATGTACACCTCCACAATATAATGCAATTCAATACAACTTTCTGCCAAACTTCCATTATCAGACCAGACAGAGAACTGATAAGAGTCCAGAAAAGACCTGAAGCTGGAATAGCTTTTTAATCTTAACTGGTTTCCTTTTGGCTTTATTGAACAAACTGCAGAATTGAACACAGTTAAAAGCATGTTACATAAATACATTAAAATCATGCAATTTAATGTTTTTACTTTTTACAGTAATCTGTACTCATAAAGTGAGTGGGGGATGCTGACATGTGAAGCTGGTCAGTTTACACACCCTTAGCTTAACTGATGTGTTTGAATTATCTGTTAAGAACTGTGTGAATTCAAAAAATATGACTTTGCAGTACTTACAGGCAAATGTAAACCAAACTTGACCAAGGGGGGAAAAAAGCAATGAAAAGCATGTTTGGTAAACACAGGTTTTACCACACTTAACAATGACCTCAGTAATTAATCATTACTGAATAACACATGTCCAACAACTTCAACTTAAACTGGACATTGTAAACTCCATAAAGGTAGAAATGATGGCAGATTGGTGTATTTAATTACATTAGACTGTACAAATGTACCCACATCACTTATATTTTATACACAAGAGAAAGTTGTTAGAAAACACAGTTTCACTGTCAGACACTGGATTCATGTAACTACACAATGCATTGTTAATCTTGTCTTCCTTTTTTCTTTTTTTCTTTTTTTGTCTCCGTATAGTGGGCAGTAAGGGGGAGCAAATCAAGAGAGAGAACCACAGGAAGGGTTCTGTGGTGAACGTGAACCCGACCAACATTCGACCACAGAGCGACACTCCAGAGATCCGAAAGTACAAGAAGAAATTCAACACTGAGGTTCTCTGTGCTGGACTATGGGGTTTGTTTTATTTTGCTTGTTTTTCTTTACTTTAAAGTATACAAGTGAATGAATGATTTATTGTTCCCTGTGTGTACATTTGTGTGTCAGTCATTTTGTTTTTCTAGGCAAACAAACTTAATTGACTTTGTTTCTTAGCTATTTTCAAACCAGAAACATAACATTACTGAACAATGCCATTTTTTTGACAGTGTGCAGACTCTGTATAGTGTTTATTTTGGAATTCACATCAGTATACATATTTGCTGGATGCATGACACAGCATGTTAGTGGTGTGGTGTAAAGTCCAGGTCTGTTTTGTTCTGTAGGTGTGAATCTGTTGGTGGGGACAGAGAACGGCCTGTGGCTGCTGGATAGAAGTGGTCAGGGGAAGGTCTACTCCCTCATCAGCAGGCGAAGGTTTCAGCAGATGGATGTGCTGGAAGGACTCAATGTCCTCATCACTATATCAGGTACATGTATTTTAGACCCGAGCACACAAAACACACCGACACAGATGAATGTAGCTCTCAAAACACAAAGAAGTCTCAATTGGCTGCATTCACACAGAAACAGACCAAACAGAGTGCAGTTTGGCCTCCTGCCTTGCTCACATCTCAAAATATCTAACAATAATGTTAGGAATAGATTTTTTATTTTACCCTCCTGTCAGCATCAAATAAATAATACCTTGTAAAGGTGCCCTTGAGCAAAGTATTTCACCATTCAAAATATTCTGGGGGTGTAACTGTATAAACTGTGTCTGTAGGTAAAAAGAACAAGCTCCGTCTGTACTACCTGTCCTGGTTAAGGAATAAAATCCTTCACAATGATCCAGAGGTGGAGAAGAGACAGGGTTGGACCTCAGTAGGTGACTTGGAGGGCTGTGTACACTATAAAGTTGGTAAGTACACACTGCAAGTATTGTTTTTGCAGAGGTCTTTGAAAGCTTCATGTGCAGAGTCGGAGTAATCATGTTCATAATGTCTCTTTCCATGTTGTTTCTTCAGTGCGTTACGAGAAGATAAAGTTCTTAGTGATTGCTTTGAAGAATGCCGTGGAGGTGTACGCCTGGGCCCCAAAACCATACCACAAGTTCATGGCCTTCAAGGTTGGTAGCATTTAAATTAAATGTAAAATGCATCATCTGCATTGTCAGAGTTTGCACGCACACTTTTCCACTATTATTCAGAATATGACAATATTCTTAGTTTGATACAGGTCATGTAAACAGCATTTTCTATTTTCCATAGTTGAAATTTAGCAATAGCTATAACTCCCTGTGCAACACATCAGTTTCATACTCTGTACTGGAACTATGTTAAATTGCATTGTCCCTATCAAATAAAATAAAGAACAATAAGTTATATGGTGATGATCTTATGGTGAGGACTTAAGAGACAGCAACTTTTATTAGTCTGTGGACTTGATTTGCCATCCAACACTTGAGACACCAGTGAAATATTGACTTTTGTAGACTTGTAAGCCACTGGCAAGTGAAATTGTCCACCTTTCCAACACGTACCATAATATGAGTTGTGAACTGAAGTCATGTTTGTAAGCTAATGCTGAGCTGCCAACTTATAGCTGTTGCAGACAAAGTAAAGCTTTGACTGCTGAATTAAAGCTCTTACAAATTAATCTAACGTGTATATTACATGCAAAATACACCTTTTTCACAGCAGACATGAAATAGTGGGATAAACACAGGTGTTACCAGTGATACTAAGTCTCATTCTGGTCAGAGTCAGTGTGCTGCTGTTGTGCATTATGGCTCACTGGCACGGCTCTGCAACACTAAATGGAATTGGACCTAAATTAGTATCATTGGTAACACCTGTGTTTACGTTACTATTTCATATCAGTATGGCTGGCGTGAAAAAGCTCTAATCAACCTGCTCAGCTGATATTTTAATTCCTTCATTTTTATCTTTGATTAGGATCTGTGAAGTACATCGAACAGCAGGTCATATCAGCGCTGTCCTCCGTTGTCTTTTCTGTTCTTACCATATTTTTGCATGTATCTAGGACAAAACATTGATAGACCTGGACAAAAAAAAAATCTAATAGGGTCACTTTCTCAGCCAGACACACAGACATGACACATCCAGGCTATGAGAGCCACACACACAGATTCTCAGCAGGGCTCTGTCCCATTTCTCCGTGTCCTTTGTGGCCTGAGCTACTTTTTCTTCCACGCTACGTAGTTTAACCCTCTCTCCTCAGATAAGACCAAAAATACACTACCTCATGGAAATAGCATGACTATATAAGGGTGCCCATTTTTACGCAACTGCTCTTCAACTTGTCAAAGTCACTTGCTGATTAATTATTTATGGAGCAGTTCCAGTTAGATGACTGGTGTCGCAGTTTATTTTTAATGTATCATTAAAGGTAATGATTGAAACCTGTTTGTCTTCATGTGTCCCCAGTCATTCAGGTCTCTGCCCCAAAAACCGCTGTCTGTTGACCTGACAGTGGAGGACGGTCAGAGGTTAAAGGTAATCTACGGCTCCGTTTCTGGGTTCCACGCCATCGATGTCGACTCTGGAACACCTTACGACCTCTACCTGCCCACACATGTGAGAGTCTGCTTCATATTCTTGATGCTCTATATATTTCCTTATTTCTGTGCTTGTCTGTCTGAAAAGTCCTTGAATTTCAAGTTTCACATTTAAGAGAGAAAAGACAAGTCTAATGATATCTTGGGTAAACTTCACTAATAGGACTAGTCAGGTTAAATATTTCCCAGCTTCACATTAAAACAGCGTTTCAGAATCTCCCAACATGACAAGCTGACATCATTTCCACCATGTTTTTAGCCAAAATCTTCACTGTAGTAGGTTTAAGCCACGTTCACATGCATGTGCACACCATCTGAACTGGTGTGTGGTTTGACAGTGTGTGCGTGCAAGTGAATGGCATGTCTGGGCTTTAGGAGACTTGGATTACACCAGACGAACAGTATGGACGCATTTTATATGTTTTCTTTTCCCGTTCTTTTTTCCATTTGAAAAATACTGCAACACTGTTTTCCTGTGAAACTTTTTGTGGACTAAATAAAATTAAAATTAAAAATAAACCCAGCCTTCAGTTGGCATGAAGATTAGTGGATAATGACTGAATTTTAATTTTTGAACTATCCCTTTAATGTAAGTAAATCAACTGTGGAAGGTTCATGCTGATTTGTCTTTCAGCCAGTCTATATTCTGAATGTTTTTTACAGCAAGGTTTGTTCATAAATAATTCATAGCCTGATTTATATAACATTTTATTCATAAAAATATAGTGAAAATAGATTTTTCTTGCCGTTGACACCATTTTTGGAGTGCTTGTGCCAGTGACACCAAAGAGTTTACATGTGCAAAGGTAGTGTTGTAAACTAGATTGCTTGACTTTTATTGGACCTTTTTCTTAAAATTATTTAAAATTTTGTACATGTAAATATTTTTTTTTTGTTAAATAATTGCATTTTGAGTTAATTTTGCAATTTAGCCTTAGTATGTCAAGATCAAGTGGGTAATTATAACAATTGTATATGAAAAGCCCATGGTCTTTTTAATAAATATACTTTAGATAGTACAAAATATTCAAAGATCTTTGTGTAAAGAGATCTACATGATGAAGATTTACATGATAAAGATATTCTCTCTATAATACCTGACTTTACTGTCTTTTCGTCCATTAGCTGTTATCTCTCTATTCAAACATACAGTATCACCTCATCTCTCAGGATGCTCTTCTCCTCCTCCTCCTCCGCCCACTCACAGTCTGCAGATGTCAGTCATCACTCTCCTGTATTTCTCCTGTTTTCCACCTCCCTCCACTTTCCTCCCACTCAGTCTATAGCTGTCAAACACTTTTCTTTTCCTCTTTCATCTTTCCCTTCTTTTTCTCCACCCACACTGTCATCCAGTGTGACATTGTTCATTTGCTCATTTTCTCCTCATTTTTTTAGCTTTTTTTCTTTTTGCTACATTTACCAACGATCAGTGTTCTCTCTCTCTCTCTCTCTCTCTCTCCCTCCCTCTCTCTCTCTCTCCCTCCCTCTCTATTACTCTCTCTCTCTCTCTGTTCGGTCCGTGGGCAGGTAGCAGTTGAAGCTGACAGCAGAATGTTGTGACTCATGTTCAAATTTCTATTCAGACATTGTCTGTTTTATCCCTTGTATGGCGTCTGAACTTTGGGTTAAAATTGTCAGAATCGACTAAACGAAGTCAAGGTCAAAAGATGCTTTTATGCACATTATGATCTTCAGCACATATTGTTGATGGTTGTAGGCCAGTCTAATGCCGAGTTTATTATGATTTTAGTTGAATATTTAATTGTATAGATTTGTTTTCCATAGACAACCACATAAAACTGAACCAACTTAACAATAACACAAAGATGTGATCTGGCTTGTGTATATTCTTAACTACGCTACCAGCTTCACTGGGACAGCAGTGTCAGTCAGTGTACCGCTCTGGTGTAGACTGAAATATATCAATAAGTATTGGATGGATTGCTATTAAATTTACCATAAGATTTCATCCTTTCCTTTAACAACATCATCAGGTCAAATGTTTATTTGTGATACTCACCAATGACTAAATACCAGCGAAATGAATGACATTCCTATCAGCCTCAGTTGTACTTGTGTTTATTCCTAACCAGAAAATGTTAGCACTGTTATTATGAGTATGTTAGCATGCTAACATCTGAATGCTAACAGCACCGTTGTGCTATAGACAGTATATTAAGTAGTGGGTGGAGCCTCTGTGACATCACCCATAGGTTTGTGAAGAGCCGTTTTGTTGCTCACAGTGTGGCGGCTCTGACCGTCACCATCTTTGCAGCGCCTGACTCGATTAACTCCCAGCCAATCCAAAAATGGGAATGAAAGAGTTGAGCTGATGCAGCTGAATAAAGCTGGCTACCTGTGATGCCACCCATCACTCAATTATGCATAAATTTAAGCCTTTATATAGTTTAAACAGATGAGTTATATAAACAGTCACCCTGCTTACAGTTGTCATGAACAAGAAAATTAGCAATAGAGACAGAAAACTGTTTTTGTGCTGGGCTGTGAACTTGTTTATTTCTGCTGTGAACTTGAGCATTTTGATATGAGGAGTGACTCACTTTTGGAGTCAGCCTCAAGAAGGCATTCATGCAACTGCAGTTTTTGGCACCTCCACGTTCATTTTTCACCCCCGGAGGTATGGTGTTTGTGAATCAGTTGGCATGGTGAGACATTTTTTATCCATCACTTAGCTACAGTATCTATAGCAGAGACACGCAGTAATTACCAATGGGCTAAATACCAGAGCTGCCAAACATCAGTTTATAATTATAGTATAATGCGCCGCCTGGTCCATCTTTTTCCATTGTTAGTTCAGTCTCAAAAATAATTAGCAACTTCTAGAATACAAGGGTTGCCTGCATTTTGTTCCTAATGTTTTGTTTCCTCTGCAGTAACTTCTGTGTTGAATATTTGTGAAATTTATTTATATGCAGATGCAGACTTCCCTGAGTTATAATGACTACTGGAAGTCACACTGAACACTGAAGCTTTTTCCATCTCCGAAAAGCTTTGTGCAAATGAATTTGTGAATTTAAATGTGAACAAATCGCCCACTGCTGGAACAATTAGAGAGCAGGTCATCTGTTTTTTTGTTTTTTTTCCTCTCCCCTGCTGTATGTGGGCATGTAAATCTTGCTGTAGCCTCCAGTGAGTCACATTCAGAGTCCGACACAGATTTTTAAATATGTTTTTAACATGAGCTGCAGAGGTTTGCGCTCAGAGTGTGACAAAGTATTTAAATGTAAGACTTGAAGCATTTTGCCTCAGAACTTTTTCTATTAGAATTTCTGAAGTTGTTGTTGTTTATTTCGTTGATTCATATAATGTCTGTGGACTAACAGATTCTCTCACATACTGTATATGGTGTCGAGTGGGTGGCTGGAGCAGGGACAGGTTTCCTCTGGTTTAGTTTATATTATGAGTTTCCTCATCCCTCAGTCATTTTGTGATACTGTGGTGTGAAGCCAACGCATCATACTGGATATTTGCCGTCGCTCAAGAAACAGAGGTCAGCCTGACGAACTTTAGATAGCTGATGTATTACAAGTTTTGAGTTTGGAGATAATGCAGCGTGTAGGCAACTGAAAAGATGACACCAGTGTTCAACTTTTGTCAGCTGATTATACAAGTCTTAAAATGCCTATATCTCTGAAAGTGATGGAGTTCTTTTTGACATACCTTTTTGTGTGCATTTATTATACCATAACTTTAACTTGGAGGAAGGATGAAGGGACTTTTTGCACCTGGGTGAAAATAGGCAAACTGGAGCAATTGGCTATTCACACTCGACCCCCTTAGTTTAACTCTAAATAGCGACGAATACTTGTCAGTTAGAGACTTAAAAAAAGAGACTTAAAACTTAATTTTAGACTTAGTTGACTTATTATTTATTGGTTTTTGTTTTTGTTTTTTCAGTTATTGGTTGAAGTTTGGTAAGGTTTAGCCCCCCCCCCAAATGTCTCATTCATGTACTTAACACCTTTCTCGCTCATTCACTCACTCACACACACATACACACACACACACACCGCCCCAGCCATCCCTAACGTGTGCTACTTTCTATATGCATGGGGGAGTTAGAGCTGGAGAGGTAGAGAGACGCACATGCGAAAACAGAAATAAGCTCTAAAAATACATCCCTTCTGTCCTCCTTCTCTCGCGATCATTAACTCAGTGTGTCCTGACCTGTTCTTGCTCCTGTCGAGAGGGTTTTTTTTTTTTCTCACCGCTCCTCTGGTATATTAAGCAAGTGCGCACACAGCTGCCTACTACACCGGTGCCTTATACTGCTACTGCTGCTGCTGCTGCCGCTGCTGCGATATCATTTCAGCTCTCCAGCCTCTTTCTCACTTTTTCACTCTCTTACATTTACAGTCAAGCTCTCAACACTCTTTCTTACACACACACACACACACACACACACACACACACACACACACAGCTACAGTGTGCTTTTAAACCCACTCACTTACACTTAGACATCCTCATAGTTCACTGTCTTTGAGTACTCCTGAGGACACTTCACATTCCCGGGCTTTTCCTCATACAGTAGCTGTACATCCGTACTCTGACACACACTCATTTACACACATACACACCTGCTCTTCCTGTGTGCACATCTTCACACACCCACATGCATCAACACATCCACTCATAACACTGATTTTTTTATTGCCTCATCACTGTTAAAAGCAATTCATCTATTCACAACTCACAAGCCTAAGCTGCACACACTCGCCCACTTAAAGAAACACACACATACACACACGCGCGCGCACACACACACACACACACACACACAGAAGCTTCTCCCATTATTGTCTGCGAACTATGTAACAATGCTGATTCCAAGGCAGAGGATTAAGATTGCGTTGCGTTTGTGGATGCCTGTTCTGATGCTCAGGATTGTGGTGGCTCAACCTCTGGTAATGTATGAAACTCGCTCACAGCAACTACAAGTAACTTTTTAAACTGTTTTTCTTGAGGAGTTTTGTTTCTGAACTGGCTAGTTAAATGTTTTTGAACTGGTTAAATACATGTTTTTGAACTGGTTAAAATAATGTTTTTGAACTGGTTAAATGGATGTTTTTGAACTGGTTAGATAAATGTTTTGAACTGGTTAAATGAATGTTTTTGAACTGGTTAGATAAATGTTTTTGAACTGGTTAAAATAATGATTTTGAACTGGGTAGATAAGTGTTTTTGAACTGGTTAAATAAATGTTTTTGAACTGGTCAGATAAATGTTTTTGAACTGGTTAAAATCATGTTTTTGAACTGGTTAAATGGATGTTTTTGAACTGGTTAGATAAATGTTTTGAACTGGTTAAATGAATGTTTTTGAACTGGTTAGATAAATGTTTTTGAACTGGTTAGATAAATGTTTTTGAACTTGTTAGATAAAATGTTTTTGAACTGGTTAAAATAAATGTTTTTGAACTGGTCAGATACTGTACATGTTTTCGAATGTGGTAGAATGCATTTGTCTGAACTGGTTAGTTACTTGTTTCTTAATTAGTTAGAAAAACGTTATCTTAGTGGTTGCTGGATAAAATCTCTGTTAGATTAGAGTTGCAGAAGTGCTTTGGTGCAAAAGACTTGCTGAGCTGGTAAACTGTCAAGTTTTCCTAATAATAAATAAGCAATAGGAGAGGCTTAGTATTTGAGGAGTTAGTCACCTGCTGCACAGTGCCACTGAAATTCATATCAAAATGACCTTTAAACTCTTTGAAAGAAGGTCTTTGTATCCCTCTGATTCTTTCTACTCAGAAAATCCCATCTGTCCCTCTCTAAAGTGTTTTTGTATTCTTTTCCTAACACTTGCTCTTTTTTCACATTCCCTGTAGTCTTTTACCTTTACACTTTCATTTTAATGGTTCTGACCTAAGAGCTGAACCTTATTCTTTGGTTCTGTTGTACCTCAGTGAGTGAGAGTGTGTGTATTATTTGTAGTAGAGATGTGCTTTTATGTTTTATGTATGAAGAAGTGTCTAAACAAAGTGTTGTTTGTGTTTTTCCTCATAGATCCAGGGTTCCATTCATCCTCATGCCATCATCATTTTGCCAAACAGCGCTGGAACAGAGGTTCTGGTTTGTTATGAAGACGAGGGCGTCTACATTGACACCTACGGCCGCATCACCAAGGATACTGTGCTGCAGTGGGGAGAGATGCCTGCATCAGTCGGTAAGTTTCACTCATACATTCGCAAGGGCCGTGCATATTGTTAAATTAACATGAAATGACAACATACACAAATGTATGAAAGTGCATTTTTTATGATAGTACTAGATACACAGTGTGCAGGTGACAAGATCGATTTATTTATTATCATACAACAGGGTTGTGTAGCGAGATTTAGGTGTAGTTTCTTCTGTGCTACTCAGAAAAAAAAAACATTTTAAATTATAGTTGTCAGCTCTTCTATATTAAAAAGAAAACTGATTTTTGAAGTTGGCTAAAAAATATTGTCAGGTAAGAATTGATGTAGCAAAATGCTAACTAAACTAAACTTAACACCTCCATCAGCACATCTTTTAACCATTTTCAAATTTGGTTTTCTCTTCATCATAGAATCATCTGGCACATAGTGCAGGAAACAGGAAATGAGAAACTTGACTGAGGGGGCGGGACTTCAGAAGTGTCAATTGGATCAAATTTATTCACTTCTGAGGGTCATTATAGTGGCTTGCTGTCTGACTTACTGATTCTAGATCAGCAGCTGTCCTGAGCACGAGAACTTGCCCTGAACCAGATTCTGTGAAGACAGATTTGGGACAGGGTGGCCTAAAAATAAGATGGCTGGTTGTGTGTGAGTGCGTGATGTCCAGTCATTATTCTAGCATAAGGACACTCTGTAGGGAACATATATATATATATATATATATATATATATATATATATATATATATATATATATATATATATATATATATATATATATATATATATAACACACGGTTCTCCTCTTCCCCACAGTCTTTAGCTGTCTTTATTTTATTTGTTTCTCCTCATTTCCATGTCCCCTGTATCCCTCTCTGTGTCCAGCCTACCTTCAGTCTAACCAGGTGATGGGTTGGGGAGAAAAGGCCATAGAGCTGAGGTCCGCCAACACAGGGAACCTGGAGGGAGTCTTCATGCACAAAAAGGCCCAGAAACTCAAGTTCCTGTGTGAAAGGAATGACAAGGTAGGAGTTCAACTATCTAGATTTACTTTGCAGCACCGCTTACATGTCCTACACAAAGTTCAGTATTTTCACTCAAGAAGTACTCGCCTCATTTCACTAGATAAGATTGTTTTTAAAGTTCTTCATGGTCACAGTTGTGAAGTCCAGCCAGCAAAATAAAGCAAATGTCATTTTGGTGTAAGTGCATCTGAATTCATCCTGCATTCCAGTTTTATATAAGTATTAATATGTTATTTTCACTTAGTGAGTTTTAAAACTCTAGATTAGGTATCATGAATATGTAATGTCCGGTCATGGTCATGTGATGAAAAAAAAAATCCTTTAAGTCAAATAATAATGAGAAACTTAAACTTAAACTAAACTCTTTATGGAACTGGGATTCCATACAGACATAAGTAATGTAAGCATGTTTATTTTGTGATGCTTCACTTAACACTTGAAACAAAATATGACATGTTGAGCTTGAAAATAGTAGTGCGAAGAAGAATTCTTAACTTAAAGGCCAGATACTAGATTTCTTCAGGGATTTTAGCCACATCTCATGGCCTTTCCTTGTAGATGGAGTTGTTATTATGTGACCAAAGTTTCATACTGTCTTAGTTAACTCACTCCATCTGCTGGAGAAGGCCACATGTTGTGTCTGAGAGCCACAAAAGTCATCTAATAACTGGACCTTGAAGATTCACATCACCCACAGTACTCCTCTGTGTCAAACACAGGCGCAGTCAGCTGTACTGAAAAAAATATTGTGAATTTGAACCCGTGTCTCTCTGTCGTTGCAGGTCTTCTTTGCCTCGGTGCAGTCAGGAGGCAGCAGTCAGATTTACTTCATGACTCTTGGACAGAACTCACTGTTCAACTGGTAACAACTGGAACTGTTACTCTACTGGGATCAACTGGTGGTGTCTGACTTCATCATTCTGGGTTTGCCTGGTGATGCGTTTTTATTTTTGTGCTGACAGACACTCATCTCCATGGATAGCGGACACCATACAAAGGTCAACTAGTTATTCCTGGATCTGTTACTCTGTCTTGTCTAGTTTCCGTGTAAAAGCACATGGATTCACCGTTGAGTTGATCATAACTCCTGCTTGAATCCGTCACTCCCTCCTTGAATACTGACACCTGAATCGTCCCTCCTTCAGCTGCAGTGACACAAAAATCTGGACCTGAAAGTCAGCGGGAAAGAGCTTCGGTACACTGCCAACTCACCCGTCCATGGAAGTGTTAAAAGGTACAACTAGCAGCGGCCGCATCTTTGATGTGAACAGCACACTGAACATCTTCTCACGTCTGAACACCGTAGTTACCTGGAGTGTTTCCCAGTAGGATGCAAACCATCACTGCACCAGTGTGGCAGAAATCAAAACTCTTTTTGTGTCCTGATGCCTTGATTCAGTTGAGAATGAGGTGATTCCTAATCAACATCTGTCAGCACTGGAGACCACAGCAGTCCGTTCAGTTTGTTCCACATTCAGCTCATCGCTCCTGGATAACCGTCTTTTTTTTCTCTCTGAAGGACTCTGTTGCTCAGCTAATTATGTGTATATCAGTTATTCGCTCATATTTGCTTTAACAACGCCTGCCTGCGGTGTTTTACCAGATCAACTGCTTACTTTTCATCCGATTAAGTCTTTATGAGTGGATATTATTCTCATAATACAGACTCATTCGTCTGCGTTGTCATAATACAAGTAGAATACGTGTCAAAAGGAGTGAAGTGAGAAGAACAGAAGTCCTTCATCAAGCTCATCCGCTCCGTGGACAACATCTGGGCATTTCAAAGACTGGGTTGGGGCCAAAATGTGGATGAAGTAGAACAACTACTGAATGTCAGTCCACGTTTTGTCGCTGTTGCGTGCCAATTTTGTCTTTTGATTTCCTTTAATCCATTTCCAAATCCACGAACCGTCTTATGTTGTCTGTCTCCGATACCTCAGCAGTGTTATTTATGACAGTTAGCACTTTTTAGTGTTCTTTTTCACTGCTATTAGTGGATATCAAGGACCCAAACAAATAACTCAGTTACTGTACTGAATCTTTATTTTGTTGATTTCCATATAGATTTATTAGACAGTGTTATATTACGCATTATCAAACGTAATACTGTTGAAAGAAGCGTTTTTTTTTCTTGACAATATTTAGGGTGTCAGTGTAACACCCTGCAGATTCAATCAGTTATGTTTAACTGTATCTTTTTCTGTAAAAATATTCTGTCCATGTGAACGATAAATAATAAGGCCGAATGTCAAAATTAAATTACTGACATGAGGACGTAGTTCAACTTAAGCGTAGTCATTAGGTCACTCTATCCCTAATTATGAGTTGAAAGTCAACTTTGCTCTCTACATAGCCTGAAATCACTTGTCAATTATTCCTCATAAGTCCCGCCCCTTTTAGCTCTCTCTATATATATATCTATATATATATATATGATATATCACTTCTTCAGTTAGCTAATGTTTGCAGAACACTAGGTAACAAATCCACATCACTTGTTAGCACAGAGCAAAAAGGGGCGGGACTAGGGAGGGTCAATTAGACAAAAATGATCTCTTTAAATAACTGCTACATTACACACTTTGCATTAAATTGAGTTGGGTAGGTGTGAGCACCCCACCAGTCCTCTTAGGTCCCAGTTTGAGCCGTCAGTCTGCCGCAGATCTAGACTGTGTAATTTTAGTCTTATTAATACACAATAAGAACCTAAATAGCTTTGTACAGTTCCGTACTGTAGAACTGCAGTTGTAATTTTACCGCAGAAATGGTGTACACACGAGTAGAAATACGAACCAACTCCACAGTAACAGGTTAGAAATGCTTTTCTGCATCTGTTTTGTACAGCTTAGGATGTATATAATCTTGTAAGAAGCACTGTTTTCTAAATATTTTATAATTGACGAGAAGCCATCTTTATGTGTGTGTACAGAATGAGATGCTTATGAATGTGAAATTCCATCCCAGAGCAGAATTCATACATGTTATGTACATGATCTTAGAAAATTCAGTGTTTGTGAACGTGAACACGAGCTACTGACAGCGAACTTGAAGGCTCCTGCTCGGGTTTACCGACCTGGTCAAAATGTTCACGATCAAATAATCGCCTCGTGTGAGTTCTGTTTTGTGGTTGATTTTCTAATAACATGTATCAGTCTGGCTCTTTGCACAATGGCCACCTTGTACATGTTGTCTGTAATATAGTCCTACTTTGAAATTAAGTTTTAGGTTCAAAGTGGAAACATTTGAAGCCATTCTGTAGTCAATTTTGAAGAAAGAGCAGTATTTCTTACACTACCCAACGTGGGATGCACACCTGTTTTTGATGGGTCACCTTGAGGTTTGTTTTTTTTTTTTTCTTTTTGAGCCTGGATCTGACGAGATGCAATGAGCTGGGCTGACAAGAGTGAAAATGGCCCTGTTGTATAATATTTGTTTTGTTTTCCTTGATATATTTTGTCATTTACACAATGAGCTTCAAAGCAAGAGACCAAAGATGAAGGCTTTGATATACTGGCTTCTTTGAATCTGACTGTGTAAGATAAATCACAACTGACTATTTCATTTGGAAAGATGACAAAAATCATCTATATTTTTAAAACTTGCAGAGTTTAAGGTATATTATTATATTATATAAAGATGTGCCAACTAGACCAACACATGAGACACGTGAGGCCTGAAAAGTCTCACAGGAATCGTGTGTCTTGGTAACGCAACAGAATATATGCAATTTAATGTTGCTAGTGTTCATATATTTAATAGCTTACATTTATGCTTTAGAAAGTGAAGAAATAATTGGTTTGTACCTTCAAATGTGAATTTGCAATTTGTCTTAATTCTGATCCATTTTGATTATATCAGTTGTCTGTCCGTTCATCTGACTTTGCTCAAACTGCTAACTTGATTATGTTTTGTTATATTATCCTCTATATTATATTTACTCTTGAATGTCCAGGTTATCAAAATTTGCGCCAAATGTTTTATATTCAGTGATACTTTGAGTTTTAGTTTTTATGATAGAAATAATGCAGCTGGTTCTGTGAGAATATTTTAAACTGGAAAATTAACTTTCTGATGATGACTGTCTTTTTGCTAAGTTGTGAACAAATTTCTTACATTATTTGTTTCAGTGGAGTGAACATTATTTCTCCCTGAGACGGTGGACCAGATAGCTAGCTAACGTGGCTACAGTGCATGGAAATGCAGGACTGTAAACTAACAGGATAACAGATTTAGACTTGCGCGCTAACATGGGCTAAAAATTTCAGAACCAAGCAACTAGCTTGCAGTAGAGTTTCTTGTTAACATTGCTAGCTAGCATACGGCTAGAGAGGCTTGGCTAGCAGCACCAAAATTTTTCTTTTTGTACACCAGTGTATATCTGTGTACAGTTTCCACAAAAGATAAAAATATTACACAATTATATTCCACACACATAGCGTACTTTAAGATATAAAATTGGCTTAAACATTTTTGTAGGCATATTTTTGTCGACACTGGAAATACATTTATTCCTTAGTGCAGCTGACAACTGCAGTGAAGTTTGATCAAAATAGATTTCTAGCACTTAAAACACATTTTGAGTGAATGTCACACGAAATTTTGGATTCCAAATCTTGACATAAATGTATTCGAATGTAGTGTGTATGTGAATTTTATTTCCGTGAACAGAGAACTCGTCATATTTAGCATTACCGTGCTAGCTTGCAGTCAGCTTTGGTCAGGTCTGGTCAGCTGTTAAATCGAGGCCGGCGCAGCTCCGGCAGGATTGGCCAGGATCCTGAGCAAGACCCTGGCCATCAGAGTCCAGTCAGGACAGGAAACCAGATCAAAACTAGTCCTCAGCTCCCACAGTGCGTCCAGCATGTGTTCAGCTCTACTTTACATTTACATTGTACAGTAGCAACGTACAGTAGGCTAGCCTGTATTTGCTGCACTCCACCATCCAACACGCTCTGTCCTGTATGGTCATCAACAGTACACCTGATGCTAGTAAGCACAACTTAACAAATAAGTCCTTTTAATAGTCTTTGACTTGGTCCGTTTAATTTTTTAATTCTCTCTTCACAAAAAGGCAGAATTTATAAGAATGTTTTGATTTCATGTCCCTACTTTATAAAGCAATAATGTGTATGTTCCCATACCACTGATTATTGTTATACAACTATATTACCATGAGAGATTTTATCAGATGAGTTATAATTTGGAAAATCTATTAATTCAGTCTTGTAACGAGTGATATATGGAGGTATATCAGTATTGCAAAACAGGTTTCTGTCCTTGTACTGTCAGCTTTTAGCTCAGTACAAAGGTTGTGTTGTTTGAGGACATTTTTAGCTTATTTTCTCTGCATTGTCCCACTTTAAAGCCATGACTCTACAGTAGATGTGCCAATTATGTTTGACATTTGACATTTAACATTGTCTGCATCAATCTTCATCCTGATTCAAGAAACAGCAAGCTATGGAGAGCCAGTGTCCCACCTAATGATGTGTTATATATGGGGGTTAATCCACTTGTCAAGCTGACTTATTAGAAACAAACTTCTCTGTCTTCTCCTGCACTTCGTCTTTCTGTGCTGAACATTTGAATGTAGCTGTATCACTAATGAGAGAGAGAGAGAGATCAGTGCACTTCCACCCACGCCCTCCACTGGTTATGAAGCTGATAGATTCTGTTTCAGGCCTCCGGTGACTCACATCTCCAGCTCACCCACCAACTCTTTTCCCTCGCGCTTTGTCAACACGTCTCTTCTTACTGCTGCTTTTCATTCCCTCAACTCTCACCTCTACCCGTCTCTTAGCATCTTTTACCATTTTGTTATGTCTTATTCTCTCTAAAGGTTTGCATCGTCTCTCTTTTCTCTCGTGTCAAATGTCTTTCCATCCATGCAGACCACACATCCATGCTACTCTGATTCTGTTAACATAACCCATATCTATTGCATCTAATATTTTTTAACCGAAATCCTTCACCTGAATTCTTTTGTTGCTGATTGGTGAAGAAATTCCAATACAAAGCAGCTCAGATTTGTTGCATAAGGTTTATTATCTTCCATTAAAGCAAGAATACCTAACTTGCTGCTAGCTTAAGTGCTACAAATTACAGTTATATGATAATGGTAAATGCTAAAACATAGCAGCACAGATCAAAAGAGAAAAGAGTCGACTTTTAATTTCTAACTTTTATTTCCACAACAGCACCAAACTCAGCGATGCATCTTTCGCCATGTTCCTCTCGTATTTCTGAACTGCTGCTTATCTGTTTCTCTCCCCCAAAACATAGCCCATCTGTACTGCAGTACTTTTGCATAATTTTGCATATTTCACCAACTTTAAAGTATTCAGAGTCTTGAAAACAGACCACAGAATTGGCCCAACACATTGAAGCAGGATGAAGCACGATGCAGAGAAATGCTAATTCAAAGCAGCTCAGATTCATTGCATAAGGTTTATGTTCCATTAAAGCAAGACTATGTAACTTGCTGCTAGCTTAAGATGCTACAAGCTGTAAGTTACAGTTACAGGATGATGATAAAACACAGTAGTGCAACTCAAAAGAGAAAAGAGTCATATAGTCAGTGAACTGACTCAGTAATGTCAGTTACACAGCAAAATCTGTTTGCTAACTTAAGCTAACATTAGCTGCTATTCATACTAAGTAAGGCTGTAGAGACAAAACATCTGAATTGATCAAGGGCGTGTTCCATTTCTTATTAATTAAGCGAGAGGAGAAATGTGTTATTTCCTCTTTGAAAAGTTGCATAGTTTTGCTTTAAGCTCCAGAACTTTTTTTTTTTATTTTCCAGCCTGTCTGTGTGTGTGTGAGCTACGCGGTTCTAAAGAAAGTGTGTGTTTGTGTGGGCGGGTGCGATGTAGATTGAGAACAGGTGTTCAGTGAGCAGGGATTCAGTCTGTGAGGGAAGGAAGGAAAAAGTTAGAGGATGTAGCAGGTGGTTTGAGTCAAGTGTCAGGTAGCAGAAGGAACACGAATGTGTAAAACCAAAATGCACAGTTTAAAAAATAGTCTTAAAAAATATATATATTTATTTATTTTTAACTATAGCCTGCAGTAGTCATCGGTATCAAAAACTCAATTTAAGAAAACTGAGGAAAAAAGTTTAGAGTGAAAGGATTAACAGTAAATGATGGGACCAGAATTTCAACAGAAGGCGCCAAACTGCACATGTGGCATCGAAAATTTATAGATAATTATAGTTAAAATGAGGAGAAGGAGGTAGAGGCTGTGAAAGAAAGGGATAACTATAATGAATAGCCTTTTTAAGTTTAGATTACTCGTCCCTTGACCATTAGTCCATCCGATAGCACTCATCGTAAAGCAATGGGTAGGTCAATAGTGATATATATATTACACTGATATTATCTGTTGATGAGTGATGTTTCCCAAAGGTTTAGATTTAGCCAACAATCTACAGTTGCTGTCAGTTTGTTGTGGATTAACTTGATAGAGTTCCTTGCGATATGAGGTTTTTTCGATGTCATTTGACACACGGGACAGTTGTGTTTTCATAAGTTGTAAATTCTAAAGAGAAGTTGAGAGTATAAAATACCAAATATTATATAGATATATATTGAAGAGTATATATTCCCCTTAATTTCTGTACCATTATGAAGTTGATCCTTTGTTTTTTTTTTGTTTTTTTTTGCACTGGACCTATGTTTGATGCATCATATACTGTACCCCTCCTGCTTTGAGATGAACACACAGTAACTTGTGTTTCCATGTAATGAGGCAAAAGACAGTGAGACAACAATAAATATGTTGAATATGTTGAGAGGAGTGTT
Organism: Lutjanus erythropterus; assembly: GCF_056507025.1. Classification (NCBI taxonomy): domain Eukaryota; kingdom Metazoa; phylum Chordata; class Actinopteri; order Lutjaniformes; family Lutjanidae; genus Lutjanus; species Lutjanus erythropterus. The sequence continues at coordinate 11,861,032 of NC_139321.1, read as the reverse complement.
GTTGTTGTTTTGCTTTAAAGGCTGTACTGATTATTTTTTATCTTCCCACAGCTTAATTTCAGCACCGACTTTGATCCAGTTAACGTCTGAAACACTGACGCACAGTTTGGTCTGTTGAACACACGGCATCTGTCACTGTGACAAAAGATGTCCCTGTTGTTCTCGTTGGTCCAAGGCTGTCAACAGAAGCATTTGTTATATTGACGTCAAATGATCTGTTTAAAGCTGCCCATCATCGTTCTATCAGTACAAAACATTAAAGAGGCCTTTATCCATGCTAGATTTTTCAAAATAAAAGACCCAGATGGTAACGGTAGCCATTGAGGAGGGCCTTGGGTATGCAAAATATTCAAAACAAAAGCCCCACATGGCAACAGGATTTCATTTGGGGGTCTGGGTAGACTGGATTTTTAAAATAAAAGCCCCAGATGGTAACAGGATCTTACAATTGGGCATTGGATTATGCTGGATTTTTAAAATAAAAGCCCCAAATGGTAACAGGAACTTATGATGGGGCCCTAGCATATGCTAGATTTCCAAAACAAAAGCCTCAGATGGTTGTGGGAACTTATGTGGGGGCCCAGGGGTATGCTGGATTTTCAAAATAAGAGTCCCAAAAGGTTATAGGAGCTTTCAGATGGTTTATTGAGTGCTGAAGGCTTTCATAATAAAAGTCTCAGTGAGTTTGTTTCTTTCCATCTTCCTTCCTTCCTTCCTGTCTTTGTTTCCTTCTTTCTCTTTGATTCTTTCATTCATGCATTCTTTTTTCTTCTGTCTTTACCTCTTTCTTTTTGCCTTTAATTCTTCTTCTTCCTCATTCCTTTCCTTCTGTCAGTCACTCTCCTTTTTTTCATTTTACACTACTTTTACACATTTCACACTTCTTCATAGTTTTTCTAATTGGGGATAATTAATCTGACTGTAGCTGCGTTCAACACTAACTTAGTCTTTTTGTTTAAATTGGGTTGGTTTAAGGTCGGGGCAAATAAAATGGTGGCCGATGCCTTGATCGTCTCAGCTACTGAATCTGCAATCAACCATATTACCTTCCACTACACCCTCATGGTTCTGTTTGTGTTGTGGATTTCCGTGGTTTTCAGTAATTTGGTATAGAAAGTCTCTTTCAGTCTCTCTATCTACCTCTGTCTCTCTTTTCCTCACTCTCTCACTTCCAGGGGTCTCATCTCATGTATCCACTGGAGACTCACTGGCACCAGTCGCAGGTTTCCTGGCCCCCGTCTCACGCTCTTGGATGAAGTTAGGTCATCATGCCTCCAGCCTTGAAACATCAGCCTCATTTGAAATCTTCAGTCATAACATATTCTTTCCTTCAGGTGATCCCTAAAAGACTCCACAGCGCATCAAATGATCTCCTGTCTGGTACACTTACCCCCGGCTGGTTTGGTTTTTGGACATTAGCTAACACAGAGACAGGTGAAGCACCCTGTTGCCTTGGACCTGGAGCTCTGCGGCGAGTTCGTCACTGCTGATGAACACTTAACTCTGGTCTAAATTTGCCCTTTTAGTACCCCTCCAACTGAACCCCTCCTGCCCTCCCCTCGCCCCCTCCACCTCACCAGCCTCAGATTCCCTCCTAACCTCATTCCACCAACACAACCCCCCACCACACACACACACACACACACACACACACACACACACACACACACACATGCCCCTGTCTGTGTGTTTGTGTGTAAATGTGTGTGTCAGCTCGCCCAGAGCAGGGAGCGTCCAGTGACCAAGCCATGACTGGCAGCCACACAGTCACATAGCAGTTTAGCATTTAGCATTTGGATCATTCACACTTCCTGTTGGATCAATACGTTTTGTTGTTGTTGTTGTCGTTGTTGTTTTTTTTAGCCTGCTGGGAAAAGACCAGACAGGTAAGAAGGGGAACCTTTTGGTTCAAGTTTGCTACAGTTGGGATAAAGCTGTGTGGTGAAGGTGCAGCTGGGCCTGTTTCGCATGTGCATGGCTGCTGGATTTCTACATCAGAAAAAAAATCACACTGACATCATTTCACTGCAGGGTGAAAAAGCCTGTCTGATCCAGCTTACTCACCAGACATTTCACTTTTGCTGCACACGCTGAACCAAACACAAGCTACAAATTTTGGCAAGGGTGGAAATTCAATAAGCAACATTCTTTGCCATGGTTTACACAAGCTCTCTGCTGTGATAGCAGTGAAGTTAATCAGATAATCAAATGCTGTAATTCAGTTGGTCAAGGGCCATGTGCTTCCTGATACTGCATGTTATTGATACTGCTGCCAGAGTTGCATCGAATGTGGTGAATGAGTCTGCAGTCAGAAAGAAAGAAGAGGACAGCTGGGATAAACTGTCTGCAGCTAAATTTATACTCTATGCTGTGTCATGTGCCCATCTATCTATCTATCTATCTATCTATCTATCTATCTATCTATCTATCTATCTATCTATCTATCTATCTATCTATCTATCTATCTATCTGTTTCTCTCTATATCTGACTACACTCTAAAAAAAAAAAAAAACGAAAGCAAAGTTTATCTAACAAAGAAAAGTAAAATAACTCAAAAATCATTAGTTGGTAAAACTTTGTGTTGGTGTGTTTGAGTTGGGCTCAAAAACTAAAAAAGATCTATTGAATTAATTTGCTTTGAAATTTAGCATTTTCTTTTCTTTTTCATTTTTACAGTGCATATCTAACTACACTGTAAAAGAAAAACTCAAGAAAACTCATACCTGTTGAGCTGTGAACTCAATTTCTTTTTATTTGGGTACTTAAATTAAATGTTACTACTGAAAATGCTAAATTATTATCCATTATTCATTTTCACTTCAATGAGTTTACCCCACAAATATTTAAATATGCATTTTTCAGGGTTTCTAAAACTCAGATATTCATGTCATATTCACGCTTTTAAAACATAAGAGTTTGAGTCAAGTATGTGAAAGTTATCTATCTATCTATCTATCTATCTATCTATCTATCTATCTATCTATCTATCTGTGTGATTATGTAACTGTATTTAATGTATGTGGGTGTGTGTGTGTATATTCAAGCATCCAGCATGCAAACTGTTACAGTGGAGGAAAAATCTGTTACATCCGTTTGGAAGTTTAAAGGGTAGAAGTGAAAAAAAAAAAAGTGTGTCAGTTATATAGTCTGCAGGGTGAGGCAACACAAGTCACAGTAGCCAAAGCTGAGTGGGTGGCAAAGTCGGAGGGGGGGTCTCTCAGTGCGAGCCTGGCATGCCTGTATGACGCTGTGTTCAGCCGCTGAGCTGTGGTTGGTGAACAGAGAGATCAGGTGACCCAGTCCGGGCTAAATTGGTCCTGCTTGCAGACAAGTTGGGGAGTTTGGAGAACCAGAGAGTTAGAAGTGGAGGTGGAGGGTTAAGAGGTTTTTTTTCACGATGACGCAACTGAGGAAATTCAAAATGGGCTCACAGCAAACAGAGGAATTCCTCTTTTCCACCAGTAGTCCCTTTATATCCCTGTGTAGCTTTGAGATAATCTTGGATCCAAAAGTTAAAGCTGCAACCGGCAAGACTCTTGTGTCAGTGGTTTTCAAACTGGGGACTGTGGACCAGCAGGGGTCCTTGAGTGGGTTTTCCCCAGCAAAAGGAGGCATGAAATATCACTTTTTTTTTTGGAAGTTGGAACAACAGGAGAAGATACAGAGATGCCCATTTAGACTGATTATAACTTATAGTGATCCTAGTTTCGTAATTGATTCACTATGAAGAGTTTCAGAGTTTCAGGGTTTCTAGACTAAATCCTCTCAAACTGTGGTCTAATGTGCATCTATTGTGGGGATCCTTGACATAAAAGAGTTTGGGGAAAATGTAGATATTTGATATCCAGAGGCATCATCGATGAAATTCTGTGTTGATACGGACAGAAAATATTGTCCTCCTGTTTTTTAGCCATGCTAGTGGCTCAGCTCAGGGTATGTTGGGTCTTTCCATCAAGCTGTCTGTCGATCCATCACTCCACCACTTTAATCCACTTTTAAGTATCTCAGTAATAGTGAACAGATTTCTTAAAATTTTATGGCAATCTGGATGATGAATCCTAATGATTTTGGTGATTCCCGTAGTTTTCATCAGGAAAATTCTGCCAGGCACTGAGTGACCTCTTGTAGTTTGTCCAGTGGGCCTACTTTGGTTTATGACCAAATAAACACAAATGAATGATATTCCCATCATCCTCAGCTGTAAGCCTACTGTGTGTTTAGTGCTGCTTAGCAAAGGTTTGCATGCTAACATAATAAATGATAGTGTGTTAGTATTGTCACTGCGAACTTGTTAGCATGCAGTATTTAGCTTAAAGCAAGTATGTGTCCACGTACAACCTCACAGATACTAGTGTAGAATTTGCTGTTGGCGTCATTACTGGGAAACAAAGTACTGAAATCGAGCAGTTATCTCCAACAGCCACGTGGAAGCAAAAGTCCTAAACTGTTTGCTGCTCTTTTACTGTAGCCTACTTATTACTAGTTTCTTTTACACAATGTAAAATGTCTTTTACACATTTTTATGGGTCCATAACTTCCAAATCTGAGAAAATTAGAGATGTTTCAGTCACTTCAGATTAATTCATTCCAGCCTCTCCAATATAGTGTAGGCCATAAACATCAGTTCTTTTAGCAGCAGGTCAGCTTGACATGCAAAAAATGCAAAACTGGTCCGCAGGCAGACATATAATATAACATAAACAGAAAATAAAGATTGCAATAATTGAGTAAATTAATATTTTTTCAAGTTTTGAAGAGGTCTTTTCTTTAAGGGAGTTTCTTATTTTCTCTACAGTTATATGCCTAATAAATTATGCAGGTCTTTCCAGGAAATTTATTGAAAGTCACACAAAGGAATTTAAATAATATATTGCCATGATTTACGTTATACTGCTGTCAATGGAAAACTGTCTATTCTCAAAATGCTATGTAAAACACCCTGGTTTTAGCTTTTTAACAATGATTCAGTCACAATTAATTCCACCTCGTTTACCACTCGGAATTGTTATTATTACTTTTATTACTACAAGGAACTTTGATAATTTGTTGATTTTTGAGGCCCCTGTGGACAAAAGCAGTAGTGTTTCTACCGATATAACCACAAAATATAATTATTTAAATAAAAATCCCCTTGCTTCTCTCTGTGACTTTGCCTGTGAAAATATAAACGGGGGTTCGTTTTGTCCTGTTTCAAGGAAACTCCAACCCAGTGGCAGGTGTTAAGAGTAACTATGGAAATCAGTCAGTCTTCTTGCTGATGGTCCTGTTTGCTTATGTGGGTCAATATGGAGGCATTAGTTAAAAACTGAGATGGTTTAATAACCAGCTAAAAACTCATTGTCGTCACTTTAAATAGTAGTCATTAGTCATTAGTGCACTTAAATCCAGTAAAGCTGGCATTTACTTAAAAACTTCCACTTACCATGTGTATTGTTGTGGTGCTGCTACAGTTGTGTGTGTGTTTTGGTTCTCGGTGATGTAAATCCATGCATGTAGTGCACGCTGATTACACACAAGTTTCACTCTGTGCACGTGTGTTTGTATGTGTTTTGAGCTTTTGTTGTTTGGCCACTGGATGCCACGTCTCCTGCAGCAGCCGATTTTATTGTTCGATAGGTTTTAATGTCTCCTGTCAATAAAAGAAGAGCGCTCAGACTTATGTAATGACGGCTCACTGGTGGATTTCAACACAGTCCACTCATCCAGCTCTGCTGTTAGAATGTGCCGCTGCTGCGCTAAATCTGTCCACAGCTGAGAGCTTGGAGGCTTCATGGTGTTGTGTGCAGGGCTGGAATTACACAGTGGGTGGTTTGGTTAAATTTAACAAGGTTTGTGGGTAGGTGTTGGTGTTTCCTCCTCCTATCTCCTGAAAGCTCTACTTCATCAACCAGGATCTAAACCTGAATCTCTCATTAGAATTCAGTTTTTCTTTACTAAATAATAACAATAGACCCATCTGATTAAGAAATATAGTACATGTTGTGGAGCGTTAGAAATACAGTGAACTGAATACATTTTATGCTGTTAATGTGCTGTTTAAAATAGATCACACGAGCTAAACTGATGCAGGCAAGAGGATTTCTATGGCAACAGCTGAGAAATGAATCACCTTGCAGTGTTTTCCTCCATTTTTCTACCCAATCATACATCTGTAACTACCTCCGGATTCTGACAAAGTTCCCCACCATAACTCATCTTGAACTGTCTCCGGTCCGCCTTTGAAATCACAGCAACACACGACTCTGAATGCAGGAGAAAGTGCAGCCACCTTCACTCTTGGCTGTGTGAAGCGGAGCAGGCGGGATGACGAGCACCGTCCCAGGAGGATACACATTACGCAGTGTTAAAAATACCAGCAGTTGTTCTTCATTGACCCATAAACTCCAGAATTGTGTGCCAGAGGTCAAAATACTCCACTGCAACAGCAAAACATCTGTTTGTTGTGTTAGGTTGGGCACTTGCACAGGATAACTCAAAATGGTCAGTTAAAATACGAATAATCACTATTAGACAGTAAGACATATTGATAAAGAACATTCAAAACCACTTCTAAACTTTGTCAATTCATACATAAATAATATTATAACAATTCAGCTGCTGTAAACATGCAGCCAAATATAAACTCTGCCGGCGGGTATACTGTTTATATGTGGTGTAAATCTGTTGGTACAATGTGTTTCTTAAATTATGGATGAAGATCTAAAAGCAGCCTGCAGCTTCACACGTGACTCAAGGTCACTCTTGTAGTTTAGTGGGTCAGTCAGGGACGACACTAGCACAGAGGAGCAGAGTGGACTGGAACTGATGCAGTACTATGTGGATGTAATAATACTGGTAATACTGGTCTCTTTTGAAATGTCAGATTCAGCCAATATCATAATTCAGCCTCTGAACTGATGTCAGTGGTATTGTCATATAGCACATCAAACATACATAATCAAACACACCACGCAGAATTAAAATCCCAACATCAACACAATCAAATGTATAGGAAACTGTAGGAAAGTGTAAAATTTTCATGTACATGTAAGGCCTCTGGCGGCTGCATTTTGAATGAGCTGGAGCCGCTGTGGCGATTGTTCGGATAATCCTGCAAATAGAGCGTTGCGGTAGTCTAAGATGACTCTTTGAGATATGAATGCTCTGAGTTTTCGTATATTTTTATGTGATAAAACAGTGTTCTGGTGATATTCAGAATGTGATTTTCAAAACTGAGATGAGTATCAAAAATAACGCCAAGGTTTCTGACTTGCTCACTCTATTTCTGAGGAAGCGATGCCAAGTGTGATTAAATTTTCTGCCTTTGACTTTTAGAGCCAACTACAAGCATCTCAACACAGTTTACTAGTTTTTTAACATGACTGAGATCATCAGAGGAAAGTGAAAAGAACAACTGTGTGTAATCGGCATATAAATGGTAGGATATATAATGTTTCTTTATTATAATACCAAGCGGGAGCAGTGGCCCAAACACTGAACCTTGTGGAACCTCAGAGAATTTTTTTGTTTATGCAGATTTAAAGCTACTTGTTAAAACACACCATTAGTTTACTTGTTTAGTTTCACTCAATTCCTGTGTATAGGATCATGATTATGTTATTTGATCCCATAACAACTGAGCCAAGATAACCTAATGTTGCTGTTTGGCTGTATATGTAATACATTAAAAAGTGACTGTCCAAAGGCATTTATTAGTTTCTGACCCTGGGAAAGTGTGAAACAGTAAAATTCTCCAAACTACTACAAGCAGAACCACTTCACTTCCATTCATTGAGTGTCCCCTGAAATTCTTTTCAGACCTCCTGAAGAGGCCTGCTTTGCACTTTGAAAACACCTGCGCTAAGCCAAATAACACACGAAGCCTTTGAATTAAAATGTCATGATCAACAGTGTCATAGAGAGCAGTGAGATCAGCCTGTACTAAAATTAAAGTTCTCTCTGAGTCACATGTGTTGAGATGATCAACACATTTGTTGCATAGAACTATAATTAAATCTCATTTATTAATTTCTGTTGAAATTTTGCATTAGATTCCACACATGCTTGACAACATATAATAGTAGTGGTGCTGTTTTTTGTTTCATAAGGTATGTAATTCATCCCACTGTGAAACATCATCAGCAAGCACACTGCTTATGACATACTGTGTATTAGACACCTACAGTTAATTATTACTCATGATAGACTTCTGCACAAATTATATTGCCAGGATTCAGTGAATCACGCTGGTGCAGTAGGTGTTATATGAGGCAATCAGACCTTGAACTGCTCCAAAAGATTTTACACATGAAATTCAGTTAATTCATCCTGAGTAGTACTACTCAGCTAGTGAAAAAAAAAATGTTTTCTGTGGCTCTTGAGGAACTTTCCAAAGTTAAAAAAGAAAATAACCCTAGCGATGATAATCGTAGCGATGTCTCAGTTTGGTGCTTGAGAACCAACATTTTTAAACTGGATGCACGGCGTTCAAAAGACATGAATGTTTATTAGGTTGGAAATATTTTTTTCCAGGACTGTTCTGACTAGTCTCACCCTACTGTGCTGTGATTGCAAAGTATGGCGATGCATCACATTTTCACACCATCAAAGGGTCTATTTTAACCATAAACCATGATCCTTTCCTAAACCTGAGTAGTTTTCTTGCCTATACCCGACCAAACTGTGACTGAAAACTGAAACTAATAATTAAAAAAAAAAAATGAAAATAATAAGTCAGCTAATCCTAAAATGAAGTTAAGACTGACATTCAGTTTGCAGCCCACTCTCCTGGATGAGATAAGTCTTAGAAAAAAAAACAAAATGCATTACATGAGGAGGGTCTATTGAAAGCAATTATCTAGTTGCATCATGGGAAATGTAAGATCAAGTGTTTTTGAAGCGTGACACACAGTATGGTTAAAAATGAGGGTATCTTATCTGCTACTTTTTCAGTTTGGCTACTATTTTTCAAATCTGTTTCTCATGACATTCCCAATCTAATATATAAAAATGCAAGACTAAATTGCTGTAAAGGTCCTTTACTTGAAATTCTGTGCTTGTTTGGTCATCACTGAACTTGCCACCACTTCCTCCATGCCTCTATCTGTCTATTGCTTGCCAGGCAACAGATTAGTGTGAATGCAGCTTGTTGCTGCTGCTATAAATCCGTTGGTTATGTAACAGGGAGACAATTGATATGAAGGGCTCAGCAGCAGCTGTTGTTTTATCAACAACAGACTTGAACCAACACTCGAGCACACCTGCTGAGAGCGATTATCTGAGAGGAAAACTGGATGTGCACATGGATGTTGTACATGCTGTGGCTATTTTCTCTTAAGCCGTGATCCTCTGGTTCAGATGGTGTTTAGTCTGTGTTGATGCAGTGCTGTGATCTGTATATAACACTTCCACGGACTGACAGGCAGAGAGGATAAAACTCAAATAAAGGAGGTTAAAGTCGGAGCAGAGGCAAAGATCTGGTGTGAAGAAAAGTTTGTGTGTGCCTTGTTAATGGAGACACAGAGATTTATCTCAGGTCAGAGAGTCTCTGCTGTGCTCAGGAGGCAGCAGAGTTTAATTTAGCCTGGAAACCTGAACCTCAGCCTCCTGTCAGCTCCTTCTCTGGGCCCTGGATTCAGTCACAGAGGGCTGCAGGCTGGGATCTGTGGGTGTGAAACGATGATAGACTACATATACCTCTAATTAGCTGCAATACTACAGCTTAACACAGTGAGACCATGATGGGCATACTTGCATTTGTGCATAGGAAGTGATGCATTTGTTAGCCTGGTGGTAAAAGAGTCATATTGCAAGTACATCAAGTCATACAGGTCTTGTCAGAGGCAGGAGGTTGGGTTAGGTCATCTGAAAGTGTTGTAAAATCCTAATTTAGTTTTGAATGGTTCACTCCTGACCTGAAAGTTGACATAACTGTTGTTTTACGTGTGGCAAATGTAAGTGGAGGAGGCTCTGTCACATGTCAAATTATACAACAGTTTATTCTGACCAAATAATTTGATTGGACAAGAAACATCCCACATGTGCTGATATAGAGCACAACATCACTGGGACTTTTACCTACATGCGCCACTCTATACTCTATACAGTGTTCTTCTAAAAGACTAAATTGATGCTACAGTGTCTAACAGATAGAGACCATAGAGACAGCAGGAGACAGGAGACATCTTGTACATGATTCAGGGCTTATTGCGCTGTCACACACTTTTTAATCTGACAAACCCCGGCAGTTTAAACAGATTTTTCATTTGTTTATCAGAGCAAATAACCACGCTTATGTGCATATGTGTAACCACTGTTGAAACAGTTTGCACAAATATATACATGGCTTGTACGGATCAATTATAAGATTGTTTCCTGAGGAGATTTCACAATCAGCAGATGGATTTATTATTAGGTCAGCTTTTGAAATCATGCTAGAGTCACATATCTGCTACCATAAAATCCTGTGGCTGGTTTCATTTGTCGCCTGAAAGCAAACAAACCACAAACAGCACCAGGAAGCAGACAGAGTTCTACCTTTTCAAGCAGTCTGTTTGTTTGTTTGGTCCACTTCTCAGAAACATTCAGTCTGTTAAGAGGAGCGAGCAGAATACAGTCTGGAAGCAGTTTTGTGTATCCATCTGTACAGCTAAAGTACCTCACAAGCTCATGTTAGTGTGCAGGAACATGTTGATGTGTTACTGAGCAGAACTGTTTGTTTACTGGAGTAAGTGAGCAAAGAAATCTTAAGCTCTTGTTCCTTATCACTGTTAACTAATAAATGCTGCTAATCTAACTGTTGTATAAAAGCAATATCACACTCGAGGTCGTGTTGTTGTACTGAATAATCAGCACGCAAACTTGTGCCTACGACCGAATCACAGCCGTGATGATTTTCAGTCCAACATCAATCCCTCTCGTGCGATATTGTTTTATTATTACATGGCATTTGTGAATACTCAATTCTGATTGGTCAATTAGAGAAACATATGGTCTGTTATTTCTGAACAGGAGACTGCTGATATAAATAACAGAAGGTTGCTGTGGACCCAGTTCTGATCATAGATTCTGGAGGACTTAGTGGAAGGAATAAAATCTTTTTTAAATCAATAAAATAATTTTGAAATAAATATTTCGTGGCCAGTAGCCACTTAATAAGTGGGATAATGTACAGTTAGTTGGTCATTACAGTGAAATAAACCCTGACAGGGTGATGCAGGATTCTGCATGCTTGCTGTACATTATTCCTTACAAAATGCTTTTTATCGTATGCGTTAGCTGTATTGTTGAACCGAACCGAAGCAAAGTGAAAGTGGTTTAACAATGGACTTGTGGATCAAGGCACCCATATTTCTTTTGTTCATATTAGTAGCAGAGCTCAGGCTTCTGGTGAAAAGTAAAGTCAAGGATCTCCACCTGTCAAGCTTCTAATGAATGCAAAGTGCTTTGTCTATGTTCTATTTGTAGTTTGTTTTACTTTGTTTAGTTTGTTTGTCTTCATTGGATAGAATCAGTGTTTTTTTTTGTGTGTGTGTGTGGTTTCTGACAGGATCAAATTAAATCAACCATCTGGTGTTCCCTCGGTTGGAATGGTTTTTGCTCTCACAGGGATTCCCCGTGCAACGAATAACACACACAAGCTTTTTCTTCGACTTTGCCTATTCAGCTCGGCTTCACTACATTTAAGAAAGAATAGACCACGACTGGTGGCTGCAGGATTTCGGGGTTTACCGCAGCTGTTTTTTGTATTTGGTGGATATTTTTCGTGCTGCACCAATTCTAATGATGGACAGAAAAGTCTGCTGTAATTTAGCTTCGAATTTAGGATTTGCTGCTACAGCAAAATTTCTGAATGACGTTTTGTTCTACAGCAACAGCAGTCAATTTTAGGACAGAAAAATGCACAAAAGTTGTTGCTTTTTGTAGACAAATTCTTATCACATAAAGAAATTTTCTCAGTTAATATATCGGACTGTTCTATCACATACAATACCTGTTTGTACCACAATAGCTCTCCCTCTACTCAAAACTCTGTGAGCCCTCGAGCCATTGGACACTCGTTCAAGTGAAATTTTAAAATATACTACTGATGTGTGGCCATCCATCCAGTTACCATTCTCTCAGTGCTTCTCGTCTTCCTTGTAACCAATAATGCCACTAACAATCGGGTTCATTGCCAGTGTCCCCCCTAATGCACAATGCTATGAACTGTTGGTTTTTCCCTCGGTCTGGAGAAATGCGAACTGAGGGAAAGTGCGCATAAAGTGTGCATAAATGGCTCCACATTCCCTCATGGACTTGCCAGAAACGTGCCTCAAAGTCTGTGAACCCACGACTGTGCACATCGGGATTGGGTCCGCTCCAGTCTTCTGATTGGCTGAAATTGCGGCACACTGTGACACTCAGGTTGAGTGAGTGTGAGACGACCGAAACAAATAAAAGTCCCACAATAAATCAAACATTCATGAAACCTAAAATTCTTACTTTTTGCTTCTTGTTTACCTGCCTGGTCACTTCTGTAAACATAGAAACTGCTCATAACTGCAGAAATGTAAATGTAAACAGTGGATATATAAATGCATGTAACTAAGCTGCTATCTTTCCTCACTCTGCAGACAACAGTTGGATCATGCAGCTTCTGTTTCCACCTCTGCAGTTAAAAAAACATTTTGCTGATCATGCATGCTCTCAAAACCTTGCTTATTATTCATACAGTAAAACACACTCACACCAGGGTATTGGCAGTTACAAGTTTCTACAACAACACTGTGATAAAAAGCTGTGACTCTGCTTCTGTCTTCTTCGTAGAGAGTAAAACGACCTCTGTCACTGCCTCCTGGAACGCCTGAAACATGGCACAGTAAGTTACACACACACAGACAGTTTTAAGCGCGCAAGAAAACGCTGAAGAATAGAGATACGATTATTTCAGAATCACCGCTGACATGTATCATGTGCTGATGTGTGACTGTGCAGCGTCCAGAGGGTGCAGAAGAAGACCAGCACCATGTCCCTGACCATCTCCTCTTCCTCCTCCTCCTCTCGAGAGCTCTCCTCCTGCTCCTCCAGCTCCTCTTCCTCCTCCACCTTCCTCGCTCAGAGACACTCCAGCCTGGTGCAGCCGCTGTGTGTCAGCCCTCAGAGGGTAATTTCATCCAATTCTAACGAATCATCTCATCTGATAGACATGATGGATTAGACTGAGCTCAAATTTGTAAATGAAACTACCGAAGAGGAGAGCGTGAACTTAACACCACCATTAACCCTGTAAACCTGAATTCACTCACTCACATTAAAACTTTATTGTAAACAGCACAGCACACAATTAATTATCCATGAGCTGGTTCAACTTAAAAATGTTAGTTAATGGAACATAGGTCAAATAATTAGCTTAAAGTCTTTTTCTAAACCAATTGAGTTAACAGAACTTGAGAAAACATTAAAAAAGTTAAAAATATTAAGTTGAAGCAGTCAACATTACAGTACAAACAGATTTTTTAAGTTTGAAAAGTCAGTTCTTTGTTTCACACAAAGAACGTAAAGCTGCAGGTTCTCTGACTCCCAGTGAATTTATCAGATGTTAAATGTAAGGGAGACTGAAGACAACACTAACCTTCATCATGGTTTGCAATTATTTAATTATTATGAAAACAAAAATACGTGGCTTATCTTATGACACACACAGTAAGTTTTCATCACATGTTTTCTTCAGAGGGGTCTAAGGAGAGTTTTAACTCTCACAAAATGCATGCTGGGAAGTCTAATATATCGTGCTTGTGACCTTAACATGGAGCTCATGTTGCAACAGTATGTTTTTGTTGTGTTACAAATTATTTGTTTTACTGAACAAGAACTTGACTACATGTCATATGAATATAAAAACATTGAGTACATATTTTTTATAGCCATTTTTTAGTTCTTTAAGCTATATGCAAAAAATATATGCAAAGTGCACAATGTATGTGTTGTTAATTTGTCCTGGAGTAATTAGGCTTTATTAGCTTATATCAGCTTTTAGTAAAATTAACTCAAAAATCTAAATCTGTTGACTTTACATAAAACATTATGTCAATCTCACTAGGGATGAGTGTTTGTGTCACATGAACGTACACTTCATGTCATCTTAACAGTCCTGAATATTTGTGTGGACAAAGTTTGTGTCATGGATGGACTGAGGTTTATAGTGACCTGAACTTCTGTGATTTACTAATTAAAAACTATGGTCTGAAGTTACTATTTAAAAAAAATCAAAAACAATTACTAAACAAATTAAATACAATGTACAATTTTCCATCTCCAGACTCAGAGTCCCATCTATAACCAACAGTATTCAGGGAATGGAGTGGCTCCCACTTTTGTTAAGGTAAAACACACTTAATAAACTTTCATATATTCATGTACAGTTAGTATAAAGCAAACTGATACAGAAAACATTTGTATGTTTTAAATGAAAGTTTCCTCTATCTTCTTTCTGCTTCTCTGTGTCTGTATCTATTTCCCTCGCCTCTGCCAGTGCCTCCATGATGTGTCCACGGTGAAGGGTCAGCTGGTGGTCCTGGAGTGCAGACTGAGGGGGACGCCTCCCCTGCAGGTCATGTGGTACAGAGAGGACGAACAAGTGCTCGACTCAGATGATTTTAGGATACTACGCAAGAGTGAGTGTGTTGTTTGTCACTGGGCTGGAGTCGTATGACTCGGACGTGACTCATAAATTTGATTCCAGTTACAGAAACCAAATTAAACTTTGTGCAACTCAGCTTTGACTATTGTGCTAATAATGTAGAAGCCCAAGATGCAAATGAGAAAAAATAAAAATCTCAATAGTTTTCTCTCCAGGTTTTGTGGTTAAAGAATAGATGAAAAAAGGTTTAGCCAGGATAATCTTCTTTTTTTTTTCTTTAAATCTATGAAAACAGGTGAAAATATGTTTTGGTTTCCTAAGTGTTTGTTGTTGTAAGTGCACCACTGCAGCATGTTCATGTCTTTCTTTTGGTTAGAAATGTTAGTGCTACTGTCAGATTAGGGCCAATTAAAATACATTTTTAGCCAAAAGAAAGGTCTGACCGTAATGTTACATAACTTGAAAACACACAGTACATGCATTCTGTGATTAGAGTGCATGGAGAAATTAAAACTCACTTAGAAAAAAGCATGAATGCTCAGTCCTTCTTAGAACATGAGGTAGTGGTGCATGTCAACCTCTGGTGGCAGAAATGAGTATTACAACAACAAACCTTAGAAAAATGATCATGCCAAAAGTAAAATAAAATAAAATAAAATAAAAACATGATAAGAAAATAGTTTACCTGCCAAAACATTTTTCTTACCCATTTTCCCAGATGAAAATTAACAGAAATATTATCTTCGCAAAACCTTTTTTTCACTTGTTCTTAAGTTAGAAACACAGTAGAGAAAACTATTTACACTCAGAAAATGTATCACCAGAATATTTTCCCCTCACTTGTTTCATAAAGCTTCTATATAATAATATCTGAATATGAAATGCTCTCCTGTAGCACACAGTTGAAAAATCTAATACCTGAAATTAATATACTGTTGAGGAAGTTAATAATTAATTTAATAAGTTTATGGTTTATGGGTGAGATTAGAGATGTTGCTGTCGTAAAACCCCACTATTTCTCACTTATGTTAAATATTAATTCTGAATTGTAAATATAGTGTTTATATAGATTTATTAAGCTGCATGAAAATAACTTGACTGACACTGAAACTGAAACTGACATAATATTGTATATTATTATTTTAATATCCTTATCTGGCAGTATTATTATATCAAAGTCAAACGAAGTAAAAAATTTAGCTGCTGAGTGATTAGTTTCAGCTGTGATTTTTGTGTGATGAGTTTGATTTTAAAAAAAGGATTGACTTTTCTCTCTTGTTTTCCCAGAGGCCAGCTCTGCATCAGTGCCAGGTAAGTAGAGAACACTGGTTATGTAATATTGCTTTTAAAGAGGCAGAAGTCGGGAGGTCATAGATAAATCTGAGAGGTCACAAGGTAATTAAAGGGATAAAGAAAGTAAAAAGAAAAAAGATACAAATAATATTTTTTTCTTATTTTACTCTCTAATATTTATAATGAAACAAGCCCTAAAGGAAAAAATTACTGCAGCTGAGCAGCTCACATCCCATGTCCAGACTTAGTTACTGGCCTGGTATGGTTTCATATTTCACATCATATTTTAAATTTAGTGCTCAGAATTACTGTCAGTCGGTGGAGATAAATAGCCACCTGACCGGTTGTTTCCAGCCACATCAGCTTACAACTTTTACAGTAAGTGTCTCTTTCATGTATAACAAACATATTCCCACTGTTTATAGCAAAAGTGGATATTGTGAGTAGTTAAATATATTATAATTGTAATAAAATATGATATTATGGATACTGACAACAGTGTAATTTAACGAACTCCTAATATAGGTGATAGAGAACAGCTTGAAAATACTTCAAGTATCATGTAACCACAGCTTTTTAGTGAAGTGGACAAATTAATAGTATTAAATGTAACATACCCTTGTTCATTGAGTGCTTTCTCACTGATTTAAAGAGAGGATTTGTATTTTGCTCCTAATTTTGGGATTTGTTGTCTCACTTTGGCTGTAAGCTATCCAAAGCCTTTGTGACACTATGGCCCTGTTTACACCTGACATTAAAATGTACCTCCACATTTATTTTGAGTGACCACTTGTGCTCAGATCTCACTTCCCTGCTTTATATGCAGTAAACACATACATGATTTACATTTGCACACACCAAACATGTCATTGTTTTTAAATGGGGACTTAACAGTAGTAGCCAGCATACTGAGACAAATGGACCAAAGTTTTTCCTGATGCAACACCTTTTAAAATTGTGTGATTTTTTTTAAGGCAGTCTGATGATATTGCAGTTATGACTTCAGTAGTGACAAAAAAACAGTGTGTTCACAAATATCTGCTGCTTCTCTTGGCAGGTAGGAGCCCTAAGTTGTCACTTGCATTGCAGTGAGGTGCATTTACACCTTTACTTAGGGCTGTCAACTTGTGATCAGATCACTGAAGCTGCATTTTAATAGCAGGTGTAAACAGGCCCTAAAAGCAAACATTCACACAAACATGTTGCATCAGTTACATTCATGTTCTTGTGTTACGCTGTGCAGAGGAGCTGTGTACACTGGTGATCACTGAGGCCTTTCCAGAAGACTCTGGCCTGTTTAAATGCGTGGCCCTCAACTCCTTCGGCACAGTCTCCTGTTCGGCAATCCTGGAAGTTTACGAAGGTTAGATGTCCATTTATATATGACCTTTTTTCATTTATAACAAGTTCATCTGTTGGACTGTATGAAACAATGAAAATATTCAGTGGCGCTTTTAGAACCACTCATCTTTTCCTTTGCAGACCTGGAGGAGCAGCTGGAGATGGAGGCCGTTCGTCAGCAGGAAGTAATTTCTGTCAGACAGGAGAAGGAGGCGGCGTTCAAACAGGAGACTTCATCCTCCATGAAGAGCAGCGAGGACTTTCCCTCTGAGCTGCCGGACTCCATGACCCTCCCACCTCCTGAGTGGCCTGACAGCACAGAAGATAACATCCCTGTTGCAGAGTGAGTAGATGGTGCACACATACACACACACACACACACACACACACACACACACACACACACACACACACACACAAAACACATACGACAGTCTCACTCAGTCCATATCTATAAGCATTATGTAACACTGACCTCTGTGGTACTTCTTTGGTTATAGTGCTATTCATTTTCTATCATAGGAAACAGAAAACACAATCCTTGCACTCATTTCAGGAATGACCTCTGACCCTTTACCTTATTATTTTTTGTTTGCAACGGTTGATAGTGTAGGTGAAGCTTTTACAACTTGCAGGTCTGTTCCTCAGGATGTCCTTATCAATTACTAAAATGTAAAATGATTTTATTGAGTTTAGGGATAAAAATAGAAGCACTGTTCGATCTTTTAGTCTATGAAAGAGGATTATAAGGGTATTAATTTATTAATTTATTCATCCATTTAGTCACTCACTCACTGACCATTTGCCCATTTCATTGGTACAATGTAATACACCTTTTTTTTACGGCAGCTAGATACAAAATAGTAGGGTAAACACAAAGGCCCAAGTCCTATGGACAGTCAAATCAGCAATATCCAATCAATAATCGGTGTCAGTACATAGAAAAAGTTTTAAAAAATAGGGGTCCTTTCAGTCGGCCTCCATCAAAGTAGACAAACCTGCATATAAAACTACCTTATTTAATCTTTAGGTAATGTATTTCAGACATCTGTCACTTCATTTTGCTGTTTTGGTATTTTGAACCAAACTCAGTTCTAAAAGCTGGTGTTTTATAGTTGGGTCATATTTTTTGCAGTTAAATATTTAATCACACCATCACTAAGACTCTTTTCTGATTCACTTTGATCTACAGACACAATCGGCACATATGTCATTTACATAGTACCATTATTAAGGGGTTGTCACAGACACTACTGGAACTGACTGGTCGCTTTTATAGTGCTTGTTTTAATTGACCTGATCTGATAACACCTGTGTTTACTCTAATATTTCATGTCCAAATAGCTGCCCTGAAAAGGGTTTATGAGCATTTCCTTTATGTTAATTTTCAGTAGCAAAAATTTCAAAGATATTAACTCAGTTCACTCTGCTGCAGTTCCTCCTTAACTCCAGACGAGGTCGCTGTTGTACTATTCTAAACTTGTAGAGCAAGCCAGTTTTCAAGTTCACTTGTCTTTCTTTCTCTCTTTCTTGCATTAATGAGTCGAAGTTTGACTGATGAGGCTACTATATTAATTAGGTTTGTTAATGAGGGAAATAAAATGCACATTTTGATAAAACTGTGATGTATAAAATACATTGAATAAATAGAAACAAGCAGGTTGTTAGACCAGAGCACATATGAAAGAACACAGCACATGTGTATGAAATACCAATAATTAAAGTGAATGAAGAACAAAAACGATAAAAACTTTAAAAAAAATAGAATATAAGAAAATAAATATAATATATTATTTGTATTTGTAATAAACAATAATAAATAAATACATATAAATAGAGGTATCAAGGGAAAACGTTTCTTAATAATACACAAAAAGAACAGAAGTGGGACTCAAGTTCTCTCCAACATCTTCGGGATGTCTCTGTGGAAACTGAACCACTGATGCAGTTGTTGTGATGACGATGCTGAGCTTTTGGAATATTAAACCAATCAGCTGGACGCGCGCGCTCCCGTCTCTCCGTGTCAATGCCTCGTATCTCTCGTGAGCGCGCGGTGTCACCTGTTGCAGTGACTCCAGCCTCCCGCTTCATGTCGGAGTCTGGCTTCAGCTCCTGCAGGGAAAAGTTTCATTTCATTCAGCCGAAACCGAAGCTTAAGGACAGCGGTGTAAAAAACGTTTCACGAGGTAAGAAAAAATATCCCCTTTGTCGTCGTTGCCCAGGTGACGCCTGTCTTTTTTTTTTAACCAGCTGTCGTGAACTTCGCTGTTTGGAGCGACAGTTTTTAACATCTAACGTTATAATGTATTTCTAGTTACAGGGACGTTAGCTAATGTTTAAACAAGCTATTTTTCCTTCCTTGTTTATATCCTGGAAACTTAATATGCTTTGTCCTCTTTAAAAGGTCAAACTATGTTTAGAGCACACTGGGAAAGTGGACTTTAACGTTAGGCTATTTTGGGGGGGGGGGGTTTGTGTCATCCGGCTTGGTACTCTTCAAACAAGCTAACCGACAAATAATTTAAATTAACGTTAGGCTAACATAACGTTAGCCAATGACGGTATTCGTCGTTTTCTCATAGGAGCCAATGAAAAAATGTTCCCAGTTAAGTTATTGGTTAATACTCCCCCCCATCACAATTTTGCTCTATAATTTTCTAAACGCCCACTTAACTGAAGCCTTTAAAAATACTGTTTTTGCTTTGAGAAGCCTTTTTTAATATATGATGAAGCTATGTTGTACTTCAGGCAGGGATTTATTACTGTTAGAAACATCATCCAATTTATCTGAACTTAACTGAAATATGATACAAGCATATTCCAAACTTTTCTGGGGATCCTCTGGAGCTGCTTCAGGACTCCACCATAAATATGTGTCTTTATTGTGCTGTTGAGTTGTGTTTGCTGCATGCCAGACAGCCCATACTTAAGCCAAGTGGTACCTTAGAATGGGCTATGAGCTCATCTGTAAAGTGTCAGTATGGCCCGTGTGTCCTTCAGACTTAAAGGGATAGTTCACCCGAAAATGAAAATTCAGTCTACTCGCCCTCTTGCCAGTTGAAAGCCAGGTTTAGTTTGTTAGTCCACAAAACACAATTGCACAATCTCCTTAACAGTGTAAGTGAATGGTGTGTTTTCAAACACACAAAACACCTGGAAAAAAACATAGGATGCCTCCATACTCCTCATGTGGAATAATCCAAGTCTCCTAAAGCGCTAAAATGGCATTAATTTGTGCATGTGCACCATCACAAATACACACAAACCCAGTTCAGATGGTGTGCACACACAGGTGAATGTGGCTCCAGGCTATTGATCTACAGATGTTGGGGCTTTAGGAAACTTGTAGTACACCAGAAATATAGAGGCATTATATGTTTTTTTTTTTTTTCTGTTTGAAAACTGATCACCATTCACAGTTCACTAATTGATGTTTTCCTGTGAAACTACAGCAGTCTTTTGCGGATTAAAAAAAACTTGAACCCGACCTTCAATCAGCATGAGGGGGAGTAGATAAGAATGATTTTAATATTTGGGAGAACTATCCCTTTAACAGTTTCACCTATCATACAAATGAGTTCATATTATTGAACATGTGATACATACATTTATTATCTCAAATGCTGGGCAGCTATAAGCAGTGTTTGGTGGTCCCATGTAGATTTGCGCTACCCAAAATGACTTTTTGTGTGAGGAAATACAATCAACACTGTGTGAGGAGTTTGAAGTGACTGATTAACAAGTCTGCCAGAATGGTGCATTCATGTGCAGTCATATAGAATGGAAAAATGGCATCCCTATTGTGGCACTTGCCTGTGAATATAATGCTGTTTTGTAGTTGTAGATATCACCACAAATATATTCTCAATCTGGATGAGATATTCAATAGTGTAACAACAAATGTGTAGTAACGTCATGGCAAAGGAAAAAATTTTGCAGTTGAGAAGCCTACTGGAGATGCTACTGATACAGTTCAGTAAGCTTGACTTGATACTTTGGTTCATATTCAAATCCAGTGAGTCTTCCATGGTATGGTATGTTTGACTGAGTGTTATGTGTCTGCTCTGTATCAGTGTCCAGGGCTATGATCTCATCTGTAATGTGAAGTACAGACATGGCGTCTCTGTCCTTCAGAAACCCCCCTTTCACACTGCTGCAAACTACAACAGTTGTTCAGAAATTGTTGGCAGCGGTCTGGCTTTTAAGGTCATGTTGAGGTTCTCAGGCCAACTTGAAGTTTATCTGATTATTACCTCAGCCAAGGAGGTTATTTTTTTTTGGTTTGTTTGTCAGAAGGATTGCACAAAAACTACTGGCCCGATTTTCATGAAACTTGGCGAAAAGGTGTAGCACTGGCCAAGGAAGAATCCAGTAGGATACACAAATTATTTTTCAGTTTTGTTAACATTGAGAGATGGGGCATTTGGTCTTGGTAGAGGTCTGTACTTTCCAAGTACCCCTCTAGTTTTATTGATTTGATTATTTGAGAAAGAGGAACTGGATTATCTCACAAGGTGTGTCTGTTAGTTTGGACTTTTTCCCTCCAATAAAAATAACAATCTCAGAAATATTTCTTTCAGCTGTAAAAACAAATTGTGTTTGTTCTTTAAGACTTTTTGCATATGTTGCATGGTGCTTAAACTACTGACCGCCAAACTTTTTTACTAAACCATTGTCTATTAAAATGGCATAACATGTAAAAGGGAGAGTTATGAAGTGATTCACTTTATTGTGGTAATTTAGGCTGAGTTGAAGTCTTATTGGGTTAATCAGTACTGGTATGTGCCTCATTT
Organism: Lutjanus erythropterus; assembly: GCF_056507025.1. NCBI lineage: Eukaryota > Metazoa > Chordata > Actinopteri > Lutjaniformes > Lutjanidae > Lutjanus > Lutjanus erythropterus. The sequence goes on along the minus strand of NC_139321.1, from coordinate 11,839,005 downwards.
GTCCAACTTTAATGAGAATGAGTACAGTTGGTCTGTGATCATCAAGTAGAAAGATATGTGGACAAAGGAATGACAAAAGGATGCTTATCAGTAACCCCTCTCTCACAGTGAAAACTGCATTTCTATCTCTCACCGCCCAGTATGAACGATGTTGTGCCTCTGTTATCACCGGTCATACAGAGGACTTACGACAGCTTAGCATGCTCCTACCCACAATGCCATGCAGATCTTGTATCTGTGTATGTGTGTGTGTGTATGTGTGTTAAATGGGTGGGGTCACCAGTAGAGTGTCTGCACCTGCCAGCTGATGTCCGAATTCCAAGACCAATATAGCTTTGCCTACTTAATGACACAAACACAAATACACATCCAAACACTCAAACACACACTCACATACATAGACATATACCATCACAGTACTAAATCACACACATTACTTTTCACATAGTAACATTTAAACCACAGAAAGTACAACACACTCTGATGATCAACACACTAAAGACTCTCACTCACTTGAACACAGGCTAATATCCACTCACACATAGTGTATATTACATGTGCACTATAGAATATGATCATTTAGCCATTTTTTTAAGCTCTAGATGTTGGTGTCTGCCCCAAAGTATAGGTCTGAGTGTGGTTTCTATTTATGTTTGTCTCTCAGTTAGTGGTATATTTCATTAAATTACTTAAAGGTCTGTTGTGTAAGATTCATTAGTGTATAATCACCTGAAAATAAGAATTGTTGTGTTTTCATTACCTTAGAAATTGCAGTAGGCTGAATTGTGATTTCAATAGCATTTTTATTAATTGTGCAGCCCTAGTTTACACAGTAGTCCAGTAGTTTAGACAAACCAAACACTGTCTCTGGCTAAGGCCTTTTGGGTTTTAGGTTCTCCTGCACACTAATAAATGTAAAGTGTTTACAATCTGCAAGCGCACCTCTAGATACCTCTAAACCCTACACACTTGTTCTTTAACAGAGTTCAGTAAAACGTAGTGCCAAATTAGACCTTGGCTCAAGGAAGAATCAGTTGTTGACTGTTGACAACACCTCATCAAACACTTAACATTTTGCTCATTGCTTGCAAACTGAACTTAGTATAGAATCAAAATTCTCATTATCTAGACTGCGTGGTTTAACACGTTTCCATCCATAAAGGCTGTTTTTAACTACACACATTTTGTGTCATTTAGAAACCCTTTCAACCATCAGTGTATTTTAATCCAGATCCAAGATTACTGTTTCATACTCCAGGTCAGCTGATGCTGGCTGGCCAAACCTGTCTTGTGCCCTCAGGAGACCAGGAGAAACCCAGAAAAACAGTGAGCAAATGTGTATAAGTAAATGAGTGTGTGTGTGAAAGAGAGCGAAGAGAGAGACTGCTATTGTCATTATGCTCCTGCGTAGCCCAGACTACGTGGTAGTCATGGGAACAACATTCTTTCCTAGTAGAAAAGTAGAGGACCAGTCAGGCTTGGTATTATAGAAAGAAAACTACTGAGTGGGCTGAAACGGGAGCAGAACCTCTGATATCTGTTACTCTCATTAGACAGTCCCAGTAGTACGATGGCAGCTGTGCTGAAAGATTTATATTCTGTAGTTAAAGATACTTTAGCATTTTGCTCACCAGTTGACATATTGATGTTGATGGTAAATATCTCATCCATCCATTGTATGTACAGGCTTGGTCACAAAGTTGAGCGCTGAAATGATGTGGCAAGGTGACTGACTGACATTATAACCATCTGCTGATTCAGAATCAGCTGGATGAGTAGAACATGGCGACCATTGAGAAATGAAAGAGATACAATGAACATTTTGTCTGTTTGCAAGATAGCTTGTGCAGCCTTAATCCATGAAACTTGAATCTGTTTATCAGACCCACTCAACATGTTCTCATTCTCCTTCATGCAGATATTCAACTTTTACCCAATTGGATGTTTGCACTCCTATACTTAGGAACAGGAACAGTTTAAGGCTTTCTGGATCTTGGCATTATTTCTTTCTAGGAGATTTCAGGATTGTCAATAATAAAATTTCTTTAGCTTCAGGAACTTTACAAAATTTTAACACAGCTATTTCTGTATGTCACTGTATCAGTTTCTCTGACTCCCCGGTTTTGAATATACTCAAATCCTTGCTAACACGTCTGTTGCTATTTGTCAGTTTTCCAGAGCCTCAGCCGGCCAACCACTCCTCTGAAGAACTGTTTGGTCACCGCGAGGAGGAGAGTGCTCTGAGCTCAGAGGGACTAAGTTCACTAGAGGTCACAGTCGAAGCCTGTACGCCCAGCCCTCCTCCTCCACCCTCACCCTCACCACCACCACCAACCCAAGTCAAGGAGACAAATCAAACGCCCAAGCTGTTCACGCCAAGCAAGCTCAGTTTCACTGTAAGAACATTTCACAAGCAACATTTTGTCCTTTCTAAGAACTTTTTAACTACAGTTGTTAATAGGTGCCATAATACTAAAATACTGTTTTGTGTGACTTGATAATTCAAGTTTAAAAGGTTAACTGGGAAGGCAGATAGATATTTTAATAAATGCATATTGCATGCAGCCAAAGCAGTCTGTAATACAGTATGTGAGGCTGTTTACACCTGGCACTAACATGCGTCTTGGGTGATCAGATCACAAGTGGACAGCTCATCACATCAGTTCACACCTGGCACTATGATACATCTTCACATGCATCTCGAGGGATCACTTGTGATCAGATCTCACTTCCCTGCTCTGAATGCAAATAAACACATAGCTACATCATTCTACAGCCTTTCAGTTTGCAGAGACCAGTTGTGTTGTTTTAATCGGTGGCCAAACAGTAGTACTCAACACACTGGGACAAACAGAAAACAATATTTTTGCATAAATAACTTAATATATAACATTTTATTAATTTAGGTCCAAATTTGTCATAGAGGGCTTAACAACTCACAAAACTGGGTGATTTTTTTTGTTTGTTTGTTTGTATTTTTGTTTGTTTTCAAAAGATTGTCTGGGAACTTTCTCCACAGGTGACAAAGAAGTAGGCTACTGTTTACTGTATTTGTAAAATTTGACAATCACTAAAATTTCTTTAATAAATTTAGTGTAAATGGCAAAATCAGTTGAAACTGTGTGTTTACATGCCTAGCTGCTAAATGTCTGCAGGTAGACACACTCAAGCACAGAGTGGCCACTGGCACAGCATTGCCATGGCTGACAGTGTGTGTTTTAAAAATTTTGTTGAGTTGTGTACTTACATTATCCCAAATGTTTTCAACAATCGTCAAACGCAGAGAAATCCATAGGTTATTCAAGATAATGGTGCGTATCCTGCTAGCCATTGCTTGCTAGTTGCTATAACTTATGGGAAAATATGATACATTGGATATGTCAAAGAGTGTGGAAGGAAGTCAGCATGCGTGACTGAACGTAGCATGTGTTAAACTTTAATTTTACCTCATCTGTGAGCATAGTTGTCTAAAAGTGAAGATAACAACTCCCATGATTATTTTATTTTAATGTGAGAGAGACCCCTAACAGCAGAATTTACAAATTGTGTGTTTAATGCATGAAGTTTAAGTTTATTTTCTCCACATTCAGCAACTGTCAAAATTGGGCAAGTGCTTGGAGTCTGGGGAAGTTCCTATAAGTTTAATCATGAAATCAGCTGAAACAGACAGTGTATTCACAAATATCTGCTGCTTATCTTGCCTGGTAGAGAGCCCAAACATGTCATTTGCATTACAGTGAACCAAATGGAAATCAGATAGCTGTTTCATGTGTACTTACCAGACGTCAGTTGAGTAGGCGGTCCTTGAGTGTGGAACAGGACACACTGCATACTCGGTGCTGAAAGAATTTGGATACATGTGAGACAGACCATCTCTGAATGTGGTCTGAGCAATCGGACCGCAATGCATCTTGGGTGCATTCACACCTGTACTTAGAGCTGTCCATGATTGAATCACCTAAGATACATGTTAAAATGAGGTGAAAACAAACTCTGTCAAAATCTGTCTATCCTCTTTTGCCTATACTTTGGTCTTTAATGAGGAGGTACAGTGCTTGTCATTGTTCATATTTTAAACAGCAGGTAATTTTACAGAATAAACAGCCTCCCCAACACCGATGCTCTTAACTTCAACTTCAAAATTCTTTTTAATGTGTTTTCTACATTAGCAACATTTTGTATTTGAGAAGCATGTAAATTAGGTTCATCCCAGCCAATGGAAATCTGTAAAAGTTTCTGAATATCTCTTATTGTTTACACTCAGAAATGGTAGAGTTCCACCTCATGAACTTTCTGTACTTTATGTGTCTTCTCCCTTCCAGTCCTCCCAGTCAGGGGGCAACAACATGAACCTATCAGACCTGCCTACGTTCACTCCCAGCGCCTTCCCTCCTAGTGCCTTTAACTATGAGCGGCCGAGGCATTTTATTCAGTCGCAGCCTTCCTTCCAGGCACCCAGCTATGAAAGTGTTCTGAGGGAGGCTCAGGAGAACCAGAACAACTCCCAACAGAACCTCAGCAGTCCCCAGAAGAGTCCAAATGTTATGGAGACACAGAGTCAAACTAAAATGATGTCTTCACAAAGTCAGTCTTTTTCTCAGACTCAGTCAGTGTCCAAGTCCTTGTCGCAGGCTCAGTCAGTGTCCAAGTCCTTGTCGCAGGCCCAGTCCCAGTTTCAGTCACTAAACCTCGGCCAGAACCAAACCCAGTCTGTCGGCCAGACCCAGATCCAGATCCAGACGCAGGCCAACGGCACAAGCAAGTCCTCTCCCTCCTCATCCAGTCTCAGCTCTCCTATTTCCACACCTGCCTCCTCTGCCGCACCTCCTCTTTCCTCCGCTGCCCCGTTGCTCAGTCCCTCTGACTCCACCTCCTCCTCCTCCTCCCCTTTCTCAGCGTCCTCATCCTCTCTCCCCCGAACCACCATGCGTTCCACCATCACCCTCACCCCCAGCATCCCCAGTGCCACTGGCCTCGGCAGCGCCACCCTGCCAGCAAATCAGGACAACATGTCTGCACCTGCTGCTTACCTCTGCTCCGTACTGCCCTCCCAGTCCGCCTTCTCACCCTTTTCCCCCTCCAAACTGTCTCCCAACTCCAGTTTTCCTCACCCCTCCACCTCCCCCACCCGCTCCCCACTCTCCCCCTCCAGCCCTCTCATCCCAATGAGGGCCTCCTCCTCTCCCTCCTCCCCTTCCTCCCTGCCTCAGCAGCATCTCCCAGTATCCCCTTCCCTCCCTCACTCCCCTCTCTCTCCCTCCTCCACCATCCCACAATCCAACACTCCCAACAGTCAGAACAGAGTACCGCCTGCTGTGGTCTCCCTGCCCGCCAGCTACAAGGGGACGCCAAACACGTGAGTTTAAGTATACGTCAATTTGCTATGCACGTGGTTTCAGACAAGTGACGCTTTCCCACACTTAAAAAAACATTGCTTTGAGGAGCAAATTATATGTATATATTTCTGCAGAGAAAACAGATGTATGTATGTCAAACTGGAGAAACTCTCTGAACAGAGAAGAAACCATTTGTTTACTGTATACAAAGATTTAACAGTATGTAGACCTACCACACAGAGGGATGCTCTATAAAGAAAGTTCGACATAGGCGTTCATTGTGTTAGCTGACTCAACAGAACCTAACACCTCAGCTATCACAACAGTGGTTATCAGCTTTCTTTGTTTTCTGCATTAGGCTCTGTGAGCATTTGACGTGTCATTTGACTGTTCTAAAAGAAAAAAAAAGATTATGCTATAAAGCAAAACTGTTGCTGCAAATGAAGTCAGAGAGGAATGCTGGCTGAAATGTTTTAATTTGTAATCTATTTTACCACCCACTGCAGTCTCAGTGACTGCTGTTTATTTCTAACATGACAGCTGCACATTAGGGCTATTAAATTTAAAATAAAGATAGATTGAATTTAAAGATAGAATTTTAAAGAAGTAGTGAAAGGGCAGCACTTTATACTGCTGATGTAACCCAAAACCAGGTTAGTTGTGCAGCATAAGCTAACATGGTTAAAAGAGAGCCATCTTTGTGACACTGAAAAGTCTGGCTTTAGGCTCAACATAACCTGGCTGAGCCATTAACGTTGCTTTGTGGTACATTAGCAAATAACAAACCTGAAATGATAAAAACATAGAAGTGACTTTTACTTCATCTTGCAAGTTTATGGAACATCCATGCTGTTTTACATCAAATCCATGGAGGGAACGCATTTCAGTTTCTACATTAAATATGTTTAATAGCATCTGTTAATTAAGATTTCCACACATATGTTAGTGCTTTCTTTCATAAATGAAGCACAACAACCTGCATATAGGTCAGCACATTTTCACCAGGCAGTTAGGAATAAAGGTCTATGTCCAGCAGTGTTAGATAAAGGTTTGTTGCAGCATTAAAGTTCTTAAGTGCAGATTCTTCTCTCCCTCACATTTGATTTATTTTTGTGCTTGTTTTAACTTACGACCCTCTAGCCTTTATTTTTTTCTCTCTCTTTGTTCCCCAGCCTTCCCAAGCCCATCCTGAAGAAATCTGTAGCTCCTCGGCCATCTTCTGCTCGCTCTACAGATGATGACATCCAGGGCTCTAAGGATGCCCTCATCCAGGATTTAGAAAAGAAGCTACGCTCAAAGGAGGCCAGAAGGAGAAACAGTCAGGTGTGTGTTCTGCAGACTGTGTTGGAAGAGCAAAAATCCTACATTTCATTCATCAAAGGAATAAAAAAAACACACCCCAACCCCCCACTAACACACACTCACAAACTTACACTGCCCATTTACACTGACACAGTGTGTGCCCGTTTGATCCTAACTGAATACATAATCGCAAAAGTTTACCAAAACAATTCGCAGCACACTTCCTGTGTGTGTGTAAAAAAACACAAGCAAAACAATTTAACAGTGTAAAGCTTCAATTTTGACAGAAACTGTCCTATGAGGAGCGCATGGCTCGTAGGCTGCTGGGTCCAGACAACGCCACCTACATGTTTGACCAAGACAATCTTTCAGACTCACAACTCGACCAGGTACGACAGGAAACTTGAATTAGTGGACATCATGATCATTACAAACATCATTCCATCTCAGCATTTCTAACAGTGTGTTTCAGTTTGTATTAAGATTGTCAAAAGTATTGATACTTCAAAACGTTTTCAATACCACATATTTAAAACTATTTAAAATCCATTAATTATAGTACCGAAAGTACTGAAGCTAAAAAGAAAAGCAGATAAATGCTCATTAAAGATACTGTTAATTTAAAAAAGAAAAAAATTATCCTACTTCATGTGCCAAGGACTTTTTTCTTTTTTGCTGTGGTATTGAAAGAAGTATTGAGTATCTTTTTTTTTAGACTAGTATTGTATCACAGTTTAAAGTTATGGTATTGTGACAACTTTAGTTTGCACTGATGTGTGTTGCACTGCTGCATTTATGTTGGCTCTGGTCCAAAACCCATTAGCTATCATTTTGCTATCAAGTGAAGACCACACATTATTACCGTTATTTAGGTTTGAATGGCTGCATGCGGAGCCCGTTCCCCTCTCAGGGCCTCCTGATGGCTCCAAGCACAAAGTTGAAAAAGCCTGGCAGTATAATCAGCAGCCCCAGTGAGCTGTCCCATGCTGTCATTTTGACCAGTGTGTATGTGTATGTGTGTGCGCAGGATTGTTCTGTCAAAAAGCCTCTGTGGCTCACAGGGCTTTGCACCTTCTATTCTCTCTCCCTTTCACACACAGCAACAACACACACAACACATGCATATACACACGCACAAAACACACACACACAACACATCCTCTGAAGCCAACACGGTTTGTCAGCGGCTATTTCTAGCCTGCTTTCTGAGAATGAGCCCCTTTCACTGGTGACAACAGGACCATTGTGTCAGAATACACACACACACACAAACACACACACACACACACAGAGTTACCGTCCTGGCATTTTGTCAACCTGTTTACCAGTACAGTTAGTTTTAAAATTTCGAACCTGTGATTACCTCTGCTTACGTTGATGTGTTTTCTGTTACAGCCAGATTCACCAGAAGGAAGACACACAGGTGGATTATGGTAAATACAGTTTATATATCCATATTATTCATAATTATTAACTCAGGATCCCAGTCAACATGAGAACCTTGAACCTTGATTCCCCCTTGATATCATGTCCAACAGGCCTGTATTTACTCAATCCATGGCAGTTGTAAAACAAAATCATTATTTCAGGTGAATTAAAATAATGGTCATTTAGCTTTTCAGGTCTGTTCAGCACATGAATATTTGACACTTTGTGTTTCTGTCCATTTGAATGTGTGTAACTGAGCCTTAACATGATACTTTACAGGTTACATCACAGAAGCATTCATGTAAAGGGCCATTTAATATCTTAGTTTAAAAATCGTAGGTTGGTTTCACATCTGCGCTTTTTAGTCCAGTTAAATCCGACTCTGGTTTGTTTTTCCCCTTGTGGACCAAGACAGCCACACTGAAACCCTTGAGAGAAGGTGGTCTTGATCTAGTCTCAAATGATCTCTGGAGCATTTTGTTTGTGGTGGGAACATGATTCAACCTTGATTGATCCCAACTGCCAGGTGTATTCCACAGGTTTGAGCAAAGTGTGAAGCTATAAAGTACTTTCATGGCATTTTCTCAAAGTGCATTCAGCAGTCTGCTGATATATTTTTGCCTGGTGTATTGCCCAGTTATGAGCAAATGCCAACTCTGCCATTGCTCCATGTTTCACTTCAAAGCTCACAGACATTTGCTTTATTCAAGAGGATAGGACCTTCCTCCTGTATTTACTTTGTTGTCAGATCTGATTAATAAGCTAAGTGAATGTTGTCACATGGTTTGTGGTGATGCATTTTGGTTCACTCGGATATTTGTCACATGAAACTGGACCAAGGGGAAAACACTCAAAGTTTACAAACTTATCAACTTATTCAGACCAGAGCAAACAAACTGTAGGTCTGAAAACACCCTCAATATGTAAACTCTTCCAGTGGACTGGGGTTCACTTGTATCCAATTTGATCTTTTAAATGCTCAATTTGTACAATATGTGAGTACTCGTTTCTCTAGAGGTCTTGAAACTGAGGAATTAGTGTATCAAAGTGAAATTGAGAAGATTTTATACACACGAATTTAACATTTCCAGGGATATATTTGTTACTTGCTGATTATGCCCTCTGTATGGCCTTAAGTAAGCTCTGCATTGTGTTGTGGCATAAACATTCCTAAATCTACTGAGTGTCTTTCAGGAGAAATAGAAATTACTCAAGTCCCTCATTCAGTAGCCATGCTGTCAGAGGACAGAAACTGAACAGTGTTAATACAGCTACTTGCCTGTCCTCTGTCATTAGTGGACTGTAAAATTCATTCGTTGAAAGTGAATAATGAATAAATAATCTCTCTGTCTGTCTCTGCAGGGGGAGGCACCACTCTGGGACAGATGAGAGGGCAAATGAGGGCTCAGCTATCCAGGAGAAATGTTACGCTCCTCGCTTCCTGCAGATCCCCCCAGACCTCACTGTAGAGGAGGGACGCTTCTGTAGGATTGACTTCAAGGTGAATGACACACTCAGTCACACACACATAAGAGCATTAACACCAAGGGCACCGTGTTTTCAGGTTTATTAATACACTGTAGTCTGTATTCCTATAAGGCCAGGGGCTGCCTCACATAACAATAATGGTGTGTTCATACAAAGGTAAATAAAGAGGGAATAATCTTTTCCCATTCCAGGTCGGAGGCCTCCCAACCCCAGACGTTTGCTGGTACCTGGACGGTAAAGCCATTCGTCCAGACGACTACCACAAAATGCTGGTGTGTGAAAAAGGGATGCACTCATTCATCATAGAGATTGTCACGGTGCACCATGCTGGAGTGTACGAGTGTGTGGCCAGGAACCGAGCTGGAGAGAGCAGATTTTCCATGAAGCTTGATGTTATAGGTAAAATTGTCATAACATCCTGTTTTTAGGCTGGAAATAATGTTTTTCCTCATAGAATTTAATCGTAGTGCAGCTTAATAATGACTATGATTGGTTTAGTAAATCTATGTATAATACTTTCTATATATGTCTACATAAAGGTTCTTCTGCAGGGTTGAAGAGAATTTAATCCCCTGTGCTGTGCAACCTCTTCTTCCTCTCTGCAGCCCAGGAGGTTCTCCGTCCTCCCACCTTTGTCCAGAAGATGTTGAACTCTAGAGCTCTAGAGGGGGACACTGTTAGGTTAGAGTGTAAAGTAGACGCTTCCCCTCCCCCACAGCTCTTCTGGAAGAAAGATAAAGATATGCTGCGCATTGATCCAAACAGAATGAGGTGGGTCAACTAAAGCACTTCATTACACCTAAACTCCTCCTTAACTGTGCACTCTTTGATAAACATATTAAACCTATCAAGTATTTTAGAAAGTACATTTTATTTTCTCAATCCTGTTGTTGAGTCATGGTCACCTATATGTGCATAGAAAATAATCTGTATGAAAGGGTGCCATGGTTGAAAAAAAATGGAGATCATAGGTACAGTAATGTGCATGGTGAGCTTTAATATTGAAACATGTTTGAGAATCAAGAGGTTTATTTTATTCTATAAGTCTGATTTCTGATGGCAGGTTACAGCTCTATATTTAATAGAAAACTGCACCTGTACACAGTTTATTCTGCTTCTGCTTCCTACTGGACAGTATGCACAATAACCAAAATGGTCTTACACATTAAGATATATTAAATCAATTGTGTTTTGAATTGTGTATTGGTTATTTTAGCTGTTCAGCCTGAAGTTTGGTCACAGTTTGTGTGTCAACATAGTGATGAAGTAAACCTTTAAATGTGTCTTTGTCCACAGTCTGTATCAGGACGGCTCTGGACGGCAGTGCTTGTTGATAGAGAGGGTGATGAAGTCCGATGCTGGTTGGTACACCCTGTCGGCCATCAATGAAGCTGGCATGTCCACATGCAACGCCAGGCTGGATGTAGGCAGTAAGTCCTGTGTGTTCATCTTCTATGCAAATTTGCTTAAAAGGGCCCGTCTTCTCTGCTATCTGCTGGATGAGATAGCCCGGTAGTTACCATAGTAGCCTAGGCTGTAAAATCAAACAGCAGATGGAGAATGTTGTGAGCTCAACGCTACAGTGAATCCAGCTCTACAGCCTGGGACGTGTCAAACAAATGCTGTGTTACGTGATCGAGCAGAAACTTGATGAACGTATGCACCACGGAGCTGTTCAGCTCTTCTAAAGAATACCGCATAATCAGCGAGTCACAGAGATAAGTATGGAGTCCATCCACTGATGAGAGAGAGCTCACTGGAGGAAAATATAACAGCTATTAGGTTTCTGCTCGATCACATAACACACCATCTGCTTTGTGGAGAGGGAGCTGAGTGAGAGGACTGACAAAGAAAAGTACCTGACTCTCTGTTACACCTGAGCTGGACTGTATACCTTACTAGGATTTGCAAATCCTTTACAACTCATATTAAATGGAATATAGTGCAAAGACAAAATATTTGACATTCAAACTGATAAATTTTATTGTCTCTTATAAATATACACTCACTCTGACTTTGACACCTGCAACACATTTCAAAAAAAGACAGGGTCATGTTTAACACTGTATTATGTCACCTTTTCTATAAAAACTCTTTAAGCTTTTGGTAAGTGAAATTGTTACTTGAAATACAATGTGAGTATCTCGTATTTTGTATTTGTACTTCATAATGCACCATACATACACACACACATATACACACACACACACACACACACACACACACAGATAGATAGACAGATAGACAGACAGACACAGACATACATACATCTATGAGGACATACGAGGGTAATTCAAAAAGTTCTGAGACAAATTGAAAAAAAACTTTATTTATGAAAGATACAAAATTATTTTTCAACATAAGATCCACCTAACTCAATACACTTCTGCAAGCGATGTTTCCACCGAGAAATTCCTTCTTGATAGAATTCTGGAGCTTGTCTAGTCAACCAGGTCACAACCTCCCTCTTCGCTTCAAGTATGGACTGAAATCTTGTTCCTTTCAAACGTTCCTTCAACTTTGGAAATACGGCTCTAGAAGGTGAAGAGTCTCCATAAACATTTTGCAAAGCTTCAGTGATTTCTGTAGGTTTCCATTGAAGTTTTGTTAGAAATTTGATGTTTGCTCGAACTTCAAATTGGCTCATTTTGGACGGTCAAAAAAGTTGGTTTTGTAATATGTAACCTGGAACATTGAATAACAAAGTTAGAATGCTGTAACTTGTCAAATTTGTTTATAAGTCATCAGTGGTACGATTCAAGGTCATTTTGTTACACTATTTTGACTCAGTTTGAATTTATGTCATTTGTCTTAGAACTTTTTGAATGCCCCTCGTACTATTCTTGCATTTCAACACATTTATAAATCCTATTTTTCTGAACGATTTACACCATTATATATTGTAGTATGAAGCTCATTTTTTTTACATTTCTCATATTTCTTATTTTTCCATTTTCTTATTTTATTTTTTTTATATACAGTGTTATATATTGTACTATAAAGCACTTTTTACGTTTGGTTTTTTTAATTATTGTTATATATTGTAATGTAACACATATATCTTTATATACTTCTTATTTTGTATTTCTTTGATCATTTCTCTATGCTTACATATATATTTCTAGTCTTGAAATATGACCTAATTTTCCCACCCGGGAAGTATTTCTGATTCTGATACACTAGAGAGTGGAGCTGTAGGAACTGTAGGGTAAAAAAAAAGCCTTTTGTTTTACAGATACTTTGTGGATTTATATAAATAATATGAATAACACCACTGCTGTCACCAACAGGAGCAACAGCAGACATTCCTTTCATGCCAGGTGTCTGAAAATAACTCTTCTGCTCAGCACAGGACAGCGTGGCTCATTGGTAGATAAGAACCAGACAATGGGTCCATGTTTCACCTTCGGTTTTGTTTTTTTGTTTCATGTATCTTGGGCCTGATGTGGTGTATGTTTGTATACGAGGGGCATTCAAAAAGTTCTAAGACAAATGACATAAATTCAAACTGAGTCAACATAGTGTAACAAAATGACCTTGAATCGTACCACTGATGACTTATAAACAAATTTGACAAGTTACAGCATTCTAACTTTGTTATTCAATGTTCCAGGTTACATATTACAAAACCAACTTTTTTGACCGTCCAAAATGAGCCAATTTGAAGTTCGAGCAAACATCAAATTTCTAACAAAACTTCAATGGAAACCTACAGAAATCATTGAAGCTTTGCAAAATGTTTATGGAGACTCTTCACCTTCTAGAGCCGTATTTCCAAAGTTGAAGGAACGTTTGAAAGGAACAAGATTTCAGTCCATACTTGAAGCGAAGAGGGAGGTTGTGACCTGGTTGACTAGACAAGCTCCAGAATTCTATCAAGAAGGAATTTCTTGGTGGAAACATCGCTTGCAGAAGTGTATTGAGTTAGGTGGATCTTACGTTGAAAAATAATTTTGTATCTTTCATAAATAAAGTTTTTTTTCAATTTGTCTCAGAACTTTTTGAATTACCCTCGTATAAGTAAGTATATTAGTTGAAATATAGTGTCGCAGTTGTACATTGTTTTATGGATAATATGATGTAAGACTTCAGTTTTTAGTCAGTTATGAATTTAAAACAATACAGTAATGGATCGCAAATTTATGCACTGCTTTGAAATAGAATAATGTGGTATTAGACAGTCTGGCTTCACTGGCAGAGACTAATATGTGTCAGTAATCTTAACAAAGTTAAGGAAATGCTAAACTGATGAGTGGAGGTAAATTTAAATTCTGTCCCCCTCGCAGCTCGTACAGCCACACCCATGAAAACGGCGCCCCCTGGCTCGAAGACGCTGAAGCTGCTGTCGTCTCTAAGCCACGTGCCCGCCCTGACTGTGGAGAGCCCCGCCCAGCACACGGCCCCGCTGTACGAGAGTGAAGAGCTGTAGAGCCACATGAAAGCCAGTCACATCCTCACATCACTGTCACACAAACTGGGCAGGAGCCTGTATTCACTGTCCCGTCATGGCAGATCATGTATTAATCGTGCTTTGGTTCAGAATACAGAGTAACAGCAGTGCAGCAGGCGAGGACACATGTCAGAATACTTCTGAGGCAGAGCCAGGTCAGGTTCATTAAACAAGCTATATTTTGGTTGTGTTGGTTTTACGTTGTATCAAGATTAAGGTACAGTTTGAGAAAAACTTTGAAGAAACTGTGATTCGGTATTTGAGACTTTTTGTCCACTGTCTTGTTAACATGCTCAAAACAGCCCTTCATCCATCCATGAGATGATAAAGTTTTAAATACTTTGAGGAAACAACAACTCTAAACACAATGAGAGAGAAATGTTTCCATAGTCAAGTGCCTTCTGAGTGAAAATGTCCATCTGCTTCTGTTCATCACTACTGTGCCTGTCTTTCTCTTTCTGTCTGCTGTTTAAAGCTGCACAGCTCATGTTTGATACATGCCTGTAAGCTTCTCCACTCTGCCCGTCTGTCTGTGTCTCTCAGCAAAATGGAGTGTGTAGGTCATGGATGTATTAATAGACCTGGATACGGTGTGGCAGAGTCAGCCCTGCTGCTGCCACTTTTATGCCAGCAGCCAACCACAATACTGTGGTGCAGAAACCATTTTCCCCATAGAAAACTGATGACAGGACATTTCAAACGGCACAGGGTCATTTATTATGATTTGTATTCAACTCTCTTGGTGTATGTGCTGTTTAAGCACCTTCCATTTGAGTAATTGTACATTATCCGTTCTATGGTCTAGGTCCTGGGTCTTCAAAAGGGGGTCGGCAACCCCTGGGGGTCTTCAGTTACTGCAGGGGGGCCGCTGGATGACTGCTTGATAAAATATCTATAAAAATACACATTAACATGAATTCAGCATATTACAAGCAAAGATAAATCCACATATTCATAAAAGCCTGTAATTTACACAACATTAACAAAAGACTACTCATGAATCCTCGACCATGTGAGCTAGCTAACTAAATCACTATCCTCACTGCACACCACCGGTGAAAGTGTAAAGGGTGAGGCTGACGCTCCTAACCTGCTACAAGCGCTGCTGACGTAGCAGCTACAGACATGCAAAAGCAAGAGAAGATCGGAAAATACTAAAAGCAATATGCTGTATGTAGTTGGGGGTCCCTGTCAGCTTAGACTCCTGGTCTAGGTTATAAAACTGGAAGCAACGTAGATTAACTACAGTACCCACAATCCAACACTGCCAACATATGTCACTGCACTTTAATCCGGACAAACTGTCTGCGTCCTCCAGCACCTGCCCTCCTCTCCTCCAGCTTGTAGCTGAACAAGGATGATTTTATGTTTGAGCCTCTGAATTTAAATGTTGCTGTTGCCTCTGATGTGTGTCTGTAAAGTTAAATAAACTGGAATAGAAAGTCAGATTTTGAACTAAACCTTCCCTTTCTTGTTTAAAGAGATCAGAAGTCACAGTTGGTTACTGCTCAGATTCTCTGCTGTGGTATAAATTCAGCCTATTATGTGTTGTTAAAGTTGGTTTCTAATATACAGTGTATGTGAATGAAGCTATTTATTTGAACTGAAGTTATTAGTTATCAGTGTTGGGACTTTACGTTGCCCCTCTCTTGGCCTGCAGAAGGCTGCAATCAGAGGCGTAAAAATATCAGAGAGTTGGACAAAGAGCAACAGGCTGCCATCCTGATCTCCAGCTTCTTCAACTGAACACAAACCTGATCTGCACTCAACACTCAGACCTAACTTAACAAAGTTTACGATTACCACATCTGCAGTGCAGATAAAACATGTTTTTACACTAAACTCACATGGAGAAAATAATTTTTCCTGTACGTTCAGTTGGAAAACAGGTATCAGTGTGTCAGCCGGTGCTAAGATTTACCAAACTCTCATTTCTGACCAGGGCCTTATGTAAGAAGATTTAATCAAAAAAAGAGGCTGGATTTGCCTGCTTACCTTGGAACTGCTTGTTGTTACTGCCAGACATAAACTGATTTTACAAAAACCTGGTATATTTTGGCTGGATGTGCATGCAAACCAAAAATCTGGTATTTAACCCTGTGTGGCCGCTGCTCAGTCTGCCTATAAAGATTTGTTTCAGACAAAGGTCACAAGATTGAAAACAAATTCCTTTTCAGGTTCAAATGCAGCGTGTTTGGGCTGCATTTAGACAACTTATGACTAATAGATCTAGATGTATTTCTACAGTTTGTCATGATGTTTGGATCAAACAGGGTTAAATATTGGATTTTCCTGAAGCATCAGAGTAGTTTTGGTAAGTTAGGTCCTTTCTGTTGGAATTTGAAACTGCAGGTATTAGTGTGTATTCTCCTTAAGTACTGTTTGTTGTGTAAGAAGTTCTACATATCACTGAATGAATGAGGAATAAAGTTTATGTGACCTTGGCTTTGCCTCATATTGTTTATATATACAGTTTGTTTTTATTAGTTGGCACTGCGGTCTAGTGGTTTCCACTGGTTTCCAACCTGGGAATCCCCAAAACTTCTTAGGGGGTCATGAGGCTGTCTTTAGTTCAATGGATTTTAGAAAATCTAAAAAAAAAAAAAAAAAAAAAAAATGGAGACAACTAAATGAAATTGTAATTTGTAAAGTTTAGATATTATTTAAGATATAATTTCATAAATATTTCACAGGATAAGAGCACTGAAAATCTGAAAAGTTATATTCACCAGTAAAGCACTAATATAACTAATAGCTGAATAGGTTAAGCATCAGGGAGACAAAAACAATTTGTCCAAAAAAAGAAGCTTATTAAGTATGTATGACTGTTTAAAAAAATAATAATAATAGACAGAATTGTATTAAACAAAATCCTAAAAAAAATCAGGAAAACCCATCTGTGATGCAACATTCATAGGAAATAATTCATCCAAATCTCTCATTTTACACGAATTTAAGTTATTGTGCTTTCTATTTGGCTTAAATGTACAGTTTATCAGTTCTGTACTGTTACTGTTGTGCATTTTAAATAATACTTAATCTCCGTAAAATATGCCACTTAGTTAGGGGTCATTAGTTTACACAATGATAGAAAAGGCTTCCCTTAAAAAGAAAAGTGGGCAACCAGTCATCTGGTGTTCAGAGATGAAACTTCCAATATTTTTGCCATCATGTTGCCCTCTGGTGGCAGTGTTTAAAACTTGCAGATGACGTTCTCCCTATCACTCAGTTGGTAGAGTGTATGTCTTATGTACTGAGGCTGTTCGTCCTCTGCAGTGGCTGCTGGTTCAATCCCCACCCCAATCCCCACCTATCAAAATAAAAGCAAAAGCCAAAAATATATTACTTTAAAAAATACTTTCATCTTACATAAAGACAGGTGATTCAATTAGTTCTGTTTTTTTATTAAAAACAAAAGTAGACAACAATATCAAAAATCACATAAAACCTGTTTCTGGCTAAAAGAGGACTGGAGGTGGCAGATGATACAAAGTTTTTCAACTGTGGCTTCAAACATTGTTCTGTCGCCACTAATGTACATCTGTAATGAGCCCATTTTATTTAAGGTTTTACAGTGACGGTCCAACCCTCTGACATCTGATCACTGAGCGTTTGAACTACCAAACCACCAGCCTCGTCACCGCCGTGGTCCTCCTCTACATCATGAACACACTCACAGTTCATACATTTATACGTGTATATATATACAGTAATGAGCAGAAGAAAAGACAGGAATGACATGACAAGAGGACAACTCCTGTTTGGATCAGCCTCATCAACAGATGTTCAGTTGTAATGTTCAAATGGGAGTTGATGTGAAGGTGCCCAGCTTCCACACCAGCACTTGAGCTGTAAGGCACATGAATACTGTTCGGATTTAAACAAATGTGACCGTAAAACAAGACAGGTGTGAACTAAAATAATTTGTACTTCTGAGATTCTGCCTAAAACGGTTTCGACGTGGTCTGAAACATCTGAACTGGCTGATGTGTGACTAATGGATCCTGGCAGGCACTTTAACAGCTCACATATGCATGTAAGGTGAAATAAATCAAAAACTCTTCGTCTTTTTTTCTATGACACCTGTTTTTAGTTTTTTTTTCACCGAGTGCCTTCACGTGTACACCGGACAGCACACAGAGCTCCAAAGTAACTGCTCTTAAATCTCTGGGGTTGGCAGCACGTAGATTTTGGATGCTCAAAATTCTTTGCGACACTTTATATGTCGGGGGGGAAACATCGATGCTTAAATTAAATTTAGTTGATTAAAATACTTGTAACATTTGCTGCAGATTTTCCTCTTTCAAAAGTCAAATACTTTTTGTGACTAAGATAAAATGAACAAGACAACAAATGGAAAAAAAAAACAAAAAAAGATATTATCAAAATCTAGATATTTAACTGTTCATGTGCACATACAGAAAAGTTTGTTTCGAGTCCTGATACTGACACTGTTTGTAAATTCTAAATAATAAGGACCATCTCATCCTGTAACCTTTTAACATGGATATAACACAGCTGATACACTGTATGTATGAGTACGTGTAAATTCAACATCCTGTCTATACTGAAATATTCAACATGTGATGACTGAAATAACCCAACCTCAGAACACATCAGCTATCATCCGATGAACCTCAGGGGGCAACAGCCAATGTTTCGGGGTTTCCAGTGTATCCGGTCAATAACCGGACGACAGATATTCACAGCAAGACTTCCTCTTTTGTGTGCTGGTCCTCGTTTCCAGTCTGATCGGCAACTTGAGACTTGATTTAGGTCCAGGCAACATTTCGGCTAATCTCTATAAACAGACATCCGCAAATAAACGCAGAACATATTTCAAAAAGATAATATTAAATATAATATAAAATTGTGAAAAATGCTCATCACAATTTCCCAGAAACTTAAGTGACATCTTCAAATTGCTTTTGTAAGTTTTCGTTTACCATCACAATGACAAAGAATAGCAAACAAATCCTCGCATTTTAGAAGCTGGAACCAGCAAATGTTTGACATTTTTGCAAAAAGATTAATCAATTATCAACAAATTTTCATTCGATCGACTAATCTTTGCAGCTCTTGTTCTGAGATGCGTTCGGCCTCTTTCGCTCTCTACCTGCACTGTTTACCTGCATGCTAACAAAACCTGCTCAAACGTGATTGGTCAATACCACTCGGACTACGAATGGAAACCAGAACGCTTCTTAGAACAAAATCTCGTCCCCTGCCTGCAGATATCTGCTTATAGAGATTAGAAACAACCAAATTAGAAATATGAATCCTGCTGTGTGGAGGTGTGTTCAGCGGCATCATAAACAACGCTCTGGTGCCACATCTGCTCTGATGTCAGTGTGAAGTGCGGCTGATCGAGGGCTTTTAAAAATGAAACTACAGAGAAAAAGAGCGGAGCTTCAGAGTCTTTTCAGTCCTTCCACAAGTTTTTATGAGTCTCTGTTAAATCTGCAGTAATGACGTGATGTTTGGAGGCTGCAGCCGATGCAAACGGAAAGCTCCACTCCTCCCGTTCTCAAATTTCTACATCACTCTCTTTGTCGTTGTCGTGGTCACCATCGTAGAACTCGTTGGGTGCCTCCGGCCTGAAGAAGTGACAGCATGGACAGTCAGTCAGATACAGCCACTAAGGCTGGTATTGTGACAAATCTAATTGCATAAGTAATTTTAGCTCCTGCCCGGGATGTGAGTGTACCGACCTGGTGTAGTTCTCTTCAGCCCCCCTCTCGTCAGGGTCGGGCTCATCGTTGCGTTCGTAGCTCAGCATGTCAGAGGGAACGTCGTGGATCTGGACGCTGGGCGCATGGTTTAACATCTTCAAGTTCTCAAACACCGTCTGACGGATCTGTTCCAAGTACTGTAACAACAAACAGCTGTTAAACTTTGTTAAAGCTCTGTAAATATCAGTAGTGCATCTAAACACTGCAGACACCACACTACAATAACTGTCAGGAATAAATGTGTGATGGTGGTTCACCTGTCTGGAGTTCTGGTTTTCTATCCTGGTGCTGACGTCGGGGTGCAGCGTGAAGTCTGGAGCAAAGTACTCGAAATACTCTGCAGAGGACACAAACAACAGGAGCAGCATTCAGCATGATGAGAGCTTTTCTGTTTCAGCTGTGTGTGAAACATTAGTTCTCACTTCAGAAATCATGTACCCAGATGTAAATTCAAAATGACAAATACGATATTCCTTTAGGAGTCCCACAATGGGGAAATTTACAGTGTTACAGCAGCACAGTGGATATAAAATGAAAAAATAGGAACACTATAAACGGGAAATATAAAAAATAGGGACAGTATGTACAATATAAGGAGACTCAGCAGTTGAGTTCACTCGTCTTCCAGCAGGTGGCACCAAAGATTGAAAATGCCGAATTTTTGTCTCGTCTCAGTGAATGCATTTTCTCACACCCACAAAAATATAACAGGATACTGGAGAACTCTGGACATGAAGAGTCAAAAGACACTGAGGTGCAGTTTATAATAAGCGAGCACTGTATCTCACCGCTATAAGGCAGCTCATCACTGATGGATTCATCCAATAACAGAGACGTCTCAAAGGTCCTAAGACACAACGAAGCAGACATTACTTTAAATACCAAAACCCATAATATAACTCAACTCAGAACACACCTCACTGTGTGTAAGAGGACAGACCTGTGTGTGTGTGTGTGTGTGTGTGTGTCAGACTTACCAGCAGCGCGCGACGTTCCTCACTGTGTATCCTCCTCCTCCCAGTACCAGCAGAGGGATTTTAAAACTCTTCACAAACTCCACACACTCACTGAAAAACATTAACACATCGACAAACATGTTAAAAATACCATCATCATCAATATAAATTACTTCCAGGGCTGCACAATTAATCGCCAACATCCAAATTACAGAACCATCTCTTGTTCCTCGTATGAAAGAAAACATGTTTGTTGGTACAGACCTCAATAACTATTGTATTACCATGATTTTATTTCATTTTTTTCAGAAAAAAGGAAAATTGTAAGGGCAAAAATGATCATTCCCTCTGATCATATCGTATATAGCAGGCCGTATTAGCTCTATTTGAGCGTAACTCACTAAAACACCAAACTCGGTCACTTTTAACTAGGGCACATCACCATGGTAACTGATGCTAGCCTGATCCGGAGCAGGTTAACTTCAGAGGATTAAGTCAAATCCTGAACTACTGACCAATCGGATCACTTGAAAACTCGAAACATTATTAGTAAAGAAAATATAGAACATAGACAAAGGAGATATGTGAAAAGAAATAAAGGGCAAGTGACATAATATTAGATCAGTCAAATAATTTTGCTGTTCTGTACAGAGGAAGTCACTCCACGTCCACTCTGGTACCAACAGAGGGAGTATTAACGACACTAAATATGTTAGCGCTGCTCCCTGACAGTCGAAGATTGACCTAATCGCTTTGAAACAGCCCTCAATTGACTGAGATTCTTCAAGTCAAGCATGCACTTTGTCAGTCAGCGTGTGTGCTGCAATAACAGGATGAAAATAGATTGAATCTTACAAAAATGCACAGGGGGGACACAGCAACGAGGAAATATAAAGAAGGGGAACCATAAATATATTTTTATATTACAAAATTTATGATAACTGTGTGAGAGAGGGTGACATAACGAGTGGTTTCAGCTCTCATTTTTTTAGCTGTGTCATTGTACACCGAGCAATGCAGCGTCATGGCAGGCTGTAAACTTTAAAAATGAGTCTCAAGATCACCACAAACAACAAAAACTAACTGTGCTGGAACTGGAGAAGACTGATAGAAACAGAGTGCAGCTGATGTTCTGTCAGCACCTCCAGAGACGCTCTACTTTCTCTGCCTGTGTGGAAATCTGATGTTTTGATGTCACAGATGACAAAAAAATGCAATAAAAGGCCAGTTTAACTAGTAAAACAGACTCACTTTAGGCCGAAATAGGCATTTAGCATTGCACTGAACTGGAAAAAAAGGAACAAATCGCAGAATCTTCATACTAAACAGCCAAATCTGATCCGACAAAATGTTGGGTACAGCCCTACAATACATTACAACAACTGATGCTGCAATCTCATTCTGCAAAGCCCCCCCCCCCCAAGGGATACCTGACTGCTGATGCTTTACTCTCTTAATCCATCACTGCATGAGGAAACTTTTGATAATAATAATTGGAAATAAAAAAGTAAGTGTCTTTTTTTAAGAAATAATCTACACGGTTAATTGGCCCCTCATCAGGCATTAACTACTTTTCTTTTCCACCTCATTGCTTTGGCAGCAGAAACAGTCTGATAATAATTTTAACTTTTTCATGTGCATCACATATTCATAATGAAGTTTTTTTCATCAGACAAATTAGCGACTAATTAAGAACTCAACCTATCTCACATTAGCTCATTGGATAATCCAGAGCTACCAAATTTATGACCAAAGTTAGGCCAAAGAGAGCCAGACACGTCACTTTAACTACAAAACGGTGATTTTAAGTAATTCAGTCTCACCCATGTCCTCGTATGCTGAGGTTGAAGCAGCCCAGTCGGTCACAGCCCAGAGAATCTGCTCCACACTGGAAGGAGAGCAACACACAGACACACAGTGTGTCAGCAATTACGCTACGATAACATGCAGCCTTATAATCTGATGATAGGACAAGTTCATTTTATCTGTCCCTGATCATCGTTTCCTCACACCTCAGAATAAATGATCCATTACCTGAGATGACAAAGTGTTAATTAAACAGATAAGTCCTGCATCAGACATTCAGATTTCCTCACTGACCTGTAGAACGATGCAGGTCGGCTGGTAGAAATCCACCACCTGTTTAATAACCGGCTGGAACAGCTGCCTGTAGCCTGAAATACACAGACATACAGACGTTGGTCGTGACTCTCATGATAATAAGTTCACAGCGGTATGAATCTCCAGAGCTACAGACGCAGTCACCACAATAACAGTTATAAAACATCGCGATGTGTTTTTCTATACAACAGGTTTTACATTTCAATAACAGACTTTGTGCAGAAGCTGAACTCACTCTGGTCGTCGATGCCGTCTCTGAGAGGAACATTGAGGCAGTAGTACCGGCCGCTCTCTGCTCCCACCTCATACATGTCACCTGCAACAAACACACACACACACACTGTGTGAATACACACCTGTATATAGTCATAACACACTGTTAAAGCAGCTCAGATCATACAGCTCCCTTTGCAGGACCTTAAATTTGTTTTAAAAAAAAACAAACAAATCATACGTGTGTAGAGTTACCACCACAATCATCACAATCTCTATGAGCCTGTTTACACCTGGTATTAACAAGCGTTCTGGGTGATCTGACCACAGCTGCACACCTCTAAGTACAGGTGTGAATGCACCATGGATGCATTCAGGATGCACTGAGATACAATCACTCAAACCACATTCAGATATGATCTGGGCCGCACGTGATCACATTCTTTCAAAAGTGTGTACGCAGTGTGTCCTGAGACACAATGAAGAACCGCCCACTCAGCTGAAGTCCCGTAAGTCCAAACAAAACAGCTGTCTGATTTCCTTTTGGTTTTGCTGTAATGCAAATTACATGTTTGGGCTCTCCAACCTGCCAAGATAAGCACCAGATGTTTGTGAGCAGACTGTTTGAACTGAGTTCACCTCTGGGCTAATTCTCTGACTCTGGCATTAATGCCTTTCTTTATCATCTGTGATGTGAAAATATCTGATTTCCACAGAGTCAGAAAAATGCATCACCTGCTGATAGCTCAGTTATAAAATCCCAGCGCACCATGGAGTGTCTCTCAAGTAAAATATTTGACTCCTGTGGGCTGATAGAGGTGTTTTAAGTGGCACTGAACTGAAAAAAGGAATGAATAGTCAAATGTTCATATTGAACAGCCAAATGGACATAAGGCAGGGAAGTGAGATCAGATCACAAGTGGTCAATCAATAAAAATTGTAATGTCAGGTGTGAGCTCACATACTCAGGGCTGTCCACTTGTAACTGTATCAGCAAAGACACACGTTAATACCAGGTTTTAATAGTGTATAAACAGCTTAAAGTTGCTGAAATGTCGGTGTTTATCTCTCATCTGAAGATTGACTGTTACATAGTTTTCCATTCATTTAATTAGCTGTACATGTCCTACATTTTAAAAATGAATCACTGAACAAGTTATTTCTCTGTTTCATAAGTGTCCAGTGTGTACATCCGTTAGATGCTTAAAGCAGCTCATACCTGTTCCTGGAAAAAAGTAGTTCCCATATTTGTGGAAGGACACAGTCATGACGCGGTCAGTCAGGTAAAAGGCTTCCTGCACGCCGTCACCATGGTGAATGTCTATGTCGATGTACAGAACCCTAGGGTGGTATCTGTAACACACACACACACACACACACACACACACACACACACACACACACACACACACACACACACAGTTGTAAAGGGAGAGACAGACACAGTAAACACTTGATAAGGTAAATCAAAGGCATGTATTCTCACTTGAGCAGCTCCAGAATACTGATGACGATGTCATTGACGTAACAGAACCCAGATGCCTGCAAACACACAAAACTCTTTTTAGTCCTCATTTTAACCATTCACAGCTGATTTATGAATGAGTTTAGCAGAAAGGAATTACACGAACATAAAGGACTTTGTCTGACCTCAAATTTTTTGGCATGATGCAAACCTCCGGCCCAGTTGATGGCAATGTCACAGATCTGCAAGACAAAGTTCACTCTCTATCAGTATCAGGTCAGTGCTACCATTAGTCTGTGGTCCTGAGTAACCTGACAGCAGTGCTGCAGCCGTGTTGCTGCTGCTGCTGCTTCAGTTCAACAATAAGGTGTTACACTGTCTGAATGATTTAGGTATCATCTGCTAAACACATGTTCATCTTTAATCAGCAGCTGCTCAGCAGAAACCACAGAGTAGGACAGGAAGTTGACATGGCAACAACTGAAATAACTAAACTAAATCATAGTGCCTGCGATGCATGTGACAGATGAACTGCTTTAATGCCACAGATCACTGACTTTTAATGTAGCAACACTGACTTCAGTTGGGTTGGTGTATGTTTGCCTCACAGTGCGTGCGTGTGTGTGTGTGTGTTACCTTGTGGTTGAGCTGTGTCGCTCCCTGTAAAGAGGCTCCTGTGTATCTTGAGCAAAACTCAAACAGACCTGGAAACACAGGACTGAAAGAAAAACACACAAGCACAAAATGTTTTTGTTGAGGTTTAGTCGCTCCTGTGATAACAGCGAGAGTCAATCTGGCTCTGAGGTGGAGAATTCTGGCATTTAAAGTTGCTGACTGATCACTCATGCCACTGCAAGAAAATTAAGAGATATTCAAATATCCTGAATACAAAATAACAAGATACTCAGATTGTAACATTAACCATAAAACCATGGGGTTTTGTAT
Organism: Lutjanus erythropterus; assembly: GCF_056507025.1. NCBI lineage: Eukaryota > Metazoa > Chordata > Actinopteri > Lutjaniformes > Lutjanidae > Lutjanus > Lutjanus erythropterus. Next base: position 11,813,569 of record NC_139321.1, on the reverse strand, counting down.
GATATTACTGTGCAAAAAATTGCAATATATGGCAAAATTATTATACAATTTTAGACATTAGGGATGCACCAACTGTGAAATTTGGCCAATAACAGATGTTGATCTTTTGTTGCTGTTCTTAATTATGTTTTTGTTGTTGTCGATTCCCCTTTTGTGGCAGAAAAACGAAGACGCTTCTTCTCAGAATCAGCAGCTAGGCATGGTATCTACTGTTGTCCGAGTCCAGCCACAAATAATTAACACAACATTTGAGCAGCATAAAATTGATGCAGCACAACAGATAAACATCAGACTTGTCATCTTATTTGCCAATGAGGCAAATATTGGCTGATAACAATGTTTGGCCAATATATTGGTACATTCCTATAAGACATTACCTGCTAAAACATTTTTAAGAAAAATAGTAGTGCTCACCAGTCGTCTCCGACATTGAACGTGTTGAGGCTCTTTGTGAAGCCCTGCATGTTATTAGGGCTGACCTTCTGTAGGAAGTCTATGTAGTCTTCAGAGTGGAACCGACACATGTCATGCTGAGATGCTTTGTATGGTTTGAACACCTGATAAGAAAAATATATAATGACAAAAATTGATTAAGTACAGAATGAAACTTTGTATTAGTTTATACTCCATATAGTTTAGTTGTTTTTCTTTTTATTTATTTTGATTTAAAAGAGTGAGCAAATGATATTTCAGCATGAAAAGCATAAGCAGAGTGTAAATCTGTAACACCATCTCTCTGTGCTGCTCACCATCATTTTCTTGTAGAGTCCATAGTGCAGCACCAGACTATGCGTCAGAGACAAACGGTGAGGCTTCATGGGGTGGCCAGCACCTGGCACACACAGACAGTTTCAACATTATGGTACAGATACTTATATTTCACTAATGCATTCAGAGTAGGGCTACAACAATGATTATTTTCATTATCGATTAATCTTGCAATTATTTTCTCGATTAATCAATGAGTTGTTTGGTCCATAAAATGTCAGAAAATTATAAATGTTGATCAGCATTTCCCAAAGCTCAAGATGATGTCTTCAAATGTCTTGTTTTGTCCACAACTCAAACATATTCAGTTAGGAGAGGAATAAAGAAACCAGAAAATATTCACATTTAATCAGTAATTGTTTTGTTTTGTTTTTTTTAAATGCAAAAAGATAGATCAACTATTGAAAGTTTGTGATTTATTTAGTAGTCTATTGATAATTGATAAATTGTTGCAGTTTTAGTTCAAAGTGTACAAGGCTGACTTCGGTGACACCCCAATATTGAAATAAATCATTTGAATTATAAAGCTGTATATTATCAATACATTCCAAAAAATGAAATACACAATATATCTATGCTGATATATTGTATCGTGCAGTTATACAAGTGAAGGTTTCTGTGAGGACAATAATCATTATTAAGTAAACGTGCAGTAACAGCACCATGTATGTGCATTCAGTTTCCACATTTTAAATGATCTTCAAATTTGATGTTCTGAATATTTTTTATCTCGTTAACATTTAAATTCCAGAGCTGGTATATTCGCGGTTAAAATTACATCAGATGCGATATTATTTTACTTCACCCACCTACTTCATCTAAATACTACGATTCTTCTTATAAGGCGATCTATTATTAAAAAACTGAAATCTTAAAGTATTGAACTGTACGAAGTAGATATACATCCCAACTGTCAAAACAGGTAGATAGCGAACAGAGCGACACATAACTGAACGTTTTTAACAGGTTAACTTTTAATGTCAATACCGATAACTGATAACTTAACGTTAGCTAAGATAGCTAAGAGAGACAGATACTTATGGTTTTATCCGAACTGTGGCGATAAATAAAAACTTCTGCTGAAGTGAAAACCGGCACAACCGGCTACCAAATGCACTGAGACAGCGTGCAACGCAAAACATTAAATAAATAAAAAAAAATAAAACATATTCCTTCAGCTATTAGCATGTAGCTAGCTTACGTTAGCATCACTTCCCTTTGTAGGCCTGCTCACTGCGATCACCAAACTCACCATAATGAAAGTTTCCCACGTCTGGGTCATAAAAATAAGATGTTCTGTTGGTCATCCTGAACGAAATATCCTGATTTATTTTCTTAAAAAACAACGACTGTTCTTGCGGCTATAAAACCCACATTTTCATTCAATTAGCGGATAAGTTAGCCGCCATGGTAAACACCGACTGGGTTACGTCATCAGACAGCGACACTAATGGCAGAGAGGGGAGGGGCAGGAAAGGATACGGCAGAAAAAAGTGTCTGGACCGATATAAAATAATCAATAAACGGTTAGGTCTATAACTGAAACTATCGTCGTTTAACTGGCCATTCATTTTGTCATTTTAAAGTTATTTTAAACAAAGACCTAAATATTTCATCTTCTTAATGCATTCATGCCACGTTTTTTTGCCATACCAACAAATTTGATAAAACGGTCGATATTAATTCGGATTTCTTTAGATTTATAGTTTTATTAGCATTTTGAAAATGCTAAATAAAGAGTTAAAGGCTAATGCATTAAATAAAGTAAACTTATATCTAATGAAAAGGGGAGGCATGAAAAAATATTCACAATGGAAAGAGAACCCAAATAGTAGCAGAAGACAGAAAAAATAAGTTTAAAAAAGAAGAAAAAATAAATATTTTTACAGTGGTACACAATAAGCTGGAGGACAAGAGGGTTTGTATACGAGTCGAACTTCCGTCAAAGACCTTAATGTGTGTTTCCCAGTTATTCCAGTTCAACATGTAAAGGTATACTTTATTGATAAGTCTGAAAGTCTAAGTCTAGGTATGTATGTTTTATCATCACAATTCTATTTTCCAAAGCCATACTAAAAAGCAATGACACATTCCCCATAATTTTGGGGACATTTTTTCTGGAAAAAATCCAAATGATGTGACATTTATGCATAACCCAGAGTCCCTTGCCTCTCTTCAGCTTCCCTACACTGCCAGCATTGTGCAACACAAGAAATAGAGTCCATTCATGACAAAAACCAACTGACTGCCACCACAGCAAATCCCAACTTTACTTACCTCATCAGTTGATCACGTTCAGTTTCATGTATGTTATGTCACTGCTTTTGCTGATGCCAGGATGTCCACTTGCAGAACACGTGTCATTAATAAGAAGGATTTTCTGAAAATTACGCACTGTATATTTGAAGTAATTGATAAATAAATCAGTGTAACCTTCATCAGCGTATGAGTGGTGTTGCTAAATGAGTTCTCAATGGAGGTAATTTAGTCCTGACAGTGATAATTAGTCTTTGTTGTTGTATTTATGTTATTTGTTTCACTCAAACATTTCTTAATTTGCTGAACAAAATGATTGATACTGATCCATAAAAAGAAAAACAAAATAGTTTTCTTTTGGCTTTTAAAAACAGCCGCGGATCTGAACCAAATCTGCCGGCACACCCCGTGCAGAATATACAAAGATGGGCTTAAATCTAAAGCGCTCTAATCTAAATCTTTTCACTGGTGTCCAAATGTTGGATTGTGATTGACAGCAGCAAAAACACGACATATGAAAAATGTATTTCGTGCTGAAAGTGTCCAGCCATGTATTTAACGTGGATCATGTTTACCTCTGAGCTATTGTCAAGGGATTATTGTGTTAATCACTTTGCTTTGACAGCATCAAGTGATATGAGGCAGAATAACATGCCTCTGCAGGTTAAATTATAAATTACCTGAACACAAACTTAATATAACACCAAAGACCCTACGTTTATTTGAACATCTATTCATTAAAAAACCTTGTGAACAGGATGTCAGTGGAGATTTTCCAGATTCTAAATTGACAGATTTAAGACTGTACACACGTGGCAGAATAGAAGGAGGAGGTATAACACAAAGCAGACATTTTACCCTGCATCACACATGCAGTAAACATGCTCTAGTTTCTATTCTTTCATCAAGACATTAAAGGGACAGTTCACCCCCTAATCAAAATTATTTATTTTTCCCTTGGTCTATTGTATCATTGTATGTATGTGTATATTTTTTTTTTTGTGAGTTGCAGAGTTTCGGCTGTAGAAATGTTTGCCTTCTCTCCAGTATAATGGGACAAAATGTCACTCACTGCGTGGTGCTCAAAGTACCAAAAAAAATATATTTGAAAAATTAAAAACCAGTGTCTCTTTCCAAAAATCATGACATCAGAACTAGGAACTACTTTTTTCTGCAATAGAATCTACTGGATCTACTTTAGAATCTAACAGAACTACTTTCTCTCTTCTAGAAAGAAAGTAGTTCCTACATGAAACTGCTCAAAACGAGGTCTGTGGATTATCTTCAGTAATCGGCCATGACTTCTGGAAAGATACACTGATTTCTAATTTTTCAAGCAGCACAAGCTGTGTGCCGTTTAGTCCCATTATACTGGAGAAAAGACAGACATCTCTACAGCCGATATCTCCAAAACTCTGCAACTCACACCAAAAAAAATCTAGCTGAATAAATAGAACTAACTGTCATTTTAATGTTTTCCAAAGACGCTTCAAGTGAAATGTCTTCTTCATTTCCTTCATCCCTTTACTTCAGTCTGTCTCACGTCTGTCTCAGTTTTTCACTACCCTTCTCCTCCCTCTTTCTTTCCACAGTAAAGAATAAAATCTGTGTGTGTGTGTGTGTGTTTGCGTGCATGTGTGTGAGATGGCAAGAGCAGATGTGCCCGAGAGGTCTACCAGTACAACCTTAGACAGGGTCATGTCCGCCTGCAGCGTCTGCATGTGTGTTTGTGTGTGTGTGCGCATAAATGCGTGTGTATAAAACTCTGTGTGTGACAAGTAAACACTTGAGAGAATTATAGTGTGATTTATTGCTGCACCCTGCTAAACACTGCTATCTGCAAATTCTGTGAACACACACACACAAACTCACTAACATGCATTCACATGAACCAATAAAAAGAGGAGGGAAGGAAGAGTCAATGAGAAGCTTTCCAGATGTTTTTGCTATTTATTTGTCAGTGATTATTTTCATTACCTATTAATTTGTTGTTTTTCTGGTAAATCATTTAATCTGTAGCCTATAAAATGTTAAACAAAAGTGCTTATGAACTTTTTCCATAACCAGAGTGATGTCTTCAAACTTCCTATTTAGTCTGGCCAACAGTCCCAAACCCAAAGATATTCACTTTATAATGATTTAAAGTACATTAAAGGGATAATTCAGAATTTTTGAAGTGGGGTTGTATAAGGTACTTATCCATAGTACAGCCAGTCCTCACCAGAACAGAATGAGAATCTGTACTGGTCACATGTCCAAGCAGCTTATTCCCAGTTTGGAGAAGCAGCAGGTTGTACCAGTGCTGGTGCTGTGGACAGGGTCAGCAGCAAAATGTATTTTAGCCACCTAAAAGAGTCAGTATCAATTTAAGTGTACGCTATATTTAGAATATTTTCACCGCTTTACCTAACACCCATCAGCCCTTTTCCCTTTTTGTAGTTTTGCTTCCCCTTTTTGTAACTGTTTGTCAATTTCCCAACACTCTGTTGAATAAATAACTTTATTTTACCATTTCCAACTGGTTATATTGTGTTTGCTTTCTCCAAACCAATCAGACTCCAATGGAAAAAACTCGCAAAACACAAGAGTTGCTACTGCTGCCTCAGTCTGTTACTTTTTTTGTTTGTTTTGTTTGATTTTGAGGTTTTAGGTTAGGTTTTAGCTTGGGTTCCCTTTAAAGTTACAGGTCCCTAAGTAAGGAGTAGGTTGAATTTGACTGATAGGGTTACAGATTAGATATAATCATGACATAAGCCTTAAAACGGTCTGTAGTATGATGCCAGATAACGCTCATGTAAAGCTCTGAATTATTGTAGGGTATTGGTCGTGGATCCAAAATACTGTATATTGATAGGCTAGGTAATCTGAATTGAAGATTGTAGATTAACTGAACACAGGGCAGACTAACGCTAAGATATTTTATTAAATCCTTGTCACCATGGAAATAAAAGCTCCTGTGAAATCACTGTGAACATGGGATCATGTGTGCGTTTGAGGGAGAGAAAGAAAAAGAGAGTAACGGCTGACAGAAGCGTACATCCGTGACTTCTGAGGAGTGTGACGGCGAGACTGGCATTAATAATCATTCACAGAGCAACACGCCTCGCCTTCCCTCTACAGAATGTGTGTTGGCTTGTCGGCTGTTTTGCGTTGGAATGTCTTGTTGCAGGTTTGCTTCCTCTGTGTGTGTGTGTTTCTCTGCTTGCAGCTAAATGGCAGATCTTACCTGAATTTAAATTTATGCATTATGTATTACTGATGTTACAGGTTATAGTAGGTTCAACAGGTGCGCTTTAGGCACAGATTGTGTTAATGTGTGTGTGTATGCATGGAAGACCGGATTTGAACCTGGAATCCCCCCTAATTTAAATTATGTCTAATATATTCTTTTTTTCTTTTGAGGAAGTGAGGGTCGTTTTTTTTCATCTTGTCACACTCACATGGGTGCACCTGCCCTTTTGGGATATATTGATTTCACCCGGCATTCACCAAAACTAAGCCCTTGATATTAAAACAGAGAATGTGGCTCGTCGTGTTCTGTTTCCTTTAGCACAAGATGTGGTGGAAAGCTCCACAGAAAGTGGTTCTTGAGTTAAGATTTGTTTATGTCAAACTACTATGTTCAACATCAACAACAAACCTTTAAGCTCCACTTAAAGGACCAGTATGTATGATTTGGTGACATCTAGTGGTGAGGTTGCAGATCGTAACAAACTGAATGCTCACCTTCCCTTTCGAAGCATGTAGGAGAACAGTGGTTGGCACTTCAGCGTAAAAACTCTCTAAAGCCAGAGTCTGATTTGTCCATTCTGGGCTACAACATGGTGGACGGATGGCTCAAACAAACACAAGACTTTCAGCCAGGAGACCAGGGTTTGTGTCCCATGTGAAAAACTGAATGTTGTTAAAAGTTGTTGAGTACATGACGTTACATGCATCACATGACTTTTGTCTTTTGAGAATTTTCAGTAACAAAATTTTTGTGATCCCAAACATGGTCTTATCCTGAATCTATCCAAGTAGTTTTTGTGCCCTAAACCTACCCAAAGTGCAAGTGTTTCATGTTAACATGTTAAAAAGGCTTCCTGTGGGCGCCCCTACAGCTCAGTTGGTAAAGCATGCGCCCCATGTACTGAGGCTGTTGGTGCTGTGCAGCGGCCGACGGTTAGACACCTGCCTGTGGACCATTTGCTGCGTGTCATCCTGTCTCTCTCTCTCTAGCCCCTTTCCTGCCATGTCTTCAGCTGTCCTTATCTAAATAAAGGCAAAAGCCCCAAAATAATAATGAAAAAAAAAAGGCTTTCTGGCATAATCTCAGACATACGCTAAAGGGTACCTCCTCTATCAGATGAGATGCCTCAGGGTGGTGACAAAATGTTGGTATGTGACAAGTTGGGATGAGAACAGGTTGCCAAATCTTAAGGGAGCAGAAAGTGCTCATAGAAATAATAAGAAATAGGTTTGCATTTGTGCAACGTTTCTATAGCTATTATTTGTCATAGCAGCCATACTGGTCTGCTAAAGCAAATAATCTGCTCCCTGTGGCAGAATTAAGTGTACTAGAGGTTTTACTCCTTGACTCATTAGATTGTTGGCTGACAAAAATCATCTATATCAGGAATCTCTGTATTGAAGGTTATGTCCTAACTTGTGCTCGCAGGTTTATTCTGTTACAAAATTATGTCCTTATTGATCCTGTTTCAGAAACATACTGCACATTTAAACTTTAATAACAGTGAAGCATACTTTATGAAGAGCACTGTTAGAAGCCTGTCAAGTTCTACATTTACATAGCTATGAAGTCAGTCTAACATGTGTGTGTGTGTGTGTGTGTGTGTGTGTGTGTGTGTGTGTGTGTGTGTGTGTGTGTGTGTGTGTGTGTGCGTGTGCACAGCTTTACAGATGTGTGCGGGCCTCGTCCTTAGCTGGCTTGTTTTGGCCCCAGGGTCCAACTCTGTTCTGTCAAGCATCTGTCTCTGCCTGTTTGTTGAAACACACGCTCACTGCCTTTCACACACACACACACACACACACACACACACACACATACGGACAAGTGCCCTCTCTAACTCATTCCTGTATGTCATTGCCATGGAGATATTTATAATATACAGAGGTGTAGGGTTTTATCAATGACACACGCACAAACGTTTTAAAGTGGTGACAGCCTGCACCGATGTCTGGCACCTGTGGGCACACACACACACACACACACACACACACACACACACACACACACACACACTCACACACACACACACACACACACACACACACACACACAATACATTTTCAAAATACTAGACTATATTATCAAATATTATTAAGATGGTGCAAAAAATCAGAGTATATAGTGTCACACATGCAGAAACACACATACTGATCTTGACCAATACAGCCTTCATATTATAATATACTCTCTGCGCAGTGTTTATTTGTCCAATTTGTGATTATTGATTCATTGTATGTTCTGAAATCGTTGTCAGCATTAAGCTGCAGGAAAAAAAAATCAATTGAAAAGCAGCTTGGATTGGGAAAACCTTTACTCTTTAAACATAACAAAACAGATCATATTCAGCTCCACGTTCATAGGTTCTGATTGTTGTTTTGTTGAATCAAGAGGAGAAATGCCTTGATAAAAATGGCTCCAACACAACTATAGACTTGGTTCCAATCTATGTATAATCCATTTTATTTTTCCATTGTTCCAAAAAGAGGAGAAGATGCAAGATGTCGTCATCAGGTCACTTGACAGAGAGGGCCGAAAGCTGTATACTAGCTGTAGCTGCCAGCAGCTTGGTGTTGCAGGTTTAAATTTTGTACATTTCCTCCACAAACTGAGAGCATGTGTTCACGGTGCTCTAAAACATTTCATTTGTTTTCAATTTTCCAGACATTCAGATTTCAGATTAATGAGGTTTCAGTGAAAATGGCTTAAAATATGAGGAAACCTTCCTATAAACTTCAAGTTTTGACATGTAGTTGATAGCAAATGATAATGATTTTTTCCTATATTGTTGCCGCTGCTTGCTACCACTACACCACAACATACTTCCTATAGTCATGTGCTATGCGACCGTATAGCCATATCAGGTTATGTGATAAAAATGTTCCAGCGCAAAGTGGAAAAACTGGCCTTCACATCCTGTCAGTTTCAACTTAGAAAAATTCATATAAATCAAATGAAGAAGAAATCATCACATTGTACATTTTGTGCAGATGCCATCTTTGCCATTATCTTTTAACGCCATTATTTCGAGGTCACGAGTTAATTAATTTGTTATCTTACGATGACAGAGCTAGTTTTCTAATGAACACAGGTTTATTTATCTTGTTATCTTGGGAAAACAAAGGGCAGATTTCTTGAGATAACAATATAATTTAGAACCAGAAAATCAGCTTTTCTCTCAGGATCATGGAATAATTATGGACAACTCAAAAATGATCGCCTGGTTCATTTGATCACACCTGATTTCAGCCTTCATGGTCACTGTCACGACTCCCAGCAGTCCAAGTGGTGTGTATGCAGTGCCCCGCTATGTTCCACTGACTTCATTTGGCTCCAGTATAGAAGGAGCAGCTCGGTCTCCTCCCTGGAGACCTCATCATAAATGACCTCACCTGCATGACAGATGTGGAGACTCACGCCAAATGTGATCACACAGACGACATAGAGAAAAGGATCCGAGTCGACGGCCTTGAAGGATAAACATCACGTTCTTGAAATGCTGCAGCACAACAGAGGCTTGGAGAACGGGCGCTGATGGGGGTGTACGGGCAGGTGCGGCCACCATCATGATAGTAAAATAACCAGGAGGGTGGAAACTGAATGAAAAGCTTGTTGGTGCATCAGGTGTATTTGTTACTTTAATCCCAAAATGACAGCCATCTATTGCACCGGTGCAGTTAGTTAATGCCTCATGGGCAGCCGAGTGTGCAAAGCCTTGAGTGTGCTGTTGAGTGCTGCTGCTGTCGGTGGATGATGAATGATTTAGTCTTAGAAGCTGAGTCACTCGGCTGCAGCTCAGTGTATCACTTCATGGTGGTCCTGATGATAACAAGAGGTGTAACAATGCTTCATCAGTATGCCTCTTTGACTACATTTGGATATACTCTCATTAGAGCACAGTAGTAAAGTCTAATCTACAGTAAGAAGTTAATGAGAGCTTCCTCAACCACCTCTGACATGCGTAGTAGCAGCAATGAGACCTGTTGGATCCAAAATGAAAGTTTGTGTCATCCACCCAGCCATCCAAAATGGTGTCTCTGTTTCAAGGACCAGATACTGTTTCTTAGAGTAAAATCACTAAAAGGAGTTATTGTGTAGCAACAACGGACAGTGAAGCCAGTGTTTTTCACCACAATGAAAGCAACTTGCACAAACCACAGCAAAACCCAGCAGAAAGAAGTTCATCCTGCTCCTCTAGGGCTTATAAAGATACAATGAGGAATATGATTCATGGCTATCATATGAGCTGTCGATCACGAAGTTCACAATGAGTCCAGTCCAAATGCTAACCAGTTCCACAAGGCCTTCCTGTCAAAACGCCAAGCTCCGCTCAGACGGTGTTATTGCTATTCCCAGACTGTCCTTTTCATACTTGCTATATTTTTGCAATTGAAATTTGCCACTATAACATAGAAACACATGTATGGCATATAAACATGGGGGACAAATATTACAACTTAAAAACCTGTGTGTACTTTATTTGACATTAAAATACACACACACAGTACAGGTATGTTTATATCATGTGCTGATGTACTTTGTAGAGAGTTTTCTTTCAGTTGAAAATTCATTAATCTTACAGGTTTGTTGCACAGTGATTCCACTTAATCTGTAATAATGCTAATTTGCTCCAAAAAAACATTCAACTTCTATTCGGTTCATGAAGATTATTGACCCTGATGTCGATCCTATGATGTTTCTTCTAACCCCATGCTGACATTACCATTTGTTGCTTTGAGTGAAATGTCTTTGTAGACTGTTGCAAAATTTAGCACAAGCATACTGAACAAATGAGGTGAGCTGTGTTTCCATCAATGTATTTTTATTCAAGAAGAAGAGGCAGAGGAAGACGAAGAAGAAGAAGAAGAGGAGCTGTTTCTGTCATGGATGTTGACCGACCCATGAAGGAACATCAACATCTTGCTCAACTGAAAGAAGTTCCTGTGGACCTCTCTCCATTTTTCTCTTGTAGATGGCCAAGGCAACTAGTTTAATTTCCTCTTTTAATTTGAGGTTCGTTGGTGGCTGGCAAACGACTGGTTTAGTTTACAACAGTTATCTGGAAACACAGCTATTGTGAGAATGTTTGCATGCTGATGTTAAGTCTGTGAAATCAGTTTTGCATGGCCTGTATCCTTAGACTCATGATTCAGAGAAGAAAAATCTCCCCAAAATCCTTTATTTTATGTCTGCTTTGTTTTGAAATAATACAAAGAACAAACAAGCATAAACACGAAGTACAACTGAGGCTGATGGAAATGTCTTTATTTAGTCAAAACTGAATAACTGGACAAATTAAAATTTTGACCCAATGATGGCGATGAATGGAAATCAGGGGATCAAAGCTCAAAATTCTTCCTGTCTGCATTGTGTGCAACAAATTTCATGGCAACCCACCCAATAGTTGAACGAAAGTGGTGGATCAACCAACCATCTAACTGACATTGTCATCGCTAGAGCAAGAGAACCTGATCCATTATACATTATCAGCTGCTGATCCACTATGAAGAACCCTATCCACCATCCCAGTTATAAATCACTCATTGCCGTCGCAGGCAATAAAAAAACTACTTCAGATTGAAAGACTTTACAGAAGACGCAGATTCATGATTGATAAACGAGCTGTGAAATCCTAACAACGGTTGCTATGCAAACAAACGCCAAAAAAACCTCACATTACAGATGTGTACAGGGGTGTTTTACAGCTGCATATGAAGTAACCAGACTTGAGTTTGAGATGTAGAACAAGACAGAAGTGATTTAGAGCGGTTTAATGAACTGCATTGATCGAAGGTTGTTTGGCTGGAAGCTCTGACAAACTGTCCACACTACAGAGAAGGAGAACTTTCACAAAAGCTTTGTGTTAGGAAGCTTTAAAATACCAGCAGAGAGAAAAGGGATTTTAGGGTTCAGTGAGTCTTCAGAAAAAAACATTAAATGTCTCAGTATCCACTCTGTTTTCTCATTATTATCTTGCTAACTTTCTTGTTCAGTTTCTAAATGAAAGAATCTTCATTCTGTCTTCTGAGATAGCAACTGTTTCTCTTGACTTGCTCTCAATTTCTTGATATTTGGACCATAAAACCAAATATTCAGTCTGCTGCATTGCCTGTAGCACTGCAGAAGCTAAGAGCTATAAAATTTGACAGACTGCCCTTAGATTAAAGCTTTGCTGTGAAAGAGATATACCTGTCTTATCAAATGAAATCATGAGTGGGTGAAAGAGAGAAGTATGTTGTAACCCTTGAGGCTGCAGCTTTATCCTGTTCACCTAAAAGAATAACTGGTGTCAGGTTTTGTCAATGAGAGTAGGTGGTGACAAGTCAACATTGAGCACTAACTGACTGCTGTTTAGGAGACAGCGCAACAACAGTGTGCGCCGTAAATTGTGGAGAGTGAACACTAAATACTAGGCTTCAGGCTCGGACTGGCAATCTGGCAATTCTAGCAAATACCAGATGGGCCGGTCGACCTATTGGGCTGCAAGGCCACCGCCAAAAGAAATCATTTAAGACAACTTAAAAAATAAATTTTACCTGTTGGCCACAGCCCACTTGATTTTGGAGCAGCCCGTCTGACCGGGGTGTTTCGCCGTCCCAGTACTGTAAGACAGACCGTGCAGACAGTGGTGACCTTGGTCTGTCCATGTGAAAGGTAAAGCGGGAAATACTCAAATGAAATCAAGACAGAACAAACAGTTAAAAAAGAAAAAGAAAAAGAACTGAAAAAGCAAATTACTGGAGCAAAAAGCGTCAAAGGGAAAAAGAGAATAAATCTTGAAGCTGATACTATAAACTGCAAATACTTATTTGGCCACAACTGTACTGAACGTTTCTCAACTATACGAGACGTTAAAGACAAACATGACTGTTTGATCAAGATAAAGCAGCAGAGAAAAAATAAACTGGGTGATACAATAACTGGCAGACGGACACTTGGCATGACACCAGTCCAGGAGGACTGAATATGAGATGAGGACTACAAGACCTGAAGGCAACTTTTCTCTCGTGGAAGTTGAAAGTGAAGTGATATATGATATTTTGAGCTCTAATGATATTGTGGATGATTCTGCACAAAGCAGAGCCAAGAAAAAATTAATGTGGTGTTATAAAGCCGTCCCGAGTTTTGTTATATGTGATGCCAGGCTTTTAGGGTTTGTTTCTGTTAATATTAGAGCTGGCTTTACCTTTTCCCTTCTGTGGTTGAGAGCAGTGTATTTTGTGATTGTGTTGTTGGCTTTAATTGAGGGTCCCTGCATTATAAACGCTGTGGTGTTTAGTTACAGGTGCTTTTCAACAGATTTTAGTTGTGCTTTTGGCTTTGAATGTGTAAATCTGTTGAGATGTAGGTGAATGAATGTCTTTGCTGCTGCTGTTAACTGTTATTATGTGTGCAGTAAATCCTGCCTGTTGTGGTACAGGTGGATAGTTGTTAGTTGCAAGTCAGTGTAGGATACCAACCCTGCCAGAGGGTAGAGGAGGGTGAGATGGGATGCGATGGGGCCGGTCCATGTGAAAAATGCCAGCGTCGAATTTGGTTCCCAGTCTGACCGTGCAAGGCTTTAATGTGATTCTAGGCAAGAGTTTAATTGACAGGAGACGCATAAAACACAAAACAAACTGCTAACACTTTGAGGAATACCATGAGCATGAGTAACATCAAGCTTCATGAAACAAGGAGAAACCTGTTGCAGCAGGCAGGGCTGAAAGTTGTTTGGAAGTGTTCACAAACGTAGAAGAACTTGGCTGTCACTTCCATCGTGAGATTCTGATGAAACACAGAGTCATCACAGGACTTTGTCTTTATGTAATTGCTTGTCAACATATTTTATGATACTTGATTGGCTTTCAAACAAGATATTTGTCTGTCCATATGAGCTCTGCTTCTTCTGTACTCTGGCTTTGCACAAAGTAAGAAAATGCTGCCCTGTTGTTGGGGGGTCATGGGAGTTTGACCATCCAATCTACATGTGTTTTGCATACGTGGAGATGGTTTATGACTGTATCCCCATGGGGTAATGTGTGGGGGTATTGCAGGAGTATGGAGTACTGGGGGCCATAGCTACACGCAATGGCCCCCAGTACTCCAAAATAATCCTTATATAACCAAAGTGAGCGCACATTTTCAGTGGGTGCTGGACTCCCCCTATGGTTCCCCTGGTCTTTGATCCTGTTTGTGACATGCATGGACAGGATCTCATGGCACAACCATGGTAATAAGAGTGTCCGGTTTGGGAACCTCAAAATTGCATATTTGCTTTTTGCAGATGATGTGGTTGTCTTGGCTTCATCAGACCATGACCCTCAGCATGCACTGGGTCGGTTTGGAGCTGAATGTGAAGCAGCTGGGATGAGAGCCAGCACCTCCATGTCTGAGGCAATGGTTCTGCGCCAGAAAAGAGTGGATTTCTCCCTCCAGGTTGGGAGTGATTTGCTCCTCCAAATGAAGGCATTTAAAGTATGTTGGTATTTTGTTCACAAGATCAGGTGGATTGATGCTGCCTCATCAGTAAAGTGGACAGTGTACCGGACCATTGTGGTGAAAAGGGACCCAAGTCAGAAGGCAAAGCTTTCAATTCCCCAACCTACCTTCCAAACCCTCACCTATGGCCATGAGCTTTGGGAAATGACTGCTGAAAGAATGAGGTCCTCCAAGTCAGAAGAGTCAGCTGAAGTGGTTCAGGACGCACACCTTTGGATGTGCCTTTGGGGTGCATTCCTTAGGAGTTTTTCCAGGTACGCCCAACTGAGAGGAGACCCCAGGATAGATCCAGAATGTACTGCAGGGATTGCATATCTCATCTGGCCTTGGAAGGCCTTGGGATCCCCCAGGAGGAGCTAGAAAGCGCTGCAGAGGAGAGGCTCAGCTTACTGCCCCTGTGACCCAACCTCAGATAAGCAGAAGAAAATGGATGGACGGAGCAGAAATGCTAACTGATAGATAGGCTATTGATGAAAGAGAATTTTTAATGAGGATGGATGACAATAACTCTGTGTGGTACAGCAATATCTCACAAAGTGACTAAATGCTCTGTGCCATTAATACTTAATGATTATAATCAGCCTCATGTTTCTTTCAAATCAGATTTTATAGACAATATCTGAAAGGTTTTAAATCATATAAGATCAGAGAGTGACCCAATTATAAAGCTGGCTTTATAATTTCATGGGCGGGTTAATTTTTGCAGCTGACTCATGTAATTTGCCATCGCAATTGATGATAATTGATAATAATTTGCTTGCACTCTAATGCCTTTCTCGAGGACTTGTTTGGCCATGATTTTATTTTCATAAATGTTCTCTTAGGACAAGCAACCTAATACAAGGTGTGTATGCTATTTTTTGTTGTTGTTTTTTTGGTTACATTCCCATTTCTGAACTTCCATGCACAATATTGTTGTTTTTAGAATAAACTGAAGATGGTGCCTCTCCTACATACAGCAGCATCGAGGTCTAAAACCACTGTGGTTTGGAGAATGTTTTTCATAAAACTAATTTCTTTCACCTTCGGGGGTTTATACAATCTGTGCATCCCTGACTATCCACTATCCAGATTACAGCTGATGTTGTGAGCTCAGACTCTGTAGGACCATCAATAGTACAGTCAAGCTTCTCACCTTGCTGCAGTGATGTAGAAGTGTACTGTGGGGTATGTCAGTACATGGTGACATCAGTATTGTGTGTGGTTACAGGTGCACACACCACAGTTATGACCACACTGACAACAGACTTTAAATTTTCAACCAGAGAGAGCAGAGCAGAAACATCTCTTGTTTTTTTTTACAGCATGTTAGGTTATTCTTCAAACATACTTTTAAACTGACTTACCCTTAATCATAGAGGGTGATGTTTACATTCCTCCGGTTTAAGGAACAGTTTTGGCTGTGAAAATCAAATCAAAGTGTGAGGTTCCTGCAGATTTCTCATGGTAAAGGAGAACATGGTAAAGAGGAAATTTTTGTAGTTGGTCTTTCGTGGGTTTCACCTGCAGGACACACACACGCACATGCCCTTGACTTTAATTTGCATTTAATATTTGACATTGTAGAAGATGTTACCTCTTAACTGACTTTATTCCTCAAAGATATAGACATATATATATTTTAAGTCGAAACTTGAGCTTGGGAAACACAAAATAGTGCCACAGACTGCAAATGGAGAGCATTAATGTTTTATAGTCCATCAGCTGATGGAATCTTGGCTCTGTGAAAGAGTCAGTGAGGAGGAGAAGACAGAAAGTGCGTGACAAGAGGAAAAATGGATGAGAGACATACAGGTGCTTTGGTTTCTTGTGTCTCTGTTCACATCACTGCTGACAAATCAACACAGCTGGACTGGATAATCCACAGAGAAAGTACTTGGAGGGGGAAAAAAGTACCATAAAAAACAATAATAGAGAGAAAGTAGAGGAGGAAACCCCTGAGAGCACTAACACGCAGCCATGTATCACTGTAATCTGTGGCATGACACGTCTTCAGTGGCAGCGTTAAATACGAGGCATCGCAGCTTTTTCAGAAAGAAAACTGGAATTATATATGTTGGACTTACTGCAACAAATATGGTATCTTCAATAATTATAGCAAAATATGCATAGGAGCTTTAGTGAGGTCCAAGCAGTTGCTATTAATTGTATGAAGAGCATTTTGTAAAGCTTCTACACAGATTTAGTGCAGGAACTGTTGTGTTACTCTAAATAATATTATAAAAAGTATAGTCTGGACTGGCTCTGTATGAAAACTGCCATGACATAATTTCTGTTATGATTTGGTGCTATTTAAAGAAAACTGACTTGACTTGACCCAGATAATTTCCCTCAACAGTCACACAGCGGATGGTGCCTAAGTTCTTTACTTCCACTGGAACAGTTAACACTCATAAATGTCACAATGGTGGTGCAGTTTTGTGTGTGACGTTACTTTGCTCCTTCAGCCCGTTCTCATCCCAACTCATCAAATAGGGATAATTTGTCACCGCCCCTCTGCGACTCATACAAAAGGACAAGCTAATTTTTAGAAGCTGTATCAGTCGTGGCCAGAAAGCCATGAAATGTTTGCAGTTTGAGTAGGTTTAAGCACAAAAACTACTTGGGTATGTTTGGGATAAGACCACGTTTGAGGTTACAATAATTATGTTATGCACATCACATGATGCAAATGAAATGAATCCCAAGACAAAAGATGCATGACTAAAGTTACGCGACACATGAAACGTTGCATGCCTTAAAACTCTTAATAATGTTTTGGCTTCACATGGGACACAAACTGCATCGACTGCATGGTGCATCCCATGTGGGTGGGTTTACAGCCACTAACAGGTACTGTGCACCCCTGTCTGTCTGTCATTCAGTCCACCATGTTGGTCAAGACTGAAAAAGCTCAACAGCTTTTGGATGGATTACCAAGGAATTTTGTGAAGATGTTCATGTATCCCAGACACTGAATCCTCCCTGCCGTTCCAACAGCACCACCACGAAAGTGACGTTTGTGTTTTTTAGTGCAGACTTTCATGTTGTCCTCGGGATGAACTGTAATAACTTCAGTGAACTTTTCATAGATCACAAGAGGTCAAAATTTTGTTTTGTCAAATTTATGACCAAATATGTGCAAAACAGTCCCATCAGCCTCAGCTGTAGTGCTGTTTAGCAAATGTAAGCGTGCTAACACATGAAACTAAGATGGTGAACATGGAATATCATGTTAGCATGCTGACATTAGCACTTAGCTCAAAGATCTGTCATTCTTAGCCTTGTTGTTTCTCTTGATCACTTAAAATTTCCCTAATAAATAAACTAAAAATAAACTAAATGATATAAAATTGAATTAACAAAAGATTGGTCTGATTTTGATAAAACTTGCCCCCATGGATTCGTGAGCCAAAGTGCTATAAATTGCTGTTGTTTATTGTCCTAAAAAATTTAGTGTGTTAACATAATTGTCAAGCTACATATGTGTAACACTGAAAATGCATAAACAGAATATTATCAGAAGCACTTATTTATGTATTCAATGTCCCACAAGATATGCTATATGAACAAACATTTAACTGGTAACATACAATGTCATCCTTGCATGTGTTTTCAGGATATTTCAGTTTTCCATGACAGAAGCAGAAAAGGTAACAAACAACGGGGTTAGACCCCCCAGCTGAATCAAGACACCATCTGAGCTACAGTCAACAAGTGTCTAATCCACCGGCTAATATTTGGGCTGGAGCTTCTCCTGCACTAAAGCCACTCCAAATAAACCCAAGAGTTTCTTTGAAAGGGGATACGCTTTGAAAACTGCTTCTCAGCCTACAGGGCCATATAGAATATAGGGTAAAGAAACAAAGAGCGGGCGAAGGCAGTTTATGGAAATATGGAACTGGGGAGATTATGTGGAGAGAAAGAACTCCGGAGCTTGTAAGATTAAGAGAATGAGAGGCCAGTAGTGAGAGATTTAAAAGGAATGAGCTCTACAACTACCAGAACATCACACTAAGGCTAAGACACAATAATATAACTGAACTTTCAGCTGAGGGTCACAATAAACAAAGAGCGTAAATGAAAACCAACAGTAAGGCAGAGAACATGGTCGGTACATGACTACATGTTAAAGTTATTTGTTCCTTCGGTGTGACTTTATTTGGGTTTGAGATATGTCACATTAAAACATGGTTAGACAAAGGCCTCTCTGACAATCCCCTGAGCCGGTATAAATAAATGAGATTTCCAGCCTCAGTTTCTCTTCTGCAAATTTATTTGTAGGCTGACATTTATTCGATCATGTGGATTTTACAGGAGGAATGTTACATAACCCGATCCAATGCGTGGTCAGCATGTAAAACAGTGACATTTCATCAAAATTAATTCATTTCAACTAACTTGCGTAGCCTTCTGCTGGTGCAACCCACATTGTTTTCACATCTAATTCGACTTTGGTGGGTTTGTAAAGTGTCCTGACTGTGATGAATGTCGGGGAAATCGAGAGCAAGAGTCGAAAAGAAAGAAATGAGGATGTTATCATAGCTGTGTTGTCACATCCAATTTTATATAACCCTTCTCCCTTGTAAGTTTAAACTAATTCACTAGTGACCGAGCTAGCTAGCTCAACAAGTAGCCTCTTTGTCACCAGGATTGCAGCCCCACCTGGCCATACACACTGTACAATTTTAGAAATGTTGCTGTTCAATTCCAATTCCTACCGTATGAGTAAATTGTCTTTGATGGAAAGCCAAAGCTAACAACTGATTAATGTGCACACACTGTCCAATCTTCAAGCCATGACCTGAGTGCTAACAGTGTACCATAGACTTATTATAGAACTAGAACTAGAACAGAGCACCATTATAAAAGAGACATCTATAAAACTGTTGACGGGACACCTTGAACTGCAAACAAGGTCAGTTCTGACTCTTTCTAATATGAATTTGATCCATGGAGTTTTTATATTGGTAAAACTTTCCTCAAGCCAAAAATAAAGCCATTTTAGAGCTTGTGGACGGGGGCAAGAGGTGGGGACACTACTGCACATATTCAGTGGGCTGTATAACCAGCAAGTAAACCCAGAAGCTAGAGAACTTTTTTGGCTTATGCACCATTTGAGCAACTCTCTTTGGACTGAATGGGTGCCATCTTTGCATTCGCTAGTACACTATAGTATACAGTATCTATTCAGCGTACATGTAAAATAGAAAATAAATCATCCTGTCAACTTCTGCAGACTGTTCTGGCCATTAACAATTGCCAATAAAGATTTGTTTGAAAGCTCTGAACCGGTAGATGTTTGTTTGCAAGTAGTTTTGTTTGTTTGAAGTTTGTTTAGTAATGAAGCTAACAAAGCAAAAACATGCTACCCTGATTTTGTGTTGAAATGTCTGAAAAAGAAAAAAAGAGGTGCTGGCGTATACACATGTACACATAGGTGACTAGTAAGACGTTGACAGTTTCTGTTTACGTGATGCAACGTGTCGCCATGGCAATTTCAGATGTTCTGTCTGCACTGACCTCAGGGAATTGACTCGTTGCTCTGCTTTAACTGCGCGAGAGCCTGACAACAGCCAACCAAAGTTTTGGAAATGTCAGCAATTCAGCCCAACGTCTGACAGCCGTTCGGGAGCGCTGCCGAATCAATCAAAGTTCCAAGAACTTTCTCAGGTTGATGTCAAAAGATATTCACAACATAATGAATGTAATTCGCTTAACTGAAAACTTTTTGCAAAAGACATAACTATGTATAACTATAACTGTGGATGAACCCAATCATGAGTTTCCTCTTGTAGTGTAAATATCAATCTCTGTTAGCTGTTCAACAGTTGGATTAGCCAACATGATATACTGATGATGTCTCATAAAGAAGCATCTGAATTGATATTCTGGTGGGACTTCATGTTTCATGTCTTTCAAACAGTTGTGCGTCAGTATAATCTCTTCAGCATCATTTCTGACCTGTTTATTGCTGTAACCAGGTTGCTCAGGGACTGTTCATAGTTCACAAGGAGATTTATTCTGTAATCCTGGAGGAGCCATAGAAATGTTTATATGTATGAGTGTGTACATGCTGCTCCAAAATGCACACGCATTAAAAAAAAAAAAAAAACATTACAAGACGCCTGTCAAAACAGGATGCAAAGTTTGTTATTTCTTACAATGACCCACTTGTGTTTGTGGATGTACATTTGTGTGTGAGCAAATATAATGTGGCACAAGAATGTCAGCGAGGTTTGGCCCATAGAACTGGCACCAGACATCACTGTGATAAACTGATGACTGAACTGTGAATGTACCTGTGTGTGTGTGTGTGTGTATGAGTGTGTGTGTGTGTGTGTGTGTGTGTTTGTGTACAACGGTGTTGGATACCAGAAAAGTGCAGAGAGAAGGTGCTGAGTGATGTCAAAGTATGTTGTCTCCTGTTTGAGACAACTAGGGATTAGAAAAGAATGAATGATTGAATGAATTCTTGGAGTAAATCTGGCACATATCTGATGACACACGTAACATAAATGTAGATCCTTTTATTTTCATCTAAATATAGTGAGCTGTGCGCTGGAAGGAACGGCTCCTCTGTTCTCTAAGTTTATCAAACACACAACATCTTTATGCACAAGTGAAATGTTTTACTCAAAAACAATATTATCTTGATTTTAAAAACAATAATGCATTATGATCATGATGGTAGCCTGATAATCACACAGATTTTGTTTCATTTCATTATTCAGTCTGACAATTCATGTAACCAAAGAGCAGATATATGTAAGTCTGCTCAGCATCAGTATCGTCCACACTTGTTGACATTTTTTGGCTCTGGCACATGTAGAAGCTTCCCATAATCATATCTATAAACTCTGATTGGTGTGGCTGTTTTTCCAACTGGCGGTGTCAGTGAACACACCAGCTGACTTCTTTCAATATCGGAAACAATAAGAGATGTGCACGATTAAGGGATCTGAAGTCAGGCTTTAAAGATGAATTAATTAACTCTAAAATAGAAAAACCTCAATGTAAATGTGGAATGTTAAAGGTAAAAGTTCATTTTTGACTTTGGAAACTAAGAGGACGGGAGGAGGAGGGAAGTGGTGACACTTTGGCGATTGATGGACAGAAGTTGGTCAGTTGCAAATTTTTAACATATTGTCCAACCCTAATCTAGAGCCAGAATTTCGTTTGTCTGTTCTGTCGAAACATGTCAGTGCAACATGGTGGACTCCATGAGAGAGGACCTGCAGCATCCATAGACATAGATGGTTAATTCTAAGGTAACGAAATCATAACAATTCTTATTTTCAGGTGATCATACACTGATGAAAACATACTTATGAATATTATGTTTAATTTCTGTTAAATTCTGCCAATAAAATCCCAATAAATTTTACAAACTGGGTCTTTAAATCCATGTTGACCAGCAAGAATCTGTTGTAATTTATAATTTGGGTGTCTGTATTTTTATTGTATATGATGGTCTCATTTCTTAACTCTCCCACAGCGCATTAACAGGCCTCTGCCTAAGATTTAACAAGGTTTTTTGTCTCTTTTTTCCAACTGCAATGAACGAAATAAAGGGAAGCCAGAGGTTGGGCTCTGTTACAAAAGACCTATTCATGTAGATTTGTTTAGAGTTTGACGTCAGAAACAAATGAGCAGGTCACTGACTTAAGTGTTTCCAAATGGTGCCAACAAGATCAAACATATTATGCATTTGACATGCACAATATGTTTCACAACTCAAATTTAGCCGTCACATGCCACCAGTCATGTTATGAAACGCCCAGACTTTACATTTCTACATGAAAAAAAAAACCCTGTCTTCAATCCTGTAAATTGCTATGTCAATACAGCCAAGGTATGGTGCCACAGTGTTTCAACACTGCAGGAATTACATACAATTTCATGGCTTAAAGGACAATTGAACTGGTAAAAACCTATCCATCCTGTTTAATTCACTGTAATTTTTATGTGGGCAGATCACATGAATGATACGGACAACCTGCCAACTTTTGCAAAGTACGCATCATGTGTAGCCGCCGGCACAGGCTTGATATCTATAGACGGATTATTATAATTGACTAATCTGTATTCAGAAGCTGTAATGTACCTCAAGAGGGAGAAAAGAGAGGAAGAGGGAGGTGGAGAGTTGGAAAGGTGAGAGCGTGTAAAGAGAAAAACAGACAGAGAGGGAGAAGAGAAAGAGAGATTGAGAGAGGAGGTAAACAGAGGGAGAGGAAGAGAAAGAAACGAGAGAAAAGGAAAGGAAAGTGATAATGTTTCCACCAGGATTGCTTGTGTGAAATGGGAGCAAAGAGTCTCAGAGAGGGAGAGAGACAGATACTTAAAGAGAGAGAGGGGATGAATGGAGGAGGTGAAGGAAGGAGCGTAGGTGTAGGAGGGGATGGAGAAGCAGCATTCCTGACCGCACAGTTACAGAACGGGACGAGAAGGAAGTTAATCTGAAATCCAGATGCCTTAAGGACCAACAGAGGGTCAAACTAATCCACACACACACACACACACACACACACACACACAGAGAAGGCGCTCCATCCCCTCTCCTGTTCTCTCCTTCACAGACCCCAGGACCTCGATGGCTTTACAAGTCAGCAAACATCCACAGGACTAAAACATCAACTGGATACTTTTTTTTTTTTTTACGCCTGCTTTTTCTTGTAAAACTCTGACTTTCCAGCCTGCAGTCAACACTAAAGGACCTGTTTTGGGGTCTTTTTTGTTTTTTTTGCACTTAAACTGTTTATGTTTTTCCCCCTTTGGAAGAATTTCCAGGTGAGTCTTTTGTGGTTTCTTTTAATAATGTGAACTTGTTAAATGCTCCCAGATGTAAAAGTGACTTTAAACAGATGCTGTTGTTTGGGTTAAGGTTTGTTAGTTTGCAGTCAGGACAGCAGACCTCTGGTTTTAATATACAGATTCTCATTCAGAATTCTTCTTCACATGTTGACAACAACAACCCGGACGCTTGACTTAAACTGAGTGTCATTTTCCTCCAGAACTTTGAGCTATGCGCACTTGAAGTTGATGTATGGCTGATAACCTACTGTCCTCATTTAAAACTGCCAGTTAAATGAGTTGAAGTTGTCTAATGAGTGTCAGAAGTGACAGCTTTAAAGCCATATTTATCTGTGTACTATCAAAGAGCGCTGTCTCACTTTCAACTCTGGTTTCATCCTCACTGTCGTGTTGTGACAGATGTGGTCGGCGGTGTCACAGCAGGCTAATTTATCTGTTGACTGATCTGTGCTGAGTGAAATCAGCAGCAGATAACAGACCAGTGCTGTTTATTTTGGTCTACTGAGCAACTCTCTGTCCACAACTATGAACAAAACTGTGACATAGTGCTTATCCTCAAAACCTCCTGTACTTTTCTGATCTACATGAAACCTAAACTGTGGAAAAAAGTTGAGAAAACTCATAAATCCAATGGTACTTCTTTCACTTGATTTTTAAGTTTTGAATCACTAAGTTTTTTTAAATAAACTAAACAAAGTTTTGTTGAGATTCTTATTTCAAAATATTTTTCTGTCAACATGATTTGTCATTATTTGGATACTTGAAAATTAAAATTGTTGTGATTGAAATTATTAAATAATTAACCATTATTCACTTTACTTTCTAGAAGACTTTCTTGAAACTAGATATAATTTTTCTGAGCTGTGTTTAAATGCACCAGAACAATACCAGGACGTCAAATACCAACATTCTGAGTTGATAAAACTTTCCAATAACAGAAAAATATGGATATACAGTCAAAGGGCACACACCTCCAGAAAGGGATTATGTTTATATGAGTCTATATGCTGTTTTTGAAGAAAACGTTGCATATTATACCTTTAAAAGTTCGACTTTTGGCTCAGACTCAATTCTTTTTAAAAGTAGGTTGCATTGAAATGTTTTTGCAGTGTATTTTCGCCCACCACCGACCAAAAATAGCACAAGATTCCCATATGATTGTGTTCAAAGGGCTTCTGAAGTTGCAAATATTTATTCTTGATATATTGTGTGCAAGACACGGAAGTGTATGTCAAACACAGCCTGTTACTGGGTAAGTTTGTTTACTACAACATGGTCCCTTGCCAAAGTGCATTAAAATCATATTGGGACCAATGAGCACTTCAGGCAAACAGACGCTCTGTATAAATACACTCTTGAGTATTTATTAGACACATGCAGCTTTGTTTTAATGACTAACGGGGTCCAGCTTGCAGTAATAATAGGCCAGGGGCAAAATAAAGCTTGCTAGACTTTGCTTAGACTGTACAAAGTATTTTAAGTTTGCTTAAAAGCCACCTGAGCGTCCCTCCGCGCTACTGCAGCGAGCCGTGCTAAAACTTTGAGAGATTTACAGCCAGTACTTGGAGGGTGAGTCTGAAAGGAATCTGCTGATGAAAATAGTTAAAGCAGTCAATAAACATGCAGGCGGAGGATTTTGTTTCTCTCATATACTCAATGGAAGCACATTTGCTCCACATTTTTACCCCATGTGACACTCTTTACAGTATCTATAAATTTAACCAAAGTGGACTTCTTTCACCCCAGAAGTCTCTAAAATATATGAAAAAGTTCTGTCACTAGGTAATAAATTTAAATAAATTACCAAAAAGCCAGACGTTGGTGAAGCGAGACTAAGAATAATGATTATATCAAGTAACTATACCCTGAATATTTTACATATAAATGTTCAAATGTATGTTTTTCAATCATAAAACGCAGATGTTCAACCTGCTAAATAACATTTTGGAGACACGGTTGGTATCCAATGGCGACGCTCCACACACATGTTGAAAGAGATTTCTGAATGAGGATATATGGGCAGCACATGATATTACAGACTTGCATGGAAAACATGTGGGAATCATATTGTAGTCTTCTCTTGACATGTGTTATCATGAATGGAGCCTCTGTGAGTTGGCTGCCAGTCAGTGTAATGCTTTTGACATTAAGATGTATTGGCCTCACTCAGACATTCTTGGAGGAATACACCATGTATTAAGGAAGCTGATTTGGCTTGTGATCAGTTTTTCGCCGAGTCGTTGGAGGATTGTTGACCGGTGGCGCTGCATGCCAGCAGTTTATCCACATTTTACATATGTCATCCTGGACGTCTGAAAATCAAGATGAAATGAGTGGTAACATTTTTTTTCTTACTCTGATGCCAATTAAACTAATGTGAGATACAGTATGTCTTTCTAGTGTTAGGAAACTCTAACTGCGGAAATAAAACCCTGCCCTAATTTCTGTTTGCTAGATCACATAACTCCAGGTTCTTATCAATACGAACTTCTACCTTTTCCGCCATTTTTGATGTTAACTGTTCAGATGGATATATGCCGCCTTTGAATGAAAGTCATAAGATTGTGGTTACAGCATGAGAAGTTGTGTGCTTGGCATTCAAGTAGTTAAGTTCTGCTGCTAGGCAACAGCAACATGGATGCCAAAACTGTCAGCGTCTAGAAGCCACTGAGGCTAGCAAGCTAGCAAGCAGCTAACGTAATGCAGGAAATTCAAAGATGAAGCCACTGGGAATATCAGCATTCTCCAAAGATGTGTAAATTACATAGGAAATCTCTACTACTGAAATTACAACTTAACATCCAACTTACCAAAACAGACTCCTCCTTTGAACACGATAAACATGACCCCATTTGAAGACATTAGTTGTAATATCCCGCAAGAATAATCAATGCCATTAACAATAGCTTAGAATGGCGGGACATAATTATCGATTATGTGCTTCTTCCTGCCATGACAAGTAAATGTCAGATGACAGATTGAAGCATTTGCTTGAAATCTTCAATTTGAGATACTGAGAAAGCTCCTCCAACAGTGAGAGGTGCACTGCTAGCGAATAAAAATGGAAAGTGCATTAGCAGCATGCTAAACACTTCTAACACATTGAAATCAATATAAAAAAAAATAGGTTTTCTGATGCTTAACATCTCTCCATAGCTGGCTAGACATAGAGGGTTAGGAGAGCATTTATTAACCTGGATCTTACTTTCATAGCGTTTGCTAAAGTAGGTTAGCATAACATTGGACTCACCACCATTATTATAGATATAGCAGATAAGCAGCGTCACAACAGTGAACAATATAGAAAAGAAAATACAAGCCTTAGCTAGTTTATGCTAACAGACATTAAAAACCCAGCCCTTTATGTTCAGTGTTAGTAGTAACACAAACATGCTGAGAAGCAGCTGAAACGCTAACAGTTGTGCACACACTGTGTTGACTGATGATGCTGCACAGTTATAATAACACCACAATAACATGATAAGTGTGCGTACCAGTGTATATCTGCAAGTAAAGCAGCTTTTGTTTACCCACAAACCTGCAGTAATGTACAGTAATGTGCATATAAAAGTAGACTTACTTAGCATTTAAAAGGGAATATCATTTTTAACCAATTTTTCACTGCTGTAGTTTGGCTACTGTAACGTCAGGTTAGCATAACATTGTACTCAACAATCACTTAACTGGAAACAGCTTTAACAACGAGGTCAAGGAAAATATGCACTTTCCAGGCCCCCCAATGTCAAACCCAGACCTGTTTTTAACGGGTCACCAATTAGTAGATTTAAATGCATAGGCCTGCTTTAGTTTCCTTAAAGCATGGAATGTGAAAGCAACTCTCCAACCAACCCTTTAATGACATTCAATATAGGGGACAAGAACTTCACAAAACAGCAGCAAAATACAGCTGCCATCAAGAAATGTTACAGCCACTTTATTAATGGTCAAAACTATCAAGCTGAAATAGTTTGGGACCCCTATGCTAAAGTTTTAGATGATCCGATGATCCTATTAATAGGGTTTCTATGTTCTTCACTACAAGTAGAACATATTATTTTAAGTTAAAGTGCTTTTCCTGTTTCTGCTCATCCTTCATTCATTAATTTTTTCCCTCCTTTTCATTCTCTTCATCAGATTATGACTTTGAATCCTGGTTCCTAGTTCATTCACTGGTCATGAAAAAAACCCATATAGAAAGACAAAAAGGAGTGGAGGATGAATTTTGGCAGGACTTTGAGAAAACCTCTTTGTGCCAGCGAACATACGATTTCAATAAGCAGGAGGTCCGGCAGTTTAGTTGTCTGGCTTTTTCAGTGGAAGTACAGCACTTTATCTCTGTCAGGTGAAAGTCTGGGAAGGGTACTAAGTGATTTAAATGTATAGGGAAACCCATCTCTGCTCATCTGTTTTCTCTTTCTCTTCTTTCTCTGTTGCTGTCCTCCCCTCCTCTAACATACTTCCTTTCCTGTGCTTTCCTTTCCTTTCCTCTCACCTTGCTTCGACTCTCTCTGTTTTCACTTTCCCCTCACATTTCCTTGCCTGCCCTCTCTTTGTCTCCAAGTTGCTAACAACAGGAGATCTGGTAAAGACATTATAGGAGGGCAAAAGTAGACTGACAGCATTTACCTGGATAATAATAACTCTGATACGAGAGACCAACTGTCATTGACACCTTTATCGCTCCATAAAGTTAAGGTATGCTGTTGCAGCGACAGATTGTAGTCTTACCTGAGCTGTATTAAAAGCGAGGGTTGCTGAACAGTGTGTAACACATAATAAAATACATCCAATATACTTTCAACATGTCATTTACATTATAGAACTGAAGACCGAAGTTACACCAACCATATGGGACATTCATTGTGAGCCGCAGGTCGTGTATCATATGACTAATGTCAGGTACTGAATTTTTATGATCTTGGCCAAGGTGGCAAAGTCATTAGAGACCTGAGGGCACAGGTTCAAGCTCTTGTGAGACTAAGTATCCCTCCTGCTGGAGTATCTTTGAACACAACAATGAACCCTGACCAGCTCCAGAGCTTCTGTTCTGTAGATGGCCCTGACCTCTAACCCCCCCTTCCTGTGGAGGACACAAGAGGTAAAATAATTCATGATTTAAAGATCTAATCTGCATTAATATATACTGTATGTTAACAATGGTTCATAGACTACATTTATGTGACAACGTTTGCAACAAGCTATCATATTGCAGGCAATTAGAAGAGAGATATTTTTCTCAGGAGCTGGTGGAGACCAAAAAAACTTATACCACATCAGTGTTGTGTTTACGACTTGTTTCTGCCTCCCCAGGTTTCCAAATCAGTTGCAGGTTTATTGTCCAATGACTAGTTTTCTAGGTATTTCAATTGCATGTCTTGGTCGGCCATAAAACAGTGAGATGGTGGTTGAAATCCCAAGAAAAAGTGCACCTTGAGTTTGGCTAAAATTACTTTGACAAATTGTGAAAAAAAAAGTTGTTGTTTTTTCTAGTGCCATTATTAGTCAAGTCCAAAACTTTAATTTGTCCAATACTTTGGTTTATGACCAAATATCTGTCAAACTAATGATGTTCCCATCAGTCTCACCATGCTAACATGCTCATCTAAAATTTTGAGCATCACTCTTGCTAAACATTAGCACATTGCA
Source organism: Lutjanus erythropterus (assembly GCF_056507025.1). Taxonomy (NCBI): domain Eukaryota; kingdom Metazoa; phylum Chordata; class Actinopteri; order Lutjaniformes; family Lutjanidae; genus Lutjanus; species Lutjanus erythropterus. Next base: position 11,784,396 of record NC_139321.1, on the reverse strand, counting down.
ACACAACATTAGCATCATAAACAAGGGAAAAACATGAAGGTACTGTCTGTGATGGCAGTTTCAGCCCCAGATATAGCCTCTTGGTTAGCATTTAGCTCAAAACACCCGACTTTGCCTAAACACATCCACTTTTGCTGTTTGAGTTGCTGTAGACTCTTATTTATTTTTGTTACAAAAGTGTAAAATACAGTAGGCTAAGGGAGTTTTCAGTTCAGGTATGATTTCTTCCTACCACACCTGAGTACATGTGCATCATCACCTACACAACACTGGTTGTGTATCTGATGATGCTGTACTCAGATCATCCTTGGCTTGCACTTTGTAGATGCAGTTGTTGCTATGGTGTTAAAAAAACAAAACAAAAAAAAAACCTGCCAATCGCAAAATCCACTTGACTGTACTCAAGTACACAAGTAGAGATCAACGAACGGTGCCTGACTATGATATCCATGTGTTCACAATTATAAAATGACCTACACTTTGGGGTCAGGTGTACTCAGATCATCCTTGGCTTGCACTTTGTAGACCCTTGTACTTAAAAAAAACATGATTTTCTTGGCATTGAGAATAGTACATTTGTTATTATTCTCACCAGTTTTCATTTGTTACGATCTGAAGAGAATCTCTCTGTAGGAAACAATTCATTTGATCTGAACTGTCACCACCTGAAATAAACAGTGAGCCTGACTGACCTCTAGCCTATATAGGTTAATGTGTTTGTCAGATCAGGAAGTCCAAACTGGTGTGTGTGTGTGTGTGTGTGTGTGTGTGTGTGTGTGTGTGTGTGTGTGTGTGTGTGTGTGTGTGTGTTTGAGAGAGAGAGATTGTCAATAACATGTTACGATTCAGGTGAAATTCTAGGGCACTTTCCTCCTGGCTTCCTGTCACAACCATCACACACACACACACACACACACAGCTGTTAGGTGAATTAGCCTCCTTGTGAGGAGAAAACACAGAGATAGAAGTGGAAACCAGAAACCCCAAAACTGGCCTCTAATGAATTCAAATATGTGTGGTGTTTGGTTCTACCTGTGAACGTTTTTCTCTGGGTTTATTACACCGGCTCTCAGCCTAGTGTGTGCCTGTGTGTAGGTGTGCGTGAGTACGTGTCTCAGTGAATGTGGTTGCATGTAATTGGTATGTAATGCACCTCAAAAGAGTATGCTAACATTTAGACCAACATAATGAGTGCCAAACCACCTGGCGCTGTGGCAAACCACAACTACCTACGTTAAGTAGTTATTTTCCACAAAGCTGTTGCATTGTGTTGTTCTGGATCGGATTCTGTTTTATTCCAGTGTTTGTTTGAGCTACCAGAGTGTGATTTTGAGTCTTTAATCCCCAATGCCGACAGATGATGTGTCTATTGTGTGTGTCTTAAACACATATTCCCTGTTTTGAACATGATTGAGTTGGATAAAAGAGGATTTGCACTCTGCTGACTTCCCCAAGGAAAAGTGTAGTGAAGACAGGCAGGAGGATTTAAATGACGTGTTTTATCAACCTTGAGGGCAAATAGTTTGGTATGAGCAGAGCTGCTACAGTTGTCAACTTACTCACTCACAGAGATTTCTCTCACTTTCTCAGTCTTGTCAGTACTACTATGGGAACTTTGCTTTCTTTCTTTCTTTCTTTCTTTCTTTCTTTCTTTCTTTCTTTCTTTCTTTCCTTCCTGTCCTTATCCAACACTTGTGGGTGTACCAGCTTGGGCTTGTGTTCAGTGGTTATAAATATAATTCATTTTGCAAGTCATTATATTAATTTTCTCTTTCATCATGTCTAGCCAAAGCTGTGAGTTAGTTATTGCTGATTCAACAAATCATCCGTTGTTGAAGGGTGAAAAATCTGCAGAATATGTTTGTGTGTGTGTGTGTGTGTGTGTGTGTGTGTGTGTGTGTGTGTGTGTGTGTGGTGCATGCATAGCTTTAGGGCCTTGTGCATGTTAATACCACAGTAACAGGACATCAAATATTTCCCCCCCTAGTTGTGTGAATGATCACACAAAATGAAAACAGCCATCTAGTTCATTGCTCAATAGAGATTTTGTGACGTCCACCAAATAACTATAGGAAAATGTCCACACTGAAACATCTTAATGGACAATGACATCCTTTTATCGTTGTCAAACATTCCTGTCAGGCGAGTGTCTCAAATAGAGTTGACTTTGCACTTTTTGCCAGTGATTCATTTCCTCTACCGTCATCATCTACTTTGCATGTGGATCAACTGCAGTATCACTACACTGAGTCTCTCAGATACATAGATACATTTGTACAAGATGCAAATCCACCAAACCAGCCCCACAATAAATCCTGTCTATGTTATGTTTATAACATCTAAATAATTTCATCCCTTCCTGCAGGTGTATTAATGACGTGAGCGGTCAGACAGCCATCCAGTCATGGCGCTGTGGTGGTGCTACATCTTCTGCAGGTTGGCTGTAGCGTGGTTTCCCTTGCTCTTTTCATCACTCCTGTGGCAAACGGTAAATCTTACTTACAGGTTTCACCTTCTTATAGAAACCAGTGATTGCTTACTACTACTAAAGTTATGAGGCTCCTTATGTTGGGAAAAACACAAATATATGTATGTGAAAAAGTATAGATATTCAATTCGTCCATCCATTTTGTTTGGCTTATCTGGAGTCTGATTGCAGTGGCAGCAAGCTGAGAAGGGCACTCCTACGAGACACTGGGGAAATTCCAGGTTGGATGGGATATGTAATCCCTCCAGCGAATTCTGGGTCTCCTCCTGGTACCTTTCCCATCTGGTTGTTACCAGAAAACTTTCAGAGGAACTCGTCTAGAGGGCGTCCTAATCAGGTGCCTGAATTACCTCAGTTGGCTCCTGTGTACACAAAGGAACAGCCACTCAACTCTGATATCCCTCCAGATCTCAGAACTCCTCACCCTCTATCCGCCTGTATCCACAACCTCATTGGTTCGGTCACTACCCAAAGCTCACGACTATAGAAGGTAAATCAACTGATAAATTAAAAGCTTTACCATCCAGCTCAGCTCCCTTTTGACTGCAATGATCCAGTACAACACCCAGGTTACTGCTAACACTGCACCAATGCATCTGTTGATCTCACACATCTTACTGTCACTTGTGAAGAAGACCCCGAGATACTTGAACTCCACTGTTTTCAGTCAGAGAACCATGGGCTCAGATTTGGAGATGCTGACTCTCAATCTGGCTGCTTCATGCTTGGCTGCAAACCACCTGAGTGTATTTTCAAGGTCAAGGTCTGATTAAGCCAACAGCTTTTTGCAGATGATGTGGTTCTATTGGCTTCCTTAGACCAGGACCTTCAGCACACACTGGGGTGGTTTGCAGCCAAGTGTGAAACGGGATGGCAACCAGCATCTCCAGGTCTGACGCCATGGTTCTCTACAGGAAAACCCTCCAGGTTGGGAGTGAGTTGCTCAGTTGCATGTCCCTCTGGTGGTTTTCTTGGAGGAAACCCAGAGGCAGACCTTTAACTCGCTGGAGAGATTATATGTCTTATCTGACCTTGGGACACCTCAGGATTTTGAAGGAAGAATGTGATGCTGGGGAGAGGGATGTCTGGAATATCCTGCTTAGCCTGCTGCTGCCCCAACCCAACTCTAGACTATTGAAAGAAAATGGAGTTCTCACTTTGGTTGTACAAGGACTGGATGGCCTGTAGCTGTCTATGATCTGGTGAAGTGGTGAAGCTGAAGCCCAAGCTCGAGGCTAAAACAGATAGACAAACAGAGAGAGAGGAAGAAGCTCCTGGCTAAGTTGAAACACAGGTCAAGTCAGAGGGCGTGGCAAATAAATCATGTTTAAAAAATGTTTGATGGAATTAGGCACAGGAGGGCACAATGCTAATGCACCTGGTCTATTTTATATACATAAGCCTCAAGTCTATTTACTCACTTTAGTACTGATTTCTTTCCAAACTGTCAGTGCTTACACAGGTCTGAACTCATCTGTTTGCTTCTCCTTCTCTTATCTCATCTTTCCTGAATTTCTGAATTTGCTTCTCCTTACTGCTTTCTCATGTCTCTATTATCATACCTCTCCCTGTTTATCTTATCTGTGCCCTCTCTTTTTTGTTCCTAAACTTCTCCTTTCTCTTTCTTATTGATGCTTTCTCCCTGCATACCTCCTCCCTTCTCTATAGATCTCCCCTGTACACGCCATCCCATCCTGCCCACGGAGCTGTAGCTGTCCAGGCGTTAAGGAGGTCCACTGTACGTTCAGACACCTCACCACCATACCAAAAACCTTCCCTAAAGACACAGAGAGGCTCAACCTGGGGTAAGACTCAATCACTCTGCATAAACGCACATGCACACAGAAGCATTGTTATCAATGGCAGCCCAAGGGGAAGAAAACTAAACACTCTACAGGAAACACTGTGGAATGTGGTGTAGGTGATTTGTCAGAGAAGCGTTTTCTTTAGCTAACAAATGATCATCACTGCCTCTAATAACTCACAAACTATAATGCTGAGGTAAGTGCTTTTTGCTTGGCGAGATCACTTGGTTGGCGATCACTTTTATGCCATGGATCCAACAGAGAAATTACTTTATTGCCTTAGGGGGGAGGATCATAAAACATATTGCTGCTTGCCATCGGTTTATCATTTGTCAACCTTCCTAAAGAACAAAAGAAGTCAGTTGCGCACCAAAGACAGCAGCCAGTGAGATAACCTGCATGTCGCCTGTGGTGTATTTAATTTGACAACATCTGCTTTAAACCCAGAAGATAAGGGCTTAGCACCAGCATGTGGAATTGAACTGACTCTGGAGGGGATAAATCTCATAATCACTTCCATGTGGGTCTCTGTATGGTGGAGGGAGCTTTCACTGCCCCACAGCGCAGCAGAGAAATAGACCAGACACTGTTTTGTATGTAACAGATTGCCTTGTCTAATAATTGGCTCTGAACAGTACATATTTACATGGCAAACTACTTGGCACACAGCAGCCAGAGCTTCGCTATTGTTGACAGGAGGCTATCCATTCACATGTGGGTGTCTTTTAGCTATCACTCCATTTCAGGTGCATTACATTTGTGTTTAGAGCAGCTCACCAGCTCTTCACTACTGGATATAATGCTTTGATGTGATTATTTCAGTAGGTAAATGGTCTCAAAACCTGCAGTCCACAGGAGGTAAACTGTCTCCATATGTTGCCCTGTACTGTGAGCTATCAGTGCGTTCCAGATAATCTTGGTCTTAAACCAAAACAAAATGCATACGCTGTTTTATATAGGCAGCATTACACAATAGGGAATAAGTAACTACGGTAGAAAGGGTTTGGCAACAACAAGTGTTAAAGGACACAACCCCCTTCAGGCCAAAATGAAAAAAAGTAATATACTGCTACAACTATAGAGCATTCTGGCCTTTGTTTTATGAAACTGTCTTCAACCATTCTAAAGATGTATTGCAGAGAAGGAACACCAAAAACACACACAGCACATATAGACACCTGGAGTATATTATGTCATTGAAGATACACAACATGATCAAAAAGTTACAAAAGTAGACACTACATGACTTCCACATGGCAATGACAGTAAGTGAGAGACTGATTCTATGTCTCTGGCTTTTGCTTACTGACCGGCTGCGAGACAGCAATTGTCCAATCATAGCTTAGCCACCATAACTAAGTACAGCCGGCCCATCAAACTTTGGGCCCATCAAACTGCTGATGCTGTTGCATGAAGAGTATGGAGGATGGCCTCTTTTGTGAGCCTGTCCAAAACCAAAAAACACAAGAGAAAAAGTGAAAGAGATGGATTAAACAGTGTGTTTGTCTGCTATAGTGTTAAAGATATCATTTGAACCAACTTATGGGGCTGGCTAGCTGGCTAGATACAGTTACCAGTGAGTATTGTCATTTCAGTTGGCAAACAGTTAGAAACGAGGAGGCTGCATTTGTCATTTTGTCTCTCTGAAATGAAGGACACATTGTTTCAAAAATGACAAAACAATTGGGGTGGTAAATCTGTCACCATCATCGCTGTAAACAGCAAATGTGCCATGTGAGAACAGCCAACTTGACAGACATAGCAACAGTAACTAAGGGCTGGTGAAGCTTAGCAAGTCAGTTACAAAACTGAACACACTGCTGTCAGTTTACCATGCGAATGGGATTTCATGCAGACAACTGTTTGATGTTGTATTTTTGTACACTATTTTTATCATTCCCTATTGATTCCTGATGGTTGTTTCTTCATGTGGGGTGGAGTGCAGTGTCTGTTGAAACGGGAGTGAAGGGAACATCTAAGGGACACTTCAGCCGAGCAGACGTTTGGAGGGGGACCAAACCTTTAGGGAGCTAACAGGCTCGAACTTTCTAAACATTAGACCACCCTGAAAACTGGGGTGCAGACCAAGGGGATTTAGTCCCTAATGCAAAACGGTTGGTATATGTTCACACCCGGCATGTTTGTAATTTTTTTATTTACACTTTGGGGCCTGTTCTCCCTTAGTCTGGATTTAGAGCAGTGCTGTTTAAATTCAAAAGGAAACTGCTCTAATAAATGCAGGCGTCCGTCCTCTTTCAAAGGAACAGCCAATTGGTAAGGACCACCTAGAGGGAAGATAGTCACCAGTTCTTCATACTTAGAGAGCTTGGCATAGTGACAATGGGACTTAGCATTCAGCTATTTCTCCATGGTATATCATGATATATTATTGGTGAGTTATGGAAAACAGAAGATACAGATCTACCATCATTAAAGCTGAAATCAAATTAACTTCCTCCAGGGATCTTTAATCAGAAGGGATGACAAGTTATCAAAACTGTTGTAATGGGTGTGCATGTAATATTTGGTTTCAAGGTCTAGTTCCCTTGCACTTGGGCACTGCTGAACCTTCAAATTACAAACCTTACAAAAGCCCAACTGAGGAAACTGCACTAAGAACAATGAAGTGGAGATACAGTCTTGGTACACTTCAAACTAAGTGCTTGGCCAATGAATTTAAATCATACATAGATAACATAGAACATAGCATAGAAACATTTCTATTGTGTATCAATGGGAAATTGCTTCAGAACGCAGACCTATTTCTTATTACTTCCATTAGAAAATACTATTTTCTGTTCCCCTAAGATCTGGTCACATGTTCTTTCCCCAACTAGTCGCATACCTTTGTTTTGTCACTTCTCCTTGGCGTCTCATACTGATACACAAGGTGCCTTTTAGTGGTTGTTTCAGATGCTGCAAGAAAGCCTCTTTAGTATGTGGTTTTTGTTGTGAAATGGTTGCAGTTTGGTTAGGTGTAGGCACAAAAACTACTTAGGTAGGTTTACAATAAGACCATGTTTGGGTTTACAACAACATTACATATGTCATATGATATAATGTCACTGAGGCAACAAGATGACAGTCACATGATGAAAGGCATGTGTCTGTGCAACTAACAAGAGCGAAAGTCCTCCAAGACCCATCCACCATACATCTCATGCATCTCTTTCAGCCGTTAATGGTATGTTGCTTGTCTGTATTGGGCCTTTTCCACCAGCACTTTTGGCCGCACCAAGCCAAACCGTACCGCACCAAATTCCATTTCCATTATCACTTTCAGCACGCCGAACTAAACTGAGCCGCACCCGAGATGGACCTACTCTGGAGTGGGGCCTAAGTGAGCCCGACCAACCTCAAAGCAGGCAGCTGTGACATCTCTTTGCCGCAGCCAATCCATGATGAGCCATCTTTCTTTCTGACTGTATAGAAGTGCCAAAGAAATGCAAACCACACAGAGGTCTTGCAAAAAGCTCAGTTAGTGGGATGCAGCTATCACAGTAGTCTATGATGTCTGATGTTTCGCCCCTGCAGGAGTGGCCGTTCTGAACAATAATAACACATCTGCCTTTTGACGAGGTCAGACTTGTCTAAGGCCAGCTAGTTCATTTTAAGCATACCTCGTCAACTGGTGCATTTTCTGCTCTGTCATTTTCTCGTGCCAGTGTGACGCCTTTCATATACACAATGCTATGTTGGCAACCCCTAAAATACTTAGAGTAACAGTGTCTGAGCATGAAAATTGGCAACAGTAGCCAATGCATATTATGCTGCATTTAGCCTCTGAAAATGTCATGCTCATTTATTATATCTCTTTGTAATTTCCTGCTCGGACTCGTCTGCAGACCTTTAACATGCTGCCGCCGCAGATGCCAATCTGGGACGCATGCACTCTTGAAAGTAGTATAAACAGAAGTCACAGGTGTCCACCGGGTCTGCAGCTGTCCATGAACATGTCCATTCAGGACTATGATAGAGGCCTTGGCCTTATGAGGCAAAACTATGTGAGAAGTCACCGCATATAGCCTGACACGTAACTGCTAAACACACCGATTAAAAATGTCTTAAATGTGGCAAAGTGCTAGACCAGTGCCTTGGAATTTATTCTGTGAACGCCTGGAACTTGGAACAGCTTTCGTTATGGTATAGGAGCGAAGCACTAACACTGCCAGGGTTCGAAGTTCAGTTCCCAATGGGGAAACCTATCCTAAAAATATGTGTGCATCATGGTAAAGAAAGACTCTCTGGATGAAAGTGACCACCAGATGATATATTGTGAGCTGGCTGTTTTATTGATGGCAGTGGAAAAACGCAGATTCTCCCATATGTGTTCAATTGGGTAGGGATAACTGCACCCAGGGAATGTTGTGTGTTTTACATTTTAGGTACTCACTACAGGGTCGAGGACAGTACTGTGCTGATTCCTGGTATTGGAGGACCTGACTAACTCTCTCTCACTCAAATCTGACAAATCCAGTCTGCTGCTGCCAACAGACAACATGCTCTGCTGTGATCCTTTGATGAATAATGTCTTTGGCTCTGGCACCTACTGTTCTATACTGTACTTGGCAATCAGTTTGACTTTTTGACAGATGTCTGATGTAATGTGCTGAAACCTGAAGACACTGACAGAGGTTTTTCAATAGTTCTTTGTATTTTGACTGCTGATATAATTATGCACTGGTCCCCTATACACGTAGGCCCCTTTTGCTTTAAAGTGTTATACTGTAGTTGTTTACAAAAGTACAAAATTGTTATTAAAAAGCTGCATACCAAATTTGTAAATGTATGCTGAGCTTCTATACTTTAGTGCAAACTAAAAAGATTGTGAAAAGATGCAACATGGTGATTCTTGATCTGTGTGTGTATGTTTCCTGTGCATTTTACTGGAAAAACTTTTAAGAATGAGGACATAATTGCAGGTCAAATGTTAAATGAGGTCTCTCCATTCTTTCCAGCTATACTTTTCCTCTTCATTTGAAAGGTCACATTGCCCAGACACACTTGCAAGCTCGCTGAGTTTAGTTTCCAATCCCTCTGACCCCCCCTAATGACCCTCTGTTACTCTTTCATCCCAGTAACTGGTCCTGTTTATTTTCTCTCTCTAACAGTTACAATAGCCTGACGGAGGTGGAGGGGTCAGAATTCCGGTCACTACGGCAACTGGAAATGCTCATGTTGCATGGCAACGATATTAACACAGTCCATCCTGGGGCGTTTTACAGCCTGAGATCACTACAGGTAGAGTTTGTGCGTTTGTGTTTGTGTGAGTATCTTGGTACCTTACACTATGACAGTGAGACAATTCCTGACTAATTTATGACTGCGTTGCACCAACAAGGATTTACTGTTAAACCTGATTAAGAAATTAAAAAAGCTCAATCAAATTCGTCTTCATTATTTCCCTGATGCTGATGCATTAACAGTCTGCCAGTTGCTGCTCGGAAGTCTCTTTTTTCCTTACTTTGCTGTTGTTGTCCATTTTTTTTTATCCTATATTATTTGGCCACATTGTTCAATTAAGTCAGCCAACAAATTTTTCTCAAAGGAGGAGAAATTAGAGCTTCTCTGTCGAGCCATAATGAATAGGCTAATTAGGTTTTTAACTATTTGTTTAGCTAGCAAACAATGCTGCTTTGTACATTTTTTAGGTAGCCAACAAATGATGTAACTAATGCAAACAATATCACATTTATTTTTAGTTAGCTAAGAAACAATGTAATGTTTTATTAATCTTTAAATTAGCTAGCAAACAGTGTAACCTATAAAAATATTGAGTTTTTACTTGTGAGAGTACATCTTAATTTAGAATCTGGATTTACTCATTTTAAACTGTGATTAGAACCTAGCTCAGAATAAATTAATCGTTGTTGGTGCGATGTCTGAAGGTGGTGGGAAAAGTGGTGGAGGAGCCATTTCAAATATTCTGAAATCATGACCCCTGATTGACAGCTCAGTTGATTGCTGCATTTTATGCACTAAACCCAAATTGACCCGGGAGTCAGTGAGTCTGCACCTCAGACTGAAATATCTGACCTATCTCTTAATTATGCATCATCATTAAGACTTAATTAATTAATTATTCTGTAAGAACCTATGGTTTGTCCAGCACTCTAGTCAGGTCTGATTGTTTAAGCAAATCCAAGCCAAGAGAAAGTTGTTAAATACTTAAGGTTTGATTTATGTCAAACCTTCTTGTAAACTCTCTAGAGTGTGAGCATATGTGGCTCTAAATCATAGCTGGAGCAATGTGAAGCAAAAACAAACACAACGAGGCTGTGGGTGAAATTTCACTCCCAAGTTCACTTCTGCATTACATGAGTCAATAGATGTTGCTCTCTTTCAAGTGTGATATTTATTTTCTTCTACACAGCAAAGAGAAAAATAAATCTATAAAGCCATATCTAAAAATTGTGAACCATGCCGGGGATAGCTAACACCAGAAAAATGCACAATGTCTGTCCAAACAGAGCCAAATTAAATCTACCTTACCTAAAACACACTGAAGTCAGTAATTAGTTGCACTTTGGTTGCTTGACTACAAATGCAGCGAGTCGTGTTGGGTCCAGATGGGTCCAATCAGCAGCTAAATTTGTACTGGGTTAGGAGTAAAGATCCATGCCAATGCATCAGAATCAATTACATCAAGACCCAGATTGAGTTGGGCCGAGTCCATGACTTATTAGAGCAACACTTGTCCCCAAATGCCTCTAACTTCAAACAGACTAACTTTGAAAATCTCACCCAGTGCACTTTTAAAAAAGTAAACACAATCACTCTCAGATATACAAAGCTTAATTAAGATTAAACCAATCCATTAGTCTGTGGAATGTAAAAGGTTTTTTATTGCTACCAAAACCACCTAGACAAATAGCTGAATAAAGTTTAGAGCATAAAGCAAGTTAGTTGTTTTTTTTTTGTCAGGAGTTTGTGGATTTAATCAGAGCACACATTAGTCAGATCTAATGAAACATCTCCAAAGTATCTGGTAACTCTGAAGTCATAGCAGCTTCATAAGCCAATTGTATATCAGGGTTGTGTTTCTGAGTTTGATTATTTTTGTCCCCCAGTTTAATAAGACCTTAATATAGTTTTAAGATTCAATAAATGCCAGTATAACACTGATTCTTTCTAATTCTAATTCTTTTTCCCTTCAGATTTTGAAGTTGAGTTACAACAAGCTAACAGCGGTGAGCCCTGGACTGTTTGAAGGCCTTGTTGGTTTGATCCGTCTCCATCTGGACCACAACCTCATTGACTTTATAGAACCATACTCCTTCTCAGGACTGACCTCCCTAAAACTGCTGCAGCTGGAGGGGAACCTCCTCAAAGAGATCCACCCTCATACCTTCATAACGGTGTCAATACTCGGAAGCTTTTGGACCTCTGGACTCAGGTAAGTGATTAAAACACAGCAGATATTTGTCTTATTTATTTTTTTCTTAAATTGAGACTCCCTCTTTAAAACCATTTATGTCAGAAATGGTCATATGACAACATTTTGTTGAGGACTTGATCAGAAAATTTGCATATGGGTCTAAGTCGGTCATGTAAAGGTACATAGGGACGTAAAGAGAATATTCCCATATGGTCCCCTGCAGTGGTGGAAAGAGTACTGAAAAATTGTACTCAAGTACAAGTACTGTTAAATCACTAAAATATTAGTCAATTATGTAATTATGTAAAAGTACTTGCGTTAGAAATATACTTAAGTAATTTAGTGCTAGCACCTACCATCAAAAACGAATCAAAAAACATGTGTGTTAGTCACCTGTCACTTCGGGCTTAGAACTGGAGTTGATCTCCACGGATGCTGCATGGTGGCTGCCCACAGGTCCTTAAGCTGTGGATGGGTAAATGCAAAGAATGAAGGTCGCTGCGAGCATTAATAAATGTTTACTTGGAGACATGATTTGATTTGATTTCAAAATACCAATTTTTAGGTCCCATAAAGATTCAGCAGAAGTTCCTGTCATGTCATATAATGATTTTGAGAAAGTGATGGAAGGACCTAAATAGGACCAAAAAAGAACATTATAGGTTGGTCCCCTAAAGATTCCTGTATTCTTACTAAATGGTTAAACAAATGTTAGGGGAACATAGTGTAGAGACCTAGAGCAAATGTCTTATAGTAACGGTCTCCTAAACATTCCCAGAACGTCCTTAATGTTCCCTGAAAGTCTGCCAGATAACATTCTTCTCCACATTGTCAGAATGTTCTGGGAACGTACAGTTTCTAGATGTCATGATGTTCCTAGAACATCCTGAATGTTCGCTGAAAGTCTGCCACCCTTTAAAGAATCTCATTATGAGCGTCCAGGCATGTTCTGGGAACATACAATTCCTAGCTGGGTTAATAGGTAGCATACTGCAGTATGTATTTGTTTCCCTGCCTTATGCACAATGCATGAAAAAACAGTCACCCTGCAGAACAATAGACAAGGAAAATGATACTATGTGTTTGTCTCAGACACTTACACCTGTCAGACAATCTGCTGGAGCAGCTCCCTGCTGCAGCACTGAAGACAGCTCCCAGGCTTGAGCTCCTCTCTCTGCATGGTAATCCCTGGACCTGTGACTGTCAGCTCCACTGGTTGGTGGAATGGAGCTCCGCACATGAAGGTAAAGATGCATAAATGAATAATCCTGTCTTATTTTCTCACATTCAAACTTTAATGAATATGATGCTATTCCTTACTTCTTCATGTTTGTGGTGCCAAAAAGACACAAGAAATATTAGCCTTCATTTGAACTTGTGGTTGAGTTGACCAGATGAATAGTCATATTTATACTCCACCAACTCCTGAGTAAAATATCCCAGTCTTTGGCTGTTAGGCTCTGCTATATTCACCAGCTAGCTGCTATTTTAGTGCATTTGTCGTTTGGTGTTGGGCAAGTAGGTTTATCAAAGGTTTGCCACTGATAACAGCTACCTGCTGTGACTTGAAGCGAAGTTAATGGAAGTAGAGTGAACAAAAAAAGTAAAGGTCTTTAAAGAACAAAACAAAAACAGTTAGCTAAAAGAAACCAGAACACTCTCTAAAAACAAGAGGAACCGCAAAGTTGGGGATCATGTGGTTTAATTACTATTAGAAACATCTTTCACATTGCATGTAAAAGTATGCCACCAAAAAACGAAATTATTATTTAGTGCAGCTTTAAATGTGCAGTAAATGATTTTGGGGCACCTATGGGCAACAGAAACAGCACACTGACATATCGACTTTTAAGCTGAACTTAATAGTAACTAGATTCTTATTTACACATCCAGCAGTTACAGAGCAATGCTGTCATTTGCATTGTATTTGGAGTGGCAGATCTAAGTGTAGCTCTGTTTTTAATCTTAACTCCTGAAATAAATATCTGGCTGTTTGGCTGCTAAATGCACCACTATGTTCACAAGATAATTGCTAACTATATCTGTCTTCAAGTGTACAGTGAGTTTTAGAGCTTTTGGACTGCAAACAGCGGTCTGCTGCAGCTCAAAACTGCTTTGAGAGTCAACCAAAACAGTAAAGTCAGTCAGACAACTAAACAAATAGCTGTCAGGTGAAACATTGTGGGGAAAAAAAACTGACAAGAAACCATAAAACTATTTATTATAGCTGCCTTAAGGAACAATAACTCCAACGCAACATGACTGATGAGCTTCTGCCAAGACAAAAATGCCATGTCAAACAATATAATCCTTCATATAAACACAAGACAGCTAACTTTAACTGGTCTTTACCTATTACTATATTATTAACATATGCGAACAAAAATCAAAATGGCATATCTCTGCGCTTTGGACAAGTGTTTGTGACCAGAAGCCAAAGATACTGTAGTACTGGCAGAAAATGTTGCATGTCTGTCATCCAGACTGCGCGACATATGAAGGACACAGGAAATAGACTGTATTTGATCCATATGCACTCCAGAAAATTCATTAAATTGTTTACTTATATCCTTTCTCATTCAATATTTCTCAGGACACATGTGCTCTGTCTCATTTGTCATTGCTTTGTTAAGTTTTCTCAAAACATCTTTAACCTGTCCCAGATTCTAGCTGTTTGTATCAACAGTACAGTTGTTCATTTATCATTGTGTATATGGCCTGTGTCATCTGAAAATAAGGGACTGTGACTGCCAGAACCTTATTAGTGGATGCATGAACCTTGACTGAACTCAGACTCAAACCCTATAATGCTAGATTCATGTTTTATTTTTCACTTTGTCCCCCTTCTTTTTCTATCTCTTATCTTAATTCATTCCTTATGTTTTCCCTCACTCTTTCTTGACCTACATCTCGCTAACTGCCCCTCTCTTCTTACCCTTTCTCCCTCATCTTTTCCTCCAGTTCCTGAAATTGTTTCCATTGTTCCTTGTCAGCTTGCCTTTTTATCACTTTCTCTCTTTCTCCTAGGCATAATAAAGTGCAAGAAGGAACGTGGCAGTAGTGAGATTTGCCCCCAGTGCTCCTCTCCTCAACCCCTGAATGGAACACATTTGCTTGGACTGACTCGAGACAAGCTTACCTGTGAACGGCCAGTTCTTCGCTCCCCACTCAAACAGTGGGACAATCCAGTGTGGGCTGAATCTGAAGCAGACCCTGACCTTCCCTACACCCGTGACTTTGAAAAGCCTTTAGGCCATCTGACGTTTGTTCTCTCTGACAGCCATGGAAACAGCGCTCACGTAGCATGTGATGTGCGCCAACCTGGAGAAAGTTCACCCATGACTTGGACAGTAAATCCACTTACACCTGGGGAGTTATCTGTCAATGTATCGCTGGCAACTGTCCTTGAGTGTGAGATTGATCGGGAAACACTGCAAAACCTGTGGCAATTGGTGGCATATTACTACGAAAGCCCTGCTATCTTGGAGAGAGGTCAACAGAAAGGAAATGATAGCAGAGTAACCTATCAATATTCCCAAGCTGTGAATGAAAATTCCCCTTATTTCACAGAATTAAAAGGGTATTTGGTAGCAGAACCTTCATGGCTGCTTCAACCCAGAGTCACTTTGAGGCTCAACAGACAGCAAACAACAACCAAAAAACTGGTCATGGATTTCACTACTGTAATTACCAAGCAAATCAACAGTCATGGAGGGCATGAAAATGATAATGACCTCACCATGTCCTGGGCTGTACTTCGCAGAGGGACAGCGGGGCGGATTCAGACTGCTCTTGAAGGTTCAAAGTTTCACTTGGAGTGCAGTGTTGTCACCTCAGATCCGGAGGTGAAAGTGGAGTGGATGCTTCCAGATTTGTCCATTGTGGAGGATGCAACTGATAAAATTGAAGTTTCTGAAAAAGGAGAACTTGTGATTTTAAATGCCACACTGTCTGATTCAGGCCTTTATCACTGTATGGTCAGAACCAAAGCTGGTGTAGACTTGATGCCTTTGAGGCTCACTGTAAAAGAACGCTCACTGGGACCCACTGCTTTCAATGGTCAGAAAGTCATAGTTGAAAAGGGACGCTCTTTCTCTCTCCCATGTGAGGTGACTTCAGTCCATCCGAGTCAAATGATGTGGTACCTGCCCAAAAATCAAATTCTCCTCCCCACACAACAAACAAGACGAGCAGAAGTGATGGAAAATGGGACTTTGGTTGTAAGAAGGTTGACCCAAGAAGACGCAGGGGAATACAGCTGCTTGGCCTCAAATCTGTATGGAGTTGATATGCTATCACACATGGTGGAAATCACAGGAGGGGAAAAGGCCCCTGATAGGTCCAAAGTACAGAATGAGAAAGGTCAGCAGATCTTGCCAGTTGGTGTTGAGGAAGGAGAGGGTTCAGGGGGAGATTACCAGGAAATTATACGGCCTTTTGCAACACAGTTTCCTAAGAAGATAGGAACACAGCAAAGAAATCCTAACGGGTTGTCAAAAAGAATCAGAATTAAAGACTCAAAAAGAAAACCCAATAAATCTGTTAAGGAATTAGATCCAAATCGTTGGGCAGAGATGTTGGCTAAAGCTAAGGCCAAACCAAGTGTTTCTCTGCCCACTGAGCAGTCCCTACCAGAGCCCAGCCCTGAGACTGTCCAAACAAGTACGTCCAAACCCACTACTACAACTGCCACTACAATCACTGCTACTTCTAACAATTTACCCCCTACAACTACCTCTCCTGATGTAAGGATGGAGCCAACAACTCTCCCCAGCAGTACAAAAGCTAAAACTGAGGTCTATTCTACTGATAAGAAACTGAATAACAGAAAAGCTGAGACATCAGAAAGTCTGCCACAGGTTTTACAACCTCCACCTCCAAGAAGTACAGAACCAACCCCACAACATGTTGGTGGGGCTGCAGAAAAAGCAGAAGTTATCACAGACGTCCCTGCTGTTGAAACTCCTCAGCTAGTTGATCGGTCAGAAAATAACCCATCTGGAGAGGTGAGAAGAAACAACCCTGTTCCTGGTCAACCAAATAGAAGAAGACCACCTTATAGACGCAGAAGACCACCGATGAGAAGAGTCCGTCCACACATGCAACCTTCCTTCCATTCAAACAAGCCACAAACAACTGCTGCCCCAACAACAACCACCACACCAACAACTACTACTACCACTACTACAACTACCACTACAACTACTACCTCTACTACAACAACACCTGTTCCAACCACAGCTGAAAACCTTGAAGCCTTATCAGCCGAGTATCAGACAGAGGAAGATGAAGGCAAATACAGCGAAGAATATGATTACAAGGACAATGGTAGTTTGGATGCCAAGGAAGACTTGAACAGTGAAACCTCTGATACTACTAATGATCTTGGTGGTAGCCTTACGACATTCCCACCAGCTAGAGAAAAAGATACCTATGTGGACAGCTCTCCAGGTAGACATGATTTAGTCAATGCAAAGACAATTGTCACTCCAAAGTTAGATAGTACCCCCCATCCAACCGAAAGGACTGTTGAAGACACTGCCTCTGTAAACCGAAAGGAATCCGAGAGACCAGGGGTTGAGATCAGAACGCAAACTGAAGAAAAGGGCAGAGACAGTCAAAATCTTGCAGGAGAGAGGGAGAGGGAGGTACTAACAGTGACCAGAGAGCAAGAAAATCACAAAACAGACACAGGAGGCAGTGAGGACACAGAGAAATCTAAATTGGATAGCATCCAATTAACGACACAAAATAGACCAAGACCTAACACCCAACCTTCACTTGAACAAAGTATACCAACCCAAGAAAGAACTCCATCTTCCAAGGTCATTACCTCAAATCCAACAGGAAGCAGAACAAGAGAAGAAGTCACAAAGAAAGAAGATAAAGAGGTAAACAAGCCAAAAGCTTCACCTGACATCCACAGTTTTCCAGTAATGGAACCAGTTCACCCCTGGCTTCATCAGAACAAACAGGGAGGGCAAACTACTACTTCCAAGAAGACACACACAAACCACGATAGAAATACAGGAACACAAGTTGAAGTGAATCCAGGCAAGCATTCCCAGCCTCCCAGAGTCCCTCCGACCTCCCGCTGGACTTCATCCCATCATCATCACCATTACGTGCCCCACTACCCCTACTGGCCAGGTCAAAGGCCATTTCCTCATCCAAGGCATGGTAAATAAAGCTACTGTGTATTGATTTTCTTGAACACTGTTTGGAAATTAGTTGGCTTGTTGTTGTCCCTGTAATTCTGGTTGGAATGTGTGGATAGATATATCTAATAAAATGTTTGCTCTCTCCTCCTAGGTCCTGGATCACACCCAGCTCCCACGCACCGACCTTGGCCTCTCCCCCATCCCTGGGCTCAAAACCCAGTTGTCACCAACCGACCAGAGATCACAGCTGAAACAGTGAAGCCCACATCTACAGCTTCTGGAAAAACGGAAAACTCCAGGTTTACACTCTCTAATCCCCAGCTGTCACAACATCATCAAAATCACCATGTGGATAGCAGGACCCAAACCAGAGATCAGCTGTTCCTCTCAAGGCTAAGGAACAGATACAGACAGGTATGACGAGGGCTGGTTTTGCAGGAATGCAGCATGTGATTAATTCAGCCATGTATTTGAATGCTCATAAAGCACTTAAAAACACACAAAAATGGCACAAATTAAGTACAGAAACAAAATAGAAAGAGGACCAGCTGCTGTAGCGTTGGGTTGGAATTATCAGTTTGCTGCAGGCATCCATGTTTTCCTGAGCAGATGCACATGGAAGTCACGAATACTGACTTGGACTTATCAACCTGAGTCATGCAATGAATTGAACTGAAGCGTAAATGGTCAGTTGGTGTGGTAAAGGTTGATGTCAGTCGGTCCAGCTACTCTCATGCTCCCTAACTGCGAGCTGTAGGTGCATAAAAATTTTTAGCTCATTGTCTTGGTTTTAGCAACAACAGGCTGTTTCTTCTATCAATCAAGCGCTGTTTGACTCACTGCACATTAAATGCTAAAATCAGGTTTTGTCAAGAATTGGTGAGGACCAAAACAGAGCTAAAAGCATTGTGAATATTGGACGTGGATAATTCAATTAGCTGAAAAATTATGCTATTTTGCTGAGAGGTGTGGAAGGCTATTGTTTGTTAACACATTAGTAAGAGACGATATGTCAACATTGTCTGCTAGCTTGTTCTGCTGGCTATTAAAATTAAAATCCACAAAATTAGCACACACCATGAGCATGTTCATGTATCTTGCAACAAGAACACACCTCATAATTTATGTCAGCCTTTCAATCAGTGAAATGCTTCTGTTACCCTTGATTCCACTGGGCCCGGTGTGTCTGTGCCATGTGTCTGTGCCATGGTTTTGCCTGCCTGATTATATTTAGTTGCTCAGATTTAGCTGACTTTGTCCTCTCTTCTTGCTTTTTGTGATTCTTCCATGGGTAAGTTGGCTATGTAGCTAAATTGTTCCTTTTTTGTCTTTTTATGATCACGTGTCTCCATGGGGTCTTTAATTCTGAAAACTGACAGTGACTGGTGTTTGTGTGTCTGACTTCCTGCCCGCTCAGTCTGCTCTGTGCTGCTTGATGCAGCATCGGTCAAAATGAGACTTGGCATTGCTGGCGGAATTAAAAGCATTGACTAAAACAGCCGCAATCAGCTCCAACAGACGTGGTGCAGCTGTAACACGACGTAGTCATGCCTGCTGGACTCAAGCTGTTAGAGCTGTCATAGCTTTGCAACTGGGGTTGATAAAAAAGTGCTTTCTCCTTTTCTATTGAATGCTGCTCATTCACCCAGTGTTCATTTATGTTTGAGTGTAAATGCAGTGGCTTTTACATATAAGACAAAAAATATGTTTGCTGGCAATTTGTTTTTTATTTAAACTTGGCTTTACTAGCAACAGAATTGCTATGATGACAATGATGATGAATCAGCTTTAAGTGATGTTTTAATTCCAAGTAAACTGGTTTACACCATAATAATTGATCATTTTGATTTTGATTTTTCCAGGCACAGCTTGATCGCATTGCTCAGCTGGGGAGGATCGTGACACCCAAACCTCGCACTAGCTACCATAATCCTCCATACCCCATAACACCCAAACCCAACCCATCTCCACATCGACTCAACACCCCCAAACCACCAGCACCCACAGCTTCTTACACTTACACCCTGCAGCCTCCAAAACCTGCTAAACCTTCATCATCATCATTCTCTGGTTTCGTCCCAACCCCACGTCCTTACCACTCCACCACACCTGCTGTTCTGTATGGAGGTCGATGGCCTGTTGGAGGTACTATTAAAAAGATATAGGCCATGTATTTGCAATAGCAAATTAGCAATATATTGTAATCAGAAATAATAATATTACTTTCTGCTTTGTGAATTCGACTTAGCAGGACGAATCAGTTCTCGGCGGCCAACAGCTGCACCTCCTTTCCCATGGGTGCTGGGAGCTGAAAGTGGTGGGGTGAAACCCCGTATTACGACGGTAACCACAGCTAGTGTGTCAGTACTGGCGGAGAGTGATGTGTTCCTGCATTGCAAAGCAAGAGGGAATCCTGAACCCAGCATCGCATGGACTAAAGTCTCCACAGGTAAGGTGGAGAGAGATTTGCAAAAAGAGAAAGAAAGGGAATGAATTAAAGACAAAATGCAAATTACAGAATATAGAAAAATGAGACAATCCAGGAAAAATTGACACGGTCTCTGTGGCTTTTACCTTATTCATCTCATGGAGCTTGAGTCAGATCTGTCTTCCACTGTGTCTCTTTTATTAATATCACTGGGAAACACCAGAGAATTTTCAAATGTGGCATACTCAGTTATGAGAATCATGATTCAGAATTTAGATATGTCCCTCCTCATTGTTTCCTTATCCTTTCCATTGCCTCCTCAGGTGCCACCATCCCAGCCAACACCAAGCTTGGCCCCCGTTTTGAAGTCCTCAAAAATGGAACTTTTGTTATTAAAAACATCCAGCTTCAGGATAGAGGCCAGTACCTCTGCACAGCCCAAAACAGATTTGGATCAGATCGCATGGTCATCACCTTAGCTGTCCAGACTGAGGCACCCAAGATTAAGCCACCTAAGTCTACAGAGATAGCAGTCTACTTGGGGAAAAGTGTGACTCTTGACTGCTTTGCTTCGGGAAAACCACCCGCCCAAATTTCCTGGATTCTTCCAGACAGGTCATTTGTTCGTGAAATCGGGACTATTGACACTGTCCTTTCTCCAATGTCTCTGCTTCAAAATGGAACCCTGCATATTCACTCCCCCAATTTCTCCAGCAAAGGGGACTATAAATGTATTGCAAGCAATGCAGCAGGTGCTGATACAATCACTTATCACCTCCATGTGGCAGCTCTGCCTCCAAGCATTAGTGAAGGAACAATGGATACTGTGATCATTCAGCCAGGTATAGTACAGAAATTTAAAGTCTTGCAAACAAAAAAAATCCTTCTTGTGATATCATGATAAGATGCATAGTAATCTAAACTAATTAAATCACATTTAACCAGGCAGGAGTGTTCATGTCCACTGCTCCGTGAAGGGTGAACCAGTGCCTGCTCTGAAGTGGACACTCCCAACAGGCGTCCATGTTAAGCCATCGCAATTTCTTGGACACAGGCTTTTCGTGTTCCCCAATGGGACACTGTATGTGAAGAATGTTTCACCAGCTGATGTCGGGAGGTATGAGATGTGCATTATTTTTTTGTCTATTTTCTTATGATTCAAGTTTTTCTAGTGCCAGCAGCAGCTAAAAGTTTTAAGTTATTGACTGAAATAGTTTAACATCTACTGGATGGGTTGGCACAAAATTTAGTCAGACATTAATAATTCCTAGTTGCGGTGTCTTAATCACTTTCTTCATCCCCAGTTTTTTCTTCTCAAGCACCACCAGTAGTCTGACAGTTTAAGAAATCAGGTTGATCCGAGGTTTAAAAAGTCACCAGGCTGCTGTTGATCCCTCCACAGGTACGAGTGTTTGGCCACTAACACTGTTGGCATTGCCAAAAGAATCGTCATGCTGGAGGTGAGGGCAGATTCCCCCTCCTTCTCCCGTCAGCCTCCTGCTCCTCTTCCCATCCCTCCAACCCATCACCATGGTGTGCCATCCCGCCAGCATTCTGTCTCAGCTATGTATGGTTCCGCTGTCTACCTCCACTGTCCAGAGTCTACCGGGTCCACAAGAGGGACCATCTGGCAGTTACCCTCCAAAACCATCATGGAACATCGTTACAGGTAAGTTACTTTTGTGAATTCATGAAAAAGTGCAATTATTACCAAATTATTAATACATTAAAAGATTTTAGTTTCCATTAAACTTGACTGACTGCTTTAATCTGAGTCTCATTTCTCTCCCCCATCTGCCTGTAGTCCGGAGAGACCAATTAAAGTCTTCCGTAACGGGACTCTGAGGATACTTCAGCTAACAGAGCTGGATGGTGGAAATTATCTTTGTGTCTTTCAGCGGCCCAATGGGGAGGACATGGAGCTCTTCCAGGTAAGTACAAGACAGATAATGACTTCAGACAGGTTCATTTTGCTGCCAACTGTTTCCCATTTGCCTTTGTTTCATTTCTCACTCAGGGCAATCTTAATTCATTAAGAATATCAGCTTTCATAATGAGTGTCAAAGTTACTGTTACTACTCAAGACATGTCTTTATGCCTTCCTTCAAGAATCTAAGATCCTCATAGTCAAGAAGAGGATTTGAATTTTTCTGTACCTGACTGAAAACTGTTTCTGTATTTTAAAAGGTGTCACTGGAAAACGTATAAGTATTTTATGTATTTCTTTATGTGTTTGCTTTAACAGGTAGAGGTGTTAATGACCCCTCCTAGAATTGAACATGTGAGGACTGCACAGACAAGGGTCACCTTTGGAGAAAAATTCCAGGTATGGGGTGCTCAAAGTAGCTCAAAGTTTATTCAAAGTAGGATAGGCTGGGTTAGATATTTTGGGCACTTTTCCATATCACCTGTGTTTGAATACATTTGATCTTATAAGACATCAAGGTCTCATTCCCCAGAATCATCTTAAAGTGGTTTTAACTGTTTGGGTTTTTTTAGCCACTTGGGGGCAACAGAACAAGCTGTAAATAAGACATTGACATATTAACACTAAATAAAGTTTCAACAACCTAGATTTCTCCTTAAACTTATTTTTCTACCTCATCCACTCACTCTCCCTCCTTTGTTTTCTTTTTAGGTGGACTGTGTTGCAACTGGTCTGCCAGATCCAGAGGTTTCCTGGAGTCTTCCAGATGGAACTTTGATCAACAACGCCCTTCAATCAGACGACAGTGGCCTTCGCAACCGCCGCTATGTTATTTTTGGCAATGGAACATTACTTCTCCAGCAAATGGGCAAAAAAGACGAGGGAGACTACACTTGTTATGCCAAGAACAAACTGGGCAAGGACGAAAGAAAAGTGAGCGTCAAAGTGGGACCAAATGCTCCGAAAATTAGATTGAAGTCACAGTCACTGGTGACAGTAAAGTTAGGAGAATCCGCTAAATTGAGTTGTCAGGCAACAGGCGAACCTACACCAAAAATCATGTGGATCTCACCAAGAAACGATGTGATATCGATGTCATCAGACAAATTTCAGATCATGGATGATGGGATGTTAGTGGTGAAAAAAGTAAGACTGGCAGATGAAGGGAAGTATGCCTGTGTAGCACGAAATTCTGCTGGTGATGATGTTAAAAACATGAAACTTGAGGCTGAACCCCAGGAACCCTTTATCAATGGTATGAAAGGAAAGAGCACCACAAAGGTTTTGGCTGTTTCCTACCAAACGGCGCTCCTGCATTGCAGAGTGGAAGGGAAACCCGAACCAAGAGTCTGGTGGGTTAGTCCTTATGGCCACATGCTCCCAACACCCTACTTGGGCGGTCGCTTCCAAGTCCACCGGAACGGGAGCCTGGAGCTGAGGGGCGTGAGGAAAACAGATGAAGGGAGGTACATGTGTGTGGCTAAAAACAATCTGGGTGAAGCCTCACTTCTGGTTGAATTAGAAGTGGCATCATTAGCAGAGAAACCAAGCTTTGCTGTTCCCAATATTGAAATCTTACCAATGAAACAAGACGGTGGGACATTAAGCCTGGTGTGTCCCGCTCGTGGCAAACCCAACCCAGAGTTTGCATGGCTTCTCCCCAATGGGACAATGTTAGCACCTGGTGTTAGACTCCAACGCTTCATACATCATCTAGGTAATGGAACTCTACAGATCTTTCAGCCAGTTGCAAGTGATAAAGGAGTGTACCGGTGCCTAGCAAAAAATGTGGCAGGACAAGCGGAGAAACGTTATGCCCTGGAGGCTGGCAGAAAGCCAGTGATCAGAGGATCTACAGGTATGTTCTTTCATCTCAAATAAATAAAGCAGAGGTGTCCTTAGTTTGGTGCATAATTAGTCTAAATGTGTTTTCAACCCTGAGTGTGGCTGGGCATAGGTAAAGCTTAACTATACCCAGGGGTTTTGAATGCAATTGCCTCTTTAATGTCACATTTGAGATCAAACCAAAGACCATCTCAGAAGGGTTATTTTCACTGCTTCCTACATATAGTTGATTTGTTCAGGTACAGATCAGTGGGTGTGTTGGTCCTCTAAAGGGTCTCAGAATGGTTTTGGCCCACAACTAAGGATGATTTCTGCCCAAATGAATCATACCAAGGGAAAAAAACAAACCAGAGACAACATAGGTTTGCAAAGCACTCAATGGGATATCTGACCATATTTTTGTGTCTTGTACTGGTCATTTTTGCGTAAAATCTACTTACTGTTATGATTTTACTTTTCCAGGTGGGATGAAGATCACTTACGGCCTCAATCTCAACTTGCCCTGCACTGTGGATGGCTGGCCACAACCATCAATCACATGGACCCTACCTAATGGTCTTGTCTTGGACAAACCTCAAACCATTAGCCGGGTATCTTTTCTTGCCAATGGGACCCTCCAACTCAGGCAGGTCGCCACCTTTGACAAAGGGACTTATATCTGTAAAGCCTCCAACTCTTTTGGCTCATCAACACTATCCTACCCAGTTGCAGTGATGGTTTTCCCACCACGCATTACCAGTACGCTGACCTCAATTACAAGAGTCAACCGGGGATCACCAGTGATGTTAAACTGTGTTGCAACTGGTATTCCCAAGCCAGATATTTCTTGGACATTGCCTGGACGCACAACGCTGGTTCCACATAACCGGTTCACAGTGCAAGGAGGGATTCACATGACAGAAGAAGGCAGTCTGGTCATACAGAACCCAGTACTCACAAACTCTGGAATTTACAAATGCAACGCTAAAAACGCACTCGGAACAGACTTCAGATCTACTTATCTACAAGTAGTCTGAGTCACAGTTCTAATTGTTATATTGGGAAAATCTCACAGCAGAATCTCAAAGAAGATTTTTCTATCAGGATTTGAATGTACTGCATTATAAAGAAACTCTGGAGAGAGACTTAAAGCTGCCTGCAAAGCAGTTTCCACAATGAAGTTTCAAATGTGGACTTAGACCTACACAGTTAACATTCACATTACATTTTGGGATTTTCAGCTTAAGTATTTTGTTTCATGGTGCAAATGGTGCAGAAGTCATTTTGCACTTCTCTAAGTGCCTTTTTTGCCTGTTCAAAACTTGCTATTCCAGCCTTACCCCATTGATTTATTTCACAGTCCCCATACAATATTATAGTTTGGAAATGTTTACTGTGCAGTACAATTTTATTTTGACACTGCTTGTTCTGCAGCTGACAGGACTTCAGACTCCTCTCTCTTGGGATGGATATATCTAAATGTAATGTGTACCCCCTTATATAATTATTATTGTATGTTTGGTAGAATTACAATTTACAGTGATTTCAGCTGTACCTGGCAAATATACAATCACAAAAAAAGCCATTGTACCAAACACTGAAGAGACTTTTCCCTGTTAACTTTAGAGGAAACTTTTCATTAAAAAAAGCATCCTTACAGTTCATCAACAAGCAGTGATGAGTAGTAGAGTGTCGTAATTCTCACACCTGAGTACATTATCAGCTATTCTACTTGTGCTTATAAAATGCAATATTCTAAGAAGTTGGTGAGCAGTGACTATTTTCTATGAGGGTACAATACAGGCTATTCCTGCTCTATAGTGTGTATCAGTGAATGAATTACTGTATGTATTAATGTTCATGTTCATAATGGTGGGAATGTAATGACTCATAATAGTTTAATTGTGATCTTACAGTGGCTAGTAACAGTTGATGGACACTAATACAAAACAATGTGCACATAACAAAAAATATGTAATAATTTATAAGTAAAAAAATAAAACATTAAGGTGTGTATTGCTCTTTTTCCAGTTAGTTGCTTCAGTTTTGCTATGTTAAAACAACAAGTATGAGTTTCAACAAATTTTACATGAAGCTGCTTTGAAGCTTGGAGTGAGGGTCTGGTCACACAAATATTTAAAATGGCAAACATTTTCTGGTGCAATCAGTTCATTCCAGTAAAATTGCTGCTGTGAATGGATATGCTTGCAGGAATGACTTGCATCTAGTGGAACTTGACCCACCAATTTGCTCCACTGACTAATATCAGGCCACCCTGACATGCTGCTGACATATGTGGGGATGGAGAACTGGAAAATCCAAAATGGTGTTAAACTATCGTAGCATATTAGCTGTTAGCATATGTAACCCCTTCTTGCAGAGTATAAACTGCCACAACAGAAACATGGTTTATAGTCGATAGTATGAGTGAAATATTCTGATTTACCTGGCTGGCTAGACCCTGTGTCCAGATTTTTTCTGGCAGAAAAGGGCTGGCAGGGTACTGAGGAGGGCTGGGATGAAGCATATCTGTGGAAAGAGAAAATAAATGTGCTGTGTGGGTTTATCATTATGACTGACTTTAGCTAGGTAGCTAACTTATCACTATATTAGGGTTGACTAGACGGCTAACAACAATCTTACAACGTTCAGGGTGATAAAAGCACAACAGTCACCAGCAAAATTCAGTGTAAATTGGCTTTTCTGTCCTTGTTTCTGTGTGACACAGTGATAACACCGGCTGCATATAAAAGGTGTAATGCTCTGAAAAAAATGCGCTTTTTTTGTAGCCAGCTGCATATATGCCCTCTCTGGGAACAATTAAAAAAAAACATTGCTGCTCAGAAGAAAAGAAAACACAAAGCTTACCAGCTTGCAGTAGTTCACCATCTTGCTCTGCCTCTTTCTGGCGTGACCTGGCCTTGTGCGTTTTAAGTTGAAAATTAGTTTTCGTGAGGTGCTAGAAATAAAATCATGGCATTAGTTTTTCATCGTATGTTCTGCTTTCAGTCTCAAGGTCAGCCTTTGAATGCTGTGCTACTTAATTAGCAAACTATTGGAAATATTCTGCCACATGCTCAGAGGATGTCTCCATACTTGTGAGCAATGTAATGTCTGAGATGTACAGTATGTTTCTGAGGAGAGGTGCTGTACAAGTGTGATTCTGGACTGTGATCCAAGGATACAGCACATTGATTTTTACTTTAATTCAGTGTGCAGACCCAGACTCAGCTTAGGTGGCCAGATGGAAGCAGACAGGTTACCACAGGGCAAAGTATAATGGGAGAAAAGTCAAAAAAAAAAAAAAAAAAAGAAAAGAAAAGAAAGAAAGAAAGAAAGAAAGAAAGAAAGAAAGAAAGAATTGCTGTAGTTTTTAAAAACGGTTTCCACTGGATAAGTGGACAGAGTTAATTATTTTTTTCAAATTATATTTGTTTTAAAGCCAAAAGCAGCTCCTGTCTGGTCAGCTCATAAGGTGGTGTGAAAAGCAGCCATGACAGTTAGTTGTTTACAGTAAATGAGCTAATCCCAAATTAGAAAATGATTGACGAGTTACAGCAGGGCAATATATCAACATTATATCAATATAGTGATAGTAGATATTGTTGTAAGCGTTGTCTTTCCCTGGTTTTAAAGGCTGCATTACAGTAAAATGATGTAACTTTCTGACCTTAAAAGACTGTTGTTGCTGTTCTATTAGTTGCCTTTACCCACTTAATCATTATATCCACATTACTGATGATTATTATCAAAGATCTAATGGTGTCAATATTTTGTGAAAGCACCGATAATCATCATATTGCAATATTGATATCTGGTCAGAGATTGTGACATTTGACGTTGTCCATATTATCCAAGATTATCATATGTTTGCACTATTTGAGCATTTACCTTGTTTTATTTTAGAGACAATGTGTATATTGAGATATACACAATGTGTATATTGAGATATAAATATCATATATCATGGAATAACTTAAAAATATCAACAGGATATTTATAAGCTGTAGTACCCAGCCCTAAGTTACAGTGAAATGACAGCTATGGTGATTTTTGTGTTTTATTAGATGTAGCACACATGCCTGTCGTAACACAGCCGCATATGAAAGTGTGAAACCAGGACATTGTTATGCATACATCCCAAATGTGTGTATATGTAAATTGATGCTATATTTCACTGTTGGTTTGTGTTCACCAGAATGTGAATGTCCCACTGAGACTTGCTTCCAGACAAACAGGCCTTTGACTGAGGAAGAAGGGAGCTTTGTCAGACACAAGCTCTGAGATTGTTCGACACAGTGCGAGTGTGTGTGTGAGTGTGAGAGAGAGAGAAAGCGATTATGTGTGTTTCTTTGAGAGAGAGTGTAGCCTATGTCTGTGAGGAAGAGATTGTGTCTGTGTGTGAGGGATTGTTCAACACTGTGTGTATGTGTGTGTTACAGTGTGTGTGTAAGAGAGACATTGACTTAGAGAGGGTAAACAGGACAAGTGTTTGGTATTTCTGTCTGCATGTCAGTCTGATATCAACAGACAGGGAGTGTGTGTACACGTGCTTTCTGTATGTGTGCACAAGTTTGCGTGCGCGTTTCGTATTCTGTTTTTTTCTGTTGCTGTTAGTCAAAATGGAAGCAAAGCAGCTCAAACACACGACAGATCTTCACGCAGCTTCAGTTCATACGGTGAGTGACACTAATATCCTCCCTTTCTTGCATTTCATTTCGTATCTCCAAAAACAGCTTTTCAGACGTTATGAAAAGCTCCACATGAAAGTTTTAGATATCGTCTGTGATAAGAAAAAGAAAAATTAACATAATTGATGGAAGAGTGGAAGCTAATGCATGTTATTAAGACTGTGATCACAGAGAGAAAAATGCTAATAAGGACTTTGGGAAGAAAGCTGCAAAGATGGAAGAAAGATTTCAAATATTATTTTAGGCATGTTAGCAGGGTGGCTCTTGGGATTTCAAATTCAGGTGTTGGAGGGTCCTGTTTCAGTTGGCCAACAACTTTGGTCCAGGCTGAAACATTTCAACAACTATTAGATGGAAGCCATGAAATGTTGTACTGATATTCATGGGTACGCAGAGGACAAATCCTATAATGGCTTTGGTGATCCTCTCAATTGTCCTCTAGTTTGGGGGTCATGAGATTTTTGTCTTGACAACTGCAGAACAGATTGCAGAGACATTTAGTTCATCCCCTCCTGGATGAACTGTAATAACTGGTGATCCCCTGACCTCTCATCCAGCACCACCAGGTCAATACATTTCAAAGGTGCTCTGCACAGCTCTGGAAAAAAATAGTTGATTGTTGAATCTTATTATCAGGTTGTCAAATTGCGATGCTTTGAGCCGGGTTGACCCAGGAATGCCACTCAACAATCAATTCTTTCTTTCCTGAATTGTTTGTAGAATCTTTCATTTGTTCAGTATTTTAGTTGATGACCAGATACCTGCAAAACTTGACAGTGTCGCTAGCCTCTGCTGTATTTTAAGTTTGGTGTTAATTAGCAAATGTTAGCATGCTAACATGCTAATCTAAAATGCTGAACATGGTAAACATTATACCTGCTAAACATCAGCAAAATGGTCATCGTGAGCATGTTAGCATGCAGACTGTTTAGATAGTACAGCTCGCAGAGTGGCTAGCATGGCTGCTGGCCGTGGCTCTTAGAAAAGATCACTGACAGATGGACGACATGACAGTTCCCCAAAACTGAAGCCAAAACATGCTGATCACCCCCTGGTGGCTGGCTGCAGTATAGTATATATATATAGTATATAGTATAAGTATATATAGTATAGTATAGTATATATAGTATACAGTATAAATTAGGAATCCTCCATGTTAGTAGATGGCACATGACCTACAAGTCAAATAATTTCTTCTCTAATGTGGTTTCTGTCGTGTTAGGTAGTTCTTATCACGCTGAAGTATATTTATGTGCTAATTATTCTGATTAGTTTGGTTTTGATTACTTATTTGATGCTTTAAAAGTCGGGTTTTATATCATGATTGACAGCTGAGCTCTACTCTGGCTCCAAATTATGTCACCAATGAAAGATGGCAGTGTTCACATCCAAGATATTTTAGTTTCATTTTTGTACAGTGGGAGGAAGTGGGGACGCAGCATCCATCTTTATTTATGTGAATAGCCCTGATAGAGATAAAATGACTTAGTGTTGCTTTTACGAACAATAAAAACTCAGAATTCAGATGTTGGACTCCAGCAATTTACACATTTGTTACAAATGTCATCTTACAAACCTAAAAAAAGGGGCAAAAAATCATTAAATTTAATTAAAATTAAATTATATATAATTATATACAAATGCACACACACGTAAGTATAGTTGTCTGAGTAGCAAACATTAATGAGTTGGTTCTTCATGAGATTGACAAATAGGAGAGATTGTTAGCCTTGCCTGCACTGTTTGTCCTCTTGCTCTGGTTAGGTAATACCCAGCAGCCCTCTCTAGCCAGGCAGGCCAGCTGGCATTGATTCTGCATCACAACGCCTGCTCGGTGTGAAGAAATAAGAATGGACATCAACAAACCATGTCGGGAAACTGTGAGCAAGTCCTCAGCTGTGACTCAGTGTTGCTCAGGCTGCTCAGTATCATGTATTTTCCATTGACTTTGAGGTGTACACTGAGTATTGTTTTTGAAATTGTTTCGTTTAAAGGCTAAATGATTTTCTGCTGATGTTGATTTGAATGTGAATCCCTGGTATTTTTGTTATTTTTTGTTCCTTGTGGGACAAACTAATCAAGCCTAGGATCCACAGTGACATTACAATCCTGTGCATTATGGCCACGTTGGTTTATGGAATGTGATAATAAGACCAGCTGATCAGATCACATGACTAGATAGTGTGAGAAAATCTGTTTCACTTTCTCTCTCTTTCAAAACCCCCACTGACAGATACTCACATGACAGCATTGTTTTTAGTGTTCCAGCTGCGTGATAGTTAAAACTTTTGAATGAAATGCTGTCAGGATTTCATCTGGAGTCAGAATCTCTGTAAACAGTGTGCTTATAGTATCATGTAGGTCTTTATGGTGTATTTTAATCATCTTGCATCACTATAACGCTGCCACAAGGAACACAGTGGAGTACAATGGTGGAACAAGCAGTCTGATTAATTTAAAAAAAAAAAAATCAATTTATTGGATTTGATTGTTTCATTGAAATAATTTACAAAGTCTGGTGAATAAATAGTTCTTTATTAGAACTGATAACAACTCACAGACGTCTCTAATATGACAAGAGCCCTTAGTAAGACAGTTTGGGTGCACGGATCGATCTGAAGGTTTGACACTTCCGATACAGTCTTGATTTCAGTATTGATCTCAGCATCAGTAGGATCAGTACGAAAAGAAACTATCCATCACATGTTAAATGACATGTGGGAACATTAACTTCTCTTTTCAACGCTGTGATATTTGCATCTCTGCTGCTACTATGTGCATGAGCACAGTTTATTTACCCTTAATAAAAACTGTCTTTAAACATGTGTGCATGTCAGTGACAGCATTCTAAGGTCTGTTATTTCTATAGCAGACCATTGTTATGTATAACAGACTGTTGCTATGAAGATGAGACTGTTGCTATGGATGCAGTTCTAATCTCTGGAGGAACAATAAAAAAAATCAAAGATTTTCAATTAATATTTTGTGTCAAATTATTGATTTTTCTGGTAAGTAACTAAGCGAGATAATTTACAGTGAGCAGGTCATTATTGTGAAATAAACAACTTCATCACCCTGTCAGGGTTTGTTTCACAACAATGACCTGCTCACTGTACATTATCCCTTATGTAATATATTCACAAGTAGATACTACAGTTATATTAGTACATTTTGACTTTGCTGCCTTATCTTATAATGCACTAGCTGATTTTCACAATAAAGGTATCACTATTGATATTGGGGATGTGGCCCTGGTATTAGACTGACACCAAATCCACTCCTACTAGATGGTGCTTTTTTTTTTATAAAGAGCTGCAAGTTAGAAAAGTTGAAATAGTACTGATTTAATCTTCAATGATACTGTATTTTATAAACTTTAAACTTTTATAACTTGTGATAGCTGTCAGATGAGTAAAAACTACAACATTATTGGGTGTCTGCGGGACTTGGGGGTGCCCTAAAACGACATTATTTTATTTAATGGGCTTTTGTGAGACAAATTTAAAATTGCTATATACTTCTATATTGCTTCATGAACTGGTACGTTTATATTACGCTTGTGCTTAATGTTGTGATTTCCAAACTGGGGGTCCAGAGCCCAAACTAGGCTCACTGGGTTGTAGGCGGCCTCCAGCAAGAGGAGGAATAGAATATTTGAATTTTTATCACATTATTCTGAAGTTGGAACAACAAGGGAGGAAATATGGATGGCTGTTTTGATTTATTTGTTTTATAGTGATGATAATGTAATAAAAATAAACTTTATTTATATAATGCTTTCCCAAAGACGGGTTTAGAAAGTGCTACACAGACATGAAACCAGAAAATACTTTACAAATTTAAATAAATTCAATGCAAAAGACAATGGATAAATAAGTTAAGAATAACAGTGATTAAACGTAAAAATAATGTGCATTGATTGTGGGGGCCCTTAACATGAAAAAAGTTTAAATGACATTTGACTCCTGCTGTTTCACTATAATGTTTTACTTTATTAACTACAGATAATGTATTGTCCTTAATAGCATTTTTTTTTTTATCCATAATGAGTTTTAAGAATTATATAATATTTTTGATGTGTTTGTTCAGCATGTTACTACATTATTATTATTTTTTTCAATAGGAAAAATAAAACTTATTCTATATTCACTCTGATTTTCCTGTTTCACAATGCTTCTCCCTTTAAGGCCACACTGAGCTGCTGAAACAGAGCACCGCTGGTATTGTTGCATCTCTGGTCTCCTCCTTCCTTCCTCCTCCTTTCCCCTCCCTACACTCATCCATCCATCCGTCCACCCCCTCTCCTCTCCACACACGCACACCGACTTGCGCATCGCCTCCTCCGGCATAATGACCAACGATTCCCCGGAGGAGGAGACCCGAGCTCCGGGCGGCGGAGGAGGTGGGAAAGGAGTCGTGCGGAGGAACCGAGCGGACGACAATGTGACCATCCTGACATCGTCCATGGATCTCCAGAGAGCCAGCCGGAGCCGAGCCAGCAGCAGCACCGAAGCCGCCC
The DNA here is from genome assembly GCF_056507025.1 of Lutjanus erythropterus. Lineage (NCBI taxonomy): Eukaryota > Metazoa > Chordata > Actinopteri > Lutjaniformes > Lutjanidae > Lutjanus > Lutjanus erythropterus. The sequence goes on along the minus strand of NC_139321.1, from coordinate 11,751,175 downwards.
CGAGCCTCACATCCTCCGTGGATCTGAGCACCTCCTCCCTGGAGCTGAGCATCCAGACGCGGATCTTTAAGATCATCGTCATCGGGGACTCCAACGTGGGGAAGACCTGCCTCACCTTCCGCTTCACCGGCGGGAGCTTCCCCGATAAGACCGAGGCCACCATCGGCGTGGATTTCAGGGAGAAGGCGGTGGAGATTGAAGGAGAGACGATCAAGGTAAAAAAGCAACAGAGAGGCTGGATGTTGATTAGTGGTGTTTCCTCACTCCCTCCTCCTCCTCCTCTTCCTCCTCCTCCTCCTCTTCTTTTTGTTGATCAGCTGCAGCTCAAAGTCTGCCAGTGAATCACACAGGCCCTGTTCTTTCATTTTATCCTCACTGTCTGAAACAAAAGACTACTTTAAAGATATTTTTAATATTCAGATTGTAATTTTTATGTGTTGGAGACATTTAACACATTTTGACAACACAGGCTTTGTGTGTCCTTGTAGCCTAAAGGAAAAAAAACAGAACAATGAAAGTCATTTGTGTGGACAAATGAGCATTTTGGGGTTCATTTCTTTAGAGAAATTCATAGATTTTACAAGTTTGACAACAACTGTTTTAGTGTTTAGTGTTTTCTGAAGGTTAAAGAAATACCAGCTGATACTGGCAAACCTCTCCAACCTGTGTCATTTGTTCCTTGGAAAACAATTAAATCCATCTTACAGGGGTGATGCTTTAAATTCTTCTGTCCTAAAAACAGTAATAATGACAGAGACAGCTGAAATAGTTAGTGGATTAATTCATCAGTTGATCAACAGTAAATTAATGTGCAACTATTTAACAATTAATCTCAGTAATTTTTCAAATAAAAGCTACACCATTACCTGGTTTTAGTTCATCAGTTGTGATGGAACGCTGCTTTTCTTTGTTTTTATATGATGATAAAATGAATATTCTGTTCTAATATCTATTTTAGACTGTTGGTTAGACAATGTAAGCAATTTAAAGACATTTTTCTACAGCTGCAACAGCTAATCGATTATTAATCGTATATTAAATTAATTGAATAATTTTTTAAAGAAAATATGTCCAAATTCTCAAATTCAGCTACTGAAATGTGAATATTTTCTGATGTCTTTACTCATCCATGACATTACATTGAATATCTTTGGGTTGAGACCAAAACAAGACATTTAAGTTGCCTTGGACTTAAGAAAATGCCATTTTCTGACATTTTAGAGACCAAATAACAGATAAATTAATTGAGAAAATAATCAAGAATAATGAAATAAAACTAATGAAATGAATAATGAAAATAATCATTTTTTGTGGCACTGGATTTTTCACTATTTTTCAAACATTGTTATGGACTAAACAATCAACTATTTCAGTAAATAACTGGCAGATTAACCAAGAATAAAAGTAACTGATAGCTGCAGACCTCATTCCAGGTATGTTTTATGGCTTCTGTTCAGTGGTGGAATTTAACTCAATACACTTAATCAAGTACTACACTACACGTATTTCCATTTTATATTACTTTATATATTTACTCCACTACATTGTAGAAGAAAATATTGTACTTTTAACTCGAACCAGCTTAAGCATCTAAAATTGGCTCCACATTAACAGTTCTGAGCCGTTCTGCATAATGAGTGGAGTATTTGGTATTTGTATCTTTGTTCTGTCCTTGCTTAGCTCTAGAACCCCTGAATTAATCATTTGTAGAATTAAAAAGCAAAGGTGTGGCTATGAGAGACTTAAATTAAATTGTCATAAATTTGCCAGCAGTTTTCTCTTTTAAACCCATAAACTCATCAATAAAATCAGTCATCCATCGTCAGAATGTAGTCTATAATATATTGGATCAGTCCCAATAAATTCTACAAGTAAAACTGACAGCATTAGAAAACTAGGCCATAGTGCTGTAATGGTGTTCTGGTAATTGTTGAATTAAAGTTTAATGATTTCCAACATCCTCAGTAGCGATGCATATTGGCAGCTTTAGCTAAATCAATTTCAGTGCAACAGTCTGAAAACAGGCTGGCTGAAGCATCATGACAAATAACACACCTTCCTCTTCCTCACTTGGCCAGTATTTGCGTGTGTGCAGCCTCTAAATCACACATACACATTCATGTGTGGACGCCCTGCCCCCCCTTTCTTTTTGTCTCGGTAGAACAGTCTGTCTGCAACCTCCAGTTGCCCCCTAATGCTGACTCACAAACACACTCTACAATATACCTATTAGGTCAGCGTGCCTGAATCATCCAAACAATCTTCAAAACACATGCCGTAACCTTCACATACAGTTTGATCACTAGGATTTTACTGATACTGATATCAATACTTATACTGCTTATCAATAGCAGTACTTATTCATACTCATATTGTATGTGGTGCATAAATAAAGACATAACCTGAAAAGATATAAAAAGATAAAACAGTTATTTAACTTTTTTGCATAAGTAACATGTTAAATTGTTTCTTGAGTTCTTACATTTTGCTGCATTTTGATTATATTTTGTAAAGTAATTTTATGTGGCAGCTATTGATATCTCGATACTGACCTGTCAGGAACAGGTATCGGCTTAGTATTGGTTCTTGATACTCACTTCTAATGATCAGCAATGTGAGTATAAATGACACTCTTTTACTAATCCCGAAATTTACAGCTCTCTACTGTTCTTTTCTGTTTTGTTGCTGCCTTCAAAGCTGACTGATGAACGATGGTTGAGTACATCAACATGGGGCAATAAGTAAAGATTTCCTGTTTATTTAGATTAAACCTGTTCATGTGATTAAATCTTGTGCTGTAGTTAAGTGCAGTCATTGTCTTCTCCATCATCTTCTTAAAGGGCACCTCCTGTATTTTTGAGCCTGATCACTAATGATTGGTTCAACACTGATAATTACAAAAAGAGAAGTCCTTTTGATCCAGAGAAAAAGGATCTTGATGAAAACTGGTCATTCTTTTATTGTAGATGTTTCTGGGTGAATGTTCCTAATGTTTTGGTGACCTCCTGACCTTTAAAGTTGTGCCACCATCAGGACACAGTTTCCATTTGTATTATCAGCTCTTAATGGGCAGTTTGCCATGAAATTGTTAGGTTTACGCTCCCGAGGGACTGTGCCCTTTTAACAGTAATGATCCAAGAGGTTCACCTTGAGCACCGTCCTCAGGACCAACAGTTTAGCCCCGCTTTGGCAGAGGTGGCAAAGTTCTGTTCAAAGGTGCAGGATATGATAAACACACAAGCTTTGCAGTAAAGCTAGGATACTATATGTGAGATATGACACTTGTGAGTAAAGGGTTTATTTTATTTGATCTTGCGTTAATATAATTTGACTGTTCAACACAAGTGGTTTTATTATTAGAGCTGAAGGTTTACAAGCGGGTAGGTGTTTCAGACCCAGCAGACTTCAGGATTATTCATCTCCAGAGCTGAGACAGGAAGCTAAAAATTGTGTGTATTTATGTGTGTGTCATCCAGATGGTGATTTCATTGCCTCTACGGTGGACTCCTTCATTGTTAGAGTAAAAACTAAGCTACTTTACTGGTGCAGGAGGGCTTTTAAAGAGGTTATAAACAACTCCACAGCAGCACAAGTCAAAATTTCTCTTACGGTTTACATATAACAGGATTAGCATATAATATAAATTAAAGCTCAGACTGACTGTAAATAGATCCAGCTAGGTGACTCCTTCTCCTCTCCAGTCCTCTGGCAGGGGAATAAAAGTAGCAGTCAGACTGGCAACAACAAATGTTATAAGCTGCAGAGGACTAAAAATAGCAGAGCCGAGCACCAAGTATAGACGTACAGAGTAAGGTGTCAAAATATTGGTAATGATTCTCAGGTTTGTGTGGCGCTCAGCCTAGACAGCTTACAAAAAGAAAAGTGTTAGTGATTCATAGCTGTTGACAGGCAGAACTCCGTCCACGTGCAGAGATTTGTCTAAATTTGACTTAATTCTTCATACCCTGCCGCTTATATCTCTATTTAGGCTGATTGTGAAAAGCACACTTACTAAGCCAAAATAGCAGAATACAGAAGGATTTAAAAATTGCCTCTTAATGCAACAAGACAGCTACACTGATGTGAGGTATATAAAGCCTCATTATTGTTTTTGTTAGATTGTCGTGACAAAAAAGCTCAGAAAAATAGGCCAGTAAGGTCTGGGCTTAGAGCCACAACACCCTAAAAACCTCAATAAAAAACCACTGTTATCACTTGTATATTTTCAAAGTTCAAAACCATCAAAAAGAAGAATCAGGCAAAGTCGGGAAAAATCACTGGAGGAGCAACAAAGTTCTGCCACACAAAGTTTATTGGTCTCTCTAGGTAGAAAAATCAACAAACTTGAGTCAAACCCAGGTTTAGACTGAAGAAAGAGGTGCAAAACACCTTGTTATATACTGTTTAGGAGGCTCTAGGCGCCTCCTCCCACTTTGAACATTTTGGCTCACAATGCATTACATGAAAAGAACACTGAACTGTTTAAATGACATCATAGCAGCTGGTCTGATATCTTATCTGCGTGGTCAGCACCAGGCACATCTCCAAGATCCCCAGCCTCACTAACATTGCCGGATGGCATCATGATCTTCCATAAAAGGGAATGTTGTCCTGGATGGAACAAGCCTGAGACACGAACTACGGCTGATAGAATAAGTCTCGTGCGCAAAGGATATGTGTCCCCCTTGATGGAATGAGTCTCGTGCCTAAAGGATAGCTGTTACCCTGGATAGAACAAGTCTGAGGCATGAACTACAGTTGATGGAATGAGTCTCGTGCCTAAAGGATAAATGTTGCCCTGGATGGGATATCTGGTGCACAAAATATACCACTACAGTCCCCCCTTTGGGACTGTGAAGTCCCACACATAAAGTGTTCAACACACAGACAACTACCAGACCAGAATGTCAAAAGGTGGCAGTAGTAAGGCACACAATAATATGAATATGTAGAATATAAGTGCATATCAGCAATCAGTAGTGTGACATTTCAAAATAATATAAGTAATGTGCTTGTACTAGTTCCTTAATACATAATAGGCTTAAGGCCGTACCATAGTGCAGAATATGCTGTTGTTTTGTGGATAAACCAGTTACCCCTATGACTACATATTATATTTATGGCAAGCAAGCAACTCACAGTAATTAAACAAATACAGTAATTATCAAAGTAACCAGAGAACTATCAATGAGATCTTTCTTAAGGTCAGCTGGGAGAAGCTCCAGCAAAAGTTTCTGTGCTGTGGCATAGGCCAACAGGTCAGGGTCACCGTTCGTGGGGACAGGTTGGTGAGAACTCTCTGCCTTGTCCACAGTGCCCTCAGGAAGGCACTCAGAAGGGTGTGAGGAAGGGGAGGTGTCTGCGTCTGAATCACTGTCATCAGTGCAAGGGGTTTGTGCTGGTTTAGGTGGTCTTTGGGAACCACCCTGAAGCAGATGCAAAAGAATGGGAGAGCAACGTGGTGACCATATGCCAGAGGTGGATGGTTGTGGTTCGAACCCTGTCCCATATGGGAGTCCCGAATGGCGTCTCGGGGCCGAAGAATGGAACCGTGATGCAGTCGTCCCTGGAGCAGTAGAAGTCATCTGTGGAGGTGCAGGTGGAGCCAGTGAAGCCATCCGTTGCAGGGGTAGAGGTGGTGCCATGGAGGGTTGAGCCACTGTTGTCATCTGTTGAAGTGGCGGAGGTGGAACCATCAGATGGGGGTGCCACCGCGGAGCTGTCTGCTCGTAGGTTGAGGGTTGGTATTACTCTATGCCAATGGCGGCGTTGTGTAGTAGGCTCTTGTACCCTCATCATGATTTGTGCCAGCCTATTTACCTAGAAAACACAAACATTTAATATTTAGCTCCAAAGATTAACATACTTTCATCATGAAGTTACTTATCATACTCTACAATTGATTACGATTGGTTATCTTACAGTATATACAAGTATGTGGGAATGATAACATCAGGTTGTCATTTCTTTAAAACATTGTTTCATACCATCTGTCTGAGGGTAGCTCATACATTTCATTTTCATTCTGATACACTGGTCCTGTCAGCATTACTGGTGTACATATCCCTGTCCACCCGTAAGATAATGTAAGTTTTAATTGGGTGTCTGAGTCACACAGCCAAAAAATATCAGCTAAGGGTTGGGTGCCGAATTCAAGGTTGAAAAAAGTTCCCCACTTAATGGGTGTTTGACCGTCTCCTAGAATATATCCTCCTGAGGCATCAATCACTTGTGCACATTGTAGTTTTGCTTCTGGTCTCGTGTTGCACACTTTAGTTGGTATTGTCATATTAAAGTTGAAGCCGTTGGCAGACCAGATGTATCGGTAAGATTTGTACTTGCATTGGATAGAGTATTCAGCCTCCAACGTGTCATTAAGTTGTGTATCATTTAACAGTACAGATTTCGGTACTATTACTGTGGCTTTTTTGACCTATCATCATCCTCATAACACATTCAATGAAGCATGTTTTTATGTGGGTGCATTTATCTATTCCAGGGAGAGGTCTAACACTGGGCATTCCTTTCCTTCTATAGCAGGCTATACATGAGTTGTTGCTAACTTGTCTAGCTGAGTATTCCATCCATTGGTAAAACATGTTGTTTTTTAGATAGCTGGTCCGAATGGTTTCAGTCTTATACCTAGTAAGAGTCTGTACATCCCTTTTAGTCTTACAATGAGCCAACCTCAGCCACATGGCCGCTACTTTAGCTGTTAGAACTCTTTGAGAGTCTTCATCTTTGCATTCCCTATAGGTACACTGCATCCTGATTGTCACCATTCCTTTTCCCTTGCAACGCAAGCCTGCAACGATTCCCACCAATTTTGTCCCATCGTGAGCATGCAATTCTTAGCTGTGGTTTGGACATATGTTACGTTTAGGGTTTCTCTTATTGGCAGCTTCCTTTGTTTAGTGGCTACAGCTCCCATGGCTAACGCACAATCAATCAGTTGGCCGTTTTGATTCCCCGGTGCTACATTTACATCTTCTGGTTTTTCAGGGTTATTTAAAATGAGGATTATAACTCCTAATAGTATAAAGGCAAAAATGGTAAAGGTTATCGGAGCTATGGGGTTCATTGTATTAGTCTCCTGAAGATTCTGCTTCTTCTTCTTCATGTTGGCTTTGAGTTTCTAGCCTTTCCTGCAAAACTTGTGAGGGCCCTTCTTCTGCACTTAGTGTTGATTCTGACCCACTTAAAAGTAGTTCTCCTTCTGACACTGACTCTGGTTCTTGTTCTTCTTGGGCTCCCTCAAGATTACTGTGTGGTGAACTAAGTGAACTAGGGGTGCTAAATTCTTCAATTCTCTCCCCTAATGATCCACTACTCTCAATGTCTGCCTCTGGTTCAGTCTCTGGTTCAATCTCTGGTATGGAATCTTGTGCAGTGCGTCGTCTAGCAGCTAAACGTGCTGAGTGTCTTGTTCCTTGTGGTTCTTGTTGTGATGGTGATTGTTGTGATGGTGATAGGGGTAGGGTGGCCCTGCCATCCCCGGTCGGCCCAGGGGGAACCACGCTTCTCCGCGTTCTACGTGGAGGTGCTGGTCCCGCTGGGTCGTACGCCCTACAGCAGTGGTTAAGATGGAACCAAACGTCCTTACCGTCTACTTTTAACAGCGGTAGGGGTTGCAAGAGTAACTCTGAATGGTCCCTCTCTGCGAGGTTGATCCCACCTACGCTTGAACACTTTAACATACACCAGATCACCTGGACGCACTCTTAGACCCTCGTCAGAAACGTCACTGGTGCGATTCTCAGTGGCACCTTTCACCTGTTGAAATATGATTTTATGGATATGGGTTAAATGTCTCAGGTAATCAGACAATTCATTTTCAAGTTGTGCAAGTGGGGGTCCTTCTGTAGGACCCCTCAAATAAGGCAGTGGCATAGGCCTACCTGTCAGCATTTCATGTGGTGTTAGATGCGTGGTTCTGTTAGCTTGTGAGCGCAAAGCCATTAAAGCCAAAGGCAAAGCATCAACCCATGTTAGTCTGCCACCACTGTCACGCACAATCTTAATTACTTTTGCTTTCACAACACCATTCGCTCTTTCAACAGATCCTTGGGATTGTGGATGATAAACACTACCAAACTTCTGTTTGATACCTAGTTGTTTAATAGTTTCCTGTACTACCTTAGATACAAAACTTGGACCATTATCAGAAGAAAGAGTATCTGGTAGACCAAATCTGGGGAAAACTTCCCTGCACAGAAATTTGACAACTGTCTTATGATCCTGTTTTGCTGTAGGAGCAGCTTCAACCCACCTACTGAACCTGCAAACAACAACAAGAAGATATCTGTACCTACCAACACGTTGTTCAACTCCCATATCAGCAAAATCCATGATAAGGTGTCTAAATGGACCATCAGGAACTGGAATATGAGCTATTGGAGCAGTAAAAACTTTCCTGACATTGTACTGTACACATATTTCACATTCACTTAGAACTCTGTCTACTGTTGCTGCCATGTAAGGTGACCACCATACTTGTTGCAGTTTTCTTAAGATTTCACCTCTTGAACAACGATCAATACCATGTGTGGACATGATTGCATGGCGCAACAGAGAAATTGGTAATACAAAATGACCATGAGAACTTCTCCATAACCCATTTGCTGGTCCTTGGTCTGTAGTTCTAATTGCCCCCCTTTTTACCCATAGACGTTTTTCTTGCTCTGATACTCTATTTTGAGCTATTACTAATGATTCCAAAGTAGTTATAGGAGCCATGTCTTCTTCAACTAAAATTGGAGCCATTACATCCCCTATGGCTGCTTGTTTTGCAGCTTCATCTGCAAGATTATTTCCTTTAGCGATCATATTATCTGTTTTTTGATGAGCTGGACATTTAATGATTGCTACAGCTGTGGGAAGACACAACGCTTGAATTAGTTGTAACACTGCGTCCCCATGTGCTACAGGTGTTCCGTCAGCTCTAAGGAAACCTCTTTGTTTCCAGATGTTAGCATGTACATGGCATACACCATAGGCATATGCAGAATCTGTATATATATTAACTCTTTTTCCTGCAGCAAGTTTACACGCAGCAGTAAGAGCTTTTATTTCAGCTAATTGGGCAGAGCACGGTTGATCAACCTTTTGTGACTGTATTGTAGTAAAGGTGTTATCTTTAGCATTTTAGCTCAACAATGCTGTAACCGGCATGCATACCTGTTTCATCACGGAAGCAAGATCCATCAACAAATAAAGTCAAGTCAGCTGAAATTGGTTCATTATACAGGTCTTCTCGTGCATGAACTTATCTGTGTCTTGGACACAATCATGAGGTGTTCCATCAATTGGCAACAACATTTTTGTAGCTGGATTTATTACATTACACCGCTGAATAGTTAATTCAGGGGCAGCCAAAATTACTTCATAACCTGTGCGTCTGGCTTGTGTTAGAACAAAACGTGGACTTGTAAGCAGTGCATGTAACTGATGGGATGTATACAAAGTTACTGCATGTCCCATAGTCAAAGATGATGCTTTCTGAAATGCAAAAACTGCAGCTGCCAATCCCTGGTAACAGGGTGGCAGTCCTGCTTCAATATTGTCCAGTTTTGTGCTATAATAAGCCAGAGGTTGTTTACCTGTAGGTGTATCTTGCATTAACACAGCGCAGGCATATCCAGCTTTCTCTGCAACATAAAGATGGAAAGGTTTAGTATAGTCTGGGTTTCCCAGAGCTGGTGCTGATTGCATGTCACTTTTGAGAGCTAAAAATGCACCTTCTGCAGCCTCAGTCCAGGACAATTGAGCTTTATTGTTTGTTTGTCCTGCAGCTTTTATTAAAGCTCTCAATGGAGCAGTTTTGATTGCGTAATCACAAATCCAAGGTCTACTGAACCCAGTCATTCCCAAAAAGGATAACATTTGTCCCACTGTTTCAGGTTGTGGAGCTTTTGATACTGCTTCAAGTTGTGAGGGGGCTATGAGCCTTTTTCCCCCACAAAGTTGTCTACCCAAATATTCAACCTGTTGTTGACAAAATTGAAGTTTATCTTTGCTTACTTTGTGACCTCCATTGACTAATGCAGTTAAAACAGTAATGGAGTCTTTTTCACACTGTGATTTTGAAGGACTACAAATCAATAAATCATCTGCATACTGTAATACAGTACTTGGGACATCAAGGCCCTGCAGATCTTGAGTCAGTACTTTGTTAAAGACTGACGGGCTTTCAGAAAAGCCTTGTGGTAAACGGGTGTATGTGTATTGCTCACCTTGATAGGTAAATGCAAACAGATGCTGAGAATCTGGATGCAAAGGTACACTGAAAAAAGCAGAACATAGATCAATGACTGTGTACCAACAAGCATCTGGAGGAATATTTGATAACAAAGTATGTGGATCTGGTACAATTGGTGTCTCACCATCCACAACAGCATTAACAGCTCTTAAATCATGCACTAAACGGTAATCCTTAGAATGTGGTTTTCTTATAGGAAAAATAGGTGTATTACAGGGGCTTCTGGTCTTTGTTAGTACTCCAGCTTTTAATAACCCCTCAATTGTGGGTTTAATTCCCGCTATAGCATGTTGTTGCAGAGGATATTGTCTTTGATAGGGCAACCTGGCCCCTGGTTTTACTTTTACATGAACAGGCTGAGCAGATTTTACCAGTCCCACATCTGTTTTGTGTTTGGACCATAATTGGTCTGGAACTTGTTTTAATAATTGTTCTTGGTTTATTGTTACGGTCATTTGTGTACATGACCTTTCTTCTAGCACAACTTTTTCTGCTATTGTCTCATCTCCTATTTTCATTGATATTCTGATAAACTGTTTGTCAGCTGAAATGTGAATATATTTATTGTCTGTGGGAGACCAGTTTGACACCTTTACGGCATTTTTAATCATTGGCCCTAGTTCATGAGATTCATGACCTTCTGCTATTAATAAGGTTACATGGGGTACAGAATTTGTTACTTGAAACCATTCTTGCATTTCTTTAGGTAAGTTAACTGCTGCTGCAACACCTTGGGGACCTAAATAAATATCTTCACTCTCAAGTAAAAATGGTCTTTTACTGATCATGTCATCCCAACATTGTACATAGTCCATGTGACTTTGATCAGCATCAAACATTAATGTGCAATGTAAAGGTAGAGTTGGCTCAGCTGTTGGTCCCATTTTAGTCTTTATCCATGGTAGCCATGTTCTCCATGTCTGTTTCAAGTGAGACTCCTCAGGTGTCAGTCTCAGCCAAAAGACAATAGGTTGTGTGAGATGCTCATCAGTCTGTTGTGTCATGGCTGTCATCATTGTTCCAGTAAAATCCTCAGGGAAATCAAGATAAAGTCCATCTTGAGTGCACATTATTTTAGCTTTTAGTGGGCATAATATATCTCTTCCTAATAAGTTAACATGGGTGTTAGCTGAATAAAGTAATGGAGCTAGTACAGTCTTTCCGGCAATTAGCATTGGAACTGGCTGGACTTGGAGGTGGTGGCGGTTGAGTAGGGGTCTGAGGTGAAGGGGTTAAAGGGGCTGTGTGCACAGGTGCCACAGTTATTACAGGAGCTTGAGCTTTGGCCTTTTCTTTCTTTCCTTTGCTTAGCTCATTTAGTTGGAGCTGAGTTAACTTATTGGCCAAGTGTCGGTTGACTTCTTCCTCTTTGCTCCTCTCTTTCCTGTAGTTCTCTACATGATGCACAATATGCTCAGAAAACAAAGGCCAATCCATTTTCATTAGCCCCACAACATTGTCTAGGCGTATCTGCACTTCTTTAGGCATGGCCTTTTTCGCCATCAGTTTAAACAGGCTTTGTGTGGTATCATTAGCATTCCAAGCGCTGCCTGTTTCATCTTTCCATTTCTTTTGGAAAGTGTGGAGAAACTTAGTTGGGCATTCTCCTTCTCCCAACACCTCTCCTTCTAGCTTGGAGGGATCCATTTTCTCTGGATAATGTTTTCTCAGTTGTTGCCACACATCCCCACGATAAGGACCAAATGCCACATCATCCACTGCATTTCCTCCTGTTGCCACTCCTATGCCAGCATTCTCAAAGAGTTCCTCAGTGGTGTGTTTACCTGCTATGTGCATAAGCTGGGCCTTTATGTCTCCTATGGCCAGTCTCACACCTGCTGTGCTTTCCTCCAGTGCCGTAATCCATTTATTTGCTCCACCAGTGAGTTCTGGCAGTCTGCCAGCCAATCCCACCATGTCCATGAAGGACCATGGCACATAACGTGTCTGATCACCTTTGCTTATCAGTGGACACATTAACCCATTCAGTTTTTCTTGGGTGTCAGGCTGTACATTAGGTGTAGAAGTAGTTAATGGCTGATAATATGCTCCACTTCGAGTTGTACTCCTTTGTTCCTGGCTTTGCACTGGTTCTGCCAGTGTTTGAGGCTCTGTAAGAGACTGCTTAATAAATCCACATTTAGAAATAGCCTCATTTAGGGATTCTTCAATTCTTTTTTGCTCATCCACAAGTTTTCGCATCTCCTCATCCTGCCTGTGTTGCGCTTCCTCTTGTCTGGTTCGGGCATCTGCTTTATCCTCTATACACACTCTGCCACTAATGTATCTGTACACAGGTCCATTGGTTGTCTTACAACATGTCTCAGAGGCTTCTAAATCAATTTCTGACTCTAATAATGTTGGGCCTCGTTCCCAGGACTGTGATCTCATTACCCTAGGATTGGGTGAATAATATCTAGGAGGTGGGGTGTCAAAGGGCAGATTAGTATTTCTAGTATAAGCAGCTACCTTACGTGGCATAGCTCTAGGGTATGGTTGCTGTCTATCTTCCTCATAAGGCTCTATGTCAGAATATTCTTCCTCCTCTATCATAGTTTTAGAGGACATTTTGTCAGCTTCATTATCTCTCCACAAGTTACGATTGACTGTTTTAGGCCGTACACTTTGTGAGTCAGTTGTATCTCTATGTGTTGCTGTATTAGCTTTAGCTTCTTGTAGTTTCTGTTGTGATTCTCTAAAAAGTCTAAGTTCTTGTTCCTGCTTTTTTATTATTTCTTTAAGAGCTCTCTGTCTCTCTGTTTCTTTTTCTGCTGTGGATTTACACTCATTTAAGCGTGCTGCTTTTATACGCAATCAAGCTTCTCTTTGGCTTAGAGTGGATGAGGTGTCTGTCAGTGTCTCCATATGCTCCTGTGCCCCTCCTTTTTCTTCGCTCAACTCCTCTTCTTCTGTCTCTCCTTCCTCAGAGTCACTGTTTTCCTCTGCATGTGTTTGAGCAAGGGTTAAAGTGAAGGCGCCTTTCATCTGGCCTTCTATTTCTCTCAGTTCTCTCACAGGGTACAGACCTGCACTGGCTGTGTGTGTATGCTCATAAGGGGGAGGGGGAATGGGCACTGACGGTGCTGGAATCTGTGTCTCCTCTTCTCCTTTCCTGCTCCTGTTTCATGAGCATTTGTTTGTGAAATCCTTCTTTCTTGAACCAACCTAAGACTTCTCTTTCTTTATTTCTTTTAGTTTTCTTTTTCAGCCTGGTCATGGCATCTTTTGTTTCAACATCTCTTAGTCTTGTTTCTACCTCTTCGCAACATGCTATATCAAAGTACCCTCTTCGGGCCAGCGATATTTACCCGCGGTCTTCTTGTGCCACTTATTCATACAATGTTGGATTCTTTTACGGCATTCTGGGTGTCTTTTAGCAATTACGTCTGAAGGTGTAGGACCTTGCATTGTAGTTTTTACTCTGTTGAGCCCCCATATATCCTTGTCTGGCGCTACTGGCTAGAGATCTGAGAATTTCAGGTTGATTATTGTCTGGCACAGTACGTATCAACACTATTATCTTACCGATAGTAATAGCGTCCTCGTATTTTATTGCTCTATAAGGATTATATTCAAAACGGTGAGACCCGTCACTCTCTGGAATTTTTGACAAACACCCAAATTTACCTGTTTCCCACTTTACTTTTCTGGGAACGACAGAGAAACACAACCTTGGTGATAATTCTTCCCCGTTATTTCCCCTTAATCTTAAGTCCCGAGGCAGCGGAAGGGTTACTTGAGATTCAGGATTTTTTTAACAGAGGTTCTAATTGGTATGCCAATACAGGACCCCACAACAACTGTAACAATGCTTCCCAACGCACGTGTGAAAATTCTTGCTTCTTTTGTTCTAGATTATGAAAAGAAGTAATTTGCCACAATTTTAGCTTGATCAACTGTGCATCTTGCCACCTTTCTACTCCATTCTTATCAATATATGTTCTTTCTTTCCAAAAATGTGTTCTTATCCCTTGAGTTTCTTTATCTCCACTTTTAATATAATGATCAGGTGTGATTATTTCATCATCACTAATATCTCCTAAATCCATAAACTTTTACAAGTTATTATATCATTTATTTATTTTATCATTCTCTTTATTCTACTCCCTATTATCTTTTATTATTATTTTATTAATTGTTATTATCACAAATTTTTAACTGTTAATGAGCTATTATTATTATTTTATTCATTGATTATTTTACACTTTGTTAACACCACAGATTACATACAGAGCTCTTTCACATTTCTTATTTTATTTACACATATTGCATTGCCACTCCTAACTACTTTTACAAATTGTTCATACAATTGTCTCCTATTCACCTTTTTTAACTTATCTACTGGAGCGTTATTAACAAGCACTATTTACACTGTGATCACTTCAGCGCGCTTTAGCCAATAGCCCGTTCAGCCCCTCCCTTCGCCGAAATATGCCAGCACTCAGCTGATATAGTTCAGAGACGGTCGGCGGTATCCGCTATCGCTTTCTTAGCTTACAGCCCGTTCAGTCCTCCCATTCGCCGAGGCACCCCAGCACTCAGCTGAAATGTTTCAGCAACTAGAAGCGGTAGCCACTGTCGCTTTTGCCTCTCTTAGGCTTCTTAGCTTACAGCCCGTTCAGTCCTCCCATTCGCCGAGGCACCCCAGCACTCAGCTGAAATGTTTCAGCAACTAGAAGCGGTAGCCACTGTAGCTGGGTTGCTTATCTCTTATTTCTTTAACTCCTTCCTACCCTCAATCTGGAAACGTCAACAGATCAAAGTTTCTTCAGATTCACTTCCTCAACACTGAAAAATGTAGGAACCTCTAAATACACTTCCTCAACATTAAAGGTACGGAGATTTTAAGGGAGTCCCTCTCCCTGCAACCCTTTGTGCACTTTAACTCTTATCTCTATAAACCTCTATTTCTATTTTTTAACACACATATAACACACAAACACTACCATAGTACCCAACACAAACGCTGTCCTTTGATGTTTTACACTCCCTCTGGTTCTGCCTGATGTGATACAACCCAACACCAGATAAGCGCTCCAAAGATTATGTGGACTGTCACTATCCAAAGAGTTATCACCACATTCAACAGGCATTCATCCATTCTTTCCGCACCATGGTACACTCAGGTTACACAGAACACATAAAACATAGAAACACTTAAGACAGACTTATGACAGAACTCTGTCCATTCCAGTGATATTATTTATGCTTCAGTACTTATTAATGAATTTTGTGTTTATAGCTTTAACTAGGTTCTTTGTGAGGAAAAAAGATTAAATACCTGAGACCTGGGCGGAATCCTGCACCCCAAACACACTTAGATTTACTGCAGAATTTATAAAGCGGCTCTGCTTACCTTATTTGGTGGCCACCCAAGTGGTTGTAGGGTACAGGGGATCCTCCCGGTATCAGGCGTCAGGTTATCTTGATTTTCACTCCTCCTGGCTGGCTCGCCATTTAATGTCGTGACAAAAAAGCTCAGAAAAATAGGCCAGTAAGGTCTGGGCTTAGAGCCACAACACCCTAAAAACCTCAATAAAAAACCACTGTTATCACTTGTATATTTTCAAAGTTCAAAACCATCAAAAAGAAGAATCAGGCAAAGTCGGGAAAAATCACTGGAGGAGCAACAAAGTTCTGCCACACAAAGTTTATTGGTCTCTCTAGGTAGAAAAATCAACAAACTTGAGTCAAACCCAGGTTTAGACTGAAGAAAGAGGTGCAAAACACCTTGTTATATACTGTTTAGGAGGCTCTAGGCGCCTCCTCCCACTTTGAACATTTTGGCTCACAATGCATTACATGAAAAGAACACTGAACTGTTTAAATGACATCATAGCAGCTGGTCTGATATCTTATCTGCGTGGTCAGCACCAGGCACATCTCCAAGATCCCCAGCCTCACTAACATTGCCGGATGGCATCATGATCTTCCATAAAAGGGAATGTTGTCCTGGATGGAACAAGCCTGAGACACGAACTACGGCTGATAGAATAAGTCTCGTGCGCAAAGGATATGTGTCCCCCTTGATGGAATGAGTCTCGTGCCTAAAGGATAGCTGTTACCCTGGATAGAACAAGTCTGAGGCATGAACTACAGTTGATGGAATGAGTCTCGTGCCTAAAGGATAAATGTTGCCCTGGATGGGATATCTGGTGCACAAAATATACCACTACAAGATCTATTTTGTGCATTATTAATTTGCTAAACTAAAGCCAAGCTTTGATGTCATGAGTGGCATTTAATGCAGCATTCAGCCTCTGATGCTAAGTCTTGTTCTTTCAAATGGTAATAGCAGATAATTCACTGGTCCTTTTTCACTGTTGCTCCCGGCTGAGTGCTGGGAGACGTTCATGTTGATATATAAAGTGCTACCGATCGCACAGGATACCAAGACATTAACCAAACTGACAATCTGACCACAATATACAGTGTGGTATATGTGACCTAGCATGAGCTATAAATAATTTTTACTCTCTCTGCCTTCTGACTGAATGACCGAATTTTATTTTTAGGAGAAATCAATATCAGTACTTCTTCTGTGCAGAATGAAAATCACTTCCTCCTCATCCTTCTGGGTAAATCTCAACCATCAAATGCTGCAATTTAGAAACGACACAGCTGTAGGGTAGCTCCAAATGCCGCGCAGGTGTATTTCCTGAGGAAGACTGTTCAATCTAAACAACTGTATTATTTTGTCACACAGCTGTAGAAATACAGCGCTGGAAGCAAGCAGCAGTATACAGAGCCAGATGAATGAGCTTGTGAGTCCTGGTCTGACAGGACTCACACGTTCTTCAAAATATGAAGTAAACTGAGAACAGGCAGTGAAGGAAATGCAGCCAATTATCAGACCTTGTTGACGAGGACAGCGAATAACACTCCAAACACTTGATCAACTTGGCTGCGCAGTCTGTGGACAGTGGCAAAGGGTCTACACTAGCGATGCACGATGTTGGATTTCTGCTGATATCCAGCATGCTTTTCAGCCGATACTAATAATTACCTGCTTCTCATGGCCAGTGGTGATAAGAAAAATGATAATTTCACATTTTAATATCGTGTTTTCTTTCTTACCCTCAAGTTTGTTCATGCACACTTGAGGGCAAGAAAGGCTAAGATGCAGTGAGAGATGGATGATTAAATTTTCCACAGCTCTGATGGTGACATCACTACCTGACCAGGCATTTTGCCAAAGAATTCTAATCAGATGCTTTGATATAATCTGTGAAATCAGATATTTCTATAGCCAATATTTATTGGCTAAAATTACCTGATACCAATATAGACCAGTATCAGCCAATAATTTATCAGCTCTGATAATAATCATGCTATCATATTTTCCAACTTATTAAAGATAAAGATATATGCACATAATTTTTCCAGCTAATTGCAGAGAACATCAAGTCTCTCCTGTAGTGGATTTAACATATTATTATATCTGCTCTTATTGTGATGACCTACTGGCAGATGGAAAACATTGCTTTAAAATGTACATTCACTGGGCAAAATAAAAAACTGAGTTTTCACTGAGTAGTGTTGCTACATGTACTATTTTTTTTTATCGTATTTGTACCAAAGTTTGCTACAAACTGTACAAAATAGATCAATAATTCAAAACAGGCTGAGTGTATAATAATTTTGCCATTTCAATAAACACACAACAGAACATTTTTTGTGATTTGAGAATACCAATCATATCAGCACCATTGATAATGCCATCTTATTAGTGCTGTATCGCTGTTGGGAGAAGTTATCCTTCGAGGCTTTCTGCCAGAAAGCCCTTCTTGGTTAGGTTCGAACATTACAATATTGCTGTATTTTACATCTGGAAACACTGTCTCAGGTGCATCACCTCGTCAGCCTGTCATATTGGCATAAATTTTGGGCAGATATTTCATTTTAAAGCCTTTATCAGGCAATACCGATGACATGCCGATATTATCATGGATCCTGTGTTTTATTTTGGTTTTAAACCCACAGTTCGTTTTGTGTCACTGCATTAGATTTGGGCATACATCAAATGCTGTATATATTCCAGAGCAGACCTGCCTGAGGCCTTTGTTAATGATTAAACAGAAAAGCCCATCAAGCTATAGAGCAGTGCTCTCTCGAGACCTTGTAGCCAGGAATATTTTCACACTCTTTCCTGTTGACGTGGTACAGGACCATGTTCTGGTTCTTGTAAGCCCTTATAGGCTTAGACAACTCATTGTAACAAGAGTCATATTGGTAGGTGTTTCTAATTTACTTTTAATAGTCAAGCATTTTATACATAATAAGTCTGGATGTCTGGATTCTGTCACTCTGGATGCACTGACATCCAAATCTAACACCGCCTGTGTTTTTACTCTACACTAGAAACAGCTTAAGAACTCGTCTGATCCACAGGTGCAGGTATGGGACACGGCAGGCCAGGAGCGCTTTCGTAAATCCATGGTGGAGCACTACTACCGCAACGTCCACGCGGTGGTCTTTGTGTATGACGTCACCAAGATGGCTTCCTTCCGCAACCTACAGACGTGGATAGAGGTCGGTAATACATTACAACACAACTAAAAATCCTTAATCAATGTGAAGAGTTGAAGGGACAATTTGTCATAATGTACTGACTGTGCTGTTTTGGCAGCATGAGCAGCATCAGCACCATTTTCAAGTGGTCCCACTGGTTCTGTGGGTCGACACTGTGATGTTTCCATCACAAAGCATTGTTTGCGTCTCTGAATGCTAATGCTGTGACGGTTCTAAACACTGCTGAGGCAAGACAACAAAGCCCCAACTGATCACTTAGAAAATGAATTATTCAAAGTTGTTTGTGTCGATGTGAATGTAGGAAAAATCTCTCCAATGTGTGCTACAATACTGCTACAACTTTTACAACTTCCACTAGGCCTGGGAGATATAGCTTTAAAACCTATGATGGTTAAGTTTTGTATCGGTCAATATCAGTAATTATTGATCATATAGGTTGTGACTGACAAAATGTTCTGTACTCCAGAAGGTCAAAGTGGCCAAGGTGATAAAATAAGTTTATTGTATTGATGCTGGGTGATATAAACAAAAGCACATGAAGATATTTTTAACCAAATATGATGACATAATGATAAATATTGCAACAGTTATTGTATGTATGACTACATACATACTACATTGGTGCTTTTTGTGATTTTCCTTAACAGGTCATTGAAAATGCTGACAATCAATTAATCATTAATAATGAAGACACATAACACATGTTTATTCTATTTTTTTTTTTTTTTTTTTTACCTTATTTGTATTTGTTTTCTCCTGTTTTCCCTCATTTTAAGTTTCCTTATTCAACAAATGCCTTTGCCAGACAAAACAATGTAAAACTACGCACAATTACTGCCATTTCTAGACTATTGATTAATTATCAGTAAATACATTTTTAATTGATTCAATTTTTAACTGTGTTTAATCGATTAATGATTAATCATTAACATCCCTAATTAACAAAATAAGATTTTCGATAATCATCAGTAATGTGGATACAATATAAATAAGTCAGAAAATAACTAACTATAACTAGTTTTAGTAGTAGTGTAGTTGCAGTTATGTTGTAGCTATACTATTAATAGCAAATAGTTGAATTAGTAGCAATAGTAGATGGCAGAAAAAAAGGACAGGTGTAATTAATAATACCAGTTAACATCAGCAGTTGCATTCCATTTAGTTTTGCCACTTTCAGGCTCCTGGTATAGACCTTTTTCACCGTAGCCATATTGATATGAAATAGCAGAGCAAACACAGGTGTCACTAATGACACTAATCAAGGTTCAGTTACATTCAGGTCAAACAGAGTCAGGGTGCAGGTAATGTGCATGTGCATGCTACACTAAATGGAATGGGATCTAAATTAGCATCATCTGTAACACCTGCGTTTACTACCATTTCATGTCAGTATTGTTGCTGTGATAAATGTCTGCTGTGCCTGTGGTTTACTGTGGCTTTGTGGGAGCAACGACCTGAGTCACAAGCTATCATGTTGTTTTAGTGGTAACTGCAAGGCAGCTACATTTAAAGGAACAGCCTCACTTTTTATCCAAGATGTTTCAGTCTGATCTATGGTCCAAAATGTTTCCACACATTAATTCTCAGATGTTTGGTGCCATTATTGTCCCATCAGCTTGCTAGTGCTGGTTGTGGCTAGCTAGTTTCCTCCTTTTTGCATTCACATAAGAACAGCAATAGAGCTTTTTGATGGCAGCCTTATTGATATGCAGTATTAAGGTAAACACAGGTGTTGCCAGTGATACTAATTAAGGTGCATTTAGTGTAGCAGAGCCTCTCCAGTGAGCCGACATGCACGACAGCAGCACCCTGATTCTGTCTGACATTAATGGCACGCAGTTGTAATTAGTTAAATTGGTAACACCTGTGTTTACCCGACTGTTTCATGTCCAAGTGGCTGCTCTGGTCAAAGACAAATAATCTTTTGATCTCATTTGAATTGTGCCACAAATTAAACATAACAGTTAGTCATTTAATTTTTGTCCATGTTCACATTATAGTATAAATTTAAAACAAAAGGTTTCACCTGTTGGACAAATGTAAGTTATATTAGTGGCACATAACTAGCTGTTGTAAGAGTAAAATGATGTAATTAATGTTGAAGTTATGAGGCTATGTAAGCAGAATGGAAAGAATGGGATTTTTACAACCTTTATCTCCAAGCTGATTATCCCCAGTGCTACTTTGTTTTTAATCATACCATATATTTGACCCTTTTAAGTTTAAGAAATGCAGATAGAAATACACTTTGCAGGCTTTATAGCTTCTTTGAATCAATACTGTGAGTGTTAGTAATGGATTTTGTTTATATTGAGCTATTGGGAATTTTGTCTACGCAGCCATTATGGCACTGGCAGGTCTTCTCACCAAGTAGGACAACTTGTAGCTGTCATGAATTACTTTTAATTACAACTTAGAGAGCTGCTCAGATATATGCTCACATATCACATGAACATGGCCGTAGCATTTAAAGTTTATAAAGATAACGTCTGTGGTCTTCCAGGAGTGTAACGGCCATCGCGTCTCAGCGTCAGTACCTCGAGTCCTGGTGGGAAACAAGTGTGACCTCGTGGATCAAATACAGGTGGGTGAACTCAAGCAAGGACCGCAAGACACTGAAATACTTTATTTGAATTCCTAGACTGGGTTTCTTTACAACACAACATTTGTGCTTTCCCAGGTGCCCTCCAACATGGCGCTGAAATTCGCCGATGCCCACAACATGCTGCTCTTTGAGACGTCGGCCAAGGACCCGAGGGAGAGTCAGAACGTCGACTCCATCTTCATGTCGCTGGCGTGCCGCCTGAAGGCCCAGAAATCCCTGCTCTACAGAGACGTGGAGAGGGAGGACGGGAGGGTCCGACTCACTCAAGAGACTGAAACAAAGAGTAATTGTCCTTGTTGAGGAAAAGGAGGAGTGGGAGGCATAATGGAGGGGAAGAGAGAAGAGTAACTGTACAATGTCAAGGAAGAGGAGGAGAGGGATGATGGGAGAGTGAGGCTGAAACAAGAGTCTTTTAAATTAAGCGCAACTTTTCTGGTTTAGGAGGAGGATTGAGGCTGACACTAAGAGCAATGTGCTTCATGAAGAGGAGGATAGGGAGGGAGCAATGATGCTTGTGCATGGGACTGAAACGTTGTCAATATTTTTGTTCTTGAGGATGAAGATAGAGACAAAAGAGGGAAAAGGACTTGTGAAGTGATGCATTTATTAACAATTCAGAAAGTAGACGATGCTGCCTTTTAGATGACAGTATAGTGTAGAAATGTATTCAAACGTAGACAGAAACTGAGACTTTCAGTGTGGCCAGTGCACATGCAAACAAAACACTATTATCATGAGTCATTTGAGGATCCACAACAAACAGTCTTGATGCAAGGCTGTTATTTCCTGAACCGGCCCTGGTTTGGTGTTTATCACAGTCATTATTAACAGAAAAACACTGAGGCAACATGCTAGAACTCTAAAATCACAGTCCTATTTTTGCTGCCTTGTCCTTATCGATTTTCATCCACATCCCAGCTGAAAGCAGCATTTTCTGACCTTTATCTACTGCCTTAAAAAGCTGCCTCTGTCTTGTTTGGTGTATACAACAAACCAAACACTCTGGCAGCCTCTTAAGTGGAAATATCAACTATTTTAGAGGATGAATGAGACACTTTTTGACTCGGAGTTTTACTGTATCTGATGTCTATCTAGGTCAATCCTTCACAAGTAGGGCAGTTGACTTAAAATCACTGTGAGATCACGAACACATGGGAAAGATGAAAAAATTCAAGTTATAGTGGATAAAAATAGGAGCTGAAAAAGTCCAGGTGAGCTCAAATGCTCTATGCAGGTCAGGAAGACTTTGCCAACAAGGTATTCTGACAACAGACCATCCAGAGATTGTCAGCCAGCATGTCACATATTGATTCAGAAGCTCTAAGATCCTCTTACCTTTGTGCAGGAGAAATGCGCCCTCCTACAAAGACGGGCCATCATGGCAAGGTTTTCTCATCCAACCCTGATGTAAACAAATCCCCTCCACGCTTAACTCCTGGCGCAGTGGCTTATCCAGCTTTCCCCTTTGTGTGCAAATGCAGAAACATCCTGTCTTTGCCGTGCGTGACTTCCAAGATAGCCAGTCACAGCAATTTTATGTTCTGTGATGAACGTTTTTCAAGGTGAGGGCCTTGTGTCTGTCTTAGATGATGTGCTCTCCACGTCAATATCACTGCCTCCAGTCTCAGAGAGGGCAGGAAAGATGATAGAAAACTGTGACCCCCGTATACATAATGGATGTATTGATACTGCTACACAGCCTGAGCCTGGATGTACACTATGAATGGACTTAAGCCTGCTGTGTGTGTAAAGGAATGAGTCCAGGAGTATTCGAGCCGTGGGTGATACAGGCTGCATGAAACGCTGTAGAAAGCCATACTGATTATTTACTGTGCACAGAGATGCAGTACGCTTTACATTGAGATAGTTCCCAGATGGATGTTGGGTAGAACACACTGTACATAACTCAGTGTTGGAGGTATGAAGACTCACTGTGATACAGTCAATTTGATACAGCAGCACACTCACCTTATCTTTACCCAATTTTAAGGTTGTAGCCTACTTTTGAGCACCGCTATAAATATTACTGCAGCGTATTGATGCCATGCCAGAAAAAGAAAAAAAAGGTTCAGTATTGTGTTACAACAAAATGTTTTTGTTATAACAAGATATGTCCACGTAAGTACGACATACAACCTTATTGTGTTATAGCAAGAAACTTTTTTTAGTAATACACTATTTATTTTTTAGAACATGAAACATTTAATGTTAGAACGTGACTCTTAAAGCTTTAATATGTAACATTTCTACAGTAAAATGTTTAAAAGCAGCGGTGCGTTTCCTACAAGCTGCTGGATGCTATAACTTCTGGGAAATCACAGGATACATCAGATACGTAAGAGACAGAGGAAGGTAGTCGGTGAACATGACTAAACATAGCATCATACATGGTGGAAGCATGGTGTAAAGTTAACAGCAGCGGCACAGACATCAGGGGTGATAAAGAAACATCAAGAAAATCTATATTAAGTGACTTTTACTAACAGAAACATGTTCCATGTGTTGGTAATCCTCATATATCGTGTTTGGGGGCTGACAGAAAGTAAACAGGACGATGCAGCTGCAGGAGGACAGAGGGCTCAGTGCTTCACTTCCGGCTCTCTTGTGGAGCAGTTTGCCCTGCTGTGATAGATCACGTCCGGTTTGTGGAGCTAAAATTGTCTAAAATAGTCTAAAATACTCCCGCACTTTAGATGATCGTGGCGAGTCTTGCTCTCTGCAGCTTGTTCTCCGACTGAATCCATGCTCTGACCAGGCGTACCGGTTCATAACGACACATCGACGCATAATATGCAAATTGATGCACCCCTGCCCTAATATTATATAATATTCAGTGTTATAACATAAAACATTTCACATGACAACTTTTAATTTAACATGAAGTTAACAATATAACTTATCATGTTGTAGCGTGAAAAAAAATTGTTATAATAATATCACATTATAACATGAAACATTTCACTTTATAACAATATAAATTGTATGTTGCTATAACAAGAAAAGTTTCTCTTTATAATGCGATAAGTTTGTGTGTTGTAATTACGTGAAAATATGTTGTTATACTGAAAAATGTTTCACGTCCTAACATGATAAATTGTAGTTTTAGCATTATAGAAATATGTTACAACATTAAGTTATTACATCATAACATGAAATACCTCACTTTGTAACAATAGCAGTTTCTTGTTATGATGTGATAGGTTTGTCACATTATACTATATATCTTTTTAGAACAGGAAAATATCACTTAAAACTAACTTAAAAAAACATCTTATTATAACAGTATAAAGTGATATAAAGTGATACTGATGTCTTTTTCTTTTTCTGGCGGAGCAGCAATACACTTCCATAAAATATGTTTGGATGCCATATGTGGAAAAAAAAAAAAAATCAGATCAGTGAGCATTTCAGACCGGTGATCCCTCCAAGCTGAGACTCTGATGACCTAATTAATTCATCCCGCTGAGCAATTTAAACACTGTGCAAATCCAAGTGAAATCCATGGAGCTATTGTCTGAGCTGTATCAGGTTTTTCGTGATCTTTATTCAGAGATTTTCCCCCTCTCTCTTATACATCTGTCAGTAGCAGTGGGATCAAGCTGCCGATACAGCTGAATTAAAATGACATTAGTGTGAAATACCAGGGAGGGCTGTATTCATTCTCATTGTATGTACAGTACGGGCAAATCTGTGACGTGCAACCCGGAGCCATAGGTTCAACAAAAGCTGGGCAAAAGAACACACAAAAAAACTAGAATATCATCTATTCATCCATTTTCTAAACCGTTTATCCTCTTCAGGGTTGTAATATGCGAGGGGGGGGGGGGTACACCCTACAACTTTTTATCCGTTAACAAATATCTACGGCTCTGTTTACCGTTAGGTTAGCATTACCTGGCTAATGTAGTCACTGTAATACCTGTGAGACGACCGTACTAGCCTAATAAGAAGAAAAACATGTTGTGCCTGCATTTCCTTCATAAACTTACCAGATCTGTATAAAATAACATTTGACTTGGTTTCAAATGATTGTAAAAGAAATCAGTCAAGTTAGTCTTGTTATTAGCATTTATCACTCATTATAATTTCACACATCACGTTAAGCTCTTAGTTTCCAAACATTTGAAATCATAACTAATATGTATTTTATCCAGGTCTAGAAGTTAAGAATACAAATGTACAGTGTGTTTGCTTGCCTTCCCTTTTCCCTGTACATACACATACAGGTTTTATTTGTTAGAATATTTTGCTCTTTTTTCAGTCGATTTCAGACATTTTTAAATAACCCATATTTGCTCTTAAAGGGATGGCTTGACATTTTGAAATTTGGTCTGGTATTTTTTTTTATCTGAAAAAGTCACAATGTTGGGACAAAAAGGTTTCTGTAAGTGGAATTAAAGAAATAAATGTACACATAAATATCTGTACAGCACATCAGTATAGTGAATGGTCCATGAGACATCAGGGCACAATCTCTTGATGAGTTGTACAAGGTACTAGAGCTGAAAAGAAAAGTCAATCAATTTATTTTATTTTGATAATCTGTTAATTGTTCAAATGCTTTTTCAAGCAAAAATGCCAAAAAATCCTTCTTGTTCGGGCTTCTCATATGTGAATATTTGCTGGTTTCCTTTGTCTAAAATGACAGTTAACTGAATATATTTGGGTTTGAGCTGTTGGTTGGCATTTTTTCTCTTTTTTTGTCACAGTACTCTTAAGTTCAACAGAAAATGCAATTTGAAAAAATAATTCCATAAAACGTGAAGCTTAAATGAACGAACGTGATTGTAAAAACACCTTATACAGAAACAAGGAAGTTGAAACCAAGTCACATTCATTGTCTAATTCAGCAGTTTTCAGTTTTTATTTTCAGAACCAATTTTTAAAGCCTACTTTGCAAAGGAGCTGGATTTAGTGCCAACAGACCTCACCTATGTGACTGGCGAAGGTCAACTGACCTTTTGGCTGAAAATTCATTTTTATTGCCAATGTTGTGGATATATTTCTGTTTATGCTGAATTGAGCTTAATGTGACCCCACAAAAGTTGAGTCACGACTCTTCAGAATGACAGTTGCTGCTCATCCTCAGAACACAGTACATTTCACTGAGTCAACCCTACAAAAAAAAATCAGATTAAAAGTCAAAATACCAAGTTACTCCTTTAACAAAAGCCTTAAGAGTGGTGTTACTTGATTTTACGATGTTGTCATCATTTTATTAGAATTGTTAAATCTCAGATGACAATGTTTTTTGGCTGTGTTTACTATTGTTTTGAACTGTATCAGACTGTCTTCTATTATATGTTTCATATGTAACATTGTGGTTGTTACAATCTCACAAAGGGACTTCTGATAAAACTGCTGAAGAAGCTTCTCTCGGCTCAGATCCTCGTTCTTTGGAGACTAGTTTAGTCATTTTACACTGAACTCTTTTCTGAGTGATTAAACTCAGGTCAGATTTTGACATTATGTGCCCCCTAAGCATTACCATGATGAAGTTTTCAGTAACGTGCATCGTCTGTTTTGGCCATGTATTACGGTATTTACTGTTCAAGCCTGTTTCCCTCCCACACACAGGAACTTCAGGTTTCATGTCTGTTTTTCCATTCTCTTCCTCTCTGACCTGGATCTTATTTCACCCTTCATGTGTCACCCTGTTTCTACCCTCCCTTTCTATTTCTGTCCTAATCTTTATATAGTTGATCCCTTTAAGTCCTTCTATGCCCGTCTCATATCTCATTGTCAGTGCTTCACTGACCCCTAATACTTTCAAATTCTGCTTCCTTCCCTGCCGCCATATCTCAAACTTAACCGCCTGCATGAGTCTGTCTCCCTGTCTCTACCTTTCCCGTTCTGTCTCCAAACATGTGGCTTGTGGCTGTTGCTTGTCTTTGGCTAGGAAATTAAATTCTCAAGCAGATCATGTGTCCATTAATGGATGAAGCAGATGCTGAATGTTGACAACGAGAAGATCAGAGCAGTAAAACAAAAGATCTGCCTTTCATTGAATTATGTTCTTCTTGGTACCGACTCTCCAGCTTCACCAGTGAGAGAACAGTGAAAATGTTTAAGTGATTAAGTCTGAACAGATATCCGTCTACAGATGCATCAAAAACACCTTCAAGACACACACCGTGACATCTTAGAAAACACTCATTCAAATTGCATGGTTTTGAGGCAGGTTGTAAGGTTACTCAAGTTGAGATCCTCCAGACAGGCTGGACTTTCTCTTGGAGTAGATGATGTGGTTTAGCAAGTCAGCTATCAAGAGACAGACTTCTGATTTTGACAGTGCAAATACAGTTAACTGAGTCCGACATGGTTATCTGCAGCGCAGGGGCCTCTCAGGGAGCAGTTTTGGCTCCCTTCCTCTTCACCCTCTACACGGCAGACTTCACGCACAATTCAGCTAACTGCCACCTGCAAAAGTTATTTGATGACTTGTTTGGCCTCATCACAGATGAGGATGAGGAAAGTACAGAGAACTGAACTAGGAATTTGTGGACTGGTGTCAGCAGAACCTCCTCCAGATCAATGCAGAGAAAACCAAAGAGCTGGTGACGAACTTCAGCAGGTGCTCCTCTGACACCAGTGAACACCTAGGGATGATGAGATGGTGAAGTCTTACGAGCACCTGGGTGTTCACCTGAACAGCAAACTGACTGGACAGTACTAATGCACTTAACAGGAAAAGCCAGATCAGACCTTGTCTGCTGAGGAGACTGAGATCTTTTGGAGCACAGGGAGCACTCCTGAGGACCTTTTTATGTCTCTGTGCTGAAGACAGCCGTGGCTGGAAACATTATACTTTGGGTTTGTCCACTATACATATGTACGTACGTGGTACAAATATCTAGTTGGCCCCCCAAGATGAAATGATTCGATTTTGGCAGCAAAAAGTCGGAGTCACTGTGACCTCAAGTCCGTCCTATTATTCTGAACACAGTACCTCAGAACATCTTGACAGAAATTCTTCAACTTTGGCATAAATATCCACTTGAATTCAACAATGAACTGATTAGATTTTGGTAATGAAAAGTCCAGGTTCAAGGTCACTGTGACCTCATGACCATCCCATGTCTGTGAATGTTATATCTTGAGGGAATTTCTTCTGACTGGGTACAAACTTCCATTTGGATTCCAGGTGAATTGATTTGAATTTGGTGGTCAAAGGTCACTGTGATGTCACAAAACACGATTTTGGCAATAACTCAAGAATTCCTACACTAATTGTGACAAAATTACGCATAAATATCTGATTGGACAAAATGATGAAGTGATGACATTTTATATGCAAAAGGTCAAAGTTCACTGCAATATCATAATGTTCTGCAAAAACACTGTACTCCACTGTAAAAATATGCTGTGTTTCATTAACCTTGGACATCGAATGTTGGAGCTGGGAATGACATCACACCTGAGTTGGCGGCACTCCAGAAGTTGGAAAGTGAAAAAAAAAAGAAAAGAAAAAGTAAAAAAGTTAGGGGTTTCCCCTAGCCAGGTTAGCCGTGCAGTGTTGTGCACATACAAACACAGTTGCACCATGTCCACAGATGAAACTTGAACTGTATTGTGTATAGTGTGATTTAATGAGACACAAATAAAGACAGAAGTACTAATAAACATTATATACAGCTTTGCTTCTATGGAGTGGTCTGCTGGGGCAGCAGCATTTCGACTGCTGAAAGGAAGAGACTGAACAGACTGATTAAGAAGGCCAGCTCTGTCCTGGGATGCCCCCTCGATGGCTAAGCTGTCATCCAAGATGGAGAACATGCTCCAGCCCTCAGTGACTCCTTCAGCGACAGACTACTTCACCCAAAGTGTGTGAGGGAGTGATACCACAGGTTCTCCTTTCCTGCTGCTGTCAGACATTACAGTCAACGCTGCTCAATATATCACACACACTGACAGATTCACTGTAATATTAATGTATACCAACTGTGCATTATCAATATTCCACTTGGGTACAATATCAATTCAAACTGTGCATTATCAATATTTCACTCAGGTGTAATATTTCCACGGCTCCAATGGTGTAAATTAAACAGTCTGTCTTTGTTTAAAGTGTTTGTACAGTATGTTCTTAGGGTTTTATTTACTCTGGTTTTAGCTTGCTTGTTTACTTATGTATTTCTTATTGTTTTTTTTTTATACTTCTTTCTATTTGTCAACCCCTTTGCTGCTGTACTTGCTGCTGTGGGATTAAAAAAAAGATGAGTGACTGATTGAAAATGGCGGCTGTCCTTGGTTCTAAAACTCCTGTGTGGACTTTGACGCCATTTGTTTTCCACGGAAGAAAGTGGTGAAGTTGAGGAAACTAAGATCACACGAGAAGAGAACTCAATACACCTGTCACAGCAGCCACAATGACATGAAATAGTACAGTAATCACAGGTGTTGCTAATGATATTAATTAAGGTCATGTTCCATTTAACATGAACACCCTGACTCTGTTTGAACTAAATGGAACTGAACCTTAATTAGTATCATTGGTAACACCTGTGTTTATTTCAATTTTTTTGTTAAAAAGGATGCTGTGAATAATGTGAAAAATGCAAAAGCATACATATTGTTAAATTAAGTAAATGAAATATTGGAAAACGAAATGAGGTTAATTGCAGGATAAAGACAATGGTCATTTTTATTCAGGCAGTTTTATTTAGACTTGCCCTGCTATGTGAAAAGACATTCCTGTGTATTACCTGTGGAGAGCAGCAGCAGGCTCAGATGAGTGTAGTCAGTCTCAGACTTCAGTAGAGGAAGAGAGCGCAGACGTCACATGGAGAGATGCAACCAGCAGTAGCTGCTTCACCACTAATCAAACAACATTAACATAACTAGCTAGTACAAGCTAACCTAGCCTGCCGCTACACAATTCGTCTCTGGTTTATTATACATCCGGAATTGCAAATTTGCATATAACAAACGCAACATTCATAGACGGTGCAAAACGGGAAACAACATTACAGCCACACACAGTCACCGTGGCCTCCTCTTGCATCCGACTGACAGGCTGTTTTGGCTAGCTAGCGAAGCCAGCGATAGCACGCTCTGCCTTGGCTAGCGTCAGGCTAGCCAGCTAGCTAGCTAGCTGCTAACATCGCTAACGGTAGTTAGCTAGCTAGCGAGCTGTAGTAACTTGCGTCATGGATGAACTAGTCGTGGAAGTGAGGGGGACCAGTGGGGCCTTTTATAAGGTGAGTTCACGGTTTTTGTTCAGCTTTTGTTGCCTCAGTAAGCACAGCGTGCACGCACGTTAGGCTAACTGACATTAAATTGTATCGTTAGCCAACAGGCAGCGTTACCTGCTTGTCTCTCCGGGCCTCAGAGCTTCTGTCCAGCCTCCACCGGGACGTGCAGGCTGAAAATCTGTAAACAAAGCTGACGATAAGCTGTTGCTATAACCTCACTGCTACGAGCTGCATGTGTTAGTTGATGATAATAAATTACATTAAATCAGTGTGGTTGTCGTGGTACTGTTGGTAGTGTGTTAACGTGAGTGTAATCTAATGTTATCAGGAAAGTGATGGGCAGGGGATGGTACAGGAGCAGAGGTACAGGTGCCAAAATCTGATTATGATTTGTATTTTCCAAAGTAGTTTCATTCAGGATAACACTTACGGCTGCAGCGATTAATCATTTCATTGGTTTGACTATTTTTTTTTACGGGGAAAAAAGTCAAAATTGTAGGATTTCAGCCTCTGTCTATATTTTCTGGTCTCTGTACTCTTTTCGTACAGTAAACTGAATGTCTTTGGGTTTTGAATAAGGCAGGATATTTGGGGACATCATCTTAGGCTTTAGGAAACACTGCTTGATATATTTCACTGTTTTTGACTTTTTAAAACAAAGAACCAGTAATTAATTAATTGAGGAAATAACTGACCAGTTAATCGCCTATGAAAATAATCGTTAGCTGCAGCCCTGGTTGAGCAGTAAATTGATCTTATATCGTATCTTGATTTGTGACTACATATCATGATATGGTGTAAGTGTTGTCTTTTCCTAGTTTTTAAGGCCATTTTACAATGAAGGTATGTCAGACTGTTATAGATAGATGTTCTATTATTTGCTTTTACCCACTTAGCCATTATATCCACATTACACTAATAATTATTTATCAAAAAGAAGCAACTGGTTTAAAATTTTCTGAAAGCGCCAATAGTCTTTCCCACAATAATGTCGAAATATTGATATTGAAGCTTTAAGTCCAAATATTGTGATGTTTGATTTTGTCTGTATCACCCAGCGATAGGACAACGAACTCATTTTATCACCTTAACCATTTCCACACTTTGGAGTAAACATGTCTTCAGTCTCAACCTGTGTTATAAATAATTATCAGTATTGATCAATACAAAACTTAACTGTCGGTATAGGTTTTTCAGCTATACTTCTCAGGCTGAATAACACATTTTTGTGTTTCTTTTGCTTTTATAATGTGTTTAGATCATATTATAGCACAGACTGAGTAGAGAGGCTCTCAAGAGTTTTTGTCTTACAAGGCAGGGGCAGAGACAGTTGTTGCTTGGGCAGCTATTAATATACTGGACATGTGTTGATCCTATGCTCAGTCTATATGTCAGGGGTATTTGTCAGCTGTGGAAGAAGTACTGAAATCATTTAGCTTAGTGACATAAGCAGTAATGTTACCACTATAGAAAAAAGTTCAATTACAAGTAAAAACTAAATGAACATTTGAAGAGTCAGAACTGTTCTTTGTTTTTGTTGTAAAAGTGATGTTACTTAGATTTTATTTTGCTTTTATCAGAGCTGTTGAATATTAAATCATCTGTCTTTACTTACTACTTCTGAGCCTTTCTTATTATCAGTTATCTTCTAGGTATTGGCCATGAGAAGCAAGTAATTGTTGATGATTGGCTTAAAAAAAAGCTATATCCTGCACCCCTAGAATTAGTTTTGATTGTCGATTTTAATCCTTCAATTATTTTCTTGATTAATCATTTAATTTGTCCATAAAATGTCAGGAAAATGTTGATCAGTGTTTCCCAAAGCCTGAGATGACTGCCGCATACTGAGCTGTCCAAAGTGCACAAAGTTTTGCTTTGGAATGAAACGTTGTATTTCCAGTTTTTGGGGACTGTCCTGCTTTAATAACAACGGAAGAAAGAAAGTGGGAGAATTAAGAAGTGTTGGAAAGACAGACAGAGGGAAGAAAATCAAAGAGGAGTTTAAAAGTATACTGATTTATGAAAAATAAATGAAATAGAACCATCTTATATCTACTGTTTATTGTTTATTATAAATTTCACAGTTGACAGCAAACTGAGAACATTAAAGATAAAGAGGGGCTCCGCTAGTTTGGTTGCAGAGTTGGTGAGATTGAATTGTGATTGCCTGTAAGTGTCGTTATCTTTCTAGAAGTAGAGGCTTTGTTGCTGTCAAACTAATGTAAGGAAGATGAATTGGATGAATGTGCAGAACATCATCAGAAGCATTCTGAGAGGCAGTGAGTGTTTAGTCGTCCTGCAAGCGATGCTGCACACCTGCTCTGCACTCTGTAGGCATGTTCATTATGGACTCATGTTGCATTCAGTGCCAGCTGAATCATTTAGAGCATCTAAACCAAGCACTTCACTAAAGCAAATTCCCAAATTGAATGTGGATATAAATCAGTCCTGTCTGAAAAATAAAAAGTTAATTCTTTAGAGTTTTCCTTGGCTTTTTGGTATCAGCAGTGGATGTACTTCTGTCTCTTAGCTGGGTGTGGCACCTGTCAAACATGTCACTTTATGGATGCAAAATGTGATTTTTGGCACACAGTTTGAATACTGTTTTACTTTTTGGCCTGTGTTATTACAAAATTATGGCACTTACTGCAATAAGCCAATTTTTAGATTAGTTTAAGAGAGCCACAAAATGCACTTAAAACAGAACAAAAGACAGACTTTGCGACAGCGCTCAACTTTTCCTGTCTGCTGCTGTAGAACTGGAGAGATAATTTGAATCAACTGTCATGTATTTCATTTGAATTCTTGGAAAAAATTGCTGACGCAGGCTGTGATACAGACGTGTGAACCACTGCAACTGAAGAGCAACTTAGTTTTTAAAAACTGCTCAAGCATTGACTCATTGTCTAAGCTTGTTCATTGAAATGTTTAAGGCTCTCTTGAAATGTCTCATAGTCAGTAAGAATAATACAGTACATGTCATTAGTTAGGTAACAGTCTAGGACCGTGGTTTATGTTCTAATAAATACCATATAGGCTGATTTACTGCTCTGTATTAAGATCTGATCTGTGTCTTTTGTGTGATCAGTGGTATAAGTCAATCAGTTCTTAGATATCATAATGGCCCCATCTTGTATATACAGTAAAGCTGTAGGACACACAGAGTATGTCTCCTTCAGCCTCACTGATGTTGTTCAGGAATTCACTTGGTAAGAAAGTGGACTTTGACGCCTGGGTCCATGATGCTAATCCCAGAGGTGGTAAATTTGGCGCTGCACTTGTCAAGGCTATAATAGAGCCAAGTAGGTTGGAGGTTATTGCAGTTTTAATGTTTTTAAGTTTTGAATCTGCAAGTAGGGCTGAAAGATTTGCAAGAAAAAAAAATATTATTAGAGCTGATTACTATACGATTAATTCTTAAGTATTGAATTAATCTCCAACTATTTTTCTAATCAATTATTTTGTCAAAATTATCCAATTCCAGCCTCTTAAATGTGCATATTTTCTACTTTCTGTAGTCCTCTGTGGCAGTAAACTGTATA
Source organism: Lutjanus erythropterus (assembly GCF_056507025.1). Lineage (NCBI taxonomy): Eukaryota > Metazoa > Chordata > Actinopteri > Lutjaniformes > Lutjanidae > Lutjanus > Lutjanus erythropterus. Next base: position 11,717,044 of record NC_139321.1, on the reverse strand, counting down.
TCATTGGGTTGTGGATAAAACAATGGACGGAGGATGTTATCTAGGGCTTTGGGAAACAATTTTCTGACATTTTACAGACCAAACAACTTAATGTCTCATTAAGCAAATAATCTACAGATTAATCAACAGTGAAAATGATTGTTTGTTGCAGACCTAATTACAATTATTTTGACAGATGTTGCGATTGTGATGTGAGACACAATTTCAGTGGGAAAACAAAGATAAGAAAAAATGATGATTATGATGATGTAGTGTCTGCTGCAGTCTGTACTAAACAAGCATCTTCCCGTATGTTTACCTTTATCAAAAGAAATAGCAGCTCCTGAAATTTTTATATTGCAATTTTGATATTATATTGATTAATTGTTTAGCGCTGCCTAAAAGCAGTTTTTAGGCCCTTTTATTTAAGCATCAAGACTGCGTTCATCTGCAGAAATTAAAGTCTTTTCAAAGAGGAGTCTCTGACAACAGTAACTAAGGCAGGAGACTCATGATATCATGATTAAGTGTAGTTTGGACAGTTTTTTTGTTTGTTTGTTTTTTTTAATTTTTATTGGAATATGTTTCCACATTCCAAACATCATGTTTCCAGCACCAAGAAGTAGGGACACAATAAATATTGCGTCAGATAAATTATTGGCTAATATTGGACTGTCCAGCTACATCAGTCTGTTGGTATTTGCACAGCGTATATTCGCAGATAACTATCAGTTATACGAATATCTGATTTGACAGAGATTGTCAAAACATTTCATTTGAATTCTTACGCAAAGTGTTCTACAAAAGCTAAAGTATGTGAAGTTTTCTGTTATGAAATAAACTAAATGAACATTTGACGAGTCAGAACTGTTCTTTGTTTTTGTTGTAACAGTAATTACAGTTAGATTTGGTCCAGTCAGAGCTGTGGAGTATTAAATCATCCATCTTTGCTCACTACATCTGAGCCTTTCTTGCCTTCAGGTGTGCATAAACTACAGGTTATTTGTCTTTTTTTTAGAATACAAGAATCTTAAATTATTGCTTATCTTATTTGTATTGCCCATGACAGGCAGTTCAGTATTGGCTGAAAAAATGCATCCCTACCAAGAAAATTTTCTCCACCATTTTACTCACAGTTTGCTTCTGGTAATAGAATAAAATACTGATTATGTGCCATAATCCAGTATATTAATGATAAAAACCAAGACATGGTTGAAGTTGTGTTTGCCAAACCTTTTTACATTTTTAGTGGCAATAACACCACACACATTGCACCTTGCCGCCTGCACACAACATGTTATATTAAGTCATCTACCATAAGTGTTAATAGAAGTTTAACTAAATGTTCTGCTTTTTTTTTCTCTCCAAAGGGGCCAAATTAACATGGCTCATAAACCTAGAACTTCTTCCCCTTGATTTGACAGTTCAAATTGTCATAAACTGTAAGGAGTTTGGTCACAGGTGTAGGAAGTCAGAATGGTCGTGCCATAAAAAAGCTTTCCCTGAATCATTTTGGCCATTTGAGATCTCTTCTTTTGGAAGTTTTTGCTTCATTTCATCCATTTCTGACTGTTAGCTTGCCAGGCTAATGCAACCCTTAGACGTAGGCTCTGTATCTCTCTCTTTTCCTTCAAGGCATTGCATGTCCTACTTGCAGAACTTGACACACATGGACACAGACAGAGCCAAACCTGACTCTAGGCCAAAGCCCAAACCCCAGAAAAAGGAATCAATTTTGGCTGTTTTCGTGGCTAACAGCTTGGTCTTTGGTCAGGTTTGGGTAGGAGAACTGTTACCTTTTTACACGCGTGATGCCAGGATAAAGCTGTATTAACTATTTATAGAGGTATGTCAAACCCCAGTCATCCTAACTTTTGTTTTGATTTTATCTCTGTGATTTCTTGTAGGCCTTTGTGAAGGATGTTCACGAAGGATCGGTCACTGTGGCATTTGAAAACAAGTGAGTAATGCTGCATACACAACAAAATATAACATACTGTGAAATGATACCTTTTGCCAACGATGAAATCCACACTTATTTTTGTACGTGTGCGTCCCTCTGTCCTAGTTGGCAGCCCGAGCGTCAGATCTCTTTCCAGGACGTGCGTTTTCCTCCTCCAACAGGCTTCTACAAGGAGATAAATGAGAGCGATGAAGTCGAGGTGGGACTGATTCAACTAAATATTACAGTCAGATGTGGTTTATTTAGGAAGCAGAGAGGCTAGTTGTGACAAGGGAAGAAATGCATTTGAATAAAAATTCTTGTGTGTGGAACAAAGGGGTTCGGATGATTTGAAGTAGGGTTGTATCAGGAACTTATCCATCGTCAGTGTATTGCTTGTGGCACACGTGGAGGAATACCAGCACAGAAGCAAGGCAGCGTACTGCTGTGGGCAGGGTCAGCAGCACAACTCACTTAATAAAATAGTCATCTAAAAAATCAGTATCGATTTAATTGTATGCTATATTTGTAAATATTTTCACCACTTTACTTTAGACATTTTATCTCTCAGAACACAGAAGTTTGTGGTCTGTCGCTGCCTCAATCTGTTGCTTTGCGTTATCGTTTGTCTTCAGTGTTTTTAAATGTTGGTTTGGGTTCACCAAAGTCACAAACAAACAAACAGATCAAGGCAGCAGTAGACCACCAACTCTTGTGTTCTGGGAAGCAAAAGGAGTCTGGTTAAGGAAGGAATTTATAAGAGTGGTTTCCCATCAGAAAAGGCTGTCTGACAGCAAGATAGAGCAGTGAAAATATTCTAAATATAGCATTGTGGAGTTTTGTCCTTTTTTTTTAGCAAAATTCGACAGCTGGACCCTATCTACTTCTACATTATGCTCTCCGCCATTTACTGTAGCAAAACACTGACGATCCTGTAGTACCTTAGTATCTCTTTAAGACTCATTGTTTTCCTTTTTGTTGATTTTCATGCACAAATGGAGTGAAATTGGACACAGCAAAATGTTCCTGTTGCTGTTTCCAGCTGCAGTTTAGATTGTTCACCACAGGTTTAAGGAAATGTGGACCTGTCATCATGAGGGGAGCTGAGCAGCCATCAGTCAGAACTGAAAAGAAAAATTGGGAGAAAATAGCAGCTGCAATTATGCTGTAAATTAGCATTTTCTTTCTTTGTTTATTTTATTTTTTTCTTGATTTTTATATTCGACATGATTTTCAAGGATCAAAATGAATGACAGTAAATATGTATTAGTTTTTGTTAAATTACAACAAAAAACTAAGAGCTTAAGGTATGATGGTGTGCCCACCTCAAAGCACAATAAAATTTAATTTTGATCTTCTTCAAAATGCCTTCACTTCATGATGATTATACAAGTAAATCATTTAATTTTTTGCTTTGTAGTATGTTAATATGGCATGTTTTTTGTGTGTGTTCCCAGGTATATTCCAGGGCTAACGACAAGGAGCCATGTGGATGGTGGCTGGCCAAAGTTCGCATGGTCAAAGGAGAGGTAGGACTGAGACCTGAGACTGAGTCTTTCTAAGTCTAGGTTACAAGATTGTTGAACAGTAGGGCTGGGCACCAACATATCAATTGGATCTAAACAGCAGCAAGTAGCGTTGTGACAATGTGAGTATTCGCATTAATTACTTTTCAATGGTTCATACAGTATAATGTTTCAGGAAACACAGAAAAACATACGTTCTTGAAGTGGCTCAGTGTGAATAATGAGCTTGAGAATACCGTCATTCCTCTGGAGGCTGGTGTTGATTTTAACGACAGCGAGTGAGTTTCTGAGGATCCAGATATCAAGTTGTGAATTTAGGCTAACCTGTCAGACATGTCTCCATGCTGTGAGCTTTTATGTTTTTTAACTATTCCCCATTTTCTTCTCTGGCCTGGTTTTATGCTTTATCTCATCTCCTGTCTTTTAATGCCTTTTCATCTGTTTCCCTGCCTCTCATTCTCTCTTAAACATATTCTTTTCAGAAAATGTTATTTACATGATTAAAACTCATATTTATCTTTTATGCATGAGTACACAGTAGTTATTGATGATTTTTTCCAACTTTGCTGGCACACATTTTGCTTTTCATAATGTGCAAAACCACACAACTCTGACATTACTATTGTCTCTCTGTGTCTCCAGTTTTACGTAATTGAATACGCTGCATGCGACGCCACATTAAATGAGATAGTGACGCTGGAGCGGTTACGGCCTGTCAACCCGAATAAACCAGCCACCAAAACCACCTTCATCAAGATCAGACTAGATGTACCGGAGGATCTACGGCAGATGTGAGTTTGAAACACAAACACTTTAATGTCAAGCAAACACATGTCAGGGCATGTAAGTAACTTTTTGGTTGGATACATTACAACAGGTTTTATGCTAAGAAATTGGCAGGATTGGTCTAAGGGAAAAGTTAAGTAACTTGAATAATAAAAAGACTTTAAATCTTTACCTTAAAGTGATGATATTATTAGTGGACAGACAATAATCACGGTTGCACCAAGAGCTAATACTCTGTACTTACTGTGCAAGTTGAAAGTAAAGTGCAAAAACAAGAAATGGGCAGTAGAAAAAAAAGAAAATTTGAAACATTCCCATTTCAAGAGCCTCTCAGTTTGAAAGCACTTATGCTTCTGCACTAGCTGCTGAGCCACGATCGCGTTAAATGGCAGATTTTTAGCCAAGGCCATCTTGCAAGGTTGGATTTAACAAAGGCCTTTAGCCAAGGTGACAGCAGAGTGCCGCTCATATGAGTCCAAAAAGCCCAGAAATGGGTCAGCGTATTAGCACTTCCAGTTTCCTCGTCTCAAAGTCAATAGGTTTGTTGAATGGATTTTTGGTTAGTGGCCTGAAATAAGGTCACGTCATCTTCACATCACTTAGTGGTGTTGATATGAAGTCATGTGACTGGGGTAGTTCGTTTATAGCAGAACATTAACTTTTGACCTCTTGCGACTGCGTGTATGCTTCACAAATCATAAAAGTGGCGTTAATTTGTGAAGATTATCTAACAATCCATAATCCAGTGGAAAGATCCCAGTGGCTTTTTGTCGAGGAAACCAGAGCAATGCTAACTTTCATGTTGCCCTACAAAAAATACGTCATCCCTGCAGCACTCGGTTGTCTCCGTGGATCAGTACCTTGTCAGAAGGATACAACTTTTTAACAGCTGATGTGTAGCTGAAACTGTTAGAGGAATGCAGCGTCAGGGTATGGCACAGTGCCAGCAGAGCAGCAGTGGTAATGGCAGCAATTTAAGGTGTGAGCCACATTCTTATAGGTTTTTATTATCATGAAAACCCTGTAAATGTAAGAATCAAACTCTTACAGGCCTTTAAGAAATGGCTGTGATCAAGCTACACATGCTCCAGTTGGTTTGTTGAGTAGTTTTCTCTTTTTCATTTATATCTATTAGTGTGTTATTCATTATGTTATGTGGCTTGTGTTACATTTATATCTTCTTTCTCTTTTTTTTAGGTATATTTACATTTCTTTCAGAATTGTATTACTTGTTAATTACTACTGTGTGTGCCTCTGTAATTGCCCCTCAAGGAAAAATGAAGATATTTGAGTTAAATTGAATTATTCTTATATAAATCTACGATGAATTGTAGCTATGTGCCAGCAAATCCCTCAATAATTAGTAGTAATTACTGAATTATTCAGGGGCATAAATTAATATGACTTTAATATGACAATTATTTGTGTGGCTCTGTGTTGACAGGTGCTCCAAGGAATCGGCACACAAAGACTTTAAAAAGGCTGTGGGAGCGTTCAGCGTCACCTACGACTCAGAGAAAAAGCAGCTGGTCATTTTGGTTCGTTAAACCTTTTTTTTTTTAACTTGTATACACATAATCTTATTCTTTATTCCTTAAAAATCATCACGTCATTTTGTAGTTAAAAGAACAATAAGTCAGATCCTTTGTGTGAATGATGCTTTGATTGTTCTCTCAGTCGGTGAATGAGGTCACAACGAAGAGGGCCAACATGATGAGCGACATGCACTTCAGGAGCCTCCGCACCAAACTGTCTCTCATGCAGAGGAACGAAGAGGCCAGCAGACAACTGGAGGTACACGCATACAAAACAGCTTATGCACAACTGCCGCTTCAAATGTTTGCGTGTCCTTGTGTGGATGTGTATAATTTGATCATTTTGCAGTTAAAAGTGATTATAGCTTTATTAAAGGATTACCCATCAGGAATCACTGAAATCCTACTCACTCTGTTGTGGCAGTGATGATGTTTTTGCTCATGTGTTTGTTTGTTTTTCCCTCGTTTTGTCTCTGCAGAGTTCGAGGCAGCTGGCGTCACGGTTTCACGAACAGTTTGCAGTCCGGGATGACCTCATGGGTTTGGCCATCGGGACTCACGGGGCCAACATTCAGCAAGCGCGTAAAGTCCCTGGAGTCACCAACATAGACCTGGACGAGGAGACGTGCACTTTTCACATATACGGAGAGGTAGGATGAATATTTTCACCTTGTTCCTGGATTTATTAGCACAGACCTGAGTGTGGAAAACTTTACCTTCCATGTGTACTGTATGGTCTGGAAAAAATGGAGTGCCATAAGAAAGAATAAATCTGTTACAGGAAATAGATCTGAGGAATTATGAAATCTAAGAAAATAGATGTGGAAATAAAAAGAAAAGCATTATAAGCATTTCCATTTATTTGTTCATTATTTCTGTATATATTTATTCATTTTTTTGTATATGGATTACTCTGTTTCTGTATATTTTTGCATTTCTTAAAAGTTATTTTATATATTTTCATTTGTTTATTTCTGTCACTTACTTTTCCTTTTTCTTTTCCTGATTCCCTTTGCTTTTGCGTTTGCTGAGAAAAGCAAATAATAGTATGAATAAAAATATATACAGAAATAAATTCTTAAAGATATTTATACTTTAATTTATCTTTACATTTCTTTTTATATGTCTGTCTCTGTATTTGTATTTACTTATTTATTTATTCTTATTTATATTTCCACATTTATTTTCTTGATTTGTAACAGATTTATTTTTCTATATGGCACTCCTCTGACTCCATACTTGTTATTTATGTTGAAGAGGTAAATGAGTTACAGTTGCTTTGCTTTGTTTGTCTTAGGATCAGGATGCTGTTCGCATTGCCAGGAGTTTCCTGGAATTCTCTGAAGATGTCATCAAAGTTCCCAGGAACTTAGTAGGTGAGAAAATCACTCTGCTGAGACAGTAAGATTATAAATGCAGTACCTTGAATTTATTTAAGAATTGGTCAGACTATTAAACTTCAAAGTCCTTGCAGACTGTGACTGACAGTGTTTCTGCCCTTATAGGGAAGGTGATCGGCAAAAACGGCAAACTGATCCAGGAAGTGGTTGATAAGTCCGGGGTGGTGCGGGTTCGTATTGAGCCTGAGAACGACAAGAAGCCCTCGGCTGCAGCAGCGGCAGCAGCAGACGAGGTCAGTAGAAACGAAAAGAGCAACATATCTGCCTACATGACAACACAGCAAAGAGCTAATGGTGAAAATGGTAATGGTGTACTGACATCATGATTTCAGTCATGAAAATATCTTTCCCTCTCTCACAGGGAATGGTGCCATTTGTATTTGTGGGGACCAAGGAGAGCATCTCCAATGCTACAGTACTGCTGGACTATCACCTCAACTACCTTAAGGTGTGTATAATAAACAGTAATATATTCTCTTTTACAACATTTCACTAATTTTGCTTTAACATGAGACAGTAATGTATTTATATGATAAAGAACTCTGAGTTCAGGTTTGTGGTTTGTCCCTTTGCTCTCTTTGTTTCAAACAAAGGATATGAGCAGTATATTTTGCAAACATTTTAAGAGCTTTTGTCTGTAATCACATTTAAATTTATGCAGAAATACTGAGTAACTTGAACAAAAAATGTTTTTCCAAAAAAACATAATACTGAATCATTTTAAATACAATATTCATAAAGGAATATTAATAACTCGGAGGTGCAAAGGGCTTCGTTTATTAGCTGTCTTTCAGAGAGTTAGATGAGGAGATTGTTATCACTCTCCGCCAGGAGACAGTGAGCTTAGCTTAGTAAAGCCTGATGCAGAAGGTGCACTGTGTTGTCTGGGTGCACTGGTTTAAACTGGAAGATCAGGGCATTACAAGTAGTTTAGTCTCACCATTAATTTTTAGTCTAAACTGGAATTTGGTGACCAAATTTATGATAACTTTATGTAAATCATATGCTGGCTTCCTCAAGGAGAGTATGTTTGCAAATGTAGGTGCTAGCCAGAGGAAAACAGGGATATAATGCGTCTAAATATGTGTAATGTAGCATGTAAATGCCTCATCCAGGGTTTTGATCACTGCCTGCTGTGTTTGCAAGTGTCTCTTCAACCCTAATTAGGCGTAATTAGTCAGTAAAACAAAAATTATGACGATAAACAATCCAGTGATGATCTATATGTTGAAGTGAAAGTGAAACTTTTAAATGAGTTGCATGCGTGATACATTTTTATCATTTAAACCTTCTGCCTTACTGGTAATCACAAAGAGAAACCAAATCCAGCTTAGTGACAAATGCAGCAGTGTGAAGACTGCCAGAAACAAAGTGGGTTCATCCTCAATCGCTGAGGCAACTCGGCTGGATTTGCTTTGATGCAGATGAACAGAAGCCAAGCTACAGTTAGAATCTTGCATAGAGGGAGTGAAATAATCAGGTTGCTCTGTGTACCATGTAGACATTATATCCTGAATATTGTGGCAGGATAGGCAGGATTAGGGTTCACCCTCGGAAGAATTTCAGCCAGCTGGTGTTTCAGGTTTAACAGGATGTTTTAATAGCTTCTCAGACGAGAGCATCGGACCATCTTTGCACTCACATCCTCTTAAATTTATTGTTATGAGCACTGGTGCATCCATATTAAACAAGAATGAAGTGGAACAGTTATTTTTTTGAGGAGATGACATTAATTAATTTCTTTTCAAACATAAAACATTTAACTTTAATCATACAGTATGTGAAGACGCAAGGGCAAACCTACTTAACTAGGAGATTTCAAAATAATATTGAAATTTAAGATATACTTGGGAACTTAACAAAGTCAGGGGATGTCTTGTGCTTCATTAAAGCATTTTGTTCACAACCTAGGACAAGAGGCTTTTCAATGGATGGTTAAAAAACTGCCCAGAACATCGCTGGTGCTCATCTGCCTGTAAACATACTCATTTCACGTTCTCAAAATTGTAAATGTCCGCAGGAGGTGGATCAGCTTCGCCTGGAGCGCCTTCAGATCGACGAGCAGCTGAGACAGATAGGAGGCGGGGGCGGAGGAGGAGGGACAGGGCCCCGAAACCTCAAAGACAAAACCTACGTGTTCGACAACGGCATGGGGCTGGGGATGGGGAGGGGAGCCGGAGGGGGCGGAGGAGGAGGGAAGCCCTACGCAGGAGGGGGAGGAAGAGGTGGCAGAGGGCGGAGAGGAGGAGGTGCAGCGTTCGCCTCAGGTATGACACAGCGACTACATCTTGATAAACAACAAGTGAATTATTCAAACGTGTTGAAATCAATTCATAGCTTCTTTATCAAATACTGTTTGTCAGAGACCCTCAATGGTTGTCCACACCACTACCTGCAAATATTAAACACACACAGCACAACTATAAACCTGCAGTCCAGACTAAAGTGCCATCCACACCAACAAAGATTAATTTAACATGAGGTTAGCTTTAATCAGAGAATTATTCATTTTCAGCTGTCTCAAACATTTACTAGCTAGCTAAAAAGTTAACAAAATGTTATATTGTTTGTTTGCTTACTAAAAATTTGATAAAATGTTTGAAGTTTAAAGTAAATTAGTTTTGGTGCAAGAGAATTAAATTTAATCTCCATTTAGAGTTAAAACTAAACTGAGGTTTAAGGAGAAGTTTTAATTTAATCTTTTTTAATTTCAAGAAAGTTTGTTGCAACATACTTAAAAGTTAAACCATGATGGTGCAACCCAGCCTTAATGATCTGAAGCTTGAATAGAAATAATCGTCTGAAGTGCTCTGAATGTAAGTGCTTCATCAGTTTGGATGTGAAAGGCACAATGACAAAGCAAAAGAGTTGATTCTCTGACTTAGATGGAGGTTATTTTCAGCCATGTTTGATGAGACATAATTACTTCACCTTTTGTGCACAGTGGCCCAGTTTCAGGGTAACATAAGTGTTTGGATTTCTAATATTTCAATGGAAATGAGATGAAACATCAGCTAATACAAGGCTGTAAGCAGTGAATGGCGAGTCTCCTCCTCTGGCAGAGACTTTATTATAAAACAAAACAATTAATCAGTGCCTAATGATGTTTGACTTGTGTCATCCGCCCCCCCAAGGCACCAACTCAGAGGCATCCAACGCTTCGGAGACAGAGTCGGACCACAGAGACGAGCTCAGCGATTGGTCGCTGGCCCCCACAGAGGAGCTGATGACAGGAGGCGGGACGCTGCCCCGACGGACAGACGGAAGGAAGAGAGCAGGCGGAGGAGGGCCGCGGGGACGAGGGGGGAGAGGAAGAGGAGGGGGTGGTTATAAAGGTAGGCCATAATTATCATCTTGAGTCATTCAGGATTGTCCTCAGCAGGTATATTTTGGGAATTTATAGGGAGAAGAGTCAAATATTTACAGTTGAAAAGCCTGATAAACTTTTTCTCTGTCAGTTCCTGTATTCTTTCTACTATTTGATTGAAGATTAAGCTAAATTTGAAGGTAATGAATGGAGATGATCTTTATTCAAGTTAGGAGAAAGAAGTGTGTGTGTATTGAATTGAATTGAAAAACAATTGATTTGTTATTCATCAAATTACAGCCTGAAGAATGAAAAATGAATTTAATGAATCAAACAATGAGTTCCCTGCTAGTTCATTCTCATTGAGTGTTTGCTTTTCAAGGAAATCCACATTTATATATATAAAAAAAGAATTTCCCCATACATAAATCTAATTATGGCATGATTTTAGTGGCTAACTTCCCGCTTTAGACTGCAGGGGTTTGTGAAGTTTCTGGCAACATGGCAGTGAGCCAGTGGTTCTGGATTTCACAGGTTTGGCTTTTATCATCCCATGAGGTGATGGGAATGGCAGCGGTACATATAAACTGAGACTTTTTCTGTCCTGATTCAGGTGACGACATGCAGTGGAGTGAGCCGAGACCTCGTCATATCAGAGACCCCAAGACAAGAGCGCAGGAAGACACTCTACAGGTAACACAACACACCCACACCTGCCCCTAAAATGATATTGTCTGCTGTGTTTTAGTCTTTCTACTACCAAGTACACAGAGTCGCCTGTTTTTACTCTTTATTTTATTATTGGAAGCAAATGATTTCAACACCCACAGACATCTTTTTTTCTAATCTGGACCTGTTTTTATTGAGTGTCTCAGAGGGGGAAATAAGTCCAAACTGGCCAGTGACAAGTACTGAATTTGGTCCTACTTTAAGATCTAGGAATAAATGCATGTAATCAATTTTCTTCACCAAGAAAATGAGTCATGTGTTAATATTTAGGATGAATCCAGAGCAGATGGCCGAGAGATGACCTGTAACGCTTGACGACAATGAGCTTAATAAAAGAAACCATTCTGACCAAAACTGATTGCCGTTGTGCAACTTAAAGAAGACAACACATGTCATCTCTGCAGAAACTTCTCAGCAACAACCATTTATTCCTGCAGTAATTAATCAGACTTGGCTCCTGCAGCGCCTCCAGTATTGTGGCACAGACTAACACTTTGATTTGGACACAGTCACGTTCCCCTGCATGAACAACACATTGATGATAAAGGACATCCATAAAGCTGCAGCTGTGATGGCATTTTTTTTCCCCAAGCCAAATGCTTGTACTGTTGATATTTTTAAGTATTTGCACTTAAATTATTTATTGAAAAGTATGATATTAGAGAAGTTCATATTGTGATGTTGGAAATGAATTCAAGAGTGTTTAAAATTACATCAAGGATTTTCCCAACCCGTAAGGGCACATAAGTTGACAGGGTGTAGTTGAAAAGGGATTAGGACAATAATACTTCAGATTGAGGTGCTTGGATAGCTCAGTTGGTAGAGCGTGCGCCTCATGTACAGAGGCTGTGAGTCCTCCACAGAGGCTGTGAGTTCACACAGCACATGCTTAAAAAGAAAATACTTAGTCTGTTGCTCCTGTTATTTCCCTCTTCCAAAGCAGTGGTGAAAACTATCTGGAGCAAATACCATGAGTTGAGTTTTCATTTAAGCAAAGTTAATGCAGGTGTGTCAACTGTATGCCAAATTAAACAGAGCGCACAAGGCCGAATGGCCTCCAAAGTTTCCATATGACCAGTTGCTGACCGCCAAACTGAATGTGGTGCGGTGCTCCCTCCATATAAAATGCACCGGGTTACATCACTTCCAGCAAACTTCACGGGGAATAATGAGGATAAAACAGTCTTGTTGATCTGGTTTCGCGCAGCTAAAAACATTCAGCAGACACGATGTCTAGAAGGGTTTAAAAATGCCCCAATTCATCAGTGATCATGCTGTTGATCATATTTTGTATCAGAGTACTCGACTGTACTTGTTTCATTTCTCTCACAGATCCGTGTGGACGGTAACAACGAGCGTAGCGTGCAGCACTCCTCAGGAGGGCGAGGCGGAGGAGGTGGAGGGCCGTCCTCATCCCAGGGTGGCGTCAATGCCGGCGGCGACGGCCCGTCCCGCCATCACCATCAGAGACCCATCAGAGACCGAGGGATGAAGAAGGACAAACAGGACGCTCCTCCGCTGGTGAATGGAGTGTCGTAGATACACCACTGGAGGACCTTCTCACCTAAACACACACACACAAACACACACAGGCAACTTGTCATAAACCATCTTAGAGTCTCTTTCGCTTTTTTTCTTTCTCTGTCTTTGTCAAACACATGAATACACATATTTCATCAGCATGGAAGAAGAGTTTACCGTAGTGAAGTGGTAGACCAGAGACAGTCTGGTATCTGCTGGTCTTTGAGTGTGCTAGTTTGAGTGGTTCTCGACTGGTCTGCTATCTCCTGTTTTTCTCTGGAGGGACACATGAAAAAAAAACAGCACTTTTTTTGGACTTAAGGAAAAGAAGAGGAGGTCATCTCTCACAGAGGCATTAACCCCCCAAACATCAAAGGCAAATAATTGTTTACTTGTGTCTTTTAAATCAACTCAATTGGGATTTTTTTTTTGTCCCCAGCTGCCTTGTTAGAACTTCCTCACATCGGAAAAAAGAAATGAGTCAAACAAATCAATGAAATCATTGGTTTATTGGAAACAAGGTGTTACAGAGGGCAGAAAGAAATATGTATCCACTCCATCCTCCTGCTACACACTTTAAACATGTGGTTACTATAGATGTTTATTTTAGAGATGACCTGACAGCTCTGGCTTCAGTGTTTCTCGCAGGATGAGAATTTATTTTTGTTGGTCTAAAGCTCCCAAATCCAACACTTGGGAGTTACCTGGAACACAGCATTGCATTTATAGTATAACTATCCAAAGTAGAGGAGTCATTTAGCATCTTTAAGGTGTATTTCCAGAACAACTTTAGAATTACAATAATATAATTCCAAAATACAAATATTTTTTGAAGTGGTAGATGTGTTCTGGGTGTCACATAACTTCTATATATGGGAAACGCAGAGTGTTCAGGCCGGGAGAAGATGTTTGTAAAGGGCACTTAAGTTTTCTTTTCTTTCTTTTTGGATAATAATTTGAACCCTGACCATCATTGTTGACACTTAAGCAAATCAAATCTGCCTCGTAAAAGTGGAGAGAAGTTCAATGTGTCCATGTGTCAGGATGAAATCCCAACAGGAATGCATGGGCAATGAAATTGCCAACAAATTCTTATCTCATCATTGAAGTCATCTGTGTTTTGTTTCCTGTTGCCAAGACGATGTAAAATTCCTTCAGTCTCTCTGACTGTCAGACCAAGCATGAATTCAACAGCCTATTAGACGTACCAGAGGGGAGACATAAATCTGAGGCACTCTGATGCACATAAACTGTTAAAAAGCCTTTACAGAAGCAAAGATACTAACTCTTAAGTCTTTAACAGGGTACAAAATGTCATGCACTGCTGTTCTAGTTCAAATGAATTACCTGTCATGTGGCCCACGCTACTGAAGTGTTCAGTCCATTCAGTCCACACCGACTCCAAACTCCATTCAGCCGTCTTTGTGCTCAGAACCAGCTGTCTGTCAGCAGCAGCTCCTCAGGGGCTGAGACGAGGCAGCAACTGCTTCTCACCAGGCTGATGTCAAAAATTTACTATACAAAGATTTTTAAGGAGGCTGCACAAGGGTTATACAGGAAGAAAACAGCATTGCTATTATCTTATTTCCCTGCACAAGCGCTGAAGGTCCACAGTAGCTGTGTTTCCATCAACTTATTTTTATACTAATTTTGTAGTAGCGCATTAGAAAAAGTTGATGGAGACAGCAAAATTAAAAAAAAACAGTCAGTTTCGCAAAAAGGTTTTTACGCTCGCTTGAGGTGGTTTTTGCGTTTTACTAAAAAGAATTAATGCATCTAATGGGAGATAGAAACAAAATTTTCTGACATGCCAAACCTTCAAATCACATGACTGACCAGCTGTTTCTGCAGTCAACATCGCCTGAACCATAAAAGAGAAATTGCAGCTTGCATAATAGAAATGAAATCTGGAAGACCTTCCTCCATTTTTTGCTTGTAGGTGGCTAGGCAACTGGTTTTGTTTCTTCTTTTTCTTCTTTGAGGTTTATTGGTGGGTGACAGACAACTGTTTTGTTTGCAGTTCCCAACCACTTCTTCTACTGTTTATTAACATAGCCTATACTGCCAACTTATGATGAGACTACACTTTGCGTAACTTAGTTTGTTCGCTCCAAATCAGTTCACGGAAAAAGCACCTAATTTGTATTTTCTTTTTTGTGAGATTTCAAAAAATTTGCCTCAAATTTGCGTGACAGTTAGATAGAAACAATTGTAGTGAAACTGGAATTCTTGATTAATCATTACAGATACTGATAATAACTTCAGAACGTTGTGTGAACAGCTGTTGGTGAAGATTATGCTTCATTGGGGGCTTTAGGGGGGGAAAATGGACTTAAAGGGTAAAACAAAAAAATTGCAGCTCCTGGGGATGGAGTGTCTCGGATTGACACTGTCTTTGTGGATTGGCTTTGACACAAAGCCACATAAAAAAAAAACTAGACACTTGCAGCAGCTGCACATGCAGATACTCAACAAAAATGTTGCAGTGACTAAAGGATTATAAATCCAACATAGATTTCCCAGAAACACAGGTAAAACCTGTATTTTCACGATCCTGTACAGTCATTACAAAATGAATGGACGCCTGACTCATGACTGCAACCTTTGTTGCAGTCGTGAATAAAATCTTCCAGAGAGTCCCAGCAGATACTGTCACATTTCCTCAGTGGTTTCCAGCATCTCTGGACCTCTGTGTTTTATACAGAAAGGTTCTATTTTCCCAGTCCTCATTAATCTCACTGGTAAAGATCTGTCGACAGGAATCCACTGATGAGAGCCTTTTAAACCTCGACAGTGGGATCTTTCACAGAGAGGACTTAAGACTGTTAGCTAGTTTTGCTTTGGTTAGTTCCACTTTCTTGCATTTAACAGAACATTCTTGGACGGACGCCAGTTCAGTTAGTTCAGTAACTTTTTCTCTCAGAAAAAACAAACTCCTGTCACATGTCCACGTGAGCTTTTCTTTAATTTATGAAAAACTTTGTATTTAACCTTTTGTTTTGCAATTAGAAGACTTGTTACTGTAGAAGAAACATTTTATTGAGCTAAACCTTGACAAAATAAAAATTTGGTTTAATTCTTCCTGGTTTTCCCACTTATTCTGGCCCCTCATACCAAAACATTTTGTGTACTGATTTTATTTTGTTATTCTCTGTTAGGTGCATTTTTGTAAATGGTAGCGCAGAGCACAGTGTCTGACTTCTAATCTTAATCCCAACAGATTTTCTGTCACTAACACCAAATTGTAGTCTTCTTGAAACTACAACATCAGGTATCGCTCCACGACCGTGCAGTGCACCTTTTGCATGCATGATCTGAATTGTGCAGTGCTCTACGTTTTGCTTTTAAATTGTGTGACAGTGCATGCCACCTGACTAAGAAAACACTCCAGAGCCCGAGTATAAAGTCAGGTCTAATGAAGCAAGATTTTCATCTTCAGGTCCAGCCTCCTTCGTGAAATCTCCTCTGGATTAAGAACAGAGTTCACCACAGTCGTGGAGCTTCGGTCTGTCAGTTTTCTGCCACTCCTCTCGGTCATAATGAGGCTTTTTTTTTTTTTTATCTTTGTGCCTTGGATTTATGCTCCCCCATTTCTGTGAACCTGGCCCGTTCTAAAAGCACCTGACTCCTCCGAATAGATCAAAGCTTTTTATACTGTCTGTTTAAACCCATCTGTTTTTTTTTTTTCATTCATGGCTGTTTCTTGTACGGGTGACTCTGTGACCCTTTATGCATTGTTTGAATTCTTTAGGGGAGGCACAATGGTGCGAGGCGACTTCTACCGTTTCTGGTGATTCTTTTAATCCCAGAACAGGTCCAGTCTTCTGTCATTGCTCCAAACATTATCCGCCTCGTGCTGCAGCTGTGACACGCCGACAGACAAAAAGACGGCACAAAAAGAGGACTAGACAGTCGTTTCATCAAAGTAACTTTGTCTGAACAATGCAGGTTTCCAGACATCAAAGAAACATCCAAAACAAACAATATGTTTGCTTCAGGCTCTCATCTAACTCAGAGAGTTACTGACTTCATAAATCCTCTGCATGGAAATATACTTTGTGGCATCATCATCAAAATAAATTGAGTACAATTTAGGTGGCATGAAGGCCTTTTAGAGATCATATACATTCTCAGTTGTCCCAAATTGTATCTTAAAATCAAACTGACTGCAGTAACTTAGATAAACTAGAAAGTATTTGTAGATTAATGGTTGAGGGGAGATTGATAATAGCATTTGTTTGAAAAATAATAATAATAAAACTGTTGAAATGTGAGAAAGTCACTGTAAAACAAAAAAAGCAAAGCAAAAAAAAAGTTTTTTGAGGTTTCTCTGTGCATTCATAGGCTTATAGGCATTTCATAGAAATACTTTATGTCACAATACTGTATCTCCTCACTCTAACACATCCAATATGATATTTGGACAGATTCGCTGTAATTTTCATTTTAAGTGTTGCTATGTCCAAATGTTCTGCGATCAAGTGCTTAACAGGTAAAATTAGCCCTTAAATTTAGCTTTTATTCTATTCTCTAGTGACATTTTTGAAATACGCAGCCTCAGTTAGATGACAAGATTGACCCTCACCTCTGGACAATGCAGCCAGACGATGCTTAGCTTAGCTAAAGACTGAAAACGGGAAAATGGCGAGCCTTGCTTTTTCTAAAATCTGCCTAGCAGGACCTCCAAAGTTTTGCTGTCGTTATATCTCATACTTTACTCAGCCTCGTGGAGACGAGATACTGTCCGGTGCGCTCTCAGAGCAGAAATTCCCCTATGAAGGATGTTTTTCTGCTTGTGGCTGCTTTTCTGTGTGCTTTTTGGTTGTTGATTACAACATAAACTTGGTACATTCCTGGTCAGCCCTTGTACGAATAACGGTTTGTGGTTTCCGGTGCTCAAGAACTTCCTGGCTAGCTGTTTTCCCCTTGTTCTGGTTTTTATGCTAAGCTAACTGAATGCTGGTTCTGGCATGGTACTTAACAGACAGACGTGAGAATGGTATCGATCTTGTTCTAATAGAGCTCCCCTTGTACGGCCAGTATAATGGATCGGGTGCTGGTCGGTCACAGGAACAGTGAAAGAAAAACAAAGTAAAGAAACAAGTGAGTAAGCACATTCCCAAAATGTTAACTGTTTCCTTAAAAAGTGCTTTCATTTGTAGGTTCCTCAGTGAGCATAGCATAAAATAACTTCACAGTAGGGACTCCATCTTCAACAGATGCCTCAAATCTTGTGGTAAAAGCAGAGCTGTTGAGATTTTCACATTATATGGGCTGACTTATCGTTTTGTCTCTCACAGCTGGGAAGTTTTGAATGATCAGAGAAACCTCACCATATTTTGTGTGACATGTGCCTTTTAATTGTGGCTAGTATCACAACCTAGACATGTAAATCAGGGATGATGAGACGTTCATAATGGACCAGACGTGTAAAGATGGCCACTTCCTGTCGTGACATCATTGATTCACTCCGGGTCGTCGCCGGCAGCGCCGAGTATTTCCGAGCTTCCTTCAAACTCAGAGAGCAGGTGTAAACTGTCCGGGCGGCCAGGAAAACCGCCTGCTTTAACCACCTGATCCTCTTTACACACTGAAGGTGTTGTATCCTTGTACAGTCGACAAACATGAGCCTGTAGCCGATGACCTGGTTCAACTGATCTGTGAGATGGATTCAGTTACTTCCGTAGTCCGGTGCATTTCATGACCTTGAGGGGCTACTTTGGCGCCTATGATTCTGTTCCAAAGTCAAAGAATTTTTTCCACGTAGACAAATGTTATAATGAGAAAATTAATTCCCCAAGTCTCTTTCTCGAGAAAAAAAAAAAAACTGAAATAATGAAATGAACTGAAAATATTTCAGAGGTTGAGCCAGGTCTTATCTTTTACCAGAGATCAGTGTACCTTTCTAGTCTTGCGATGCATGTACATCTTGATTATGGATTTTGGAGACTTTCTGTAGGTTCAGACACGTGTTAAAAGAAGACATACAGAAGTTTAGTTTTTTTCTTTCTGTTTTTTTTTTTTTAATCAGTGTTACTTTGTCTCATTTCTCCTTCTTGACCTGCTGGAGTAGCCAGTGATGAGTTACACTTTCTGACAACCATCATCTTGGAGTCACCGACACGTGAGGAACTTTTACCTTTAGAAAATGTCACAGAGAAACGGTTATGTAACATGAGTAATGATTCATGAAATAAGTCTTTTTTTTTTCTTTTGGAAGTTCATTTCTCTTTTTCAAAAGTATTACTGGTGTCAATTTCTCTCTCACTAATCTGTTAGGACCTTTGCTTTCACTTGCCGCTCACACTGCAGCCATGTTGCATTTTGCTCTGCAGTGAAAGTGAAAGTAACCTCTATATTGTCAATAGAGCATCAACAGTATGGAGTTGCTTTGTATTGTAAAAACGACAAAAAAACGAAATCGTGATGGGGAAAAAAGAAGGGAGGGTGGCATACTGTATATAATGATGTCATTATTTGTCTGAGAAAAGATTTGTACCATTGTTTCAAACGTGCACTTATCCTGATATTTTCTTTTTTTTCCTCTTTTTTTTTTTTTTTTTTGCTGTTTAATATCAGTTAAATGCTAGAGCTCTTGATAATAAACTTAATGATGTGTGAAAAAATAGTATCCTCTATAGCAGGGTGGAGCCGCACACAGCTGTCGTTAATAATGAAATGTCCATAGTGCTGCAGAACTTTGAAAAATAGCGTTACATTACAAATGGAGGGTGAGTTAGGTTTTTTTTTTTTTAATCTGACAGGGAAAATCCACCCTAAAACTGAATTAGTTAATGAAAATCCTCACACAAGAATTTGGGTAGATATGCTCACTGAAAGTCATTTACAAAGTTCAGGCACTGGCGTTGTACGTGATACATATGGACATACAAGAGTATTAGGGCCAAAAATGAAAGGATGCAGTTTTGTGTGTGTGTGCGTGTGTGTGTGTGTGTGTGTGTGTGTGTGTGTGTGTGTGTGTGTGTTTTCATTTTTAGACAGACTTTCAGTGTTCGTGTGAGGGCATGAGAAATAAATCAGAGGATTGCATTTTAAGAATGAAGTTAGTATGTTGAGAATAAAGTTTAAATATCATTTTGGCTTTAATTTGTATTTCAGATGGTGTTTTTAAATACCAGCCAACCTTAAATGGTGTTTCAACTTCATCCTCTTCATTTCAACTTTATTCTCAAAATGCAAAATGCTAAAAAAGAAAAAAAAAAATGCCTGGCACTAACACTGAAAGTCGACTTCATTCTTGACATTTCTTCTTTATTCTCAGCCTTTTAACTTTATTCCTTTATTTATTCTTGAAATGCAAAGAAACAAAGAAAAAAGAAATTCCCTCATGCCTGGCCCTAATAGTCTTTTGTAGAGATAAGTTTGGTTTTTTATTGTGACAGTAGTTTTAGTAGGAGTTTGGATTTATTTTCTGATTAGTATCAGTTGGCACAACAATCAGTGCCATCCAATATGTGCACTAAAGCTTGAAGTGATACTCTACCCAAATATATTATTAACTACATCTACAGTTATGGAGGCTCATAAAAGTAGATCGTCACATCTTTAATGTGGAACAGCGGTTATAATGGATTGTAATAATGTGTTTATAGAATTTCTAAACTTACTCCACTGTCCAAGCTGGATACTGTTAGAATACATGTAACTGACTGAAAACAGACTGCAGGGATTCAATTATTGCTGTCAAAAGTACATTTGTGACCTTGGAAACAGTAATTTGACCCACCGCCTTCCTTAAAAACAGAACAAAAACAAAAAAAGAACAAAAAAAAAACATCTAGACTCAAAGTCCCCTTACTAGCTTTTTGAGGGATTTCAACCAAATCTTCTCAGTCTTCCTCTGCAGTTGCTGTTGTAGACACCTGTTAGTCACACTGAGGGTCATGAGATTCAGCTAAAGTTCTGAAAAAAGTCAGGAAGATTTTGAGTTAGCATGTTTTCATCAGATTTGGCAGGAGTTTCATTTCAAGCTAAAAAAACCCCCTCCAAATTATCACTCATAGTTAAGGTTTATAAGGACTAGATGGACATTTTTGGAAATACGCTGGAGTTAGATGAGATAATTGATATCAATTCCATGTCTGTGTGCTAACAGCTACAGCCAGGAAGGAATTAGCTTATCTTACCATAAAGCCATAAAGTATTTTTGAAAACGTGTTTGTTTATTCCAGACACCAACAGAAATGTAAAAAGTTGTTACAGTTCTCGCACGCGTCCCTTGATGTTTTTACATTTCTATTTGTGTACAGATGAGATACAACTTGTTAATTATGGAATTTTCTGGGTGTAAGTAGGCACATTTTTTAATTTTTGACAGAGCCAAGCTAGCTGTTTCCACATGGTCTTTATGCTAAGCTAACCTAAGCTCAGTATGCACAGACATGGCAGCGGTGTCGATTTTGTCGTCAAACTCTGTATTCTCCAAAAACTCTTTTAACCTTGTAGAGAAAGCACATATTGGTCAACTTAAGTATCCTAACCTATAGAAACAATGTTTTATTGTGGATTTTCCCTTTAATTTTCATTCACCAGATTGATGGATAACGATGAGTGTTTTGTTTAGATTTCCTTAACATTTTATTATACTTTTCTTTTTGACTGGTGTAAAAAAATATTTAAGGTTAAACCAGTGCGGTGCTGGTGGTGAGACTTGTCTCCCCGTCGCCAGTTCCCCTTGAACTGACAAAACATGCAAGTTTGCTACATTTGTAAGGTTACAGACCTTGGGGCTACAGAAGTCTGTAAAGGTCCAACCTTCACATCAGCTCTGTTGTGTCACGCCAGAGACAATGAATTTCTTTGCATCTGTGGCTGTGCTTCAACCTGCTTGTTGGTGTATTTTATCGTGCCTCCGAACACCAGGTTAAGAGTGTATCTTAGACTTTCTAACTGCTGGAATTGAACCAACAAAAACAGTCTAATGGCTTTTTCATGCTTTGGTTTGATTTTTAGGGGCATTACTAACAAACCGTAATGCTAGGCCAAGGCTTGTACTATAGTGGACAATGTACATTTTTAAAAAAAAAATGATGAGGGAAGACTGGTGCATGCTGACCAGTTGGGGTCATGAAAGAATCTGTGCTAAGGAAGCATTTACACAATGGGGGATCTTAAGAGTCTCCTATAACTGACTGGTTATGACATCATTATCCAATCCTGCTGTTTTCCAGTGGCACGCCATGGAAACAACTAACATAAGATGCAGTCGAGATCACGGCAGAAAAAAACACAAATGTAGCCTTGGAAAATATTTCAGATGTGGTCACAGGGAAAACTGCGTGGGAAACATTTCCCTAGAAGTAGGTTTGTGAACCATTCGGGATCCCAAACCGAAGCGTGGATAAGGAGCAGCGTTCATGCATTTATTTACCACGATCAAGCTGTGCACTTTTTGACTCATGCTGGCAATTTTTAAGGTATCATATGGGCACTATGAAGAACACTGCTGACGACTGCTGACCAAGTTTTGCAGATTGTTCTTAAGATGCTACTTAGCTGCACTGTTTGTTGTTTTGGCATGGCATTGTCCTCAATGCAATCTTCTGTCTCCAGTACATTAGAACGGTACGATAACATGTAATCTGGCACTACACGAACACAAAAACTGTTTAATCCTTAAAAATGGGATTTTTTTTAGAGAAATGCTTCTTTAAAACAGCAGATTACTGTGAACTCACATGGAACTTTTCATGCTAAATTTGATGACCGGTACTAAATTCTTCGGAACAGGTGCTATGAGGTTGTTCTTATAAAACTTCTAGCTGATATCAGCAGATATTATGGAGTTTGACAGGTTTGGATTGGAGATATGCAGCTTCATACATATTAGATCTTTTCAGCATCATCACTGTAAACTAACTGTTCAAATAACTGACAGTGAAATTCATTTTGATTTTTACAGAAAACATGTTCCGGCAGCTGTTCACGTAATGAAAAGTTTCATGTCAGTTGACAGTGTTGATATTTTTAGGGTTCTCATGAAGTGTTTGTATGTTGAGGGTGTTTTCCAGCAAATTGCTTTTCTTGATATTCAGCTGTTCTGATTGTCTTGAAAGGTGTGCTGTTCTAATGTTCTGGTGTACAGAGTGTTTTTTTTTAACCCATGATCCAGTGGGTTTAATTTGCATTTGGCGTGAATGATGTTCAGTCTTTGTCACCTGCATTTGATGCTCAAATTTGAATACGGCATTGGTCGTGTGTATAGGGGTACCCAAGATTTGCAAACCTCAATGCTGTGGTTAAGATCTGGGTAGGTTTAAGGACAGAAAACACCTGGTTTGGGTTGGGGATAAATCCTGGCTTGGGTTAAAATTATCACACTTGCAAGAGCTTTCACGAGTCTGGGGTTCCCTTCTAGACATGACCTGAGGCATTAGACTGAATTAACTAATTGTTGCGCCTAAAGCTACAACACTGTGATGTGTTGTCTTGCAAATGTGATCAGGTTGGGAAAGTATAGACCCAACCTTGACCACAAATCTTGATTTTGACTCAACATCCCAGTGGAGATGCACTCTAAACAAGAACAATTACTGTATATATCAAATATACAACGATAATTCAGAAAGCACAAGAATTTGAACTGGGGAGTCCCAGTTCAGTTCAGAAACTTTCGATCCTTTTAACTGGAAAAGTTGTCTCACACGACCATTTTGCACCCCTTCTTCACTAAACCTTTGGTCCGGTTGGGGTTGCAACATGATCCACGTGGAACCAATGCAAGATAAGATGACCCAAAAATGTTCTTGTTGTTGCTCGCCAGTCCACAGCAGTCATTTATTTGCAGAATGTATATAACATCAACAAATACTAACTAGACTCTACTGTGGGGCTATTCAACAGTAGAGTGCCAGAAAGTGAAGACACGCAGAGAATCTGTAGATACTTAAACCAGGGTAGTCAAAAAAGCTGTAAACCTTGTGTGCACTTTTGGGCATTTTTTGTTTCCTTTTGTACATACTACTAGCATTTAAGCTGTTTGGGTTGACATGTCTGGTTATAGTGCAATATATTTTGTATGCAAGCAGTTTCAATAAATAAAGGTTGATCTTCCTCCGTGAGCTCTTGCTGATCTCTGCCTTTTATGAGTTAGTACAGCATTCCTATGAAAGCCCAGAATTCATGTTAAATATTGTTTTGATTCATCATTAGGCCCTGCAGTGGGTATCAGGCTGTTCCATCATAAATCTACTGGGCTCTCTGACAGATGACACCGTACTCTAAGCCTGAGCTAACTTACCCTTAAGATGCCTTAAAATTCTAGACTCACCCAAGCAAAGGGCAGAACTGAACCCTGCCTTATATTGTATCTGCTCAGGCTAAACTTTTTTATTACTGGCTCTACTGGCTTGATCTACAACTTCATGCCAGTGCCATGGCCCACTGAAGTGCCCAGCCACCATCACTGTATGTCTGCTTCCACTAGACTTACTAATAGTCATTAGTTAGCAATCCCATCAAAATGGGTGATTGCCAACCCAGTGCCCCCGATGTCCAAGACAATAAAGTGCCCTGTAGGATGCTCTTCCAGTGGACAAAACATGCTAAAGTGCCATCTAGGGTGCCCTTCCAGAGGATGAAGCATAATAAAATGCCTTCTAGAGTGCCCTTCCACTGAATGTGAATTTTTGGGTAGTACAATCAACCCAACATGTTGTGTCCAAAAAAAAGAAGAAGGACAACAAAACGTGTTGGGTTATTTATACCCAGCATGTTGGGTTGATTGTCTGACCCAACATGCTGGGTAAAAAAAAAAAACCTACCAGCTGCATGCTCTATTTTTTGCTGGATAAAAGTGACCCAATGCTGTTTTTTTTGTTTTTTGTTTTTTTTAATCTAGCATGTTAAAGCATAGTACAATCGGGGCGAAGTGGTTGGTGAACCCAAGTCAACTTAGTCTATCCACCTTTTTGAAATAAATGGTGTGAGTGTTTACCCAACTATTTTCAAAAAATTGCATCAATCTGTGAGGGGAAAGGGGCAAGTAATCTAGTTTCCTCACAGCTGACCTACCTCTGTATTTACTACTACACACCTGAGTACAAGTAACTCAACAAAATTAACCCAACAATGTTTTCTGACCCTGCATGCTGGAAAAACTAATCCAGATGTTGTGCCCTCTAGGGTGGCCTTGCAGTGGACAAAACATGATCAAATCATGAATTTCTGCATTCTGGTGCCCACATACAATTGGTGCCTTTATTTATTTATTTTTTTACCTCAGCCCCTGAGACAGGTTGAGTCTATCACTGGCAGGTCTATATGATCAGCAGGTGGGCAGCATCTCAATAACTGGTGTTGGGCCCTTAACACAGAGTCAATAATGTTCCAGCATCCCAGAACCCCCTCCCCACCTTTTAACCTGCACCCACACACTCAGCACAAACCCACAAACAAAATGTCGAAAGTTTAAGTTAAAGAGAGGATCCTTCCTTCTTTCCTCATCAGTGCAATAACGTATAACATATGCTATAAAAGTGCTCGCACTTGTTTGAGAAGTAAACAAACATTAATTCCAAGGATAGTTAAGTATAAGGATAGTTAATTCTGAAGGATAGTGTCAAACTAATTTCCATTTAAAATGTCTATTGTTTTGAAATACTATAAAGGTGATAATTCTCTGTTAGAGGCACCTTTCTCATTACACAGTCAATTGATCCATTGTTCATATAAGAATATTGATTGCCCTAGTTGCTCTTGAACACCGCAGCGAGTATTTGTTGGAGCAGAGAGTCGTTTTGGGAAATAGACGAAGACATAAAAAGGGATGTCAAAGCTGCCTTGCTTCAAACATGGCTATTATAGCCAACCATTCTGTGACTTGAGATTTTGTTGTGGCACCTGGGGTGGACAGTTGGTCCTAATTCAAGGACACACCTCTGCTCTGCTCATCACAGCTCTGTATGATAAAGCATTAAGGCCTTGAATAGGATCAGCATGTTTGGTCCATTAGTGAGATGACCGTGAGGATGCTCAGGATAAAAGACCGGGCTATTACACAAGGTTCCCTTGTGGGGCAACTGAGCACAGTGACAATCAAGAGCCAAGGCCAAACTGCTCTGCTCCCATATTACTTCTGCAAATGGACACTAAAAAACTCTTGAAATCATAAACACAAATTGAGTGGGTAGGATAAACATACTAAATGATGATAATAGGCAAAATAAAGTGCCTGTATACAAATTAAGTATTGCACACCACAAAAAAGCCTAAAAGCTGCACAGGGAAACTTCTGCTTAGCAGTTAGGAGAATTCAGATATAATATCAGCCAAAATTAATGTAGTTTAGAGAACAGAAAGATTTCAGTGAGATATGTTTGTGCCCTTTTCTAATAGCATTTCTTATACTCTCATAATTTATTAAGAAAAAAAAAAAGATTTGAGGAAAGAGAGCTTCATGTTCCAAGGTTTGTGAGAAAAATGTTCATCTAACTAGCTGATCTACAGAAGCTGAGACAGGCCATGCTTGCGGTTATCTTAAGATTAGGAGTAATTTATTTATTATATTGAGATAACAAAACCTTTTTTTTCAGGATAATAAAATAACTAATTTGTCATCTTTAGATAGTGGCACTGAAAGCCCAACGACTACAATTGTTGTTTTAAAAGTGTGCCATAAATCAATTAATTTCCCCTAATTTCCTAAATCAATCAGCATTAATTAGCTCTTAATTCCCAGCAAGCCAACATTTAATTTCCCAGATCCACTTTGTTTGAACAATCCAACAGGTGATCAACAACATCCCGGTCAAAAATCACAGACAAAGACGCAACAACTTCCAACTTCATTCAACATTTAATGTTACACAAAGAACAGAAGGTCGAGGCTAATATTAACATAGTTAACAAGCTAATGCTTAGCTAATATTAGCTTAACAGCTAAGTAACTTTGTAAATAAAAAAGACTGTATGTTTGTGAAGAGACTCAGTCAGCCAGGTCATGGTAGCTCTAGGAGCTATAGCAACTGGACTTTCTTGAGGTTCTTGACGATGTTTCACCTCTCAAAGGCTTCTTCAGTTCTAAGTGTGTGTGTGTGTGGGGGGGGGGGGGGTTCCAGGCATTTAACCTCTTTTGGGGTCATGAACACTTTACCTCAGCAAGATACCTCTCGAGGTGTAAATGACTTCACAAGAGGTTAAATGCCTGGAACTCCCCATTAGTCAGAATTTAAGAAACCTTTTGGATGAGAGGTGAAATGTCTTCAGGAATCTCAAGCAAGTCTAGTTGCCTCTTTAAAGCTACTAGAGACAATTAGGGCTGGGTAAAGTTTAAAATATTACAATACCAGTATGAAAACCAGTACCCTTAAAGTGATACCTTTCCTTTGTTTTAGAGGCATCTCAGCACGCTGAACTGCCAAATCCATCAAATTCACCATGTTTGACTTCACCACCACAGGCTGTATATACTATAGCTGCTAGCTGTAGCTACAGTAGTGGGCTAATCACACACTTAAATCAAAGCACACCTGCAATGATTAGCTGTATGCAAAACCATATTTTTCTAGATCTGGGAACAAAAATGATTGAATGTAGGTGTTGTTTGACTGGAGAAGTTTCCATACTGCTTGGTATACTGGGTTATTTCAATCAATACCCAGTCCTAGAGACAATGAAGTTGCTACTCGCTGTTATATTATGCAGACTTATTTAGGACTTGGGACTTGACTTGGGACTTGTCAGTCTTGACTTAGGGCTTTACTTGAGACTTGAGTGCAAAGACTTGAGACTTGTTTGTGATTTGGAAAACAATTACTTGGTCCCACCTCTGTAACAGCTTCTACAAATGAGTCTTTTGCCTCAGAATGAACTACAGAGTTCAAATTCTTGCAAGTTCTCTGGCCTGAGTCGCACAGCTGGCGTCCTGTGGAGCTGCACAAAAGAGAGGCAGACACTGACGGTGAGGCTAGAGATAAAGAGCAGGGAGAGTAGAGGTTAATTAAGAGATTTTTCCAAATCTGTTCTGAAAAATAAGTCTCCACTAGCAGTTTTTCATCATGTAATACTCAAATTTGGCCACATGGGGGAGCTGTGGTACTGTGCTGACTCACTGCTGCTTCCCGTTCCAGAGGGTGAGGGGAGCGAGGAGTGAGAGAAAGCCTGGGCACATATTGAAAATTCATGACACGCACTTCTCAACTTCTGCAAGATACACAGCAAGTATAATGAGCTCAAATCTGAGAACTTCCTGACTATTTTATCAGTTTGTATTTCTTTTGGGTTCTGAGTCTGTGTGTGAAACTCTAACTCTCTGTGTCATCATTTAAATATAAATGACTGGCACAGCTGTGGCTTTAACAATATACTGCAAGAGACACTAATGAAGAAAATGGAGAACCTCTAAACAAACAGCCACTCCGGTCACGGTGAAGAAGACTGTGTAATGAGCTGGGATTGAAGCTCTCTGTGTATTTGCCCTTAATTATATTTTATCTTAATGTCTTTATCTTTTTTAGTCATCTAACTCTCCATCAGCTCGTCCCACAATTGCTTTTTTAAATTCTGCCGTATCTCTCTGTATCCTTCCCACTCCCTCTCTCCAGTCATTCTCTGTCTCTCAGTGTCTGACCTAGTTTTGGACAGCCTTTCTTACACACACACACACACACACATAAAACCCAGACACACACACACACACAAAACCAATGTTCCCGCAGGTGCTTAAAATCCTTGAAAATTGGTTGAATTTCGATGTGGTGTTTTTAAGGTCCGGAGATGTCTGGAATTTTGATTTGTGAGGTTGAAATGGCTGGAATTGATCAAGGTCATGAAACAGCACTTTCAGACAATATTGCTTATGGCTGGCAGAGTTTTATTCCCATCATGCACTCTGGTTAACTCTCTCCTCTTCTCCTCCTCCTCCTCTCTCCTCTCCTCTTCTCTTCTCCTCGTCTGAGGCTGCTGTTTGTACTTGCGGTAGTGTGATGCAGAGCAGTGCTGGCATGTTGCCCCAGACCAGACCAAAATACCCACGCAACCATGCACACACACACACACACACACACACACACACACACACAGCAACACACCATCCAAAACAAAGACACAAGCACACACACACACATACAGCCCGCAGTGTATCTTCAAACATTACTTCCGATACATTTGGACTTCTCGCGTTCTCCCATCACGGGTAAAAACATGCGGGCTCCTGCGTAGGAGGCCTCTTTAAAGGAGAGGACAGTGATGTCACAAAGGAACCACAGTTACAGCTACAGCACATGCTGAGTGAGAAGTTTCAACCATCTGGTCAATCATTATTCATAGCGAGGCGTAAACAGTAAAACGTGCTGCTGGGCATGTGTTGCAGCAAGTGGATGATGGAGAGTGAGGATGGTGGGCTGCTAAACTGTTATTAACACGCTGCCTCTGCCTTGCATGATCTCAAACAAAGGTGAAGTGGTCGGATAAAGATACAAAAGAGGGTGACGAGTGCCGCTGGTGAGGGGTTCAAAGCGTAAGATTATTTCACTGAAGCTGCACGACTTAACTGGTGTGAAAACTCAGGAGTCACTGCTTTATAAACAGACAGAAAAGGGAAAATGTAGTAATATTTTGTTTGAAGGGGTGTGCGTAGGACTGTCATAACCATGCCATGACACCTTTCATGAACAGTCTTTGTGAATGTTTAAGAATGTAGTCATTAAGTGACATTTGGTCAAATCTTGTTTGAGATGTCTTTGTTATGACAACCTGACATTCATCAGCCAATAACATCTTTGTTATGACAACCTGACATTAATCAGCTAATAACATCTTTTTTATGACAACCTGACATTAATCAGCCAATAACATCTTTGTTATGACAACTTGGCATTATTAAAGAAACTGTTTAGTTCAATGATATCATACTGTCATATGTGGTTGTTATGTCATCTCAAGTGTCATATGGTCAATTATGTCATTTTTTTAATGCAGTGCCGACATTGTTTGAGATGTCTTTGTTATGACAACTTGACATTAACCAAAACAAAAAATGTCTTTGCCATGACAACCATCTTATGTGGCTGTCATAAGTGTTATTTGGTCATTCATGTATTTTTTTTTAATACAAAGTTGACATTGTTTGAGATGTCTTTGTTATGACAACTTGACATGGGGGGTTAGCAGTTAGCTAGTTTACTTGTTGCTAATGTAGGCCATCTGCTGTTACCTGTAGCTGCAATTTTAGCTAGTTAGCTTGGTGTCATAATGAAATAACTGACCAAATGACAATGACAACAGTCATAAACATTCATAAAAACTCCTGCATGTTCATGGCAGTCTTATGCACACCCTTTCAGATGAAGTGCTGCTGATAGAGTTCACTTGCTGCTGTTCAGGAGGCCAGAGTTTGGGAGATACAGAGGAGCAGCTGTTTGGACATCCACTCCTATATTTAGGCCAGGTGCAGGGAAGCAGATTCAGTGACGGGAAAAGCAGAGAGTAACCACACACTGGATTATAGCTCCTCCTGAACTTTATTGGACTGAACAGACAGCGTTTGACACTGGCCAGCTGGAACTAAACTGGTTCGCACTCAGTGTCACTCAGGGTCAATCCAGAAGCGCAACAAGCACAAACGTTTCAGCTGATGTCACTCTCACAGCTCAGCCTACATGTGCACACAGAGAGCAGATTACAAGTAAAAAATGTGACAGTACACGAGACTTAAGGACGTAAACAAACAGCGTAAACTATCAGTATTAATTTGTGCAAACCAGTCTACACACTGCAGATTTTGCTGGTTTAAACACACCAGAATCAGAGCAGTGATCCTTCACTTAAAATGACAAAACATGACACTGGGCAGGTGTGTATGCAGTCATAAATATTGATTACATCATGCTGGTGTCATTGTGTGTGTGACACAAAGACATATAATCAAAATTCTATCACAAATTATCAAAAAGAAAAGTTCCTTGAAAAATAGTGACCTCCTATCTCCATATTTTGGCATCTTCATTAATTAATGCTATTGGTAACCCTTTATATTCGTCTGTGGGTTTTAAAAATATTTAACCGTTTAAGAGTTTTAAAAAGAGTTACTAATGTTGACTGAGCTGCATCCAGTTAGTTTAAAAATACAGTTTTTATTACTTCCTCAAAAGTTTGGATATACAAGGTTTCTGCCAGACAGCAATGATATTTAGAAATATATATAAAAAAACATGGATTAAAGGAAACTATGATTTATTACAACTGGGTTTTATTTTGGTAACCAGGACAACGGGTTCTGTTGGTCATTATAACATGTAAGTAATTGCTGAAAACCGGTCCATTATAAACACTGACCACAGCTTACAGCCCGACGTCCTGGTTCAACTTTGACCACTTCACTTGCCATAGTTGTGCAGTTTTTCTTTGTGACGCATTTTGGTTTTGCCTCCAAATGAAACGGTAACTAATTTAATAAAACTACTTTGATGAATACAGTGTTTTTCATAACCAATAGAATCGCTGGCCAGAAAATAAAACCCAAATTCACTAAACTGTAGTTTCTTTTATAATAATAATAATAATGTTGTGAGAGGGAAAAAAAATGCACAAAAAGGATGGAAATGTAACTATTCCAGATGACCAGCCACATCGCAAAATGGAACAATATGTCAACAAATCTCAACAGCATCCTCTGCTTCTTCTTCTTCTTCTTCTTCTTCTTCTTCTTCTTCTTCTTCTTCTTTCACTGTGAATGCATCTAGTTTTTGTGGATGGAAAGAATGGTAGGACCTGAGAATGGGATGTTTTTTTTTTTTCTGTGCTACAGTCTAACTTCGTGATTAGATAGACCAAGATTTACCTCGACAAGCAGCAGAAATGATGCCACTCTACACCGGGGCCACAGCTTTCATAAGGGGACACCGAGGTCGATGTCGGTCTTCTGTGAATTTCAGCTCTCTAAATTTACACACAAATTGCACAGGGTGGATTTTGATGGCTGTTTGTGGTCCTTTTAGGCTGAATATCTCTAAATGTAAAACTTCTGAAATTAGATTGTTAGATTAGAAAATGTAATTAAGCTTTTAGCATTTTTCCAACATGACTGTGAAACAGCGTTTAGACTGTCAGGTAAGGAGATGAAATTTATGTAAAAGACAGTTGAAATAATGAATAAAATTTGTTGGGGTTTTTTTTGTGACCAGTCCAGATTTTCTTTGTTAGAGCTGGGCTTTAATAAAGTAAAGTCCTGGTTACAGCCTGCACCATATATTGGAGGTCCACTGTGTAAGATTTATAGAATTCATTGACATAATAAGACAGACTTGGAAGGTTTTCATTAGTCTATAATCACCTGAAAATAAGAATAATTGTGTTTTCATTACCTTAGACCTGTCGTGTTGTTGTTGAACCTGACTGTTACTGGAATTTTCAGGCTGATTTATGTAAAATGTAAAATAACATCAAAGCTTCTGAAACAGTAAACTTTCACTGGTATGTTTAATAATTATTAATAACTATAAATAAAAGAAAAACACAAATTGAACAACTTAAATTAAAGCTGTAATATCTAACAAACGCAGAGAAATCTGTAATTTATCCTGTCAGCCGTTGGTATAACTTCCAGGGAAAACATGAATGAGGAAGGAACATGACTAAACAAAACTTGAATATTACCTCGTCCGTGACCGTGATTTCTGCCTGAGTCATGTCAGATATTCATCAGCTATGGTGGCTGTTTAAAAGTGAACTCCCATGATCCCACGCTACTTCACAGTGTCATCAAACTATGTGTTTTGTTTTTGGTTTTAACTCTGAGAGAGACCACTGGTGGCAGAACTTACATATCAAATATCACATCATATCATATCAGAAGGATCAAATAAACATGAATAGAAAACAAACAAAAACAAACAATATCAGTCAACTAATACATCTGTCTGAGTCTAGTTTCTACAGAAGCCGAGAACAGGGAACGCTGGCTCTAAAGAGGGCCTTTTGAATTTTTCGTGAGACTTACGGCCACCGTAATTTGAGGTGACGTGTTTGCGAGCTGCAAGCTCACTGCTAGATGCCACTACATCCTACACACTAGTCCTTTAATACAAACCCTGCAACTAAACAAAGACTCCTCATAGCTCAGTGAGTGAGTGCACTTACACACTCAGCAGAGTCTGAATAGGTGCAAAGAGACAGCAGATTCTCGAGCCTCTGACTCATGAGAACATATATTAGTTACATAAAGGATCGTAGATACAAAGACTGAGTGCGTGAGTCAACAGAAAACACAAGGGCACTTTTTAAAATACATTAAAAATATATATAAATACACTTTAAAATAAGGACACACAAGATAACTTATGAAAAAATAAAAAGCTGTAAAAACACTAAGGATAAAAATGATGAGAAAAATACTTTTATAAAATTTCACAAGAGGTCCATGAGCATATAGTCATAAATGTGCACAAATATTTTTAGGTTCAGTGCATGGAAGGGGAGGGTGAGGCAAGGTGT
Organism: Lutjanus erythropterus; assembly: GCF_056507025.1. Classification (NCBI taxonomy): domain Eukaryota; kingdom Metazoa; phylum Chordata; class Actinopteri; order Lutjaniformes; family Lutjanidae; genus Lutjanus; species Lutjanus erythropterus. The sequence continues at coordinate 11,683,868 of NC_139321.1, read as the reverse complement.
TTGCAATCTCCAAGCTCACCACTAGATGCCACTAAATCCTGCACACAGGTCCTTTAATACAAACCCTGTAACTCAGTCGTTGTTGTGAAAGGGTCCATGTTCATGCCTCAAAATGTACTCAATAAAATTTATTCTAAGGCAAATTATATGCTAGATAGACTGAGTAGTTTGTTAAATATATGTTTTAAAATACATATTTAAAGAGCCCCTCCAGTGAAAACCAAGTTTTTAACCTTGTTAACATGTCAGTATGGTGTTTTTCATGTGTTACATTATTATATTATTATATATTATATAAGAGTATTTCCTCTTCTTTATGCATTTTTTCACATATTTTTTACTGATGCTTCTTCACATTTTTGCTATCTGCTTTGCTGCTGTAACACTGTAAATTTCTCTGTTGTGGACTAATAAAGGAATATCTTATCTTATACATCTAATATCTTATCTTGCTTTGAAACTGTAGTGAGCAAGGGCAATTTCAAAAAACAAAAAAAAACAAAAAATGGATTCAGCCAGGTTGGGTATATGATATCATAAACCTAAGGAACCAATCTTGAGATTGTGGTGCTACATACATTTCATTAACAGCCTACAGGAGGAGCTGGATGTAACCGGGTACTGCGATTAGCTAACAAAACAGAGGCGAAGCCAGGTGCAGCCAGTCAGGGGTAGGGGTGGGATTGGGTGTGTGGGGTGTGTGGAGAGCGTGGGTATGGTTTGCATATTCATGAACCCTTGAATACTAAATGAAGGCAAGGTGTGGAGCTACATATGAGCCACTTTGACAAGATATTTGAACTCATCGTGCAAAAATAATAAATATCAGACACAATTTATTACTTTTTGCAGAGCATTTTATATTCTTTAAAACATGACTGGAGTTGGACTTTAACAATAAGTGAGGCAGCTGGTATATTTCTTGTTGTTTCAGTTGTATTTTGTATTATCTGAGTGTTTTTCTTGCATGTCGCTGCTTCCTGGCTCTCATTCCCTGCTCTCTGCTTGCACCAATAGTTTTATTCTCCAAAGGCCGCCTGGCGACCCCTCAGAAACGATCATGTGAGCGCTTTTGGGGGACCCGATCCTCAGTTTGAGAACCGCTGCTGTAACTGAACAAAGACCCCTCATACCTCAGTGAGTGAGTGAGTGCACTTACACTCTCAGCAGAGTCTGAATAGGTGCAAAGAGACGCCGGATTCTCGAGCCTCTGACTCTTCTGTGAACATATAGTGGCTTCATAAAGGATGGTTAATGAAATGACATGACACAAGTGTGTATCTCACTCACTGACATGTAGTTTCCTGATTGATCTGATTACAAGTCCACACACAACCACAAGTGCACTTTTTTTTTCTTTTTTTTTTAGAAAACCTTTAAATGATTTCCTAGCTGTGTCACAGTTTCACATTTAGAGACCTGTGGGGGTGAAGACAGGGTGTATTTTAGTATAAATAGCTCTACTTGTTATGAAGGAAAATGTTTGCAGTGAATATCTCAGTGTGACTTGTCTTCCACAGCCTTCTTCTGTGTGTGTGTGTGTGTTTGTATATTTAAGTGTGTGTGTGTCTCCCTCCCTCCACCTCTGCCTGCCTGCCTGTCAGCTTGCCTCGACCACGTAGCAGCTTCCTGGCAGAGGCAGCCGCTTGTGTCTACTCTCCCTCCTCTCTGAAACACACACACACACACACACACACACTCTCTCTCATACACACACACACTCACTCAGTATCAGTAGCCCATGTAGAACCACGTAGCACCAGCTTTGGATTTTAACCACCACCAGCAGCAGCGGCAGCAGAAGCGGCAGCGGCGGCAGCGGCAGCCGGAGCGGTAATGGATCTCTTTGAATTCGACTTTTTCAGAGACTGGGAGCTTGAACAACCATGGTAAGTCCTGTTCACGCTGCTTTGGTGTCAATTTTTTTAATGTGTGTATTTAATATGGGGGGAGGTTTAAAGAGGCAATGAACGCATGGCATCCCCGCTTTTGAGGCGAAATCAAGGGTTGAATTTATTTTTTTATTTGGGGGCGGAGAGGCAGCCAAAGTGAGTCCCGGAGAAACCGTGCAAACCGTCTTTCTTTGTCACCGTAAAACTGCCGTTGTTGCTTGAGACGTAGCCTGCACACACACACACACATATACACGAACACACACATGCAAACACACACACACGCACGCACGCACTTGCACACGCAAGCAGCGGAACGCCGGCTTTCTACTGTCTCATTGTGATATTAAGGAATGTTTGATTTGAACGTGAGAGCGCACCGGGCTGTGACAGACAGACAGGCAGACAGACAGACAGAGCGGTGACAGCAGCAGGGATATAAGGAGAGACCAGCAGACAATGTGGGTGAATTGTGTCCTCATGTTAGATAATAACACACAGGGACAGAAGTTTGATAGTTTGATCCAGATCCGCTGGACAGTGTGTTGGTAAATAGAGTCCAGGTGAGTTGGACGGATGCCGCAGGTTGATCTGACGCACACAGTCTTAATGAAGGAGTGAAGTTGGGTTTGTGATGATTCTGGGGGATGTCGGTGTGGAGCCTTAATGTTGCATGTGTGAGTGTGCTGATCGTGCGTCTCTGCAGCCCAGCAGTCCAGCTGCCTAGTTTGTGAAAATGCTACGACTTGATTTTCCTCATTTTGTTCACAGTCCACAGTAACGTGGAGTCATTTCATGAAATGATGAGAAGCATCGTGCTGTTGGTTCCCATTCAGTCTGACATGCTGATCTTTACAGGCTCATGTAGAGTTAGTCTTTATTTATCAAACGATTTTTTTGGTAAAACCATTAGTTCATCAGTTGCTGTTTTGACAATCCATCAATTGTCTTAAAAAAGTCAGCCAAAATGATCAGTCAGATATTGGCATAGCACAACTATATCGGTTCATGTCAGTATCTGCATATGTTGTCTTATATTTTTTTTACAGAACATAATGCATTTTTTTTTTTTAAATATATTTATTGAAATAATTGTATAGGCAGCATTTTATGTACATTTGATCCTTTTTCCTAATTGAAGTTGTTCAATTTGTGCTTTTAAAAATATGTTTATTTATTTATTTATTTATTTATTATCTAGAATTTTAAAAAATACCAGTGAAAGTTTACTGTTTCAGTGCCCTGATGTCATTTTGGATGATATGCATCAGGGCTGCAACTAATTATTTTTTTCATAATTGATTAATCTGTCAGTTATTTTATCAATAATTAGTTGGTCTATAAAATTTCAGAAAATGGTGAATAATGTTGATCAGTGTTTCCCAGAATCCAAAATGATGTCCTCAAATGTCTTGTTTTGCTCACAACCCAAAGATATTTAGTTAGCTGTCATAGAGGACTAAAGAAACCAGAAAACAGTCACATTTAATGAGCTGGAATCTGTTTTGTTTTTTTTTTCTTAAAATATTACTCATTATCAAAATAGTTGGCAATTAATTTAATTATCCATTAATAATTGATTATTCAATTCATAATTGCAGCTCTAATATATAAATACATGTGTGCATGTGTAGAAAATATTTATATCAGCTGATATATCAATATGGGAATGTTTTTTATTAAAAATATTTGTATTATCATCAGCCCTAAAATCCAATATCTGTTTGACCTTAAAAAAACACCAGACAGTCTCTGGTTCCATCTTGTCAGCTGTGAGGATTTTGCAGCTTTTCTCTGTGTTATATCACAGTAAATTGAATATATCTGGGCTTTAGACTATCAGTTGGACAAAACAGACCGTCTGAAGACGTCATCTTTGGCTCTTTTAGCTTGTGATTGGAATTTACCTCTTTTTTCATCACATTTTTTGACTAAATGATAAATCAACAAATCAAAAAATCTAGGGTTGGAGCAATTTGTTTTTTTTTTTTTTTTTTATCAAGGCCATTAATAGTAGTCAAAGAAATCAATAACCAATATTTGCAGTAAAAATGAAAATTTTGGTGTCAAAATTTGGAAGAACAAAATGTAATTGAAATGCTGCTAAGTGTATATTTGTGTGTGTGCTGGACATTGAGTTAGGCCACAGAATGTTGACTACAGAAAGAAAGAGGCATTTTAAAATGAATCTCCTCTGCAATCGGATAAAAAAAACAAACAAAAACCCGATTTCGATAAATGCTGAATATTAAATCCTGCACAAGTCAAAGGTCTCACTGGTCCCGATCATGAAGGTGCAAACAGAAGCAAACACTGCAGACCACTGATTTCTCAGAGTACCTCGCCATAGTGGGTGTGTAACTGTAGTGCAATAGAGTGCGTGGGAGAAACTAAAAGCGTGTTGAGCGGAGGAAAAGGTGCAGCGAGGTTCTCAGGCTGGCAGTAAATGTACTGTGTAGGTTTCAGTTTGTCAATGAATAAAGGCTGCATCTACTTAAGACCAAAGTATCGCTATGACAGTCAGCTCCGCCTACGCAGAGGAAGAACTAGCCACAGTGAAAAATGAAGTAAGTTAGCTGGCATGAGGAAGAGAATTGAGCCAATTATCTCCAACTATGACAAATACTGTCATACTGCCTACAACGGTGAAATGTCAGCATGAAGGTATAAAATAGATGCCGCCCAAGCCGAGTTTTGAGGTAATGTCACATTTACATAATTTATCCACCAGAGAGCACCGATAAGTTGTTTTTTATGCTGTAAAATATCCCACAGTATGTGTCTTGATCACAAAATAAAATATCTAAAAGATCCCTATTAAGATTATTTTCAGTTGAGAAAAAATTACTATTGGCCTGTAAAACCTAAATATCGATATCAGTATCTTCCTCAAAAATTCAGCATGACTGGGGCTGTAATCTGTAATGAAAATTATTCTTAGTTGCAGCCCTGATCCATACTGCATTATCTGACATTACAATCCTGAGTGAAGTCATTTCATACACAGCAGAGGAACAAAGACTCACACGGAGAGGAGTGCAGTTTAAGGCTTTTAACACCAGAGAGGCCAAAAGATGGTGGGGCATTTAAAAGACGACTGAGAGGCTGTCAGCTGACAGAAGTTAGATATAATTCTGTTTCTCCGCATGATTTGGAATTTATTACCACATTTGTGCAGAAATGAGACACGTGAAAAGGTAATTTGGAAATTCAGAACAGCTTGTCAGCCTGGACCCTGGTTTTGTGCGTACTGGCCAAATCACAGTTTGTGTGGAGTTGTATTTATATAGCGCTTTAATCCTTTACAATTTCACCCTTTATTCACCTTTTTACTGCCAATGCTGAAACCGGTGGACGACCCTTTCAACCTGCTGAGCCACAGCCACCCCGCTGCACTGTGTGATATAAGGTGATGGGGAGTAAAAGTCCATGCATACTCCGGAAATACCCAGAAATGAGAAAAAGCCTCTGCAATTTTGCATGACTAAAGACAATACAGGCATGGAGCATGTTTCATTTAATTTTTCACATGCTGAACAAATGCTGCATTGAATATATTTTCGTGGCTGCGAGCTTTTAAAATCATAAGGAGGACTGTAGGAGCTACGGTATAACAGTCAGCCTCTCCACTTCAGCTGTGAATTACAGTGGGAGCACAATAACTTGGCAACCGCGTTGCTGTTTTGAATGCGTATTCCAGCGGGGAGAGTCTGAGCAGGGAAAGTGACACACACTGCTGTCCCTCAGCAGCCACCATGGAAGGGCCCTGGAGCAAGGTACTTAACCCCCCGCTGCTGGAGTGGAGCTGCACGGGGCTCAACAACAAGCTCAGGGTGTCTACACATGTAACCTCCCCCTGCCACCACTCCATCACACCGCTGCAGTCAGTCGGACTCCAGATGGGAAATTGGGCTCGCGCAGAAAAAAAAAAAAAAAACAGGCTCTATTGCAGAAAAGAAAACACAGAAATGTGCAAGGGAAAAAAAAAACAATAAGCAGAGCTGCTGATGGGTTGATCAGCTGGAAGGTGGAACTTGATTAAATCTTTACCTGTAGGTGAAGGAGTGAATGTAAAGCAGAAGACCTGTCCTTGACTTATCATTGTACGAGCTGGTAAAGATTATTTCCTGTACTCAGCTGGTACAGCAGAGAAAGACAGCACTGGTTATTTGCTGAAAAGCCTGAAACAACAATATGACGATATATATGTCACCATAAAAAGATTTTGCCATACTGTTCATGCTAAGGGCCAAGACCCCTCCAAGGCATCACAAGATAAATCTGAGGGGCCACAAGAGGATCAACAGAGAAGGAAAGAAAGGGAAAAAATTCTGGATAGTGTTACTTCCAACAGTCAAATGAAATCATCTCAACTAATGAATTAAATTAGTTTATAGTGGAAAATCTTCTGTGAAACTGCTCACGACTCATAAACACATGCAACCTGTCTCAAGGGATGCAGCGAGTGATTACTGTTGTTATTTGATTAGTTTCTTGTTAATTGTTTTTCCTTAAAATGTCATTGTTAAAAAAAAAAATTCCAGAGTCTGTCTGAGGGTCATTTTGCGTTTTCATTTTTTCAAATTGATTTTTACATGAATTTGATAAAGATCCTTGATTTGTTGTGTATTTAATTTGCTGGTTTAGGACAAACCTTAACCTTATAAAACATATATACATGATTTTGTAACATTTTTGGAAGGCTGGGACAAAGAGGCAGACTCTTATTTTTTTATTTCTGTCCAATAATGTGAATTTTATTGTTCAGTCATAGTGAAACAGCATGAAACTAAGGACTTCCATTCATTTTTCTATGAATCAGATAACATCTGAAACATCCACCTCCCACACGTTTCTGATGAATTTTGTAAATTTTTCCGATCAGCCAGGTCTGCAGGTCTGTGAAAGAGTTTCAACTTGTCTTTCAAGCTCATTTTTTTCACCTTCTCCACTCACCTACCTCGCCATGTTACGTGAAAACAAGTGCCACACCATAAAAGCTTTGGAGTAGAGACTGTCTGAAAGTGTGCACAGTCATCCGCACTTAGACGATCGACTGTGTTGAGACTTAAAAGACCGGCGAAGGACGGATTTCTCGAAGAGAGATTGTCGAAGAAATAAAATGCAGCGAGAGAAGGACATGATATTAGCATCTTCAAATGTGACCAGTCAGAGCAGGTATAAACACTTACACCTAAAGGTACTTTCATACCGACCTCGTTTGGTCCTTACACTTAGATTTTACAGTTTTTCCAAACCAAAAACTTATTTAAAATGTGTGAAACCTCCTTCAGACCAGTGCCTGGTCTATCATCAAAAATTGAAAAAGCTTAAGAAACAACCAAAAAAGCACAGCAGCATAGAGGGAAAGGAGGTGACCAAATATTTAATTGATTTATAGTCTAAAGTCTTTAGAGCCACTTTTGACTTTCTGAAACTTTGCAGTTATTTTCTAAGAGGGTGAAAGAGAAAGAGAAATCAAGTAAAGGGAGATGCAGCTCACAAAGGTGACAGGATGTAGGTATGTCATGTGTAGTTCTTTATGTATGCATTTGGGGTGGTTAATTTTGGTTAACCACCCCAAATGCATACAATTCAACAAAAACAAAGCAGCCGATTCAGACTTTCAGGTGTGACAAGGCCCTTAGATGTGGTTGACTCATATGACCCAGTTCATTTTGAGCATACTGAACTCTTAAACTAATCAAACACAAATAACAGAATAAATTCAAGTTTTTCTTCGTGGTCCAGACTAAAGAAAATATGATGAAATGTGCAGTATTTGGATGGGAATGGAGCCAGTCCAACACATGATGTTGCTGCTCCTGACCAGACTCTGCTGTTAACCAGTGTCTTTTACCAACAGCCCTGGAAAGCTGCTTTGAAGTAGCTGACATCTCAGATCTAATAAATGTTAAGATGGACTCAACCGTCCAAGATTATAAGAAGGAGAACACCTTCACTGGAGGAAGAAAACCAGAATGGAAAGAAAGAGCTGCGTTCAAATGGACCTATTTTTCTCAAATTTTACAATGGATTTTACAGGCATAAAAGCCGACACACACCTTCAATAGAACCCATGAAAATCAGTCAGATTGGAGTTAAAAGTCTGTCACTCGCCATTGATGTGTGGCTCCGGTCTGACAGTGGATTTTCCCTTTAAGGGAGAGAGAAAACAATCTTGAAGCTCCCCACGCCTTTGTTAAATCTGAACGAATCCAACACTGTAGGTCTCCTCCTCCTCCTCCTCCTGAAGAAATACCCTTTCATCTCTTCTCCTCTTTGTTGCTCTTTCTCCCTCCTCCTCCTCCCATCCCGCTCCTTGTTTCATTCTCTCTCTCGGAGATCTGAAGGCTTTGTATAATTGTAATAGGGCTTGCATTGAATGTTGCGCACTCCTCGCTGTAATTGCCCATCATGTAGCCGGCTAATCATGGCAGTGGAATCTGGGGGAGATCGCTTTGAATGTTAATTGACACTGATGGTGATTGGTTGAACCATTTAGGTAGTTAATTAGGGAATTGATTACACATATCGTCAGCATGGAATTGGGAGATTCCAGCTGCGTGTTTTTGCGGCTTAAAAGTTCACATCTGCGGGAAGATACTCTGACTGTTATTTTTATTATTATTATTATTATTATTATTGTTGTTATCATTATTATTATTATTATGAGTGGGTGTTAATGGATCTTTAAAGGGATAGTTTGGATTATTTACATGGAGTTTTATGAGGCGAGAAGCCACTATAATACAAGCCAAACATCACTTTCTCCAAACCAACCAAACTCCACTGGAAAAATCGTAACATGAGAGTTTTTTGTTTACTGCTGCCTCGATCTGTTGATTTGTTTGAGTTATCATGTGACTTTGGTGTTTTAAAAGGAAAGTTTGGATTCACCAAAATCAAACAGTAACACAAACAAAAAAAACAGGCGATAGACCTGCAAGTCCAGTCTTCTGTGAAGTAGAATCACTGATTTTTCCTATAGAGTTTTGTTGGTTTTGAGAGTGATATTTGGCTTGTATAACATTAGTTTCCTGGCCGGAACTGGTGTCTGATGGCAAAGTTAAGTGGTGAAAATATTCTAAATATAGTGTAGACTTGAACTAATTTTGAATTTTATAGGTGGACCTTCTTTAAGTGGCTAAAGTACCTGTTTTTGCTGATCCTGTCTACAGCAGTTCAGCACTTAGCTTCCATGCTGTTTCTCCAAATCGAGGGCTAGCTGTGGCTAACACACTGACTATTGATAAGTACGTCATACAAACCCACTTTCAAAAAAATCCAAACTATCCCTTTAAATTGTTCAAATGATTTTTCCTTTATGCTGCTTTAAAATGTAAAAATTGCTTAAAAATGTCGCTGTTGCAGTCAAAATGCTGCTTTCATACCATAAAAATGAGTCTGGAGAAGATGATATCTGCAGGAAAAAGTGGTGACAGAGTCAGTTTATAGTCAGGGCATTCAATGTTCAGTCTCTCAGTCCAATATTCAATCTGCCCGTCAAACCTCCCCAGCTCTCAATCAGCTCAGTCACACGTGTGAGCTCAATACGCACAAAATCATTCATCACACATCCTCGCTTGCCGTGTGGTGGGCCCGGGCTTGCCAAACCAGCTCCACTTGATGATACTTCACACCAACATCATCGGCAGCTCCGAGGCTGTGAAAGGAAGTTGTGTCTCATCCCAAACTGGAACAAACAAATGCTACAAAAACTAACAGCAGATCACACAGAAGGAAGCTTTCGATCTGGAAGAAATCCTCTTTATCCCATACTGGTGGGACAATTATCCCTCAGGGCTGTACAATGAGAGCTCTGTCAGCAGGTGTGAACCGGAGAGAGGAAGCTGGGAATACTAGTCAGATCACCCCGGGTCCATCTGGGAGGAAGCAGTCACTGTCCGCAGTTATAATAACAAAACAATGCATCAGTTCTCAATTTTACTTTCAGTTTAAAGTTTTAACTGAAGTAAACACAAAGACACACATATCAATAACTACGAATAAATACAAATATTTTTTAATGAAGGCACTGGCAGAAATAATATCAGAGGGAAGAAAGAAAAGGGATCTTGAATGACTGATTAGGAGGTGGGCTGCAAATAAGGGTATTCCATTATTGATTAATCTTAATCTGTCAATTGTTTTTCTGAATTTTAAAAAGAAAAGTAAAAGTAAAGAATGTCAGAAAATAGTGACAAATTGCTCCCAACTTGTCACATATAGTAGCTTCAAAGTAGGATGCTGTAGGCAACTTTTCAGCATAAGTTTTGCAATTGCAAGTTAGCGATAATAAATATGCAGCAGCCGGGTAGACTTTCAAAATAAAGGCGCAAAAATAATTGGGCAACAAAACTTGTTGGTAAGGTTTAGGAAACGATTGTAGCTTGTGTTCAAATTAGTACCTTTACATTGTTTTATGTACATAATATTGCTTACATCACACAACTTATGTATGTTACATCACTTCCGTACTTTACATCACTTACGTACATATATCACTTATGTGCATCATATAACTTATGTACAATGCACAACACTATGTTATGTTATTTTATCTTACATTATGTATGTTATGAGACTTGAAAAGAAATCAACGTTGACTTTTAGTTTCACCTGGGACATGAGTCCCCGTCTCGTGGATGGAAGTCATGTGTTTGTTTGACTCATCCATCCGTCACACCTCCTACAAACATAGACTTTCTTGCTCGTCACACTACATCACTTAACTCTGACAGCACATGAATGCATGACACCAACGGGACTCGGAGTACTTAAAGCATCACACTTTGAAGCCTATCGGCACTGACCAGGCTGCTGTATTTGACATGTTGGGAGTGAAAATGGGCTGAAAATACACATCAAAATTTCCCCGAGTCTTCAGTCTGGGACGTTAAATTCTTAGAAGTGTCTTGCTGTCTTACAGCTTTGTGCTATGACTGAAAATGATGAGAGCTGTGAGACTGAACCAAAACGATGACCTAAAAGATGCTAACATGCTTCACAGAGCTGAGGGAAACCGCAGAGGCCTGTGATAATTCTCTGTGGGTTCATCACTATGATTGGTAATTTTCACATTACAGGCAGTCATTTAATCAATTGTTAATATAAAAAAAATACTGATTAGAGCAGCTTTAAAATGGTGTTTCCAGGTTTTAAAAACTGGCCAGTTTCATGTGGATTTGATGTCTTCCAGCAGTATTTATTTTATTCTGTGCCCAAGAGTAATTGTGAGGACTTGTAAGTGATCCACTGCAGACTTGCAGTGATTTTTTTTCCTCGCTGCAAAGGATATAATATTATACAGATGTGTCTTTCCATCTGTTTATATTTTAACAAGCAAGTCGAAATAATAACGAGACAGAATCTCCAAATCAACTTAAAATATTTATTTAGTTTCTTTTAGGATTTAGTCCCGTATCACCGCAACATGACACAAGGCTGTAAACAATCAGTTCAAGTGCCACATCTGCGATACATTAGGATTAAAAAAGGCTCTATAAAACCTCGAGAGGAGTCGTGAATTGTTCTTACAGATATCTTTCACACGTCATAATCACTTACTTCTGACGGCTGCTTCTCCCTCATCTTTTCGCAAAAGATATCTACAGAAACACTGGGAGTAAAATAAATGAAACGGTGCTGTCAGTCATCAAAGCGGTGGAGGAGATAATAAAAAAACTTCAACTTCAGGAATCTTAAGAAATCATAATTAAGAAGATGGAGCCTTTGAGCTCATTGTTCAGCAGACAATCCACTTGTATTATCACATCACACTAATTCCCAAAACCTTTATCTTCCCTGATTTAAGGTAATTTTTAATAATTACAGCATAAAAATTGTTGTTGCTGAACTAATTTAAGACAGAGGTCAACCATTAAAACTTTATTATTGAGTAAATCTAGATCCCAATCTATGAGTTGGAGTGTTGCTCCATATAAAGAGCTCAGCCATCTGTTCAGTTTCTTAAGTGTCTTATAAGAAATAAAATATCAACCATCTGGATGGGATATAAAATCCTCAGCAGAACATTTATCTTTATCAGTGAAAGTTTGCCCAACCGAGATGTAAGGAGAGAGCCGTCCCCGTCCCTCCTCCCTCCACCCACCTCCACTTCACATGCAAGCGTGCAGTTGGCCTGCGTAAGAACAGATTTAAAAAAAAAAAAATGGAAAAGGGGGAAAGAAAATATTGGCGTCCCTCAAAGATGACAAGAAATTCCATTAAACTCTTTATCGCCATCACTGCTACGCTCGTCTGGTCCAAAGGCTTTACTCTCCGTGTGTGTTTTTGTATAGCTTCATCAATAGTAATGGGAGCTTTTAAAATTGACTTCTGTTGTGTGGATGGCAGATCTAATCCAGCAAAGAAAGTCTCTATTAACTTTAGAGGCATCAGTCTTTTGTTGCAGAGAACAATTATGAGTAGAAAGGGAACGAAATATAAGTTTATCAGTCTGAAATAATTCAACTCACTAAGCACTTTTAATTCACCCTCTAACATCGTTAAACATGTAACAACACATTATGTCAACAAAATGGAATAAATTTAAATATCATTATGTAATAACTCACACATTTTGTTATAACCTGCTGCATTTTGTAATTAACAGCCTGAATGCAATATGTATCAATATTCATCAAGAAAGTACAACTCCCACTTTCAATGACCCCCACAATATGCAATTATTTATTACAAAATGCAGGGAATTTTATTGCATTTTGCATTCAGGCTGTTAATTACAAAATACAGGTGTTATTGTATAATGAAATGAAAACATACTACATTTTGTTGGGTTATACAATGAATTGTAATTACATAAAAACAACATTTTGTCAGATATTTACCAGGTTTTTCCACCATATTCACAGACAAGTGTTTTTTCTTTAACATTTCTTCAAACTCCTGTAATAACCATAACCTACAATAACCTATATAAGTGATATTAAAGCGCATCCCAAGTTACCTGTAATACAATTCAGCAATGTAAAGGGCAACTGTAGCTCTTGGCTGACATATAGTGTGATACAGTATAAGCTAAGTCTAAGCTTAGTATGAGTCATAAAATAACCAATCAATATAAAAGGAGAAAATTAAAAAATTCAATAGCAAACCAAACCTCCTGATGAAATTGACTGGTTCAACTTAAAGGGAAAATTTGGCATTTTTCATATTGATGTGTGTCTGCTGCTCGCCTTTCTCCCTCTCTGTAGAGAGAAACAAACAAACAGTATTGATACTGTCTCTCACAAATATAATAGATGGGCAGGTTGTCATATTTCATCATATGGATGGAAAAAAATGGGGGAACTAAAACTCCAGGAGAACAGCAGGAAGGCAAGAAAAAGAGAATCAACAGAGGGAGTCAGAAAGCATGGCATGCATATTTCATCATTTATCAAAATCAGGTCATTTATAGTAGATTATCAATGCGTTTTCATGCCAGATTTGCTTCCGGAGCCCATGAAAAAAAAAGAACAGATGTCAAAACAATTGTTGCAGATCGCGAGCAGTGCGTCGCAGAGCACTCGGCGTGTTAAGCCCAGCGCCGAATGGAAGCAGCGTCTCTGCGCGCTGTGTCTCTGCTGGTACTTTGCTGGCCAGAACATGGCATTAGGTGATGAAAATGCTCATCCAGCAAGCCTTCAGACCACCCAGAAGAGAAGAGCAGAAATCTTGCATCCAGTGACATCACTGTGACATCACTGGACACAGGAAGAACAGCAGATTTTGCAGCGGGAGAGCTTAGCAAGCACGCATTGAGAAGTTTATTGCCTCAGTTGACTACATTTACCGTGACACTGACATCCACATGAAGAGTGCCAAGTTTTCCCTTTAAAAGGGCTGAGTCAGCCTTTAACAGCACTAAACACTTCAACACCACTTCCTAGAGTTTGATTTGTGGCAAAGTCATGCAAACAGCAAACCAGAGTCATGACAACAAACAGTCTTAAGGTGTAAATTATTTACATAGCGTGTCCGAAATGTCCAGAAACATGCAGTCTGCCATCTGTCTCATGCAGGGAAGATTTGAATTCGGCGACTTCTTCAGGGGTGTCAAAGGTCTTGGAGGCTTCATCAGCCATAATTTGCACCTCAGCAGGATACAGTAACGCATATGTTCTGGTATACGCCGCGATCCCAGAGCATCGACTTCACCTTGTCAAATGTTACATGGCCCTTGTTGGAGAAATGATGAAATCTAATTATCACTGGCCAAGGGCACTGGCTGGGATCTGATTGTAGCTGCAGGTGTGATTTACCTGCTCCAGTGTAATGTAACCTCATCAGTCTGAAGGTGGAGGAACTCTGGGAACCAGCTCAAAAAAAAAAAACAGACTGGAAGTTTCAGTAAACACGTCATTATTGGCGACATTCAGTGGCAGATTTGTTTTTATATTATTGTAATTGCAACTTTTCCTCTGCACCAGTCGGTTTGCCTGTTGCAGATGAACAAACCACTTCCGGTTACTGAAGATTTAAAAATTCAGATTTCAGATTAAAAATTATCGCCTACAGATTACAGTCAGTGAAGAAGGGTCCTTGTGTTTTACTAGATATATCTTTAAAACTTTAAATGACATTACATTTAAGTAAATATCATACAGATAAATGAAACTGTACTTAAAAAAAAAAAAAAAACTCAAGATGAATTCACTCACCACAAATAACCGTGACAAACATCAGATGATAAGACCCAACAGACACTCAGTGGCTCAACGAGGTGCAATAAAAAGTCACTCACGAGTGCAGCTCGAGTACTTACACTGAGGTATGTCTCTCCGAGCTGCAATATCTTTATTAAAAAAGACTGATAGAACAGGAGACAGAGTGTTCCCCCGATCAAAAGCAGTTTAACACATTTCACATGTTAGCTGCCAGGTTACTAAATAAGCACAAGTGGGGAGGGTCACACTGTGTTGAGATATTGTTTTCTGTTAATGGTGTGCAAAAATGCAATTTCCTTGTCAATAGATGTGACTAAAAGCCTTGTAACTACTAATTAGACTATAAAGCAGAATAGCGTACATAAGTGTAGCGGAGCTTCCCCATGGGATCGGATCACCAAGCTTCTGTTGTAGCTGCTGTTCTAATATTGGCAGAGTTTCCCACCTTTTAATACGTGTATTTATCTGTGTAGTTATTGCTCCAGAGTCCTTTTATGTCTTTGTTTTAAGATTACTTTTGGGGTGGTTTTCTTTATCAGGGAATACACAGTGGAGAGATAATAGGAGGGTGAGACGTTCTACAGTTTTTGAATCACGTTCAAACCCACAACAGTGGGAGAATCGGGACGATATTGGTGTGAGAATTACCAGGAATTGCTCTATCCATCAGATCCGTATCAGCATACAGTGACTGGAAATTGTTTCACAGTATGAAATACAGGGTAATATGAAATGTGTATTTTTTATATTGATATTTTGTTTGTTTAGTAATGAATTTATTTAATTAGTAAACTATTTGCCTCAGATATTATTCAGTCATTTGCTGTGAGAATTGAATTAGGAATGGGTCAGATTAGTTAATGAGGAGCTTGCTCGAAATTACATTCCTAATTTGTTGTTAAAACTAATTAAGAATTAGTTTAATTAGTTAATCAAGTATTTGCTTGAAGTGGTGTCCCTTAATTTGTTGTGAAACTTCAATGAGTGATTAGTTTAATGACTTAATGGAGTACAGTGTTTGCTCTGTGACACTACTTCAGACCGCAGAACTGTGTGTCATGATGGTGTTAATTCATTATGATGAGTTATTGACAAGCACAAGTTCACTCCCACTGCTACTCTGTCTGTTCATTACACTTGTGAAAATAATAGAGTCTGACCGATACTGGATCTTTGGGGCTGGTGCCAGTACAGATATTAGCCAGTAAAAAAAAAGTTCTTATTTTGATATATTCAACAATATTCTTTATATATATGTATATATAATCCAAATTGGAATCAGAGCACTGAAACAGTAAATTTTCACTGGTATTGTTGATAATTATAAATAGAGTTGAAACGATTAATAGAGCCAACAGTTTTGATAATCGGTTTGAGTAATTTTTTATAGAAAAAAAAAAGTCAAAATTCTCTGAATCCAGCTTCTTGAATGAGAATATGTTCTGGTCTCTTCACTCCTCAACTGAACATATTTGGGTTGTGGGCAAAACAAGACATTTAAGAACATCATCTTGGGCTTTGGGAAACATTGATCAACATTCATAGAAAAACAATCACTAATTGATTAATCAGTAAACTAATTGACTGATTAATGTGCCATGAAAATAATTATTAGTTGCAGCCCTAATTATAAATAACCACACTGTAAAGCAAATAGATTAATTGTAATAAGTAGTGAAAACTTTAAATTTACTTTCTTTCTACTTGCTTAAAAATGTTGTTGTTGCATTTACTGAAAATATTTGAGTTGGCATAATCAGTAATTGTAATTTGTAATGTGAACTGTAATCATGCAGTACATGCAACACTAACTCCAAGTATTTAATCTCTGATAACTTCCAACTTTTGAGTTGATGATCTCGAAACATTTGTGCCAACTGATCAATTTTTTTTTAGTGCTGCTAACTTATATTTTTTTAAAAATCACAATTTTGGACATGACATGACATAGACTGATATAGCTGTCCTAGGCAAATATTGGGTCGATAATACTGGCCAGCTGATATATCTGTCTAGCTCTAAAAACCAATGATCCAAATAATACGAGAAATGATCATCACTGTCGTCGTATTTACTACAGTATCTTTCAAAAACAGTTTTAACCGCTGTACCTTATTAAAAAACAAATTTCAGTCTCATACATAATTGAAGTCGTGACTGGGCAAGGCAGCAGCAGTGTGTGTGTGTGTGTGTGTGTGTGTGTGTGTGTGTGTGTGTGTGTGTGTGTGTGTGTTGGAGGGTTTAGAGAAAGAGCGAGCACAAGAGAGCGAGAGACTTGGCAGTCAACACCAGGTAGCTTCTGCCCTCGTGCCCCCAAGATACCAAGACAATGCACACACACACACACACACACACACACACACACACACACACACACACACACACACACACACACACACACACACACACACCCCAGGTCCCGAGGTTGGCAAAGCCATCTGCCAAGAAGAGCATGGTGCTGAGGAATGATAACACATGCACACACACACACACTCTCTCTCTCTTTCTTTCTTTGACACACACACACACACACACACACACACAGAACCCGATGCTGTAGCTGGCAGTTGATATTGCTGATACCTACTTTGTGACTGTGTGTCTGTATAAATGTTCACAGACGTATTGAAAGCCTGTCTGTCTGTCTGTCTGTCTGTCTGTCTGTCTGTCTGAGGGATGTTTTAGCCTTCTGAACTTTAATGCTTTAGCAGGTTCATTTAATCCAACATCATTATAGTTAAAACACCAAAGACGTTGTGATGTCTCCATGATGTCTATCCTGCACCTGTAATAACTTTGACAACAGATAGCAAAGGGAAATACATCCTCTATGTTTTATCAGACCATATTTGAAATCATATGCAATTTACGGAAACCTGTACGTGGCAGGTAGATTGATGAAATCTAATTATTGTTTCATCTGTAAGTGCAAATTCTAAAATTATCTCTACTAAGTCATTAAATTAAAATTGACATGTTTTGAAACATCAAAGGAGGATCTGAGACATTTATTTACAGTAATGGTTAAAATTCAATTAAATAGATAATTACAGTTTGCAGATACAATTATAGTTTTTAACCATGCACAGATTGGAAAAAAAACATAAACAGAAAAAATGATTGAAAAAGAAAAGTCACTATCTGCATTACACAGTTAATAGTATTTCGCAATTTTTAGCTAGCTGCAACTATAAGTGCTTTTCAAATCTATACCATTACTGTTCCTTTTTCATCCAACATGCTAATAGTTAATCTCAGTAGTATTAATATTGTTTTACTGTATGACTATACCGTTAGCCGGTGAGAAGAGTCTTAGGCAACCAAGTTATCCATTGCTGAAAAAAAAGATACTACACAAAAACGAAAATAAATATGTAACAATGGGACACAAAAGTTAAAAATAAAAGAAAATGAAAGGTTATAAGCACTTTTTGATGGGAACCTGACTCATTTAAGTTCTCTGGTTTCCTGATTTTTACTGAGAAGACATCAGTCCCAGACCAGTTTTCTGTTTCATGACATTTTGGACATTAAATGCAAATCTAAAACAAAACAGAGAGCGACTTAACAAGGAACAGTTAAGTAACATCAGCTGATCAAAGACACCTTTAAATTAACCCCGGCAGGGCTTTATGATTGGATTTGTGTGTCTGGCTGCATCACAATTGAGAGAAACAAAGAGAAGGACAGCTCGAGCTAGTTAACCTCATGGAACAGTAGATTAAACACTGAATTTAAAATTAAAACAGAAATAATAAAACTGAATTCGAGAGCAGGGAGGCACCGAGGAAGTGAGAGCGAGACAGAGACGGAGAGGGCTAATGACGTAGCTTTTCTAGCCGAGGCCAATTTACTGTGAGGTTTCGAAAGGTCATCTCCTACATGGAGGCCTGTCTGTGACAAATTACATTATTTACACCGGGTAGAAAGAGGCAGCGAGACCCGGAGAAACTCACGGAGTAAAAGAGGGGAGAGGGAGGGTGAGAGCGTGTGTTTGACTGTAATTGGTCTACAGTGTTAACACGAGAACCCCGAAGACATTTGCTAACACTTTGCCTAATGATGCTCTTATCAAAGCACAACACCTGCATTTTTGACACGGGACTGCTACGTCCTCCTCCTCGCCATAAAGAGATGTTCTACAGCAATATTTTGATGTTTTAATTTTTGAGCTGCGGTAGGACTGCACACTGCAGTGTCAGCTGATTCAACCTGCCTCTGTGGAGAGGCTGAATTACTCATTTTAAAAAGAAATTTCATGATCATCAGGCTATTATCTAAAGCATTTCTGCTTAAACAACTGTCTGTTTTAATATTCTCTTTGGCATCTGTTTATCTGGATGCCTGTTTATCAAAGTGTTATTATTTACTGCTGTAAACACTTGATGTCATGCAGTTAAGTCTTTTCAGGGAAACCCCCCCATGGAGCTGAGGAGGTGGTGTGTTTGATGTTTCTCATTATTTTGTCTTAAATTGACAGTTCGGATAATTTGATGCAGGGTTGTATGAGGTACCTATAGTCAGTGTGTTACCTACAGTAGCTGCTGGTTGGCACAGGAGTACCAGCATGGAGGCTACGCAAAGTACTGCTGTGGACAGGGTCAGCATCAAAAGGTATTTTAGCCACTCCAAAAAACAAAGGAAAAGAAAATAACAATATCATTGTTATATATATATATATAGATGGGACCAATCTGATTGATTGGCATTTACACGTATTATAGGAGACACACATTCTAAATAACTCCTACAAGACAGCTGAAGAGAAGCTTCTTCACTCATGTTGTGATTATAAACCAGCACAAAAGTCATAATTATTGACCTAATCCACCACCACAGACCACCATGTTCTGAGCGAAACCATTGCAAACACAAGTAAACTGTAACATTTGCAATTTCAAACATAAAAAAAAAACAAATTTAAACTCTTAGCAAGGCATCATGGGAAAATCTGCTAATGAAGGTTCTCTCTCAGCCTATCAGCTGCATGTGAATGGCTCCCAAAAGCGCCATTACAAAATTTACATTACACAAACAAGACAAGCTTTCCAGTCTGAAGTTCAGCTTCAGCTGTAATACTACTACTACTACAAATTCTACTACGAACACCACTACTACTACTACTACTACTACTTGTGTTGTCTCTTTGTTTGTTTTACTGTGACTTTGGTGAATCTGAACCCTCATTTTAAAACACAGTAACGCTAACAACACAATAATTAGCTAACAAGTTAACAGATGAAGGCAGCAGTTCTTCTATTCTTAATTCTTATAGTGGTGATTTTCCATCAGAAAAGGCTGTTTGACAGCAAGGTAAAGCAATGAAAATACCATTAATACTAATTCTAATAATATATTATACACTTAAACTGATATTGATTTTTTTAAGTTGGTTGTAAATGATTAAAATACCTTTTGCTGCTGACCCTGTCCACAGCAGTACATTGCTCAGCTCATACACCGGTACTCCTGCTTCTCCAAACTGGGGACGGAAACTGCCATCTAAGAGGTTTAAAAGCAGGAGTAGCACAGATGGACGGACGGAGAAAAGAGCGTCACCTACAGACAAATATAAGAGCGCCACCTACAAAAACTCAAACCCCTGCAATAGAAAAAAACTGAAGAAAAAGACATCAACACACAGTTTTTGATTGACAACTGAACTCTGGGAAGTGCGGTGCAGAAGCGCTTTGATTGACAGGTGATCCATGGGAACTGCCAAAGATGGAGAAAGAAAACCCACACCAAACCCTAAAATTTGCCAGATGCTGTAACACCAATAGTCTGCTACATTGTATGATTATGTAGTGCACGACGATAAAGTATTATCTTCCACTACATAATGATAATTCCTTTTGTTTCATTATTTTCACTATATTAAACAAAGTTGACGACTAAGCGGTGAAATGAAGACATTTCAGTGGTTCTTATTTCCCCTCAAGGAGAGGACCCAGTTCCCCAAAGACCAGCTTAGTGTGAGTGTGTGTGTGTGTGTGTGTGTGTGTGTGTGTGTGTGTGTGTGTGTGTGTGTGTGTGTGTGTGTGTGTGTGTGCACACGCGCGTCCCTTGGGCTATCCAGAGAAGTGAAGAGCCAAAGGGATTAGTATTTAAATGCTTTGGGACTTGGGAAAGAACAGAAATATTAATATTTAGATTTAACTTCTTCCAGGAAATGTCTTAAATGAATAAAGCATAATATTTGATTAACAGATCCCACAGTACAAGCACAAAAATGTACCACTTTGTTATTATAAATCACAACATACATTGAGTGTTGGTAGAAATTTTTTTTATGATGCTGGAATGAATCATTCAGTCTGATTGAATGAGCTAAACAACTGCCTATATTTTCTGAACCTTAAGCAAAAGTTGCCATCTTGTCAATTTCAAATGATGTTCTCCTGATGAAGGGAAATGTGAACCTTTTTATGTTACCATTCAAGAGTTTAGATTTTCTGCATTTATAAGAATTTTTTATAAATATTGCTGATAGGCTGTGAATGAATTATTACATTTTACTAGGCTCACAAAGAGACAGATAGCCACAAGGAGCTGATAAAACTTGGTTTCTTTCCACAAACAGGAGCTAGCGTTTTAAATTTTTTGCAATTCTAGCTAACTTAACTAAGCATAAAACAATAGCAATAGTGTTGCTTTGTAATGTTTGGTTACTAGACGTTAATTTAATACATTTCAACTCCGGTGAAGCGAAATATTAGGTTCTGTTGTTCCAACAGCCGATTGTTCCAAAATTCAATAGTCTGAAGAATGTCCCACTGGACCAAAAGCCTGTTATCCTAAAAACAAATGCCCCTTGCTCCACAATTACAAATGCAACTTAACTGATGTAACTAACATACTTATTTTAACCCAAACCATGATCTTTTCATCAACCTGTCAAGTATTTTCGGTGCCTAAATCTAACCAAACTGTGACGGCTTCACATGTTATTGTTACCACACAGAGAAAGTCACCTGACTGTGATGACAAAGGTCACCTAACAAATCGTTACCATGACAACAAAAGTCTCCTGGCGAAGATCAACGATAACACGTCAAAATACACTATGATATTAAGGGTGAAAATATCCAGCGAGAGTCAGAGTGTGTATTTTCAGAAACAAAAGACTTTCAGAGCAGTGGGCTTTTGTTTTGGAGGTAACAAACTGTTGGACAAATCTACTTTTGGTCTAATGGCAGTTTTCATTAACCTTTATTTATTCGGAGAATGTGCTCATGATCACATTCACACCTGGAAGCTGCCCAGTCCACCCGCAGCCTGATCTGCGGGGCACCAAGCAGCTCCACCGGATCAGTCGGGGTTAAAGGACCTGCTTAAGGGCACCTCAGTGGTGGTAATGAGGGACGGGCAAGTGCTGCCTTTCACTTTCTGATTTATCCTGGATGTCAAGGGGACTGAACCAGCGACCCTCCAGTCACAACCTTGCTAACCTTTAGGTCACGACTATTGGGGTTTCTGAACAATGGGCTGTCCCCAAATTTTATGTATTGAATATAAAATTCAGCCGTGTTGACATGACACCAGGTAGCTTCTTCTTTTTTCATAGGGCAATCCACTGCTTATCCCTGCAAGAAAAAAAAAATCATTTCTGACTTTAAGACATCACTACGTAAGTGTTGTTCGCCAACGTTAATAAATAAGAATGGTATTAACTTTTTATTTGATGCTCAAAGTTGATTGTAAAAAGGATCCCAGTCCTCATTTTCTCCTCCACTGCTCCTCTGTGTCCTCCGTCTCTGTCACTCCTGCTCCCCTTCAGGACATTTAGTGCCTCTTTATCAACTAATTCATAATTATCCTGTGTCTCTCCCTGCCTTTTCCTTCAGTGTCTCCCCTCTCTTTCCTCTTTCTGTTAACCTTTTCCTATCTCTCTCACCCCTCTTCCTCTCCTCTGCCTTCCTTCAGAGGCCCGCTAATACATTTGTTATCAACCTACTCCCTAATTAACATGCCCCCTCTCTGTCTGACTCGCTCCTATCTCTATTACTCTGTCGAGATGTCTTCTTCACTCTCTCCTATTTCATCCTGACTTTTTCTTCTTTCAGCATCTTCTCTTTCTGTCTCTTTCTCTTTTTTTCTTTTTGAATAGATGAATTTCAGGACGGCTCCTCACCTTCACTTCTGAGGCTCTATTATCTACAGACAGACAATTTGTCTGTCTGAAAGCCAGCAGGACACAGAGATCCATTTTCTGTGTGAATGTGCGCGCTTGTGCATCTCGATCTCTCTCGGCTTCTCTCGCTTTAGCATCATCTCTCAGTGTATGTCTGCGTCTGTGTTTTTGTGTGTGTACCAGCCGAGTGCTTCTCAAGCTGTGGTCTTCGTCTCGGAGTCCTTGGCAGGCTCCCATGCTGGGTTCATGGGGCGTCTGTGAGATAGCCATTAGCATTTGCTTTAAATGTTGACCTATAACATCTCCTCCTCAGTGGAATTGCTCTCAAGGTCCCGCATCTACCCTTGAAAAGAAAGGAAGATCTCATTTGTTTTGTACGTTTGACATTAGGAAACAGCTTACAGCAGAAAACATCTAACATTTGTAGTAAAGGAATTATTTTTACACCCTCTTACTAGCATCTGTATGGCTAAGAAAGCTACAAATTTATGCTCCCTCCCCCAAACACTTCCAGTCTGCACCTCCAAGCATGCCTGCAACCACGCACACAAACACAAACACACCCTCAACAGACAATTCTGCTGCTCTTCCAGCACCTGAACAACAATATTAAATGTAATTTAATGTGTTTATCACCTCAGACATTTTTGCATTTGCCGTGGTTTCAGTCCAGGTAGAATTTGAACATTTCTGCCAGTGCACAGTTCATAGGTGTGAATTGTGTGGTTTAGTCTGCTGCCATGCACTGGTGTTGTTTCCAAATGCTACTACATTGTATAACTCTTTTGTACTGTGCCAGCATAAGTCAGACAGGCCAGCCCAATTTACTTAACAGAAAAAGAGAATATATTCTGAAAGACAATAGAGCAATGTAGTAATGGTGCAAACTAATTGCTGTTATGAGTTGATGCTCAATGTTCAGTGATGAGTTTGGGATGAGGCCATGTGAACACCAAGTGTAAACTGACCACAGTGTCACCCATTGGTTTGTGGACTACTGTTTCAAAGCCTCTTGTTTGGCATTAAGGCCGTCGCCATCTTGGTTTTTCAAGGAAGAAGTGACCATATTTGTATGAGGGGGTGGACCTCTATCTTGATTGGATCTGACTGCCGTGGTAGCGACTTCTCAGTCACAAGGAAGCCATACATGCTATTTTACTGTAAATTAGACCATAATTTACAAAATGAAAATCACACTGCATTGACGAAGACTTGAAACTAGTGATTACAACCATAAACTCATTAGGAAACTGTTTACTGCGCTAATAATAAAGTGAGGAGTAAGGTTGTTTTCTTATCAGCTTACATACGATTGAACTTGTTTTTGCAAAAAGTGGAGTCGCCCCATGCTGGCTGTTAGAAAGAATGCAGATTTCACTTGTCAGACCAGCACTGATCCAATACCAGTGTAAAAAATATATAAAATATATATTTTAAAATTCTTTCAACAGGTGTGGGTGGTTAACTCTGTGTGGACGTGTTATGATTCTGGTTGCTGTATATAATGACGACAAATACATACAGAAAAAAAGTTATGTACAGGATGCTGCTGGGAAGTCACAGGGTCCCATTTCAGGGTTAGTGCATTACACTTGCGTTCTCGCCGATACCACATTTTTGGCAGTATCTGAGGCATTAACTGATACTGGTATCAGTATTGGAAAAGCCCGGGTCAGGATTGTCAGTGGGAATGTTGAAGCTACTGGCTCTGGATAAAACAAACATCTGGGGCCACACTGCAAAAAAACTGAACCTGGCTCAAATTTTGCAGCAGTCAAGTGATCAGGCAATTCCTTGCACTGGACAATCAAATGTGAGTAGGCAAACATTCTGGGTTGATTTTGTTGCAACATGAATGGTGTATTTCAACCGTTCATCTCCTCATTGCGACAGAGAAAACAAATATTGTGGTAACTGAGTTATATAATGAGCCTCAATCTGGACTTTAATCTTCTCACAGTACCTGTACCCAGTAGCAATACACCCACATCACTGTATTTTTCGACCGTGTTGTTATTTGAGTCTGCACACCAGCTAAGCATATAGATCTGAACTGAAACTTGGCGCTCCACGTTCTGCTTCGAAAGTGGGAAAACCTCATTCAGAATTGACAGACATGTCTGAAGTGGATGTCTTTGACAGTTAGATCCCTGGTTCATGTGAGAAGCCTGTTCCCCAAGTCAAATTTCACCTCAGGGTCAATAAAATAAAATAAAATACTTATCATATCTAATGTCCCATTATCTCAGATGAACCTTAACCAAACTTAAGCTGTGACGCTTTAGGGTTCATTATAAAAGCAGTGAATATTCTGTGAGTTGCACTACATTGCCACAAAATTACATTTTGCCAAGAGAAAGCACTTTACGAGTGTAACTTAAAGTGATTATGGTGCCTTAAAAGATTTTTACCCCCTTTATTAATTTATTTACTAGGGACAGTGCACATTATTCAACATTACAGGTTACACTTTATGTGCTGGAGTTGGCTAAGAAGGTCATTTTAATCTGTAGTCCCCAGGGAACAGTACAATTCACTGCATAAATATGTCACAAAAATACAGATTTAAAACAATGATAGTATGTAAAGGCAGTGCCAAGGATGAGGTAGTAAATTTACTCATGATTGCATGTTTGGTTTGCTTTGAGTCATGTCTTAAGTTGATGTTTAAAGGTTAGATAATTAGTGCACTCTCTCCAGTCCTGGGTGTCTCTGACTGAGACTGAGACTGAGACTGTTTGCCATGGGTGCTGCTTGGACTGAACACTGGGGGACAAAAAAAAACGTTGTCCCATGTAATGTTAGACGGTGAGATTCGGTGAAAAGTCTGTATTGATATTCTTCCTACAAATTAGACATTTTCTATCCTTGGAGTGAAGCACACTGTCCTGATCTGTATCTGTATATGTGTTCCAAAACTGACCGCTTTAATTTATTAGTTTATTATGCTGCTACTCCAGCAGAAGGCTGGCACCGTGTGTGGCGCGGTGTAAATATAGTCGGCCTTATAAAGTTAATGATCACTCAAAGTTAAAAAGCAAAACTCTGAAAAAGCTCTCGGTCACTTTTTGTGAGATTTCAGATGCGTTCTTCAGGAGATTTTGGCATCTTTCTTCAGTGAGAGGTACATTTCTCCACAGGCAACTGTTGAAAGTAAATCCATTAAGTGCTGCCATCTCTGCCAGTATGTTCTGGACAAAGTATAAATCCAGTGTCCTTGCATTTGAGCTTCATCAGCATAGATTTGTATGCTGACAGATGGACAGACTAAAGGCACTTCATTAATATACTGGCTGAATAAAATAAGGCCCAGTATTGATCCCTGGGGAACGCCAATTTTGCCGTTAAGGTATGGTGATTGAACACACAACACATGCACTTTGTTTCACATTAGTTAGATATGATCTCATCCATTTAATTCAGAAGTATCTCTTTCAGTAAAAAAGTAGTATTTCTTCTCTGTACTTCATCTTTAGTTTCAGTACCATGATAGTGTGTAATCCTGCCTATACTACTGCTAAACACAGTAGAAAAAAAAAATAAAAAACCTTAGTTGAGGCTCATTAACCTGTAGATAGATAGCAGTGGTTTGGTGAGGACAGACTGTAAGCTGTAAGCCTTCACTCTGCCCATACAGCTAGTGGAGAAAATGGCTAACAGGGAGCTCAATCAATACGCTAAGTGTGTATGTGTGTGTGTGTGTGTGTGTGTGTGTGTGTGTGTGTGTGTGTGTGTGTGTGTGTGTGAGTCTTGCTCATGTTCGATTGTGTGTGTGTGTGTGCGCATTTGCATTATGTGTGTCTGTGCATCTGTAACCACGCTCAGGCTGTCTAAATGCGTATTGATCCTGAGGTGTTGTTTTGTGTATCTGATGGTCTGCTGTGTTTTAGTTTCATTAAGTTTGGCTCGCGCACACAAACGATGACAGATGAAGTCAGCTGAAGCGTGATTCATCAGTGTGATTTTTAAAAGTAGTCTCAGGACATTTTTCGGCCCTCGGGAATTTAGACCTGATGCATTTTGGGTAGTGTGCGGGCTCCTTATTCCCAGGTTGAGCTTCACACACACACACACACACACAGACAATAGGACGAGAGGAGACAGAAAGACGGGGCTGTGTCAATACTTGTACATACATTGAAGGCTTGTATTGAACAGAGATTCGATTGCTTCATCCTCGAGCACACGCACACACACAGTCTCACACACACACACACAGTTGCACACACTGGACATACACACAAACACATATTTGTGCACTCAGTCGCTCCTGTAAACACTGTTTGTGTTTACTGTTGTCAAAAATCCCTCATCTATTCACTGGCGTTTCTTAGTTTGTCTTTCAGATCATCTCTTAGATGTGCTCTCATCATTATTTCCCTCTCATGTAGATTGTAGTGTGTTATTCCAAAGATGACTGGAGGTGAAAAAAAGATTTTTTGCTTTTGCATGTTTCCTTCCTGCTCTTGAAATAATTATAAATCATTTGTCTCACTCACTCAGTCTCCAGAGATGTTTTTGATCTTGATAAAATAAATTCTTTAATGAGAAACTGAATATACTATGCCGTTAACAGATCAATATCTACTCAATACCTACTGAAAATAGGGCTGAGCTGTTATTGTAGTATAATTGTAGTCTATAATGACAATGATTAAAGCCAATGATTAAAGAGATAAGAAAGTCTAACACAGATTTGTGCTAAGTTTTTATCTAACTTTTGAGTTTTTCTTGTGATATTCCTGACTTGGGAACCAGACGACTCTGCAACCTCATGTTCTGTTTGCCCTGGCAGGTGCGTCTGGCCTCCTCTCGCTTGGACAGATTTCCACTTGTCCTGGATCTTGTCAGGCCAATCACAGCTGTTAATCTAATATAGAGCAGGTTTAATATGATGACTGCAGAGGAGCACAACCTTACTGGCTGCTGAGGCATTTTCTTAAAAAAAACAACCAAAAAAAAAGCAAACAAGAGGATTGGCGTTGATGTTAAACTGTTTCTGTTGATTTTGCTATTTGGGAAAAAAAAAAAAGAATAACTGAACTTAAAGCATATTTTTAGATGTTGCTGGAGAACCTGTAAAAGTGACATATATTCCCAGCTTAAGTTGGCTAATGTTGTCAAATGGCTAGCTAACCAGCTAGCATTTGCTAAGATTAGCTAATGCAAGCTAACTAGCTAGTTAATATATAACAATCAGTAGCTAGCTAGTTTGCAGTTATTTTGCTAACATATAGGTATGTCACTTTTACAGGAAGGAGAAAGTTGACAGAGGGGTACCAATCTGCTATTGGAGCATATAGCAAAAATGGGTGGAGCTTAGGAAAGGTTAATTGCTTTTTAACCACACACAACCATCGCCTTAAAAGGACACAGGATATGGAGGCACCAATGATGCGTAAGCAAGCATAGAGAACCGTAATTACACCCCTTCCGGTGAACCACCATGTGCTCCAGTCAAAAGCGCGATACCAGTAATGTTAGCCGCTGAAGCTAAGATGCCTGTTTGTTTTGTACCGGGATGTAGTAACAATTCTTACCCGTTTTTTCACTTCCCACCTGATAAAAGGACGTTACAAGAGACAGACATATTGTTGTTGATAATGTATGTTGTGCGAGAGGAGAAACGTAGCTGAGTAGTTTCACACGAAACCAGGCTAAATTACGACAAACCTACAACAAAATGCTATGTCCGTTTATTATAAAATTATCTTTTAAATTGACAAACATCATATGTATAATTCATGGCACAATTGAAATCGTAACAAAACTAGCATAGCCCCAATTTCTTTAAAAAAAAAAAGAGAGAGACAGAGAAAAGAAAAAAAACAAAGGAAAAAACAGTGCTGAAATAGTCTAATTTGTTTCACCATAAAAGTGCATTAAGAATTTAAAATGCTGTATCCTGTAAGCATTAACATTAATGGTTGAATAATTTTGATGTTGTCATCACAGTATAATTTAGAGCCTTGCTTCCGCCCATAATAATTTTCATACCCCTAAACAGTTCTTAACACATTTTATTTGGGTATAAATCAATAATAATTCTTCCTTAATTTTCAGACATTAAAACTATAATAATAAAATATTGTCTCATAGATAATACCATAAAAATTAGTATTTAAGCTTACAGCAGCGTCGATTTTAGGCTCCGGGCGTTATTTTTAGCGCCACCATTAGACAAACAGGAGCAACATTTGTTTGAAGTATTTGCACATCATTAGATATGTAGTTATACACAAGTATCCAGGCTCCCGGGGGGGGGGAGTGTGAAACAGCTGGAGGAGAATAATAAGGATAACAAACCTGAGCAAAAACAATCGCGTCTCAGACCCTGCGGGGCTTCAACCTCAAAAGAAGGAAAGAAAGAAACCAGGTCAAATTGTTAATGCTACTGTAAATAACAACACATAAACACAAAGCCTAACATACATCCCACCTCCCACGAGTTCTCACATAAACACATAATTCCCACCAGCTCTCTATATGCTGTTAATTCACTCCTTTCTCCTACACTCTTTGTCTTTATTCTTTTCATTCCTGTGTCTTAGTCTTTTTCTCCCAGGTTTTCTCCGTCTATCGCTCTTGTTCTCTCGCTATAATCGCCATGTTATCAGAGTAAATCCTTCAGACTGAAGTCTTTTGGCTTCATGGGGATTTGTAATATTTTCCTCATTTATTTTATAATATCATGCTTTAGTTATTTTAGTCAGAGATAATGTTCGACTTTCCTATTTCTAGAGACTAAAAGGAGATCTCTATAATGTTACACAGCGCTGTGCACAGACTCCAGCTGTAATTACTTTCTGAAGACTTTCTTTTCTTTATCATCTTCTCAGAAGTTGTTACAGCGAGCCCTAAAAAGTCAGACAACCCTTTTTTAGATAGTGTGACACATATGGTTTTACTTATGAACTCTTGTCGGTTTTACATTTTGTGCTCCATTGCTGATACGCGGATTGTAAGTTTTTAATGTTCCTGCTGTTTTTATCTTTAAAAGAAAAACCCGAATGCTTCAAATTTCGACAAAATGGCCATCGGTCCGGCTTTGTCTTCTCCGATTCCACTTACACTCCATCACTGAGAGGAACGGCGACCCGTGGCCGGTTCCTTGAAAAAGGCCAGGGCTGTTGTTTAGCAGCTGCCAGATTCACTGCTGCTTTGTAGCCTTTCAGTAACCTTTGAGATGTGTGGGATACTTGCAACTCGCCCGCTCACTTGTTGACTGGCTTGTCGAGCAGAGTGGTGTGAGTGATATTAACACTGATAATCTCTGGTGTGAAGCTGCAGATAAGTGATAGTTTGTGGCAGGATTCAGTATCTTTAGAGGTTTCTTAGTTCAGAAATTTTAATCAATGAGCCTGGTCTGTATCTGAAATCAGCTTTGTCCGACTTCTGTTAAAGGTTTTGGAGGTTCTCCTCATCTGAACAGAGGGTCCAAGGTTAGAGGGTGCTGCATGCTGTATGTGTTGCAAAGTCCTTGGAGGCAAATTTGTGATTTTTGGCTACATGAACTTTAATTCTTGAGGTGCACTAAGGAGTGAGTTCCTCCACTGAAATCTAGGTACACTGAAAAGAAAAGCCTACAGTATTTACGCTGAAAAAACTGAACTGTTGGACCAAAATTACTTCAACACATTCAGTTTTTTGAAATCAAGTTAACAGGTTAGATGAACAGAGGTGCTTTAAGTCAAATGCACTTAATAATTTAACTACTTTCAACTGAACAGTTTGCATTAATTAACTTAAATTTAAGGCAGGTCAACTTAAAAGATTCAAATTTTCCAACTCAATTATTTGCTTTCCCCAAAAGTATAACACTTCTCCAGATCAATCTAGTGTTATGGTTTCCAGTAGTATTTTTAAAGCTACCTGAGAGTGTTATTTCAGTTTCAATTTGGAAAAGACGTGGATGTCTTGACGTCAGACGGACAATACTGACAGAAACCAAAGTGATGCCCTTTTACCAAAATAAGAATAGCAGGTGTTACGACCCCGAGTTGGGCAGAACCTGGGCACAGCAGAAAGCTTAGCTTGTTCAGAGTTTGTTGAGACGATTTATAAACTGTCTCATGTCTTGCGTACTAAATATGAAACTAGAGCCAGGTGACTGTTAACATAAAGATAAAGAGGAAACAGCTGCTTGAAAATGAAACCTCTCCGACTACATTCGTTTCTCACTTCTTGCCCCCCAAAATATATATTCAAATAATTAAATTAACATCATAAATGTGCGACAGCTAGTCAACTATGGCTTGAACAGACGATCTTCAGTCTGGGGCAGCCCTAGTTAGCATGTTAGCCTATGTCTCATTTGTTTAGTTTGTATGTGAAATAAAATGGAAAAACAGCAGGTTGTAGCTTTATTTCTAGTTATTTGCTGAATTATTTTTTAGCCGAATGTTCATTAGTGACCTCTGAAGTGCAGGTAATGTCACCTACACCTACAGTTTTTACCTGTGAAGCCAAGTAAGCTCATTTCCAGTTTTTATGCCAAGCTAAGCTTAAGTCTGGCTCTTGCTTCTTATCTAGTGTACGGTGGTACATTTTGCTGCTAATTTAATGGTCTGCACATTTGTAGCCGCTGCTCAGTGGCAGACTCTCATTCAGCTGCACAATACACACCCACTGAGCCGGAGGACGAGTGGGAGGAAAACAACCTGTGCAGGATATTTTCACATCAAACATATTGAATTGAGGATTTATTTTGTTGGAACAGCTAAAAGACTTATCCAGAAGGTTTTGGTGACTCATGTTTGTTTTATCTGTGGAGTTTGAATTGAAATGTGTTGCACGATGAGTTAGCAAAGTGATTCAACTTGTCATAGTTTGGTAAAAGAGAGTTACTTAGATTCAGAGGGTGTGTGGCTGTGCTTTTCTGTTTAATAAGGAAAATAAGCATTTCTTTCTCAATACTTTGTGAGTTTACTGTGTTTATTTATTGGACATAGCAAACATACATCACGTGCATAATGTAGTGAATATAACATGCGCAAATATCCTGATGATTATGGGTTGATGAGGTGATGGTGGCCAGTTGGAAAATTTTAAAGTATTGCCAAACCCTGAATTGGTATCAATCTTCTCACTTGACTCTTAGCAAGAAAGTAAATAAACACATTTCCCTGAAGGCAAACTATTACTTTAAGATTACAATCCTCCCTTAATAGCATGGATCAATTCGACCAGCTTCATGGTGTCAGAGGGATCACACTGACTGGACGATATCCAGCATGTAAGAGCAGGACAATGTCTGCCCAGTGTATTGACAAACTGAGCTTTCAGTCTGACTCCACACTGGTGCAGGGTGTTTTTTTTTTTCTCCTCTGGAGCTGGCTGTGTCAGTGTGTAACGCCACATCACCATGAGCCAGCCTGTGCCTGCGAAGGGATAACAACTGAAAACAGATTCCAGGTCTCGTCTGACGTTTTCACACTGACAGAACACAAAGTCCTTGTCTGTCTGAATCTGCTGAAGAACGAGGCCTCTCAAAACATCATCTCCCCGGTGTAGCGACCAGGTACGTGGGTGGCCTTGATGGTCTGCCATGCAGGAAGAACTGACCTAGAAAACATCGGCTGTCCTGTCAGGCCCTTTCCTGGAGCCCCCGGGTACTGCTCCGCTAGACAGACGGACAAAGAAAGAAGAAGAAAAAGTGTTTACTCCTCTGGGATTCGTCATTTAAATGTTTTGACGAGATGAACCACATATCACAGTCGGACAGTTTTCACCTCAGCTCATATTCACGGTTCATCCAGATCTTCAAAGCTAGTAATATTTTGACATTAAAAAAAATTCTTCGTGTTACTCAAAGTCTTTTTTCTTCAGGCCAATAAAAACATTTTGAGCCTTGTACTGAGGTTACTGAGGCACATTTCTTCTAAACCTGGATTGCGTGGGAAAAGTCTAAACTCGGAGGGAACCTGTTGTACAATAGATTTATATAATTTTATCACACATTTCACATTGCCGCACACATATGGCATTGCTGCTGTATTTGCACTGCTCTTATTTTCAGTTGCACTAACTGATTAAAGAGACAGATGTAGATATTTATTTTAACACTAGATCTCTTTAACAGAGGTCTATAAACAGCTCATCTGCAAAGACGTTCACAGCTTCCTCCACGACCTCATACAAGCAAAACACCTTGCATAAAGATGCGCTGTTACAGTCAAGTACAGTCAAGTGGCATATACTTTGTGGCTGATAATAATAAAGGTTATATAGCCTACATGACTTATCAAAACAAGCAGTTACAAATGGATTAAGGTTCATGTAACAGTAGCGAAAAAGAACACACTTTATTTCTTCAGCTGTGTCTGCAAACTACAGGTAGCCTACAGATGAGCTAACTGGATGTAAATATTTCTGTCACTTCCTGTATATTATCTGAAGGCCGCGCTGTCCCAATTGTCCAAACTGACTGCAGATTTTTGTTATTTTTTTTCCTGCTGCTGCCGCCTTGTCTCGTCCACTCTCCAGGCGAGGTGGTTACCAAATTGCTATTCGGTAACATTAGCTTGTCGTTGAAATGAGGCAGCAGAGGCGCCATGAATGGATAGAACAACACTGATCATACATTGTACGGCAAGTTAAGGATAGGACTGTCTATGTGGGGTGCATTCACATGAATTTAAACTAATTGTTTGTGATGTACAACTGCTGTGTGGCACATAACTGGAAACATGGCGAAGGGAACAAGGAATGGTTTTGTTGGTGTTTCCAGTACTGTTGTATTTGATGGAAAGCCTTGGTTGTGGTCCACCATGTAATTTGACTACTAGTCATTGTCTAATTTGATGAAATGATCATCTCAAAAAGCAAAAACAGGCATGTATAGTTGTTTCCTGGCATTAGTTGTAAAATCCACAGAGCCGATTCTGCGCTTGTTTGTCAGGACTTTATACTGTGAATAGTGTGAAGTTTGTGGTTTCTGTCCGCAGGTATTGTTCAGTCTTTCCGAAGAATAATTCTTTGTAAATTGCTGTGAGGTTTGGCAGATCTTGGCTGATGATTTTTCCACAGTATAACAGTCTTGTTTGGGGCTCAGACAAGAGATTTAAACCAGGCTATGATGTCAAACCTCAACACTAATTCAGTAAAACATCTGTAAAAGGCCTGTGGCTCAGACGTTTGCAAATATAGACACCTGCATTTTCTCAAGAAGAGCCTCCTCTGGCATTTGGAGAGGATCTGTTCATCATCGCTCTTAAAAGTGCAGCCCGTGGCCAGTTATAGTGCTCAAGTACCCACACTCATCCACCTGCTCAATGGCCTGGCTATCCGCTGTCAAATTTGATGAGGGTGTTAGGTTACATGGGAAGTCTATAACCATTCCTTTTGTTTTGGATGCTTTCAGACGGAGGTGATTGCTTTTCCTCCAGGAAGCGAAAGCACCGGCGGCACTCAGGAGCCTCTTAAATGCGTCCAGGATTACAGTGTCATCAGAGTGTTTCATAGAGAACATATCAGGGTCTGTACTCCTACATTCATCTGTATGCAAAGTAAACAGCGCCGGTGATAATGCAGAACCCTCAGGGCTTTTCTGTGGCGATAGATCTGATAGCGATACAGTGTATAGAGTGTCCATTGAATCTGACCCGCTGTTAGGAAAGACAGAATCCACGGGATCAGCTGAGGGTTTACATTCAGCCTAAGCAGCTTGTGGCCCACAGGTTGGACTTGCACCACATTTTGAGAGCACTTGAGAAGTCAACAAACGGCAGCCTGGCTTTGCTTTTATTTGTGTGAATAAGCAGGGTGATATCTGCATCACCCACACATCCATCTTAACCTGAAAGTACACTAAAGAGGGTTTATGGAACTGCTGCCTTTGTGATGAAGTCTCTCTTGAAGTTCATCACAGCTGAAGTTAGTCGGATTGCTCTTCTCAGGGATAAAATAAATGGCTGAGGATTTCCATACACCTGCAGTGAGCGCTTAAAATGCTCACACAAGATCCCCGACAGCTGTCTGTATCTGTCTGTCTATCTGGTCTGGGGGCTTCATTGAAGTTCATGTGTTTAAAGTGGGATATCTGCTCTGCAGAGTGTGTTGGTGTCCTTCAGCTCATTGTTTGAGCTTTAAGGCCCACGACTTTACAGTTTGGCTTCAGCCAAAAGCTCCGATAGACTAATCTGGCTATTGTTGGGGAAATTCTGAAATAAAGATCCCCAAGAGAGAAGTTACCTTTCTAGGTTTTTATTATATAAAACTCTTGCAAGTGGGTCATCTGACAAACAGAACAGTCAATAAGTCTATCAGTCTAAAGACCAAGAAGGAGAATAAGTAATCGACTTTGTATACACAATCAGTCTCTTTCACACTTCCTATCCACCTTCCCCCCCTTTTTTTTAGTACAGATATAGACCTGAGGCTGGTTCTTAGTAGTTCTGACTTTCTTTTGCTCCCACAACAATTAGTTGTCAGATAAAGAAAAAGGAGAAGTGAGCACTGGATAAAAGGCAAACACTCATACAAGTCATTTATAAGGTAAAGGTCATTATCTGAATGATAGATACAAAATTTCCATTACATTATACGGTACCTGCCTTGCAGACAGGCAAGACAAGGTTGCAGCTAACTGGTGAATATTTAGTAGCTTTAGAGCCAGATATATTGGTGTCATGCCATTGTTCCAACAGCCCACTATTCTGAATCCCCAATAGCCTGAAAATGGTCCCGTTACTGAAAACCCCATTTTTCCCAACAGCTTAGAAGGCCCATGGCTCTGAAAATACCAGCCTTACAACTTACATAATATATTTATGTCATAACTGTTATACTTATTTTAAGCCAAACAATTCTCTTTTCCTAAACCCAGCCAAACTGTGACTGTTTATTATTGTTACCATGACAACAAAGGACACCTGACTACTGCCTTTATGACAAGTTTCAAATGACATTTGCACATCAAAATAAAAGGCAAAAAAATAATGGCAAAATCTCTAGGGATAGTCTGTTTATATATATATATATATATATATATGTATATATATATATATATATATATATATATGTATATGTATATGTGTGTGTATGTGTATGTATATGTATATATATACATATACATATGTATATTATATTATTTTGTTTGTCTGAATTGGTCAGGAACACATTACCAAACAAGTGATGATGGTGCTCCATGTGTGCAGGATGTAAAAATATGCACCTGTGCTAAGGCGCTCATGTTAGTAGGGATGCACCAACACCACTTTTTTCAGACCGAGTACAAGTACTTACACTTGGATACTTGCTAATACTGAATACTGGTACAAGTACTTAATAATGCCATTAAAGTTCTTACAATAACTTTAAAAACATGTTTAATTTTCATTGGATGCTCCCTTCCTATGTAACAAATCATTATTGCCGTTTCATGCTACAAGTTACTTCACTCATTTTGTATTCCTTATTAAGCTGTGCAGTTTACTGTGTACATGATATATTTTAGTATAATAATTTCACATTATTATATAACTTGCAGAATTAAGTTTACTATTATAAATGGTGTTATATATGATAATTATTTAAAATTACCCATTAAAATTTAATTATCATTTACAGCATTTTAACTAGTATTTTAATGACACATTTACATGTGCAGTATTTAAGTTTGTTCTTCATGTCCCTCGTCTAAGAGCTAATTAGTTCCTACCTGCCATTGTTTGGGGGGGGACAGGTATGAGTGTGGTGCCATGTGTGCATCAGTTTAGTTGACCCCGCTGTGAACCCCAGAGTGAAGTTGCGTGTCCTGTGCTGTCAGACCGTTTTGGTGAAGAATAAGTTCACAAAGAGAAGTTGTAGCAGCTTATTATGAAGAAAAGATGGTTACAGACTGGTGGCGGCGGTGTTTTTTCTTCGTCTTCGGATTAATTTGCCGAGACATTCAACTAGTTTACACCCGCCGGAACTGACTGGACGGCGGCTGGCTGCGGTCTACAGCTGCTCTCTGCATTTATTTCAGTTTTACATGGACTTACATGGGATTTTACGGACAGTTTCCAGAGTCTCTGCGGTCATTAGTGGATGATGTTGAGGACGACGCGACGAAAAAACGAGGGTAAGCATCGGCAGCCGTCTTGAAAAGGGATAAGGGATATGAACGAACGTACTGTGATTTTGGATGAAACTACAGCTGCAATCAGTCAATTAATTGATTACTTAATTGACTGAAAATGAGTTGGCAACCATCCTGATTATCGATTTAATCGTTTCAGTCATTTTCCAAGCAAGAATGTCAAACTTTTGCTGGTTCCAGCTTCTTAAATGTAAGAATTTTCTGCTTTCCTTTGTTATTTATGACAGTAAGTGAAGCGTCTTAAGAGTTTTAGACTGTTTGTTGGACAAAGGAAACTATTTGAAGGTGTCACATCAGGCTTTGGAAAATTGTGATGAGCATTTTTCAACAACAAAAGTTTTTTTTTTTTTTTTTTTTTTGACATTTTATCCAACATTTATTCGATTAATTGTGAAAATAAAAGGCAGATTAATTGATAATGAAAATAATGGTTAGTTGCTGCACTAGATGAAACACTTGTACAGTGTGTAAATATGTCGCTTTTTATACAGTCACTTGTTTTGTTTTCAGAACAATGCACCATAGTATTCAGGTTTGCAGAAAGTTAAAATAGATCCACAACAAATAAATAAGCTGCTGCTGTTATTAATTGGGCAGATCGGCATCTTAATGACTTAAATTTCAAATAATGGTGATTGAGGTTTGTTGAGTCATTTTGTTCTTTAATTTGCACTGTGACTTATGTCTGACACACAAAGACCTAAAGGTTGTAAGTAAGTGTGATGATGCTAAAAGAGAGATATATTGATTCTGAGCCAGTGCAATAAACACAGTTTCATTGATTCTGACTTATCATGATAACATTGGTCCATATGAATATTGCACTATTGATTTACCATAATGAACCATAGATTAAAAAATATTGATTGCTGTTTATTTTCATAAAATATATTTATTTAAGGATACTGAATCATAACACACACTGATATATTGATTCTGACTCTCCAAAGACAAATTAACTAAATGAAATTACATGAACTAACACACAGATATCGCAGTCACCATAAGTCCAGCGACTATAAGCCACAGCATGGTCAGCTGGTACGCAGTTAGTCAGACTGTGACACACTGCTGGCGTGTAACACGTGTGTGTGTGTGCTGGGACGTTGTTATTGCAATTTCCCACAATGAGCGAATGCTATTTCACATAGTTGGCATACATGTAATGCTACAGAATAGTGTGCAGCGATTACAGCCAAGACCAAATGGCTCGAGGTAAAATCTCTGTGGTACAGACACCAAGCAGCTGTTAACCCTTCATGTGCCGGGGCCGGATAATTGGCTGGAAAAGCCTTTGTCTGAGACAGAGGGAGGGAGAGAGAGAGAGAGAGAGGGAGCGAGAGAGAGGGGAAGGTGGTGTGGAGGCATGTTTGCTGTATGTGTGTATGTGTGTGTGCGTGCGTGTGTGTGTGTCCTTGGGGGTCTCTCTATCCATCTTTCTCGCTCTCACTCTCTGGTCCGGAGCTTGTTACCATAGCAACATAGAAGAAGAGGTACTGCTGCCGGAGTCCCAAAAATTGTATTATCTTTTTCAGACACACACACACACACACACACACACACACACACACACACACACACACACATGCTGCTCCTTCGTCTATCTTACATACATACAAACTGGCAGGCTGTAGTGTGTGTGTGTGTGTGTGTGTGTGTGTGTGTTTGTGTGTGTGTGTGTGTGTTTATCTCTGTGCCTGTGTGTGTCCAGTACAGCTTGCTAATGCTGGCAGGCAGAAGCATCCAGACACACACACACACACACACACACACTGAGAAAGAGAGGGATTGGTTGAAGGAAAAGGAGGACAGGCGGAGTGTTGCAGCAGAGTAGACGAGGTCATGTACGAACAGCAGGGTAGTTTATTTATGCCACTGAAGGGGGATAATTGGCTTTTACTCATTCATTATTTCTTGTGTTTCTGTCAGCCTATTGTACAACAGGTAGTTCTGGCTCTGCGAGGTGCCATAAAGCATAGTTCGCTGGCGTACGACGGTTCTGCAGAGAGTACCATAAAATACCACAAAGCACTCTGTGGCTTTACTTTTGGGTAGTTTATTCTGTTGTTGTACACGGTGTGGTGCATTAGTGCATAATGGTGTTTCATAGTAGATGTTATGATACCCAGTGGTAGCTTTAGCCAATATTTGCACTAAAGCTGTCAGTGGCTGATATTTTGTGCCCGTGTTCAGTATCTTCAGATGAGACCACTTTCATGCTACCAAATTAGAGGTATGCAGAATTTCAATGAGACCTCGATTATAATTAGGATGGACATCAGCCATGCAAATATATTTGTCTGTACAACATCCACAGAGAATCAGCAAAGTGAGAAATGGTAGATGAGAGGCTATGAGTTTAAGCTTTGCAAACTGGTTTATTCAAAACCATGGCTGTGTCCAACTTGTCCACTTATTCACTGTTCCTGTTATATTAAACAATCCAACATTTTTTGACATGTAATAGTCATTGTTGAGATTAACGGACGATCATCATCATTTTCATGTCACCTCATTTCCCAAGATTCAAGTTTGTCGCCTAAAAGACTGCGCTAATTTACGCAAACAATAGAAAAATGGCTGTGTGTAATGGGAAAGGTTTTGCTCATATTGACACGCCCAAGCATCTTCCTGCTCTTTGTTTTACTTGGCCACTCTCATCAACCTCACTGCCAGCTCCAGCAGGCTGCTGTTTTCTGAGAAAACCAACACCAAATGGTAGACAGACAAAGTTAGCAACTGACCATAGTGAACATAGTGGAACATTTAGCAGCCAAAGAGCCAGAAATTTCTCTCGAGAGGTGGTGGAGACCAAAAACGGAGCTAAAAAAGTGAAAATTGGACTTACATTTGCCAGGTGGCCAGAGGCTATAACTGCAAATGAATGTTGTTCTAGCATGTATATCATATATCTATGTCTTGTGCAGACATAATTCTTTTAATGCAGGTTTAAAGATTTTATCATCAAGTGATCTGACCTCTGAAATGTTTATCTGTGACATGCTAAAATGTAGTGTAAAAATAGCACAAATGAAGAAGAGTCATGTGATATCACTTACAGAGGAACATTTATATAAAGTTTGCAAACTGTACTTAATGCTGCCGTAAGCTACTGGTCATACCAGACCAAGTAAGGCTGTAGTAACAAGCAACATGTCCCCAACCCCATTTTGAAATTGCCAATATTGTGCCCACCACTTTTAAATTAGTTAAAAAATGTTCTGAAAGATAAGCTTGAAGCAATGAATGTTAACTAACAAATGGGAAAACATCATAATATGTTGAACAACATTGAAACAACAAGGCAGTTTAACTTCACATTTAAACATAAGGTTTATTTATTATCTTTAGCTAATATGAGCATTATTCCTCTAGTTGTTTCTGTGTTGTTATATTTTTGGGCAGTGATGTTAGCTATTGTTTTCACTGGGCTGACTGACATACACTGGTATTTTCTGCAGTAGATAAAATTGGTGTTGGTATTGTTTGATTGATTGACATGGTGCTGCAGCTGTGGATGTGATGGACTTGTGTTGTTGTTGTTTTGCATTTTATGCTGAATCACTTCACATTGTTAACTCTGTAGTAGCCAGGGCTGTGTCCCTTTGAAGTGCCGTTATGCAATTTTTTCCCTTGACCTGCTGTAATTATTTACCTTGACCTCATGCCAGTCCTACCGTTGCATTGCCGAAATGTCAAAGGTTGAAGGTTGTTTTTTTTTATTTTTCTTAATGAAATTTGATTGGACTTGACTGTTTGGGAGGAATTTAAAGGAGAAAACTGTCAATGATCTGTGAACTACACCCTTGAAATGACAAGCAAAGACTCATTGAGCCTCACCAGACCACATTAATTTGGCACTGTGATTTGCCAGAACAAATGAGAAAAGTATAAATAATATTGATCAACTTTAAAACAACTTTGGAGAGTCAATAAAAGTTCTATATTGATTCAGTTAATGAATCCACTTCTGCAAACTTTATTATTTTATTTTATATTTTTCAATACACCTGTCTGAGTTATAGACAAGATCCACACATCCACAACCCAAACACACACACAAGTGTATGCATGTGTACATGTACACACACACACACACACACACACACACACACACACGTAAATGAGTGAGATTAAAGCGTGAGGATTACACGCCTGTCTTTTCAATTAAATTTTCAGAATCTCATAATTCCTTGACTGTGAGGAAGCACAAGAAATGTCAGCGGCGTGCGAGCGGCCGGTGCATTATAGAAGTGACGGGGACACTGTCAGAAGATCCCAGCAGCATTGACAAGCATGTGACACCAGCGATAATGTCTGAGACAGAGATCATGAGCGTGATAATGGCTGTGATTACATTAG
Organism: Lutjanus erythropterus; assembly: GCF_056507025.1. Taxonomy (NCBI): domain Eukaryota; kingdom Metazoa; phylum Chordata; class Actinopteri; order Lutjaniformes; family Lutjanidae; genus Lutjanus; species Lutjanus erythropterus. Next base: position 11,642,723 of record NC_139321.1, on the reverse strand, counting down.
TAAAGCTATTATGTTCTAGATGACAGATCTCATTAACATATAAACAGCCTTAAACACTGCATTCACTGTGGAAATTAACAGGCCCACACACACACACACACGCACACACACACACCGGCAAAAATGTATATACGCAGGGATATAAGTGAAGGAGATTAAAGCACAAGGATTATATGATACAGATATTAACAAACATAATGTCATTAGATATGGACACACACACGCACACACATATAGTGTGTACTTCACTTTCACACACACAAAAAGATACAAAGTTCATGACAACCTAATCTAAATTTAATTCTCCTAAAATTGACTTTTTTTCCCCTCTGAGTCATTTTCTGGAAATCGTGCAAAAACACACACACACACACTCAGTGTTTATGTTCTTGTGAATACTGGGATGGTCTCTAATCTTTCTCTGTCTCTTCCTGCCCTTATGATAAACTGCCTGTCTAACATTGTTTTCTTATCGCACTGTGTGTGTGTGTGTGTGTTGCATGGTTGCGTGTGTGTGGGTTTGTGCAACTGTGTGCCAAGTGTGTATGACTGCATGAACACCTTCTAATGAGTGTTTTTGAGGGAGATGGTGAACGATGCTGTGTGTGTGTGTGCGTGTGTGTGTGTGTGTGCGTGTGTGTGTGTGTGTGTGTGTGTGTGTGTGTGTGTGTGTGTGTGTGGACATGGACATGTATTAGTCATGTTGTGGGGACATAAATCTGTTTACACTCTCACATTGTAGGGACTCGCCTTCCTCATGAAGACAAAATACAGTTCCCCCTGACATAAATCCTACATTTTAGTGTGAAGACTTGGTTTATGCTAAGGGTAAGGTTAGGTTTAGGTAAAAGTCAGGGTTGGGGTAGGAAAGTTGTGGTTATGGGTGAGGTTTGGGTAAGTCTCCAGAAAATTAATGTACTATAAGCCAAGGTAACATCCTCAAAAGTGAAGGAACCACACTTTGTGTGTGTGTGCAGAGTATGTATGAGTACTTGACCACCTTCTAATGAGTGTTTTTGCAAATGATGGTGAGGGATACTTTGTGTGTATGTGTGTGTGTGTGTATTACTCATGTTGTGGAGGACATTAACCTGTTTAAACACTCACACTGTGGGGACTCATCTTCCTTATGAGCACAAAACACAACACAGTCCCCATGATATAAATCCTAAAATTTAGGCTTATTGTTAGGATAAGGTGAGATTTAGGTTAAGGCGGTGGTTCCCAAACTGGGGGGCGGGCCCTCCTAGAGGGCAGTACAGCCACTATAGGGGTGGGCATGAATGACCAGAGGAGAAATACAGAGTGAAACAAAGTTAAATGATTTATGAAGTGGAAAATAAACAAACAAGATGCTCATTTTCGATTGCTGATGCTATCATGCTAACCTTTATTTCACTAAAATTCAACTTGAATCATTTTTATCAGTTACTTCCCCAATTATTATTAATAACTGATAATAATTGTGGGGTGGTGGTGGGGCGTGACAGAAAAGGTCTGGGAGCCACCGGGTTCAGGTTAGGGTCAGGGTTACAGTTAGGCAAGTAGTGGTTATGGGTAGTCAGTGTCCTCTAAAGTGATAGAAACACAACTCTCTCTCTCTCTCTCTGTGTGTGTGTGTGTGTGTGTGTGTGTGTGTGTCTCAAGTGAGACAAGCGGTGAGGGATACTGTATGTGTGTTTATTACTCATGTTGTGGGGACATAAACCTGTCTACACACTCACATTGTGGGGATCTGCCTCCCTTATGGGGACAAAATACAAGTCCCCATATCACAGATCATAACTGTAAGGGTGAAGACTTGGTTTATAGTTTGGGTAAGGTTAGATTTAGGTTAAGGTAAGGTTTAGGGTAAAAGGGGTTCAACAGTAAGAATTGTCTGCTTGCCCAGGGCAAGTAAAATGCTATGTTGGCCTAGTAATTCTGCTGGACTTGGCAAGTGGTAAAAAAGAATTTAAATAACTATTAAACTGTTATCAAAAGTATTTTGGTAATCGATTTATGTTCATGCAAAAATGGCAGAAAATGCTGTTATCAGCATTTCTCGGCTGATTATCATATCAAACCGAATATCTTTGGATTTTAGACTGACAAAACAAGACATTTAAAGACATTTTCCACTATTTTCTGTTATTTTGTAGACTTTGCAGCCCTAAAGTAAACATGACAATTAACTTAAGTCATTGTTGTTATTTGATAACTGCTAATAAATAAAACAATTTGTATAGGGGCAAATAAAAGTTGACTTGCCAGAACAGGCAAGTGAAAAAAACCCATAAACATTGAACCCTGGTTAGTCTCCAGGAAGTGACTGTAAGTCGATGTAATGTCCTCTGAAGTGATGGAAACACGACTGTGTGTGTGTGTGCATATGTTTTTGTGTGTGCGTGCGTGTGTTTGTTTTAGCCAGACTACGTCTCCCGGAGCTCGGCTCTCGGAGCATTCGGAGGCAAACATTAACGTCACCAGATGCCTCTGCCCGACCCCCCCTCCTCCTCCCCTCATCTCTCTCCATCTTTTGTCCTTCCTCCTCTAACCTGTTATCTGATCATTTTCCTCGTCTCCCTCTTTCTCTCCCGCTCTGATTTCACAGAATACAGGATGTAGTTAAGTGTGTTCATTCATTATCTAATTAACTAATTCACCGAGCGCTAATTCTTTCTCATCAGCTAATAGTCTGCAGATTAAGTATGGACGTGCGTGAGGAGGGGGTTTGCTTTTTGAGTGCGTGTTAAATTATTAACCCCTAATTATCAGGTGAAAGTCAGAAGATAAAGAAAGCCCTTATCACTGATCGGGCTAATCAGGGAATAATCAGTTTTCCTTTCAAAAGGCAACAGTGAGCAATCAGGTATTCCTTCACACCATCATTTATGGTCTTGTGTCACTTCTAGTGTTGGCAGCAGGAGAAACAACCTGTGGCCTTTTAGAATTCCTGTGAAATTATTTCCCATGACATGTTTTAATGTTAGGAATACAGTGTCATTGCTGCCACCGCGCACCCATTTCCCTCACTGACTCACGTCATGCTTTCTTTTTTTTTTTTTTTTTCTTTTTTTTTTTTCGGAGCAGTTTGGAAGTCACTGGGCCTGCTGCCACATGAAAACACCCTTCAGGCAGACTTGGGAGTTACACATCAAAGGCAGAGCGGAAAGAAATCTTGAAATCTGATGATGGGAAGCAGCCCTCCGTAGCGTCAAAACATTAGCACTGCTGGGTGTAATCAGAGTTCATTGAGAGCCGATGTGGAAATCAGGGTGAAGGCAGGAGAAACTGTGAAGAGTCCACAGAAAGTTTGAGCAGCGATGGTAATTTACCAATGACTATTGCTAATTACATTACATCGTTAAGTCTCTTTTTGATATATAAAATTACATGTTCTGCACTCTGATCATGTACCCAAACAGTTGTGGGTTTGAAACCACGGTTTCTCTCTATCAGGGTTAAAACTAACAATTATTATTACTATTACTTTACCTCCAGAATATTCAAAATTTTGCTGATGAGAGTAAAAAGCAAAATCCAAAGATAATGAATATATAATGATATCAAACAAGACAAACTGGAAACAGTATTAGCAGGGGAGGGAGCAGCACAAGAGGAGGAAGGTTATGTCTATTTCTTTTGAAGGCAAGCAGACTATTTTTTTTTATTTTTCTTGGCTTGTTCCTTTTATTTTATGTTCCCTTCCCTCGCTGGGTTTATTGTGACTGCATGTAATTAGTTTATGTCTAACAGACGTTCAGATATCTGATGTCATATGTATGAGACCACGGCATCATCTACTTCACATTTATTTCATTATCAGAAAATGAGAATATGACGCATAAATGTATAAACTCTCAAGTGTGTAGGATTTAGTGGCATCTAGCAGGGAGCTTGTAGATTGCGAACACCTCGTCTCACTGCCCACGAACAGCAAATTCTCACAAAGGAGAAGCTGGGAACAGTGAATGCAACTGTATGAAAACGATTAGTGGGAGAGGGCCAGCAGAATCGGGGGAGGGTTATGTTTATTTCTCTTTGTTTAAAAGATGGTAGTCTGACTTTTTTGATAGCAAGCAGGGGGCTGTCTTTTATTTTTATTTCATAATTTCTTGTTGATTTTACAGTGACTTAGCATGTAATTGTTTTGTGTATGACAGAAATTCAATTGTCATACACGAGGTCACAACATCATGTCATCTGATTCAAATTTATTCTATTGTTAGAAAATCAGAGTATGATACATTAATATTTAAACTCAGATACATATGCTTAAAGGCACTGTAGATGTTCTAACAAACAGTTCCCTGTTTTGCAAACACATGAGGGCACATTCTTGACATGGCTTTTAAACTATTCAAAAGGTCAACAACTGTTGGTGACAACATGACAAATAGCTTAGCAACTTACTTCGAAAGCAGTTGGAAATGGCATTTATTTTTTAAAAATCAGCTCTGCGAATGTTTCCTGAGGAAGGACGTTCATCAGGCCACGGGACTACAGATTAACGCCTTTTGGTAGGAAAACACAGAATGTAAACAAAACCTTTTTTTCATCTCAGTATGTTTGCTTGTTAAATTACTATAAAAACTGATCAGTTATGAAACTGTGTCTAGTTGGCCAACTAATCATTTCAGTATGAAATGTTCATTAATATTATCGATCATCTGAGTGAAACCTGACGTGTTCATCCTGTTGTGTTTCAACATCAGCACCTCAGTAATCCAGAGGTAAAGTCAGTCACGCTGAAAGGCACCTCTCTCCGCTCCGTCTTGCTGCTTTTTTTTTTTTTTTTCCATTAAAACTTGTGAAAATCCTTTCCTACATTTCATCTGGTCATTTTTTCAGCAGCACCTAATTAATAAAAGGAAGTACATGTTCCATTATTAATGAAAACAGTATGAATCTTCACACCTTGGCTGTGAATTATCACACATCTTCGACAATGCTCTTCTTCTGTTCCGAAAGAAGAATGGGTCATCATCACAGATGTGCTATTGGACCGAGCTGAAAAGACTCTTTAGAAGGAGTCAAACTTTTTCTTTTTCTTTTTTTTAAATTATACCATTTTTTTCCTTTACCACTGGAAAACTGCAAAAATATCCATCTCACATACACACACACACACACACACACACACACACACACACACACACACATACACATGGGATAAATTAAAGCCAAATGATTCAAGTTGTTGATTTATTTTAAGAGGCCATGTTATCATGAGATTAATCACTGTACAAAGACCAGTGAGGGGCCATTTCAGACATTTACAATGAATTCTGGGACGTGATGGCCGGAGCGAGATGAGATGAGATGAGATGAGATGGCGTGAGAACGGCCTCTAGAGTCACTAGAGTCCGTGTTTGCCCCGACAATCATTCTACTCAAAAGTGTTTGCACTCAGAAATGTGCCTGAGTGGTCTGTTTTCATTGTATCGCACACACTTCAACATCCCTCTCTCTCTTTCTCTCTGCCTGTGTGTGTGTGTGTGTCTCTCGTTCGTTGTTGCTGTTCCTCTCGCTCTCTTTAATCCTTTGTTTCACTGGGCTCCAAAAGCCATTATGTTAGAGTACCTAAATCGAAAGAGGCACATGATTTAATATATGCTCTCACACGCTGTGGCGTACACACACTTTTACAAGATGTTTGTAGTCTGCTTTTCCTCGGGTGCAAAGGCTCTGAAGAAATTGTGATTTACTGTAAATTTAGATTTTTGTGCTGAAGTGCATTTGAACTTGGCTGACTGACTGTTCGCCACAGTCCACATGAGCAAAGATCTGATCTGAGAAGTGTTGATGCACTCATCTAACTTTCCATCAATAATTGCCGTGTGCTTAAAATCAAAGCCCTTAATGAGCAGCAGTGAAGAGTGCTTTGCAGACTTTTATGCCCTCTGTCTAGCCTCTCAGGCTACAGAAATACTTGCAGACACTAGTAAGGGCTCAGCAAAGGTTCTGAAAATGTTGTTGGTTGAAAAGAAATTATTTTATGTATATTTAAATTTACAGTTATTATTGTGCTAATAAGAGCAGAACATTAGTCAGAGATAAGCTAATAAAGCACAGTTCTCTTTGTAATAAAGATGTAAAACTATCAGAAAATATCAGGTATTTTTGTAGGCAGCATTTCTAGTTTCTCTGACATTAGCATTATTATGGAAAACAGGACAGCTACTCTTAGCATTTTTTGTTTGCCTGATTGAAATCAGTATTTGAATGCTGCATTTTGTTTATTGAATAGTGGAAGGAGACATTAGGTTGGCTGCATTGAAAAAGAGCCAACAGACTGATAAAAAAAAACAAGAGACTGAGCTCCTCTATGGTGGTTTAATTAGTCTCAAAACCCACTCAGATAAAAATCAGGTGCATGCATGAGACGAGTGCACAAAACTGTGTCTGCAGGCGAAAAACCAAATGCGCTCCTTTCTGCTTGCAACTTCTCAACACAAGGCATGAAATGAAAATTGGGTTCACGATAAATCGCAGTAAAATTCTTGACATTAGCATTACTGTTTCAAATTTTAATTGTTAAAGCTGTTTGAAAAAATCTGAGTAAATGCTGTCCAGCATCAACGAAAGTTAGCAACAGTCTCCCAGGAGCAAGCACAGCAGCAACGTAGGTTTGTTTTTTGAGTTTGGATATAAAACTGTGGAATGATTTTAGTGTATGCATCATTTCTTTTCAGCACATTTAACAATACCATGAGAGTATTACAGTGATACCGCAAACACAATACTGTGGTCACAGTCGAATCTTGATATAAAATTTTCATACTGTTTCATCTCAACTCAAAACTTGCTAGTTCATCAATTTGACTTGTGAGATTTTTGAGGCGGGGTGTCTGATGTCTCCCCTCCTGTCCTTGTCTTTCATTAGAGTCATAATTACACTAATGACAAAGTATATAACTACATAATCACCAGTTTAAATAAAGTATGATAACTTGTGTTATCCTGAAGCATCAGATATTTGCGGGCATTTCTCACTGAAACTTCGAGGCCCCAAAAATGAATTACATGACTCATGAAAGTTTCCTTACATGATTGCCAATTTTTCGTTAACAAATTTAAATTCATGGCTACTTGGAACAGAGTACAAAATACTTGGCTGTGATACTATGGATTTTTTTCTTTACGTATACGTAACATATACCGCGACTACCTTAATAATTACATTTTATTGGACTTTATTGAAGCACACTGTCATTAACCTGGCGTAGTGTGCAAGTGAGGGAGAGCAAGCAGCAGACGAGTGACGATGCTGCTTATAGTGGAGCAGAAACTTAAACTTAACACTAAGTTGTCTGTCTGGCAGTGAATGTACAGTTCAGGTGTTCAGTGTGTCCGTTAATAAATGCTGAAGCTTCTGGAGACCAAGAAAAGTCTCGACTGTTATTTCCCAACTGCTGGAACAGTTTTGTGGTTAGCCCTGAAGTAAGCTAAACAGGAAAGGCTAACATTAAGCTAATGCTAACGCTAGCATCATACCTTTACAACTTCGACTCTTGTGCAATCTTATCTCTTTCAGAAGCCTTGTCATCCACCCTTGAAATGATGTGTCCTCTTGTAGACGTGGTGAAATAAATCTGTTTTCCATGTTGAAAACAGTTGTTGTTGTTGTTGTTAGCATGTTGTTAGCCGCCCATAGGCAATCCCAAGGTGCCTGGTGTTGAGTCTGTCGACCAATCAGAGGCTGTGTTCCTGATTTGCGTGTGACGGCACTGATCCATAGATGGATTAATAGATCGATGTGCTGATCTCAACATGAGATTGACCCTTCAAAATAAAATTTGCGGTGATGACGATGAGCATCACGTGACCACGGTATTGTGGTAATGCAACTAACTTGTAAACCAACTGGTATGATCTTCACACAGCTTTACTTCTTATAGTACTCACTTTTAACCTCTGATGTGTTTATGCTGTTTGTGAAAGAGAGGGATTAGAAAACATTTTTCATATGGAGCGGATTTGAGATCACTGTTTTCCGAGTACAAACAAAAGACAAGAAACAAACACTAAGAAAATATGTACATATGTAAATGAGAGACTGTGTGATTTCTTTATGTTTGTGTGTCAGTGTGAGCTCTCCTGCAGCACAATGTGACACACACAAACACAAAGCTGCAGAGTCCTCTCATATCGCTGCTCTGTCCTCGCTCTCAGTCTATTTATCTATCCATCAGTGTCAAACACACGGTGTGTGTGATGTGCATTAAAACAAAGCCGGAAGTAACAATGTGTTTGAAGGCTGTGTCTCATTATAATACCTGCTCTCATGTCAAACATGTACAAAGACACAAAGCAGTGATTTCTGATATCCCTCTTCTCACCATCCACATACAGAAAACCTAAAAGCTGTATATTTTCATACTGATGCCATCCTGGATCTTCATCTTCTTCTTCTTCTTCTTCTTTTCCTCTGTCTATCCAGGAATGCCTGCTGATATTCCTCTGATGTCTAATGCCGTCTGAATGAACACACAAACCAGAAAACACACACAAACACGCACCAAATGCGTCGTTGAACTGACACTTCAAACAAAGCTTTTGTCTGCTGCCTGACAGCTATTCCTCTCTCCTTCCCCCTCTCCTCCTCTTCCTCCTCCTCTCATTATCCCCCTCACTTCTCCCTGTCATTCCAAAACACTCGTTCTACCCCCTCATCCCCTCGCTCTGTCTCCCACACACACACACACACACACACACACACACACACACACACACACACACACACACATACATGCACACACTGCAACCGCGTTCAAGGGCTTATTCCTAATTGAGCTGGCTAAATGCAGGTTAAATAAAAAATATTGAAAATATGAAGAGCTTATTATAACACCACTCTAGCTAAAGGTATATTAATCAGCAGTGCTTCATTTTTAGAAGAAGTTGATTAATAAGATGATTTATTAGCAAATTGTTATTATGGCTAGAATATTGGCAGAGGTGTCACTAATGAAAGCGTGGGCGAAACTCTGAAGTCAAATAAAAATTGAATCTCTCCTCAGTTTTGCCATCATGTTGAACCAGTTTTGTTTTTGAAAAAACTCCAGGACTTAAAGCTATAATACATAACATGTATGCGTTCGGCCTACAATGCTAAACATACAGTATGTTATGTATTTTGTGGAACTGTGTGCTTCACTGAAAGCGATGGTGTGTTTCCTGCTAGTTGTTGCCAGCTGGTTGCTACTGTAGTTGCTGTGACTTCTGGAAAAACACAGAATGGATTAGGACAAGTATTACTTGACTACAATTTTAATATTACCTCATCTATAAATGTGTTTTCTCCCTGGGTCATGTCAGATAAATTTTTGTCTGTAATGGTGGTGGTTTAACAGTGAAGACCCCTAGTGGCAGAGCTTCCATATTATATGTTTAAAGGCTACCTGGTATAGAATCTTAAGTTTATTTTAACACAAGATCCACATTGTTTAATTGAGTGTATTTGGCAGAACAAGTCAGCTGTTGGCCACACGACTGAGAATGAACCAGTGAGGAATAAAGCAGCTGATGCTAATCAGCGAATACAAACGTAACTCCGCTTCTCTGCCTGAACTCATGCTATGCTGCTACTGTTTCCTTTTTTTTATTCTTTGTGAGAAAAAAGCAGAATCTGGCCTGTTAGTCTTGTGTTGCAGGTGACCTGTAATGCCAGTATGGGTATGTTCTCAGTCATATGTTACCCAGATTTATATGGCACCTAATGGGAACATGAAAAAATGTTCCTATGTTCCCCAAGTTTGCATATGTTCTCTCCCAAGGTCCTATGTTCACAGGGTTCTATGTTCCAAATGTCCTGTATTCCCCAGCTCTATAGCACATGATGGGTTATGTTTAGGTTTAGGGTTTAGCGTAGACTATAAGACCCTGGGAACAGATGGGATGTAGAACCCTAGAACTTTTGGGAAATTCGGATGCTGGAAACATAGAACCTTGTAACATAAGACCCTGGGAATATATGCTTCTGCCAGTATTGAGACCTTGTCAATTGAATGTCGTACTTCAGGCTGGAACTTTGCGTAGATCTCACCAGCATAATGCAAAATATTACATTATGACAAAAGATTAAGACAAATGTCTGTAGAAACTAGTGAATATCAGTTTATATTTAATTTATAGTTGCACCGTGGTTTAATCATATTGGTGATGGTAGCAGCCAACACTTCACCAGGGATTTTAAACAGTTAGATCAGTTAATGAGGGACTTTCTGTTGAATGGGAAGAAGCCCTGCATAAACATAAGGAAACTGCACACTGCAAGGAATATGATGGTATGGAATATTATTTGATATGTTAAAACTGACAAAAATTTGGAAGAATCAAAATTAAATGGTTATAAACTTCCATGAACACAGATAGAAAAATTAGCTTGTTGCTCCCTTTGGGCCAGTTTCAGTGTACCAAACACGCTGCGAGTCAGATCCTGGAGACATCCCATGTCTCTCAGTGTAAGTAAGGAAATTTTCCTATTTGGAACAATCCATCAGTTCAATTAGAGGAAAAAGTATCATAATAATGATATGATGATGAGTGGGAATAATGGTTGGATAAGAAAATATTTATGTAGAGCAGACATTTTACATAGAGCTTAAACATGATTTTTGCTGAATGGACAAAAGGGATTTTTAGTGATATACTGTATATATGTGTGTGTATATATGATGGCAGCTGAATCCTATTTAGCTGAATCCCAGTATTGTACATGCTGGCTCACTGCCATAGTTAATGTTATTAGTAACACCTGTGCTCTGCTCAGAAAAGAGCCTATTGGGACAGTTTGCGGCATTCGAACATAAAAGCCTCCATTTGGCATGTTCATCTCAGCTGCTGCATGCTGTCAGCCAATCACTGCCCAGTGCTGTGATTGTTCTGCTTCAAATTAATCCAATAAATACCCTTTTAAGCTAAACTACACATTGTGTTATTTACCAAACATAATTTTGAATAAGAAGTAAAAGCTGTGACGGTAAAATGCCACAGTAGCGAGTGTGTTTGGAACTGATTTGCTGATTGGAAGTGACCAAACTGTAGAGAAAACTTTGCTCAGAATGTCTTCATGGCTTCAAATGAGTTAAAATATATTTCCGTGCGGTTGCCTTGAGCTGTTCTGACAGTTATTCCCATAAGACACAAATGCAGCATGAGTCCACAAAGTCAGGCTCCGGTTGATTTTCAATGAAGCAGCTCCAGAAACTCTCTTGATGACTTACACAGACTGGAGCCTTTCTTCCCACTGACGACAGAAACTTCAGCATGTTCAACTCAATCCGCTGACCAGCTTCAACATCTGGCTGCTGTGAATGTGTGTGACAAATGGCCTGTGTATCTGTGTGTTTTGGTAACAGATTTCAGTTTTTACTGGCATTGAATGTGAGGGTTCTACGTTATATAATATAAGTAAACATAATAAATAAACCTAAATATCATAATTTTAGCACAGTTCCACACATATTTTTATTAGAACACATATAGTCACACTTTTTATTTAATGGCATCCACTCAGTGCAATGAGAATTACTCATCTAGCACATATGCCGAAAAAGTTTTCTAGCTTATGGGTTTACTTCCTAGTAATACAGCACACTGAATGTGCACATATCATGTATATCAAGGTGTCCTGCCAACGGTTTCACAGATATCTCTTTCATGACCGTGGCCTATAGGGAATTTTTCACTGCAAAACCATGAGCAGCCAGTGGGAAAAATAGGTGGCAAGGCTGCGCAGCAATACTTGATCTAGGTTTATATAATACATCTATGCTGTTGGTCTCTGAGGCTGCGTCCAGCCGCTAAGCACGTTTCTGTTGATCGCAAACGGCAGCTAACAGGCAACAAGTAAGCTAAAGCTGTGTGCCCATCATGAAACTCTGCATTAAATAAAAATAAGACTTGAAGTTGTGCAGCTGGATGACATCAGAAGGACAACTAGAAAATATTTTCTCTGTAAAATATGATCCAGTTTCACCCAAATCCGTGCTTTTGTACAGTGAGACCCGTTTCCCAGAAACACTGCGGTGAACAGATGTGTTCTCCTTTGATGCTCCAGCAGCATCATAAGCAAAAAAGGTGTTCTATTGGATGCAAATTTAGTGTATTCTAGTGCAGACTGAGTCATCAGCTGCTTTTAATCATTTTCCAAAAAACAGACAAACTTTGAAATACCTTTAATTTAGTCTGACTCACTGGATTCACGCTGTGGGTATAAGTGTGCCACTGGTCGCTTGTTTCAAGTGCTGTTGCAGCGACCGCCATCTACTTTTTCAAAGTCCTCTGGAAACAAGAACAGCCTCCAAGCTGCAATAGATGCTAAAAAAAAAGTCAAATTAGTGCCTGGTATGCTGATGGTATGAATGTAAACAAGCTAACAGCTGTTCCCTTTTCTTTTGCAGTGATGTAGTCATTTTAATGCCAGAGTGACATGTAAATGTGCCACCAAAACAAGTTCTCCCTCAACGCTATTTTGCAGCAGCACCGTTGCTGCATCATGGGCTACGGTCCAGCCAAGACGTTTGTGATTGGTTTAAAGAAATGCAAAGAACGCAGGCCTTTTTTTCCGTATAGCAGAATATCAGTGTGCACCATTAAATGTACCTGAAATATCTAGAAAAACGACTTATTTGTCATGTTTGGACCAGATACTGTTGTATAGTGTAAGTGAAAAAAAGACACTTAAACATTGAATTAGCCATCATGGGAACTTAATCCTTATTTTATCAAGACGAGGAATCCGTACTTCCACTGGGCAGCTGCCGGCCTGCTGAGTGGCAGGTTCAGTGCCTTGCTAATGGGCACCTGAATAGCAGCTGTGGAGGATGGAGAGAGTGTAACTGAAGTTGTGTGCAGTGAAAGTGAATGAGAGGATGATGAGGCTGTGTTAGAGACACTGGTGTGTGTGTGTGTGTCTGTCTGTTTGTGTGTGTGTGTGTTTAGTTATCAGGGGAGCACAGCATAGCTCTGCTGAGATTAAATTCCCAGAGCTTACTCTGGCTATCAGCATTACTTCAGGACACACACACACACACACACACACACACACACACACACACACACACACACACACACACACACATACACATTAACACACACAGAAGGAAAGCAGAGTGGTAGGAAAGAAAGCTGCCATCGCTACATTTTCATTCACAGAAAATATCAACATCGACAGTATGCCCACTGCTGATATCACCACTGCTATTAATCCGCACCAATCCATCCGTCTGTCCATCCATCTGTCCATCATCCATCTGCCTTTTTATTTCTTACTCTCTTTCTTTTAAAAGTGTGTGTTTATCTGTTAATATATAATCTATCAGCAGTGCAGACAAGCTAACAGACCCCATCTATCAGCGTGATGATAAAAAACTGAATTTGGAGATCGAGACATACATTTTTAATATTCGTAGTTCAAATTTGTTATTTTTATTTGTTATTCATTTGTGGAGGTTTCAAGCTGCTGAGTGATCTTACCAATCATTGGATAGGAGACAAGATGTCAGCGTTTGCAGTACGCTACTGACTGCGAACATTGATACAAGATGTGCTTTTCCATTTATTCAACAAGGCCACAGTGTTGGTTTTATACTGTTTTTATTTCACTCGGACAATGCATGGTGTGGTAGTTTGCCAGCGTTAGCATTGATTTGGTCAGTATTTCAACGGCTGCTGAGTCATCGGCAGCCTCTTCACAGCTCGGTGTTTTTGTTCATCCCACATTATTGAAAGTAGCCGGCAACACCTGACTCTCTTTAATGTGTCCAGCTGTGATGATGACAAATAACCAGACTGTCAAAACTAACACCAGTGGGGAGTCAGCGCTCTATATGTAATCCTGTGATTCGAATCGTGACACAGAGTAAAGTGCGGATGTGCCAGCTAACCTTGGAAGTGTTCAAATCGGAACCGGGACAATCTCAGAAGCCATCAGCTATTATCTGGCGACATTTTAGCCTCTGGGGGCAATGGCCAACGTTTCAGGGCTTCAGGTGTCGCTAAGGATTATCCAGATAACAGATACACAGGCCAAGACTTCCTTTTCCATGGGCTGGTCGTTGTTTATAGTGCAGTTATTAACTTCAGATACAAGAATGTTGAGTTGGGGATGAGACATTTTTTTAAAAAAGCTACTGAAAAGCTAAATCACCATCAGCCAAAGGGTTCTAAGATAGCGTTTTAGCTCGTGAGTTCTTCCTCCGTTGCTCTCCATATAGACTATTTACCTGCATGCAACCAAAGCCTGCTCAGACGTGATTGGTCAGTGCTACTGTCCAATAGAACAGAAATGGCAGGTTTACATTGTTTACAGGTTTTGTGAGTCAGATACCAAAAGTTCAAACCTAGATTTTTTGTTTTTGATAGCTTCAATTTTGTCCAAACACAGACGATATGCCACTCATTTTTTGGCAAAATGTTTTTTTTTTGTTTTTTTTTTCAGTTCAACTTGAAGTTAAATTAAATTTCTCAATGTAATAATACAACTTTGTGTTAATAGTTCATCTCAAAAACCTTGATTTGAACAAAGTGACGTCGATTCAGTTTCACGGTGTAACCGGCAGTAAAGATTTGTTCTGACCTGGTGGACCGCAGCTCTATGGTTCAAAAACCTTTAAAGAAAAAAAGAAGAAGAAGGAGTGAGTTTAGTGAAGTGTAACAAGGCTGAGTGTCAGTGTAACCCGTGTGTGACAGGTAGTGTCGTACTCTGTTCCTGCCCCATGTTGAGAAATAAATCCTGGATGTGTTAATTACCTCGTCTGACCTGATTCCCTCCGTGTGAATGTCTGGCGTGTGACAGACAGAGACAGAGACAGTGATCTGTGGCATGGGACCGCAGTGCTGTGTGTGTGTGTGTGTGTGTGTGTGTATACTGTATACATGTGTGTGTGTTTGTCGCGGTGACAGCTCTGTCAGTTATCTTTCTTGCACTGACAGACAATGCACATGTCAACCAGCGGTCCCAGCGCACACAATGATCACATCTATGTATACTGCTGTACACACGCACACACACACACGCACATGCACACACACAAACACCTAACCTGTCAATCATTTTGTCTGGTATTCCCACTGCTCCTTCCTGCTTTTTGCTCCTCCCTTCTTCCTATTCTACCTTCCTCTCCCCATCCCTCCACTCTGTCTTTCATCATTCTGTTATTTTTCTTTCCTTTTTAAGAAACTGTCTGTTGCCCTGAAACTGGGTCTTTTTTTTCTTTCCCATGGGTCTCTTCCATGATCCCCCACCCCCCCACCCCCCCTCTCATTGCCTCTCCGCTCTTCCTCCCTCCTCCCACTCACATCTTGCTGACGGATTAAATGTTGAAGGCAAGGTCTGGTGGAGGAAAAGAGAGAGTCCCTTTTAATTGTGTTGATCGCTAATTAGCCGGCCCGTCTCATCTCTCGGCAGTGGATGTGGTAAAACAGGATGCCCTTTCCTGGGTCAGCAGGCCACAGCCTCATGCATAACTTGAGCTCACACACACTCACGTATGCACACACAGTACTTTGTACTTCTGAGATTCGAGTTTGGCTGCCAGCTTGTAGATTTCTCGGCGGAGGCTGGTGACTGAAAGAGTTGAGAAGGGCAGGGTGAATCGGTAACTGTGCAGTAAAGGGTTTTTTTTTTGCTAAAAATACATGCTTATGTAAGGAAAATGTTCCAAAAACCTGGGTTTCACCACCCGCTCTATTCCCCGCAGACCACTCTCCCTCGCCTCCGATCATTCTTATCATTGTTTACTGTCAGCTGTCTCATATTTTAAATGCCACAAGAAACAATCTTGAATCAGCTCCACGAGCAATAATTCTGGCTTTCAGCACAGCAAACCATAGTTCATCGCAGCAGCAGTGTAGGAACGCTGAAACATTAAAAGCAAATTTTATCGGGATCCTTCCAATGACACAGTGACAGGACATAAATGCATCTGTCCTCTGCAGCGCGTTGTGGCTCAGTGGGTTCAACACGTCATAAACACGGCCCGGATTAGGACTCCAATTCCCACCGGGGCCACCTACGTTAAAAATGAACGCACTCATGAATGAAAGCACCCGGCTAATGGCATATGTTACATCATGTTGACCTTATTATAAATAGAAAGAACTGTAAAAGGGTTGCCCTTTTAGCTCGGGCTAATATTGCAGGAACGGACAATTTATCGTCCGTGCTGTGTTCAACTCTCTGTGAGTTGGTTCCCCTCACAGACTGGATATCAAGATTATCATTTGCTATCTCGTTCATTTAATTTCATTATGTACTCTGTTTGGCCTCTGTTATTCTTAATGCCTTTCACAAATATAAAATGCAGGTGAAACAAAAAGCCAGACAAATTGTGCGTGATCTTGTTCATGCCCTTTAAATTTATACTGCCCTCTGGAAGACGCTAAAGAGTTGCTGCAGCAACCAAGAACATAACAAAGTCTTTCATACCAAATGCAGTAACTTTGCATAATTCGTAAGCACCATATCTGTTATTCACCATATTCACCCGGTGGCCATTTTCCTCTGATGTCACACTCAGGATGGAAAGCTCAAAATGCTGTTATCAAAAAGATAATCGTGGTACTGCTGTGGAGTTACTGTGGCCTTATATCCATATAGTAACAGTCATGTAAAAGAGTTAGGTACAGTGACGTGCTGAGCTTTTGTCAAGAAAAAGGCTCGCTAACCCCATACTATTCTTCAAAGCACAAATTGTCATTTTTTAAATTCCTCTTTATGTAAAAACATGACATGTTGCAGCCTTTTAGGTTGTTGGGATACTTTTGACTTTGGTGAACTCCAGATGAGCTGTTCACTCTTTCCAGTCTTTATGCTAAGCTAAGCTAATCACCTCCAGGCTGAGCAGACGTGTGCAGTATTGATCGAGTGTGTGGACAGTTATTTTTTCATACAGTTTCTTCATATCCAAGACACAACAGACCTTTTGCAGCAAATTGGAGGAACAACTTCAAACGAAACAAACTTTGTGCTATTCCTCATGTTTTTTTTTTTTAATAGGCCTGTGTTGACCTTGGCTGATCTTGTTTTTTACAAGAAGAAAAAAGTATTTGTTTGATGCAGATACAGAAACAAGGCACAGCAGAGCTTTTGGTGATAACTTTTATAAAGTTCTGGATGACATGGGGGTCAGCAGTAACATGGGACAATTTTGTGGGAGTTTGAAGATCAAGCAGACTACTGGAATTAATTCAGAAGTCCCGAGTTAAAATAACTGTTTAACCACAGTGCTGAGCAGATTCAAAGAGACATAAAACATTTCATGTAGTCTTTGAACCCGTGAGTCCAAACGCTTAGGTCACCGTTTATGTGTTTAATGGGGAGGGATTATCCGGATATTAGTTTCAGTGGAAGACAGCTTGTGTTGGAAGTGAGGTGAGGAGTGACTGAAATGGAAACAGAGACATGTCAGAGAGACAGGTTTGATAAGTAGCCCGTGTCTAAATATTATTAGTAATTTTAAATAATCGTTCAGCTTCATTAATCAAGTTGGATCTTTTTTCACCTACATTACTTTGTTGAATCCGTGTTTAATAGAAGCTATCTTTTCTGGCTGTCACATTGAAACTTCTACCAGAATCCAGTTTCTCTCATTTCTTTTTCCCTTGCTGATGTGTTAAGTGGAATCTGAGTCATTTTCAGACGGCGCAGTGACATGATTTACCCTGTTATTTCCCTTTACCAGCTACCCAGCTACTCTAATCACGCTGCAGGAAAAGAATTTCAGCCAAAGCTCTTTGCGAATCCAAAAAATGACTTGTTAGCGATAGTCATTAGATACCAGCAGGTCTCACTGGTGCCAGGCAATGTGTCTGCCTCAGTGGGAGATGCTAACAAGCTTTTCTCTTTGTGTCCTTCCAGTCATCTGGAGTCGGAGCGCAGCGCCCTGAAGAGGAGAGAGTGGGAGAGGAGGAACCAGGAGGTCCAACAGGATGAAGATCTCTTCTCAACTGGATTCAACCTGTTTGGAGAACCTTATAAAGTAAGAGTGGTTGATTAATGGATCGTTGATGATTTGTAGATCGTTCAGTGTTTTGGGAAATTCGCTTATTTTCTTTCTTTTCGAAGGTGAGATGAGAAAGTTGATGCCACTCTTGTGTCTGTGTGCAAAGTGAGCTGGGAGGAGATCAGCCTAGCATAAAGTAGACCGCAAGTTTGTCAAGAAATATTCACACCTAAAATAAAAAATGGGCATTTTTACATTTCCGTTCATTTACAAATGAAAAAAGTGATACAGCATGTTAATTATTCAGCTGAAGATGTCAGAGCCATATTTTTTAACTTAATGCTAATGTTAGCTGTTGTAGCAGTTTCCCTCTGCTTCGATTCTGAAACTCCGTTCGGATTTGACCTGTTATTTTGGGGGAGGTGTGGTGATTTTTAAAGACGTTTTAAATAATGCAAAATACGTTGCTATGATGCATATTTTGTTCAACTAATTTTTTTTAAAAATCTCTGAAAACGTGCCGGGAGCTCATCTACTCTTTCTCCCTCATTGAGAAACCACTGCTTGTACAGTTTACTATGGAAAGCGCAGTGTACGTTGCAATGATTAGCATTGGCATTAGCGTTAGAGGATACATTGTTCAGTTGTATTATATTTAAACAATAGTTTGAGCCTCAGTTTGACCCAGACTCAGATGAGGAATCTGTTGTGCATCAACATTGGTGACTGAGATATTTCAGGATTATAAGTGAAGTTATCACATTTTACTGGTTTATGTTGCTGCATACTAAATATAGGTTTTGTGAATGTAAGATCCATCAGAAATGACTTTCTAATTCCAGTATCCTCTTTTCAGCCCTGTTTTTAAGCCTGTACTTTTTTATGATAAGGCAAATTAGCACCATTAGAAGTATGTTGAATGAGTTATGAGCAGTTCCTATTTGCAACATACCCATGGATGTACAGTTGACTATCACTTGGTGACTTTGAAACCGAACAGAACTTATAAACATGATGATTCTCAGTTAAGTTCTGCAGTTATAAGGCCATTTGAAATAATGAAATCCTGTGTCACTCTTAATAATAGCAATATTTTCAAATCTGTGTTCGAGTCCAGATGAAACGGCATTTCAGGAGCTTCCTTGTGATTTATTACTGAGTAATATTGGGAGAAATTTGATTTGAACGTTGAAAAGTGTCACAACCTGACGTACCGGGTTAAGTAATGAATCTCAGCTCTGTGCCATTAAAACTTGAAGACTGCTTGATGGCTGGATGTCATGACGTTATTGGTTGAAATTGTTTGGTTCAAGCCGATGTAAGCACATATCATATTTTGATATGCGAGAAGAAAATGATTGGATTTTGATGAATACAAAGAAATTGATTTTATTTTTCTTTTTGGCATTTATTAAATGGTTGCACAATATGACCGTTGACATTATTGACCATTGCTCAACTTTAAGAATTGACTGAGTTATGACTCAGAGATGATTTCTGACTCAAAATTCACCTCACAGTGTCTTTGCCTCACGTCTTTCCCTCCAGCTTTTGACTTTGTTCAGCTGAAAGTCTATTACAGACCATAACCTGTCATTTCCAGATGGAACAATGAGTTAAATTACGGATGAGCACATTGAATATTTCATTCCCCACCTCCACCTGTAATGTTAATTCTGTCCGAAGATAGATTATTTGGGTCACAGCTCCAGCTCTGTATACATAACAACACAGTGATCTCCTCATCTAACTCATAAAGAAAAAAAAAAATACTTCTTTGAATCTAAAATAACCAGTTTAAAGGATGTCTAGCAAACAGTAAGTGTCTGAGGCGTGAAACACAAAACAATCTTATAAGATATCATCAGCGAGCTGCACACACTCGTCTTTACAAGCAGGCTGAGCTGTGATTCTTTACCCCGAGTGCTGCTTTCTCCACACAGAGTGCTCTCTCATAGCTGTTTAGGAGACAGTTTTATATGTCGCTGTGAAGTTTTGATTGATATCTGCGCGAGGAGAACGGACATACCTGACACCAGAATTTCATTTGGGCAAATGGAGTGAATTTACGACGTACTAATCAGCGAGGATGGGCCACTCTCCTCTAAAGCAGCCCCGCTTTGTGATTTAGGCTCGTATGAAACAATTTTGCCTCGTGCAAGCAATCAACTGAAAGGAATTGTTATTGCGGACCAACAATTATCCAAACACTTTTTGTACCATAATGCATTTCAGTGCTGTTTTTGTGGATGATAAAGATGATGACGGCCTATTGATCATTATAGGCTATTGTAACCATTTCTCCTTCATGCTCTCAGGCCAATAGTGTTAATATCCTCGAGCATAAGGTTGCGGTCTGTTCCGATCTCAGGCACTTGAGATGCCATCGTGTTGTTTCTTCTTTAGCTGAAAGTGAAGCAGCCATGCATGAAATCCATGGCCACTATCCTGCCCCTGTGTATAAAATTGATTTTGGTTTGTTAACTCTCATTTGCTACCGCCAGGCACTTCAACACTTGGTTATGCCGCCGAGTGTATCGACCTTGGGACGGACCGGCTTTGGATCTTGACAGAATGTGTTTAACTGCTGCTGTGTCTGAGCGCAGAGGACGCGGGGGCCTCTCTTTAAGACGCTGCTCGAGGTTCAGGGGCCACGGCAGCACATGAGAGGTTGTTCTGATAATGAATCTAATCCGAGGTGCCTCCACACTCCAACTAATTGTTTCCAGCTAATTAATGGCGCTGAGGTGAGGTCATGGTGTGTGTGTGTGTTTGTGTGTGAGGACAGAGCAAGGATGACTGTGGGCCGGGCTGTGTGAAGGGTGATATTTCAGACACCGCTGCTGTTTGCATAAAAAAAAGGATGATGCATTAGGTTTTTTTAAATTATTGCAGTGATTGGAGCCAAAAAAGAAGATTGTTTGTTCACTTCTCATTTATTTATTTCAGGTGTGCTTCATCAGGCTGTCTCATCAAATAAGTGACAGGTGGTTACAGCACGGAGGATTCGTTTCATTTGATCGTGTGATCAAAAGATAAACAAACTTTAGTTTGGGGCTGGGTATGATTTAATCTGTTGACTTTCGGTGCAGACACAAAAACTGTTAAATCTCAATCTGCTATGGGAACAAGTGACGGGTCAAAAGCTCCAGAACAAGCGAGTAAGTGGACCTTGAGTCGAGTTTGTTTTGTCTTTTTTCATTTAAAGGCACAGTGTGAGATTTATGGACATTTATTGACAGAATACAGAAAAAGAAAAAGCTGCTACAGACGGCGTGGGTCCTCTTCCAGAAAGGCCACCATGTTGAATCGCCGAATTTCTACGGTGGCCCAGAACAGACAAAACAAAACCTGGCTCCAGACACTGGGGCATTAAATCAGTGATCAACTGAGCTAGATGCAACCCTCTTTTTAATTATGCAAAGGTAAATCGTGGAGCTGACTTTTTTCAAATAATGAGCAAAATATATCTGTTTCCATTGGATTGTTTGGATTCAGGTACATCCTTATAATCTAAGATTGCTGACAATAATTTCAGAACTTGCAAAATGCCAAAATAAATGTAAGATTTTGTATTCATGCACATACCTGCATGTGACTGAAGTATGCTGTGTGCATATATCGGCCCGTCTCTCTTTAATTACAGTGATTAACTTAACAAGGGAACAATAATTAAAGGTAGAAATTATTTAGATAATTGAAGGTAGAAGTAATTCAAATAAAAGTTGGAGCAGTGATACATCTTATAAGTGACTGGCCCACAGGAATAACATGTTTGCTTTTTTCATATTCCGGCTCTTTCCAACTAATCTTTTCTCCTCCATACACTTCTTGAGTTTATCTCTCAGTGCTGCTAAACTTGAAAAACGGCTTTGGCACACCTTGCCACTTTCTTCAGCTGATTTATTTGCCACACTAACAATTTCTTTCGTTTTTTTTTTTTTTTTTTTTCTCCCCGTGGGTGTTGCTTTACTTCATACAATTCAGTGGATTTACCTCGGCCTCCGCAACCTCTGTGCACTTTCTCTGTGTTTAAGTGCTGACTGAACTTCCTGAACTGCTCCTGTAGAGATCTATATCAGCCCTTTTTCATTATCACATGGGATTTATAGAACTTTTATCAGTCCCAGTCTCTCTCTTCTTCATTTTTTTCTCTCTTCCATCGGTCTCTCTCTCTCTGTACCTGTATATCTATGATGTGTCCGTCAGTCTCGTGTTCTGTCTTTCCTTCTTCTTCTCTCCAGTATTCATACTCTCTGTCAGCTATTAGCTAATCCCTCTTCTAATCCTGTTAAAGAGCGTTATGCTGTTAGCAGCTATTTGGGATGATCTATTCACACAGACTCATACACACATACACACACATAGGTATTCATCCTCTCTTTCTCCTCTGTTTTCCATTTTGCCTCTCTGTAAATGTGTTTTCTGTTCCTCTTCAGCCACCAGATCTTTTATTCATGAGCCTGAGATGGAGAAGAGATGGGCTAATTTATTCACAGCTAACTTTGGCTCGCCACGGTGTGTAGTGTTTGTGTGCATGTGTGTGCACACGCAGAAATTACATCTGTTAAGATTATTTGAAAGCAATTCTCTCCTTTCTTATATGAATCTTTTGTAAATAAGGCTTGATTCCTTTCCCTGTTTCATTTTTGGGTATTTTCATGGTTTTCTTGCTTTATTAGAGTGTAAAAATGGAAGACACAGTGAAGTGAAGAAAAGACATGCGAGAGGAGATGAATGTTTCTTCCAGTCACATAGATTTGAGTTGAGTTTTTTTGTGGACAAAAGAACTACGAGGAGCTGTCTTGGCTTTAAGATGAGAGATCAGATTACCAGGGGCTCACCTGTGATTTTTGAATAATTGCTGAGATACTCTGTATTCTTAGTCCTGTGCAGTTCTGTCATTTCCTTTATAAAGTCACATCCTTTATCAGGTTGGAAATCTATATTTTATATATTTTCTCAGTATATTTTCAATTTCCAAAGGGCGCTACCACTGAAAGCAGATCACAATGCATCTGGATGTAATTGGATGGACCTACAACCAATCAGAGAAGCCAAACGTGTGACATAGTGTAGTCGGTAAATTAAATTTATCGGATTCTGTCGGAAGTA
The DNA here is from genome assembly GCF_056507025.1 of Lutjanus erythropterus. Lineage (NCBI taxonomy): Eukaryota > Metazoa > Chordata > Actinopteri > Lutjaniformes > Lutjanidae > Lutjanus > Lutjanus erythropterus. The sequence goes on along the minus strand of NC_139321.1, from coordinate 11,619,675 downwards.
CAGCAGACAGATCTTTCTTATGAAAAGAAAAAACTAACTGCAGTCGTTTGTTTTTCTTTAGAGAAAATATTCCATCCACTTCGTTTACAGTTCCACAACAGCGGCCATCTTGATGGTTTATGAAAATGCCTCAACAGCCGAGAAGGTCGCACTCCTCTGCGCAGTCATCGTATCAAACCTGCCTCATGTTAGATTGGTCTGACCCATGGAGATCTGGTTGAACCCAATCCCCTCTGATAACATTAGTCCTCTGAAAATGATCATCTCAGTTACTTGGGCTTGAAATTTTTGTTTTCTGTTGTCAGACAACTGAACAAGTAAGGAATTTGGATCATGGTTCATGATATGTAGATCAGTAGTCAACAGCCGAGCAGTGAGATTACAGAGACGTTTAAAATGAGTGATTATGACAGAGAAAATTAGGTGCAACTGTGTATTTATGTTTGTAACATACATAGAAAGCGGGCAAAGCAACAAAACAACTCTAAACTGTGTTGTTGTCTGACCTTATGATCCTTGGAATGATTATTGAGATGTTAGATGAATATTGTATGTGAAGTTGTATGTGGTTGTTCTGAGATACACACACACACACACTTGTTTCACCATCAGAATTTCACCCTTTTAGTCTATAACATTTGGAAAGTCTAGAAAATCATTTTATCCTCATTTAAGTTGGTGTAGGGCTAAACTGGAAGTTAGCGAGTGCTCTTGCTCTATGGGCGGCACGATGTGGAAGCGTATGCAGAAGATCCGAGTAACTTTGTCCCTGGGAGTTGGCTTCATGCACTACCGAGCAGCTTTCATAGAAATGAACGGAGGCTCACCTCCAGTGCTGTATCGAGTTCTCCTTGATACTTTCATGGTCTGAGCAAGAGGGGGCCAGAGCAAATAAAACATGAGCTTGCAGATTCGTCTGATTACCAGGCTACATATTTCATACTACCCACTTAAATCGGCTTCTCAATAATTTGAGGATGTCTTTTCCTCCTCTTACAGGCTGCGAATTGTGTACATTACAGCGGAAAGTATTAGTAAGAGCTTTAAAAGCATGAGGTGTAAATTCAGGAGACTCATCTGGCACTTGAAAAATAGCACTCGAGAGGTTAAGTAGAAGTTATTTTTCTGCCACTAGATAATCCTTGGGATATGATCCGTAAATTTGAGTGAAACACAACCTTTCATTATCTACACAAATGCACTGAAGCTACAGTAAGTATGTACAGGGCTGGGGTTGGGTGGGGAGGTAGATGATTTATATGAGGTCCCAAAGTATGAATAGGATTTTACTCTAGAGCTGAAACAATTTTATTAATAAATTAGTTGATTTAATGACCACTGATTGTGTCTATTTTATAATTCATTCATAGTTTTAGTAACCTTTAGCCATGCTAGCACCGTGGCTCCATTTAATAGCAGTGTCTGTGTGGGCACCACGTTTGTCCAGACTGAAATATCTCAGCAGCTACCGAACGGATTACCAAGAAATCCTCTGCAGACATTCATGGTCCCCAGAGGATGAATCCGATGTCTTTGGTTCGAGTTCGGATGCTGATACAGAGTACAATCCTGGATCGATAATATCAAGTAATTTATTACCCCTTGATGTATGTATTGTTGAATTTTTTTGTGATCTCTGAAAAGGAGAAACGTCATCTGTATAGGCAAAGTTCAGCTATCAGAATGAAAAATGATATCAGAACATCTCTGACCTCGTTGATCCCCCGGATTTTCTTCCAGCGACACCAGCAGGTCAAAGTTCTCGCTTGTCGATTCAACTATTTCAGCCTCTACTGGATGGACTGGCTCAAAATGTGGTGCAGATATTCAGAATTCTCAGACGATGAATAATATTGAATTAAGCAGTTCCCTGACTTTTCCTCTAGCGCCACCATGAGGTTGATATGTGGTTGTGAGTGAAATGTCTGCTGACTGCTCATATACTATTGGTTGGTTCTTGCCTATGTAAACACACGTTTTTTACAGTAGGAAAACATGATTGGATTTTGATATAAGAATCAAAGAAATAGGTCTTTTCTCTTTCTTTGGCATATCTTTAATGGATGCTCAATATGACCAGGGATGTGATCTAAGGGGCAAAAAAGCATTTCTCATTTTATCTCGACTTAAAACCATCAGCATGCTAATGATTCGACATTTCACAGGGTTACCAATTAATCAGTTACTCAGGAAATAATTGGCAGATCACACTGAAAATCTGTGGTGCTTAAGTGTTCCTGATGGTTGTGTGATTTGTGCCAAAGACCAAGCCATCCATTTCAGTTTCACCCTGTTCTTCAACTACTATCAGACCTATTTGATTATGAAAAAGGGCAACACAGTGTAGCAATTAGCATTAAATGATGCTTACATTGCCCTCCATTAGAGCAAATGCAAGGGTGGTGTTATACTAATTTGTAAGGTTGTGAAGTGTCCAACACACACATACAAACACACACACCGAGTATTCCCTCCTCAGCAATAAGACCTCTCCATGGATCATTGCCTGTTATAACAGTGTTATTTGGTTACTGACTGGAGCTGTTTTGCATAGGAAAACAACTGATGTACAAGATGTGTGATTGTATTCTGACCACTGTGAAAACAAATGTGGTTTGAAAATCGACCCTGACAGCCTCACACACAGATCTGCATGACTGGTGCAATCAGTTTATATATTATTCATTATTGTTACATGTAACTTGATCCTCTTTCCATAAATATTGCCTGTGATTAGTTAAACTTCTACTTTCTTTGGACATAAATTAAATATTCATGAATTCATTAACCTCTCCAAATAATAATCCCTGTCCTTTGTCTAATGAAAATTAGATAAAGGATCTTTATTAGCTTCTTTTCATTTCAACCTTTAAACCTGCTTTATTTGACACTGCAGCCAGTTTTGTGCAAGTTCACACTTCACAAGAGAGAGAACTAAGTTAAGTTCACACGGATTAAAATCAACTGGTTCACATTCATAGTTCACAATTTTGAATTTTGAAGTTCACAGTCCCAAAGTTCATGTTCATTTCTTCCATTTTGTCCTACAGTGTAGTCCAGTATAAATGTTCTTTTGTTGGGAAATGAAGATAACTGGTCGTTTACAAAATGAGTTTGACTCAAGTGGAGGAACTTTGTAGATGTTGGCTCGTGGTCTCACCCTTTGTTAATGATTTTGTGTGGTCGACATTCGCTCCAGATATTTCCCAAGACTGGTTGGATGCTTCAACTGGATGTGTTGTTTCAAATTTGTTGCCAATGTGGTTAATGTTCCGACTTGTTTTTTCAGACATGGCGGGCAAAATTTGCACAAAAATAAATATGGGATTTTTCCGTTGGAATGCCGCTAGCCACGTCTGAATTGCAAATTACACTAGCAACACCCCCACCCCATCAGAATACTGTTTTAAGTGCCTTCTCTGGTTAGGGATAGGGATAAGGGTTGGGTCGGGTTGAGGTATATTCCCAAAAGGACGTACACATGGACAGCTGCACTTTCTGAAATCCGCTTAGAGCAGTGGTTTCCAACATGAGGGTCGGGAATAATTTCAAGATAATTTGCGGGGGTTGCCAGAGAATACAATAATATATTGTCACAAGCAGAGCAGCTCTCAGTACTGCTAGCCCCTTAAAGACATTCAATATAAGGGATAAGCACTCAGAAACATACAAAATACAGGCAGCCACAAGAAATGAAACAGCTTTTAAAATGACAAGCTAGCACAAAAAGGGGTTGCAAGCACCTACTTGATTTTTCTTGGGGTCGCAATTTGAAAAAGTTGAGAACCACTGGCCTAGAGGACATGTTTCATACATGTTCAGACAGTATTCTGTAACTGGCGTAATGGCCGTGCAGTCACAACGTGGATGTCCACACAGAGCCGTCTGATGACAAAAATTTATGTCACTCAGGCCCTCATGGACCCTCGAGCACTCTCAGACGTTGGTACTGTAAATCACAGTGTGTGGATGCTCACAGTCATTAGTTGCAAACGGGTACAGTTCATCATTAACCAAAACATGAGTATCTTCATACACAACACTGACGTCCACTCCATGTTACCACAGGGGTTATTAGCAGAGTACCAGGTGTCAAATAACCTGGATCTATTGACCAAACTACAAAAGTTATAGCATTAAAATTACAGCTCCACATTTCACATCGGTCTTACTCAGTGTTTTCAGTTTTCATCATTTGTCTGCAATTCTTGATGAAATGTCACGATTAAATTATATTAAATTATAGGCTGCAGATCTTGCATAATTCAGACTCGGCTCATGATTAATATTTGCTTCACAGTTTGTTGCTCAGGTAGAAAAGAAATGTCAGAGAACTGGATAAAAATCTACAGGTCTTCACTTTTCCCTCCTCTTTTCATGGCTTTTTTTTTTTTTTTTTTTTTTTTGCAAGAATCTGGTTCCAAATATAGAACTGCTGAACCCACTGCTGATTGCTCTTGTCCTTTCAAAAATGCCAAATGATCAAATCATGTAGTTCCATCATTAAAGGAGCTGTCAGTGACTGACACGAAAGGCACTCTGGAGCTATTCTGAGGAACATCTCACGTAGCAGCTGAAGGTGCTACACCGTCATATATCAGTAAGTCCCGCACTGTCCTCCAAGCGATGATTGCTTGAGAATCTGGGGTCAGGCTAATAATGATTCCTGCCCCATTAATTTTACTGCTCCAGCCTGGACTGGACCCTCTTAAGGGTGGCATGTGTTTAATTAATCATCTCGTCCTGATGTCTGGTCAGTGGTCACCCTATCCGTCTCTCGCTGTTCCTCTCTGGATGAATAAAGAGGGCTTTTCATCAAGCACAGAGAAATGGAAAAATGGACGACTTAATTAATACTCTTCTCTCTCGTCCTCCCTCCTGTCTTTCTCTTCTCGTTTCAGACTAATAAAGGTGATGCGTTGGCAAGTCGCGTCCAGAACACGCTGGGCTCCTACGAAGAAATGAAAGACCTATTAACCAGCCACTCTAACCAGAGCCACTTGGTGGGAATCCCCAAAGGCAGCAACAACCTGCAGACGCCGACCACCTCGACGACAGAGAGACCCGCCATGGAGTCCCAGCTTTTCACCGAAGCCCTGAGGGGAGGAACAGGTGGAGGAGGAGCAGAAGGAGGTGGGGACAAGAGGATGGGGAACGCATCTTCCACATCCTCGACTTCCATGCAACCTCCTGCTTCCACCACGTCATCGTCATCGAGCGCCACGGCGATCCCGCATCAGAGCTCGAAAAAGTCCCGCAGCTCCATGGACTGGTCGAGGACGGGCCACGGGCAGAGCACCCAAGGAGCAGGCCTCGTTCTGGGGTTAGGACAGAACGGGCAGGGCCAGGTCACAGCAGCTCCGAGTGGAAGAGGGAAAATGTCTTTGTTAGAGGACCAGAGGCACGAAGAGCTGTTTAGCTCGCTTAAAGATGAACTTGGTTTAAAAGGAGACTCGAGTCCTTCTTCCTCCTCTTCATCCTCCTCTTCCTCTTCCTCCTCTTCTCGGAGAAGACACTCTTCACACTCCTCCAAAACTCTTCCTCTCCCAGGTGAGTCCTACACAGAAAGGCTTCAGAGGAAAAGGTCAACGTTTTGGGAGATACACTTATTGCTTTCAATCTGAGAGTTCAGTGAAAAAAATCGCTACAAGGGTTGACCGATATGGTCAAAATATATCACAGTAATTTTAAGATAACAGTTTATATCATGATGCAGTAATTGTTTTGTTAATTGATTAAAACATGGTTTAGAATAGGGATGCTCAAACTGCAGCCCACAGCAGGCAACATCAAAAACAGCGATCAAAGTTTATAGGGAGCCAATGTAAACATGGATAATGTCATTATTCTATAGCCATTTCACTTTTAGTTTGTAATGTTAGGTTAAAGCAAAACAGTTGTCTAATTCCACTTTAAGCTAATGAATTGTGTGATTTGGCTTCATATTTAGTGTACAAACATAATGTTGGTGTCAATCTTTTCATCTAACTCTTGTCTAGAGAGCGAATAAGCACATTTCCCAAAATGTTTAACTATTCCTTTAACAGTACGGGGTCCTGCCTCAGAATGTGGTTGATTAAACCTGCCATTCACACAACAAAAAGGGGACTTTTTATATTTTGATATTCATGGAAAATCTTTGTGTTTGCTGGAGCCCTGAGTGCTGAATGAATAATTTCAGTGCCAAACAGACTCTATCACCTTTTGGGCGGGATTTATGAAAATTAACATCTGCATCTGATGATAACCACATCTTTCAGTTGATTTCTCAACCACCATGCAACGCATAATTTGCTTTGATTGTGATTGGCTCCATCCATCTGGATGAATTTTTTTTTTGTCATTCAACCTTCATTAGATTTTGACAGCACAGAGCAGACCAATATTCCACAAAATAACAGGCGATGCTTTGCTTAGTTTTGACTTTTGTTTTTGGTTTTCTCCTCTCTCCTTCTCTTACAGATGGTAATTTTCGATCTTCCACCATGGACGGTGGCCATTTTAAGTCTTCCACTAACACAGAAAATGGTGGACATTTTAAATCCTCCCCGTTTGAAAATGAGACGGGGTCTCACCTGTCTACGTCCTCCTCCCCGCTGGCTTCCACATCGGTTCTGACAACGCCAACTCCCGGTCTAACCACTCCCACATCTGGACTGACCACCCCCACCTTTCCACCTGGTAGCCTATCAGGGAAGCCGATCGCAGTCCAGCAGAAGCCCACAGCATACGTTCGGCCAATGGATGGCCAGGACCAGGCGCCTAGTGACTCTCCCCAGCTTAAACCCCCTCTAGTGGCTCCAGAGGGATTTAACAACAGTCAGACTTATGGAGGAAACTCCGGGAATGTGAAGAACAAACTGCCAAAGCTGAGTCTCAGCCATGCAGGGGAGGTAAGAGAACATGTCACGACTTACAGGGTGGGGCCGATTTAAAAAATTCCAATATGGTTGGATATTAAGCCAAATACTAGGCCAGTTATACCAACTTTTACCACTAGGTGTTACACATGACTCAGCTGCTCCCGAGTGGAACATGCAGCTTGAAACATAGCGAGTCAGTAAGTTTATTGTAAATGTTTTCACAATAAAATCCTTGTCAAGGTTCTATCCAGTGAACCGCTCGAGGGATTTTAATTTGAAACATACAGGAAGTGTTGAATTTGTATTCACAGACTAACACAGTAACTTTAACTGGACAAACGTAAGCAGATTACCTTACCTTTCCATCTGCTCCATTACTGACTGTACTGACAAACTACAGCTGGTTAGCTGCCTCGCTAACAGAGCAAACAGTCAGCGACAGGGTTATATCAGAGTTATAATGAAAAGGCAAAATGATAAGTTCAGTGTTTATTTACTTTCTAGCAATGTGTTTCACCAGCTAGTTAGCAACTTAGCTCTGCACAACATCTGCTCAGCTGTGATGCACATGATTATACAAGTGCTGCAGACACCATCCACATATCCCATGATGCCTTCCAGTGCTGTAACAGAACAGCAGACATAACAAAACTATGTTTTATAAGTTTGCTGTTTAGCGTTTCAAATTGCAAATGTTACTTTTTGTTGGTGTTTGTGATTTGTCTGTTCAGAAGGTTGTGGTTTATGTTGTTGGTACTTGTCATTTTTGTGGATTTTTGGATTATAGTGAACCAGGAGTGATGTGGTAGTTACGTTTCTTGAGGCCGGCTGAACGATGCACAGATGATTGTGAGGACAGTTCCTGCACTGAGAGCCTCCTTTAACCTTCTTGTTACTTACCAGAAAGTCACTTTAAAATAAATGCTGGTTTAATAGGTTGGTGCAAAATTAAACTGGTTCACGTTCGTACACTGGATCAGACTAGTAGAATCAGAAACTGACTGAACCACAATATTCTGGATGCTAAGTAATAAATGGCTCCCTGATAAGTATTTCACATTATCCCAACACATTTTTTTACAAATTAGATAACAGTTTAGCTAAATGTTAATATTAGTTAATGTGGTAACTGGTTAATAAGCTACATGTTAACCCCAAGCAAAATATTTCCAACTCAACAGAAGTAAATAAACTGAAGATACCCTGTGCACAGCAGTGTTTCTCTCCTGGGTGTCAGCTGGTGCAGGATAGACCACAGGAAACACAGAACAAAATTGCAGTGCACACCAGGATACTAAGATTGACACCATTTAACAGATTATATTAAAAACAAAAAGAAAGCTTTTCTTGCTCAGGATAATTTTTTATTTATATTTATTTTAAAAAAGGGATGGGGGTATAACAGCTGGTGTTTTGCTATTGAAGCAGGTGATTGAAGCGTGACATCACTAAATGGGGTGTGGTCAGAGGTGCAACTCTCAGTTCGTAGTGAGCGATGCAGCAGCGCTTTTCTGTGCCTTGTTTCTCAGTTGGTTTACACATCAGGGAGAAAAGGAAAGCGAAAAAAAAGCAAAAACAAAACACGCATTTGTGTAAATTAGAAATTTTGACAGTCTGTAGTAGTCTCATAATGAACTGACTGAAATAAAAACCCCAACCAACAAAACAACAGACTTTTGAACAATCCCACACCTCCCATCAAATCAAACTTCTTTTCTTCTCGTAACAGATTAGTTTACACTTAAGGACGACAAATCCCTGAATTGTTTTTCCTCCGTAAAATCATGTGTCATGGAAATTAACCAGAGAATTTTTCCATTTTATTTTGGCATAACCAACTTATGTCATACGGTAATAAATAATGAGTATTAATACATTAATAGAACAAATTATTATGCCTTCATTTCTGAGCAATTAGCACTTAATATAGTGTTGCTTATGCTGCAGACATGATGGCTGAAATAAACCCCTCCTTCCTTACAGGCACCTAACATTATTCTGAAGGTATCAAATCACACCTAGCTGGCAAAAATAGACTCTAAAATGTATTCATGAGCGTTTGGTTGAGCTGTTTAACAGTGACACATACTGTCTGCGCTTCTGATTTCGTGGGTGTGAACCCATGTTTGCATTTTTTTAATAATAACCGCAAGTCTCTCTTCGTCAAATCCAGCGCTCGTTAAGTGATATCATGGTGAATATTCACACATTTAGCTAATTGTAATGTCAAATGAATCTGACAATGCAAAACTCCTCCACACGTCTCTCACTCACACTCTCTGACTCACTCACTTAACTCTCCGACCTGCTGCCTCCCTCCCTGCATCTATCTCTCACTCACTTTCATTTTCAAAACAGCAAGAAACACCAGGCTTGATTGTGTGTGTGTGTGTGCTGTGTGAAACTGGTTGACAGGCGAGTAGTCATCCATATCGAGCAAGCCAGCTGTTCCTGTGCTTTGATAGAGCTGGTGTGTGTGTGTGTGCGTGTGTGTAGCACTCCAAATGAGCCCGAGATGGAGCTTTGAGCATATGGCACCGAGAAGGAGAAAGCAAGGGAGACAGGGGAGACAGGGACGGAATTAAAATATACTTTATACTCTCAACACTTTCTTATGGAGGGTGAGGAGCGAGAGTAAGTACATTCATGGCCGTGAGTGCTTTCTTTCACTTTGTTTCACCCACACATCCATGGATGCTCCGTTATCGCCTCCTTACCGTTTAGTTTTCACTCCTCTCATATTTATTCCGGCGAGAGTTTGTTGGAAGGAAAAAAATGTAAACTCAATACCGACTGAGGGGGAGGAAGAGAAGGATACGGGAGAGAAAAAAGGGGAGACTGATGATGTGAGATGGAGGGCTGGGGGGTGTGGGGGGGTGGAGAGGATGAGGCAGGGATAGAGGAAGACAATGACTGACTGATTACAGCACCTTATCATCGCTGTATTTGTTCTGGTTAGATGAGTTATTGGATGTGTTCTGCAGCTTAAACAGCAAATAGCAGCAAATCAGAGGATTGAAGCAGACAACCAAGACTTAGAGGATCCTGACACTCGTTTTATGCTAGCAAACATTTTTACCCTTTGATTAGTGCACTGTAAAAAAAAAACAAAAAAAAACAAAGGAATCATGCAGGAATTCAGTTGTATTTTTCTCATTAAAGGAGACATCTGTAATATATTTGCTATAATAAATAATAAAAAGACCACAACATGTCATCAAACATTAAAACATGTTAAGCTGAAATACCTGCTGCTCTTCAGCTGCAGCGTCCCCCTTTGGAAATTTCAGTTCTGACCCATAACTTTTGTTATTGTTTGCTCATTTCATGTTAATTTGAGTTCAAATTAATTCCAAATGTTCGCTGAATGACTGAGTGTCTGTTTATGAGTCATAAGAATAAATAATCATTAATAATCTTTTGGCAAGAGTAGGTAATAGTTAAATGGTCAAATTGAGCAATCATTTTTAAAATAGATTTTTTCTAGAACTTAAAGACTCACGTTTATCTAAAGAAGAAAAATAAATGATCTCAACAAAAGATTAGTAGCTGGTAAAACTTAATGAAATCTAAAGACTTTGTGCTGGGATCAAAACTCAAATATTAAAGGTTAATAAATTACGAAAAATGTTAGAAATTTTTGCCAGTTTGACTGAAGGTTTGTTGGTTCAACTCAATATCTTAAGCTTATTGAACATGTTTTCTCAACTGAAATAATATCAAGTTTATTTGACCGGAAAAGTTTATTTGTTTTGGATCTTTACAAAATTATCTCAACCTTCTTTTAAAAAACAGTCAGCTAAAATTTTAAGGCAGTAGAGACACTAACTTTTTTAAAGTCAAAAGAAATAGTTTATTTTTGCAGCGTGACTGTATGAACTGAAAGTTAGTAACAGTAATAACAGCGGTAGTCCTAATGTGTCACATGAATTCAAAAGCAGTAAAAGAAATTCCCGCGGAGTGAATCAGCATGATTGATTTTCCATTTAACGGTTTTCAAATTAGTTCAGGTGCCATGACTGTGTTTGAAATACTCAATATTTGGCTCACAGTTCTGTTGGTGAGTGTTCAGTGATTGTGTGTGTGTGTGTGTGTGTGTGTGTGTGTGTGTGTGTGTGTGTGTGTGTGTGTCCATGTGTGCAATAAGCCTTTAAACTGCTGTGGAAGCTTTCTGTTAGCGCTATAGAATTATTGATTCGAGCCCATTATTCCCAAGTGTGTGTGTGTGTGTGTGTGTGTGTGTGTGTGTGTGTGTGTGTGTGTGTGTGTGTGTGTGCGCGCAAGGGAGAGAGAGGGAGGCAGAGTGATACTGTAACACTATTGATCTTTTCCCTCACAGTTACAGTAGGCTTAAAATTACCATTGGACTCACACACACAGAAACATTTAGTTGTTGTCAGCAGCTCAAAGTGTGAGGCACCACGTGATTTCACTTTGATCCAGTTTGAGATATGCTGAAGTTTCATTACATATACAAGCGGCCAGCAGCTTGTCAATACCTGCTGTGTCAAATGCACCAAAAACAAAACTCAGAGAAGAATAATGAATTATTAACAACGTAAAGTAAAGAACACACTTAACGCTTAAAGTCATCACTCAAATCTGTTTTGCTTATTGTAACTTGTCTGAGATATTTGAGCTTCACTGTGCAGAATGAGGCTCGTGCAAAGAAGACAGGAAAGTTTAAATCTCAATGTAACAGAAGCAGAATTTATGACATCATAACTAGTTTGAGGCTAATCATGATCCAGTATGAAATTTACATTAGTGTGATGTGCACTGAGAACGGACTTTTAAGATTAACAGACATCATCTCATCATTGGTTACACTTTGAAACTAAAGATATTTGCATATTTGTAGATTGCAATGAGGGAAAGTGTCGTTCCACATGTGTAAAAGGGATCTTTAACACTCCTGAAAACATGTATTATTTATTTATTCCATTAAATATTAATGGAATAAATAAGCTACAATCAAAGTTAATAAAAGCATCCTTACATATTTATTGGGAGTTTAAAACTCAGCGACGCAGCTAATCTCTTTCATCAGGACAGTGTGGAAGTGGTTCGATCAGATTTGATGAGCCGCTGTCATCCGTTTCTGATTCAAATGTTGCTATATCCTGATTGCTTTTTTCCTAAATGAGTCCTGCCCACTTCAAACCACCGAAAAGACAACAGAGAGAAAATGAAAAACTGAAATCTCAAATGTAAAATAACCAAAACAGTTCAAACTTTGAGAGAAATTAATTGGACACTTGGGGACAGCAGAAAAAAGTTAAAAAATAAACATTTACATCTATTACCTTGTAATGTGTTGGCAAGCATATTTATATACAGCAGACATGGAGTGACAATGTCATTCGTTTGGAGACACATCTGTGGCCATCTGGCAAATGTAAGTCTAATGTTCACTGTCCTTTTACCACCAACTCCTGACAACTCCAGTTGCTAAATGCTGTTTTGTGATCACTAGCTAGTCACTGTCTTTGTCTTCTGTTCGGTGCAGGGCAGGGTTAGTTTAGCACGTTTTAGCAGAGATCTAGAAATTACACGAGACAAGGAAAACTCAGCCAAAACAATAAAGTGTCAGGGTTATAAATCAAAACAAGGAGCTGAAAAGTTGGGCGATTATTCTCTGTGGGTTCATGGCGACAGTTGACACCTTGGTAACTTTGTCTGTCTGCTGTTGGGTGTTGGGAAGGTAGCGTTTTTCCACTGAACCAAAGCAGTGACGCTGCAGGCTGTAAACCCAAACCAAGCACCTGAAAGATACTAAAACTTCTGGTAGAGCTGAGTGGAAGAGCAGAGTGGGTATGACTGACCACTGTCCACATTACATATAATCATTTGATGAATTGTTAATATAAAAATCGTATTGCTTTTCAAAATTCTCGTAACATGTAAAAATACCTTTAAACCAATCCTTTGCAATGTACCAAGTCTTAAGGTATCATGAAGTTACATAAATTTAATAGACTAATAGGGAAAAAATGTTATGTTTTACCCTTTAAAGGGGTAAAAGAAGACTCCTATCAGAGAAACATTTATCCTTTACAGAAACGTTTGCTTCGCATGGAGTCGAGCTGCCACTATGCTTTTAGTGACATTCAATTGCTCACAGTCACCATTGCATTCTCATTCAGGTAAACAACGTTCGAGTCAAGTGGATGTACAAGTATATTTGTGAGGCCCCGCCAGCGAGGCTGCGAGAAGGTAAACATGGAGGTGACAGGTGACATTTCCAACAGCACTGTGACAAGTTTCATTTACATGTAGTTCAAAGTATAGAGCTGATGTAATTTCACACTGATTTGAAGGCCTGCTGTGGTGTTTCCGTCAGGCGTGTGTGGAGGTGCACACGGCGCCTCGCCACTAATGTAGCGGTAAATAAGAAGCAGGGTAGACTAAGACCTCCAGTCAGTAATCACCATGAGGCTAACACCAACCAAATCAATTCTGCTCTCAGAGAAAGCATTCGTTTATGCCTTTTTGCATGAAAAGATCCTGCCTTTATATAACACACTGGTTTGATAAATGTGAACGTGGGAATATACATTTATAAAAAAGGATGTCAGCCTGAGAAGCTGCTTAAAGAGAATTGAGATGGACTTACTCAGTACTGCTTTGTGCCCTTTAAAGAGACAGTTCACTTTAAAATAAAATATGCGTAGCCTATTTTTCTCCTTACCTATAGTGCTATTTATCCATACAGTTTGTTTTGGTGTAAGGTGCAGAGTTTGGGAGTTTGGCTGTGCAAAAGTCTGCCTTTTCTCCAATATTATATTGTAATATAAAATATAAAATAATTTCTACTCTCTGCTTTATTTCTGCAGTAGAATCTTCTAGGAACTACTTTCTGTTTGCTTAGAAAGAAAGTAGTTCCTGAATGAAAAAAAATCTAGATGGATAAATACCATTACAGGCCAGTGGTAAAAAATTTATTTTTGATTTTGAGGTGAACTGTCCCTTTAATGTGAGGACAGTCAAGGTTGTTTGTGTTAACAAATTTATGCAATATAACATTTTATGTAGTGGCAGCTTGACAGAAAAGATGACTTTTACAAGGCAGTTTGAAACCTGAAAGTCATAAGTTGTGATGCAAATCAAATTTAAAATGCTTGAAATAATCACAGTTATCACAGCAAGAGAACAATTGACAGGGTCATTTAGCAACTTTTGTAATGTGAAAAAGTACAATGGTAGTAATGAACCCACAGAGAGTTGTCGCCAAGTGCTGTCGAGAGCATTTCAGCATCTTTCAGCTCATCGTTTTGGTTTTACCGCCCACAACTTAACTGTTTTGATTCAGTCTCACTGCTCTCTTCAACCCTGTTTCAAGCAATATCATGCAGCTGTTTTCAGTGATAAACCCACTGCAACCTCCCCACCAAGCAACAAACAGCAGACCAATAAAAGTTAGCAATTAGCTGGTGAACTTAGTAAAGCGTTTAGCAGCTAAAGAGCCAGATATTTCCCTCAGGATTTGGTGGAGACCAAAACAGAGGTAAAAGGACAGTGAATATTGCATCCACATTCATCAGGTGATAGACAGATAACTTCAAATCAATGCCAGTGTTGCTCCGTGTCTGCTAGAGAGCTCTTTGATAAAAGGTTAGCTATAGCATCTGTATTGTAGCTTGCTCCAATCCTCCAAAAATGTTTTAATACTGCCTTTAAGATTACAATTATGAGCACAATTGAGTCAAAGATGTTTAGTAGCAGATGTTTCCAAGAATGGTAAAGCTGTAATTTATTCAAGGTAACAGTGTGTTTCCTGCTAGCTGTTGACGTGAAATATGATTTCTGGTTGAGTCATGTCAGATAGATACAGCTCCCATGATCCCAAGCTTCTTAAAAACATCATCAAACTACATCTAGGGGCAGAACTTATATGTTGTGTGTTTAAAAAGAAAAATCTTAAGATGCTTTACTTTGTAATATACTGATGGAAACATGCATCAGTAACAGTCTATAACCACAGTGAAGCAGTCATATTTGGTATGGATGAGAGAGCATCAGAAGGAGCAAAAAAAAGGAAAGACAGTTGAATATGAATATATTTTACTGTCCCAGTGAAACCTATTTTGATTTGAAGTTTAGCGGAGAGTTAAAAGTGAAAAATGAAGAAAAATATTGGAGAGAAAGATGGAAGATGCAACAATGAGGACAGAAGCTGCAGTGGCTGCAGAAATAAAATATCTGAATTAACATGAGACCTATTCACGGAAAATCGTGTGTTTGTTTTTCGGTGAGCTATGGATTTAGAGCCTCCGAATAATTTACTCCAGACTGTAGAAGTCAACAAATGCTTAAGGAAGCTTTCCCTGTTTGTACATTCATTACTGTAACAGTGCAGATGGATAGTCAGGCAGACACGGGGGAATAGCGGTAAAATGTGGAGAGGGGGGTGTATATAAAATTACTGTATATAGAAATACCTTCTCTGAGGAAATAAAGAAGAGGCGAGAGAATGTGGGGATGAGGAAAACAGGGATAAAATATTTTCTCACTTCCAGCAGAACTAGAAGAGAGTTATGAGGAGTCTGCCAATGCAGCAAACAGCTGGCTTCATTTGCATAATACCCATCAGGCCCTTCTTTCCCTCAGGCAGCCTGTCAACTCACGACCGAGACATAGACGCATATACACACTCGTGACACCACCATTCACTGTATCAGTACCTATATAATTATAGGCACCACGTACCTTCTAGAAACTTGCAGCAGTGATACCAGATATCAGTCGTATGAATTCAAGGCTCCTCTGTGACCCAGTGAAAGCTTTTTAACGCTTTAATTTATTTGATTTTCATAAAGCAGACTAATTGCCTCTGCAGAGAGAGGGAGATGGAACGATTTAGCTTTTATGCTGATAATAAAATGATCGTAAAATCATCTTCTAGAAACAAAGAATACAGTCCAATGAATCAAACTGCTCTGGAGTGGCTGCAGTGAGACAGGGAGGAGGGCGCTCGGGGAGAAATACACCGCAGCCAAATAGCGGAGGGGAGGTCTCCCATCAGGAAGGTGCTGCCGGGGTGTCATCACAGCAATAGCCACCCGGCGATAAGAGAGATCACAGAGGAGCAGCCCGGGCTGGTCTCTGTGGGTTTTAAAGTTCAAGATTTTAACA
Organism: Lutjanus erythropterus; assembly: GCF_056507025.1. Classification (NCBI taxonomy): domain Eukaryota; kingdom Metazoa; phylum Chordata; class Actinopteri; order Lutjaniformes; family Lutjanidae; genus Lutjanus; species Lutjanus erythropterus. The sequence goes on along the minus strand of NC_139321.1, from coordinate 11,603,677 downwards.
GCTGAGATCATCTTCTGGTTTTTACAAGCTTGGAAAGCTCATATAGAATATATCAAGAGAAAAGTGTGTAAAGGGATCGGACTGTCAAGGACACTTCAGATTCTGCTGCACTTCATTCTATACTGTTCACTATTGTGCATACTGCAGAAAAAAAAGGCAAATACTAAACTAGGGCTGCAGAACTGAACATGATATTACTGAAATCACAATATGGCCAAGTGCAGACACCTGCAGGTTTTTTGATTGAAGAAAATATATGTGACAAAATCCATTTATAACAAAGAAGTGTGGTGCTGCAGAGATGCTCTGGACTAAAAATCTTGTTCTCCGGATGTAAGAACAGATGTTTGTTTGGTACAGACTCCAAAAAAATGTCACATTATAACAATTTTATTTATTTATTTCAGTAAAACTGAAAATTGTAATGCAAAAATGGTAATTCCTACTAAAAGTATGGCATATCACAACCAAAATTTAAAAGCAAAATAACTGCAAATGACTATCAAGCAGCTCTATACTAAACATTTGAATGTATTACAGAAAAGAGCAATAAGACTTTTAAGTAAGGTGAATGCAAGAGAAGGTACCAACTGACCTTTTATTAAATCACATGTCTTGAAGTTGAAAGATTTAGTTGATTAAAAAAGTTATTATTCACATATAAAGCCAGAAATAGACTTTTTCTGAAAATGGCCTGTGGAATACTCTGGACAGTGATTTAAAAGTTTTGTTTATCTGAACATTTGCGTTCTTTCAGTACACCACTGTGTGTTGTACTGGGATCTGCGCCCTCGGTTACAAGATGATCTGGAGGAGGCAGTGCTCTGTGATAATGACTCCATGTGAACGGGGTGGTGTTGGATAACAAAGTGGTGATGTTATGTCATGTTATGTGACGACGTACAAGCAGCGAGTAAGCGAATAGCGTGTCAGCATCAGCTAAAACATTGCAGACAAAGTCAAAAGTACATCACTGCGTTTCTCTGTACTTTTCACAGATTGCTTTCTCCTGAGAGAGATCACACACACACACACACACACACACACACACACACACACACACACACACACACACACACACACACACACACACACACACTCACACACTCACACAGACAGTATTGTGGTTTTATGGCCACAGACGCCACAGAGCAGTTAGTTATTAAGCGATGCTTTTTGTAAGACAGGATATGATTCTAGATGAACTGTTTACCCTGAGGATTAACAGTATAGCTCTGTTGACTGGATTAGCTGCAATGATCAGCATTGATCTCTGCTGCCTCTATAAGAGGTTGATTGTGTGTATTATCACCCCTCAGAGTGCCGTCATCCTGCTCCTAAGTAAATCCCCCCCACCCCCTTCACACCATCTGAATTGGCCATTTTTCAAGAGGCCGGTCAGATGAAACTGCTGTTATTTAAAAATTTCCAGCCACGCATCGCTGGTGAGTCTGAGGTCTGCGGTTCGAGCAGGGGCCAGGACCGAGCGCTCGACACGCAGCGGCTCCCGGTGATAGTTGACCGGGGGTCACGGCAGTCAATCCCTGCACTTTAACTGCAGCTTCCACATGGTTCGCTGGAGTGATTTGGGGGCTTAGTGAGCCAGCAGTGGCATGTACCTGATGTCATGGGTTCACACAGTCAAGACTTTAATTCATAGTTTAAAGCCGGAGTCTGTGACATTTTAATAAAACAGTTATGAGCTGGAGGAAGAACTATTCAGATGCTCTTATACTGAAGTGATGCATTCAGAATATTACTTAAGTAAAAGGACACTTTTATAAAGTATTAGCAGCAAAACATAGGTGAATAAATTAACTATATGAGTGAATTATTATTGTTGACTTGAATATGTAAGCAGCATTTCATTTTTTTAATAAATAGTAATAAATATAATTTCAAATTAAACAACTTTATTTAGGAATATGTGCAATGCACAGCACCATTTAAATTAAAATAATAAATCTCTAAAGAAAAAATGAGACTTTAACGTTTTGGTTGTTATGCACCCATCTTATGCTGGGTTTCCCCTCAACAAGCTTTTGGTACCAGGTACATTTCCCACTTTTGTTTTCCACTGCAGCTGGTACCTCCCCAACGTAGGCGGGAATCGTAGCTGATTGTCATAGTGACACTGGATCAAACTGCCGTGACATCATCTTCAATGGGACACAGGAACAATGGAGGAGAGATCCTTTCACTGGCAACCAAACACAAGAATGCCTGCGCTTTGACAATTGACCATGGCATGGTTTTGCAAGCTGCCTTTTTTAAAAAATTGGTGTTGAGTGAATAAAAAAAAATTGTGGTCGCAATTTGCGGTTGGTGTGCAGGCTGTCCATGTCGAAGTGACAGCTCTCTCTGGCCAGTCAGTGGTCTGTTTTCACTCCACCACTCAGCTCGCCGAGTTACTAAAAAAGTAAAAGCTAACAGCTACTTTGACAGTGGAGAACCAAATAAAGCATGATGAGCTGAGCTGCACCATGCAGCAGAAACACTTGTAACGTAATTTAATAACGGTGGTTACACTTAATGTGAAGTGTTAACTGCGTGAAAACTACCTCTGAGAAGTGGCTAAATGGAATGAATGTGAGGGTTTTGGGGCCCCTCGGCTCAGTTGGCAGCTTTGCCCAGTTCTTAATCCAGCCTTGAAGATAACATGTTTTGTATGAAAAAAAAATCTGTAACTAAAACTGAAATAAATGTAGTCAGTTAAAAAGAACAGAATTTCCCTCCAAAACAGTCGTAAGTCAGCAAGTCGAGTAACAGGCTGTAAGTACAATAAGTAACTCATCTGATGTTAAACACAGTTAAAATTTCAGCATTTTGGTTAGTTTTGAACACCAAAACTACACGTCAGGTTTAGAAGAAGGTCCTGGATTGGATTAAAATAAATACATTATGTAACCTGAGGTAAGTTAATGCAACGCAACGTAACACTCACTGAGCACAAAAACTTAGTTTTCTTGGTCAGTATAGCGCACACTGAAGAATTTATCGCTTCACTTGACTACATTTACCCCAACAGTAACTGGACATCCCCATGAAATGTTCCAAATTATACATATTTAATCACAGTATACACATATTTAGTTACTTTGCAGCACTGATTGGAGGTAAACAGTTGTTTGAAGGCTGAGGCTGCCTGTGAACAGCTAAATCTTGTGCAGCAGTGACGTGTCTGTCTGCAGCCAAAGAAGATTATTTCATGTGTCACAGTCATGATACACAGAAAGGCCTTGAGACGACTTAAATCCACATTTCTAGTATATTGATTTCTTTGGGCCCTTTCTGTTCATTATATACCCACTATATCATCTCTTTTGATCTAGCTGGAGCTGCCGGTTCTGAAAGTACATTTATTCTTTTATATGCCCACATGGTGCCAAATAAAGTGGATTGCCCACTCTCCTCTAAAAAATAGCTGTTTTATATTGTTCCAGTGGTAAGACCATGCATCATACTCTTATGAGGCTGCAGGCTACTTCACATAATATGTTACAGAACTTAGTGTTTGATGGATATTCTTTAAAAGAGGGGTGTAATTTTTTAGCATCATTCCTCATTATTTCCTAATTCTTTCTTTTATGTTGTCCTGAACTGATGTGTGATTGATAATGACATACTGCACTGTTGTAATGCGATATTATTAATTCCTCAGGATGTTAATGTAATAAAACATCCTAGTTAATACTTATACATCAGGACGAGTAAAATATAATAAATTACTGTGTAACTTCATCTTAGACAATAAAAAACTGGTCCGACTATTCCGTAGCAGCTTATGTCTGGTGCCCATAAAAATATGGTAATAAAAATCTTTATTGCTCTTGGCATTACAGAACAATACACGGAGAACCCCTACTGCTAGCTCTTTAGTATTATTCATTAGGTTCTGATACAGGCCAGTGGCTGCTCCTAACTTTGTGTATGTGTTTGTGTGTGTGCGTGCGTGCGTGTGTGTGCGTGCGTGTGTGTGTGTGCGTGCGTGTGTGTGTGTGTGGTAGAGCCTTTTAATAAAAAATGCCCCGCTGGGCTCTGCGTTGCCAGTTTGCCAATCAGAGCATAGCCACGATATGCAAATCACACACACACACACGGACGTAAACACACACACACACACACAACCGCACACACACACACACACACTCACAGGAGGAGCAGGCACGCACACACACATACACACACACACACGCAGTGGGTGAAGGAGTGTTTTGATCTACCAGGGCCATTACAGACATTTTAAAATCCTATGAATATAAAAAAGAGAGCGAGGGAGAAGGATGGAAGTGAGAGGAGGAAGATGAGAGAGATGGGGGGAGAGAGAGGGAGGAGAGATATGAGCGGGGAGGAAAGTGAGAGGAAACAACATTTTCTGTTCTCTCTCTGTTTATTATTAAGTTCTAGGGGAGACTGAACGGCAGAATGCATCTGAGAGATTACACGGAAGATAGACGATTAAATGGCTCCCTCAGCCGTTCTTTGCCAATTTCTGTGCATTTCTCAGGTGTGTGTATTGTTCTTTGATATTAAAGGAGTCTGGCAGCGAGAGATGAACCTCGCCACAAAGCCTGAGATTTATGGAAATGCTCGGTATCAATAAACATGAAGCGTGATTGGTTGATTGAACAAAAGGCATCCTGCAATCAGAACAAATGCCTCGTCATTGTTAGCGGCGTGTGCAGTCGGTTACATCACTGCTGATTTAATGGACATTAATATATAAAGAAACTTAGTCAAACAGCCATGACTGATGATTAACAAGACAATGATATCTGGGCTGTGAATTATTACACTCCATTGACCATATTACATAAACTTCCTACTTAAGTCTTGAGTTAAGATAGGAAATCTATTACAGAGGCAAGTCCGAGCTAAACTCAGGAGTCCTGTCTTATCTCAGGTTTGGAAATGTTTGTTCTTTTTTGTCTAGAAAGGAACCCTAGATTTGTGAAATTTTCAAAACTCTTGCACATCCTAGATATTGTATTGCATTCAAACATGAAAAAAAATGTTGTTGTTGTTTCATGAGTAGCAAAAAGGGGCTATAACTAGCATTTTGTTATATAACCCTGCAATGTAAAGTAGCCAGGTTTCCTACAACAGTATGATCTGTCACCTCAGGACTTACCTGCGGATGTCAACAAAGGTGGGGTGCACTGATTTGTCTCACTGCAAATGTTCTCTTTTTTTCTTTTTTAGCTATGTAGCCTGCTTATGTTTGTTTTTATAGTCTAAAAAGATGATGGTGATGCTGAAAAGAAGTGCTTAGAGTTTATATAGACAAATTTGGCGACGTACTGGAAGTTAACAAGCTGCCATTGCTGCAGTGGCGTTTCCCTACAGTTTAAACGCAAATTAATGCAAGCCATCATAAAAAGTTTACTTTTTTTTTTTTACTTTTAAACTTACTTCTGTAACATTGCTTTTTTTAAGCTACTGTAAACGAGCACTACCATTAGCAAACACCACTGTTAGCTTATGCTAGCCTACACTACCATTAGTTAATGTTACCTAACAGTACTGTTTGCTACCATCAGTTAGTTCGATAGCAATTACTACAGGGGGATATTGAAAATTAGCACATGTCAAAGGACAATTTCCTATGTTCAAGGATAGGGATATTGACTTAGGAACTCTTTATCTGTCATGGCCTTTTCCCCTTAATCAGGTCCGAACCCTAATTACTATGGTAACCAAACGGAGAGGAGAGGAGAGGAGAGGAGAGGAGAGGAGAGGAGAGGAGAGGAGAGGAGAGGAGAGGCAGCTAATAGGGTGATTAGGGGGGAGGAGAGCTGCTGTTGAGAAAAAGACTTTGTGTTGGATTATTTTCTCCTCTTAGGAGCTTACAGAGGACCAGCCGGTGTTTTACACCTCAGCTCTTAACACCCCCAAATCCCCCGATTTAGACTTAAACTGCATAGAGAGGAGAGGGAGGAGAGGAAGAAGGGAGGATGAGGAAAGAAACATGGGGGAGGTAAAGGGGCAGAGAGAGGGAGAAATAGAATTAGAGGACCAGACTGATGAGACAAGAGTCAAGACGGGAGATTAAGTGAGGAAAGTGTTCATTTACGTTTATACTGTCAGAGTAATCACACATTATCTTTCACAGGAAACAACATGTTACTTTGGAATAATCAGGAGAAACAGACAAAGGAAAACTTCAATTATAAGCACACAGGTGATAGAGGGATTTTCACAATGTGAGAAATAGATAAATATATCCGACTTTTAGGTGTTATTTCTCGCTGATGAAGGAGAGAGCTGAGGCTTTGAATGACAAAAGTGTGTAGTGTGTGCGTTTGTGTGTCACAAGCTTTGCTCACTTGTCATCCTGCGAGTGTGTCTGCACCACCACGGTGTGAAATACTGCAGCAGTGCTTTTGGCTGCAGTGTAAACACACACAGCTTACCTGTGAAGTCACACGGGTCTCACCTCATTTTATAGCTCTGTGGTTGTCAGCGTCTGGGCCGACGGCCAACGCTGGCACCTGCGATGCTGCTGAGATGTCTCTGCTGGGTAACCTGTGCAGATGTAGCCTATTCTTTAACACGTTTTATAGCACTTCTACCAGACAGAGGAGGAGGTACAGAGGAAAGATATCAATGCGGGACCAAGACTCTCCAAAAATAAGGTCTGGATTGTTCTGCAAGTTGGTCATCAGCACTGACTTGCCAGCCCAGCTGTAAATGCATTTCATTCACAAAAGAATTTTTGCAGCATTGTCCCTTTGGCTGACTCATCTTCTATATGAGAACATCCATACTTCATGTTCCATGTCAAACACGTAACAGAACATTATGTTTAAGTTTCGATCCTCTTACAATTTAAGAATTATCACAACCCAAAGGAAAAAAAAAGTTCAAAATAAGAGCTTGTCTTTGTGTCTCAAAGACATAAATGAGCTCAGTTTAAGACCATTTTTTCATAATTCTTAAATTTGGCTCCTGAGAAATAGCCTCTGTCATATCTTGGCCAGATACTAATTTGAACCCAGTTTAAGATTTTATTTTATTTTATTTGTCTCACCATACCAATCTTAAATTTGTCTTAAGTAATCAGCTCTTGAGAGAGTCGATTTTATCGTCAGAGTGAAACAGGGAACAAAGAGAAACTTTCTGTCCAGGAGAAACATGGTTGCTTGTGGTAACAACTCGACTTATGATGATGGATTGTAAGCAACTGGCGCCAAGCACCATGGAAAATTGAAGAAAATTCAATATTTTTAATTCGGCACAGTTTCTTTCCACTTGTGTCCACATTAAGATATATAAATTTAAATAATTAAAAAAAAATCTCAGGCTGAAGCTGCCTCTCTAGAGCACATCTTTTCTCAAATATAAAGCTGCAGTTCATCAGAGCAGATCCCATGTCTGCCTGAGTCTTGGCAGGACTGCCTCTTAGTACTTTGCACTATAAGAAACTTGGAAGTCTCTTCCTAGTGGATGAATTTGTAAGTTGAACATTTTAGAGATGTTTGTTACTATTTCTGATGCTGTATGCGCTTGTGCTTGACTGGTTCTATTTTGTTGTGTGTCTCATTTCTATTCTGCTGCCCTGTACAAGTTTATCTTGGATCTTGCGAAAGACATCTCAATGATGTTCCCTGATTAAATAATGGCTACATATTTAAAGAAATATGTATTGATCTTCTCTCGGCATTTCCATGTGTTCGTTTCAATTAGTACCGATTTTGCAAATTGAACAAGTGGTTTGTTATTTACCACTTGAAGACTAAGACAGGTGTTGCTTGTTAGCCACTCGCTAACGAGGAGCACATCTTTAGAAAGACAATGAGCGAACAGCTTGTCTTCTACCGCTGAATTATTGTCTAAATAAAACACTTGATACGTCCTGATCTAAACAAGCTGCTTTTGTCTTTGTCTTCTACTGAAGGTGTGACACTCCAAGGTAGAGCTGTCACAGTGATGGGATTTCACCTGTGGTTATTAAGGTTGGCTCAACATGCAGTATGCAGTATTAGAGCCATTCTTTTGTTTGTTTTTGCAAAGTACTTCACTGGTGATAAATGAAGTAAGTTTGTGCTGTAATGCCAAGTGTAGCGAGCAACTTAGTGGTCTCAGCAAGCTAGCTGCTGTCTGCTAGGTACACAAGGTTGCAAATTATTTCCTGCAGTTTGACCATTTCTTTGTCACATGTGCAAATGTTGTTACCTTCAGGGTATGTCTTATCAAATAAATTTACATACAGCAGGAACACAAACACACTGGTGCCTATCTCAGAGCAGAACCCGCAGACTTATGTGTAACAATTAAGCTAACGGACCTCACACTACAGTATAAGACACAAATCCAGCCTAGCCCTCTTGTCATTTAACTGGCTTCAAATGAGGCTTAATGTTAACACAGTTTCTCTTGGCTGTCCCTCAGTATTACAACATACGTCCAACATGTGGTGGTAGTAGCCACATTAGCCGCGCAACATGCTAATACTGAGTTTAACAGGTTAACCTGCGTCAGAACTTGTGAAGCAATGATGCATTCATTTAACATGCATTGAAGAGTAGAAGAAGAAGGGCCTAACCTCATGAAAAAAAACCAAAAAGATGAACATAGCTAGGGCGACCAGATGTCCTGAAAAATTCAGGATAGTCCTAAATTATAATCAGCTGTTCCAAATCCTGTACTTTTTGTCCCAAACATTAGTTATAGCATAGTAATAGATAATATGAACAACAAATGAACTGGTGAAAATATTCTGATCAAATCAGTTATATAGGCTGTAATTCTCGCTTTTAGTTTTTCAGTTTTTTTTGGGTTTTTTTACACAATTAGTTTTTGGAAAATATGTATTATTGATCTGTTTTCACTTATACTGGTAGAACGGATTGTTGATGCCATTCGAGCTGTTTAAATCAGATGATGGAGAGTGCAGCTGCCACTGTGGGAGGAATTCATCATAAAAAATGTCTAAAAAGCATGTGTTTGCAAGCTTCTACCGCTTAATGGCAATCCTAGCTGCTGAAAGCATGTTTAAAATGACTGTAACACACCTGTCACACTGTGCTTCATGTCATCCTTAGAAACCCTGATCTTCATAATATTAGTAACAAATGTTCTCTAAATTATTCTACTTTAACACCTCTGGCATGTCACACCCACCCCAAACTCCCTCTGTCCCGAATTTCACCCATTTTCATCTGATCACCATAAACATAGCGGTTGTTGTGGTTGGTTGCATCTTCTGTGTTGTTTTGTCAATAGATTGTTATTTCAAAATTGCGGTTACTGAAACGGCCCTACTCCAAGATGCACAAATTTTATCTAAAGAGGCAAAACTTCAAGCGATATTGGTGGCAAAAATTCCACTTGTTAGCGAAATGCTAGAGCCCAACTGAAGTACAAATAGCATCATTAAAGATGATTGTGAATAAAACAGTCGTCTGTTTTGCATGCTGAAGGGACGTGGAGATGTTTTTTAGAAGTGTGGAATCTACATAAAATGTCCCATCAGTGTAAGAAACAATAATTTGGTTGAAATGATGCCATTTATTTTGTGGACAAAAGGGATTTATTCAGTCCTCTGGGAATTTTGAATGTGTGTCTGTGTGTGTGTGGATAAACATGCAAATGTATAGAGGAACACACACACAGACACACACGTTTGATGCCCTATTGTACTGCTGAGGACCCCTCCACCTTCCACCCGCTGTCCTCCCTCTCAAGAGGCACTTATTTAGTTGGTACACAGACGCCATGCTGAGAACCACACACAGGCAGACCACACACACAGCGAGCACAAACACACACACACACACACTCACTCAAACACATCCTGCCAACAGAACAAATCAAATATACTCAGCTTGAGTTTTGCCTCTGCACACGCACACACACATACCTGTCAATCATTCTCTTTTTATTCTCTAATTAAAACAGAAGTGTGGGTGTGTGTGTGTGTGTGTGTGTGTGTGTGTGTAACTAAAAAAAAGCCCTTTTCTTTCCATTAATTTAGCTGTGTGTGTGTGTATATGTTTTAGAAAAGGGGTTTTCTTTGCCACTGAATGTGTGTGTATGAGATAGAGGGAAAGAGATGGAGTGTGTGTGGGTTCATGTAGGAGGTGTTCTGTTCGCAATTAATCACAGAAGTGAATCTCCCTCCCCTTGTCGTATAATATAGATGTCATCTACAGCAGTAACTACACTGGGCTGCTGCTGCATAAGTGATTCAAACAGTACTGTTTATCTTAATAGCCTTATATTAATTTTTTTAAATATTAATATACTATACCATACTTATACTCATAGAGATAATAAAACATTGTGGCTGTAGGTGACCCAACAGCACAAAAGCGTATTGGGAACAAAGCTGAAGGCAACTTTCAGTCGAAACTGGAACATCATTGATCTGTTCGAGAAGTAAGAAAATATCACTCAAAATCACACTGACATTTGTAACACAAATGATTGAAAATCCAGTCTTGGAATAACTCTTAACTCAACAGTATTTTGTGTTGGCTCGCTCTCACATGTCTGGATAAAGGTGGCAAATGAAAGAAAATGATCTGATACTGTTGATTGTGTATTAAGTATTTCTTCATTTGGTGTTTTTGCAGCTTTTACTGAACACCTTTCTCATCAGAATCAGAATCGCTTTATTTGCCAAATGTACAAAGTACACTGGAATCTGGTGATGCAGCACAGTGGGACAAGAAGATAATAAGTTTAGAAAGACTAACTCAAAAGCTCAAAGAGTTAAAGTTAAATACCAGAATTATCTACAAATAAGAATATTGTATAAGCTCATGGGTGATTGACTTATGTCTGTAATAACAACAAGACAGAGAGGATGGAAAGGTAGAGGACCTGCATGGCCAAGATTACAGCTAAAAAACTGAAAAAAAAAGTATGTTAGGAAAAACTTTTATTGTGTATCGTGGATATGGAGTGAGTGATTGCATAAAGAGGCTAGTGAAACAGCAGACTTCCAGCAAAGAGTTTTGAAATTTAACCACTGGAGTCACAAAGCTAGCCTTAAAGTTGGCGTGTGTATGTACAAAAATGGTTTTGTGACATTACAGCTAGTTTGAAAGCCAATCATGGTCAGCGCACGTACCCTGAGAATGAACTTTTCAGTCCTTGTTTAATTATGATGTGTTAATGTCCTACTTCTATACAGGATCTTTCTGTTATTTATTTAATTACCTTTCTTCATGTCGTCCAGTTTCTTTGGCTTCACCCAGGTGTTTGTCAGTTTGTTGCTTGGTTACTCACCAGGTTTCATTTAGCTTTTTATAGCCCCCATTTAAGCAGTAATTACGTGGTTACTTTCCAAGAAAAAAAAAATGCAAAATGAGGTGAAACGCTTTCCATCGGGGGGGTTATTATTCTTAATATTGATCATTCATGATGAGGCGTATCTGTTACAGGCCAAGCTTCCAGTCAAGTGTGGGTAACCTGTGCATGTGATGCTGCCTTGCAGGTCTGTTGTGGGATGTGTCAGTGCAAGAAGTACAGACACACAGCAACAAGTGTTTTTTCCTCTTCAGGGTGGTGAAGTAACTCCGCTTAAAGGTGTGAAGATAAGCTCAGGTTGCAGCATCACAGAAACTGAAAGGCTGTGTGTTGTGCGTAGAGAAGAAAAGTTACTGTGGTGTCTTCCTGGAGTCTCAACAGCAGATTTTATCCAGACTGTGAAAAGCTAGTTAGTTAGCAGATTTGAGCCAGGTTAAAGTAATTTAAAATAGCCTAAAACGAGAGGTCTCCTAACAATGGTTTGCAGCTGTGGGTCTGGAAAGGTAACATGCAATCATGTTCATCACTCAGTCGGGCTTCACGGGTAGAGAAACAAACGTGTCGCTCAGCAACAGCAGCAACAACTTCATAGCCAATGTAAATGGATGATGATCACAGACACCGAAACCCTTATAGTTATTATAACTTCCCAAAACAGCCCAAATTCATCATCTAAAATTACATTTTTGTCCCCTCAATTGTTCAAGCCAAGTTGGCACCCATGTCTATATGTCTCCACCACGTTCTTCAGACAGTCTTCAGACAACCTCCAGTGGACGGACAGGCTCAATTGTTGTCCACAGCCGCCTGTGTATGCGTCCATTTCGGAGTATAATCAGGCCTTGACGGATGCTCTGGGTGAGGAGCGCACTGGACTGCATCTCCCAGTCAGCACTGGTGAAGTGAAAAGCAGTTGCCATATAGCATTCGTTTGTGAGAGCTGTCCAGCAGTTGCTGGTCAAAGCTATTGCTTGTCTGACCTGGCTATCATTTAGTTCATGATTTTTTTTTTTCAGAGTGTCTTTCAGTGCATTGACGACAGAATTTCATGATGGTATAACATGCCATGGAGTTTTTGGATCCCTCATCCTCTCCTATGTTGATTGACAGAATATTGCATCACACTTTCTTACCCCGGTTAGTTGTGTTGTGATCTTTGGCTGCAAGTCAAATGTGGTAAGTTGCAGTTACTACTAAACTGAAGACTAGCATTGCACGATTTAGATTCGACTTTGTTGCCTTTCTGGAGGAAACGTTCCCACGCTAAGCTTCATTTTTATGTCAGTTACTGCTCCTGAAGGAAGCCATATGTGTGTATATGCAAATTACCCTACAGACTGACATACTAAATAAATCAGAAATATTCTCTGTGGTTAACTGTTGACATCCTATTACGCACCGACTGTGTGTACCAGTGTACTTCATTGACATCCCTCTCACTCTCCTGTTAGTTTTGCTGCTCTTTAGTTGGCGCAGGATAGATTTCACCCTTATCATTGTTATTATGATGTTTGGTGATGTAAGACATAATTCTGAAGAATGCTTTGCCCAGCTTGAGCAGACGTCTAATCAGCCAGAATCATTAAAAACACGTGTGGGAGTGCAGGGCCTTTAACTCAAACAGAGACAGTTTAGCAGTTATGAATCATAAAAATATTTGTAACAGAAACACTCAAATCAACAGCAGTGTCGCAAGATAAGCATGCACTGCAAATTAAATCTAATAAATACAAAGGCAGGACAGAAGAATATGCAACAATTGAATCACAGTGAGTTGAACATGGGAAGTTTTGAACACAGCAGCCGGTTGTGTAGTGACAGTATTGTGAGATGTCCATGTAACAGCAGGGACAAATAGTCCTTGAAGTGAATGGTGTCACTTGTGACATATTTGAAGTATTTTTCAGAGAAGAGCAGCCAGAAAAGATGCTGCGATGGGGTGAAAGTGAGCTGGAAACTCTCGTCTTGGTATGCTTGATGGTGCGCTAGGTCAAAAAAAAAAAAGACTCATTGGAAGGTCAGTGCCAGTTTACTGTTGTTGCTGAGGAGGTGATGTTCTGTAGTTCTTCTGATATTTGACCTTATCTGCTCGTGTACAGATGGTGAAAAAAAAATTATTCTCTCTACAAATCGATGTGTGGCTAAAAGAAGGAAAAGATCTGCTGGAAATGAAAGGGACTGAACATTACAATCGCAAAACTGGTTTTAAGGAGAAATTTTTAGTTTCTGAAAAGAGTGACTTCTGCTTATAAAATAAAGAACAAAGAGAAGACTGGGCTTTAATTACTTTGAGGAAGTTAATAACCACCAGCTATTCTTCCTTTAAATGGAAACAGAATTTTAACTCTCAGCTTATCAATTGTGTAGAAAACTTTTCCTAATTTTAGTGGCACAGCTCCCATATAGACGGATGACTCGGGGTCGTACTAATACAGATTGAAGCGTTTAGCTTGGCTAGCCGGCTCCAGGATGTGATCCATCAGAAAACAAGGCTAATGTTTTCAGCTAAACCACTCCGGGTGCAATTATATGGTCCACTGGCATTGATCATAGCTCCTCTTCTTCAATCTATTCTCCTCTATCCCTCTCTCGCCCCCTTTAATGGCTAAGTCAGTGTTAAATGTTTGATAAATGAGTTTTGAGACCGCTTTCCCATGGATTTATTAAAATTCTATAAAAACCCTCTTTTCAGTGTGTGTGCATGTGTGCTGGAGAAAGAACGTGATGGGGAAAAGTAGACTTTGTGTTCGTGTGTGTGGGTGTGTGCGTGTGAATATGAAATACTGTGGTTAGAGAGCGGGGTTTTGGCCATTTCTTCAGACACACAGCTTTGAGATATCACAGTGTTACTGCTAACTAGAGTGCTGCATATTTCTCTTTGCACCCAGCTCAAGTCTGAGTAATAACCAACCTCAACCCGAACTGGGCAGGCTCTGTTTTTTTTTTTTTTTAATGTCCAAACCCGACCAGGGTCTGACCCAGTTAATGTAAGCTAAAGCTCTGACTTTGGGTTGTTACACTGGTTACAAAAGTGAGCGCTTCACCTGTAAATGACCATCAAAATGTGTTGTTTTATATAGACCAGAGTCTCACAAACTTTTTCATGTCTCAGCAGGTCAGACCACCTCAGTTAGAGTTACTATTTACATAATCTAGTCATTCTGGTTTTATTTGGAGTTGCTTGTTCGACGTCCTCCATCTTTAGCCAGGGTACATGAATATTTACCACCTGAAACAGCCTAAGCATTGTGTTGCGTTCACATGTTGTCACAGCACTGAACGTCATTAAATCATCAAGATTTTTGTCCAGACAAAATCCACTCTCTGTTGCTGATATGTGAGCAAACAGTTGACTATTTTCACATCCAGTAGACTCAGGGAAACACTGGAATTGGTAATGTTTTTGATTTGGACGAATGCACGTTCAACAGTCACACTTAGATCTGTTTTGTTCACCAACTTTCTAATTCTCCTCACAAGCTAGCTGCTAACTGTCGTGGTGAGCACATAATGTGGAGTGGGTTTATGAGGATTTCTGGCAGCAGTGGGAACAAGTGGTTGTTTTTTCAAGTGACAAGTAAGTCTCAAGTGTTTGCACTCAAGTTCAAAGTCAAGTCAGGCAAGTCCTAAGGAGGGTTGCAATATACCAGCACCGACAATAATTGTGATATTTAAAAACATGATATTGATGTCATGTTAATCATATATGGGTACTGGTAGCTTTTTTTTTCCTCTATAATGATAATAGTATTATGATTATTGTGAATTCTTTTGACCATTTGATATTGTGGCAGCCCTAGTCCTAAAGTCACTTCCCAAGTTTCTTAGATGTTAAGCTAACATTAGCTCAACTTACTGGTCTTTGTGCAGCTTGAAATGTCAAACGAAGTTGGAAGTTCTTTGGTCCTGTCCATTTTGCATGCTTGTAGTTTTTGTGTGTAAACAAAATTATATTTGCTATCACCTCTTCCAACTGGAGCCCAGTAATGTTCTTCATTGTTTACTCCTTCTACTATTGGACGCAGTCAGATTGGTTCAAACAAAGTGGATCTTAAGAATTAAGTGTCAACTTGCTGTGAATGAACATTGTTAATGTGAGCTGACTCAGGGAGTGATGGAAAATTAGATTATTTTGGCACACTTCTTAAATAGCATAGGCTACTTCTAGTCTAATCTAGTCTTGAGTCTAAAGTCATCAAATATGCAATTTGTCTCTGACTCAAAAACAAGTCCTGTGAGTCGAATGTCCACATCTCTGACTTTGGCTACAAACAGACTAAACCTTATAGTAAATGTGCTGTAAAACCATAACAGTGAACAAAAAAATAGTGTTTTAGCCTCTAAAGAGCTGCAGAGTTGGGTGAAAACTCTGTGGGTTTGTGACCGTGAGTAACCCTCTCATCTGTAGTGATTCAGTGTTAATATAAAGAATAGTAATTAGTGGCGCTTTGAGATGTTTTTAAAATCAAAATGGATAACTTGGCTCAGCTGGGTGGTTGAGTAGAAAGTAAAGAAAAGAACGGAAGAATATGAAGCAGAATGCCAGAAGAGACCAAAACATCCCCACATACAACTTAGTGTGAACTTAAAATGACCCTCTTTTAAAGTGGAGAACAACCACAGCCTGAATCTGCCGGTCCTGAGTAAAGCATTAGATACACACAAAAAGACACATACACACACCCTCACAGAAGCACTCGCACACACTCCTAACACATGCACATGCTAGTGGAAGGCCAATTAGCGCAGGGTGAAAACGACAGGCTTTTTTGAAGCAATGTTTCAATGACGACATTTAATTGGATGGTAAATCAACTCCTTATCTGCCTCTCCACAGCTTGGTGTGGGGAGAATGAGATGGAGACAGAGAGGGAGAGGAACGGAGGGAGAGAAACGGAGGGTGAGACGGAAGAGAAAAAAGGGGATCGAGAGGAAGAGGGGGGACAGTGAGTGAGCAAAGAGACGAAGAGAAACAGAGAGGGAAAACTGGTACATGTGTATGTATGTGTACAGAAGTATAATGTAACCTTGCCAGTCACTAAATTCTAGAGCGGCAACACTGGGACTTTATAGTGGCCTCGACTGATAGGAAGCAGTTAGAAAACAACAACAGACCATGAACACCATGACGGATGTGCATTAAGGACATCTACAATTCAAATAAACAGAACAGATACTGAAGGGACGAGTCTTTTTCCGAGACACTTCGGGCGACCAATAGTCCCAATCCTTTGTTAAAGTAATGCTAAAAGTCAATGTCACATTATTCTCAGCCAACACACCCTTTTCACTGCAAGCCTTTTGACATGCCATAGCAGAAAGAGCATATAAATCGAAATTACAATGTCTGCATTCAATTGAAGTGTCACAGTAAAGCAGCAAGCAAGCATCAACAATACCAAGACCCAGTAACAGGCTCACCTACATGCATCCCATCTAAAAACACAATTGCCTATAAGTACGTTATTATTTGACATTTAACATGCGATCAAAAAATATTCCACAGTATTATATTTCAGATCTGAAAACACAAATTTGAAATATTTTCTTTTAGGCATTTGTGTTAGCAGATGTGCGCACAATCTGGTACATTTTGGCCCCTGCTAGAGAATCAGTGTTTCACTCAGTAATTTTCTCTCTGGTTGACAGTTTCAGTTGTGTTTATTTATTTAGTTAATTAGTTATCCTTTATGTAGCCAGGAAGGTCCCGTTGAGATACAACATCTCCTCTTCTAGGGAGTCCTGATCAAGATGGAGGCACACGCAGTTTCACATGAAAAGACAATTTCACAATTTCAATTTTGTTAGAATACATACAATACATGACAAAAATGCAAAGGAGCTATTAAAAGAAGAGAAACATATAGACATGAGGTTGATGACACTTCTACAGTACATCACTGCAGTTAGTCTGTTGCAGGTCTGCATATTTTCAGCTGGTGTTACGTTTTTCTGTAAAATATTCAATATTTTTGTACCATTCTTGTATTTAAAGAGAAAATCTTGTTTATTTAAAAATCTAACATTGTTCAGGCTCAAGTTTCGCCTGCAGGCTTGAAAAGTAGTTGTAATAAGTTAGAAAAGCAGTCTTAGATTCATGTTGGTTATGCTGGTTGCGTTGGATTAAAAATAGTGACACGAGGAAAAGAAGTACAAATAGAAACTTTTCAAACTGCCCCGGAGCAAAATCCTTTTTTTTCTGTTTGCTCATCCTCACGAACGATATGTTCCATTTAATTACACTGTCAAGAAGATTTTGTTAAATACAGTCGTTCCATCAGAGCTTCAAGGAAGACGACATAAGACACAGAGACAAACAGATTCACACAGCCTGTAAGTTTGCCAGCAAAATACACAACATGACCGTGGTGCAGCAGTACCAGGGAGATCGTAAACCCAGAAACCGTAAAAAGTAGTTTTGGTGCCTAAACCTAACCAAACTGCAACCATTTTACATTAATCACATGACAGCGAAGGTTCAGTACAACAAACGGTGGTCATAAATCATTTTCAAACAACCTGTTCTGTCGATTAAGTATGAGGACTCTTTATTTGAGACGTGTGAAGTCACTGAAAGTGTCTAAAGAGGCCACATGAGGTGATAAATGCACTCAGATTATTAGGCAGGCGGATACACAAACATGCACACATATATCAGTGTACACACTGAGTCACGCACAGCTGTTGAACCAACACACACGCGCAGCCTCCTTTGAGGGCAGTGCTTGTGATCTATCTAGCATGCTGGTAATCCCAGTGATGGCGGTCACTCCAGCTCTGTAAACAGCTGAAATATGGATGATAAAAGGAGCAGATGAAACTGAATAAACGAGGAGCCTGCGGACAAAAAATCCTTGAAGATTTTCCAAACCCTGTTGGACCCCGGCCTGAACCGTATACGACTCGAAACTTCAATCGCGCCAAGTGGATGATTGACAGTTTTCATTTGACTTTGACATTTTTCATGACGGCAAAGCAACAGTTTTTCTCAGTGGCACATGTCGGTCTCTCTGGTGTGGAGGAGGGCCGAGTTGAAAGATGAAGTTCAGTTACTTTGTGTAATTTAGCCAGCAGAGTAAACCCTCTCCTCATCTTCCTGAGAAAATTCTCCTAAAATAAAACAGAAATGGGAGAGGATGAGTTAATAGCTCTCGGTGGACGGTGCAGGAGAAAGTGTTTACATTCATCAGGCTCTAGATTTCATTCTGTTTGACTTTGCCTGCGCATATCTGTCTTTTTCTTTGCTCATTATCCTCTCCTGTTCTCTCTTTGTATCGCTTCTTTTCTCTCTTTCATCATGTCTCTCTGCCAATCTCCAAGTCAAATGTTTCTATCTCTATGTTATTGTGGATATGAATAGACTCTATGTCTTCTGGGGTGTTTTTATTAATTCATATTTTGTCATCCCACATGCTTTCACTGAGTCATTCATCTCCCTCACACACACACACACACACACACACACACACACACACACACACACACACACACACACACACACACACGGAGAAGGGAGCCTGTTGTGCAGTCTCAAACACATTACTATAATTACCTCTTAATGATTTTTAATTCCAGTACAAAAGAAACAAGACACTCTGGTGGATTTGAAACATGAAAAGACACAGTTATAGAAAAGGAAATCATCTGAGTGGAATCACATTAAATGTGTTTGTTATGTAATTTTATAGGTGGCTGCGTGTGGAGTGTAAACTGACTCCTCGCTAATAAGACAAATTAATGTAATGAGCGCTCATCCAGCCAATCAGGATGCAGTGTCAGGCAATAATTCATGTTATATGTGGGGCATGTTACTGTTCAACCCCTGTGTGCACCAGTGATGATCTCAACAATGATTACAATGCAAATGATCAAATCAGCTGTTCTTCACTTTAAGTTCATGATCATTTTAAACCAAAGATTAAGTTAAGTATTTAAATTTCTTTATTTACATGTCAACCAGTGATGGTGGAAACCAGCTCTCTCCGCATTTCTCCTGTGTAATTCTTTCACAGTTTCACATAGCTGAGAAGACGTGTAAAAAAAACAAAACATTTTCTATCTCATCAGGGGTCTTTGAGTAAAAATAGAGATACTTTCTTACGAGTGATAAATACAGATGGCAGCATTTAATGCAAGAATATTTGGTAACCATGGTAAGACATATTTGCATCACCAAGAAGTGTTGGGATTTTCCTTAATGCATCACAAAGTGAAAAAGAGAGAAAACGTAAAGCAAGTACTTCATGTATTTTGTCAGTTTCTCATAAAAATATCAGGCAACAAAACAGCAGAGAGCATAAATATACACCTAGTTTTCAGTGAAGTGCTGCATGACTTTCTGTCGGTCACTGACATCTGATTTCATCACGTTGTGCTGACAACACAGGATGACAATCAGTGGTCAACTGTCCAGTGAATGAGTGACCTGTCGCTCCATGATTACAGCTCTTTAGTTTGATTTAAAATGTAACTGTGGTGGAAAGAGTACTGAAAATGTTGTAATGCATACTCAAGTATGAGTAAAATATTGCAGTGTAATTAGTCACTTCCATCTCTGAAATGTAAAAGGCAACAAAATATATTTTCTTCCCCCGAGCTCTAAACTGCAGGTGTGAAAGTGACCTTTCCTGTTTTATTTCTAATTAATGATGATTTAAGAGCAACATTTTTTTTATTTAAATATCCATAATTTCTGATGAGTCACTCTCGTTGGATGATAAACTTAAAAACGTGGGACATTTGCGGAAGTTCTTTCTTTGCAGTATAATCCTAAATGTAAGAAGTTGTGTTCGCTGCAGCCGTATCTTTGGCGTTCTGTAGGTCCGTGTAGACTCGGCACTTATGCATGACACAGTTGTAAAAGACAGCTTTGCAACCATGCATGGTTATCATTATGTTGTGTATGTGTGTAGAGCTCAAGTTATGTTTGTTTTCTCATGTGAAAATTACCAGCATATCAATCAATAATCAATGGAGGTAGGTTAGTTTGAACACTGTGTGTGACTGTGTGCGTGAGATGGGCTTTTGTGTGTCCCTGTGTACCCACATGTACCTGTCTGTGACTGAGTGTATCTGCCTTTAGGTTGGTGTGTGTGTGTGCGAGGGAGAGTCGGTGCGTTGGTGTGTGTAGACGTCTATCTATCTGAGCAGCTATTTCAGAGAGAAAGGATTTCTGCCTCAGTAATTGCCTCGGCTATATTTTCCCCCTGAACCTCTCTTTCCCTCTCTCCCCCCTCCGTCTCTCTCTGTCTCTCATTTTTCTTTGGTATCTATTTTCTCTCTGAATTCTGTCCTCTCTCCTCCTGCAGACTTCCTCTCCGGCTCTCACTCATCGTTCATTTCTCTTTTATATTCCCTCCATCTCTTAGTCCTTGACATTAACCGTGATCTCACAGGAAGATCAATTAGGGAGACACACACATACTCTCCCTCGCACACACATACTTAGTACATGTAAGAGTCATGTCTATTAAAATCCATTAAAGGCAGTTTCTATTCACTGAGCTTCTATGTCTGAAATGACTGAATGATGTGATGTTTATTGTGCCATCTGCTTTAGAGGGTCCGTACTGCAAACAGGAAGCAAACCCTGGAAGTGTCAGCGTGATGCTCCACTGAACTAAACACAAGCGTGATGGACAGGGACGGTTAAAGTGAGGCAGGGGGAGACAGATGTATAGACGGATGGATAGAGACAGAAATAGACAGACTCAGCGAGCCTGAAATCATATGAGTGTTTCCATTTTTGTCTGTCAGCTGTGTTTCACACCGAAGTGGGAAATCACATCTAAATGTTCTTGTTTGCGTCCATCAAATACAGCCCCCTATAGTGTGAAGCCATTAGGAAAATGACACGGAAAGTGTCACATTTCTCGCCGTTAGCATCAAATTGAAGTATATTGCTAAATTAACATATCAGCATCAAATTAATGTGAAACACTTGGGCGTAATGTAACCTAAATAATGTCACATCATTTCAATTTAAAATATATAAGTTTTCATATATAATTAAGGCAAAAAGCAAATGTTTATAACAAAGTAAAGGCATTCACATATAATTCAGGTGCTATCAGAGCAAGTCCTGCACTAATGAACAGTAAAGTAAGAATGTGGTCTAGTTTTCCTAAAGAGAATTCATGTCACATTTATTTTTTCTTCTGTCTCTTTCCTACACCTACACCTACTCTACTATTATGAGGAATTATTAAAGCTTTTGTTCTCGTTTAACTGGAAACACTGCCAACCTCCTGTTTTGTGTTGTTCCTTTTGTTATATATGTCTTGTTAAATCCAAATCGTGCTACGAGTTTGGCCTGCATGGGCGATTAAACAATGGTGATATCGGCAATAGACATCTCATCAATAGCAATAAGAAAATTATTCAATATAATGTTCAATCGCTTCACTTAAATGCATTAAATGCTTGATAATGGAGCTTCAAACGACATGCGTAAATGCAGTGGTAAAATTCAAAGTAAGGTGGTTGAATTCAAAATAAAGTGGTTAAAACCCATTTTTCTTGGTTTTTGATAGAAATAGACCAAGAAAAATTATCAATAATTATTAATAGCAACTAAAACTATGAGTACATGGTATTATTGTGACATCAGTATACTATTTTTTGCATATTGAAATGTCACAATGGAAGAAAAAATATACTAAACTGTATTTTTGCATCAACAATGGAAAAAAAGACAGTTATGTGGAAGGTGTGTTTGTGGCCCACAGTTTTAGTGTCCTGGTTCATTCTGTACATTCAGTGCTAAAGTTTTGCCACACGTCATAAAAAAAAGATGGACAATTCGTGTCCATGTGCACAAATCTAATATATTAATAGATTAAACTTCATAACTATTTCACAGACTGCTGTGAGATTGTGTTTTTGTGTTGCTAATGTCGTATGTGAGTTGTTGTTTTTTTTTTTAAATATGCCCTTTTCCCATTGCCAAAAGATGCGTCTGCCTTTTTGTTTTGTTTTTTCTGATATGCACTGGAAACCCAAGACTTTGATGTCTGTGAAGGAGAGCAGAGGGAAAGGATTTTTTTTTTTAATTCTCTCTGTGTTCAGCTCTTAATATTTTGTAGTCTGTAACTGAATCTCTGTGGTTTGAACTTTAGTTTTGCTCTCATTGTGAGTTGTGTTAACTTATTGCTGATGAAAACCAAACATTTCCTGATTTTGCTGCATCATAATAAAAACTTTTAGATAACAACAACAGGGAACTTTAATTGTGAAGAATTCGTTTCTCCACGATTTTCCAGGCACTCAACTAAAGACGAGTCAGTAGATATGCATCTTCAAGTGGGTGCAAACTCCGCTGTGCTGGGCTGAAGCATCGAGTCAGACTGATTCAAGCCAAACTGCACCTGTGTGTAGAAAAGGAGCAAAAGAGTCACAGATAAAGGCGACAAACTTTTATTGCCCCTGCTGAAAAGGGGTGAAAATTAGCATGTCCACTGCAAGTCATGTTTACATCACTGCGAATCGGAGCCGGAGCCAATAAATTACTGCGACTATAGTCCCTGTATACTGCAGAACCTTTTGATGTGGGCTTTTATGCTGATTAATGCCGTTCCCCATTGAAGACAAAAGCCAGATGTTAGTGGGGTTTTTTTGTCCAGTATAAAAATATATTGTTTCATTAACCAGACACCCAGGTAGTTGGTTTATTTTTACACATTATTAATGGCACACATCTGTTTTCATTCTGTCATGCTGTGTAAAATTTTTACATTTTGGTTAGAAATATCCACAAATCTTTGGTTGGAAAGCACATCCCTTGATCCTCCCACTATGGTTTCCTGTTGACTCACAGTCTAATGAATATAATGTTGATGTAGACTAATGAGCTCATGTGCTCATGTCTAGAAAACATTCAGATGGATGTTTTGTTGTTGAGCTCAAGCAGGTTTGACTCCGTACCACACACACACACAAATGACCCAGCCAGATTCCCTTTTATTGTTTTGTTGTTTTAACAGTCAGTGATTTCAGGCTGAAGATGAAGTCATCTCCTCATCATGGTTACTAAATTGTTCCTCTGGTCATGTTTGTGCTATTAGTTATAATGGTGTGTGACAGAGGTTATGGTGCTGTAATATGTTAGACACGAGCTCTGCAGTGAACTCTCTCGGTCTTCTTCCAGCTGTTCCTCAGCCTCTTCCTCCTTCTTTTAACGGGCCTGTTTGTTGGATTAATCTGAGCCAGGATCTTATTTTGTTTTCAGTTACCTTTTTGGAAGCGATAATTTGGCAATGGACGTTTATTCGTGTGTCTTGTAGGTTTAAGCTAACAAATCATACGTTTCCGGCAGAGGCAAAAATGGTTTGTTTGGAATAAACAGAAGAACAACTCTGTAGTTTGCATTAGCAGCAAACATGCACTTTGGCTGAACCGACAAAGCAAAGAGTCCCAGCTACAGAGGCTCCGGTTTTTGACCCGTGTTTGTTATTTGACGGTCCAGTTTTCATTGTTTGACACTGATATTTTAGTTTGGTTTCACCTTTCATGCAGGAACGTTTCTGGACGAGGGAGGGCCATTGAGAGGCGGGACCTTAGTTTGAAACAACTGTTTGAGGAGTATTTTAAATGTGCATCGTCTGCTTTAGTATGTAGGCAAATTTTAAGGTTTTGCAAGGTTATTTTACTAAAATCAAAAATAAAAATAAAAGTATTTTTCATGATGGAGTGTGGAGTCTCAGAGCCTGAGGAAAGAGGAACATTAGAGGATTTCTCCTGAAGCTTAAAAGCTTTACATTTTATTTTTAAGATGCCACTCTGTTGTCTTCTAATTTATCTTTTAAATCCAAATTTTAAACACATGATTGTAAAAAACTGTAAGATACTGTAATGTGGATATGAAAAATGGTACATCAATGTGAGCAGTCAGTGCCCCACTTCGGCCCCCCGAGTCAAAAAAGTCTAGAAACACCCCTGCTTTCATCACTATTAAACTGTGTTTTTAGAGTCACACACTTCTCTGAAATGTCAGTCCAGTCATCTGTTGTAATGTCACTGTAGTCTTCAGTCCAGATCCTTTTCAATAGCAAAGACTTTATTGACAAGGGCACATGTTAACACAGATTAGCAGCATGCAGCCACTGATCTGGTAAATTCAATGAGAGTAGTAGCATATGTTAAAGCTCAAACAGCCTGTTTCTTTCTCCTTAAATTAAACTCCAGTCAGTCCCATGAACTGTGGAGCTGAAATGGCCCAGTGGTTAACACCACTACGGCCAAACCACAGGCATTTTATGGCCTTTTTGAATTTGAAAACTGAAACATGTCAGCTTTCTGAATGTCCCTTCATGACTTTTCTCTGCCAAGTCAGTATTTATAAATCATACAAAGGGTAAATATAATCCTCACTATATTGTTGCATCCTCAAAATGTTTTGACTTTCAATATCTTAATATAGCATCAGCAGTAATTAGATTAATTTAAATTAATGTTTCACTATTGAATCAACCCCTCCACCATACATAATAGCTTAACAACCATAACTAGGAACTGTAGTAAAAGTAATTTTGGGAATTTAAAGAGTTTGGAAGAAGATTTTCTTAACTTTTTCAAAACCAAAATGCAAGCAAAAAAATTTAAGGAATGTTTTAAACGGTGTGTTTATCCACTCTAACATGAGATGCAGTTGTTAGAATGCCTGGCTAAGAAGCTAGTACATAGCTTAAATTAGTAGCTGAATGTTATTTGCAAGGCCAAAGAAAACATTATTAAATAAGTAGGTTACATTAGTTTGTATGGTTACAGGTTATATTAAAATAAAGTCACTTTCACAATAGCACATGAACTGTGTGGTTACGTTTAGGCTAACATTAGCGGCCACACCCTGCGTTTTACCATCCAACAACCCCAGCAATATTACATTATGTTCACCACATTTGGAAGTTACATTTTTCTCCATCATACTCATAATACTGGGATTATATCTCTACACTGCAGCTACAATATTTTATTTACTGCAAAAAACAGGACATACAGTTTGAGTCGCTCATCCATGAGTAGATGCACACTTCCTCCTGCAGGGTGGTGGTGCTGGTGGCACAATCTAGATGATAAATAGCACTAAACTCTCCAGCTAGCAGAATCAAAGGTAGCCATCTGCTTCTGTCTCAAAGACCTGTTGTTTGTTTAAAAAAAAATAAAAAAATAATTAAGAATTTTGACTTAGATATCACTGTAAACTTTATGGGTGTAAGAAACTATTGATACACTAAAGTATTGCGATATCATGTTTTGTGTTGCTGCATTTACTCTAAAAAAACTCAATCATGATATTGTGATACATGCAAATATTAGTGGCAGTGGTTCATTTTGTGTTTAATAACAGTGTTGTTATCAATCTTCACTGTTCTGATTGCATTAAAAAAAAATTGTCACTCAGATTTGATCCATAATTAATATTTTGTGTCACATAAATGTGTGCCAAACATTCATTCATTTATTTATTTTTTGGTCACCATGTAATAAGTGGGATAATGTACAGCCGGTCATTACTGTGAAATAAACCCCTTTAGGATGATTCAAGACCCTGCATCAACCTGTTGGATTTATTTCAAATTATTATGTGGCTTTGTTAAGTACTTGATTCTGATTGGTCAATTACAGCATTCTAATGTCTGTTATTTCTTTATAGCAGACCGTTGCCATGTATAACTGACTGTTGCTATGCATAACAGGCTGTTGCTATGGACACAGTTCTAGTCATAGACTCTGGAGGAGCTACAAAATCATTTTTAAATCAACAAAGTCCTTTTTAAAATCAATATTTTCTGTCAATTTTTTTAATTTATTTTGGTAAGTCACCATGTAATAAGCAGGATAATGTCCTCCTCCTGTATTACTCCATCAGTTTTTAGTTCACAAAAATGACCTGCTCACTGCACATTATCCCTTACACATTTGTCTGGTATATTGTTGTCAAATTTGTGTCATTGTACTGTTTTTAAATATGTACACATAAGCCTCTAGGTTTCCTAAAATTAGATTAAAAAGCAGCAGTATGTTGCTTACCTTAACGCAATGTAATTGTAACCCCTGTATCATGATATGTATCGCCAGATTCTTGCCAATACGCAGCTCTGGTAAACTGAATATGTGAAGTGTGAGAGTGTTAAATCTGACGGGTGGGTAGTGGGGTGGAGCAAATTGTCAATTATGGCTGGTGAAGATGAGTCTGCTTTACTTTTTCACTGCTTATAACTCTGTTTTTGCTGTTTCACTTGTAATGTTATGGCGCTATGAATAGTGTTAAAGTCTCTCTGTCTCTCTTCTTTGTTTACTCCAGGTCAGCCTACCAAATGACTCCAGCTGTGTTGAAGAGATTTTGCGGGTATGTTACACACACACACGCACACACTCACGTACACAGAATAATGGCACTGATTATCAGCTGTTTTCTGTTTGCTCACAAAGACCTTCACCTCTCTCCCGAGAGTCTGGTTTTGAGGAAAAAAGGACGGGAGGAGGAGGAGGAGGGGGGAGTGAGAGGAAGGCAGAGGGAGAGAAAAGAAGGAGATCTGTTGGCTCAGGTCAATGATTATACAAGTTTTTGTTTTTGACGGATGACTTCATGCAGAAATCTTTTCCACAATTTTCTCCCCTCCTTTCATCTCTCTTTCTCTCCATCCTCCTCTTTTCCTATCTGCATGTCATTGAAATTACATCAGGCAACACGTTTTTTCCACCATTCCCCCTCTTTTCTGTCCTGTCGTGTCCTGTCTTTTTGTTTTGTTGCTGTGTTCCTTCAGAGCAATGTCAAAACAGAAATGTTTTCCCACAAATCTTCTGGCTAGTCAGAAGATTTGCAGCTGCGGAGACAAGGACCTTCTCTGACTGCTTTATGTCCAGTTATCTCTTTCTTTCCTCACTCTGTCTTCCTCTCTATTTGTCTATATCTCTTCTCCCTCCTTTGTCAAGTCGCTCACTGCGCTCAGCCCTCTCTGTCTGTCTGTCTCCGTCTCT
This sequence comes from Lutjanus erythropterus, assembly GCF_056507025.1. Lineage (NCBI taxonomy): Eukaryota > Metazoa > Chordata > Actinopteri > Lutjaniformes > Lutjanidae > Lutjanus > Lutjanus erythropterus. The sequence continues at coordinate 11,576,443 of NC_139321.1, read as the reverse complement.
TCATTCCTCCCTGCCCTCTGTCACTCACCTCTTTCTCCCTTTCACAAATCAATATGCTGGCCAACAGGCTGTGTGACAGATAGTGTGCTGTGAGCTGCATGAAAAGCCTTTGTCAATAATATCGGTGCAGTATTGAATCCAGTCTGTGGTTTTTAGCCGTGTCAAGTGGAAAGATCAGGGAGTTCAGAATGTGAGGTGAGGTGAATCGGAGCGGAGGCCCGTGGTTCATTTTCCCCCTTTCTGTGACGGCACAGCTACAAGAGACATTGTTGTTTTGGATGTTTTCACAATTCAAGGTAACAGTGTGTATCAGAGATATTGTGTACAGAAGTAAAGCTGCATGAAACTGACTTCAAACTGTCATCCTTCAAACCTTTAAAAGACTTTACTTGTCAAGAATTTGGACCAACTCATGACATAAGAAACCACAGTCTCTTATAGATAATACCAAAACCAGTGCAGGGCAGAGCACTGAGAACCTATAGACAAATCTGTCCACCACTTTGTGCGTTCCTGCCTCCATAATCCACTCATCTTCAATCGCTTATCTGAAGTCGGGTCGCGGAGGTAGCAGTTCCAGCAGACCTCACTTTCCTCAGCCACGTTAACCAGCTCTGACTGGGGGATCCTGAGGCGTTCCCAGGCCAGGGCGGAGATACAGTCCTTCCACCTAGTTCTCCGTCTGCCCCGTGGCCTCCTCCTAGGCTGGATGTGCCTGGAACACCTCTCTAGGGAGGCGTCAGTCCTTACGAGATGCCTGAACCACCTCAGCTGGCTCCTTTCTACGCAAAGAAGCAGCGGCTCTACTCCGAGTCTCTCGCGAACGACTGAGCTTCTCACCCCGTCCCTCAGGAAGATGCCGGCCACCTTCCCGAGAAAACACATTTGTATCCGCGATCTCGTTCTTTCGGTCATGACCCAGCCTTCGTGGTCATTGGTGAGAATAGGAACAAAGACTGACCAGTAGATTGAGAACTTTACCTGGCTCTCTCTGGCGCTCTATCAGCACTGCCATTACTGTGGTGGCACATCATAGAGTGTTACTCTCTGTCCACTGGTCATGTTACTTAGGAAGTGTAATAAGTTACTTTTTACCTGTTACTCCTTTAAAAAGTAATAATGCTTTACTTATTACTTGGTATCAAAAGTACTGTAATTTGTCACATTACTAGTTATATTACTATGTTACTTTTGTACCTTGTTGTGCTCCAAAGTTGAAATGCTGACCCTGTGAACTGTTACACAAAGAAAGCTCTTTTTGTCTTAAGCTGTCCAGATGTTGACTGTGGTGGAAACAAAAGCCACCTGAGTGTGGTCTGCAAAATAGATTCCATTCCCACAGATTCTCTCTCTCGAGGAGCTGAACAAGCTCAAAATAATGACAACACTTTCACCCCTCGTGTGGTGAAAAATGTGATGAATGTGATGTCATTGGAATGTTATTGAAACAGTAATCTACAAGTCTGACAAACTTTCAGATTATAAGATTACCACACGAATGCTTACCAGCATTTCTTTTATATGAACGTGTTGAGCTATTCTTGTTGGGGATTTGTTTTCTATTAATACAGCCCATTTCTAAACTGGATTCAAAGTTCTTTACAACCATGTAAAATCCAGCAAGAGTCAACAGAACGCAAGGCATGGCACAACTCCTGCTACCAAGTGAACAGATAAATACAGAGGCGTGCACTCAGTAGAGGACAGATCTCCACCAGGCAACATATGCTGCAATGTCACCGCAACTGCCAGATGCAACCAGCAGAGATTTGCAAAGTTCCACCCACATTAACATGACCTCTACACGCGTTGTCCCGAGCTGAAACACGATCAGTTGTTGATCACTTGCAGCCCCAAGTGGCCGATTAAGAAGAACGAGAAGTCAGAGATAGAAGTACTGACTCATAGTTGCTTGTCTCAGCCAACCAGTCAAGTTGCAGTTTACATCCATGTCTGTCCAGACTCATATGTGTTTAGTGAAACCTTTGAAGGAATTTAATATGGAGCTTTTATACTGACCTGTAACTTTGAAGGAGTTTTTCATTTTATCCTATTAGATATTTGTGCGTCATTCTGTCATAATTACTGTTTAGTGACATAACAGTAACCTTGACCTTTGACCTTTTACCACCAAAATCTAATTAGTTCATCCTTGAATCCAGGTGGTCATTTGCACCAAGTTTTGAAGAAATTCCCTCGAGGCGTTCTTGAGATACGGCGCTCACAGGAATGAGATAACCTGAAAACGCAACCCCTGTGGCTACAGCTGTCGCTAGCATGGAGCCATTTAAAAAAAAAAAAAGAAGGTTTTTTCAAGGTTTTTCCAAAATTCTGAATCACATAGGTCCTTCAGCATATAGTCATGAATGTGCACAAAATATTGTAGGCTGAGCATTACTACAACATCACTAGTTATACAACCATACTACTTTTGTACCTTGTTATGCTCCAGAGTTGAACTGCTGATCCCATGAACTGTCACACAAAGAAAGCTTTTTTTTTTTTCTCTCTTAAGCCGTCCAGATGTTGACCGTGGTGGAAACAAAAGCTACCTGTCTGAGTGTGGTCTTCAAAATAGATTCCATTCCCACAGATTCTCTCTCGAGGAGCCGAACAAACTCAAAATAACGACAGCACTTTCCCCCCTCGTGTGGTGAAAAACTGATGAATGTCTTGTCCATAGAAGTCTAACAAACTTTAACTTTATAAGTAAATTTTGATGCCTGTTGACCTTGCATGTTTTAGCCCATCAGTTGTTGATCACTTGTGGGCCCTACCGGCCGGTTAAGAGGAGTGAGGAATCAGCAGTCGGTTAAGGTTTTCAAGAGGTTCTATTTAGTTTTTTTTCACAAATTCAAAAATCACCACAACCGTGAGAGATCATTGAGCATACAGTCATAAATGTGCACAAAAAATCTGGGTGCAGTAGTGCACGAGATTAGCTGCCCTGCTGATCACTCACTCTCACACACACAAGCACACACACACAACTGGTGGCATGATGCCTGGTGGAGATAAGATGCGAGAGAGACGATCCGCTCGTGCACCCAGTGGACACTGGGAGTTAAAGTACATTTTATGTGTTTGTGTTCAGATGTAAATATGGATAATACAGCTAGTAGATAACAGAATAAAACCACAGTGACATGTGGCTCTGTGTTAATGTGTGTACACGTGATGGAGTGACAGACTGAGTTAATTGCATACAATGGCAGTAGCAACACATTTATAGACACACACACACACACACACACACACACACACACACACATTCAGATGGAAGCACAGATACACACACATGCACACACACCATCAGGAGCGCCGTCTGTCAAAACACTGGAACTCTTCGAGGAGGGACATGATGATGTCAGAGAAGAGTTGCCTAGCAACGCACCGTATGTCGTCAGGCCAAGTGTGTTACGATTGCAGGGAGGGAAGATACACACATGCACATAGACTCAAACTGAGGAGTCTTCAATAATGTCGAGCTGCTCGGCTCACATGTGCACGCTCTCTTACCCACGCACACACGGAAAGATGAGTCATCTGATGAATGTGAGTCATCTGCTCCAGAGGGGGTGAAGAGACGCATGATGGGAAATTGTGATGTCGGTGACCTTTCAAGCCCCCTGACCTAGTGACCTGCAGCTGTGTGGCACGCTCTGAGAAGTAAGGGCTCCAGGAGGGCTTTTCTTTAAGGCTGAGGCTCTACCCAGAAACATTTGCTTCTGAAGAACCCTTTTTTTGAAGGACGTTGAGGTTCTAGACCTGGGGCTCTAGCCCTGGATGGGCTCTAGGTGAAACCCTTGGAAAGATCCCCCAGAGAGGGTTCTGGGTGGAACTTTTCACAAAGGGTTCAAGGTATTATGCTGGATTCTCACCACCAAACGAGTTCTGGTTCTTGAACCAGTTCCATTTAAGATTATTGGAACTTTGGTGCAATACACACAGAAAACTAAATATTCTAACTTGAACAAAAATAGTTCTTCAACCATTTTTAGCTCCAGAAAGAACCTTTTGTCAATTGGTTGTTTCTTCGAACAACCATTTAAACAAACCATTATTTTTCTTAGAGTAGTGAACTAGCCTGCTGTTCCACCATTTTTGAGTGGAACCATAGTAATCAAGGATGTCATCAGCAGAGGGTGTTGAAGAATCAACAACAACCTGTAGAATATGACACTCACTTTGGTCCCTGTGGATAACCTGTTATCTTTTAGGTACTGAACCAATTTATTTTTGGTGGAAAGAGAGATGCGGGAACATGGAACAGGATCAGTTCCATGTTGGTGGAAAAAGCCTATGAAAGGATTCCTGGAGGAACTTACAGACAGAGCTACCAGCCCTTTTTTTCCAAATAAGCTCTGCTTGTTACATGGGTTCTGTTCAAGATCGTTGGTATCTTGGTGCTGTCTATTGAACCAGCCCTCATTTTGACCAGTTTTGAGCGGAACCATGTTCAGAACAGTCCAAAGTTAGGTACCAGAACTCTGCCAGTCCCATGTTGGTGGACAAGGCCTGACAGGAACCAAAAATGGGTTCTCCTAAGGGGACAAACCGAAGAACTCTATGTTGTTGTGTTTGACACTGTTATTTCCAAGCGTGCAACTGTGTGACTGTGAATGTACTGTGTGTGTGTGTGTGTGTGTGTGTGTGTGTGTGTGTGTGTGTGTGTGTGTGTGTGTGTGTGTGTGTGTGTGTGTGTGTGTGTGTGTGCTAACTGATGTTTGTCGGGATTTTTGTTGCAGATCATTTACAAAGAAACTTTGGAGTGAGTCTGTGAGAGTGTGTTTTTGTTTTTTTTTTTGTATGTGTGTGACAAAGAGTGAATGAAAGAGTGTGTGCTTACATGAAAAATTAGCTGGTGGCTTCACTTTGTTTTGTGAGCAGATTTCCCAATACATGCAATACCTTTCCACAGTCCGTGAGAAAGAGAAACACTCAGTACCTAACAGATTATAGCTGTGTTACACACACATACACACGCCCTTATCTTGTTAACTAATTGAAGCTTCCACATATTAAGACTGGAATTCGACAGAGAAGACTGTATGATTAGAATAATTGAAAGGGGAAGCCGCTGCTGCTGTGGTGCTTAGCTGTAACACGGCCAACTGGAGTCAGCTTTTATTTTGGTAATTCAACGACTCTGCACTTAGTTCACTCTCAGCACACTGATCCCTGGTGTGCCACCAACTCCCCACGCTCCTCTCAGTTTATACTCTAAGTTATATTAAAGTCCTCTCTGATGGGGGACGCTTCAGCGCAACCTTGATTGAATGCTGACTCCACTCCTCTGCATCAAAGATGTTGCATAAGCAGTCCCTTTGCTCAAATTTGCTCAACTCTAGTCCTCATTGTTATTCAGTAGGTACTTTCCACATGAGGGCAGAGTTACATTTAGCGTGAGGCTTGTGCTGTATGTAGTTTGGACTGGTGCCAGAGATGTTAACGTATCAAATTATTCGTATTCATGTTATACAAATGTGTGTGTTTGTGTATTTAGGAGATGACGCATTCCTGGCCGCCTCCTCTCACAGCCATACACACTCCTGGGAAGGCTGATCAGACCAAGTTCCCCATCCCTAACAAGGTTAGTGTGAGTTCTCAGTCTGTCCACCATTAAAGGGATGGGTTAGATCATTTTGAAGTGGGGTTGTATGAGGTGCTTATTTACAGTCAGTGTATTAGCTACAGCAGAAGGCGGTCGACGTGTCTTCCATTTGGAGAGACAGTGGAGTACCAGCATGGATCTCTTAGCCACCTAAAAAAAATCAATATCACTTTAAGTGTACAAGAGGGGCACATTCAAACTGGGTAGTACTAGTACGGAAATTAATAGCACAAAAAAAACAAACAATCTAAATTAATAATTATTTAGGGCTGCAAGTATTATTTTCACTAGTGATTAATCTGCTGATTAGTTTCTCTATTAATTGATTAGTTGTTTAGTTTATAAAATATCAAAAAATAGTTAATATGTTGGTAAGTATTTCCTAAAATAAAAGATGATTTTGTCAGCAACCCCAAAATAATCAGTTTAATGTCATAAAGAGTAAAGAAACAAGAAAATAATCACTTTTAAGAAGCTGGAATCAGAGAATTTTTACTTTTCTTTTCTCAAACTTATTAACACATCATCTGAATAGTGATTAATCTGGTAACTGGTTAATAATCAATTAATTGTTGCAGCTCTATAATTTACCACAATTGGTATTTGTTTCAGTAATATGGTGTCAGCACTATCATTGCAAGAAAGTGACTTTTATTATTATTATTTAGGACTCTTGGAGGGACGTCCAGACTCTGTTAATGGAGCACTGGCCACTATAGTCCCACTATATATGAGACAAACATTGGTTTCTCTCACTTAACCAGTCTCCTTAAGTAAAAACAATGATTTTAGCTTACAGAGGATGGGAGTTTCTGATCTACCGCTGCCTTGATCTGTTAGCGAGTTGGTGTTATTGCGTGACTTTGGTCCGGCAGCTCACATGTTCTGTGATGTTAGGCTCTTATAACATTGGTTTCCCATCGGAAAAGGATGTCTAATGGCCAGGTAAAGTGGGGAAACTATGCTAAATATAGTGTGAACTTTTTTTTAAGTGGTTAAAAAACATTTTGCTGCTGACCCTGTCCATAGCAGGAAATTTCTTAGCTTCCTGCCCTGGCACCCGTGCTGCTTCTCCAAACTGTACTGTACTGTAGCTAATACCCCGACTATGGATGCAACCCCATTTTAAAAACTCCAAACTATCCCTTTAAGGTTTAAAAGTCCAAATTAATTTTGGATCATAACTCTGGTAATGTATGCTTCCTTAAGTGTTGTTATGTTCTCTACTCCTTCTCCTTTATGTGCGCATGAGTCAGTGAGTGGTGTGAAAAGATGAGACAGTTGAAAAAGCTTCACTTACTGTAAACTCCTACACTTCACTTACTGGTGTCTCATCATAAAACTAACTGCAGTCTGTCACTGAGAATCTTCAGTCTGCTAATTAGATCTGATTCATAAATTCACTGCGGCAGTGATTGCTGTGATTGAATCAGATTACTGTTGCCTCATCCTGCGCAGTGGCACAAGTGACAGCCAATGAAATTAAAATGTTAATTAAGTATCGCATGTTTAATTCACTTCCTGCGAGGAAGTGGACATGGAGAGAGACACTTCTTCTCTGCAGAAGTCTGAACTGTCGCTGTTCATATTTTCTATATTAAATGGTTGAGTACCACTTTCAACTAAGGCACCCTTTATAAATGTCTTTTAAAAGTTGTGAGTAATTACTTTTTTAATTGTCAATAAATCTAACGCTTTACAGTTGAGAAGCATTAATAAAAACACATTTTGGGTTGCCTGGTTGAGAAATTTTTCTCTGGCTAGTTGCCTTCCCCAGTAGGACATTTGATTCGTCTTTTTAGTTCATCGGGTAAAACTGAAAGTCAATTTAATAATAAGGCCTAAATTATTAACGTCAACATGCACAATTGCATTATTAACTTATTACAGTTATAGATGATGTACTGACTTTTGCTTTAAGATTACTAAGACATATGTAAGAAACCTGTGTCCTTTATTATTAATGACTTATATGCATTTATAACAGCTATCCTGATGGATTATTACAATCTCACCAGTCAAAGAGATTTTCCACAACCTGGTGATTTATAAAGCATTAATAAAATGATTTTTTAACCATCTATAAAGCATTAGTTGCAACTTAAAAACCCATCATCAAACATGGTCACACCAGAAACTGGCACAGTTTCAGAAATTCATCCTCTTTGCACAATATTTGGTTCTGGAAGCTTATAAGTGATCTAGCTAGCAAGCTAACCACTAGTCTGACACACAGGGAGTAACAGTCAGCCTCTGAGTCCGCAACCTACACAGCAGGCCAGGGCTCATCTCCCCACGGACAAATGTTCCGCCAAAACTAGCAACACTATTTTGCAAAGGTACCATCGCTGCATGCAGGACTTAGCACCACTCAGGACGATTATGATTGGTTTAAAGTAATACAAACAAGGTAGGGTGTTTTTTCCTCTATTCTGGAATTTATAATGGATTTAGCCATCCAGCGCTGGCACAGTGCTAAAACAAAATGTGGATCTAGCTATGTGAGACTAGCTGAATGCTAACAGTTTACCCACTGGAAACATGCTAACACCTAGTTAGTCAAACCCACTTCAGGTTAAAAACTTTTTTCATCTTCTCTTCTAAAAACTTGGTATTTTGTCGCTGTTTCCTGAAAACAGTGTGGTAACTGTTTCAATCAACCACTCATGGATCACATTAAGCAACAGTTTTGATTCAGACTCATGACTAGTGTATGTGTTTGCATATATTGTATAAACAATTCAACTAAAAAATACAGAAAGAAAGAGAGTTATAAATGTGCATAAGATCTGAGGAATCCAAGCAGACATGTAAAAGCATTTCAAGAGAAGAATAAACATAACAGTGACAACCACATACTTGACTGGAGAACAGGAGCTAAATGTCAAGATGGAAAAAAGAAACACAACAACAAAATGCATGATTGTTAAAATTCACCGGTGCAGTGTTTTAGTGGCATATTCTTAAAGGGATAGTTTGGGTTTTTTGAAGCAGGGTTGTATGAAGCACTTGTGCTTATTCATATTCACTGTTATACCTACAGTAGAAGTGGATTGATAGTTTTGAGAAGTAGAGAAGAACACCAGCACAGAAGCAAAGCAATGTGCTGCTGTGGACAGGATCAGCAAAAAAATATATTTTAGCCACTTAGGAGAAGGGTTAGAGAACGGATCAGAACCGTGGTGCAGACGTCAATCAACCTATGACTTCTGTGTTTTAAAAGCATAATTTGGATTTCCAGAAGTCACACAATAATGCAAACAAACTAATAGAACCAGTCACGGGTTGGGCACTAACTCCTGTGCTCCATGAGGTAAAATGACTGATTTTGCCTATGGAGTTTGGTTGGTTTAAAAAGCTTCTATAGTGGCAGTTTCCCCTCAGAAAAGGCTGTCTGACAGTAAGCCAAAGCAGTGAAAATGTTGTAAATACAGCGCACACTTAAACTGATGCTGATTTGTTTTTTTAGGTTAACCTTTACAACTGTGCATCAAATAATCCAAATGATCTTTTTAAGTCAAATCTCAGATCCTCTTTTTGCCAGAGCAGTGTAAATCAGTATGAGACATTAAAGTTTTACTTAGTTATGTTTTCTAGTATAAAACAAGAGAAAACTTTCCTGTTCTTAGAAAACCAAAATAGAAGTGGGTTCTTAACATGAACACTGATAACAACTCTGCCTGAATCCTCAAAGACGTCGCTTACAGAAAGCCAAACTTCGACAGAAATTTCAAGGAAATGACACTGTAGCACCACCCACACTGTTTGTTTGACAGGTGATGTTTGAGGAGTGAAGAGCAGAAACATGACAACAGTAATCAACAAAGACTGAGGCACAATAAAAGCAGGGACTAAAGAATTGCCACTTCTGAAGATGGATGTTGGAAAAAATCTCTCCTGCTCCTACAAAAATGCTTTATGACACCTTGTAATGTAAATAGCGGGAATATTCGTCACATTAAAAGCAACATAAATGTTATATTCAACATTTATCTCAGAAATAGCAGCAATGTTCAGACTGAAACAGCAGGTAGGTATTTTTTCCACTGCAGGGTGCTTTTATGAATCACTTTTAATATGCAAAACATCACATTGGTAATGTCAAAAGAAGCAGCGGTGTAAACACAGAGGCAGTGGATCTGACCCGGTGGTTAATGAATTAGGAAAGACTGTTGTGGCGCTTTCAGCCCCCAGCGTCACACTAATCCTGCCAGAGAGTTTTTAAGAATGAGGTGGAGCGTCGGCGCGGGGAGATGAGAGGATCTGAATCCTGTGTAATGGCATCGTTGTGCTGCTGTGAAATCAATAATGACATCTGTTGGTTTATTCATTCAACTCATCGCCCTCTGGCTTCCTCTCTCCCTCTCTCCGCCTCTCCAGGAGTCGCAGCATGTGACCTCGGGCTACGGCAACCAGAGTAAGTTTCCCAGCATCCACCCTCACCTACTCGCTCTGTGATAATTAACGCTGCTGAGGCCATAAAGGCAATACCACCCAGAAGAAATGTGAGAAAAGCAGCTGATGTTCAAATGAATTCATCGCCACGGGAGCACAATAGTCTGAAAACCTCTGCTTTTATCTTTCTGTGTTCATATAAACAAGTAATCAGACAAACATGATTGTACACAAGCGGCTCAATTGGTTTGATTGATTGTGGAGTCCATGTTTTTTCTTATTTATAGCAGCGAGGATACTCGCACGTAGAAGCACAGACTTTGTCACTCAGCATTTAGATTTGGGAACTGAAACACACCAAACTGTGATTTGCTGCTTTTCATGGACAATTACACATTTGGGTCATTTAGTACAAAGCTCACACTCAAGTGGTGAGTGGAGCACAGACGGTTTATCAGGTGTGTTTGAACTCATAACAACCAGTTAGAAGAGAGCAACGTGGATTAAATGTTCTGTCACATTATATGTAATATTACACTGCAATATTGATACATTACTGTACAGTGGATTGTTTTATTTATGAGCTGAAGGGCAAAATTTCATTAAATTAGATAACAATAAATGCATGGTGTAAATACAGTAAGGACAGATTTGGCCTCGTGCATGAATGTTTTTTTTTATTCTTGAGCAAAGCGACACGAGGAAAATAAGAAAACTAATAATTAAGTAATAGAAAACTATTCGTGATATTCTGATTTTATTCTTGACATTGCAACGACTTAATTCTCAAGATGTCAGTTTTATTCTTAATATTTAAACATTGGTCTCAACATTTTGACACTATTCTTGACATTCAGACTTTTTTCTCAACAACCTTTCAACTTCATTGGCATGATTCAAATTTTTAAAAAAGAAACTCTTTATTTTCTCTCATGCCTGGCATTAATACTGAAAGTTCTACTTCATTCTCAACATTTTTATTCCTCCTTTTTCTTTTCTTACTGTTGCCCTAAGACTTTTTTCCTGTGAAACAACTGTACAACTTTTTCCCAGATTTGATATATTTAGTTACAGTTTACTAACTGACACATGAATCGATAATTCATGATATTGATGCAAAAATGCAATATTAGTCACTGATTTACAACATTGTCCGTGTCTAAAACGACGAGACATGTTGAAAGGACCGCTGCCTAAACATGCATTTAATATATATGTGCAGCACAATCCAGACCAGTCGATAGGATCTTGTTTGTTTCATGATATAAAGCACAGCGTTGCCCAATTCTGGATTACAGTAGTTCTGGCTCACATCAGATCATCAAAAGCTCCTCTGAACTGGTGCTCCTCTGTTAACCTCATCTTGTAGTGTTTTGAGATGTTTGTGATGTACATAAAGCTGAAATATTTCCCCACTGGCAGGTTTTTCTCTCTGAAGAAATACAGCTGACTGGAATATAAAATGCAGTGAACAGGTTCTCTTCTAAAAGTCTGTGTATCCATATTGGAAAACAAATCACCACCCCGAGTTGTTACTGGCCAGAACGTTTCAGTGTGAATTTTATCGTATTTTATCATATTTGTCTTGTGTTTTTACCCAAACTCCTGTTACCAAAGCAAAGCAAAAGCACACACACACACTAATGAAATAACAGTGGAGCAGAGTGTCATGTTTTCCAGTGTGGCAATAGTAACACACATCTACAGTGATTTGAGACTGGCTGCATGTCAAACAGTAATCAGTATCAGCCCAAGACACATGCAAAACACTGATACTTGACTGTCCTCTGTTGTGTTGCAGAGCGATGTACTGTATCAGCTAACAAGCCTGCTGCTAAACCACCGACTGCACCACAGAAGTCGTGAGTATCTCTCTCCCTCTGACACACACACACATACACACTCACACACACATAAACGGAGAATTTCTGACCCGCTGCTGCTGATTTTGCCTCAAGGTAAAATTAAGCTTGACTCTTGGATGAAATTCACTGCTGGTAGGAGGAAAAAAAAGATTGTGTGGATCAGAGCGGGAAAGTGCAGCTACATTAATTTAACGTGAGCCAGGAGCATATTGCAACATCTCTGGCTGCAGCCCACTCCACTTCACTCACAGCAGAGCCGTACAGCAGGATTCATGGCAGGGGGAGATCAGAAAGGCAGAAATCTTGGCTTGTAAATCCGCCTCACAACCCCATTTTATCCTGTGCTTGACCTCAACGAGCTTAATGATTTTGATTTAGAAACTGACGGCTCACCAAACGCCTCCCCCTGGACAGTAATTGTCCTATCGGAGCTGAGTAACTGTGTGCAGGCGCAACCTTTTTTCCTTTCCAAAATCAAAAACAGAAGTGGAAAAGAAATGGATTAAACTGTGTTTATTTGTTCAAACGTAAGCTGCAAACTTTAGCATGTCGAGCTAACCAGCTTACTACTGACAGACCTAACCAGACCGAGTGTCACTTCCAAGACCAACAAGTGCTGTTGGCTTACAACATTTTTTGTGATTATAGGTTACACCAAAGAAAAGCCGTATTCATAATGGCAGGCTACATCCGCTGTGTATTATTCTCCCACAGCTGCTCCCTGATGCTCTATCAGAGTGTAACATTAGCAGCTCTGTCTTAATTTTTCTTGGATTTGGAGAAGTTTGCACTCCAGCAAACCCCTGCTTTGGTTAGCCAAACACTGGTTACTTCTCACTCTAAAAGCCTTTTGTCTCTGCAGCATTAAAAGTGAAATTGTTAAAAGAATAGGTAAATGTATGTAAGACAATTTTTTCCTCATTGTACATAAAGCTCAATTCTGCAGTACAAGAACAATGCTGCTCTATTATTTCAATGTCAGCAAATGTACCATGAGGATGATGACTGTTTTTTTTCTGGGACATGTAGCTTCAGCCTCATTCTTTTAGCACCATATGTAGCCACCAAATGCACCTTCTGGTTTTACAACCAGTCAGAAACATTAAAAAGTCAAGCCAGAGCCAGTGTTTAGCCAACGTTAGCTTTATTAGCCAGCTACGGCTGATCAAATCTGCTAGCGGCAGTTGTCATTTCAGCTAGCAAAATAAGAAAAAAAGATGCTTGAATGCTTTTGTTTATATCTATCTGCTATCAAGGAAAGTATTTGTACCACGGAGGAATGGAAAGTTTGACAAGTGTAGACTGGGCATGCATTTGAACCTGTGAACAGGAGGCAGATTGTCTACTTTGTGGTTTGTTGCAAAGTTGCAGAAACCACCATGAAGGAGGAACAGCAGTCACTCGAATAACAACCTGCCTCCCATGCCTGTAGGCAGTTACAGCATTTGCTAGCATATATAGCAAGGTCAGCAACGCCTGTAATTAGTAATACATGTCGATTTAAAAACTGGAAGCGAACATGGGTGTCCCCATAATCGTGTTCAAAAGTCCAGGCAACCAAGCAACCTCTGAGTTTTAAACTAAAATAAGGTCATCTGCATTTTCAAAAAGTCTCTGCTGTAGGGGTCCGAAAACGCCGGAGTAGTGTGGACGCTAGGCGTAAACAGCAAAACGATAAAGTGTTTGTGTTGATGTGGCCTAAGGTTGACCTTAACAAACAGTCAGTTATCCATTTTGGATTTCGGCATTTTAAACAGATGTCACGGGTGATCACCAAACCAGAGAGTACTGATTTGTTTACAGTGTCAAAATATTAAATAAATCTACTAAATAAATCCAAAAAATTTTATTTTTTGATTTCACCCAAGTGTTTTTGCTCTTAAATTTCTTTCTTCATCTGGGGAAGAGGATTTTTGCTCCATCCACTGTCATATTATCTCTTAAACATTAGTTCAATATGACATCTCCCGTGTTACTACCTCTAATGAGAGTTTTCAACTGCTAAGTGCCATGAATTATTTATACATTTGATGAAAGCTAATTTAAAAAAAAAAAAAGCAGAGAAAATGTGGCGAGTGTGGTGCCAGAAAGGAGCTTTTGAAAGAGAAAAAAGACTTGATGGCCAGAAGATGATGCAAAAATCCTGCAAGTTAAGAAGACGTGGAGACGTGTGTGTGTGTGTGTGTGCGGCTGGCAGTAATTCAGCTGGTTTGATTAAAGTTCCAGGTCAGCATGTAAACTCTCATTTCCTGCTCTTTAGATGTGTAGTTAAATAGTTAATTATATCTCCATTAGGATGATGTCTGCTGGAGCTGTAGAGCTTTTTGTGGCTTATTACACCATTTTGCTTCCAAAGCCGATAAGCCTTTTGATTACTATTGTTTGCCCGGAGGTGTAATTTTTTCCCATCTTGTATTCAAGCATAAATGCTGCTTTGTTTATTAGGGTGAAATAATTGTTATTGGTTAAAAACAATGCCTAGTTTACTGCAGCCATTAGGCTATTCTTTGCTTTTACTGTGATGCTCAACAGCGTAAAATGTTCAGGATAATGAATAGGCCTATAGCTCGTCTTATTCAAGAGTAATTGTGCCGTTGAGGCTAATTGCTATATTCTTTGCCGAATGTTTACTATGTTCGACCATTACAGAAAAGTCATCCGGCAGTAATCCCTCTCAGATAGGCTCAGTACCGTAATGGTACATTAGGAACAAAAGCAAGAGAATTTGTGGTGTTTAATTTGTTTTTTTTCATTAGAGCAGAGAGTAGAGAGCAGACTGTAGCCTCCTGCTGCCGGAGCTTTATTAGCTCTGATCCAATCACATGATGCTGAGATATCTGCATGTGCTGTATGTAACAGAGCAGAAGAAGTGGAGAAGACTCAAGTGGAACCAGATTTTGTGTTTGCTCAGTCAGCAGTGGTTGTCTAACCTGCTGGCAGCAACAGAAGCCCAGACAACTCGTATTATCTCACTCTCTAAAGCGCCAAGAACAATAACTATAACAACAGCTATAAATATGCTGTTTTGAAAATAGTTCTAACTGAAGCGGATGGCCACAACTACAACAACACCGTTTGCTAGGAGCCGTCGTAGGAAACTGAAAATTGGCCGGAGGTTCTTGAGTACGTTTCACGTCTCCTCCAAGAGGCTTCTTCAGTTCTAACTGACTAATGGGGGCTTAGAGGCGTTTAACCTCTTGCTGAGTATCATCACCTTGAGAATCGTGTGAGTCGTCGACCCACCCAGCCATCATGTGGATCATTAGGGTCACCTCTGACTCAATACAAAATGCCGTGACCTGGATGACTGAGAATCTTAGCAGACATTCAGCAACAGTGGGGAATGATGGTGCTGAGTTCGCTTGCAGAGCGATTTGATGAATTATATAAACACTGACAGCCAATTAAAATCCATCCAAATATTCAGGGTATAGCCTATATCTCTTCAATAACATATTAGACTACAAATGACACATATAAACACATAATTTTACCTGAGACATTCTGCTAAATGTTCTGATGCCACTGAATTGATGGTGACTCGTACAAAAGCATGAATAAAATTTGACTTTCCTAATTATTCTTGTCTTTGTAGAATTTCATGAATCTTAAACTCTTTGTTTGTTTCTCTGTGTGACAAACATCAGTAACAGATCATTATAATCCATCTCAGCGTCACGCTGAAGTGCAGTTATCGATCATCAGTGCGAGTGCTCACTAGAGCTGCAGCTAATGATTATTTTCGTCGTTGATTAATCTTTTGATTATTTTTTCAATTAATTGATTAGTTCTTTGGCCTATGAAATGTCAGGAAATGGGGAATATTGTCGATCAGTGTTTCCCAAAGCCTAAGATGACATTCACAGATGTCTCGTTTTGCACTCAACCCAAAGACATTCAGTTTAAAATCATAGAGGAGGAAAGAAACCAGACAATATCACATTTAAGAAGCTGAAATCAGAACATTTTTTATGAAGAAATGACTGATACTGATTAAACAATTATTATAATAGTTGACAACTATTCGACTAATCCATAAACTGTTGCAGCTCTAACGGTCACATTGTTATTTTTATGGTTCTTCTTCATGGTGTCTTAACAGTAGAGCTGAACTTGTCACGATGTGCTGAATCACACACGGTCCCTTGTAGAGTGTAGCATCTTAAATACAGAGCAACACTGTCAGGGTTATGAGTTCAGGGTTATGAATTCAGTCCTCTGTTGTGCTCGGTGTGTAAAGAATACAGTGAAAACATGTTGCTTTGTCAGCGTCAGCTAACAGGTGAGCAGCCACTGGAGGACAAAGGGACAATAAGCAGCCAAAGTGTCATTGTGATGGCATTATTCTTAAATAATATAATACAAGCTGGAGTGTGAATGCACTTATTCTAAGTCGCTTTGGACAAAAGTGTCTGCCAATTGAATTTCATGTAAAATTTAAATGAAATTTAGTGTGTGCAGGCGCATGTTCCTTTTCAGTACTGCTCTACAATAGGACCATCCTTAAAAAAATTTAAATTTTATCGCCTGTTTTTAAGGCCCTACATGGTCTGGCGCCCCGACATCTCTTTGAAATGCTTGTGAGTTATCAACAGGCTAGACCCCTCAGGTCATTTGGAACAGAACGTCTGTGTATTTCCTGGGTTTCCACAAAAACTGTTGATTCTACCGTTAGCTTTCATGCTTCTAGCTGCTGGAACATCCTACCTGATCATGTTCAATATGTCCTAACACTGTTGTCTTTAAAAACTAAATCTTTTTGGCTGCGCCTTTCATTTATTTATTACATTTATTTTACACACCACACAAGTCACGTTTTATTATTTTTTTTTATTGGTTTTAATTATTATTGTGTTTCATTCTTAACTTTTAATGTTTAATTCTTATGTTTTACTATCTTTTACTCATCTGTTCCAGCTCTTAATTACGTTATTGTTGTTTTAATTGTGTTTACTTATTTATCCTTATACTGTTCTCATAGTCTTAGTGGCTGCTCTGGCTCTGTACAGTTTTGTTTATTTGCTTGCTATAAGGTTGGAAACACTTCATAAATCCTAAATAAGGATTTATACCTTTCAGCATCTCAATAGTCAAAAATTTTCATGTGGTAATGATAAAATAAATTAACATATCAAATTACTGGAGTCATACATCAATGCTTTTTCAACATTGTTTACCTTTTCCTGTTCTACACTTTACAATAAAGGTCCTTTTTAGTGGTATTAAATCATTAGTGAGATTAATCAGGATCCATGCATGAAAGCTGTTATAACTTGTTTATAATAGCTATTAATGATCTGTAAAGCGTTTACAACCTAATTATAAGACATTAATAAATCATTTCTAAGGCGAGTCTCCTCTAATGCATCCAGGTGTTTCTAAAACTGAGGGCTGTTTGTTTCAGGTAATGTTAACAGATATAATGTCGTATGACACAGAGATCTATGACGCTGATTAATTTATGATACTGATTAATTTATGTTATAGAATGCAAATATGCTCCAAGCTAGATCCTGTTTTCAATCTAAACAAAACAGCTGCTGATATTTTTGTTTGTTGTGCTCACTTTTATTCAAATGGAATCAGTCAAAAGCTGTTTTCTCTTTCCTTCTTTTATCTTTTGATATCCTTATTTCCCTTTCTTGGGGAAAGTCATGACTCATAGTGCACAGTCACTCAGCTCGATCAGTTATATTTAAAAACAAATCCCAGTGTAACGAAATTAAACCATTTTGTACCGTTTCTTAGAGGTTAGCAGGGCCTCAGACTCGTTTGTTTTTTTAATACACAGCTCAGTCTCTAAACTGATTTATTCCGCCAGTTTTAATTTTGTTATGACTCTAATTACTTTGAAATAAAAAATTGCAAACAAAAACAAACTTTTCGTTCCAGGCTTTTCGAGGGCCCTCCACACATCGGGGCCCCGTTCTCAGCCAATGAGGCCTCGGCCAAAAGCTCATACTGAAAGCAAAAATCTGATATTAACACATAGCGTCAAACAATCCAATGTTTTGTGAGTTTGGCAAAATAAAAAAATATTACAGTGCGTCTCATAACTGCTGTGATCAATATCTGAAGAACCGTCCAGCACAGCAAGATTTCACACATGCGTTTGTGCTTCATAGAAACACAGTGTGCAGCAATAAATAGAAAATGACAGAACTCAAAAGCTTGTTTAACTACAGTCTGTGTTGAAATGTCTGTGCTGTTTGAATAATGAACCACTATAGTGATATTCAACCTCCATTGAGTTTTTGCATGTGTGTTTCGTGCACTAGTCAAGTTGTTCCAAACCTTTTTTGGCTTGTGACCTCCTAAAACAAAACAGTGTCTCCTCTCGACCCTTCATCATTGCGTATGTCTTCCGCCCACGACCACTTCAATCAGACAGTGATTTTTTTTCACCCTTGAGTTTGAATTAAAATCATTTTTAGAGGTAAACTGATCCAGTAGTTCAGAAGGAAAAGAGCAAAGATTAGAACAAAGTCTGCTTAAGTTAACCTAATTTAATGCAGCAGCAAACTGTTTTTTTCATCATATTTTGACCCCCAGGTTGGGAATCACTGACACACAGTGAGTTACAGTATCTGTTTCACATTTTTGGCACAGCTCTTACATACAAGACGAACAGCGATGGCCACCATAAAAAGGAGGCAGCTTGGAAATATATCTTTTCAGCCAATACTGATAATTATCTGCTTTTCATGGCTGATACTGATCAGAAAACTGATAACTAATCATTTCAAACAATTGCATTTTAAAAGAAGTTCATATAACATGTAGTTTATGCTCAACTGAGAGCAAGAAAGGTTAAAATGTAGTGAGCAAAGATGAAAGATTTGATCAGAATCAGAAATACTTTATTGATCTTTATTGCACAGAAATTGAAGGACGTAAAAATATGTACATTCTGCTACAATATATAACAGAAATAAGACATATATAGATATGATTTGTGTCTTATTCTGCAATATGTAACAGCAATATGAATACATACATATAATATACAATATATGACCAAAGTAAGTCTGACTTCACTATTATAACAAAAGCAAACAGTTCTAACTCTAAAAATGTTTTTTTTTTAAGTAAAGTTTATCAAAAAACGTCACAAATACACTTTGGCTTCTACAGAATATTTTGACTAAAATTTCAAATTCTATTCTTTGACATAAACTGTCAAATCAGATATTATTTGATATTATACCTGATATTTTTCAACTATAATTTCATTATTGGTATAATACATAATGATATAAATTTTCCTTTATTGGCCAATAATTTATCAGCCCTGAGATTTAGTGTAAATCCCTAATAAAAAGTAAAGTAAAGAACCTTCATTAAAAAAAGATGCAAGATGATCTTTGTTATGTCAAGAAGCAAACCCTGATTTGCAAAACTCTTGCAAGATTTATACGGGTTGTTTATTTATTTTGCACCTTGTACAAACTAATTATGTTTTATAATATGACAACACTGTGGCAAAATCTGGATAGGTTTAGGGACAGGAAACACTTAGGATTAGGGAAAGACCATGGTTTGGGTTAAAATGATCATTCTCACGAGATCTTTCACAGGTCTGGGGTTCCCCTTTTGAAGTGACAGGTGATCTCGTGCAGCAGTGACTACTGGACTGACAACAAAATGGAGTCAGCAATGATAACTGAGAGGATAACAAAGATATTCCTATAGAACACAATTGGACAAAAGGACATGAGGCAGACAGGGCCAGCGTTAAGGCTGTGGGTTTGTCTGAATACATAAGTCTCGACCGTGGACAATAACACAGAGACATTGGCAGGGAACTTGTTCAGCTTGAGCGTTTCCCCCCCGCAAGCCAGTCAGCGGAGAGAAAGATTTATGTGTGCGTTTTGTTTTGCAGTCTGACTGCGTGTGCATCAGAAATTCTGTGTTGAGCAATTAGTCATTAGCCGAGTGCGGCTTTGATTTAGCTTCGGAAAATATTAACATCCTCTCAGACAAACTTCCGCGAGTAATGGAGCTCTACCAGCGCTTTACTTTAAGAAATAAAAAGACTCCATTTTATGAAGGCAATTAAGAGCCTTGTAGAAATCTGATGCCGTGCTTTCCGAGCTCTGCAAGTCATGGATGCTTTAGTCCATAACTCATTTATATCTGACTGCGTCTGTCCTCGTAGATGCTGCCACTCTCTCTTGCATTTTATTCCTCCCCCCCTCCATGCTTCCTTTCCCCTCTCTCTTTCTCTGTTCAGTCTCCATCTCCGTCTCTCCATCCTCCTCTGTCTCCTCTCCGTCATTATCATCTCCATCTCACTCACTATCTCCCTCTCTCCATCTGTCCCTTCTTATGAAATAAAACATGAATCCATTATTCATTCATTCAAACATATCTATCATCGCCGCGTGCTGCACTGTGCCCCCTTATCTGCAAAGCCTTTTTCTTATTGTGCTTCAGTTATTCACCGCTCGTACGGTCCCATCTGAAAACACCACAACACTGGGGAGTGTTTTCATACATCTATATTGTTATGATTTCATGTCTGGCGTGGAGAAAATAAAACAAACACAGCTAATAAAGAACACAGAGGAACAAGCAGGTCATTGTAATTGACCCTTCCCTAAGCCACACCTTCCTTAGTTACTGTTGCTATGGCTGACAAACTTTGCATTTGCGTACTACACAGATTACAGTGATAACGGTGGCAGATTTTAACATTGAAACTGGCAGAAATTCCTGAAACACTATGTCTTTGATTCCACAGAGAAGTAAACAAAAGAGGCGTCTGGCTGAAGACTGAGTGCTGAAGATTTTGTCAGATAAAATGATGTCTCTCACTAGCAGATTTCAGAAGTCGGGGCTCAACAATAAGGATTGCCGACTTGCTTGGAGCAAAAAAAATCCAGCAACTCACTTGCTCGACTGGACAAGTGTTAAAAAAAAAGACTTTTAAACTAGTTTGATAATCGATTAATTGCTAAGTGTTTTTCTTGCAAAATGCAGAAAGACAAAGTTTAATTTCTCATATGTGTGCTCTGGTCTTTTGTGTTCTTGAAAAACTAGAAAAAAAAACTCATGAAGCACAGAGTTTTGCTTTTCTTTTAAAACTCCATTCCACACAGCTCCAACATGCAGAGGAAAGCAAAGCTTGATGGTACCTAGTTATGGTTGCTAATCTATTATTGGACAGTTGCTGTTTGGTGGATGGGATTAATTATCACCCTCCCCACTCCTACAAAAACTTTTAAAGATATCCATGTACAATCCTGTCTGTCTGATCTGGGCCGAGCACGTCCTCTTTGTTTCCAAGGAATTCTTGGCTGTAAGTCAGCGGTTGTCAGACAAAAAGTTTCCAGGTGAAAAAACAATCTGGCTTTCCTCTCTGAGCTCTAAAAGCTGAACATCTGGTAGGTTTTCAGCCGCAGAGTGCTTCATCCACTGTCCACTTCCTCATTCCCCAACATGAACCGGCTCTGCCTCTGCTGTGTAATTAATCCGTTTGCCAGAAAGGTTCATCAAAGGGAATCTCCGATCACGACTTCCCATATCCGACCTAATGCAAGCAGACAGGAGGTCTTGGCTGCAGTAACACGTGTCCCTTTTTTCTCCGCGCAGAATGTTGGAGGATGACCTGAAGATCAGCAGCGATGAGGAAGAGGCCGAACAAAAGGTGAGCTCCCTCTGCTGTCAGCAAATCCTCCTTCGCTCCACCTCAGTCCCCCCACTCATTCATGCATTCTAATACATTATAGAAAGTCATCTTTGTAAAGTTGACATTGACCGATTCATTCATCTGTCCAAAAATCAAGTTCACACCACTTTTATAAAAGCATCTATTCAGAATTCATCCCTATTTTCATTCAGCTGATCTGTGTATCCAACTGCCTTCAGTCAGCTTTTACTTAAATACATCTTCTGTGAGGTATTTAACCCTTTCATTCTCAGGTCAAATTTGTGTTTTCCCTACCTCCATTTATCCTGTTTCTTAAAGTCTCCTAGTAAATGTGAATATGAATGTGCTGAACTTCTTTTCAGATTGAGGTTAATTTAAAAATTATGTTAGAAAATTCTTGCTTATTAAAAAATAGAAGCTTTTTTTAATTCAAATATGATATTTTGTTATGGAATAACCACCTACAGCTTTACCACATCGTATCAAATAAATAACAGGACTTACTCAAGGTAACTTTTACTCAAGTCAAGGCATGTCCTTTGTGAATCCATAGGGGTCAACGGCACATAGAATGTGAATCGTCGACAAAAGCTTCATAAACACGATGATGCACACGCGTTGAAAGTCTTTATTAGACAGCTCACAGTAGAGCGCTAACAGGAGAAAAAGGGAGCAAGAGGTTGAGACGTGCAACCACTGCAGTCGATGATCAGAATGAACCCTCAGACCACCAGAGGACCTCAAGCTACTGATCAGAATCAGTCAGTCAGAATCACCTTTACTGGCCAAGTATCTGTACACACTGCCTACAAGGCCTTTTTTTTCTTTTTTCATTCATTTCATTTAACTGACACGGTGAACAAATGAAGAGTAAAGAGTGAACAAGACTGTCATGTGCATGTGAAAACATAGGCGTATAATTACAAAGGCCATAAAAAGCACCAATGACGATCAATATAAATAAATAATCTGCATGTCATACTGAAAAAATATACAGTTATACATGAGTGGATGATTAAGCACAGTATATGCATGTATACATATACAGTACACAGCTGCAGGGTTTATATTGACAGTGACGGTGTGATGGCATATAAGTTAAAAACTCTAAAACTTATCGACATTGTATGACAAAAATGACGAAACTCGATGATGAGTACGATTAATTGTAATCTGGTAAACAAGGTGATATATTGCTATTTTTAATCTAATTTTATGAAAACAGAACTCACCACCATATGCATAAAATATGGGTTTTAAAAGTTAAGTTTTTTTGCAATCCTAACAGTGAAGAAAAACAACAACACTGCCGTCTAACGGGGGTTTAAACAAAACACAAAATGAACCACTGCCATGAATATCTGCATGTATCATGACGTAATGTTTCTGAGAATTGATGCAGTATCACAAAACATAATATCGCAATCATCAAGTGTATCAGTGTTTTCTTACACCCCTAGTTTTGATATGTTTACCGATAACAAGATCCAAGAATCAGTTCACGTGCAAGTCTCGTCTGACTGGGCAGAACACAAGCGCTCTGCTGCAACTGAAAGGGTTAACAGTAATTATACAGTACATGGAAGAATAGTAATCAGTCAATCAATCATGAGGATGCATGTGTACATATAGGCTACAGTATAAATTCTTTGCAGGTGGAAGGTATCAATCTACACAGAAAAGACACCATCATGTTACTGTCTTCATCTGAATTCTTCTTCTGTTCTATATGGATGATACAGCGTTTCAAACACAAGTTGTGTGTCTAATGTACGGGGATGTACAGAAAGCTGAGGAGGACCTCTGTGTTCAACAAGTTACCAAACCATTACAGTAACTAACTCATCATATAAAAAAAACACAGCTAAACAACAAAGTGCCTTAAAGCTACATGGATATTCTGGCTAAAACTTCCATCCAAATGATTCCACTGAAGTTGTAAAAGGTTGGAGTGTAACAGCTGGCATTCACCATGTAAATACATTTGAAAAACCTCTCATCTTACAAGTATCTCTCAAAATACCCATCAGCTCCGGGAACTGTCTTCTCGGGCTGCGAGTTTACACCAGCAAGCTGAAGTGCTCATACTCTGCAGCAATCAAAGCAATACTTTCCAGTAAACGAGCTCTTCTTACGGAGGAACTGTACGCTGCACCCACTCGGAAAAGCTTTATAAACATTAGAAATGTAGCAGAGGTGTTTTTGTTCCCTTTGAATTAGATTCCCTAATGTTGACCAGCGTTATACAAGTCACAGCCACCAAACAGGACTTCATATTGTGATTTTAAAAATAACTGCTTTGCTGATGTTGCAAAGACAGTTACATATTATCCTTATCTATATAATCACATAAACAGAGCAAACTGTTTCCATTCATCATTCAAATATGATATCACGAGTAATATGGACCACTAGTCTGATTTCAGTCATGGAAGGATGATGCGATGGAGCCTGGAGTGTGCCAGCAGAATAACTATGTTTAACTTTAACTTTAACATCAGTTATTGATCATCCAGTTATACAACAGATTCAGATGTAGCTTGTGTAAAGAGGGAGCAGCTTTAGTGAGAGCAAAGCAATTAGGGATGTCCCGATCACATTTTTTTGCCCCCGAGTCCGAATCTGAGTAATTTGATTTTGAGTATCTGCCGATACCAAGTCCCGAAAAAAAGAGAACACATCCACATTTCCAACACGCGAAATGCCCAATTTACAAGTGGCTGTTGCACTGCATTCGCTGTCCAGTTTACAATACCTCCAAACTGCAGACATTTTCGCTGTCCCAAGGTGACACATTTGCCCTGCGTTAGCCTAGTAACTACCAGCTCACTACTATTATGTTGTCTGAATTCCCCGCCTGCCGTAAATGTGACGTTTATGGTGTTGTTTCCGTCTGTGCAACAATGAATATTGATGTCGTGGAACTTATTAAAATTAAACCTAAGCCTCTGTCATTCCATTTGACAATCTCTTTGTACCTCAGGATGAATTTAAAACATGAACGTGGCCATGCTTGTTGTTTTGTAAGGTTAAATCGGATAATCTCCACCCGATTCGGATCATTTGAAAATCACGTGATCGGCCCCGATTTCCGATCATGTGATCGGATCAGGACATCCTTAAAAGCAATGAATCTGAGGGAAAAAAAACCAAAACATTATTTTCTGATTGTGTCACAGTGGTTATATGATAAAACACAAATTAACATACCAACGCCTCTATACAACCGTGCAGAGATTTCGGTCGGTGGAGTTTGTGTGAATGCAGCCAAAGTGAACCTTCATCCTGTTGCTGCGTCCTCGATCTGCTCTGTCTGTCTGTGTGTGTTTGTAGATGTGTGTAGGTCTCTCTGCTGCTCTAACAGACAGAGAGCTGAGGCGTGAGACAGATGCGGCGATGAAATCGTTGGTCACTATGTTTAATAGAGTCTCGTCCTCACCCCCTGTGCACTGTTATTGGCAGGGGGGGGGGGGAAACTCCCGAACAGCAAAATTATAAGAAAATACAGGCAGAGTCTCTGCAGACACAACCACCACCACACACTTCTAGAGATGATGATGAGAGGAATTATTATTATTATTATTATTATTCTTACACACGTCTATATATTGTTTTTCAAGAAAATCCTGCATAATAAGCCTTCAATCAAAAATATAATTCAATTTGCAATTAAGAATTATTTCATTATTCTGTTTTTAAATTATAAAATAATAATTGGACTTTAAAATGAACTTGCAAAATTCTGTTCAAAAACCTTTTAAATTAAACTTTTTAATATGTCATCCTATCATATTCAGTTTATTTGTTTTCCGCTTTAACATTTACAGTTTCCATTTTTATGATGGCTTTGATTTAAAGACCTGTAAGCACTGTGCCACCGGCAAATTAATTGATGTCCAACCCACAGAGTAAGCTCTCAGACCTCTCCTTCTGTTAATGACTTTTGTGGGGGGTTTTTTTGTTTTTGTTTTACTTTAATTGTTGTAAAGCATCATTTAAATGCAAATTGGATTCATCAAGTTGTAATAGGTTTTTAAATTGATCGAATTATTAATTAATTATAATTAAACAAGCTTAAAGTCATTCAGGTGGTAGTAGCATTGTAGTAGTTATTTCAGGTCAAAATTTCAACCTTTGAAAGGCTGTTATTGCTGTAGCATCAGTCTGATCCTGACAGACCTCAGAGGGATTATGCATCGTGTTGTTGTTTTTTTTTTTTATCAAAAAGGCGTTTCCACACATTTAGTTCCGTGTCTGACTAGAGAGGTTGAGTTTGTCACTCCGGGGCATTTTGCACACGAGCGGCGCAGTTGTCCTGCTCCTCTTGTCTTGTTTTTCTGTATGGAAATTGGCATGGTGGCCCTGTCTCCTGTAATCACTATCATCATGCACTAATGATGCCAGAGATGAGTTCAAAGCAGTCAGTGGGGGTCGTGCTGCTGCCCCCTCCCCTACTGTGCGCACTGATATCAGCGCTCATCAAAGAGTCCATGAGATATTTTCTGTTAATGAAAAGATACCAATTCCTCTCATCCCCTTTTAACTGGCCTTCTGATTGTATAATTACCACGATGGTAGATATTATAATTATAGATGATGGCAGGTCATTTATAGTGGTTTTAGTTATTATAATTATGCTGAAAGTAGAACTGTTAATTACACATAGTTAGCGTGCATTCACAATTGTAGCAAGTGGCTTCCTTAATCATAGGGGTTACATATGATTACTCTTAGTATTAGCATGAATAGAAAGGACAAAATAAGCTACAATTATTCTTAGTTTTTTTTTCTCTGTATCTCACTTTTTTGTAAAATGCATTTTTCCTGCTGTATCACAATGCCTTTTTCTCTCCTAAAAGACACACTGAAATGAAAACTTCCTGTGTTAATTGTTAAGTTATCTCTTGGTCTATGGCAAATATATATTAAAGTTCAATAAATCATATATCCCTCTTTTTCCTCCCACCGTTAAACATACTTTTAATGACTTATCTTAAACTTGGGCTTGTGCATAGATCGAGCCAATGAAATGTGATTTCGTATAAAACGGCACCTGATCATTATGGGACGCGGTCGCTAGCAGAGCGATATCACGCTGTAGTAGTGGGCGTGTCTTTGGATGTCAGTGGCAAAATCTTTGTTTACATTTCCACATAATGTGGTTGTGGTCCAATTTATAAACCTCCCCTTCATCTTCTACCTCCTGGGAGGTGTGGGTGGAGGTGAAAAGTCTTCTACAGCTCTGTGTTGCTGCGTCCACTAAGCCACACCCACTTTAAAGCGGTCCAATCAAATCTGAAGGCTTTATTTACATAAATACTTTGCGTAATTATACTCCTCCCACATATTCGGTTTCACTCGTCACATTGCAGAAGATATGACACTCTAACTTCTGCTTCACTGTGACTTTAAAGGAAAAGTGCAAAGTGTTACCTACTTAGCATAGCTGTGCATCCTTATTGGTTTCCGGTCTAATGATTGAATGTTACTGACATTTCAGTTAGAGATTCCCACTTGAACTCTCCACGGATCGTTATCGGCCAACATTTATTCAAAATATGTGATCAAGATTGCAAAAAATGCAAAAAATCTGTGCCATTTCTCAGCAGAGATGGTGTCACTGCTGAATGCTTGGAGCACTTCACCCCAAAATTATTTTTATATCAAGTACTACACAGCTACTATAACAAAACAAAACAAAAACATCTGTGTCAGCTGTGTATTGTACAATATAACTAAGGACAGTTAGTAAACGGTATGGGTGGCATATAAAGCTGATAGGGGCATCCGTACCTCCAAATAAAGTGGTAGCTAATTTGGTTAATTGGATCTATTTTAAGCAATGTTGCTGGGTCTAAGATCTCAGCAATTACCTGCTAAGAACAATGTTATCATAACCAAGAGAACTGATTATCCAAGCTACAAAAATATAACCCAATTTACAGTAGTTCTCCTTTAAATAATTGTTTGTTGTGGCACAGATTTTGGTCTCTGTACAGGCACAATGAAAACAAACTAGGCAACCACTGTGAAGAAAAGAATCTGCTACGACTAGTTTCTGCATATTACATACGATTTGATGTTCAAGATACACATCTTGAACATAAAGGTGTTAATACAAAAATATTTCAGTGTTTTATTGGAAGAGAAGATAGTGTGATGTTAATTTAAAAACTCAAAAATAGGTTTTTTTTGACATATTTGGTAAATGTAACAGAATAACTGTACAATTAACACAGGGACAGATGGATCAGAACTTAAGAAATGTATTTGGGAAAATGTGTTTTCCAAAGTGTTGAACTATTCTTTCAAGACTTCTGTCTCTGTATTTTTATCTTGTCGTCAATCTCCTTCTCTGTGGATGACTGTGTGAGACAGACACGGAGAGTGCTCCAAATAAACAGACAGGAAAGTGAGAAAGAAAGAAAAAAAAAAGTGAATTAGGTAGTGTGACAGAGAGAAAGACAAAGACAGACGAGACAAACTGATAAGAATGCAGACAGGAAGCGAAGATAAAGAGAAAGAAGGATGGATAGAAAACAAGAAGACTGAGCGAGAGACAAAGGGAAAGAATGAGAGCGATGGAGAGAGAGAGACGGAGAGGCTGAGATGAATTCAGTGGCATCTTTCTGTGCATGCTGTTAACAGGCTTATAGCAAATGAGTGCATGGTGTATTATCAAGCTTTTATAGCCTCAAGTAAAACACAACACACACAGATACACATGCACACAGACACACATGCACACACACACACACACACACATTCTTAATCAAATACACAGACGTTCATGTATTACTCACATGCATCCACACACACATAAAAGCACATACAGTGGACCCATGTCGATTTATACTCACAAGCATTTATGCCAGCAAACACATAAATAAAAACACATGCTGACAGTCTCTCCCCCACACACACACACTCGCACACACACACACACACACACAGACACACACTGTCATTAGTATGCTGTGGCACAGCGCTGTGAGGGCAGCAGAGGAGTATGATGAATATGTTTTTGGCACCGAGCAAAGAGACGGAGGAGAGGAGGGAATTGAAAGAAAGAGCAGAGGAAGGAGGGATGGAAGAGAGGAGAGGGAGAAGAGGAGAGGAAACGAGAGATAGCCGGGAAAAAGAGAGAGATATTCCTAATGACTTTAGAAACTGACAGAAAAAACAGCAACCCAATTACCGCTGCAGGACTTTCCTTTGTCTCTCTATCTCCCTGCATTTCTCTCTTTCCTCTCCGCGAGCTCGTGATGACAGATCACCTCGGTCACAGCAAAGTCAAGCTTAAAAAAACAACTCTGTCTTTATATAAAAATACAGTTGCAGCTGGTGAAAATGTCCAGCACGCTGGGGACTGCGGTCACGTCTGCTACAGTGCACACTGTGGTCCAGTCAGCGTGATGCAGAAATATTTAGACAGTTTTTTCTTAGGTCCATACACGTACAGTATTTGCACTGTATATGACATATAACATGAAACATGAGAATGTGTCACAGGAGGTCAGTTTTAGCTGCTTAGTGACAAATTTATGGCTAAAATCAGTGTTAAAGAAATAAACATAACAGCATACAGGCTTTTCCACAAGTGCTTAGCAGATGTGATAAGTAACCATTTCCAATCAAGTCCAACTGGTCAATATTAACTCTGAAGTAAGAAGCAACAGAGACTGCCAAGCGAACGTACAAAGTGATCGTTCAATCAATTGCTGAGCTGACTCAGAGATCCTGAAGCGTTTCATCTCGTTATCAAAGTAGTTACTAGAAGACGGTTTAAATTAGGGCTGCGCAAGTAATCGAAGTACTGTCGAAACTGCAATATGACCAATTGCAATGTCCAAATGAAAATCACAGAAGCTGCAATTTTTTGGTAAAGGAAAAATGTGTAACAGATCAGTATTATAATGAAGTACTGTGGAGCTGCAGAGATGCCCTGGCATATAGATCATTCCCACTAGTCATGAATCATATTGCAATATCTTTCAAAATATTCTCTTTGATTTTTTTTTTACCATATCATGCAGCCTGTTCAAACAATACTCTGCACTTGCTTATTAAATACAAGGTATCAAGGTTATTTATTTTCATCATGCAACACAGGCTTACATAATGAAACTAGAGTTGTAGTACCGTCGTGCTACACAGACGTGCAGTACAGATATAATTAAATTCAGAGTTGAATAGGATAAAAATGTAAAACACAGTTAACATAAATATATAAAATAAAATAAACATATATACATATTGTAAAAACACAGAATCCTCTGTGTTCTGTCAGCTCAACAAGCGCAACAGCTTGATCCTGTGATGGAGCAGGTTTCTCTGCAGAGGCACAAAAGTCTGGTTTCCCATCACTTGATGAGACCAAGTCCCATTTTGTCTATTTCTTTTTCCTGACTGGACGTTAGACAGGTGCAGCCTTAAATCCAAGCTGGGTTAGCATGGCTTTTATCCCCGCTTTCCTCCTCTCCTCCTGGGGTGGTCAGCAGCGGTGCGTCCAGCTCATCTGGCTGCACGGTTGAAAGATGCTGTATGCAGTATTGATCGTCTTATGGTCCACGGCTCTTTAATCCAAACATTTCCTTTTCCAGTGACCCTAAATGTATTGCTATCATGATTGGTATTTGTTTCAGAGATTAAGTCTAAAAATATAACAGACTAAAGAAGAAAAGTAGCTGGCTGCTGCATCTAGACCACTACAGTCGTGAGTCAATAAAAGGGCTGCAATGTAACCCCTGCGGACAATTACGCACCATTAAAGTGCATCCACTAAAAATGCGCTAATAGGCTCAAACATGCATATTTTAGGACACTTAAACTTATCACTAAACTTTGCATGTAAGTTTAGTGAAAATGGATTAGCTCATGAATAAATTTACCTTTGCATGAATTTCAGATAACTTGTCTGTACTGGTACAGATTATTGTCACTCAGAGGGTCTTGTTTTCCTCGACATCAAATGTGAGATTTATCCATATATCAGTTCTTCTCCTTCTCCTAAGTGTTAATATTTCTGTACACTTTATTACACATGCAGAAAATGTGTGCTAATTGACTTCCCGGGTAGATCAGTACTATTCAGTTATGAGCATCTAACCTCCCCACCACACAAAGAGTTTAGTTTTAATTGGATCTTTTCCCAACTCGCCTCTCACCAACATTTCTGTCTTGTTTTTATTTTATGACTTAAGTGTCAACAGAGCTTGTCATTTTTTTTGTCATCGTTAATTAGTTTTTACTTCGTTATCGTCTCGTTCTCATCAGTGAAAAAATGTAATTGACGAAAACTACTGCGAAAATCACTTGTCAATGATATTAACACCGGAGCATGTGATAAGCTCTCCTACAGATGGTTTCATTCTGTTCCACTGTGGTTGGTGGTGGTAGCGCACCAGGAAAAAGACCCGCTAGCCAGCAAACAGATGTAAACAATGCAGAACCAAAATTCACAGTGTTTTGTGAGGAAGGAAGAACGTTCAGCACATTTGTTAGCCTTAATGCACTCAGTGTGTTTTGATGAGAAACGCTGGGTGTAAACAGAAGTGTGTGTTGGGTACATTTATAAACATGTGGAATCTGCATCTGCTCAGAAAGGTCATGATGTGAGCGAGTCTGACTTTTCTCCAGTTCAATGGCAAATTACCACCAAGCTTCCGAAGCATATAGTTATAGAGTGACCTCAAATCACAGTTTGGGTTGTTTTAAATGTACAGTGGCTAAAAATGTTTTATAAATATGGAAAAAAAAGTGAAGCTCTGAGCTTCTGGAATAATTATGCTTATTGTCTTGCTGTGATGCTTTTCACACAGTTTGTTTTATTGTCTCTATAATCACCAGCTTCTGTTCGCAGGCTGCTATAATGCTGGATATATATCTTATCATTTGTATTTCATTACTGTTGAGGTAATGATAGGTCTAGCTTTGTGTCTCAGAATGTAGCTCAGACTGTGTCCAGTGGCATGACCTCTGTATTACATGTGGAGTTGAGTTAAAGGGATTGTTTGGATTATTTGAGGTGGGTTTGAATGAGGCGATTGGTACGCTGACAGTTTGGGAAAGCAGCAGTGTAGGAAGCTAAGCAATGTACCGCTGCAGACAAGGTCAGCAACAAAAGCTATTTTAGCCACCTTTAAAAAAAGACCCACCTTAATAAATTATTGTCGGGTATATTTAGATTATTTTCACAGTTACCTTGCCATCAGCGAGCCGTTTCAGGTGGGAAAGCTGCCCTTCTCTAAGCCAAATATCACTTTCTCCAAACCAACCAGACTCCATAGGCGAAATCAGTACTTTTTTCATGCAGAACGCATAAGTTACTGGTCTAGCACGGCTTCAGTCAGTTAGTTTGTTTGTTCTATTGTTAAGGTTAGCTCAGATTCACCAAAGTCACACAATAACACAAAAAAACTGACAAACTGATAAGGCAGCTGTAAATCACCAACTCCTCTGTTCTGAGAGGTAAAATGATTGTTTTTTGCATCAGCAAGAGAGAGCTTATATAACAGTTTCCTGTTGGAAGAGGCTTTCTGATGGCAAGGAGAAGCAGTGAAAATATTCTAAATATAGTGTACAGTTAAACCAACACTGATTTTTTTAGTTGAGCATTTTTTAGGCGCTAAAATATATTTTGCTGCTGATCCTGTCGACAGCAGTTCATTGCTCAGCTTCTGTGCCGGTGCGCCTCCCTGCTTCTCCAAACCGGGCACGTGCCAACCACTGTTCACCGTAGGTAATACTTTGACTGTCGATAAGTACCTCATACAACCCCACTTCAGATAATCTGAACTATTCCTTTAACTCCAGTGCAGCACAGTAGATTGTACACAGTCTTCCTCAGAGGTGCAGCGCAGTGTATCCCGAAAAAGAAAGCAAAGTGCAGAGGCTACCGATCGACCTTGAAGCAGAGATAACTTCCAACAGATGGTCAGCTACAGTAAACAAGAGTGTGTGACATATAGAGAGGCGTCGATCAATAAGTTTAAAAGGTTACTGAGTAAAAGAAAGTGACCATATGGGCTTAAAGGCAGGTGAGTAAATAGAGGAATCTCATATCTCTGTTGACGTGTGAGCAAGAAAAACATTTGTTCACCTTAGCTGCTGCACGTGAGCGGCACTGCTTGAGTCGCACTAACTCAGGAAACAGTCAGGGATCAATCATTGTGCAGCTAATCATGCATGGACATGTCATTAAGGCTATGCATGCAATTATAAAGGCTAATATTATTTATGTACACAGTCAGTGGGGGTCAATGGGAATATAAAAGTCTACACTGTAAAAATAAACAATTTGTTAAACTTACAATAGTGGCTTGAATGAATTTGAAAATACAAGTTGAGATCATTGTTCAACGATTCAAACCAAACAAACCAGATATTCATTCAGTTCTACTTAAGGAAACTTGTTCAGTGACCTGAGATATTAAGAGCTTTTCAGTAGCGCTGACATGACGAACAAATTTGATTTCCTCATGCAATCAAACGGTGCATGCTGGGAAGTCAGCTAAATATGCTAATATTTCTTAAGAAATAATTTAATTAGTGGATCACACTAATGTTTGTGATGTTTTAGCTCAACAAAAACAAAACTCAACGCAACAACATCAATCTTTCTGAATTATGACAATGTCTAATTAAACAAACTACAGTAAGGGGGAATTAGGGGAAGTTAGAGGAATTAGCTCTACAATCAAAGGTATTTTAATTAGCATTTACTTAATAATTAGTTACATTTCATAAGTTTTTAAGTTGATCGCTTATAAAATTTAATTGTTCTAACTAGTTTACTTTTTCCACATTATTTAAAAGGTTTTTTAGTGTTATGTACTTATTTATTATAAGTTTTTCAGTTGACAACCGTTTAAAACAATTAAACTGCTCCAATTAGATTTTCTTGAGTCTAAATTACAGACAATATTAAGCTGACATAATTACCAACATTATTGTTATTATGTCAACACGACTCATCAAAATAATATCTGCGACTTCAAAGGTTTATCTAAATCAGTTAATAAAAATATTTAGCTTTCAACAATGCATTTAATTAAGTCATCGTAAATGTTGCCTAAATTACTTTTTAGAGATTAAACTCTGTACAGTACATTCAGTCAACTCATTTCAAATCAAAAGACTTAAAAACTTTTTTTTTACATTTAACTAACTAGAGTAAATGAAACTTGTATATTATATATTTAGTTTAAGTTAATGACAAAGGATTAGTTTATTCCAATAAATTCCTGCATGTTTTTTTTTTTATAGTGTAGCTCTGTTAAATCCAGCTGACAGCTGATGGAAAGATGCTAAAATTCGGGATGCAGTGTCTTTTTGTTTTGCACTAGTGGAAATCCAGCAGCTGCTATATTTTCAGCAGTGCAACCACTGCGTAAGAATTGCATCAGAAATTCAGCATTTTGAACCCAGTGTTCAGGTGTTAGAGATGCCTTATAAAGTCTCTCACGCGAAATAAAGCGACACCATATAGACAAGCGAAGAATTCATTGTTCAGTTACTGTTCAAGATGCTGCGGGGGAGTTTAAAGCCTTGTTAAAACTGTATCGCCAGGCCTGATGTGCAATGTCTTGCACCCACATGAGAAAAAAGGGAGAAAAAGGGGGATTTCACAAATAAACATAAATCATATACAGAGCGCTTTACGTCTCCAAAGCTTTAAGGTCTGAATTGTCTTGCTTTGGTAAAACAGCTTGTCCTCTTTGTCAGGAACAATACTCTCAGCCGTGTTGTAACCGAGGAGATTGTGTGAATAAATACCGGTTGGATTGTTCTTTATTTAAATCCAAGTAAAGCCACCAGCCAGCTAAATATATTCACACATAGATCCTCTCCATGAGCCCTGCAAGTCTCCCAAAGCCAAAGATCTGAGGAGGTTTGTTGTTGTAGCCTGCAGCTACACATCGATCCATCAGAAACTTCACTGGTCCAGTTAATCACCTTATTCCTAGAGAGAGACAGAGAGACAACAAGCCAGAGGCGAGAAAAGGTCCTGTTTTTGTTTGAGTAATTCATTTTAATTGGCGGGTTTCAGTGCTTGAAGATGAATTAATGGCTGATATTTGCAGAAATTGAGTTTACTGTTTTTGTTTTGTTATCGTAATTGATGTAGTCATGTACAAAATTGACTCGGAGTTGACAGAGGGAGGCAAAGAGGATGAGAGGGGGAGAGGGGAGGGAGGAAAGGCTTCACTGACAAACCTAATCACCCCATTCTTTTACTGAAAGGAGGGGAAGTATGAATAGAAATAAAGGAGTGAACAGAGGCCGGGGTGAAGGGAGAGGGCAGGAAGGAAACAAGGGGAGGGTGGATAAAAGAAGAGAAGAGAAAATAGAGTTTTTTTCTCGTTTTAATGACAGGAAAGCCTCCTTTTCTTCTCTTAGAGGAGAGAGAAAGAGAGCAGATTGAGGGAAGGGTCAGAAGCGAGTAGAGCTTTAAATGTCTTCAAGTGGAATCGATTGGTTCAGTCTATGATTCATTCTGTACTTTAAAGCACTGTGTTAAGAAAAAGCTGCATAAATTAAAAAAAAAAAAAAAAAGATGTTGCTATTATTATTAGGCTATTATCTGTACGGTGCCGCTCACCCTGCTGCCATCTGGCAAGAGATACAGAAGTATCTGCTGACTGATACGACCAGATTACAGAGCAGTTTCCTCCCTCAGGCTGTGAGGCTCCTCAATTCATCCTCAGCACTCCACCGTGAAAAATAGTTATTCATCCAATCTACTGTATAAATACAAATACTGTGTTTTTTGTGTGTAGTCAGTCAGTTATTTGTTGTGCCTTGTCCAAGAACCACAGCAACAACAAAACACAGTACTGTCCAGATACTTAAGTCTATTATGACTTTCAAAAATGCACATAAGACCTTTTGGAGCATCTTTGGAGCTGAATGGTTGCATGTCACACCCCTCTCTCTCTCCTCATTTCTGTCTGCCTCTTCACCTGTCACTATCTAATGAAGGCAAAAAATGACTTTTCTCTCCATATATTAAGATTTTTTTCCAATTGAACCTTTTTTTGCCAAAAAACTGAGACTTCTCGAATTATTGTGCCTTTTTTTCTCACATGATTTTGATTTGAATCTCAAAATCTCAGATTTTTGTCTCCTAACTTTGGCACTAACACTCAGTCACACATCACTTATCAACACTGATGGAAATTTCCAACAAATTTTCTTTTTGTCTGAGTACATTTTGCTGCTACAGACACAACCTGTTCTGTTTGCACAATTGAATCTATACATTTTTACAATTTATAAATATGGAGATTTTTGTATTGACAAAACATATGTTTTCAAGTTTTCTTTGTTTTTTATGTAGAACCTAATGTAGTCTAATTAAATCTAAATTCATTTTAGTGCTTTGATCAATTAGTTCATACTGTGAACTGCCATCAGATTTAATATATTTAATTAAACTGTTATAGCTAATTAAGCTAATGATAGACATTCTGTCATGGACAAGTTCATTATATCATCTTTGGTAAAATCCTGTGTGCAAAACAAAAGTTCAAATTTACCCATGATGTGCATCCTGTGATTGTTGGCATATGCATTCATATGTAAACTGTGTTTATGAACATAACTTATGGTTTGTGTGTGTGTGTGTGTGTGTGTGTGTGTGTGTGTGTGTGTGTGTGTGTGTGTGTGTGTGTGTGTGTGTGTGTGTGTGTGTGTGTGTATTGACAGGTGTCTGACAAGCCCAAAGCCAGAGGCACGGCCCTAAGGTAAGACAAATAGCCACATGCTGTCTTGTGATTTATTTATCTCAGTGCTATATTTATTGTGATCCAACAAAATGCTGCAAGAACATGATAATTTCTTTAATGCACCTGTTTGTTAGATGTGATTTGTTACATGCTGTTTTGGTTTGAGAGAAATGTAGTCAATCCATGTTGTGCATTAGGACAGTGGTGATGGCCAGTATGTCTTTGGCAGACTATATAAAGTCAATGCAGTGTGTTGCTTGCAATATCAATCTAACAACGAGCTATAAATAAATGCTCTTTGCCCTGAAAAACATAGATTTGTGGCAGCCGGTCAGTGTTGGATGATTCTCTGGCTTTTTTTTTTTCCTGTAGCTGCAGTTGTTGTTGGAAGCACTGTTAAGGTCAAATACATCACTCCGCTGAAACGTTCGGGGCCACCGACAACTCTCAGCGGGGGTGTGCAGATTATTTGACTAAATATCACCTTTAATCTAAAAGATATGGAGGCTCTGGTAACTGGATGCTGTTGGATGAAAGATTCTTTCTGGTATTAGTAATGTTTGAAGGTTATTGCAAATACAACCACTATTAAGCTTTCTGGAGGTGTAGCGGCTCTAATTCACTGAAGCATCTGTGATGGCAGGTGCCCACTTGATAACCCCAGTCACCAGCCTGCACTCACACACTCAACTCTACCATTAGAAATTAGGCGGCAGATGTCCTCTATACTCACTTTTTGTAGGCTAGTGCATAAATCTTTCCACATCTGAACAGGCTTCTGCAGGCTCACCTGGGATTGTGGTTCAAAGGATGAAACATAAAATCCTGTGTATCATTAAACATACTGGATATACATACATGATGATACAAGAACATTAAGGTTTCCTTAGCCCTCTTTTTGCTAAGTGTAGTCTCATTATAGCCGAACACAAATTTAACATTTGACGTTCATCCAAAACAGAGAGCATATGGTGAACATATGGGTGGATATCAAGGTGGCGTGTTCTCTAAATAAAAAACTTTACCCTGGCTGCAATATTGGAATTTTATTAAACCTGCTTGGAAGTGTTTCGAACCCTCCCTAACATTGTTTTGAGATTTTAAAAAAATTGTATTTTGGTACAATTTGGAGATAATTTACATTACATTTCATGCTACTTCCTACTTCTACTCCACAGTCAGAGATAATATATTACTTTTCAGTCTATTACAGTTATTTGACAGCTGTAGTTAAAATTTAACCCGCAAAATTAATTTTGATGCACAAAACATGTCACCCTTTCATAAAGTATGATGCATTTCTATAGATATATATATATCTATAGTTAAAATAGTTCAAATAAGCTTCACCTCCACCAGTTACAACATTAAAATCATCTGTGACATCTGTGACATATAATGATTACTTTTACTTTTGATACTTTACTTTAAAGGGCAGCTCAATCTTTGTTCTTTGCCAGATTTTTTAAATGGAAACACACACTTAGCCATTTGCAAAAAGCACCGACATAAGTTAGCACGCTGGGTTCCTCTCCTCCCTCAACCTTGGGGTTTATATGTAGGAACATCATCATGCTGAAACCTATGCAGGTCACGTGGGAAAACACGTGACCTGCATTTTGATGCTAAAACATACGCACTTTGAGCAAAATTTGAATGTTGATTTTAATACATAAGGAATGCTATTGCAAAGCTACAGAATGACATATAAATTTATTCATCTGAGGTTGCATTTCTGTCCACCTGAAGCACAATATTCATCCTCTTTTCCCTGTTTTTAGTCTCCACCAAACCAAGAGAAATATCTGGCTCTTAGTTACACCAGCTAGTTGCGAACTTTGTTTGTCTGCTGTTGATCAGGTAGTAGTATATACGGTTTGATGAGAACATTAAGAATGAAGCAAAATGGTAAAGTTGTGGGCCGTTAAATTCTCTGCTGCTCCTTAGAGTTTGGCTAAAAGAACAGACAAAAGAGGCACATGTAGAGCAGTTTATGAGAGATATTTTATTCTGGAATTTGACGGTCTAGACTCGATCCGATGGTGAAATATTTGACCACATCTGGTGGTCAGTGAGAGACCAAAAGATAGTTAAGAATGACGGGGTCAGTGAAGGCATCTTTCACCTGCTTCTGAAGTGGAATGTGGTGTTGGAACGTGTGTTGAAATTGTTGCTTTGGTTTTATTGGCTGCAGTGTTTTCACTTCATTCCCCAAATTCAAATACTGTGATGTCAGTACAGGCTTGGAGCAAGAGAATAAAAATGAGATGGTTCAGCCATGAGGAAAAAGTGCTTGTTTTTTTTTAAATTCTTATTATAAATATTATGTATTATTCCATATTATTGTTCCTACTGACACTAGAATCTCATTTAAGTAAATAGGTTGAAAATTCAGTATCTAATTTAGGGGGTAAGGCGTGGAGTTTTCTGCTACCAATTTGAAATTTAGACTACTGATAAATCTAACAATGGTTTATAATAACTTTTCTTGTCTTTGTGATTTCTGTCAAGTCTATTTCCATTTCGCACAGTTACAATCTGTGTGGGCTTCACATTGTGGTACATTATTGTCTTCCTGTTTAACATCTTGGGGGAACATGTCACCTAATTAATCATTAGGGAAAAAAAAACTGTTAGTTGCATTTGTAACATCACAGAACGTTGGAGAGAGTTCGTGTAAACAGCTGATTTTGGCACAGAGATCAATTTTTCATAAGTTCATCTTTTGCTTGGAATGTGTTGTAAAGCCCAGACTGGTGCATAAGAATATAAGAATCTTTTATAAATGAGGCTCGTTGTGTTCACAGTCTGAAGGCATTAGTATGCAAGTCTGGAGTGTGACTGTGTGTGTGTGACTGTGTGTGTGTGTGTGTGTGTGTGTGTGTGTGTGTGTGTGTGTGTGTGTGTGTGTGTGTGTGTGTGTGAGAGAGAGAGAGGGAGAGAGAGAGTGTGCTGTGTGTCTGAGTGTGCCCCAGGCCATGTGTTACTCTGCTACCGCTAATGAGCCCATTCACTCTGCAGCCCAATCTACTCAACACCACACACACACATACACATGTCCACAGGGACGCTGGGACTAAAGATGCTGCGAGCGATCCACTGGCTATATCCCCCATGGAGAGAAACACACTGACACACACATTCACACACGCGCTGTCTCACCCACACTCCTCACACTATCCATACAGACACACACTTTTTTTTTTTTTTTTTTTTTTTTAAGATCCTTGCTCTGACAACCTCACCCACATACCAATCGTTATTCAGCTGCCACACACACACACACTAATACAACCACCCACCCCATCCATCCCACCCTAGTGTACATTCAACCGCATCATTTTTATATTTCTGCTCAGTAATCTTTAAAATCTTTGTGCGATCTGCTTCCTTGTATTTTCTTCATTATAGTCAACATACATCTTTTATCGTATGCACGCTGGTGAGGAAAACTGCCAGGAGTTATATGTAGATTTGTCTTTTTACTCTAATTATTTTAGCAGTAATAGCATTAGTTATGGAAGTACTAATAGGTGGTAATCATAGTGGGAGTCATAGTGGGAGAAGTATCACAGACAGTAGAAGTTGAAGATACCAATCCCCATAATGCCAGACTCGAGGCTTCAAAACCGATGAGTGACACTGCTGTGCCTCTGTCCACTAATTCACCACCATTTCAATTCAAGGTTCAATTAGTATTGTGATTAATGTTGTTTTTGTGTTGAATTCACAGGATTCAATTTATTGGGCCTGAGTATTCATCACTGACTCAAAACTTTATTCAAACATGGTGAAAGAGATTATGGTAGTCATGGTCAATAACAAAAACAAGCTGCTGATACAGGTTGTTCAGTCACTGTGTCATCTGTTCCATACACCAGCAAACTGTACAAAATGTTTTTTGGCATAGAAGAAGAGTTTGGTTTTAGTCAAGAGAAACGTAGCTGCTCTGCTGCGTCGGTGTCATTCTAAAAGTCTTCAGAGTGAACACAAAGCACATTGTAGAGGCAACACATTCAGGTTGCATAGAAAGTCAAGGGAGAGGCACAAGCGGATGCAAATAGGCACGAGTTTGTCCTGGGCAACACATATTGAAGTGAACACGACTGTGTGCGTTGAAAATGGTTCAACCTTGGCGAAAAAGTTGTGCTTGATCAGAGGCTTTATGACTTATTCATATACAGAGATGCTGGGAGAAAAAGAGAGTAGGTATCAACCAGAGTCCCAACACACTTGGCTAACACTCACACGATAAGTGCATATGCAGCTAACAAGCTACAGCTAACCCCTTTACTATCAGTGAACTGACTGTTTGTGGGTGAATAAACACAGACTCCAAAATACTTGTTGTTAAAAATAATGTAACACATTTTAACCCCTAGTCAATCCAGAAAGTTGCACAGCAAAGATCACCAGTGAGTCTAGCTAACTGCCCTGTTAACTGTTGGTTAGCTAACTGTCATTTAGCTTAATAGCTACCTTGGTCACTAACAGGACAGTTCACATAATTTACTCCATGGACTTATTTGTACCATTGACTCCTGTCTCACAATTGCTAACCATTCCTCTTTTGTGAGGCAGTTTACTGTATTTCCTCAAATAGTGGCCGGGGCCTTTATTTGCCTCAGCTGCAAAAAATAACAGGCCTTTTTTTGAAGCAGGCTTATATTCGAGACGGGCCTTTATTTCTAATTCCCTCTGTGCGGTAAGTAAAATTAGTAATATTTTAGTAGAAAGCCTTGTTTTGATCTGCTCCCGATTGGCTTTGTAAAATTACTTCATTACATAATTAAACTCAAACTTCCTGTATCCATTTCAAATTAAAAGCCCTCTAGCATTTCAGTGGACAGACATCCTTCATTTCTTAACAAGGCTTTGATTGGGAATCATTTGCAAGAATTTGTTGTGGAAAACGTACAAGATTCTCATCCAGCACTTGAAATGTGGGTACTGTCATCTTGTGGCATCTCTAAGTTACTACAAAATACAGTTTGGATGAGACATAAACACTCGTACACCTGCAATGACTGAAATGGACAATAACACTTTAGGTGAGTAATCCAGAATAACACGGTGTTGAAAATAACATGATTATATTAAAGCGATGGAAATGTACATTGTGCTTACTAGTCATGCACATAATGTGACAGTCACCCAGAGTTTATTCAGTCTTGCTTTTCCCCAGCCTGTATTTGGGAGCTGGCCTTTAATTTTTGCATGCTGACCCCACCCCTGGCCATTTATTGGAAACCCGGCTTTTATTTGACAACCAGTTTTTATTTGACGAAATATGGTACACTCCAACAGAGACATCTAAATAAATGTTGATTATGCAGCACAGTCTTACTTTGCTCTGAAAATTGTCTGTTTAAAGCTGGTGTGACCTCTCCTTTAAGGTTAAATTTACTGGTAGCATATTTTGAGCATTTTTATGAGAGAGTTTACTTCAGTAATTTGGTTTGTTTGGCCTGGTAAAGTTGATGCCTTTGAAATCAGACACCCCAGAGAGCCCTTGAAAATGCAATCTCAGTCTTCTTCTAAGCAGGTGGTGGTGATAACCTTAAAACAGCAAGGGTTTATGGGTAAAATGTCGACTCATTCAAGTCCTTACTTCTTAGTATTATGAAAGCAGCACTTAGATTGCATTTAAGCCAGAGATGAATTGCAGAATACTTGTTAATTAGTTATTTATATAAAATAATTTAACTGCAGGAACACAAACCTCCTAAAAACAAATCAATAGTAGAATTTTATTTCTTCAATAATGTGATTCTGTTTATAATCATGATCAATAACACTTGCCAACATGCTGGCAGGTTAAAACACAGACAGGTTAAGCAGCATAGATGCACCCTGCCAGTCAGGAGCATAACGTGTGACATGAGTTCAAATGTGATGCTCTTCTTCAAACACTGTCACTCCTGCTGCTGCCAGGGAGCATTACACTACATATGTAGGAATGGAAACCTATTATAGCCTTCCCCACAGTACTGCCCCGGGCAAACACACAGACACACAAACACACTACCACAAATACACACACTAATGCGCGCGTTGCTGAATGCTGGAAACCATCTGTGACTGTGCTTTGTGAAAAGGTGAAAAAGTTTTATTTTTCAGACTAAAAATTCATAATTTATGACGCACAACCAACCATCTATAATAAATGCACTGCATGATTCTTGTGTGAAGCAGGAGATACAATCTTAGCATTGTATGTTTAACTTGACTAATTACACAATAATCCTTAGTGCAGTTTACAAGACGATTTGTTCTGTGTGTTTAGGGGATGAGATGGTTGAGATGCATGCACACACACCACACAAAAACAAACAATGCATACATACATACATAGTGAGTCTACCTCTGCATTGAATCCTACTGAATAACGACCGCACTTCCCAAGACTGTCTCTCAGCATTTTACTGCAAGGAACCAGAAATTACATCAACTTCCCCGCAGCTGGAAACAAATGATCCACAGGTTCTTACTTTCAAAAATGCTCTATGCAATACCATGAAGGGAGCCACAAAATGCTGCATGCATAACAACATGGTCTCAGCAGTACACTGTTACTGCTACCTGGCAGCCCTGCAACATAAACAACACATAAACATAGTAAAGTTTTCTTCTAATTAACCGATTTATGCATGTAGGTCAATTTAGCTTCAAAATATAAAAATACATACATTTATATGTAGCATCACATACAGAGAAAGTTAACTTAAGAAACAAAAGTTTAGAGTGTAAACAGGCAGTACATAAAAAAGGAACAGTAAATTCCATGACAGTATAATAACAACACTTTAGAAAACATAAAAAATAGGAAATAACCCTGGAACTGTTAAATTGTATTTCAGCTTCCCAGAGAAGCTTCACAATTGTCCCTTAATTATATTCATGAAAAGTACATTTCAAGCCCAAATTGGCTCTTCATCAGGTGCAGTGG
Source organism: Lutjanus erythropterus (assembly GCF_056507025.1). Classification (NCBI taxonomy): domain Eukaryota; kingdom Metazoa; phylum Chordata; class Actinopteri; order Lutjaniformes; family Lutjanidae; genus Lutjanus; species Lutjanus erythropterus. The sequence goes on along the minus strand of NC_139321.1, from coordinate 11,533,239 downwards.
TGTCAAACTCACACAGGTGTGTGTCACTGAAAAGGAGGTTTCAGTCTCCCATCGGTGTTAAACTGTATCCTTCAAAATTAAAATTTTTGCTAAACCGACGAAGGATCTTGGATTTATAATGCTCTTTCATAATTTAGTTAAATAACACACACACCATTTCATATAAACACACATGCAACATACATATTGGAATAAAATTATCGATGGACAGCGTTTTGTTATTAATAACTGCGGGTTGTATTATACACGAGCATCTGTGTACATGAATGCAACCACCTACAAGCAAATAAAATACAATACCTTTTCATTCGAACAGCATTTAGCCTGGACAACAAAGAAACCAAAAAATGATTCACCATTGTAAAGTTTGTTTGCAGATGTTTTTTTAATCACTGTGCACCAAGAAACAATAAAAATACCAATGTACAGTGGAGAGAAGTGACTGTCAGCCAGAAGGCATTCACTCAAAACACAACGTACGGTGCGTAACATGCTTTAAGTGCATCCTAACGCATGGATGACACAGCAGGAATATAGCATTGTGTCTATTAGCAGTGTTGAGCAAGTTACTCAGGTAATGTAATTAGTTACTTTTCAGTATTACTCCTTTAAAAAGCAGTAATGTTACTTTACTGATAACTTGGTGTAATTACTTAGATTACTCATTATATTACTATATTACTTGTGTACCTTTGTTGTACCTTGTTGCACTTCAGAGTTGAGCTGCTGATCCAGTGAACTGTTAACACGCAGAGAGCTTCTGTTGTCAGCTCTCCAGATGTGAGAGATCCGAGTGTGACCTTCAAATAAGATTTCATCACCACATATTCTCTCCGGAGGAGCCAAACAAACTTTAAATAATGACGGTACTTCCACCTGTGGAACGTTTGCCTCTCTTCCTCTCCCTCATCTTCCATCCTTTATTTTAGCTTTTTGGCTAGCAGCTGACCTGACCTGTCCAATGAAGACATCGTCATAAAATAGCCTACCTGGGTCAAAAAACAAATCTCATAACTCAGTAACTCAGAGGTCCTTAGATTATTAACTGTAATAAAATTACTGTTTTGCAAATCCTTTACACTACTCATTTCTTGGTAAAGTAATAATATTACAGTAATGAGTTACTAAGTAATGTGTTACTGCCCAACACTGTTTATTACACACAAATTATCCACAGTTATCATGCATGAATAAATGTGCACAACGGTGCAGGAACAGGAAGTATACTGGAAAATGTAAAAACATTCAAATATTTCAAGCACCCCCTAAATTTCTTAAACAAGGCTTTCCGGGTAGCTCAAGCCTCTTTCAGGGGAGCAGAGTTCCCCGTAGCTCCTGCTGTATTTCGGAACCTGTGGATGGATGTATGAGTAGTATTCCTCCTCTCCTGGTGCAATTATGCACCAGTGCCTTGTTAGTGGGTCAACTAGCTTTATATTTTTGGCAGACTGCGAGAGAGTGCAATAACTTCATAAATCCTCTCAAAATGCTCCACATATCACAGGTTTACACGTACCCCGGAGTCAGATAAAACAAGCACACATGCGAGTACGCATGCAAACACACGCACATGCTGGAGCGCTCACACGCATGAGAGTGTGAGTGATTGAGAGAGAGACAGAGAGGGAGATTGTAAAGCCAGCTGTGCGGCGGGAAGCCCTGCCAAGTGGAGGGCAGAACCAGCGAGCTGAAGGCAGATGATAAGATGACAGATGAACTGAGCCCAGATGGCCTCCACATCTTCACTTCACAGTCGAGTAATACCCTTATAATTCTACATATTTTCATGCACGTCTTCAGTCATTTTAAGAATTTATATTTACCTGTTTTGTTTTTTTCCGGCATGATCCTCCTGCTTCACTCTCTGTTCCATCTCGTCTCTACTCGCTGCAGTTTATCTGAACCGTGGCCTGTCTGGCTCCAAGCCACCCGCTCCATTGTTTTCAGAGGCTGATCAATTCAGTTTTTCAGCAGAAGCGATTGGGAGGAGAAAGAAAAAGCTGTAAAAGTCTATTGTCTGTTGATTGTCCTCCTTATGTTCAATTCCTGCTGCTTAATTAATGGTGACACAGTCCAAACTGAGCTGTATGGTGTAACACAGATGGACCCTGGAGGGTTTGAAAGAGCACATGGAGGAAAACATGATGATTAAATGCTAATAAATAATGTTTCTTTCCTGAAATGATGTATGAGGAATGGGACAGTGGTCATCATTAATTGATAGATCTAGGGTTCATGGACAATATTTCATACCATCTAAATACAATAAGTCAATACATTTTTACAATACATAACCAAACTGGAAAAAGAAATAATTTCCAATTATTCCTCTTAGGTTGTATCGAGGTCATTTATAATCATTAGACAACACAGGGTTCCACAGTGAAATGACAGTCGTTGTTCCTTCATGCTACATATGCAACATATTTACAGATAATTAATTAAATTCACCGTAGAATAGGATAAAATATATTTTTTTTAAAATTGAGCACGTCTTTGATTCTCTGTAAGATGTAGCACAACAGTCTCTGATTTCTCATTGCTTGGCCAGCCTGAGTCCCATTTTATTTAGCCAGGAGGACCATTAAATCCAAGCTGGGTTACCGTGACTCTTATCCCCGCTCACCCCCACTCCTCCTGGGGTGGTCTGCGGCGGTGCATCCAGCTGATCTGACTGTGTGGTTGAAAGATGGCGTGTGAATTGTTGATCATCCCCAGATTGCTGCTCTTTAATACAAAATCCACATTTCAGTTTCCAGTGCCTACGAGTGTATTTCTGTCATAGGTGATATGTGTTTCAGCAACCGTTGCCATGGAAATGCATTAACTAAGTGTATTACTATTGTGTTTTGGTCAAGCTGTTGTATATGATAAAAAAATCTAGCCATGTGTAAAATGTACAGGTGTTTACCATCCTGTTAATGTATTTCTAAAAGCCTACGAAATATAAAATCAGACTCATTTTAATCTTAAAAGAGATGCTTTCTAAAGAAGAATAGCAGGGATGTTTGAGGAGTCCTTAAGGGAGGCAGAAGCCCTCAGGACACAATCAATAAATACAGGTGGTAGACAAGAAATTTGCTCATGTCAAGGCTGAGCATGCAAAGCGTCAGTCTAAAGAGAGAAAATGGTCCTGACATCCTGTCTCTGGTGACCAAACAGTCAGCTGAAGTCTTGGGAGAAGAGCAAAGTGGTACAGTAAAAATCAGCCATGACCTGCTACCACATCCTGGGAGATAAAGAATGAAGAACAAGTCAAGGTTGTGATAAACTAGCAGCAGCTCTCACATCATGCTTGGTGCAAAGGTCTAAGAAGCCAGACAGTTTTAATCTGACACAAAGGACAGCTCGAAGAAACATACATACATTAATATGTTGAAATCCAAAAGAAAAATTAAATATAAACTTAATGCAATGATTGTTTAATACAAACAAAAGGGACTGGATCTACATGTCATTTACTTTAATACACAAACTAACACTAGACAGTTAAATTATTATTATGTTATTAATGTCGTACAGCATCCAGTTGTATTATGCAGTATGCAAGCCAGCACACTTTTCTGGCTATTCTGACCCATAATCCTTTGTGACAGGCATCTGTGCAGGAGGGGAAGTTCAAGGTGCCATGTTATGAGGAACATAACTGCATGCAACATTATGTACTTTGTGAGGGCAGCTGCAGTATGTACTGGTACAAAATTAAAATGCCTTTATTTTACATGGAAATGTGTATTTAAAATAAACTAATTCAGTTCATTTCAATGTAATCTCATTAATTTCAGTTCAATTCGAGCAAAATGTAATGAGGACTGATGAGATAGGGCCCCGTGGAGGGAGCAGGAAATGTAGCTGAACTGCAGTACAGTTCTGACTCACAGTTAAAGTTTGTGATGACTCATAATCTTATTTAAATATTAATCTCAAATGCTTTGCTAAATTGCTGCTTGCTAGTTAGCAGACTTACAAGGCCACGAAGTCCAGTCTGAGTAATAGATCACTGCACAGCGGTTGTAGAGTTACCATGACGACAATCACTTTATCCACTGTTGCGTTGACAAAGTAGAAATACACAACTCATGCTGAGGAAGATGATGTTTCATTGCCTTGCAGCTAAAGTCGGTGCCTCCGCTGCATCACCACAGTTGAAATGATATGAGTGACTTTTTTCTTTTTTTTTTAACACAGTAGTGGTATCGGTCTGAACACAGCCTCAGAGAAGTGTTTCAGTGACCCAGAGTGGGAAAACAACTATTTATGATCCGATCCAATACGATAAGCTACGATACAATATAATATGCTACGTTCAGATGATAACGAAACAATATGATATGTTACATCAGGATATAATACCGATACGATATGATATGTTAGAACATGATAATAGTACACTACACTAGGATACAATATGCTAAGATATAACTATACGATACAATACGATACGACACCATCCAATACAATACAATACGACTTTATTATCCTCTTAAGATGGGCTCAATTGCTGCAAATGTCATTCTACTTTTTTAATATAGACTACATAGATGTGACAGCCACAGTCTTGTATTCAAGATCGCTTAGCAAAAACCTTATAACACCATACTGCATATCCTGTCGATCATAAGAGGATTCTAACAGGATCCTAACATCCCTTTGGGGATGAAAGTCTATAACTGTCATGTCCTGACTGTTTAAGATGCTGATAGAAGAAAGCACAAATAACTATTTAGTCGCCACTCAGTGCTTGCTTTCAGGTCGTTCCCTTTTTCTGATAACTGAGTGAACTGACCTGCATGCACACAGTCTTTTTTCAAGGTAACTCTCTGGTGTACTGTAACAGTTGACTTGACCTTGTGGACGGTGCCAACCATGAATACTGGCAGATTTGTAAGTCACTGTGTACCCCGAGTGTGGCTGCTAGCTTGGCTGCAGCCTGTAAGTATGTGGGTGTCGTGTGGATCTTGTGAGGCCCGCTGGACGTATCAAACCAACAGATCATTTTGTCAAGGCTGTACGGCTTTCATTTCCCCTGTTGTGCTTGTGATTTTATCACACAAATAAACAGACAGACACCAAAGCCTCCGCTGGAGCCTGAAGATCTGACAAAGGCTATTTTTCAAGTCTTATCGGTGTTACTTATGCAACATTGACACAGGAATACACACAGAAAATAGAGAGTGAAGGCTGTGCTTCCTAAATAAGCAAAAGACCTGTATTGATGTTTGAGATACAGACAGAAAGACACCTGTGTGAAACGGGAAGAGGAAATTGTTTTTAATACACTTATTATATACTGTTTGTGCTATGTGTTTCCCTTAGTTCTTCATGCATGGAGATAATGAGACCTGATGAGGAAATAAGACTTGAATAAAAGATACAAAAATATTTTTTAACAAATGGGTGAATCTGTAGTATATTTACTGTAGTTTAGGATGAATTTACTGTGATATGCCATCGGAGATTAATGCTTAGTTGACATCAACTCTACAGCCGTGGTGTCCTTTGAAATTTCTATTCCTGGCCTGGAATAACTGTTTTTGAATTCATTAATTAGAGTTCAAATAAATACTGAATGTTTGCAAAATGAGTTAGTGTCTGTTTATGAATTGTAAATCATCATTAACAATGATGAACAATTTTTTAGATTTACAACGGTTAAATTGAGCAATATCATACTGGAGTCTGCCAGGCAGTCACTAAACTCAAACCTGAGACTCCAGTGTATTTTTGGAGCAGCTGGCTTTTGTTTTCAGGATAGCAGGTGTAGCTTTACGTTAACCGATAACTGAAAGTTATAAACAGCTGATCAAATTACAGTGGAGGCAAATTACAGCTTGCACCTGTCTTGCACTCCTGCAGCCTGCCTGAGCTTCCTGGAGTCTGTGGAGGAAGCAGCAGGGAAAACGACTTGCTTCAAACATAGGTTGTATATTAAATAGGATTTTAACCTATTTGATACACTGCTTATAGCTCCAATTCGCTATTTGGACTGCAGTACTCATTTTAGGATGCACGGTTGCTACATATTGCTTCTTTAAAATACCAACCATGAAATCATCCATCCAGATATAATGCTTTGCTAAAATCTGAACAAATTCACTCCTGGATGAGGTTTATACATCTTAACTTCAAGAAAACTTCAGAGAAATGCATCTAAAATGTCCAGTAAAAAGCCAGTCTGTCAGTCTGCACCAGCTGGCGTTGCATTTTAATTTGGCACCGACTCCGGCATTAAATTATTTTGGACGGCTGATGGCTGATTCCTGAGAAGAAGGAAAAAAAAAAAAGAGAAACGGAGGAAAGCGAGCCAGATGTAATGCTTTCACTCACACACTCATCTCCTTTCATCTTGTTCCTCCAGCACATACTGTTTATGTTGCCAGAATAAAATAGGCTAGAGAGCACTCAACTGAAAATCCCATTGAGAGGGAAAGACACTCACGCTTTGCTTTAACTTCACACGGTGCTATTTAAACAAAAATACAAACATATCGGTGTGGGAAATACAGGCTTGTCTCATGCTTCCAGTCAATTTTATTTTTTGAAAAAATGAAAGGATGATATGAAATGCCATAAAAAGAGCACTATCAAATGTATTAAATGTGTCTTGTGTAGCATGTACAACACATTTGAAGAGTTCTCTCATAGAGTAAAAAGAGGCAAATCGTGTTGTAAACATCCAGTAATAAGACAGCCGATACAAAATGACATGCACGAGACTTAAATCATTCATCCTAATATGAATTGCTTCATACTCATACAGGACAAAGCTCAGCGATCCCAGGCACGCTTTCTTACCCAGCATTTCCACCTCTAATGACAAGTGAGAACAGCACGCTTGTACAAAGCAGACACTCGGTCTGTCGGTTCTCACCTTGATTTCTTGCCAAGTGTCATATCGACAATGTGGGCTAGCCCACCAGGGGAAGTGATTTGTTTCCCAGAGTTAAAAAGTAGGCACTCATCAAACAATAAGGTGCTTTGGATGAAAAAAAAAAAAACGAGAAGCAGTTGGACTGTTTCTGTGATGCAAAGACTGGCTGCACATCCACTCCCAATCAATGTGGATTTAATGGAGGAGAATCCCAGATAATTATTCTCCGGTAAAAACTAAGCGCTATATATAAGCTACATAAACGCTTGAATGTTTATGCTCAGTGTTGAACCTACAATTGAGGACACTGAAGTCATGTCTTGTGTAATTTTTTTTGGAATATTTGGTGGTTTTAGTAACCTTCGAGGAGTTGCAGGTAAAAACAATTAAAGACATTTTATTGGCTGATCTCACTATTTTTAAATCTGGTGTTTTGTTTCCACCAGGATTCAGTAGTTCACCAGATTGTTATGCTTGGTTTGAAACATCATTTAGGCCTTTATAGTGTGAAATTAAACAGTGAGACTTCATTTTACAGCCTAGTTCCCTGTTTTCCTATTAAGTTTCTGGAAATATCCATGTGGTCTGGTAGTAGTAATAGGGAAGACAGAGGCAAAGTTCTGAGACCTCGGTGTGGCTACGGCCAGTCTGTGTCTAAATAAAGCCATTTGGAGGTACACCCTGGTGTAACACAAGTCAATTTTCCATTGAAATTAGATGCACATTTTATTCTGTGTAAGGTTACAGTCTCCTCATCACTCCACATACATCTGATGTTTCCGTTTGCAGACATTTTTGCAATATTTTAACTTTTTGTCTATTTTCCACATTGAAAGTGTGTATAAAAACAGATGGATGTAAACACTCTCACTGACTTCTTCTGTTCTCAACAACAACACAGACTTCATAAACATTTTGGCACCAACTGTTTGTCCATTCAAAAAGCTGTCAGTTTGAGAGATGAGTGAAAATGTTACATACTATAGCTGTGCCACAGTCTGGTCAGTATCTTCTCTTGGATTCGAATCACGAATAGTAATGAGTCTCTTCTACAACAGGGACCTGCGGCTGACTCACAGGACTCTTGGCTCTCTTTAGTTACACATCAAAAGAGTCTTTAAAGGCAATGAGGGACATGAAAAACAGACAGGGACATAAGTCCAGGAAATGTCTCTTATCGCCATCTGTCTGGCATCTCTACCTTAGTCTTCCAGTAATCCATGTATGAACAGGCTGTTCACTATAAAAACTGAAACAATGTCTGACAGTCCTGATCCAACAAACGTCACATCTCAGTGGTTTTAACATAGAATTTGTCAGACTACATCTTGTTTGCTCTTCAGGCTGTGATAGCGGCTGATGAACACAACACATCAGAGTCCAGAAAACAGACATTATGCTTTAAAAGCAACCCTATCGCCCGAGACAACAACATAAGTATTGGATGATTCTGAAAAACCAAGATCATGTTAAATGAAAGCTACTGTGTCGAAAGTCTCTCCCTATTCACTATTTACTGAACTGTATTAACCTCTGACAACTAACGGTGTAACAGCTGATAAACTAGCTCAGATAAATGAAGAGTAACACATAATTTGAATCACTTTGTTGTATTAGTTCTGATTATTTTAAAAATGAATTGTAAATATTTTATTGTAATTTCAAACTTTAAAAAAATCTATTTCATTTATTTTTCATGAACTCTCAAGGCTCGCCTGCAGGGCCTTCATGGCTCACCAGAGGGCCACGGCTCATAATTTAGGAATCAATGTCACAGAGATCTTTCAAATCTTTGTTTTGATTTTACTGTTTTGGTTCACTTTCACCTTTTTTATCAACTCTGTTTTTAGCACCAAGTGGCAGTCAGGAAATTGAAACTAGTCGGTGAACATGATGAGAGATTTTTCTTTCGGGAGGTGGTGGAGACCAAAACAGAGCTAAAAGCACAGTGAACGTTGGATTTACATTCTTCAGGTGAACATATACATGACTCAAAATCAATGCCAATGTTGTTTGGCGTCCGCTGGATGTGTAAATAGGCAAAGGTTGGCCAACATGTTAGTCATAACAACTTTTAAGGCGACATGACATCAATTTTGTAAGCCTACAGGTAAGCTTGACCTCATCTCAATTGCTTTCTTTTTTAGATTGTAATCCTTCCTCTGAATGTCATCTGGAGCATCAGAAACTCTTCCTAGATGCATTGTCCGTCACAGGCTCTGCCATAACTCCTAGTTGCTGTAGCCGTCCCTGTTGCTATTCTGTAGTTGCTCCTCCCTTCAGCTCTGACAAACCAATCGTTGCTGGTTGATGTAAAACGCATTATTGCCGGTGCACTGAAATGTTGCCACAGACACCAGATTAAAAACTCTGGTATTGTGCAAGACACAGAGAGTTTTAGGTGGTAGTGATATGCTTAATCAGCAGTCTGAACTCATTTGACAGGGGCTTGAATGTAACAGATGTTCATTTATATGTACAAGTCCTTCAGTGCAGGTTTAAGCAACTAAAACACAAAGGGAACAACATTTCCTTCACAGACACTGAGCACCGGATGTAAATTTTCCTGGATACTGCTCTATTTTAAAACTGTAAATATATTTAAAGCTTTATTACTCACACTGTTTATTGGATATGTGATCAGTACTTACTGTGGTGGATGTTTCTCTTCCAGTCTATCTTTAGCTCTCCTTTTGTATTCCCTTGCCCTGCCATTTTTCTGTCTGCATGAGCTTGACCTCATCAATAATTCCTCCAGGTTATTTAGAAATAATGTGGATTAAAGAAGCTGCCAGGAGAGAAAGCTGAATGTAACGAGCGATAACTTACCTAATAGGAATCGCATGTCTGATCGCATTTTTTGTTTTATTGTGATGCTGATTTACCAGGAATGAAAGCTGAAGTAAAAATTCACAGAGGTCTTTCTTCTAACTAGTGTTCTTAGATTGTTCAGAGGAGTTTCTCAATCCGCTTTAATGTGTTTTCCAAACACGCGACTGGCAGTGGCTGAGCGGAGGAGGGTTTGCATAGAGAAGACAGAAAAACACACACAAACATGTATGCAGGGAGTTTAACTCGATGCTTTGCCAATATTGTTTCGACTGTGATGCTAATAGAGCAAACTGAGGTGAAAATTTAATTGAAATTGAAAGAGAGAGGGTGAGAGAGACAAAGAGAAGAGATGAGTAATGATAGAAGAAGAAAAACAGGGCAGAGACTGCATTCATACAGTATCTGTCACTGTGTGTGTGTGTGTGTGTGTGTGTGTGTGTGTGTGTGTGTGTGTGTGCGTGCGTGCGTGTGTGCGTGTGTGTGTGTGTGTGCGTGTGTGTGTGTTGCCTGCGGAACAGTTGATGGATTTGCTGCTTGACTGCTCACACAGATTGGTGCCTGCTGTGATGGCAGCCTTGAACTGAAATTACGTGCACACACACGCACGCACGCACGCACACACAAAGGGAGAACTACACATAATTGCAATTTCTGTGTGCGCAAGTGCGTTTGTGTGTATTCTTAAGTTGGGATGAGCGGGTGTGTTGCCTCTAGGAGGCCATTTCAAAGCACCGTGGAAGGATGGATGAACACAAGGCCAACCAAAGTACCAGAGAGGATTAGACAATTGAACAGGTTCAAAAGGCTGTGTTTATGCGTTTATTAGTAGCCGTTTATTATATTCTGTGTCAGATGCTTCATTTTTATTGAATCAGTGTCAGGGTGGCTGGCTTCCCCAATTATAATCCTTTTTTTTTTTTTTTAATTGGTGAAATGAGACAAAAACACAACAGAGCAGACAAACAGAGATTAATTTAAACAGCTGAGAGAGATTTCTGTTTTACTTAACAGTCTGCTGATGTTCTGCTAATTAAGTTGCAGTAGATTATGAATTATCTTGATGTTGTTTTTGATAACAGTGTATAGAATTTACCTCTAAATCAAGTCCATGGATTTGATTAAAGTGCTGTCTTTAAATTTGCGTTTTGTTCTGGGCTGGAGTGTGTAGAGGAGATTTTCTTTACAGGAAGGTAGGATTTCCTGACTAGCGTTGTATGTAAGGAGGACAAATGACATGAACAACTTCAACACCTGAGGAAATTTCAATACAGGAAATAACTATATGGAATAAGATACTAGGTGTTGGACAGTGCTCCAATGCTTCAGAGTATGTGTTGCGTTTTATTGTGCCTTACAAGTCAACTAACACAGTCTAAAAAGCGAGGAAGTCTGCAGACAGAGGAGGAGGGGTTGATGGATTGTAGGGCTGAACAATTAATCGAAACATCATCGAAAGCAGGGGCTGCAATCTCGATAAAGGCAAAATGGCATACTGGTGCTCCAGAAATGCCCTCCTTCACAAATCGCATCTCCAGACATGCATGTTTGGTGCCGACTCCAGCAAAAATTGCATCCTCATATATATATATATATATATATATATATATATATAAAATTATATTTTACCTTTTTTTTTTTTTCAGTGAAAATGAAATGCAAAAATGATCATTCCAACTAAAATTGTGACTCAATTTCTGTCAAAATAGACAGAAATGTCACATCGTGCTCCATGTGAAACCAGTAGTCAAAAGTTGATGTCTCTTCAAGTTATGTAATGTACATTAATTACTCCTACATAGGTAACATCACTTAGATAACATACCGTGCATAAGTTACATTAAGTACATAAGTGATGTTTCATATGTAAAGACACTTATTTGAACCCAAACTATGATAATTTCCTACACCTAACCAAGTAGTTTTGCTGTGTAAACCTAACCATTTAGTTTTTATGCCTATATTTTGAAGGTATATCCAGGTGTTGCATATTTGTTATTGCTAACTTGAACATGGAGTCCTACAGTGTCATAGTTTGAAGCACAGGGCCACTGACAAAGCCGCCATATTTGAAGTGAGAACGTGATGGTTATGAAGTGACACAAGACACAAAGGCTCCAAACAATGTTAGTTTAAAAAAAAACTAGATAGGTTTTACAGTAGGAATCAGAAATCAAATGGATCAGTAGTTTTATAGTCCTTATGATATGTTATGTGAGACAGGAATTGATTCTCCATTTAAAAACAATATATATCCACAATATAAAGAGAAAACATTGTCCAAGATGTCTAGCTTCCCCAAAAGACCAATACTCAGTTTCTCCAAACTCAAGAGAAGGTAAACAAACTTTGACCAAGAACAACACAGTAAGAACCAGTTGGTACCTGGTGAAGCTATGAGCAAAACTTTGGAGAACAACCTCAGGCTACACAAAATATAATATTTTAAATCTCACACCAGCAAAACAACAGCTGTACTGAGACTGTACTGTAGTAGCATGACTCTCCAACAAACATTCACCATAAACAAATCAATAATACTTGTGCACTACTACTTACCAGTACTTTAAAAGGGCAGACAAATGCACAGGTCATCCCAAACAAACTAAACCAAAGCCACAGTACAGAAAGTTGGGGCAAGAGAGAAAGTCATGTCCCAGGAGGTGCCTTAAAAATAACCCTGACAGTGATTGAGACTAACTGGCAGGATGAGTCAGTAACGATGACAGGGCTTCACATAATAGAGATGAAGACAAGGTGCTCTCTACCACACAGTTTCATTTGTGAGTGGTTTGTTTCGAGGACTATTCAACAGGCTGCTGCTGTTCATGCAGGTTTAATGGTTTTGGAGCAGTTATAATATTTGATATTTGTACCCATGAAGGATATGGGGGGAAAAATACACACAACAAGGTAATACATCTGATTTGCAAAGATGAAACCAAGGAACTGAGTAAAATTTTTGCAATCAATGAAAATAGTTTAGGAAATATTTTCATCCTGGCACTACAGTGGGATTAATGATAAGTGATAATTTGATCACTCTTGAAGATCAAGTAAAACATCATCTGCATAAAGTCGAATTTTGTGTTCTGTATTTGCAGAGTGAATTTGCAGAGTTCTGCCAGATAGAGCTGGCTGGTGGTTCTTTTAATGCCACTGGAAACCCAAATCTATAATAACTTTCCAACTGTGTAATATATTTGTAAGCCTTTTAAAATGATTAGAAATGATTCAGAAATTTTAATCCAGTTTCGAAATACTGACATTCAAGTTTTTGGAGCTTTGGTATTATATATGCATTTCGTATTTTATGCTTTCATATACTGTTTCAAGCCAAATTTCCTTTAAAAAAACAGCAAGGGAGAGAGTGGGCATCTGTGTATGGACCCCCTGCTTGGTGTAAAACTGTGATATAACCCTGTTAGTAGTGACAGTGGCCATGGATGTGAAACTATAACCGGCTTTGTTTTGTTACAGTGTGATATGTTGTCCGTTGGTGGTTTTCCCTCAGTGGATTTAGACAGAAATTCTCCTTTGCATTTCTGACTGGTGGAATGACTTTTTCTTTTTTTTTTCTTTCTTTCTTTCTTTCTTTCTTTCTTTCTTTCTTTCTTTCTTTCTTTCTTTCCTCTGTAGTGGAGCGTCAGGGAGCAGCAGTGAATCAGAGAGCAGCTCAGAGTCGGACACAGACGAATCAGAGAGCAGCTCCAGTGACAGCGAGTATAATCAGGCCTCCCGCACAAACACCCCAGAGGTAGGACGACAAGTGTGTTACAGTGTGTGAATGTGTGTGTTTATGTGGATTCGGTGCAACTATGCTCAGCCACATCCTCTTTATGGATGAAATGGATAACATTTTCGTGTGAAGTAACAATCAAATTTCACTTTTTGTGGAGGAAACATATTTTATGGCTTATTCCCATTGTTCAATAAACAGTCAGTGCAGTCGCCACATGCATATTTCTAACCCCAGTTTGGAGACAACCAATAATTACTGGAGTCAGACAGGGTTTTGTTTATGCCATCCGTCAAAATCTCATTTTTCTGGTTCCTTTTCTTGAAAAAATAAAAGCCAGAGGTAAGATTAGCTTTCATTACAGAATTCCCGTCATTAAGCAATCATTCAAAAATTGGCAGTCAGAGACACTGGCGATGTCATGTGTGTCTCCAGCTCTGACAAGTGTCTCCAGTTTTGTTTATGTTTCATAAAGAGACAGTCAGATGCACTTTCATTGCCTTTTTTTATTCTCCCTGATTCACCACTATTCACTTCACAGTGTGTCTGACTGCCTGTACATTAAATGCTCTCTTCCCACGGTCTCTGGGTGGTGCTCTGAAAGTCATAAAACTCCAACCGCAGAAAGCTGAATTATAACATTATTTATCACATTATTTTAATGGTTCAACGCTGCCTGGTTTCATAGGCTTATGCAGTCGTGCCCACTGAGAGGAAGAGAGAAAGACTTGCTGAGAAAAAGAAAGGAAATCATTTAGTAGCGTCTGCGGCTACATATGAAAACAGTCTGCAACACAGCAGTCGAATAAATGGAGCAACTTAAATCTCAAAAAGAAGTCTTTTCTGTTTACGAAAACATGTCAATGAATTATGATTTCAAGACAAAATCCCTTTTAAACCTGTAACTTCCCTTGAGGTTTTCAGACCAAATAAAACTTTGTTATGACAGCGGTAAAATAGATACAACCACCCTAATAAAACTGACAACTCCTATACATCTTGCATTAAAAAGCACTCATATCCAGACTGTATCTACATATGATTTAACCTGATAACAGAAAAAAATTAAAATTAAAAGAAAAAAAGAAATGGATTTGATGATGATCATACTGGGCCAACGCTATTTTAGCAATAATTCTAATGTAGTTCACCTTGTATATGATCACATAGTTTAGTTCTGACTGTTACACTGCCACGTTTGCACTGGGATGTGTTTCAAGGATAAATATAAAGTTTGAAAATCCAAATAAACAGTTGCAGCCAACCCGCCTGGTGTGTGTGTATAGGTCTGTATGGTTATACTGTCGCAGCAACTTTTGTATTTTCAAACACAGATGTTGGCCGGTGTGTGTTGATTGCAGCGAAGGAGAGATCACCAGCCATACAAAAGGATAGATAGAGGGTGGATAGATAAAACTATAAACAATCTACAGTGAAACAGACTCTATATAGAACCACCCAAATCCAGACATCCGGAGAAAAACAGTGAGAGAAGTTCTTTTAGGACTTTGAGTGGTTCCAACCCAGAGAAAGTTTCAGACTGATGGTCGCTAAATTTGTCACAAGTTGCCTTTTAGAAATGAAGTTGCTAGGAGAATCTGAAAAGTTACTAAAGCAACACAGTCCCCAAGTTGGCAACGCTAAGTTGCATGTGATTACTTACTTCTGCCCACATAGTTGTTGTATGTGGATTGAAAACACAAGTGCATTCACACTTATGGTTAGTGTGGTCATGGAGGTGGTTTGGCTGATCAGATTGTAATCCCCCCACAGTGTCTCTTGGGTGGATTTACACCAGTACTTCCATGTGGTCAAGAACTATTCGACTGCAATCCGATCACCCAAAACACATTTTAATGCAAGGTCTAAAGGGGATCTGAGGTGTTGCAGACTGTCTTTACTTTTGAAATATATGCTAATCTATATGTTGTTTTCTACCGATAGCCTGAACCCCCCTCCACCAACAAGTGGCAGCTGGACAGCTGGTTGAATAAGGTCCAAGCTCAAACCAAATCCCTGGTCCCCCCTCAGCAGGAACATCATGGCACAGGTTGGTATGGACAGTTTGATCTATTGTGTCTGACCGGTTTGATCTGGAAGACTTATTCTGGTTTAATGGTCCTCTGCCCAGGCTCCATCTCCCAGGGTCCAGAGACTTTCTCTCCAAGGAGTGAAACACCAGGAGTGGGTACGGCCGCCAAGACCAAGCCCTGCGGATCCAGCAGCACCCCTGTACCAGCTGCGCCAACGGTGGAACACAAGGATACAAGGGGAGCCTTATGGTACGAGCTACAAGTGTATTCGGAAGTAACTTTTCAGATCTGTTGATTGATTTCATGAATGAACGACACTGACAGAAGGATGAACAGTTTGCAGGCAACAATTGGCAGAAATGTGCCTTTAACCTTAAATGAAAAAAAATTACTTCTTGCTCCTTGCAGCCAAGGCAGAGAGAAGGCGAAGGCCAAGCTCAGCCAGAAGGCATCGGGGGAGGGCCAGAGGTCAAAGATGAGGCTATCACCGGGCCTGTTGTCTGGGCCAGAGGTCACGACCCCAAGGAGGAACACCACGGGGAAAAAACAGCCCCGACGAACGGACAGATCAAACAGTGCAGAGGATAATCAGAGCCAGACATGGAGCAGAGCAAACCAGCATAGGTAAGAAAGGGAGACAAGACCCCTACTTAACATTTTGACTGAGTTATAAGTTCTAACCATCAGTATAGTCCACTTATTATTTATTTAAAATGTACATAGTCAAAGTGGCATTGAATTCGAGGTCTAAACCTTTCCTGGCCAACAATTAAGTCTTCAGTGCAATGGCATATAATTACAGCTAGTTATCTAAAATCAAGCTTCTCATTTTGACTCAATATCCAAAACAAATGGCTTCAGTTTTCTGTAAATGAGGCGCAAGTTGACTTTCAGAAAGACAAATTTCAGTATATTCTGTTTTATTCTTACTTTTATTTAATGTTGTCCGCAGAAAGCAGCAGAGTAAATTTCATTTATTGATGTCTGCTTCACTGACAGCCATGGCTCTTAAGGATTGAATGTGTAAGATTAAGGGGTATTTATTGGCAGAACATGGAATATTATAATGACAAGTATGTTTTAATTAGTGTAGAATCATCTAAAAGTACAAATTAATGTGTTTTTGTTGCCTTAGAATGAGTCGTTTATAACTAAAGAGGATGTGAATCATCTTTCACAGAGGCAGACATGTTGCACTGCCATGTTTCTACAGTAGCCCACAACGGACTAACCAATGACTGGCTCTAGATATGGCCTTTTGCGTTTTTCACTAGTTTCTCAGACAGTGTAGTTTCACCTACGCGCTTGGAAGGGGAGGGTGAGGTGAGCAGTGTTCAGGTACAGCCTTAGCTGAAATGCAGATTTACTGTTTCATCTTCAGTATGATATTTTTTCAGGAGAACAAAACGATTGTAACAGTTTATTTCTTGAATAGTTAATATATGTTATGACTCAGTGTTTTCCATACTTTTTCCCCTGCGGCTCCCTTTTTTATAAATGACAAAACAGCGTGACCCAAATCACAATATAACAAAAACTAAATTTTGGGAAGAGTTCATTCCTGCATAAATAAATCATCCTGATCATCTTTACTGCCACTTCTGCATCACTTTATATTATCTTGATGCTTTTTTTGAAGACATCAACACGTTAAAACTTTTGAAGTGAGAAATAAATTAATGTAAGCTCAGTTTATTTCTTTATATCAGGACAACAACAAAGGAAATTCTAGTCTACTTCAAAATCTGACAAAAAAAAAGAAAGTACATTTAAATGGAATAAGCAGGCCCTCATTTTTTCCCCTCATCAGTAAAACAATACACACTTGTTAAATGTTTTATAAAAGGTGTACTGCAGATATAAATCTTAAATTTGAAGATTTTCCCTCATAGTTCCCCTTGACCCACCTGCGGGTCCCGACCCAGTCAATGAGACTGACTGTTATGACTTATATGTCACTAATTATTGGTAAAAAAAAAAATATTATAACATAATGTTAAGACAACACATCACTTAGTAGTCTGGCAGCTCGCCACTGAACACTGTCACTCCCACATCTGTTGTGAAAAATGCTCGGATTGAGTGGAAGCCATGCCAAACTGGCTGCTCAGCTTGATGTTAGGCTAATTAGAAAAAAAAAACAGATTTCCTAGCTTCGTTCCTTTATTCTTTTCTCCTTCAATCACTTCTTCCCTCCCATTTTCCATTTTTAAGCTTTACACATCCAAACAAGTTCAGCTGAATCCATGCTGTTTTCAATTATTTCACGCTGTCTTATATTTTTTCATTTTAACACACATTCACCCCCTGGAGCTGGCCAACGCACGCATTATCATCCGCTGTTTGTCAGGGTAAAACTGCTCTACAGTGAACAAGGGGCAAGGGTGAATCTAATTCTGAATATGACGCTTCCTCGTATTCCGTTTCTTTTTTTTCATTTTCCCACCGCAGCCCTGCAGCGAGGGAGAAGGACCTGTTGCCTCCCCCCTCCTTGGAACATCAGAACCCCCCGAGGCCACGAAGCAAACCCCCCAGTGGGAAAACAGCCCCCAGGAAAGAACCTCGCAGTGCTACCAACTCAAACAACAGCACAGTAACTCCACCAGCGGCGCTACAGCAAACCCCAGTGCCAATACCTGCTGTCAGTGTAAACCAGGTTAGTGTGTGGGGGTGGGATACACGTGTGTGTGTTTGCGTGGGATGTAGAGAGTTTCTCCATATGTCGTCCTGGATACAGCCGTGTCCGGAGACGTTATGTTCTCAGACAGTCTGTCCATACGTTCATATGTCAGTCCAGCCATCCATCCGTCTGTTCTTGTGAACACCTTGACTTGGAATCACAGATGAACTGGCACAAATAATTACTTTTTCAGGGATCACCTAATTAGATTTTGGTGGTCAAAGGTCACTTTGACCTCACAAACATGTTTTTGGCCATAACTCAATAATTCAAATGCTAATTATGACATATTTCACACAAATGTCTAATAGAATACAATGATGAAGTGATGACATTTTATATCCAAAAGGTCAAAGGTCAAAGTCTTTACTACATAAATTACATGAGTCAAACAAACAAAGATGTAAACTGCAACCTGACTGGCTCGCAGAGGACTACGGTACAATTGCGAGGCAGTAATTCTTGTTAGAAAAAACTGTCAAAATTTTCAGATTTCAGCTTCTCAAATGTGAATATTTTCTGGTTTCTTTAGTCCTCTGCGACCGTAAACTGAATATCTTTAGGTTGTGGACAAAACAAGACATCATCATTTTGAGTTTTTTGGAAACAGTGATCAACATTTCTCACCATTTTCACACATATTTTATGGAGAAAACAACTAATTGAGAAAATTACAGACAGATCACTCCATAATGAAAATAATCATTAGTTGCAGCTTTAATGTGTAACATTACCACATTAAAATGTCTTAAATGAGGGTACTAGTACTTGAGATTTTTTTTAAATGTTAATTTAATGCATCATTCCTGTTTTAATTATACTGAAGTAACAATAACGTTAAAAAAGGTAATTGTAAGTTCAACTAAACCCCATTTAATGCAATCATTAACTGCTGAAAACTGTCAGCTGCCTTAAAACCTCACAGAAGTAGAAAACAACAAATGCAATTATGTTCACTGTGAGCGGGGAGCCACTTTCAGTATCGAATGACAGACAGAAATCAAGAAAATGGATTTGTGGTTGAAACATTGCAGTAATGCAGCTAAAAAAAAAAAGCATAGAAACAAAGAATTGGAAAACGAAAAACAGAGCCAACAAAATGCCAGTATCAGGAAGAATTTGTTTTTTGTGGGATTTACCTCGACGAGCTGACACTGATAACACAACAGTGTATTGTACCTCTTTATATAGCCTTTTTTCCCCCAAAATCCTTAGCACTGTCAGGAGGTACATGACAGAAAAAGTATTTCAAAGTGGATAGATTATTGAAAAAAGTTTGCGAACCTCTGGTTTAGATCTACGTTACATACAGTATTTTGTTAAATTTGGCACATTGCACATTCAGTTTTCTAACAGTCCCTTTTTTATTCAGTAACTTTTTCAAGAAAGGAAAGAATAATACGCAACTGAAGTGCATAACACAAGCACCTCGGGACATTTTCCCTTCACTTATCAATGTCTGGAATATGCAAAGACAGTTTAAAACCAAGTGCTGCTCACAAGTAACACTGTCCGTGTGTCCTGTAATAATCACTTCATCCTTATAGTCTCTGGATGATTTGTCCAAGTCATAAAATTCCACAGGATAAAAATTGTATTACTACACGACTATTAAAGCTCAACACTGACTGGTTTTATCGAAATATGGAAAGTAAGAGAGGGAGTCAAAGAGACGGACCGTCGTCTTAACCTATAATGAGTTAACACCCTGTGGTTTTATGAAGATTAGGTGGTTTCAAGGAGAAAGAAAGAAAGAAGGAAAGAAAGAAAGAAAGAAAACCACTAGAACAGACAGAAAAGGACACAGGAAGAATCATAACATGGTTACAAAAGATGAAAATATTCATCTTTACTCCTATTTGAAAGGGAACGTGGAGTTTGTCAGAATAAATTAATTCAATAACACCAGATCAGTAGGTCAAAATAATACTGACATCACCAAGGAATCCACTGGATGCTGTTAAAAAGCTCAGGAAGAGTCCAGAGTCATAAAAACTGTTGTAAATATTGACCTAACCTGAGTTAGAAACAGTCCACTGAAGTAAGGCTGATGTACGAGAGAGATGGAAGAACAAAAGAGGTGAACATCAGTTCACACACAGCACTCCAGAACTTATTTTAGTACGTGCCATTTTCTGATCTTTGTTGATGTTTAAACCACCGTTGCCTCGCGTTATTATGTCTGTTTGCTTTGAAAATCAAATTTCCTCTCCGTTTTTATTCCATCGTTCTGCTTTAAAAAAATCCACCGAGACAAATGAACAGTCAGCCGTCAATAATACCGAGACGATGAAAACTGAATTTTGACGTCAGCAACTTGCAAACTTCAGACTATCTGTCACAGTCCAAGACGAGGACTTACACAACCTGAGACCTGAGAGTGACGTGTCTGACCCTGACATCTGTCACCTCCACAGCCTCTGCGAGGTTCATTCAGCCCGACAGCCACGCACAGCTCCACGCTTTGCTTCATTCCCACAATACATTCATAATTACTTCTTATCAACTGTCTTTATTCTTTCTTTTTTTTCAACAATGATCAGGAGAACAAAACAAAAGAGAAAAAAGTGATTCCTCTTGTTTCACTTCAAGGCTTTACGTTTAAAGGTACATTATTTAAGCAAAAAAATAAAGTTGATTCGACGTGTTTGCCTTCATCAGTCATGATTAAAAAAGAATTACACAGAATATTGATGTAATGCTTTTTAGGTTAATTCTCAGAGGCTGTCATTCTATATTCATTGAATATAAAAGAGCTCAACAGTAAATCATAATTCTTCTGTAGAAACCAGGAGTGGGTGTGATATCAACCTTGTTTTCACAGGGTCATGCAGAAGTGCTACACTACCCACAATCCTAAAGTGTAATGTTTCTGATTGGTGGAGCTTGCTGTTACCATGGCACCTGTGAATGCTGGGTTCCGCTAGCAGGCTAGCTAGTTAGGTAGCCAACATTAGCAAGCATGAGTCGTACTAATAATGTGTTTGCCATGATGAATATAAATTATATACACGCACAACACAAATTACAACATATTACAACTGTTATCAACATAAACACTACAGTAATGACAAAAGTTCAATTTTCAAGCAGTAGCCGAAGTAGTTCCTTCATTCTTAAAGGGGCAGGGTGATATTGATTTCTGCCTTCTCTTTAATGTAATAGAACCACCAGTCCTGTGGTGCTCAAAACGACAAAAAACATATTTGAAAAATTCAAAACTGGCGTTTTTTTTTTTTTTGCAAAAAATATTGAGACCCAGTTACTCAAGATAATCCACAAAACCTTGTTGTGAGCAGTGTCATGTAGGAATTGCTTATTTTCTGTTAGAAAGAGACGCTGCTGTCAAGTTTTTCAAACGTATTTTGTTGATGGTTTGAGCACCACAGAAAAACACACAAAACAATATAGATGGATAAATAGCCCTACAAGCCGGAGGAAAAATACCTGTTTTTGATTTTGGGATGAACCGTCCACTTAAAATAATTACGCACACAGCAGGCCTTGAACCTTTGCTTTTTTCTGTTTTCCAATATTTTCTTCCCCGAATCAAATGATTTATCGTCACAATTCATCTCATGGTTGGTTGGTGTGATTCCAGGCTTAAAACTCTTCAGACAAGGATTTTGTAAAACGTCGATAGAGGGAATAAATGGGAAATTAACTTCTGGAACCAGAACCGTTGAAAAAGTTCAAGTTGAACTATTGAGTTCTGTAGGTGATTTGACATAATTTACAAAAAGAGTTGTATGACATAATCTGATGTCGACAACCTAAAAATCCTAAAATAACCTGACCTAAAACATCTGCAACCTGTGCTGTGGGTGCTGTCATGACACCTGATCTGCTGCCAGCCGTAGCTGTGCAGAACATCTGGCAGAACAGATAATGTTAGTGTCACTGCTGAAGACCTTTGCTAAAGAAAGGAAAAGTTTTTGCCTGCAGGATAAATAAGCATTATTAGAGGGGGACGTTTTTCAATAAAACCCAACATGGTGTTTATTGAAAATGGATTTTGCAGATGGCAACATGGACTGGACTGATTCCAAAAGTTTGGGAAAACTGTCGCTTTACGCGTGCCAAGTGAGTGGGTTTTGCTAAAGACTGGAAACATTAGTGGTATTTTTTTCATCTACCTCCATAATTTGCTTTCTCATGTTGAACGCCCAGCGCTGCCATTCACTTCCTTTTCTTTCAAACCACAGTCATTGATCATTTCATGTCTAAAATCAAGCGTTCAGCATCAGAGGGACAATTTTGATTGGATACAAAAGGTCAGTGATGCAGGTGTAACTCTGCAGAGCTACCAAGAAAATAGACCAAGCAGGAGCGGGATGTTTCTGCTAGTTGGCACACACCCTCTGCACACATTCCCAAAAAACAAAAAAAAACAAAAAAAAAAACATCCTTCACAAACATCCTTCACACAAGACGAATGTCAGGATGATGATGCACAAACAGCTAGAAGACAGTTTTTCACTTCAAGGATAAGGCTGGGTGATATTTTATATTTTTCTTATTGTCAACAAATCATAAAAAAAAAAACGAAACCCAACGATGAATCCATAACAATTACTGTCTGTGTAGCTAAATCCTGATACATTTTCCTCTGTGCAGTTGAGCTCCATTGTTAAATAAAAACACACACTGTTGCACTGGATGACATGTTCTGTCATCACCATGAACATGGGCACTGTAGTTTATTTTTACTCAACTCTACTGCGGTAAATACTCACTAGATCACCACGTGTATTAATCCGCAGCTGAAAATAGTCCCTTTTAGGAAATTACTGAGCCCTTTAGAAAATATATAGAAACACAAAATCTGTATATTAGAGATGGGTTTTTTTAAAAAATTCACATCTTTGAGAGAAGTTTTGGTGTAGTTGCGAAGTTTGGAATTTATTGGCTCATGAGTCATGTTTTTATTGATTGGTAAATTGAATGATTATATTGCTAAGCGATGTTGACAATATTCAATGATTATTGTGTTATTTAAATTATTATTTATAGGTCTTGTGGGGTCTTCTTGCCTGCTCCAGAGGGACTTAAACAGCTTAGTTTACATAGGTGTAACCCCATCCTATGCATGTAGTTATGACAACTGCTGTTTTGCTATGTGTTTTTTTTGCTTGACGCAGCACAAACTGCCTACTTGGGGAAATTAATAAGCTGAATTGAATCTCTGGAGCAAATAGAGCCAGAGAGAATAGAGGGGAAAGTATTGGTGTGATTTCTGTGGAAGTCGTAAACTTGACTTTTGCGTCAGAACTGTGACATGATCCCGTACTTTGAGTGTTTGCAGAACTGAAAGGTCACTGAAAGTATTAGTCAGAAATGTGCAGCAGCTTTTAGAAAAGGAGCCACTCATTCGGTTTCCCAGTCTTTCGGCATCTAGACTGCACCAGGAAGAGGACTCATGCATGTGAAAAAAACCCTCTTTCTGTTGACAATGCAGCAATCAAGGCTCACTATCACTGCTGCCATCAGCAAGGAAACACTTTTGGTGGACATTGAATGATTTGTGATAAAGACACACTTTCTTTTTTTTTTTGAAACTCTGCCATTACATCTGAGAAAGAATTCCAAATAAGAAATGTGAAATGCGTCTTTTCATTTGCATGTGACAAACATCAGGATGCCTGTGCTCAGTTGTGTGACTGGTGTGCAGTGAATTACACTGGCATACACAATTAGACAGTCTAACAGGTCTCATTTCACTTCACAGATTAGTAGAACAAGTCTGTGCTGCCACATTTGCATGACATTATCATATGTGGTAATTTGCAGTATATCTTAAGCTTTACTGATGCCGATTATACTTTCTGTCAACTAAAGGTTATTTTTGCATGGAGTTAAAAATGAATTGGCAGCTGGCACACAAACCAGATTCATTCATACATGGTAGTAGTAAAGATTACAAGTCACGTGTGTATTTTCCAGACTGGCATCCACAGTGTTCTGTAATAATTATTAAGAGTATCTATTTGCACCTGGGTGAGAAATGTCACATAGAAGCTGTTTGGCTATTTACACCTGGCTCCCTGGTTTAGGTATAAAGAGCAACAAAGGCAGTGCAGGGAGGAGGTTATGGTGGATGAATGGGTTAAAAAAAAAAACACCTAGGGGACCAGGGTTTGAGTTTTATGATCTGAGCTCAGTCTTCAGTCACAGTTTGGTTAGCTTAAGGCACCAAGACTACTTTGTTAGGTAGAGGAACCAAGACTCCTTGGTTGGGTTTAGGCACCGAAAGTATTTGGTTGGGTTTAGGAATCACAATTTCTTTGTTAGGTCTAAGAACCAAATCTACTTGGTCAGGTTTAGGTACCAAAACTGCTTTATTTTTCTATTGTTTGCTATGTGTTTTTATGCTTGCTGCAGCACAAATCACCTACTTGGGACAATCAAGTAATTAAATTTAATCGCTGGAGCAAATGGCGGCAGAGAGAATAGTAGAAAAAGTCTTGGTGTGACACGATGCTGTACTTTGAACATTTGCAGGTATGAGAGGTCGCTGAAAGTCAGAAATATGTTACAGCTTTAAGAAAAGGAGCAATTAAGGCAGAATAACATTGCTTCCATCAGCGAGGAAATACTTTTAGTGGACATTGAATGATTTGGGATAAAGAATCACTTTTTACTTGGTAAGGTTTAGGCACCAAAACTTTAAACAGCATTGTTGGTGACTGGCATCTGGGTGCTAATAGCATCTGCCATAATTATTGGTAGTATTACTGATTAACATAAAGCCGTCTCCCTTTTCTCTTCAAAACAGGACAAGAGGAAACACAGAGGTCCAAACACCAGAATCACACCCAAGTCCCGAGAATTCATCGAAACAGATTCCTCCTCCTCCTCTTCTGAATGCCAGTCGGACTCAGAGGAAGCCATCAAAATCCCCGCACTGCCACCTCAGACGACACGCTCGGCGATTAACACACAGACTCTGTCCAACACACACATACACACACCTCTCCTCCCATGCCTTGCCTCGGTTGGCAGTATGGGCAGTCTGGGAACATTTGGAGGGAAGGGACTTCGAGTCAAAGATGGTAGCAATGTGACCACTAATGGTAGCAGCAGTAGTAATGGTAGCATCAGCAGTGGTAGTAATGGCAGCAGTAGTAGCTGTAACTCCCTTGGCATTAGCAACATAAGTGGTTCGTTTGGCACTTCTGTCCCCGATCCCGGAGGGTTAGGAGGACAGTGCAAAGACCTGGAGTCCATGTCGCCGCCTTCCAACATGGGACACGAAGTTCCTCTCTCCCCCCTAAGGGAATACCAAGAGATCCAGAGTTTATGGGTGAAAATTGACCTGAGTTTGCTCAGCAGGGTGCCTGGCCAGGGTTTGGGGGAAAGATCCAGGGTGGGAATCACTGAAAGGGACGGGAGTGAAGGGAGAGACAGAGAAAGGCCGAGTGAAAGAGAGAGAATAGGGGTGACGGAAAGAGAAAGACAGAAGCAGGAAGAGAGAGAGTGGCCAGGACTGAGAGACAGGCAGAAGTTACCCAAAGGGGAGAAACAGGAAGACGAAAACGAGCGATTAGCGCAGGACAGAGAGAGGCAAGGTGACAGAGACAGATTAACTGAGAGGGAGAGGCAGATGGACCGAGAGGACAGAGACAGATTCGGGCTCGGGGAGAGGGAAAGGACGACGGGGAGGGACAGAGAGAAGGTGTGCCAAGGTCTGGGGGTCCTGGATAACCCCCCAGCGCAAGAGCAGAGTAATCCCAGGCTGGCCGGGAGGACGGACAGAGGAGAGAACGGAGGCAAACACAGGAGGCAGGCAGCTGCAAACATCGTGGCCCCAACAGAGAAACACACCAGCAAGAGCAAAAGGAAACATAAGGTGTTTTTACATTTTTTATTGAAATTCTCTTCACATACATACTAGGGATTTAAAGGGACAGTTCTTGCTCTTTATCCATCTAGATTGTTTTGGTGTGAGTTTGGTGTATACTATAAGACAATACCCACCCCAACCATAGCCTGTTCACCCTGCTGCCATCTGGCAAGAGATACAGAAGTATCCACTGCAGCACCACCAGACAACCGAGCAGCTTCTTTCCTGAAGCCGTGACACTCATCAATCCACACTCCTCACTCCACCATAAATAAAAGTTTATTTTTATGACTTATTTGTTTAAGGATTCAAGGAGTCCACCCCTACCTCCTTGGCTGAGCTGTAATATTAGCGCCACCGAGCTAGCTGGCTGGTGATACGGTTGGCAGGTGTAGTTTGGTGGAAAAAAAGCAGTTGCTATATTAAACTGCTCCCAACAAGGTCTGTGGGTTATCTTGAGTAACCAGGTCATGTGTGAATGTATTTGGAGAGAAGGCAGACATGTCTACAGCCCATATCTCCAAAACTCTGCAACTCACACCAAAAGAATCTAGATGGAAAAAGAGCACTACAGGTGAACAATTTGGAAAAATATGTTTTTTTAATTTTAAGGTGAAGTGTCCTTTTAAGTCCAAAACCATTCCCTTTTCCCTTGTATACTCCAAACTCTCTCTTTCTCTCTCTAATGTATACATACTGTACTTAGATATAGCTCGTTTTCTCTGTTCTGTATTCCAGTCGGACCACGGTGAGGCATCAGTCAACGGCAATAAGAAGCTGCGATTGGACAAAGACTGTCAGCTCCTCCCACCATGCATCTCTCCAATACACAACCACAAGAACAGCTCCACAGAGTGAGTATTTACATACTTTTACCTCTTGTACATCATTTTTTGTGCTTTTTCGTCCCATTACATAAATTTCTGTCCTGTTTCTCTTGCATCATTTTCTTCTTGTTACGTCATTTTCCATTTTGTTACATCTTTTCTGTCTTGTTACATCTTCTACAACATTTTCATCATGTTATGTCAAGTCCCCTACGTTTTGTCTTGTCATGTATTTTACAGTTTTTTTCTAGCTGTCTTTTTGTCTTGTTGAATCTTGTACTACATTTTTCATCTTGCTACATCTCTTTCATCTTGTTACATAACTTTTTGTCTTGTTTTGTCTTTTTGTCAAGACTGTTTTGCCAATGTAAGAAGTAGAAAGTAGAGAAAACAGAAATAAGTACTCAAGTAAAGTACAGTAACAAAGTATTTGTACTTAGTGACTTCCCATCTTTGGTCACAAAGACGAGGATGTAGAGAGTGAGATTTGAGCCATGTAATAGAAACGTCTTTTTCTTACTGTCTTTCTTGTATTGCTTCAGTGATGTCAGTGAGTGTCTCCAAACCATGTTAGTGAATAGGGAGGACAGCTATTCATTTTTATTGACTGACGATTTAAAGTACCCTTCTTAGGAATATAAATGACTGCACGACATGACGTAACATGAGAACTTAAACTGGAAAAGGTTCATTCTTCGCCTCACACTCTGACCTAACACCACATCCTCCCGTGAATGGGACAGACACTTTTATTTTTAGGAGGGCTTAAAATTTTTAATGTGGTGTTGAAGTCATCGGAGAGGCGAGTTCAATTCACACTGTGACACAGGAGTGACAAATTGTGAATTTCAGCTTTCCGTGTGAATTATTAAAAACAGACTAAGCTGGCTGTCGCTATAAATAAGCCTCAACCCGACAGCTACAGAGGAAGTATTTTTATAGCATCTCAGCGTTATCAAAGAGTACACAGCAAGCAGAGGTGGGAGTGAGAGAGGAGGTGACCTGGACTTGAACCCATGACACGGCACGGCAGACGTCTCAGTGTCTCTTCATCATCCAAGAGGCTTTTTATGGAAGCTGTAAAGTGGATGATGTGATCATCCTACTCAGACTCATTCAGCAGTTTCTAACCTGTGACTCTTGACAGTTACTGTTATCATTCTGTTTTAATTAGTGAGGTCACATTTTGACAATAGACAATTAGAAATGATGTATTAGTGATCGAGTTTTTACCCCAGGGAAGTTTTGTTACCTTTGTCCTCTTGCCAGTGTCTTTTAGGGTCAAGTTCTGACTATAATCACAAAAATCATGGTTTTTTGCAACAACAAAAACAAATAATCATAATAATATGGTTTTTTTTTTAAATGTATATATATTTCATGTATGTTTTTGGATTGCCAGTCTGTTAATATGTACGTACCATTCTTGTTAATGCAACATCTCAAGAATGTCTTGAGGGAATACAAATCAAAAAATCTAGAAGATAAAAAGATAAAAGTTTTTCCTTGACTCCGTCACCTCAGTGTTGGCTGTTGGTGGCACTTGGTGGGTCTCTGTAAATAAGATTATAAATAATACAGTCTAGTCTGTTATGATTTGTTGCTTCATAAAGGAAGTTGACATGACTCTAAATTTTCTTCTTTTTTGCAAAGAAGAAGATAAGTGATTCACTGAGCAGATATGTTAAAAAAAAATAAAATAAAATTCCAATCGGACTTTAGAAGCCAAAAATCTCTTCCCACCTGGCCAAGTAACTGTTGAGTCATTGCAAATGTATAACAGATGAATATTTGGCAGATATACTGTTGTCATTTTGTGCTGTGAGGCTGTAAATTTCTTGACTTATTATGCCTTTAAAAGAAGTATGAGAGCTCTCACATGGTCTCCTGCACACACACACACACCAGCATCCACTTAAGGACAGACACACACAAATGCATGCAAATTAGCATAGTCATGCACACATCAATTATGCTGTACACAGCCACATGCGCGCACACGCACACACACACACACACACACACTACAGCAGCTAATTAGTCTTTGTCTCCCTGGTTTTGTGTATTATCACTAATGTCGGGGCTCGGGGCGTTGTTCTGCGAGCTCAGCAACTTTTCTCGCTGCATCAAACCCCCAGAGTTTCCAGGCAGAGGAAAAACATAAAAATATTATCTGTTGTGTTGCAAACAATATGAGTCACAAGAGCTGCAATAAGGCAGCTGAGGGAATAATCATTGATGCTGTAGCAGGGAAGCAGAATTACAACAATTTTAGAAGGAAAATATTACTCAGCTACTGCAAATGAAGTCGCAACAAGCTGGTTAGAAATTATTAGTCTAGCTTATAGGAAATATACTTAATTTTTTTGTAATTCAAAGAGAGATCCTCTCTTTAGATGCTGGATGTGCAAAAGGAGCCAAAGATGGACAAATGAGCAGAAAGTAGTAACAATAACAGTATACAGTCTAATAGGATGATCTTAGTTGAGTAAAGATATAATATTTAACATTTCTACATTAAAATGTCAAAATAACAGTGCGTTACAGTTGCTATAACTTCAGTGAAAGTGAGTACAGAAGAAAGGTGGCAAACGTGAAAAAATATAAAACTTTTTGAGTAAAACTTTAATATTACCTCCTCCTCCATGAGCATGAGTTCTGCCTGAGTCATGTCGGACAGATTTTCATCAGCTGTGGTGGTTGTTTAAAAGTGAAGAAAACAACTCCCGTGATCCCACACTACTTCGGGACATCGTCGAACTACGTCTTTTGTTTTAATGTGAGAGAGACCCCCGGCAGCAAAATTTACATTTTACGTTTAATGTTTAAGTCCCAGAAAGTAATTCTGAGAAAGTCCAGTTCAAGGGGGTCCAGGTAGAGTTAGAGTTTGGTTAGAAGGATACGAGAGCCAGGCAGCTTTGAGAATGTGGGAGTGTGATAGGCTGAAAGATAGAGGAAGGCCAGCTCTTTAATAAAACAGCCAGCAGCAGGACTTCAGGACCCTGACACCTGGTCTGCAATACTAAGCACTCGCGTAAAAGAATACCATGCTGAAATTAGACTTTATTCCAGAACTTCTGACATCCCCAAATCTCTTTACAGGATTCACAGTAGAAAAAAGCACACTGCTTAGCCACAGATATACACAGATTGTTACCTTTGGTATTGAATATTCTTATTTTTTTGCATGTGCTCAGTGGGTTCAGGCTGAAATAAATCACAAAGATTGAGTATATGTTTTCTGTAGATCCACTTGTGTAAAAAGTAGAGGTTATAGACTACAAGTAGAAGAAGTCTATTTTTGCACAAAATTCTAAAACCACTTGAGCTGTTAAGTGCAGTAATTTCCCAA
The DNA here is from genome assembly GCF_056507025.1 of Lutjanus erythropterus. Lineage (NCBI taxonomy): Eukaryota > Metazoa > Chordata > Actinopteri > Lutjaniformes > Lutjanidae > Lutjanus > Lutjanus erythropterus. The sequence goes on along the minus strand of NC_139321.1, from coordinate 11,503,065 downwards.
AACACCGAAACATGTAAAATTTTATTGCGGCAGAATCCTCAAAGCACCACTGTAGTTCTGCTGAGAGGCAAAGTGTAGCACCGTAAAGGACAGAGGTAGTAACAATATGAATTCAAAATTATAGTATGGTATATTGTAGTATGTATATTTTTTGGTATTTGCGGGTTTATGGCACATTTATCTGTCTATGATGAGGAGGTATGTTGAGGTTACAGTGGGTTCGGCATTAGTGGTTGTAAGAGATTTTGCAGTCTTCTGACAATGTTGAATGAGCCGCAACATGCAGGGTCCAAAATTAGCACCCGTCACTCACCAAATGGCAGTAAAAATCCATAGTTGCAAATAAAATAAAGGAGATAAATGAGATGGCTGGTTGCTGAAATAGGCCTACTTTCCTACAGACTCTCACCACTACAGCACATAAGTTGATTGACCACCGTATGGCGTCGATATTTATTGCAATTCTTTGATTGATAGTCACTGTCAACTGTGGCTACAGTTATGTATTTCATCTAGCTGGGCGACCAGGCTTGATTAGCGGTACCAGTGGTGAGAAGTAGTACTTTTCAGAGAAGAGAGATCTTTTAGATATATTTTTATATGTATATTTATTTTCTGTATTTATTTATATTGACGTTACATGATGCCGTCTTATTATCCATTTCATCCGTTTTATTTATTTATACTGACTTTGTCTTACTTCTGTTTGCCCTCATCCTGTTGGCTTTCTGTTGTATTACTTGCTGGATATCCTGCTCTTTTGCTTTGTCTGTCAAAGCACTGTGTAAACTCTATTTTTAAAGGTGCTACATAAAAAAAAAAAGTTATTATTATTATTATTGGCTTTTTTATTACAGCCAATACAATGACCTACAGCATTTGTCACAAGTACTCGTTTTTATGGCCGCTTAAAAAACATTTTGGCCACTAATTTTTTTCAGTTTACCAGCCATTTGCAGCTAGACTAAAATGTTTAGGCCCTGTAGTTATGATTATTTCCCTTTTATTGTTGCCTTTATTGTTATTTGTTATTCTTTGCTTTGGGAAACTCTTAATGCACCACATTTTAAACTGGAAAAATCATGTTTCTTTTTCCGTATTTCAACCTTAAATACAACAACTGCTGACAAAAAAACAAGAGAATTGCTGCGCTACTTAACTCCTCACATCTTCACAAGCTACTAAGCATCAGTAGGTGTTAATTGAAACAAAAACGTGGATCACACTTTAGCAGTAAGTACAAGTAAGCAGACTAATTAGAGCTCATATCCTAAATAAACATACAGTGAAAAGATCATATTCAGTTACGCTAAATGAATGAATGATCACACTGATTTGTTGTTTGTGTTCCTTTGTGTGTGTGTGTGTGTGTGTGTGTGTGTGTGTGTGTGTGTTCAGCAGCTCTCTCAACAGGAAGCAGTCTCGACGGCGCGACGAGAAGCTGCTCCCACCGCTCCTGTCCCCCCTCCCTAACGATCCCCCTCAGAAACGAGCCTGCGGCGGCAGTTCCTCTCTCGGCCAGGAGGGCGGCGCCGCTGGGATGCTGCCCTGCTCCACCTCCTCCACCTCCACCTCCTCTTCCTCACACAGACACAGGAGAGGCGAAGGCAAGGTGTTGTCACATGCGAGAAATGGCAGTGTAAGTGAAGTAAAGAGTGCTGTTACATGTCAAAAGCAAATATGTTCTTATTCAAAAAATACATAAAAGTTTTTTTAAAAGAGAGGACGGCTCGCACTCTAAATGATGATAACTTGGACATGAAAATAATTCATGTTTCCCATGTAGGTTATTGGCTCTGGTGCTTCGTTGTCCACACTTTGGTACACACTATGTTTGAGTGATAGCAAGCTCCGGGCATTTTCTTCTCACCTGACACTGTTCCAGAAATATCTCCTTAGATAATGGCACGCCATTTTAAAAACGTATAACTCTGCAGCGTGAGACAAACCTCCAATGATGTGAGTCGTGTTTGATACCTGTAATCTGTGATTTTGATCTTCAGGAGCCAAAGTGACTAAAATAATGCTTTGTATGGAGGCCCACACGTGTAGTAATAAAGCATTTAATTAATTCATTAATTAATAACTGATTGTACAATAAAAATAGGCATTAGTTAATTAATCAAAAGATAGAAATACTACACTAAAAAATAATTAATTAGTTCTTGTTTTGAACTGCATTTTCGAATTTTCGAATACACATTTAAATTACATTATTTATTTATAAATTCATTAATGTATTTTTATCTTTGCCAGATGTAAACCTGGAGGGGATCATGCGATTGCTTGCTCGTGTGTGCATATGTGATCAGTGGACCTGGAGCTAAGCAGCTAATCTCTCATACTACCAGATTCATTAGCCTAATTTTTTTGTGCTCCTCCGTGTCTGTATGCTGAAGGAAAACTTTAAAAAAACAAAAACTTTTTAATGGCTCCACGCCAGCGACAACCGTGGCCACAGGATTTACGTTTTCAGGTCATTCTCGTGAACGTAATATCTCAAGAACACCTTGAGGGAATTTCTTCAAACTTGGCACAAACGTCCACTTTAACTCAGGAATGAACTGATTAAATTTTGGTGTTCAAAGGTCACTGTGACCTCACAAAACATGTTTTTAGCCTTTACTCGAGAATTAATTTGCTAATTCTGATAAAATTTCACACAAATGTCTAATAGGAAATAAGATATTAGCACTGGTGTAGAGTAACTACTTCAGTGTAACAAAATTACAAAATAAATGTCTTTGTAATCTATTATAATTACTGACCAAAAAAAATATGTAATTAAATGACATTTACTGATCAAAATGTTGGTGATTACAAAGCATTCAAATATTGTTTTCCGGCAGAAGTCTGCACTCTACTGAGTGAACTGTTCTACTTAAATAATGTATTTATGGACTATTTTATGTTGTTTTTGTAAATCCTCTTTTAATTTGAACTGTTGATTTTATAGAATAATATTTAATTTGTGAATAATTTTCATAATTCCTTTTTATTGCCCATTGAAATATCAAGCAATGAGTTATTTTGGAATTTATTTCTAGATTAAAACATACATTTTTAAACACATTTCCAATTGCATATTTTTTTTATTTGCAATTAGTTATTAATTAATGAAATGCTTTATTACTGTTCCCTTGTGGTCCTCCATAGCTTTGCTGCATACATAAAGCAATACATTAAATAAACAACAGCTCACAGTAAATTACTTAAATGTAGAAGTTAGTATTTATAATATTAATACATTTAAAGAAAGTTTATGATTGACTCATTCTTTCAAGCCTGACTCACAGCGGTGACAGCAGACTGCTAATTCAGCTGCCAGTGAAAAGAATCCATCACTGTGAATAAGAAGCCAACAATAAAACTTAAGTAGCTGGTTGATGAAAGCCACACACTGTAATTCTAATTAATACTATTATAACCATGGATTTAATGCCCTCTCTTCTACAGGATATGGATCCCCACGGCGAGAAGCCCAGTGGAGAGGGTTACCATGCCAACGGACAGTCAGACTCGGAGGTGTGGTCGGAACCGGCGACGGAACCTGCCGAACCTCGCAGGCCGAGGCTGTCATTTAGCGACACGTATGTAGAAATGCAGCTACGCCACGCCAACATGCGCACATACTTTATGTCAGTGTTTTAATATTGATAAATCATCATCAGATTAATACTGACACACTGATGATGCCTGATCTCCTGTCTGTTCAGCGGCATGATTTATAGATACAGCATGTTTTTATTCTAATCATTACTGTTGTTCATCAGAGCCTGCAGACTGAACTGAACAACTCCCTCGATTCTTTTGTCAGTAATTTCCCCCCCATTTCCTTCAGCAGGAGACACTTTCCTCTTCACATGCAAGTGTGTCTTGTAGAAACATTTCTTCATCAATCGATTCATATTATTTACGAGTCTCCTCTCTTAGCTGAGACAAGTAATTCCTGAATGTGAGACAGAGCGGGGATTTCTCAGAGAGTTCTCTTTATTCAAGTATAATTACAGTAAACACTGCATTCTGCATTAAGGCCTGCCAGGCTGGATTTGACAGATAGATTGCACTATGGCACAAAGGGAAATTGTTTTAGTGTGCAGCACTGCTTTTCTAATATAAACACTTAAAAACTTCTGTTTCTGGCAGAGAGTACTACACTCCTACTACGTCCTCCGCTGATTTAAACGTAGAGTCATGTATTCTAGAGGTAGTTATGAGTCTAAAGTTGTGGACCTTATTTGTAATAGACCCCTAAATGAACCATTCTTGTCAGAGAAGCTCATTTTTCACCTTAGCATGTTTCCTGATTCTCTGACATGGCATATCATGGTGATTTTATGATGTATTACAGTAAATGTATTACAAATTTCTCCTTTAATTTAAACGAAGAAAACAAGACGTGCATGAATTTATTTAAGCTAAGAGACACAATCTGAAAGTGACCCGACAACATAACATTTGATGCAACCCGGCCTTAATAATATTCAGTGGGGTCAACTTGGACCTCTCATTCATTCTCATGTGTGTCTTAAAGCCACTGAAAACCGAAATCCACAATAACCTGCTAGCTTGTTTTTAGCTAGAAGCACAGCACATACTGAGACAATGTCCCTCGTTTTGACTGGCTCTAGTTTTCAAAAGTCTAACAACTGCAGGACTGTTGCTTTTCTAAAACCTGGCTTTTATCTAATGGCTGTGAAGAAAGCAGTGAAGGCTGTCATCATGGGGCTGTGTTTGATGTCAATCAAACTGTGTACATGTGGGTCAAGTGCAGGTTAACCTGTCACTGTCTTCGCTGCGCCACGGTCAACGGGGAAAATGCGAGTCACTACAAAGTCACTGGCTGTCCAGATTAGGCAGAAAATTATGGAAACTGCTACAGAGAAAAGGAAATGCAGCTCCAACAAAGACTGGGAAGCCTCTTCTCTATTGTCTATTGTCTGCTGCTGAATCAGCCAGAGGGCAAAGCATAGAGATGTTATGAGTTAAGGGGCAGAGTAGAAATGTTATTTTTTATTTTAAAATTTTAGTCTACCTCAGTATTGGTAATGTGTCCTACATTGTCCCACACAAACATATTCTGTCTCTGTCCCACACTTGGTTTGCTGGGATCTGGTCACCATAGGGTCTTATGGACATGTTAGTAAGCATCTAAAAAGTATATATAGTAAATACTGTCATTTAAGTTTTTCTGCACTTTTCAGGTATTTATTATGAAAATTCTGCAATTAATTTCACAACCCAATAGTTAAAAATCCACATCAGTTTTCCCACCAAACAAGAACTGGAATTGAGACCGTTTTATCAATCCAGACTCCTCTGACAAAAACACTTCTCATTTCTACAAATAACATTAGTTCTGATCCAAACTAACGTTCTAACAATCTGAGCTGATTTGTTCACCAGGTTTTCTAACATTTAGAAACACATTTGCATTCAGATTTTTGTGGATGCTTAATAAGACATTTTGATATCAACTTTTAAGCCAAATTTCCAGAGGTTTTAACACAACTTCTCATTTTGGCTCATCTAATTTGAGGGATGATACCTTTTCATGCTGTATATGGGATGTTTTAAAACAGCACACACACAGGCTGAATGGTGTCCTATGAATTGTAGACAGAGGTGGGAAGTCACTGAGTTAAAATACTTTATTACTGTACTTAAGTACAGGTATCTGTACTTTACTGGATTATTTATTTTTCTGGCAACTTGTTACTTTTACTCCCTACATTTTGACACAAATTTGGACTTTCTACTCCTTGGATTTTCAAAACAGGCTCACTTCTTTAACTTTAATGTATTTGAGGTGAATTATTGTTTATTTTCATTTTGCATCATTGTGCGCTGCCTTCCATACATCAAGACTGATTTTAACCTAAATGGATGAGACAATATCAAATAGAAAAGATGATTCTTAATACTTGGTGTATCCATCAGCCCATATCACACACAACAGATGTAAAAAAAAAAAAAAGAAAAAAAGACGAAAACAATGGAAGAAACAAAAAAGCCATACTTAGACAAAAATCTCTAACAAGACAAAAAAGATGTAACAGTACAAAAAACAACGTAAAGATGTAACTGGGCAAAAAAGAAGGAACAACACCAAAAACTATGTAAAAGAGGTAATAAGACAAAAATAATGAATCAAGACGAAAAGTCCATTTAACTTTGCATAGAAACCGCCGGTACTTTTTCACTTTTTGAATCAGTACTTCTCCTTTTACCAGAGTCTTTTTTTACCCAAGTATCTGTACTTCTACTTGAGTACAGAATGCATGTTCTTTTGCCACCTCTGAGCGTAGCTGCAGGAGATGTCCATAACTCCCTCGCTGCTGGTCCAGTTGTGTTGAAACCTAGAAAGATGATGCATCTCGTTACTTATTTGTCCCAGAGGGCTCCTGTATTATTCATGAAACAACATGTTTTGTTGTTATACTAAGGTTACACTAAGCCTGAGGTATGTGTACCAAAGTAGGCTACTGTACATAACTCACTGCAAGCTAGCTGCAGCCAGTGATTATGTAAATCACTCTTACATGCAGCTTTTTTTTTTTTAGTGTTTATTAAACAATGTGTCAGTGCAAACATGCCATTTATTCTCTCTTATTCTTTCAGAGTCCACAGTGCAGACTACTACATGCAGGAGGCCAAGAGACTGAAGCACAAGGCTGATGCTTTGGTAAGATGTTATCCTCTACAACTCTTTCTGCAATCACTGAAACACAAACAGGTTACACACACATTTACACCTCCATGCTTGAGCACATACAGGAGGTAAAGAGCAGGTAGACACACACAGAGATAGCAGCAAAATGATTTGAAAACATACAATGTTAACACCTACAGTCTAGACTGTAATCATGTGTGCACTTGTTCAGACGTGTCGTTCGTGACGTGTGTGTGTGTGTGTGTGTGTGTGTGTAGCGAGTCTCAGAAGAATGAAAATCTATTTCATATCGAGGACTGTACTGTATAATTTGTGTTATTTATTGCACCATTTGTCTCCAAGGGAACATTGCATTCAAGGACTGATGATGTCTGCAAGATTATACAATATCAAAAGAATTATCTGATCCCCCCCTGAACAATGAAATGAGATTTATTTAACTTGTTATTTATCTTACGTTTGCGCCTTGTTTCCTCACATTTATCTGGGGATTTGCATCTTAGCAGGAGATTATTCAAAGAGAAGGCTGTCTGCTACAATGCTGTTAAGACACTGCTTATTCTGTCTCTGTCTTATTCACGTCCTCGCTCTCTCTGTCTCTCCTTTGTTACTTTTCATTTGGCTCATTGCTGCATTTCTTCTCTTTCTCTGTCGCTCATCTGTCTGTTTTTTTTTTCTGTCCTCCCCTCTTTTGTGTAGATGGATAAATTTGGTAAAGCGGTGAACTACGCAGACGGCGCCCTCTCCTTCATAGAGTGTGGAAATGCGATGGAGCGAGATCCACTAGAGGCCAAATCACCGTACACCATGTACTCTGAGACTGTCGAGCTCATCAGGTACTGTATAGATGGACAAGTGATGTAACAGTGATAGTGAAGTGAAGAACTGAAACAAGGATAACAGGATTTTCTAAAGACTTCATTTTACAATTTTATTCTTAATGTTTTTGTAGAATGATCCAAATTATACTAAAGCAGAGGTGATCAGTTCATTTTTACCATAACTGAGCAAAAGTTCCATAATAACTTTTAAGCATAATGTTATTCAAGAGGTCTGAGAGAAAACTAGAAAACTACCTGCTGCTCGTCTTGGCTCCGTTTTCAGACTTAAGAAAATCTAGCCCAGTCTGCTAAGAGACCTGTCAACGGTTGAACCGCCACTGAAATATGAACACCCCATACTGATCGCCAGCAATAACAATAATACTCTTGCAGGTGTAGGAGTGTTGAACTATCGCTTTAATGCATGTGTAGGTGTTTTTTGTTTCTTGTTTTTTTTATTACTCTTATCAGTCAGTACACACATACTATAAGATACCCCAAAAATGACAATCATTTTTCAGCATTATTTATTATTAATTCAAGAATTTGTCCACTCTAGTGTATTTTGTCTCCGTCTCAACCATTGTTCTGTAAAATCACTATAGTGTTGTTTTGCACCAATAAAAAAGAAAGAAAGAAGGAAAGGAAGGAAGAAAGAATAAATAAAAGCTTCAAATATTATTAGAAAGAAAATGTAGCCCATGACAGCCATGTTACTCTATAAATCAACTCCAGTACAACCGAAGGCCATCAACGTTTGGGGTGGTGAGTGTATAAAGATGTGTGGCCTACTAAATATTTTATATCTCTATGGTAACAGTAAAACAGAAAGCAGAGCTGAACAGATTTTTCAGAGTTGCTACACTGAACTGTACACAGACGTGAAACCTCTGAGAGATGGTCTATAATAATGATAAGAAATAACTATAATCATCTCACTACTTCTGAAGGAAACATTCAATGGAAATGAATAATATTCAGAACAGCGGTGATTGATGATCAGCGAAGCAGTGATAAATGATAATGCTGTGGACTGCAGACTCATGCTAATGGCTGGACTGAGCTCAGCTCCCTGTCATCAGAGCTCTGGCTGATAGGATCACTGGAGAAAGTATAATGTCTTGTTTATAATGATGCAGTAGCACCTTCAGCGTCCCCCATTTCCTCTGATAGCATAACCCTCTTTTAGTTAAGTAGTTGGTGCACAAGCAGGCAGTACTCAACCCCAATATTTGAATCAAAGTATAGATACTCCTGGTCAAATATTACTCAACTACAAGTGAAAGTTCAGTCAAAATTTTACTTGAGTTACAGTTCTAGAATACTATTCAAAAATACAAATTACAAAGTACATTTTCTAATATCAATACATGCTGTATTTTTTTCACGAGGCATTTACAGAAGCTTGTAACTCTGAAACCATCTAATGATGCACTGACCTGTTTGTAGAACCACTCTGCTACACAAAGCCTATAGAAACACCTATAAAAACTTCAGCATAGAAATGCTGAACAGCTGTTGTCATTTTCTGACCTAATTGTATTAAAATCACTGCATAAAACTAGATTGAAGCTGACTGTGAGGAGTTCTCCAAGTCTGTTAAATAACTGAGATTTCTTTCTGGATTCAGAGGCAGTATATACATTAATTATGTGGTATTTTTCACCTGAAATTATTTCTCGTTTTTTAAATTATAATAATATCTTGAGATTTAATTTTGTCTTTCTCCTGCTGTCACCATTGCTGAGTTTTTCTGAATGAAAGAGGCAGAGCTTGCTCGCTCTTGTTAGAGCGCCTGGATGATGTATTTCTGCTTCCACATCAGTCCCAGTTGAGAGCGGGTACTGTGATTGGTTTCCTTCTGTGAGGAACACAGCGTGCGGCCAGTTGCATTTTAGAAACTAAAAAACAGCAACAGCTGACTTCAAAGCTATGATTAGACTAAAAGTAATGAGCAACAACAACCTTTCTAGAAATGTAGTGGAGTCTAAAGAACAATATTTGTCTTTGATGTCTAGTGGAGTGAAAGTCCTAAGTTTCCAATAAAACAAATATTCAAGTAAAGTACAGATACTCAAAAAATTTACTTAAGTACAGTACTAAAGTAAATGTACTTCATTACTGTCGGCCACTGCAACCAGGTCAGTTCAGCAAACATTAAAAACAAGATTAAACGAATATTGAAGGTAGTTTAAATTGATCCTGTATTCATTTTTTCATCTTTAGCAGCTAATTCAATGAAAATTCTCTGGAAATCAGATGCTTATGAACTCTACCCAACTCTGGAGCTATTATATACTGTGGTTCTTCACCAAAAACTGTGCCTACTTACCATGTGCCATGTCACCGAACATTGTCTCTATTTCCTTTTAATTACTACCAAACCTTTCAGGAAACATTATCCTAGATCCATGTGTGAGAAATTACACCTCTCTTATCAGTCCAACCAATTAGCTTTAATAATATTCAGCGGTTGCTGTTATACTGTATGGTCACCTCTCTGCCCACAGAAAATGACAAATCAAGACTTGAGCTTTTGAGTAAGAACTAAACTCTAATTAGCATGAAGCCAGCGCTGTATTCACAAACGTCTGGACTCTCCGGCATCATAATTTTTTTTGCCTTTTCTGTCTGCAGCCTCACAGACCTGCAGGGCTGCTAATGAGCGCAGTTTAATAAGCGTCGCAATACAGGATCTCGGCTGTTTTCCAGCCTTTCGGAGCCGCCCGTATGTGAAGTCACTAAGTGCAACTTTAAAAGAGAAAAACTGAGAGTAACAAATGACTGCTCCCTCCGAGAGCAGGCGGGCTGTGACAGCAGGTTCCCGTAGAGGGAGCCAGTGTTTTAACTGAAGGACTCAGGTTCAAGCCCTCCTGTTTGCGCTCATCCATCCCGCTGAAGTGTCCTTGAGCAAGACACCGAAGCGCCACCGGCTGATCTGTGACTCTGACCTTTGACCTCCCTGAGGAGAGAAGCACGAGGGTTTTCCTGCAGAGATCAATAAAGTATAAAGGTGTAACTCCTCTCCCCTGATTCACCTGTCACTGCTGAATCTCATTCTGACTGATGAAACGCCTTGCTAAGCAATCACACGGGGTCACTGTGAGCACATAACCCCGACAGCATTTCTTTAAACGCCTAATCAATAACCAAAGTAGAAGTGAATCCTTTCACCGGGTCACGTAAAGTCGACCTGCGGCTTGTCTTGCCTGAGGGCACTTCAGCAGGGCGGATGCTGCCTGTCAGCGAGCTGAAGGAATTAAACGTGTTTTATATTCTTTATGTTGAGAAAGTGCAGCTCAATGAATGATTTTAACCTTGATGTTCTAATTAAAAACTAACCTTGAGTATACATGTATTTACCTCCATGAGAGAAATAAAGTGTTTTCATTTCACGTTCATAAATCAGTGGAAATGTCAGCAGATGAGTAATGAGCGTCTCTCCCCTGCAGGTATGCCATGAGGTTGAAGAACTTCACCAGCCACTCAGCCACTGTCGCTGAGAAGAAACTCGCCGTGCTGTGGTACGATTCTTCTTTTTGTGTTTGCGTGTGTGTGTACAAACTACAGCAGGTGTAGTAGCCAGAATTTTAGGTGCATTTTGACCAGACAAAAACTTCCTGACTCAGCGGTGTGAACTGGCCCGCCTCAGCTTGGCTCAAGCCAGTTGATGGCGTCGCTCGTGGCTGGTTTTAGAACGCAAGGTCACCTCATCAGGAACAGCCGTGTCTGTATGACACGAGCCAAGAAGTGCAGCATTTTCGTCAGCCTGTCTCAATAGTTGGTGTTCTCTACAGTCATTAGAGATGACAGCAGCTCCTCTAAATGATGGAAGTGCTCCAGGCAAAGACGGGAAAAATTGCAAAAGAGGTGGGATCGTCCATCCCATAAACTTGCATTGTGTTTTATTGTGTGTTTAGCATTTAACCCACACCAGAAATGCAACTATAGCAAGTAACTCGCTATCACTATTCTCATTCATAATTTAAGAAGCTGCAAATTTTATGCAGCTCCAAGAAAAAAGTCAGAAAAGCCATTGCTATACACTCTTGTTTCCCTGCATTCGTATAAACTGGTGGGTTTCAGAACATCAATTATTAGTCCATTATTTCTTTTTTGTTTTGTTTTTTTATATCATTCTGTGGCTTCTCAGTAGTATTACTTATATACAGTATTCAAATTCAAACAGTCAAATTTTGATCAAAGTATGTACGTTTTAAGATCAAACTGAGAAGTTTCAATTCGAAAAACCTGGAAAATTTGAGGTTGCCCTTTAATCTAAATCATTTATCTGTGTGAGATTTACTCCACAAATTACCAATTTACAGGAATAGCTGTGTTCATGAGACGTCACTGTTAGCATAATCAACACCCCAAAACTCCTGTAAGACTTCCTGTTCTTTTCTATTTGCGGATACATTTCATTCACAAAACCTGACAGTTCTTTCTTCCTGCTGTCTGAAGTCAGCAGATGAAAGTGTCAATAGTTGTAGCTGCAGTTGATCAGTTTGGTCCATAAAATGTCAGAAAATAGTGAAAAATGTTGATCAGTGTTTCCCAAAGCCCAAAGTGATGCCCTTAAATGTCTTGTTTTGTCTACAACTCACAGATATTCAAATATTTTGCTTTCATGGAGGAGTAAAGAAACCAGAAAATATTCACATTTGAGAAGCTGCAGTCAGAGAATTTGACTCAAAATGCTTAATGGAATATCAAAATATTCTGTAATTAATTTAATAGCGGACAACTAATTGATTAATCGTTGCAGTTCTAATGCAAAGACCTAACAGCGACCTTTGCGAAGACTGTGAAGCAGGAAACTCCAAATTCAGTTTGACAAATTCACTATAATTCTTGAGTCAAACGTGTCAAAGCATTTTTCTCATGTGGAGACAATCAGTGCATGACTTGCACGACAATTCTGACAAAGAGAAAATTGGTAAAGGTGACAAATTCTTTTAAATCACTTACTCGTGCCTCTTAAAAATCAATCTGTTCTTACAAGTGCTTCTTGAATTGAATCTGCTAAAAACACTAAAACCTTTGTCTTCTTTTTTCAGTTACCCAAAAGTATTTTCAGGGTAATTTTTTTAGGCCTATCTTTGTGCACCAATTTACAATTCCGAAGCAAAGATGTGGGTTTTATCTTATCTTATAGTAGTACTCTACATTTCCCACACACTTCTCTTCACTGAAGTTCTTCTTAATCCGCGAGGACTTGCGGGGCGTGTTTGAAGTCCGGCTGCATTTTGTGCGGATGACATGAAAATAATATTGAGGATGGAGCTTTAAAGGGAATTTGTACAGAGGTTTCATCTGCCTTCTAATGGTTTTGTTTCCATAGTAACCGCTGTCTGTCTCTGCTGTATCTGAGGATGTTCCATCTGAAGAAAGACCACGCTGTCAAGTACTCACGGTCGCTCATGGAGTACTTCAAGGTAACACACACACACACACACACACACACACACACACGCACAGATCAAGCTCGCACGCACAGATCACACAAATGCACACACACACACACACTTGGACATGGACTTTATTTCCTTCCCCTCTCGCTCATTTTCTCCCTCTGTGGTTGAAAAACATGAAAAGCTAATTACAATCCCTCAAATACATTTCATATTCATTTTCATGGTGCCTGTGCATTAATTTTGCATGACGTTATTAAAATCCATTCTTTCTCTTTGATATTAATGTATTAATTAGCTCCATCAATCATCACAGTGGATTGTTAGGGTTTAATGTGCTTGTTTTGATTAATTATGTTTAGTTTAATTAATTACTGAGGATGTCATTATCACAGTGCCGCATTTGCATTGATGGGATTGGATTTGTGCAAAGGGACTGACTGGGGGTTTAGCTGTGGATGTGTGCGCCGGCTGTGTACATACAGTATGTGCTGACAGAGAGGGAAAAAAAAAATACCAGAGATCACTGGGAGCAGTTCATGTTAAAAGAGAAACGCCACAAAAACAGTCTCACCACTTCTGTAATATACTTATCCACATGACACTTTAATGTGGGTTTTAAGTGCTTGTCACTGAGGAACATTACAACAATTTAATGTTCAGAAATTACACATACTGTATGGGGCAAATTGATGGCTCACTGGGGTTTGGCTCAAGTTATATTTTGACTGTTTATCTGATGCTTTTGTTTACAATAGTTGATTAAATTAAGGGTTTGAATTTAAAATATACAACAACAGATATGAGTCACTTTATACTTAAACCTACTGTATCATAATTTTTATTTTAAACTTGTTTAAAGGTAATTTCTTCAAAATGAATCCAGTTACTTCAGCTTTCATGCCTTGTATTTAATCACGTGGCTAATTGTAGGCTTTTAGCTAACACTGAGGCGTTTACAGCAATGTTTATTAATGTTTGCTGACCTCGTGAAACCAATAAATACACAGAGATGGAGAAAGAGTTCAGTGTTTTGAAGACATCATCCATTAATTAAGGAACACATTTTTGGGTATTATCCTTTACTTAGAGGCACTGGTAGGTAGATTTTGTTAACTTCAGACAGAGCCAGGCTAGCTGTTTCCCCGTTTCCAGTCTTTATGCTGAGCTAAGCTAACTATATTTTGGCTGTAGCTTCGAATTTGATGGACATAATCTGAAAAATATGACATCTGCTGCACTTTTTCATGTCTCTGTCTTCACTCTCCAGTCTGTCTTTCCTGTTAGCAGATACTGTAAACAATAAAAAACATGTTTTAATAAATGTGTCTTTTTATGACCCAGAATTCAGCCAAGAGTTCCCACCAAGCACCTTCTCCCTGGAGAACCAATGGGAAGTGAGTATACAGACACACACACGATCATTCAGTATCACCCCCCTTCATCCAGATAGATAATTGAGAAAGTATAATTCACCCGGGCTTTGCTGCAAAATACCGTGCCGCCCCTGACAGCCACTTCCTCAAACAAACCCCTCAGGAAGCAAATAAAGGGATTGATTTGTTGTAGATGTGAGGAGGAGAAGACTGGAGGGGCTGCTGAGTGCCGGCTGAGAAGGAGTGATGATGGATGGAGGAGGAGAGGGGTGGAGGAGCTGTGGATGTGAAGCTAATGAGTTTGGACAGCTCTGACGCTGCACAACAGCAGGACTGGAGCTCAGTGTGTGTGTGCGCGGTTGTGTGTATATGCAGCACTGAATCAGGCACAAGTCGTTGGGTCGGCGAGGGTCAAGGCCACATCACAGACATTACATCACTGCCAGAGCCACACACCCAGCTGTGTGAGGCAGGGGGAGCAGTTTGTACAGAATGACTGATGTTACTATACAGTGAATGTCAGAAACACTACACACACTCTCACCTGTAACACTCTTTATAGCCTCAAGGCCTGGAAGGATTACTCCCTTATTGTGTTTGATATAGTTCCTTACAAAGTCAAAGCCAAAACAAAAGACACGTTTACTTTAATTAAAAAGTACTGCAAGGAGTTTTTAATTTGTTATGCAATGGTTCCAGTTTAATACTGATGCCTTTATAAGACCTATATAAGCTAAGGAGATCATACACGAGCAGATCGGATATTTCTCCATAGTCGTTCTTAATGTCTGTTGTCAGGTCGGATTCTCCTTGAAATCACATGAAACAAGTCTGTGTTTACATTTTCCCAGGCAAAGTTACAGTGACTCATACACTGCCTGGCCAAAAAAAAAAAAGCCACACACTGTAATATTTAGTTGGACCGCCTTTAGCTTTGATTACGACACCCATCTGCCATGGCATTGTTTCGATAAGCTTATGCAATGTCACAACATTTATTTCTGTCCAGAGCTGCATTAGGTTTTCACCAAGATCTTGTATTGATGATGGGAGAGTCGGACCACTGCGTAAAGTCTTCTCCTGCACATCCCAAAGATTCTGAATGGGGTTAAAGTCTGGACTCTGTGGTGGACAATCCATGTGTGAAAATGATGCCTCATGCTCCCTGAACCACTCTTTCACAATTTGAGCCAGATGAATCCTGGTATTGTGATCTTGGAATATGTCCGTGCCATCAGGGAAGAAAAAATCCATTGGTGGAAAAACCTGGTCATTCAGTATATTCAGGTAGTGAGCTGACCTCATTTTTTGGGCACGTAACGTTGCTGAACCTCGACCTGAGCAACTGAAGCAACCCCAGATTATAACACTGCCCCCACAGGCTTGTACAGTAGGTGCAAGGCATGATGGGTGAATCACTTCATCCACCTCTCTTCTTACCCTGATGCCCCCATCACTCTGGATCAGAGTAAATCTTGACTCATCAGACCCCATGACTGTTTTCAATTGCTCCAGAGTCCAATCTTTATGCTCCCTACCAAATTGAAGCCTTTTTTTCCAATTAGCCTCACTGATAAGAGGTTTCCTTAAGGCTACACACCTGTTTAGTCCCAATCCCTTCAGTTCTCTTCACATTGTGTGTTTGGAAATCCTCTTACTTTCACTATTAAACATAGCAGTGAGTTCTACTTGTTGACTTTTTTTCAATTTGATTTCACCAAACGTTTAAGTGATCTCTGATCGTGATCATTCAAGACATTTCTTCCTAGAAGATGATGGTTCACCGCTATCCTTCCAGGTCTTCGTAATGTGTTGGACAGTTCTTAACCCAGTTTTAGTAGTTTCATCAACCTCCTTAGTTGTTTTCTTTGCTTGATGCAGGCCAATAATTTGACCCTTCTGAAACAGAGTAACATCTTTTCCACAACCACAGGATATGTCTTCTGACAAGGTTGTTTAAGAAATCAGAAGCTACTTGCTGCAGCTGAAACATATTAATCACTGCAGTATTTATTCAATGGAAGGCTCTTGTCTGTTTGCTTAGTTAAATCCAGGTAGTGACTTTTTTGGTTAGTTAGTGTCTGCCAGTTAAAAAAGGAGGAGATTTTCTTTAGATAATTTTATTTTTGATGTTGTACTGTTATTATGGCGGAGGAAACCCTACCACCTTTGTCTACTGGTACCTCCAAAATCCAAAAGCTCCTTGTAGTAGCTTTAATGTGCGTCATTATAAATATTAGCTTAGCTGGTTGTTTTAAATATTTTGGGACTATTGTTTGGAAGACATAGGACATTTGAAGATGCCACCTTTCTCTAGAACAGGGATTTTCAATGTATTTCAGGCCAAGGACCCCTGAGCTCAGTCGTTCCCAAACATGCTTTTTTGCACCCAGTGCGGCTGTGATGTACTGTTGTACTATAAACCCAAACATATACCACAGCTGCATGGTGGTGTGCGTAGTGGTTAAAAGTGCAGCAGACTTTCACCTGACCACAACCAGCTGTCATGTTGGACGTGGTCAGTGCTGTTAAAAACTAAACCGTTCGATCCATTGAGTTCAGCGCAGCTCTGTTTTTCCTCCTTCCGAAGTCCTGTGTGGGCTTATCTTTAAAAATAGAAAACTAATGAAGACAGTATTTGGCAGACACATTTTTGACGCCAGTAAGTCTGTTTGGAAAATATGTAACAACTAAACACTTGGCTGACAGACTTTAGTTCACACTTTCCTCTTTGCTTGTCATCAAGTAACTCAGAGGCCGTTCCGGCACACATACATCCTGTTTAATCCTCTCGGTGTCACTTGGTGGGACTCACTGCCTCTCTGTATTCTCCAGGGTCAACGGGACTCCGTCTCCCCTCTCACTCAGCCCCTCCCCGGCCAGCAATGGAGGAGGTGGAGGAGTAGGAGGATCTGGAGGTGCCCCCAGCTCGTCAGGAAACGTGGCCATTCCCCAACGGATTCACCACATGGCTGCCAGTCACGTCAACATCACCAACAACATCCTGCGGAGCTATGAACACTGGGAGACGTCTGACAGACTGGCCACTGATAGCCAAGGTAAGACTACAAAAATGACTGTACATCATTTTTGTTTATTACCAAAGGTCTGTTCAGTAAGTTTCGCTAGTTCTGCCAATTTCTTCCACAGTGTGTCACTGCTTATACTGCACAAAACTGCTGTGTCTTAGAGCTAAATTCCACCAAGCGCGGCTGCGTCATGTCAGCCTGAGCTGATTGCAGCCATTTTACACAATGCTTGTGATTCCACCAGCGGCACCTTGGTACATACTAGAAGCTGCTCTGCACTCCACTCTGCTTCAATATGAACCAAGTCTATTTCTGAGGTCAAACGGACAAAAAGTCAAACACAGAAAATCCAGTTGATTTTCAAAATAAAAGACCCCGTGCAGACAGACAGATATTCTGTGCATACATTCTGCAGACAGAAATCTTATGGGGAGGAGAGGAAAATGGGAGTTTTCCTCACGTTTAGAACCAGTAGAGTCAGAGATTAAATAGTCCCTGCTTATCTGCTCCTAATGCACCTTTAAAGTGTCCGTAAATCCTATCCTTACCTAAACAAATAGAAAATATTCGACCCGGCTTTATACATATCATATCTGCTTGGGCTAATCTGCAGTGGCTGACCCAACTGGTTTGATTGGAAAATTTATATGAATGCCATGGCCCACTCAGTTGTCCAATCGCCATTACCTACCTTTCATTCAGCGCATTTTCATGCATATTTTGAGATATCACATTTGAAATAATAGAACAGCAAAACCCAGAAAAACTTCCTCTACATTGCAAAAACATTTTTACGCTCATTTGAGATGGTTTTTGCCTTTTTTTAAAAAAGAAGTGGTTAATGCACTTTATGGTACATGGAAACAAACTTTCTGAATAAGTCCTGACCTAACAAACATCTAACTCACAACTGATCAGCTGTTTCCACTTTGAAAGAAGGAAGAAGAAAAAAAAAAATCTGTTTTCACTCTTAGCATTGACTACAACTTGCCCAACTGAAACAAAAGTCTCATAGATGGCCAAGGCAACTGGTTTTGTTTCTTCTTCTTTGAGGTTTATTGGTGGCTGACAAGCAGCTGGTTTTGTTTTTCATCCCTGATCTCTTCTCTGCTAGTACTTCTACTCTGTTTCATAGCTTAACCTAAACAGCCAAGTTAGCACTAAACTAGGCCTTGCCTTGCCTAGCCTTGTTTATTCACTCAAAACCAGCTGATGGAAACATCCCTAATTAAAGTTTTCAACAAAATATTTCAAAAGTTTACTTCATATTTGCTTAATAATTAGGCTATATGCAAAAATGGCTACTGTATATCTGATTCAGTAGAATTGCCACAATATAACCAGCTACCATCATCAGCTAACAACGTGCTACCTATCAGCCAGCTAACATGTCAAGCTAACTAGCATGTTGCTACAATTGGCAGCATGCAGCCAAACAACGATTTTTAGCTACCATGTTAACTAGTATGCTAACATGTTAAGCTAACCCTCGTGGTGCCTGAGCCACCAAATAAACCAAACATTATGTTAAGCTAATTAGCATGTTAAGCTAACTGTCATACTGCCTGAGGCAACAAATAAAGCAAAGCAAAGTTAGGGTCGCATTTTCATAATAAAAGGACCTTTACTCATTTCATTAGTCAGTTTTCTGTCCAACAAAAAGCAGAAAAAAAGCAAAGTAATTTGTGTGAAGTGTTGTCAACCAAGGATATGGATGAACGGCTGACCTGACTTTTCCCTCTTGAAGCTCACAGCACCATCAGAAAAAACACAGACTGTATTCATGTGTTTCCTTTCAGCACACGCAGCAGCAGATCGAGTAACCGTTAGTAACTGTGTCTCTCTCACCCTCCTGTAGAGTTCTTCCAGGAGCTGGACTCGGTGATGGAGCCGTTGAGTCAGCAGAGCAGCATGACTGAGCTAGTCCGATACATCAGACAGGGACTGCACTGGCTCCGCATAGAGGCTCACCTGCTCTAAGGACTGGACCGGAGCCAAAATTTGGAAAAAAAACAAGGAAAAAAAAAAGAAAAAAACAGAAATGGGCCCGGGAGCTAGAACTGGGATAACAAGTGAGATGAGACTCCAGACGATGCTTCAGTTCCCGCCGGGATCCTTCAAATGACCCGACACCACCCACGGTAATGTAACGACATAGACTGGGTGGATTAATTGGGCTGAAATTCACCTGCAATTAGGCCTGAACAGTAACTAAGTTTGGGAATTTCAATGTGAATCACACAATATAAATTAACATATTAAAAAGGTGGCTGACGCTGCTTTTTTGGAGCGACTGCAACTGTAAATCAGAGCAAGTAGCTTAAATTCCTGAAGGGACAATAGATGTTACAAACCTCCGTGTGTCCCTGAATAGAAATAAGAACCAGAGAGGAGAGGTAAAGAATTTTTACCAAGGCAGGATCATTTTCAAAGAGATATGTGAGAGGCTGATGTGATTAAGGAGGCTGGAGGTAGCTCAACAGAGGCTCATCTGCTCCAGCAGTGGCCTAGAAATGTGTCCGTGATTGGGACAAGAATTAAAGCCTCAGGCTGGTATCGATCCAAGTGGAGTACGGGTCCGATCCATTAGATAAGGACCATGCTGG
This sequence comes from Lutjanus erythropterus, assembly GCF_056507025.1. Classification (NCBI taxonomy): domain Eukaryota; kingdom Metazoa; phylum Chordata; class Actinopteri; order Lutjaniformes; family Lutjanidae; genus Lutjanus; species Lutjanus erythropterus. The sequence goes on along the minus strand of NC_139321.1, from coordinate 11,483,146 downwards.
TGAAGTAAAGAGGCTCGGCTACAACCACTAGAACTCAGCTGACGGAGGCTGAAGTTAGTCCTCTGCTTCTGTTTCAGTAAGAAGCTAGAAGCAGCTGTCACTGTTGTGTATTCTTTCGGTGATTTAACAACATATGTTAATACATAATGGATTCTGAAGAAAGACTGCTGAAAAGTCAGTTGAATTTCACGTTATAATCTTTACGAATTTAGTCTCATCAAACTCAATATATCAATATTTGATACAATTTATGGCTGGCATTTACTCTGCTACACCCATTAAAGATATGATACGTAACAAGTTACGCTTTAGAATGAGTTGTCGGATAGATTTTCATTGGCAGTGGTGGTTGTTTAACAATGATGACGCCATGATTCCACATTACTACCGCAACGTCATTTGTTATTATTTTGATGTTAGTGGCATAACTTACATATTGTGAATTTAAATGAATTTACTCTCATTAGTTGCCTGTAATTTGCATTGTCAGTGGCGGGGTCCGCCACTCCTGTGCTGGACTGAACAGCATACACATGTACTAGATGAGTATTATTAAGATGGTCTTAGCGTCACCATCAGTGTCGCTAAACCAATCAGAAGTGAAATCTTAAAAGTTACAATTTTAAATCTGGATTTCCTTCCTAATTTCAGATTATCTTCTGATTATCCACAAGGAATGAGGTTATCCAAATTTATTCTAATGCCCTCGCCTGTCTCTAAAAAGTGGCACTTAACTGTTTTAAACCTTTCTGTTGTAATGTACCAATATTATTCCTGAGTTTTGGTACCAATTACCAAAGCAATACCTAAAGAAATATAAATATCCTTTTCTACAAACCCCTTTTCACTTTTCCGTTGACTCCTCCTAAATCCCACCCCTTTAGAAACTTCCATCAACTTTCTCCTCCTCTGTTGCTGTGTGCTGGACTTGTCTATGTTGAAAAAAAATCACATTTTGAAGATGGTTATAAGATGTTGCTGGGGGACCTGCAAAAGTGACATATTGTATAGTCACATCTTAAGTTAGCTCATGTAAACGAAACTGTAACTACCAAGCTAAGATATGTCAACTGTTAGGCTACTAGCATTTTGCTAACTGAAGATGTGACCATATAAATGTCACTTTCATAGGTGCTCCAGTAAAATCTTTCAACTATCTTCAAAATGTGCCCCCCACCCAAACATAGATGCAGTATAGGACACAAGAAAGCTTCTACGACGTACCAAGCTTGCTCGGCTGTTATAGAAGCATGGGGCAAAAAGTGGCCGGGCTTAGTAAGTGTCAGTTAGCTAAAGAAGACAAAGATTTTCGAATTAAGTGGTTTTGCCTGAATAAAAAAATTGCGAATTTTTGATTTAGATTAGGAACTATCTAATCAAAGAATAAATGAATAAGATTATGTATTTTACCAGGCATGTGAGGCCTGCTTTTCATACTTGACAGATTTTTATATTTGTTGTAATAGACAGATTTTGGTCCAAAAAGGTATTGAGGTTTGATACCCAGCAATACTTGTTAATGCAGTGACACTGACATTTTTCAAGCTTCAAATACATCTCTGAGTATCAGCATAACCTCGGTCTGTCCAGTCACATGTGACCTTGATCAGTGGTTTGTTTGAATAGAAGCTGTAGGGTCTCAGATGCTGAGCCTCTCAGTGCAATCCAATCAAGATAACCCTAACATTAAGATGTGTCCAACTAGACTGAGGATTATTAGACCTGGTCGAGTTGCAGTCCAGGGAGTTAACAGCTCAGCAGAACAAGCACTCAATTCACTGGTCCTACAAACGAGGGCTTTCTTCCTTCAGGAAAAAAGGCATTTGTCTGGTTCTTCTCTTACTGGTTATGGGGCTTTGGTAAAAACTCCCCTCAGTTCTATTTCCCACACTAACCCGCCCACTAAGGTGTCAAACACTTACGGGGGGGAAAAAACTACAAGACTCAGTATGATTTGGCTCTAATTAAGCCCCCACCGGCGTGCAGCAGATCAAGTAAACAGGGTGAAAATCTCACACCGGCTTTTCTGCCCTGATGTCAGAAAATCTGTGCATCAGCAGCGACTTTGTACCACGCTTAATGAGATCAAATCATCCATTGGATATCTTGTAGTCGTTTCCCAACATTCGTCGTGTTGTGTTGTTAGTGTGTATACGTGTACAGCCGATTGTCAAGTCTATTTAAATCATTACCTGACTGGACAATAATGATGTTTGTGTACCATAATGTACAGACTGTAACTCCTGACAACAGTGTTTGTTTTGTTTTTTTAGTGTCTTGTGAATGATTTAATGTGAATGAATGTAGAAGGGAAACAAGAAAATAGGGTATCTATGTGAGTGTGCGTATGAGAGAATGTGTTTGACTGTGTGTCCATGCACAGGCTATGGCTGTATTTACATAGGACCAAACATAATCTGATTTTTAACCCTTTGTGGCATGTAAAAACAAAAGGAGACCTTATTGAAAGTGTTTTTACATGTGCAATTAAGACTGGAAATCGGGATTATTTTCCATGGTCTGTGTCAATCCAGCACATCAAGCATGAGTTTTTAAGTTTTGGATCATTTGACCATCGCTGAATGTGTATGGAAGACAATGCGGATGTGAAAAGTAATTTTCACTTTGACAAAAAAAAGAAACTCAAGTGCCTCTATTTGTGTCCAGTGGGAATTGCTCTATTTATTTAAGAACAAAGAATTAATCTAAATGATTTTCCATACCATATTGGTATAAATATGAGATTGTTTTTCGTAAACTCAAATGTTTCCACAAGCTTTTTACTGGCGTTTATGACGACACCAGGGTTTGGCTTTAAGAAAAATGTGTGATTTAACGTGTCAAATTTGCATCAGTTGCTGTTTTTGTTTTTCTTGATGATTTGAGCAAGTATGGGTTTGTCTGAAATGCCTGAAAAACTTTAAACCATCGCATGCAATAAATGATAGCTTCAGACCAAGAACTACTTGTGTCCATTTTGAAAAAGAAAAAAAAAACAGTCAGTGTATTTCTGTCACATAGTCATCAACAGCGTGAATGTTCTACATCACCTGAAAATTCAGAGCTGCTTCAAATGCACAACACTAAATCGAGGCTAACAGTCTGATGGAGGTAATAACAGAACATCCAGTCACTTAACAGGAAAAGTTCAACATTATAGAAATACACTTATTTGCCTTCTTAGAGAGAGTAAGATAAGATGATTGATGCCACTCTCTGTTTTGTACGCTACAGCTAGCAGCCTGATAGCTTAGCATCGCATAAAGACTGGAAACAGGGACATGGTGAGTTTGGTTTGTCCAAAGGTAAAAAAATAAAATAATAATCAACCTACCACCTCTAAAGCTTACTGATTAACACATTATAATTAGTTTTTATGATGTGATTCATCTGAAATTGTTTTTGTACAATGTGCAAAATGTTGCATTGTGACAATCACATTATTACAACAAGTCCAAAAAGGTCACTTTCTGTCAAAAAGTAACTATGCACTATGCGCTGTGCATAGCACACCAAGTCCCAGAGGGGGCTCCAAAACAACACCACAAAGCAATTACGCTTAGGGCAACATAATGGGCAGCAGTGGACCTGCATGAGGGCAAGATTTAATCACATGTGAAAACACCACACACATCTTAACTCTGCAACACCCAAAAATTCACCAAAGAACAATGTGAGGATTCTTAAAATCAAAGATTCAATCAAAGATTCAAATGACAAAATTGAGATTGTACATTTTTGGCCATATCGCCCAGCCCATACTGAAGTTAGCCATTTCCCTCTGTTTTCCAGTGTTTGTGGTAAGCTAAGCTAACCTGCTGCTGACTCTAGCTTCATATTTAGTCCACATAAGTGATAAGCATCAGCAAGACAGTGAATAAGCCTATTTCACAAAATGTCAAACTATTCCTTTAAAATGGACTCATGGTTCTTCATCTGAAAGCCTGAAAATGTTTACTAGTGAACATTTTGGATAACGGTCCCAAACTTTCCAAACTTTATTCCTGTGATTTAACAAAATGCCTTTTAAAGTTGTTTTTTTTTTTTTTAATTATTATTATTGTTATGATTTGAGGTAATGAAGCCAAATTGTCCCAATGAGCCAATGAACTTGTACAACAGCCAACAAACAAAACCCACAAACTGTTTCTGTTCGACCTCAGTCGTTTCAAGTCAATAGTTGATCCACAGTGTTGCTCAGTCCAATTCAATGATGTTCGATGTTGTTTTGTTTTATGGTGAAACAGTGATGTTACTATATGGTTATTGTTAATTTCACACAATGGTCCTTATTTTGATTATATGCAGCGGTACAATATACTTATACAATAATATGCTGTAAAATGTCAGAAACATTGCATTGGTGACATCACGGGAAGCATCGGTTTCATCCCACTATGCTACATGTCACATGATGGTAAATGTTGAATTCATGCAACAGTTCATTTGACTATATGCAATGTCAATATGTCGGTATATTCTGAAACATTTCAGAGACAGACTGCCTCAGCATGGCCTTTTATTCTGCTGACATCTTATTAAATATCTCATTAGCTCCTGTTACATTATCACAGTTGTCAACTTGTTTATCAAAAGCAGCAGTGACAGAAACAACAGCGCTGCTGCGGTGATTACAATAGAGAGCTAAACAGACTGATTTATTTTTTGACAACAGATGGTTACAAGCCGATAATACATTGATAATCTCTCCAGTAGAGATGAGTGTCTCTAATATTTGTTTGCATTTCAAAAAAATCACAGATACACTTTGATTGCTTAGGAAACTGCCAAAACTCCCTCATACAGTAAATGAACCAGTATTTATAAGGACAATAAAGGGTTTTTTTTCTTCTCCAATTCCTGTAATCTACTAGAAAGCTGCTTTTTTTTTCTTGTTTTTTATTTCCATTTGATTGTCCTCAGTTGTACTGTCGGAGTCATGCAACAGTGTTAGAAACAAAGATATATTTGAAATTAATTCTCTGTTTATCCAATATTCATTTGTTGAGGTCACTGGAGGGAAACATTAATATGCTTTCACTACTGCGCAGAAAATAACTGCTAACATTTTGCATCATGTTCTCTAATTTATGCTGGATTACTAAATAGCAACCATTATAAATCCCTTTCAAGTTAGTACTTGTTACAATCTACTATCTAATATTTGGGGAGATTTTATATCTTCAGTTGAAAGAGAATATGCCATATGTTTTTTTTTTTTTTTATTTGTGCAGTACAACACACTTGCAGGAATAGCTCAACAATTTGGGAAGTACAGCTATGAACTTTCTGTCCATGAATTAGAATTATACCACTATCATGTCTGGTCATTAAGTATAGATCTAGAACCATGGTGCAATTAGCCTAGCTTAGCATAAAGACTGGAAGCAAGGGTAAACAGCCAGCTTTTCTCTAAAGTTAAAAAAATCTGTGTAATACCTCTAAAGACACATTTCCACTGCCCTACACTGTACATTTACTGCCAGAGTGACAACTTGACTGCTCACCTGTTCCACTGCTCCGCTCGTTTTCACCGTCACTCCCTGCCATTCGCTCTCTCGTTCTCACTCACCATGCTATGCTCTGACCAGTCAGTGGTCTGCAGTGTCTCCCAGTCACCTTTTAGTATCAGCTCAGCCAGCCTGGAACAGGAAACAAAAAAAAAAAGCACGTTGAGTCAAGTCCAAAACCACAAATTGTCATTTTTGCATTTCTGTTTGTGTAAGGTTTAAACAAATAAGTATTAATTAGTGAGCTGTGGGTACTGGACATTAGCCGTTTCCTTGAGCTTCTACTGTCTATGCTAAGCTAGGCTAATTGCCTCAGAGCTGTATCTCTGCAATTAACGCATGAGAGTGGTAGCAAACTTCACATATAACTCACAGAAAGGAATAAATAAGCACATTTCCCAAAATGTTGCAGAATTTATTTAACAGGCACTTTGTATTGTAATTTATAAGCTTTTGTATTAGGGTAAGGTTGTAGTAAACATAAAATACTGGCAACACAGAAATCAAAATTACAAATCATCTAATTAAAAACTTAATAGGTAAGTTAGTATAAGAGCTTATTTGTCAACCAACAAGTTCAGTTTGGGAGTAAATAGGAAAACCTTTAAAAGCTGCAGTGTCATTTTGACCTGTAAACTGGTAACATTCCCCTTGAAACCATGTTAATCTCTGCCAAAGTTGCTTTGATGGTGTCACTGTCACATGCAGTTATTTTGTAATAGCTATTACTGTATCCCTCCTGGGACACAACAGAGTTAAAAAATGCAGGGATTCAAAATGTCCCTGGAGCAATTTCATGTTTTTAGTTGTGAAAATGCAGATGTAAAATAGGCCCCGACCAGTTAACGCCACAACTCTGCATTATGTCTTTAAGGTGCAAAATGTAGCATTCTTTAAACTAAACATTTCCCCACCATCAGCTGTCCTTGTGGCCTAGTTTTCTCAAAACAGAGACACCCTTAATCATAAACCTCCTCTTTACAGTATGACTTTTCTGCCTTTCCTTTAGCTTTGCAGACAGTACTCCTGCTGACGATTTACTGTGGTTATTGCAATTATACAACAGAATCTAAAGTCATGTGACATTTATTGGTGTTAAAACGCTACCCTGCACCTTTAAAGTGTTGGCCATCCCAGTAAAGTAAAATTAGCCAGACGGTGGTGGTTTTTGAGACGGGCAACAACACGGTGCCTCTGATTCAGCCTGACAAATCAAATCTCTGTCTGTGGTTCTGATGTACATCGCTGGCTAAACGCAACATTGTAAAGATTTCTACAAAACAGCATCTGAAAACACATCTGTCCAACATTGATTGCATTGTATTTTTCAATGTGTTGCACAACTTCAGCTGTTTTTCTGTTTCTATCAGTGCTCTCTTTTGGCCTTTTATATGGTTCTTTTTATAATGAAGTTGTTCTATGTGATGATCAGAAGTTGTGATGCAGTTCCATTGTTTTTAAATATTTAATGTCTCTAAAATATGGATTAAAATCTGTTTAAACCAGTGGTCCTGCTGCAGTCATGGTCTTATTTGTGTCTTGTGAAAATGCAATATTTTACAGGGCTGTATATGGCTTTTTTATATTTGCACTCATAATGAGGTTTTACATGCCTGTCGTGTTTTCAAATAAAAAAAACCTTGCTTTCATACTGCGTTATAAAGTTTACTATTCCATGAATGTAACAAATAAAGCAAAGAGAAATTCAGTGCATTAAACCCATAATGTATAAACACCATAATATGCACTCTTAGAATAGGACCGACTTTTCTTAATGAATAAAATCTCTCGTATTTTGCACTCAACAAGATTCTTTCATAAATAAGACCGTAGCCTTTGAGTGGCCTTGATGTATTACATTATAAGAGCCGAGCTAGTCTTCTTATTAACTCTAATGGACTCTTATTTCTACATCATAACAACTATTAGCCTACTTCACCATGCATGATTAATTCATTGAATATAGCCGCACATTAGAATTCAAGAGGGAAGAAGAAGGCCGCGTGTCTTGAGAAAGTAAGAGACGTGGAAAAGAGCTCGATGGACGTCCGTGTGTACGTGCGTGAGAAGGAAATGAAAAGAATAAAGGCAGAAAGACAAGGATTCTTTCATTGTAGTAAAATGTAAAGTGCATTTTTTGAGAGACCCGAATACCATCTGATGAAGTATTTTCCTAAATGAGTGAGGAGGTGGGAAGCCTGCAGACCCTGAGACGTATTATGTGAGTGTGTGTGTAAAGGCTCGTGTGTGTCCTTGGTGTACAGCCAACACACTGACAGCTGAGATTTATAGGTTTAATTGCCATAGGTAACCATGCAGTCAAAAAAGCTCTCAGAGATATGGTCCGGCGTCACACACACACATAAAACACACACACACGTACACGCAGACTAAAATGTATGAACACACACATATTGCAGTAATAAGTGTCGATTAGCCCCGATGGCAAATTTGACCTGAGAAGAATTTAAAACTGCAGTTGAATAAACACAACCATAACACATCACTATTATCAACTATTAAAGGGTTAGTTCGGATTATTTGAAGTGGTGCTGTATGAAATACTGACCATGTATTACCAACAGTAGATGGCGGTCCCAGTTTGGAAAAGCAGCAGGAGACTGTGGACACTGTCAGCACCAAAATGTATTTTAGCCACTTAAAAAGGGACCGTTTAAAAAAAACAAAAAAACAATATTAGTTCAAGCTTACACTATATTTACAGTATTTTCACCACTTTACCTCGCCATCAGACCAGTGGCCGAAGGGAGCTATGATGGGCACAAGCACAAACACATGTTGCTATTCTAACGTTACCTGTTGCATGGTTGTTGACACACAACTGATGGCAGCATCAACGCTGATGCTAGCAGACTGTTGCATTGCTGCCAGGGGATTGCTTGTCAGTACTGACAGATTTTGCACCTAAACAAGCTACAATTTATGTTTCATCTCATCACATGATCGAATAGAGGCTTGACATTAGACAACATCAACACAGACATTACCCAGCAATCACCATTGCATATCTGTGCAAGAAAACAAGAAGTTATTCATTAATTGAATATTTTTTCATAGTTTATGTAAAATAAGCATATAATTTTGTTATAGATTGCTACTGGCCATTTTACTCCGAAAAAAGTAAATCAATGTGAGGTCTTCTTTGAACACTGGCAGATTTCTGAGGCGGCAATCAATCTGAATCTTTTGCAAGTTCTCTGTTCTCTGTCAAACACACTGATGCAGGTCTCACTCTCTCCATGGGCCCCAGTGAAACCACACTGGCTGCACCGTCTATATTTACACCTCTGCAGCAGACAGCCTTTTCTGATGGGAAACAGTCATTTTATAAGCCAAATATCACTCTCAACAAACCAACCAGACTCCACTGGCAAAATCAGTCATTTTACCTCTCAGAGCACAGGAGATGCTTTTCTACATCTGATTGATCAATTGGCTAGGGTTTTTTTTTTGTTGTTGTTGTTGTTGTGTTACTTTCTCGTTCGGATTCACCAAAGTCACACAATAACACAAACAAACTAAGTGACTGAGGCAGTGGTAGATCGGCAACTCCTATGTTCTGCAAAGTAAAATTACTATTTATGCTCATCTGGTTGCTTTGGTGAGGGCCATATTTGGCTATAAAGTGATATTGATTTTTATTTTTTTTTTTTGAGGTGGGCCGTTTTTTGTGGCTAATATACATTTTTTGCTGACCCTGTCCCCAGCAGTACATTGCTTAGCTTTCGTGTTGGTGCCCCACTCTGCTTCCCCAAATTTAGAACATGTTGATCAACATCTACTGTAGGTAATAAACTGGCTATGAATAAGTACCTTCTATGAACCCACTTCAAAAAATACAAACTATCCCTTTAGAATTGCTGCAAATGTTCAATAACTGCATCTTCACGTTCACTCAAGCTAAAACACACTGGATTTATCGCTTGTGACGTGTCAGAAGTGTGTTTAGACAGCTGGATAGAAACACAGCTAATGTAGCATGAGCTACCAGAACCTCATGCACACTGTCGTTATTGACTTTTATATGTGGACTGGCGCTGAGATCAAGACGACCGATGTGCAAGTTTCCCCTGTGTGAGCCGTCTGGTTGAGCAATCCCAACACACTGACAGAGTTTTAAAGTTGTACGATGCTCATTATCCATTCCCATGGTATACTCTTACAGACGATCGGAATAAAAAAAAACTCTGCTTTGGGCTTTTAAATAAAAGCATCAGATTGAGAGGAGTTGATTTTAAATGGATATGTATTTAAATCAAATGCAGACTCTGGAGTCTGGAGTCAGAATTGTATCTTCAGATCTCTGGCACTGTAACAAAAACTAATGAGAGGAGATTTTCAAAGAAATATTACTACTGTTTCTACCAGCAGGACAATTCTGCAATAGAACTGGGATGTTTTGCTCAAAACTTACAACAGAACTTATCTCTGTGACAGTTCTCTCTTAGTTATACAACGCCTGGTTACATCAGATACTGATAATCTATCAAACACAAGAAAATGCTGAATATTATGGCAGACTATGGATGTAATAATACAAAAAAACTCAAGGTATGATAATACCAGGATAAAAAGTCCATGATGCAATATTTATTGCAATATTAAAAAACAAAGAAAATTTATGATAAAACATCCTTTATTAAATAATATGATGATGTGCACAGCATTTTTGTTTGTATAAAATTTGTTTATCCTTCTAATTCAAGAAATTTCTGCTTTCTTTCTTCAATAAAATAAAAAGTAGCCAGTTGTGACCTGAGTCTGCGCAAAAAAATAGTCATGAAGTGTCTTTGGCAATGAATGTTTGAATTATGTACCTACAATTACAAAAAAAAAAAAACAATGCTGCAGTCAGTAGCAGTAATGATCATCCATCCGATACTGTATTGAGATGGTTTTTATTACAGTATTTGTTTGTCACAAACCTCCCTAACCCTTCCAAGTGTATGAGAGACCCTACAGTGGCTGCAAAATTTGCAAAACCAATACGCAAAAAAAACAAAAAACATTCTGCTAATAAATACCTGTAAATCTTACACACTGGACCTTTAAGAGATTTAATAGTTACAGGAAGCATAATATAAAATTTGTCGAGTTTCAACAGATGATTTCCCTGACTATGACAGCAGCTTGAGGCTCTTCCAATAAATGAATGATAAACAGAAACAAATAATGACCGCAGACTTTGTTGAAGTTGAAATGTAAGAACAACAAAATAATATCTGTCATACTGATCCAAAAATATGTTAGTGATTTCCTGAATATCTACAGTATTGTCGACTTTATTCTGCCCTGTCACGTCTTCACATAACCAGATCAGTCCTGATGTAAGAGGCAGCAAATTTAGGCTCATGTGGTTCTCATTGTTTTAGCTGCAAACATAGAAGAAAAAAAAACACCCATCCACCCATCTTCAAACTGTTTATATTCCAGGTCAACATTTCTTTAAGGTCAAAAAAGAGCCATTTTGCTACCATTTGGTGTCATTTTGGTGCGCCACAGTAAACTAACTGGGCTTTGGCCAGGATTCTGGGAACTCTGAGGTCGTGAGTCCCTCCAGAGCAATGAAATCAATCAATTGTTGGTTACCATTTAAGTGTTTATGCTGACAACTTAGATCCAGCGTGGTGAATGATAGATGTGAAAAAAATTAAAGTAAAAATGGGAAAAACAATAAATGGAACTTTTAAATTCTAAACATGTTAGAACTTTATGAACTTGTCTTGCAAGTGAGTGGTTTGAGACCCCCGATCCAAAGAGAGCAAAACAATTTCTACCCTCCTGCGAAGCTATTAAGCACAAAAGCCCAGAGCACTCCTGAACAAGACAATGCTGTCTTATTTAAAATGCTGATTTTTCTTATGATAACGTTTTAATTTCATTCTTCAAATAGCAGCCTTTTATTGGTAGAATCGACATTTCACTGAAAATGCATTTTACCCCATTTTCAAAACCACAGGTTTCCCTCAGCAGTGACCGCCAAAGAGTTGATTACAGACATTCAACTTCATTAAGAGAAACCCAGTCAGAAAATTAATTCCCTCTCGTTTAATGGATTGCCACTCACTCTCTGCCACATGTTTAAAAGTCCATCATCCATTAGCTTATACCCGCTTATCCAAGAGGGCTGCGGGGGCGAAGGAGCCAATCAAAGCTGACACCGCGTGAGAGGCGGGGATACGCCCTGCCTGGACGGGTCAGTCACAGAGCTGACACACAGAGACAGACAACCTTCCACACTCCTGTTCACACCTACAGGCAATTTAGAGCTGTAAAGCTAACCTGCATGTCTCAAATACAAAAAGGCCTCAGGTTCGAACACAGATCCTTCTCGCTGTGAGGAGACAGTAGTAACCGCTGCACAAGTGATTGTTAAAACAGGGGTTTTTCTATTCAGCTCTGCAGTTCACAGCTCCAGCCGCGCTAACGAGGGAAGAGCTCGTCAGCTCTAATTGAATGACTCCTGATTAAACTGGTTTCACATTGGCAGGCAACGGATCACGTCTTGTCTGACTTCTAATTGGCTGCTTCCTTGATGCTCCACGAGCTCTGAAGACACACATGTCCACATCCTGGCTTAGTAAAGATGCTGTGAAACAGAGCCTGGCATATTTGAAGAGATAAAACATACTGGACTTACTACAGAGGACTAAAAGACACAATATCCTGCGTATAAAGGTGAGGACATCCTGCACAACATGTTCCCACTGTCAAAACAAATTTCAGACTGTGACAAACAAGACGCAGTAAGGACACTTTGCAAATGCTTGTGGACACCTACACAAGAGTCAATTATGAAGGTCAATTAGACCACTACTCAAGTTGAGTCTGGGCGGAGCTGTGCTGGGAATTATATGAAATAAGGGTCCATACAAGAATGGTAATTCAAGGGTGTCCTGGCCTGAGGAGGTATAATTAGCCACTATACCGGTAAAAACACTTGTGGGTGTGTACACCATGTGCACGTGTAGGGCTCTTAAATGGAGGGTTTCAGTTTTAAAATGGCTATAATCAATAATAACAATAGCTTTGTTTACATAGCCCCCAATATTCCACAAATAATCAGTAGTTCGGTAAGGACAGAAATATGGCAGGAGCAACACAGCAGTGGTCAGAAGCGGATACAGCTTTATAAGCATAAAACCTTAAAAAAGATTTAAAGACACCAATATTGTTCCCAGGATGCAATGTTGATTCCACCTTGACATTACAGTGGAAACATTTATTCTCTGTTCAGTGGCAGTTGGAAAACCGGAATCTCATCTTTGTCTTTGTCACTGTCTTTGTCTTTTTCTTCTGATATATTTCAGGCAGATTAAACACCTCACAGTGGGCAGAACCCAGTTGTACATATCAGACATGTTTTGTAAGGGATAATGTAGAGCGAGCAGGTCACTATAGAGAAATAAAGCCGTTCAGGGTGATGCAGGACCCTGACGCAAAGCTAAACATCCCGCTTATTACACGGCTACTTACTAAGGAAATCAAAAGTTTGACATAAAATGTTTATTTAAATATTATTGATTTAGAAAAGATTTCATTGCTTCCGCTTGGAAAAAAATAGTCCGTTCATTTCTACGGTTGGAACTGCATCCATAGCAACAGTAACTCCATAGCAAAGACGAGCCTACTTAGCATTATAATTCATGTTAAACTGAACATTTCACAGTTATGGCCCATACCATGTTCTGTTTGGTATTTTTTTTCCCTGTTGTCTAGCTCCTTGCTTCTTTTCACCTCTCTTTCTTTCTCTGCACCGTTTTCCTCTCCTCTTCTTTTCTTTACTGGAGACCGGTCAGCCATTAACCATGAATCCAAAGTTTTGTTCTCTCCAAATATATTAAAAGTGATACTGGAAAAATATTCCTTTTTTTTCTGATGGAGCAACAGAAAACTAATGGTTTCTTGCCACAGGGTGTAGACGTCGTTCTGCGGATTGATATGACAGGACGTGATCCACCAGAGTCGATCAAAACGGCGTCTATAGCAACGGTCTGCTATTCAGGAATAACAGACCTTAGAATGCTGTAATTGACCAATCAGAATCAAGCATCTGACAATGCCATGTAATAAATTATGATAAATGCTTTGGGGCATGCAAATACGCGATTTATTGGATCAATTTATTTAGTGTCCATGTGAACAGTTGAGTTGAAATTTCTAATCAGAGTGATTTTATTAGCATTATCAGATTCGAGAACCATTGTCCATATAAACATAGCTCATGTAAAAAATAGCATTAAAACAATGCAACAGTGTGAAAGAGGTCTCGTCTCTCCTCCAGAGAATTATCCCCTGAATCTGCAGCTCACCTCTGCCCTACAAGCTTTATAGTGAGTTTAACTCATTGTTGAGCTGTCCAGCCACAACTTTACTGCTTATGTTCACTCTCGCTGCTCTCATAGTGTCATTTTCAAGTGGAGCAGGCAGCTGTGTTGCACAGAAAAGCTCTAAAACTCACTCTACACTACCTGTACCTGTCCAGCACCAAGCTGCAGACAGGCACAGTTAGAGACAAAATAGTGAAGCAGTGGTGGACTCAAAGTGTCTGAAAGGCAAGAGGCGGAAAAAATGAAAACTGCACCAACACAAAGAAATTTGCGGTGCATTTATGGTGAAACAGTTCCAAACCCTTATCTAGCATGCAGGGCAGCCTATATGTCGCTCTTTCACATTAGTCATCTTTTGTCAGGGATAGCCCCAAATCGTATCATAGACCTGTCTTAAGGGGACGCTTTTGAGTCCACCAATATTGTGAAGAATTTAGCTAAAGAGTCTAAAGAGTCAGATAATTTCATCAGTTTTGTGTTCACAGTTTATTTCCATTGCCCCCAAGTGGTCAAAAACATTTCTTGCCGTTTCAAAGAGGGTAATAAACAGGTGTCAAAACTTTTGTTGCTTTATAGCAGTCTCTCATTGTCAAAATTAAATTTAACTGAGATTTAATTAACAAGAGCATCAGGCATCTAAACTCCAGGATTCAGAAAGTGAAATCACAGACACCACATCCATGTTTATTGACAATCTCTGTGCAGAATAAGCAAGGTCACCTGCATTTTTATCCGTTGCCACATATCGCACATTTTGTTTGGCTCTAATGCAATAAATCAAAAGTCAACCCGCTGCAGGACAGGCACATTTCTAAAATCTGTCTTTTATCTAATAGCTGTGAAGAAACCAGTGAAAGCTGTCATCATGGGGCTGTGTTTGATGTCAATCACACTACGCAAACGTGGGTCATGTGCAGGTTAATCTGTCAGTGTTTTGCTACGCTACGGCCAACAGGGAAAATCATCAGAAAGTCACAAGCTCTGAAGATTTAGAGGGAATATGATGGAATCTAGTGCAAAGACAAGGAAACACAGCGGCAACAAAGACTAGGAAACGACTTGTCTATAATGTGCTACTGAATCAACCGGAGGGCAAAGCATATTCTGAGATAAGAGGCAGAATAGAAATGTTTATTTTTTTAACATCAAAATTTTAGACTACCTGTCAGCATTGGCAACATGGCCCATATTATCCCACACAAACATGCTCTTTGTCCCACATTTGGTTTGCTGGGATCTGGTCACACTAACAATAAGACAGCAAGTAAAGGCCACCAAGTATTTTTAAAGGAGCACTTGCATGTGTAAGAAAAAGAGAACAGCAGTCCAAATAACACTCCAGGAAAGCTCTGTAGGCTGCAGGAACACTGCATTGTAAACTGACAATAACAAGTAAGAAGTCCTACACTGATTATAAATGTCAGCTGTCTGTCAATGTAAAGTTAATCCTGTGACACTCTGGACTTTGAGGTAAGTGGTAGCCTGTCTCACTGCATAAATATATTGCTCAACTTATGACTCGTAAACAGACACTTATTTATTCATCAAACATTCAGCATTAATTTGAACTCTACTTAACATGAAAACAACAACAATTTTTCTGGGCCGGAATAGAAATGTCAAAGGGGAACACTGCAGCTGCTGTGTTGATGTCAGAGAGGCAAGTATTTCAACTTAACACGTTTCCTTAATCTCTGATGACATATTGTGGTCATTTTTTGATTTTTACAATAAATATATTACAGATTTCCCCATTTGCTCTTTTTTCCTTGTTAAAGGATGAGAGCACAACCCCAAGACTGCCAGGATTGTTGTCAAATGATACCTCATGCCAACAGACCATTTTATCTGTTGAGTGCTGCGCTGACATTTGTCACATGCTATCAGAGACAGTGCACTATCATCTATACAAGCCAACGTAGGGTGACTAGACAACCTAGAAAATTCAGGACAGTCCTGAGTTACAGTTGTCCCGAATCCTGAATCCTGTCCTTTTTGTCCCCAAAATGAAGCATTATAATAATAGAGAATATGAATAATGTATCTGTGATAATATTCTGATCAAATCAGGTATGTAGGCTATAATTCCTACTTTAAACTTTTAGAAATGTCCTGTTTGATTATGTAAAATATGTGGTTCATCCTGTTTAACCAGATGATGAAGAGTGCAGCTGCCACTGTGGGAGACTGAGATTAAAAATGTCTGTAAAAAAAAAAGTGTTTGTAAGCTCCTACTGCTTAATGACAATGTTAACCAGTGAAAAGACATTTAACATGAATGCAACACACCTGTCCACTGTGTTGGGACATTATGCTTCATAATATTCAGAATTTTTTGTCCTTCTGACATGACTGACTCCCTGTCCCAAACTTCACCCATTCTCATCTGGTCACCCTATGCTAACATGTTAGCTACTTCCTATATTCTCAAACTGTGTAATGTTCAAAGGAATATCGGTTTTGTTTTAAATTAAATAAATTAATTTGAAAACATATAATACTATCAAAACCTCCACAATTTTGAATGAAAATACAATGTAAGATTACTGAAATATCGGTCTGCTATGTAGTCACAATCATGCATGTAGCGTGCACAAATATAATCCATCCAGCAGTTATATGTTAACCGTGATGGCAAGACAGTAAGCACTTCAAAAACACTGCAATCCTGGATCAAAACAGGAACTATTATGCAGAGGGGTGCAGATCAGAGAAACACTGAGTTAATTTATATAGATCAGCTTTCAAAGCTTAAATGTAGCACTAAACTAACACCTTGTTCAAAGTCAATGAATGTTTTTGACTTCAGTATTCAGACATGTTTTTCTGTCAGAAGCCTCATCATGAGGACTAATGCACCAGCCACAATTCTGGAAAATAAAACAAGCTTCTCGACTGTAAAAAAAATTTCATATGAAGCTCCCAGCTGTAGCAGGCTATAACTTCCCTCTACAACGTCTCCACAATGTAAAACTGGCCAGATAAAATGCAGTAAGCAGCTTAGTAGCCTCAAAAGAAGGAGACAGCCGAGTCTACAAAATTAATTTGGCCGTTGAAGAGCATTTCTGGTGAAAAACAGCTCCTCTGAGAAAATACTCTAAAACCCTCTTCCTCAAGTCCTTGGGAGGCGAGTACACTACAGTTTGTTTACTATTCCTGGATTCATTCACACACAACAAACACACGCTCACTGTGCACACACACACACACACACACACACACACCCTTGAGACGAACCCTAGTCATGATGCAGCTGAGCTAAGCGGTTTCTACACATACACATGCTCTCGCTCTCTCTAATGTAATTGTGTATGTCGCCAACGTTAACAGAAAGGCAGTGTGACCTGCCAGAATATGAGCACATAGCGGTAATGCGATTACCAGTGTATGAAACATAATGATAGACGATGAGAGTGAGACAAAGACAGAGTGGATTGGAGAGACGAAGCAGGTAAAGAGTGTGAGAAAGAGAAAGGGCAGCAGCAGATGAACAGATGGAAAAAAAACAAAAAACACAGTGGGTAAACAGTAATGTAATTGCCATTAGATCAATTTGATGGTGGTCAGAGATCACTGCTTGTGATGATAAATATTGATCTGATAAAACCACTGAGGCAGAAATATGGGCTGACATGAAAACAGCCCGAGCAGAGGAGAGTAGATACAGCTGCACTGATTCAGAGCTACATTTCAAAACATGACCATGAAGCTCTTATAAAGCCCCCAAACACCACCTGAACCACAACCTGCCAGGCACCAAACAAAGTTAGCAGTTTGCTGGTGAGCATAGTGGAGCACCTTTGAAGCTAAAGAGTCACTTATTTACCCAAGCATTTGGAGGTGGAGACCAAAAACAGAGCTAAAAACAACAACAACAACAGCACTAACATTCATCACGTGGCCAGAAATACGACTCTAAATTAATGGCAACCATTTTTTGCTAGTAAGTTTACTATGCTAAACAGCTAACACATTTGCTATATCAACTTATGAAGTTTTTTGAGAACAAGAGACACATTTACACTCAATGTTTTCTACTTAAAGCGATAGCTCACCCAAAAAAAAAATCACTCAATATCTACTCACCCCTGTGCTGATGTGAGGATGGGTGAAGATCTCCAGTTCACAAAACACTCCAGGAGCTTCAGCGGAAAACAAACAAACAAATCCAGTACAACTGAAGTGAACGGTGACCAGTTTTAAAATGAAAAAAACAAAAACAAAAACAAAAAATGTCCATACTGTTTGTGTGGTGTAATCCAAATGTCTGTAAATCGTGAGATTAAACTTTGACCCAAAAAGACGCCATTTACACCATGTTTTAAATGTCAACTGTAGCCTCTCAGACCGGAAACACGCGCACACGTCTGAAGCGGGTACACAAACTCTCGCCGAAGCGGCGCGGCTGCAGCAAAGAAATGATGTTTCTCTTCTACGTCGAAGTCCTCGGACATTTTCTTCCTTGTTGAAAGTTTGCAAAGTCGACTGTGGGCATAACAAGTCACCGTTTCTGAGCCGATCTCTCTGTCGTCTGAGTCGCTTCCAGGTAGCACGTAAACGCAGGTGTGAAGGTATCGCGAGATCTGGTATATCTCATGTCGCGGCGTTTGTGCGGGAGCTTGTGTACCTGCTTCAGTTGCCTTTAGGGAACATGTCAAATGTTTTTTTTTTTTTCACATAATATATTTGCCAAGCTGATTTATATAATACCTAAGTTAAATCTTGTAGTATTTACATCCTTGTCTACTTTCTTGCCTTTGTTGGCACATAACTGTGCTCTACCTCCACCAGCTGAACCCTGCCTGCTGTGCAATATGATTAAGTACATCTACTCAAGTACAGCAGAGAAGAAGTAACTAACTACTGAAATTAAGTTACATTTTCAAGTCTGTAATTTGACTCATACTTAAGTAAACATTACACTGTCATCTACTTAGTTACTTTTAGAATCATAACTGAGTGAAATCACTGCTGAGTAGGCCTACAATTTTAATTAATATCCAAATCTTTCATCTGCATTTTTATAGCCAATAAGGACAAACAGGCCAGTGAAAACCATTAAAAAAATCTTCATGTTTTACAAATATTTCTCATACAATGATCCATTATACAGATACAGTCACAAATTGGTCATAAAGAAATGCAGAGCTGCAGTTCATGAGGCAGAGCTGAATGCTGTATTCAAAGGACAAGAAGGAGAGGTAAATGGAAAGAAAAGAAGAATTTGGATTGGAAGAGGTGAAATCGGCAGGGGAGAGATGTCAAGTGCTTCCCTGGTCTTTGGGAAATTTTTGACTTTTCATTTGTAGCACACAGACTTCACTTCAAGCCGAGCTCAACACATGGTTCTGCATGATTGCCCAGAAATTGAAAATGGCAAAAAACTCAAAAGGCATAAGACCGAATTCATACCATTTTTCAAAATGCAATTACAAGGCCTTTAACCGTTTGTGTTGTCCGCACAGATTGACTCTGTGGAATCATGCACAAATTAGGAAATGTTCTGTTTGGTCCAAATTCTTCCAGCGCCAAAGAGCAGGGCATATGCACTCTCTGCTCCAGAGGAGAGAAACAACAGCGGGAGGGAGGAAGGAGAGAAAACACAGAATAGACTGGGGAGGTCCCTGAGGAGCTGCCTCACTACTCTGCAGCTTTACACGTCTGCTGTGGGTGAGCACAAAATGAGTTACAACAGAGTGGTGGTGTGTGTCTGTGTGTGTTTGGACAGGCAGCAAAGTGCAGAGTGTTTCTGCAGGACACACAGGAATACAGACACAAACACTGGAGGAGGTTGTGATCATAAGTTACTGGAGAGCACAAAGTCAACTTTTGCTGCAAAAATATTTTATTTTTTTTATTTTTTTTTTACAAACCAATCGAAACAGACATAAATATATTAACAAGTGTGTCCTTGCCAAGCTTGAGATTTGAATTATTTCTGCAGCATTTATTTTTTATTTTCCCTTCAGTAAGCTGGAGCTGAGGCTTCTCGAGGCTGCTCTGACGCAACCGAACTCAAGGATAAGCTCATCGTACCATTGTCAGCGTCTGTGTGGATTGTTTATATTACCAGTTATAGCCACTGGTCCAGATGTTAAGTCTGTTGCAAGACACACTGAAAAAAGGATGTTGAGTAGATGGTAACAAATGCAATGAGCGACCAGGAGAAGAAATACAAAAAAAAAAAAAAAAAAAAGAGCTAATTTAATTCAATAACGTTTATTTGAAGGGGTGTGCACAAGACTGTCATAATCATGTAATGATTATTATTATGGAAATAAAGGAGTCTTTGTCAATGTTTCTGACTGTTCTGTCAATTATGTAATTTTTAATGTAAAGTTGATATTGTCTGAAATGTCTTTGTTATGACAACTTATCGAACTTAAAGAAACTGTTTAGCTTTCATTGTTTTAACACTGGATATCAATCAGATCATGATTATTTTCCTTGTAAAGCGGAAAATGTTCAACTTGTCATAAAGATCGTGTTATTATACCATTAAATGCTTCTGTAACAGTGTCATGAATACTTTCCTGGACCTCAACTAAAGACTGACGCTAACTGAGCTAACTAGCCAACACCAACTACAGACGACAGCAGAGAGCAGTTAGTCTTCTTTAGCAACACAGATATTATTGGCTTGATTAATGTCAAGTGGTCAGAACAAATGCATCTCAGACAATGTCAACGGTGTATTAAAAATGACATAATTGACTGGATGACGTTTGCCATTGACAAACGTTCATAAAGACCCCATCTTCATGACAGGTGTCATGACAATGTAATGACAGTCTTATGCACATCCCTCCAAATAAAGTGCTACCTTTAATCCCATCTTGAGAAACACATGATTCATCTGCATCCCATTAACATGAGGGGATTTGGTCTGTCAACTTTTATTGTAGGCTGCACTGGCTCCGAGTCATTGTTGGACCTGAAATTCGAGCTGTAATTGCTTTCTTCTAAATTGCCACGGCACAAAATGTTCATGCATTGGAACAGCAGTAAAACGCAGCAGCTACACTCCGTTTCATTTGCATTGAATTATTATGGGTGGCTTTTACTCACTTCATTTTGGGTCCACAAATTGATCTGAACTGACTGTTTACAAGGAGGGGAGGCAAATAGCTGCAAGTGACATCAAGTGCAAATAGAAATGTCATATTGTTTAACACTACAGTACAAAACTGTGCAAGTCCCTTTTAGCTGTTGCACTTCAAAGTGGAGAGACTCCACCTGAAGCAGACTGGATGATCAATAGTACACTCAAGAGCACTTGTTCCAAAAAGAGAAACTGGCGTCGCTATTAATCAAAAGGGCTAATTCTTCAGGTTTCCCTCAACATGAAATGATTTCTTAGCAGGTGACAGCTTGTAAAATGTTATATAATCATTTTAAGGGAGGAGACAGTACTGTTACAGCCAATCAGGAGTTCACGCCTAATTTTTAAGTTGCCTGAAAAAAAGGGTTGCTGGTTCAGCTGCTCAAACACCTGTACAGTGTGAAAGAGCAGAGACTTAAAACAGAAGATCTGTATCACTTTTGAGTCTGTCTGCTAAATATGAGGCAGCTGAGACAATTAGCTTAGCTTAGCATTAAGACTGGAAGCGGGGGGAAAGAGCTAGCCTGGATGTAAAGAAAAAAAAAAAGAGGCCTACCAGATGCCCTTAATTGACTAGTTTTATCTTAATTGTCTGTACACAAACATAAATGTAAAAACAAGTTATCATTAAATGGAAGGATGTCTGTGCACACATTAAAACTTATTAATAAATTAGCCTTAAAGGGATAGTTCAGATTTATCCATAGTCAGTGTATTATCTTAAGTCGATGGCAGTCAGCACTTAGACAAACTATTTTTAAAATACTTTCACCACTTTACCTCCCACCAGACTCCTTTGCTATAACAGTAATTTTACCTCACAGAACGAAGGAGTTGTTGGTTTACTGCTGCCTCGATCGGTCAGTTTGTTTGTGCTGTTGTGTGACTGCCGTATTTTAAAGGGTTATTTTGGATTCACAGAAGTCACAGAATAACACAAACTAACTGACTGATGCAGAGGTACACAAGCAACCCTGTGTTCTGCACAATAAAATGTTTTTCCCAAAAGAGTCTGGTGGTTTTGGAGAGAGCGATATCGGGCTTGTATAATAGCAGTTTCTCATTGTAAAAGGCAGTCTGATGGCAAGGTAAAGCGGTCAAAATATTCCAAATATAGTGTACACTTAGACTGATATTGATTTCTTAAGGTGGGCCTTTTTTAGGTGGCTAAAATACATTTTGCTGCTGAGCCTGTCCACAGCAGCACATTACTTGGCTTCTAATACTGGTACTCCTGCTGCGTCTCCAAACTGGGGGCCTGTCGAATACACTGACAATAATATGTACCTCATACAGCCCCACTACAACAAATATGAACTATCACTTTAAAGGGCCAGGCTTTTAAGCTAATTGCCTACAAGTTAGCAGGGCAACCTTCATATTTAGTGTATAGACAAGAGAGCAACATTTATCTCCTCTAAAAGCAAATAAACACATTTCCCAAAATGTTGAACTTTCTTGTAACAGCTGCACATAATCAGAAATCTGTCAACTGGTTTATAAAATTGGACAGATGTAAGATTAGAAGGACTCTTTTCTCACAAATAAACAATCAAGTTGACTGGCAGGTGTGAAGAGGCCAGACAATTAAAACACTGGAAGTTGTGTTCAGCAGCAGGAAGACAAACCAATAAAAAGTTTCTGCTCCCATATGGATGTTTCTCTTTGTCAAAAACTAAACTTAAACTCCTTTGAAGGATGAAATGTCTTTAAAGAAACAGCATAAATTCCTTCTTATTCACTTTACTTGTGTTGAGCCCAGATCTGCCTGCCAAAGTGAGCTCTTAACAAGGAACATTAGCCTGAAGAAGTGAGCCTGAAAGATTAATAGCGATACCACATAATACTGAATCAAGTATGCATCATATTAAAAGAAATATTCAAGGCATTCTCCCTTTCTATGTGAAGTTTTTCATCCATCCATCTTCCCTTTGTACTTGTCTCCGTCCTTCCATCTGTTGTGTTTTATTTCTGTCATCACGCCTTCCTTCTACTCGTCTTTATCCCTGCTGTGAGGTAGAGGAGCTGCAGCTTCATTCTCATCTGCAGACTCACAGTCTGGACGGCCAACCACAAGTCAGACAAGAAATAAACAAGTAAATGAGTCACTGAGTGAAGAAATGAGTGGAAAATGGGTACATTTCTGAAATTTTGAACTCGAACTCACATGAGGCAGGCTGGCCATCTTTCTCATCATCACGCTGTGGTCAGAGGGACTATAGATGTTCACGTCCTGGCCGGGGTCGCCTGCTAACATGTACAACTCTCCAGCATGGACGTCCGATATGTTCACCTAGATGGAGAGACAGATGGATGACAGACAAATATAATCTGTTACTGTCACGGAAAATGTCTCCAACATGCTGTGCCAGACAAGATGGATGGATCCATCACACGTACACTCGCACAAGTCCCCAGCCTGATACATTCACACAGAGGGAGAATAATAGAAAGAGACAGATAAGAGAGAGAAAGATGATTTTCATGCTGTGTATTTATGCGATACACCAACCTGAAATGTTTTAGGATCAAATCCAAGCCACAGAGTGTATCTGTAGTCCCAGGAGCGCAGAGAATAACCCATGACTTTTATGTCTTTAAGGTCAGGGAGATCAGAGTTCACCTACAACAAGAGAATTTAACAATAAAATCATCTTACATCACAATAGTCACAATACCTAGCCCAGAAACAATTGTGATAAAAGATACTGTCATCTTAAGACCATTTATTGCCACCATTATAATAAAATATAATACGTATAATCGCATAATATTGCACCCTTTCAAAGTGCAATGAACTTTTATTTCTTAAAAATATCCATGCATTCAATATGGAATGTGAGAATATTAAAATGACATAAATAACAAATAAAATAAAGCCGTGCAGCCAAAACAACTAAAATGGACTCTTGAGCTCTGTTAACAAAAATGACACTTAAAAATTAAACATTTGGCATGGGTCATAGAGAGTCATGGGTTATTTGTGTTGCCACGTTTTTTTAAACAAAGTCAACATACTGGCTCATTAATATCAACAGGCTCTCCTTTCTCATTAGGCTTAAACCCACACGGCTTTGAAATCAAGTCCATTTGGACCAATTCTAACAGACATTCTGGCTGGAATTATGCCGTCATTGGGATAAACATGTATTAGCCTCAAGTAAAGTGTCATCCTCACTTCACCTGGTTCACTGTCGCTGTGTGCGCTTCAGGGTTTCTCTAGTTTTTAAGGCCTTTTTAAGACAACTATGAATGCAATTTAGGACCTATTTTATGTCCATACTGAAAAAAGCACAAAGTAGGGCTGCAGCCAATGATCATTTTCATCGATTAATCTGTCGATCATTTTCTTGATTATTTGATTAGTTGTTTGGTCCATAAAATGTTGATCAGTTCCCTAAACTGATCAAATTCATTATTTTCAAGCAGTAAATGTTCTGTTCTCAGACCTCACTGAACTTGCATTTATCTTGACAGAAACTATTTTAGCTCATTACTTTTGAGAAGTGGCTTTGATGAGGGGATTAAGATCACATTTTCCCGCAGACCACATAATGACACTTGCTGGGTGGCTCTGACAAATTCTGCATTAGTGGCTATTAGTTACATGTTGCTTTCATTTTGAAGTTGTTAACAGTGTGATCAATACATTTTTACCCAAAACACACACAAAGTTTAGAAGCAACTTTATAGAGTAATGTAAAATTCATTATCCCATCAATTTTTAAGATCTGTCAATAATTGCATTTAAGACATTTTGCTTCCTTCTGTCACATTTTAAGGCCTAATATTGTAATTATTGTGAGAGACTTAAAACTGCAGAAACCTTCCTGCAGTGCTGTCAGATCTACAGCTGCCAACTCATCCTGTGAGATGAAGAGACGAGTTAATGTCAGGATGACAAACTGTTCTGTACAGAGATTAACCTACAGCAGGTGCAGCACTCATCTGGGTATGTTAATTCAGAGATCTTGAGCTTGCAGGTGTCCACTCTGGTAAAAGCGAGCACACAATGCAGATCCGACCGTCGTGTGAACGGTCGTTCAACATGACCTTCATTCATTTTGACATTTTAAATGCGACTTCAAAATCCATTAAAGTAACCGTGTAACACATCTATTAGAAATATTCCTGCTTGCTGGATGATAAAAAATAAATGATTTAACATTTTAGACACCTCATGAAAGCTTTTTAATTGGCTTTTCTAAACACTCTCGGTACCTGCGGTGTATCAGCAGGTCGAGGGTACTGGCTAAAAGAAATGGCCTCCTCATCCTCTCTTCTTTCTGTGTGTCGGAAGGTGTAGGCCAGGTTGTCTCCCTCTGTGCACAGCTCCTCCTGAGAGCAAGAAAACAGGCCGAAGAGTCAAGGAAATAAATGCCACAGTCAATTGGATCACATTCATAGCAGCCCTCTTTATGGAGTGTTTACCTCTTGATTCATTTTGTTTGGCAGTGTCGGTACAATACCATCTGCACTAACTGTTCAAAGATGTCTGAAAGGTCTCAGTTCTGTTCTTGTGGTGCAATGTGTAGAAAATAGTTTAAACTAAAGACCAAAGGAAGTCGATGACAGAAGTTCAACAAGCTCAGTGACTGTAACAGACACTGGATTACATTCTGAGCTTTAATCAGACTTATACTTAACTTTAAATAACAAGCTTTGCTTCACTACAGCCACGCTAGCTGCTCTGTGAAGCTGTGCTCGCAGCCAAATGCTAAAAGCTAACATCACCCTGCCAAAGTGCTCACAATGACTATGCTGACATGTTAATGTTGCACATTATTCCAAGACCATTACCTCCATTAGACCAGATAAATATCTACACAACACCTAAATTGGCTTTTTTGTTGCGGCACATATTTGGAGCCGTTTGTTAACAAGGGAAAGAAAATTAACTGGTGTGAAGCTGCTTTTTAAATGAGCTGAGGTGATTTTAATTCTTTAAATATTAACACTGCCGGTGATGAGGCTTTGCAGCCATGTTGGCAGCAATGTGATGACACTTATTTAATTCTCGTCACCTAGTGGAAGATATTGTACCTGTCAGAAATTCCTGATTCCGCTCGTTAATATAAGTCTGAGGCTGATAAGAACTTTTTCCCGCTCCAGTGCTCATATATGCAACTAGTCTCAACCATATAACATGAACGTGGCATTAGGTCCAGCGGTGCTCAGAGCTAAATGCTAACATCAGCAGGCTAACACACTCATATTAAAAATGCTAACATGCTGATGTTTAGCAAGCATAATGTTGTTCACCATGTTAAACATTTTAGTTTTAGGCCCAGCAGTGGTTTAAGCTAAATGCTAACAGAAGCATACTAATATGCTGAACTATAACATTGTCAAAGTTAGCGAGCTAACATTTACTAATTAGCACAAAAACATAAGTACAGCCGAAGCTGATGGGAATTAGGGTGACCATATTTTCAAACCTCCAAACCAGGACTCTTAAGTGTACTGTACATGCATGTCATCCACATTTTCATCAGGATAGGGGACAATTAGTCCAGTACTTAGCACAGCATAGCATCGTCGTTACCATGTACTTTACAAAGGTAGGTAATAATAAGTGGGACAGAACATGATAAACATCCATCAAAGAGCTGAAAACTGAAAAAAAAAAAAATGGTAATTTTAGTGTTTCAAATATTTGTCAGCTTGAATCCAAGATGTTTCCAGACAAACTGGAAGGTGTAGTCACTGTAATGGTAATGTCATTAGCTTTATGGATATTTGGTTATAAACCTAATGATGGCGCTGGATCAAAAGTCAAAGGCTAACTGAAGTCATTAGCACTCATGCTTTGGGCACCATCAATATCTATACTTTAGTGCAATCCATCCAGTAGTTGTTGTTGTTGTTGTTGTTGTTGTTGTGATATTTCAGACCAACAGACCGACTGACACTGCCTTCCCTAGAGCCTTGCCGCAAGCAATGCTAATAAAAAATGCAACAGACTAAACTTTGCCACCATTGTTGAGACAAAAATCAAGCCTTAGTCACAGCTCAACTGAAAAACCACTAGATCTCAGTAAATTAAATTTTCATCCATTCGTACCTGCAAAGAAACATCAGGACAAGGTTCAGGTGCTCCGAGTCCAGCCATGTAGGAGACCGTAGGAAACACATCCACCAGCTCCACCACATTTCTTATTACTTTGCCATCTGGAAGAGAAAGCGGGGTCAGCCAATTAGGGAAAGTCGCTGACAGCAAAACAGTCATGATATCCACTAAAATTTACTAGACGTCCTGCTCTTAAATTTCATCATCATTGCACCATTTGCACTTGAAGTGAAAACCATCCGAGGCGAAATATCAAAGTGTATCCCTGTCTAAACACTTTTGGGAGCTCTCCATGTAAATCAAAGACTTCATTAAAGTCAAGTTGGAATAATGATACATGTTTCAACAAGGTTCATATGAGCAATTATTACCAAACGTTTTAAATAAAACTTGACTTCCATTTTGTGACTTGATAGACATGGCTTCTTTAAAACAATAAAAGGGTTGTACGTGTTTTGAGTTAATCAACAGTGATTTGTTGTCACTGAAGAGGCCTTACTCTTAAAGCTGAGCTCTGATTGGGTGAGGACGTCAATAAAGGGAAATGTAGGCTCTCCCCACCAATCACGGCTGGTGGTGATGCCAGGAACGTAGAAGATGAGAGGGACGCGTGTTGCCACATCAAAATTTGAATATTTAGCCCATTCGCCGTGCTCTCCTAATGACCAACCTGCAACAGAATGAAGAAAAAGAGAAATTAGGAAAGATGGCTCAAAATGACTGAGGCATATGAGAGAAATAAATTAAACAAAAACTATGAATCTGCATCGTACAAATAACTTTTAGATTTAGGTTGAAGGCAGTTACCTCTGCAACTATTCTTGTGCAACAGCACATATTCTAATGCAAACTGCATTGTATTTATTTATTCTAGATCCACTAGTTTAATGCTAGTATTCTACTTTATTATTTTTTTATGTTTGCTTACTTGTTCCTGTGTATTTCTGTATTCATCTTTTTTATTGCGCTGATCATTCACACCCCATTTCATTGTATTCTGTACAATGACAATAAAGGCTTTCTATTCTATTCAATCCCCTTTGCTGATGTTTTTCTGTCATCTTATAGAAAATCTTTGATATAATACTCAGTAAAACTCAATCAAATGCTGTAATTCTCAAACAGTCACGGAGAGGATTCACTCCAGTGTCCTCCTCTGAAGGAGAAATTGAGTTTCCAAATCACAAAGTTAAAGAAAAGCAGGCAGTGCAAAAGTACAACAAAACTATTGAGGGAGGTAATAAGACAATATTATGTTACAACACTGCCACCTGGTGGTGAAAGACCAGCTAGACTGCAACATGTCTGTAATATTTACTCTCTCTAAACACTCCGGTATCTAAATAATGTGCACTGGGAGCCCAGAGTTATTTATTTCACTAAATATTTGAAACAATCATGTCAGTGTTTTAACTAGAAATCAAACACCATCTAAAATCTACCCCAGTGTAAGCGGTGTGGACAATCCCCTGCAAATCCTGTACATATTTTGTTTAGGTTCTGCCCAAGACTGACAAACCTTTGCTCTATAATATCTGACACATCACAAACGATTTACAGTGCAGTGCCAGATCCAAATCCCCTTTCTGCCAGTTCTGGCATCTGACCTAACAAAGACCTCTTAGAGATAAAAACAGTCTCCATATTTTATCATAGACATTATGTCTAACAAATCAGATGATCTTTTGAAATGTCATTATTTTCAGGATTCAGCATTAATATCCTTTTTCTCTTGCCCTGTCAGACAAGTGGGTCAGAAATCTACTTGCGTAACATCAATTTTTACTTGTCCCTCCACAAACTGTTTCATTTATTAGAGGTTGTTGTGTTTATAATATGTCTACAAAATGTCAGAAAATAGTGAGAAATGTCCATCCCAGTTACACGAAGTCCAAGGTCTTTAAATGTCGAGTTTCATCAGTCCAAAACCCAAAGATATTCAGTTTAATGTGATATTAAACAGAGAAAAACAAGAAACCTAGATACTTGAGAAGCTGAAAACAGCATTTTTGCATGAAAAATTACTTTAACGATTGAAAATTGGTTAATTCTATTTTACCACTGGCCCTCTCAGGCAAGCAAGTGGTGCCAGGCAACCACACAACCCTTATTGTTGAGCCCTGAATGTCTTATTTGTTAGGTTTTTTGTTTGTTTTTTTCTTTGATGCTTTTTCCCCCTTATTGAGGCAGGGCAAGGGTTAGGAATTGGGGATTCAAAAAAGTGATCATTGCGCATCTGCTTTTCTCATTTTCATGTGTGCTGAGGGTCAATAAAAATATTTATTGAATAAATAAGAGAACAATACACCAATATAACCACATCCCAAGCACGTGTGTACTAACCATGATCTGAGGCGAACACCACAATGGTGCTGTCAGTCAGCCCCAACTCATCAAGAGCACCGAGCAGTCGTCCAACTTGAGCGTCCATATAAGACACGGCAGCGTAATAGTGCTGACGGATACGCAGCTGGAAGACATGACACTCTGTGTCAAGTGTGTATTACAGGGAGGGGCAACATGGGAACCAAATTAAATTATTAATTATTAATATTTAAAAGTGTTGAGCAGGCCGTTCATACCTGGAAGTCTTTAGGAATCGGTCCATACGGGAAGCTAATGTTAAGTTTCTGGACATCGTCTCTCCTCCTCACGTCCACCCAGGGGTTGTAGGCCACAGGTGGGAGGAGCTTAGGGACATCAGGGTCAGGGGCCAGAGTCATTTGTTCAATGGGATACAGGCTCAGGTACTCCTGTAATATACAAGCAACAAGTTTCAAAATGAAGTTTGATAAAACCAGGGACACATTCTGTACAATGTAAATAACAGGTGTGTTATTTTCTTCAGCTCAGATATTGTCATTACTCATTTTAAAACTGCTACAAGGACATTTCATACGTTTTAGAGGCCCATGTTGACAAAAGCTGTAGTTTTTCCATCACCATTGTCACAAAACTTAACATAAAAAATACAGATATCGAGAGAAAAATCTCTCCAAACACCCCAAAGTCTGTAGTGAGGATTTTAAAGGTCCAGTTTGTAAGATTTAAAGGAATCTGTTGGGAGAAAAGTGTTTTCACTGGTGTATTATCACCTGAAAATAAAAATCTCTGTGGTTTTATTACTTTAGAATAAGACGTTTATATCTGCAGAGGGCAGAGGTCCTCCTCTATGGGTGCCATGTTGCACTGTCCCATTTCTACAGTAGCCCAGAGCTGACAAAGCAAACACTGTGTCGAGATACAGCCTTTCATGTTTTGCACGAGTTTAGGTTTTCCAACATGCTTGGAACAGGGAGAGTCAGATGAGAGGTCTGCAGTCCGCGAGCCCACTGTGAGATGACGATAAACCCTACACACTGGTCCTTTAACAAAAACTGAATGTAGATCACACGTTTCCCCACTTTAAGTTTTTCTCCATCGTCTGTCATAGTTGGAGCCCCTCTGACTTCTGCCTGTCAACGTTCAAAGCTAAAAACAAGATTACAGTGTTTTCTCTCTCTGGAACAGCCTCCCATCGTTTCTTAGAGAGGACATCTTTAAAAGGCATCTGAAAGCCATGTTTTCTTTGTTTTTACAACTTTCATTTTTAAATAGAGCAGCTCTCAAACATCGTATTTGCTCCTTTTTGTCCTTTGGAATGTGCCTTGGTCGACTTGTTCAATCCCTACAGACTTTTTTTTTTCTACATTTATTCTCCTACATTTTTCTTCTTTTCCCACAAACAAATGAACCGTTTTTACCAGATGACGGACAAAACAAAACAAAGAACCCCGACATCATGAGAGCTCAGCTCTTCAGCTTGTCAAAGAAAAGGATGTGCACTCCATATGCCAACAACAATTCATTAACTCCAATAGTTCAGTCTATTTCCACTGCCCATATTTCATTATATTTATGCATAATTCGTCCAAATGAAAGTCGATATTAAAATCATAATTCTAGCTCCGACAATTCTGTTGGTTGCACTTTAATGCTCTGTGACCATCTTCAGTCTGTCATCTCCATCGTTTCTCATTTCTGCTCCATTTAAAACACTTTATTCATTCAGCTTTTAAAAGTGCTACATAAATTTAGTTTGCTTTCTTGCATTTTCCTATCCTGATTCACGGTTAGAACATTAAAAATTAAAGCCTGACCAACATATCAGCATATATGTTGTCTGATATTTAAAAGGACGTAATGCAGATTGTTTCTATTTGTTGGCTTTGAAGGCAGAATTTTACATATATTTGACGCTTCTTTTAAATTCACGTTTAATATGAATACATATAATTTGCTCCATTTGTGTTTTGCCATTTATAGTTATTTATAATACCTAAAAATACAAGTTCACCGTTTCAGTGCCCTGATATCATTTTGGACAATACCATTTACAGTTAAACCGTAAAATATTCTGCCTCCATTACACAACTTTTATGGTATCGTTTTAAAAACTGTGTTGTACATGTATATATCCTATACATTATATTCTGCATATAGAATATTGGCCATATATTGATAAAGATTTTTTACTCCCTAACAGTGGTATCAGTACTGTCACGAGAAATCCAGTATCGACTGCACTCTATTTAAAATATTGCAATATTTATGTTTCTACACAAGGAATTGTTTCATTTTAAGCAGAATTATTTTAGGTCTTACTTTATAATAAAATATGAATGGAGGAGAGTCTTTGTTAAGGATGAAGAACTGTCAGTTATTTTATAATTATCTCAGATGATGTTTCTGAAATTTAGTCACCATGACATCTGTACTACCCTCTTTCATTAAAATGACCCCACCTTATTACCCCCACCCTAAGATATTCTATTACATTAATTTGGTGTTAGGGCTGTACAACCAATCAAAATAGGATCAAAATAACAATATGGCCAAGTGCAATTTCAATGTTTGATCAAAGAAAAATATGCCATAAGACAGCATTATGATATATTATAATGAAGTACTATAGTGCTGCAGAGATGTCCTGAGCTACAAATCTTGTTCTTTAGATGTAAACTGGGATGAAAAAAAGTCAAATTAATTGTGAATAATATCACAATATCATGTAAATAACTGACATGATAAACCAGCATTAACCTGGTGCTCTGTTTTTCTTGTTTCCTGTGACCAATAACGTGCAGGAAGTTAAAGACTTTTTTTTAAAGGACTTGGACTCCTCTGACCCCTGGGTGTTGCAGATGTTCTCAGATGTCTTCAGCTTCATTGGCTCCAGAGTTTTTAATCTAGCTGAGATCATGCGTGTGTCCAGACGGTTCAGGGTGAATCACGTGTAGCGTGCGCATCACATGCCGACAGAGAGAGGTGGCTTGACCTTTTCCCTCCATTCATCTCTCAACTTACAGTTTGTGGGAAACCTCTTCGGCGAGCTGACATTCGTCTCTGTTCCATCCCTCTCTGCCTTCATTCAGCTTCTACTTCATCCTGCTCTCTTCCTCCTTCTTGGCAGATTCAGACTCTCATATATCTACATCAGTCCTCATTACATTCTCTTCACATACAGTATGTGTCTCCCAGTTCTAGCTTTCAGGACGTGTCTTTTTTATTCTGTTCCCGGGTTTTTTTATACACACAGCAGCACAACATCAAAACCAGCTCTTGATGGGTGTTTCTCCTTGTAGAAATATTGTATTTTTAAAACATCAATGCTGTCGTTATCTACCGGCTCAGAGGGTATTGAATTCTGCGGGAAGCTCTCTCCTCCTTGTTAACACTGTCATTCATTCATTCTTATTCTCTGGTATTATTCACTAAAAAATCGTGGTTTTGTTTTTGCCCAAGATTTCAACAACACTGTCAAGCAAAACTGCTTCTTGCAGCAGGACAATGACTCTCACTTTTCCACTCCACATAATAGCAATATGTGTGCCAGTGAGTGACCGGCTGAGGGCTAAGAGAATTGTGCAATGCATCCCAGTGAGTGAATGTCTGTCTTCATGAATGAAGACGGACGTTCCACCAGGAGAATAGATGCATCCAATCAAGTTCAGCCAATGAGAGTTGTGGTGTTCAGTCCAGGGGTTTGCAATACAGCTTAGACTGATAAGCCCAGTACTTTCAAATTCCCCAGTTGGTAAATGTGCTGTGCTAAACTTTTTTGTGCACGTTGCACTGTTCACTGGACAGCTTCATCTATTGTAGCTGTTGGTAGTTATAACTAAGAAAAACTAAACAAGTGTCATCACAAACAAGCCATCATTTATTTGCATTATTAATCAGAGCATCCTCAATAATCAGCCAGAACCAGCAGGGGGAGGTGCGTGAGAACAGCTCTTTATTGTTTGAATGTCACTTCACTCCTTTCGTTTGTCAGTTTTTATTTAAATAGCTCAATATCACATATCACAATTTGTCTCGGGGGGGTTCCAATTTGACAGTGTGTGATCAGACAGAGCAGTTTTTGCAGTGAGACGTGTCTGCGAGGCGACTCGCAGCAGAGAGACAGATGCACAGACACGGAGCGGGAGCACTGTGGGCTGACTGCTGAGCAATATTCTCATGTTCAACACGATAAAACTACTCATGAGGTCAGTCCAACATTTGATTGTGTGCTCAGTTATAGCCGACTACTGTATGTAAATTTGTCACCGTAGGAACAGTGTTAAAATGACTGAAACTGAGCCACAATATAAACTGCATCTGGATGATTAAATTTAGACAGTGTTACTTCACCATTTCACAGCACAAATGCCCCTCTGTTTATCTGTGGGGGTACAGATAGCTTTAAATATGACATATTTGGCACAAAGTACAATAGTATGTTTGCATTAAGATAAGTTAGACTATGTATGTCAACTTTAATACAGACAGTAAAGTTTTTCAGGAGCATGGAACATTTATGATTCTAAATCAACATTAGAAAAGTTTTTGTTGCCATTTGGCTTTTCAAAAACATTTTGACTGCAGCCAAAAATGATTTTCTGTCCTGTTTACTGCACACAAAGTAAGACATGCACCTAATAATCAGTATCAGTAATCAGTAATCTAACGCCATCGGTTGCATTGATATTTATAAAATATTTATAAAACTGATGAGTTCTAGTCATTAAAGAAAGTTCATTTAATTAAAAAAGTAACTTGCTTAATCCAATGCATTACTTTATTCAGATTGCAGATTTTGTTTAAGGACTTTTGTATTCATTTTGCTTTTTAGGGTGATGACAGACATTTGGTACAGCCACAATGGATCCTCATTTCACATGTACTGAACTGGGATGATTGCTCAAAAACCACACATATCTGTGAAAACATCTCCAGCATGTGATCATCTGACAGAAGAGTGACTGGCCATGCATTGCTCTTTAGCGCTGCACTTTAAAGAGCTGTGTCAGTGAACAAATGACACCATTGACAACTGTGATTCAAAACTGTAGCTAAGATGCACGTGTGCCGATGCAGAGATCAAGTATTTTCCCAGCTTACTTAAAAACAAATAGACTTGTTTTAGCATTTTATAGCCACGTCACAGTTTTTCCAGCCACTAAACATAATATGAATGTTACACCTCAACAGCAACTTATGCTGGAATTGGTCCATTTTTGCTTCATCTTCTTAACTGCTTGAATGATAAAAAGATCTGAAAGCTTGCTGGTGAAATGTTAGCCAAAACATGGAGTTATTCTGTATTCAAATAATGTCCCTGGTTGTAAGAATTGTGGTTATTTGGTAGATTAAATAGTCAGTATGAGACTGAGCCTCTGCAGCTAATATCATGACTGATTGCATTGATTTAACTGTTACATCTCAGGACATATACAGAGGGTCGACAGGTGTTGACATGAAGTCACGTACCTGTGGTATCCTGAAGGGTATGTGTGGTTTGTGAAAGCCCACGGCCAAGAAGAAAGGAACGTCGTCGTTGGCCCGACTCTTCAGTAAGCTCACCGCCTCGTCTGTGCTCTCCAGGTCGGGGAGGGTTCCTCCAGGCTGCTCTGTCACGTTCACCGCACACAGCAAGTTGGCGTGGAGTTTCCCATCCTCTCCTTTACACATCTGAGAAAAAGTTTATACAAATGATTAAAAGTGACATTTATGCACACAGTTTCTTCTGAGATCTACATTCCAGGGTTTCTGTTGGCCAGGCTGGTAAACTGAAGTCAACACTGAATTTATCCAGCTGTTTCCATTTAGACCAGAAAACTGGACTAGGATTTGGTTCCTACTTTGGCAATGATGTTAGAAAACCATCTCAGAATGTTGTCACAGTGACAACTCCACACAGAGTGTGGTCTATAACCTTCTGGTATCCTTCAGAGTAAGAGGACAGCTGAATCCACTTTAAAGCTACTCAACTTGATAGAATTTATGAATATTTTTCCATATTTTGCCAATAAATCCCCTTAAAACTCACTGGACCTTTAGGCCGGATGGCAGTGTTTAAGATTTTTTCTGACATTCAAAAGAACAACTATCAATTGATTTTTAGATCTGCTAACAGTATTTACCCCCCAAAAAAATTTCTGACTTACTGACACGGTCAGCTTTGGTCAGATGTCGCAGCAGGTGGTCTGCAAATTATATTTGCTTTCAAGTGTTTGCTGGCACAGTAAATTCAACCTCATACAAAGTGATCACAAGGAGTGGATGACTCATTAAGATGCATTTATTGCATAAAAATAATCTGCTATCTATGACCTTTACAAAACACTAGGATATTATGAACAGTGTGCATGACTCATTGCAACAGTGCAGCACAGAATCCCCCACAAATGCAAATCTCTCATTTCCAAAGAATATTTGCTGTTATTGGTATTAGAAAAAAAGAAGAGTTATTTGACATAGTGGGCCAAAAGGCCTGTAAAATTACAGCAGAGTCACTGCAATAAGAAGCTCAGCATCAGCAAATATTTGGGAGATGAGATCATTTGGCCTCGGATAAACAAGTAACAACATCTGAAAGTCAGGCCTTGATGAACACAAAATGATTTTTCTGCATTTTGTTATCAAATGCAACCATTTTTATGTGAAAATAAAACAAACAATGACTGTCCAGCTTGGTTAAAATTAATGTGCACAGTAATGAATGGCAGTCTGGAAAGATCCGAGGCACCCTGATAATTCATTTTAAAATCCTCTATTAATCAATTAATGTAGTTCACATTGTTACATTACCAACACCACTTTTGAGCCAGTGCAGCACTTCCTATTTTTTTGTTGCAACTATTTTCACATCCTAAAATATCTTCCACTTATGCCAATAATGCTGATTCAGAGTCTCATATGTTTAAGGAATTAATCCTTTAAGAACAAAAAACAAATACACAAAGCTGCACGTGGGAGGAGTCCACATGTTTATGAAGCCCAGGAGAAACAAACGTCAGTGACTTTTTGTCATATTGTCTAAGGGGTTTTCTGAAACTAGAAGTGAACAGAAATGAGAAAAAACATCCTTCAGAACTGTTGTGGTATCAGTCCACACTACATTAGCGTTTTTGTGTGTAGAAAGTCAGACACATAATTGACTTAACATTGTACACACCTTATCAACCTTAATAAAAAAACCACAGTCATCACCCTTATTTCAAAGTTCAGACCATCATCAAAGGAAGAATCGGGAAAAACCAGGAAGAATCACTGGAGGAGCAACAAATTCTGCCATACAAAGTTTATTGATCTCCCTGGTGTAGAAAAATCAATAAGCATGAGTCAAACCTGGGGTTAGACTGAAGAAAGGGGCTCAGTGCACTCTGTTATATACCATTTTTGAGGCCTCTGAGAGCCTCCTCCCTCTTTTATCATTTCAGTTCACATCCAAACATACCCATGTATCAGGTGTTCTTGTTATTGGGCCTTGGCCTAATTCATAGTGCAGCAAAAATCTACTTCCCTTAGGTTTGTGTGGTTTAGTCACATGTTTTTTTTTTTTTAAAAAGGACAGCTAACCTGTGGTGTGTCACTTGTCAGGATTGCATGTCAGATCAAATGTAAGATCGAATCGGTCTGAGTAAAAATCCCCTAGCAAAGTACCAAGGTAAGGAGGAGGAGACTCTTTCCATTTCTTACCTTTTCTTTCTCAAATCTAAACGAAGCTGGGTGGTAGGCAGGGATGGACCAGCTGTAGGGGTAGTCGTCAGTGTGGTTAGAGGCAATACCTAAAGACAGACAAGACAACACAACCATTGTTACTACTACACAATAGAATAGAT
This sequence comes from Lutjanus erythropterus, assembly GCF_056507025.1. Classification (NCBI taxonomy): domain Eukaryota; kingdom Metazoa; phylum Chordata; class Actinopteri; order Lutjaniformes; family Lutjanidae; genus Lutjanus; species Lutjanus erythropterus. The sequence goes on along the minus strand of NC_139321.1, from coordinate 11,445,965 downwards.
ACAAAAATGTCAACAACAAGTCCAGGCAGACTGGATTCCTCTGGCTCAGGCTCATTTTTAAGTAGCTGTGGTTCCCGCTGCAGTTTCAGATGAAACACTCCAGCAGGGATGTGTGTGTCATTTCCTAAAATGTGAAACTTATACGCTTCCCCTCAACTTTAATTTTTTATTAGAAATGTTTATTATTTATCTCACCTGGATGAAATATTTTGCCCACAGACATGGTGAAGTACCCTCTGGATTTGAAGTACTGTGGCATGGTGGTGTAGTTTCCAGAGTGGACTCTCCAGTAAGAGTTGAAGTCATAGAGCCTGGTCGTGTCTGGTCTGCGACTGGTCAACATGGACGTACGACTGGGAGCGCACACAGCTTGCTGAAAGGAGAAAATACACCGGCAAACATTTTGATGAGGTTTTATGATCAAAACTGACAGAACTGCTTTGACAATTTCAGACAACCACATAAAACACCAACACACCTGAGCATATGCATTGAGAAAAACTTGGCTCTTTGATGCCAGCTGGTCAATGTTTGGTGATTTTGCCACAGGGTCCCCATAGCAGCCCAGTGATGTCCGCAAATCATCTGCCATAATGAAAAGGACATTTCTCCTTTCTGGAAGGAAGCACAATTACGAATAATTCAGGTTTTTCTCAGTTTTTTATGCATTTAAATTAACCTAAAAGGTAAGGTTGCCAGGTCCAAGGTTTTCTCGTGGAACTGGGCTACTTTTGAAGTGTTGCTGCAAGTTGAATTTTTTTTAATTTTGCTACACTCAACCAAGGAGGAAGAGAAAAAGGGCAGAAAAAGCAGAAGTTTTTGCATCAGTGAATTGGTCTACATGTTCACAAAATATTTTACAATTAGAATACACTCTAACTAATAACACAGGGCCATTTCCAGTCCATAAAAATAAGGATTGCCTGCTTGCCTGAGAGAAGTAACATGCCATGTCGGGCAAGTAAATACAGCAACTGACTTGCTTCACTGGGCAAGTGATTAAAAAAAAAAAATAGACTTTTAGACTGATAAAACAGGACATTTAAAGATATCTGCATGAACTTTGAAAAATTTGGATGGACATTTTTCACTATTTTCTGAGATTTTTTAGATGTTACTGTCCCAGATTAAACATGACAATTAATTTTAGTCTTTGTTGCAATTTGATAACTGCTAATAAATAAAACAGGGTTAAGTACAAATTGATTTTGGGTGAGTAGATTTCTGACCCACTTGTCAAAAAAAATGTTGAACCCTGATTTAGAGACTTAAGTGACAGAAATATTAACAGGATTATTAAATATTTGGACAATATTGTATATGGTTTGGTAGGGCCGTATGTTGAGTTCTGGTACTGGGCTGGTTTTGACGCACGGACATGGCAACCCTGCTAAGAAGAAATGAGTTTCCAGATTACTGCTTAGGAAATCTTTATAGCAGGTGAGGGTAAAGTTCAATCCCAGGAAACTACAACAAAGACACGGTACTGTTAAACACTTTAAATACAGCAACAAGCACAGTGTCTGCCTAAATTAAAGTTAGAGACGCTGGATAACATAAATATCACACGAAAGTTGAACAGAAAGCAGGTTTCACTTCAACTAATAAACTACATGGCTCACAATAAGCCTTCAAGGACAACCCACAAAGCTCCATTCAATAAGTAAATCAAATTACTTACCGACAATAAATAAACACAAAACACTCATTAACTGCTAAAATCAGCTAATTACTGAGATTTAGTTTTCACACATCCCAACACAAACCCGTCGAATAAATCACCAAGTCAAAAGATAATAAGACCACCAGTCTATTTAGAAGAATTCACATGAAATAACATTTTTACAAGTTTGCTAGCTATCCTCCATTCAACATTTGCCAAGTACAAACTCTGTTACCTCTTCTTGCTACAACAGCAAGAGTCAGTGTGTGAAGGAGCAGGAGGAGAAGCCATATTCGGACACAGATGTACATTTTTTTGGTCTGTCAAAGAAAAATAACGACACGGTATACTTCCGAGAAAGTCTATTTCAAAGTTAACGTCGCATCCTCTCTATACTTTCATCCGCAGCCTGCGAAGAAAACAAACGAGCGTGTTGTTGTCGTCTTTAAATAACTTCCTGTTAACGCGTCCCCAGAGCGGAGTGCTTTCATTGGTCCACTCAGCAGTCGTCCCGCCCCGAAACGCTAATCACATTAGCTAAATGATGTGTCAATCATTTTAATACCACCACACTCAGAAGTCAAGTGCAGAGCCGCTCCAGTGACCACAGAACAGGTGGTGATTTGGTTGAATAGGCATTTAACTCGGCTGCCATACTGATTTGAAATGACAGGGTAAACACAAATGATACCACTGATACTAATCAAGGTCCCGTTCCTTTTAGTGTAACAGAGTCTCTCCAGTGAGCCAACATGTACAATAGCAGCACCCTGACTCTGTTTGACCTGAATGGAACAGAGCTTTGTTTATCAATATGGCTGCGGAGGTCTAATTAGACTAAGTTAGAAGTAGTTTTCAACCATGAACAGATACACAGTGCTGTCAAAGCAGTGAACAGATACTGACAATAAATTACAACATATCAGTAATACTGAAGAGAATAAAAGAGAGGAGAAATTACATCTATTTTCAGAGTCCAAAATTAGCACCAGCCACCAGATTCAAATGCTGGCAAAATATGCAAGTGGTATATGTTTTTAAATATCTGCCATTGTTAATTTAGCTTGTAGCTTAATTGTACAACACGTTAAAACAATCACATACAATACACAAAAGCTTTTCACACTTTTAGCGCAGAGATTTAAAGTTATTTCTGCACCTGCTACGGGGGAGTATCCAAATAAGTTAAAGTACAGGCTTTATTTTGAAAGATTGTAACGGATACTGTGTAGTTTATGTAGTCTAATCTGACAGATGACACTGCTGTACAGATGTTATATGACGTAAGATGTCTCACTCTGGACTAAATTGATTTTTGCAGCTGTAATAAAATAAATCTCAGTTGATTTCCCCCTAATTATACGGCCGAAATGTTCACTAAAGTATCACCAAGTTTAATAGTTACAGACTATCAACTTTCAGCATGACAACTGAAAGCTTTATGGCACTGGTACATTACCAGAGACTTCTATGTCTCTATCTTTCAGAACAATACGGTTATCGTTGAGTTATTTTTAAACGCAGGTCTATGTTTTACAGTGGGGAGAATACTTCCTGAGTGAGTCTTCAAACACTTTACTTCACGGGCAGAATAGAGGACATGCATGAGGCTCCACTCCTGATCCTCTTTTGATGAGTGGATTTGAGGTCGTTGTTGAGTGAGTTATCGCTTTAAACATAGACGATCTTTGGCCTCCAAACAGCATCGCGAAACATGGCGGACACCGCAGCCAAACGTGAAGCGGACAGCGCTGGAAGTGATGATTTCTCTCATAAGGTGAAGAGGGCGAAAGCTGATAATGAAAACGGTGGAGGAGAAGTTGGAGAAGAATCTGAAAATGTTCTGTGTGAGTTTAAAACATCCAAGGTGCTGAGTGATTCTGCACGGGAGAAAAACATCTTCATCCATGGAAAGGTAAGGTTGTCGTAAAGTTAGCTAACTTTACGTAGTTGTGTGGCGGTATTTGGCTGTATTTATCAAATACTAAGTATGCACAGAGAGTTGGAAGAAATTATTTGTTGACAGAACGGCTTTCATTGTTGCATTCATTCAAAGTGGTTAGAGTACTTTTGTATATACCAAAAACAGTAACCTGTGACTTCCGGTTTGATATTTCAAAGTAATAGTTCGCGCCAATATTGGTACGAGAATATTGGCCAACTGATATATTGGTCTGGATGTATTTGTTTGCATAAAATCCGTGTTTTTTAATTTTTTTTATTTGTTTGCTTGTTTATTCTGAAAAAAATGTCATGAATTAATTGTCACTGGCAATTAATTATGTATGTACAGTTGTAAAACAAAAATAATGCAATAGTCAGTATCAGTTGTTTTATAGGATACAAAAATGAACTAGGTATTATTACAGAAGCTATCATCACAGGCTGCTACAGTATTGAGATCTTTTTTATTATTGAAAATATTTGGTATATTGTTAGATCCCTAATAAAGATTAATATGAGAACAACATGCTTACAAAATGACTGTTTTTGATTTTTTTTTTTTTAATAACCAGTCTTTATTATCAACAAATGCAAACATGAAAGTGTTGAACTTGTCATCACCAGCTTGCGGATCAGGAGGCTGTGGTTATTCTGGAGAAGACTCCCATCAGAGACGACTCCCTGGCTGAGCTCTTCAGTGGATCCAGGCTGAAACTGGAGATGAAGAATGACATCTACAGCACATACCGGTTACAGGCTCCCCCTCATCTCAATGGTACACTCAGAAAAAATAAAATAAAATGACTGAAGATGTATTTTGAATCCAGGCAGAGAAAAGTAAGGTAGCCTGTGTGTTTGTGTTCTACAGAGATCAAGACTACAGTGGTGTGTCCAGCCACAGAGAAGCATATAAAGAAATACCAGCGTCAGGAGAGCTTCCTGGTGGAGGAGACGGACGAGGACTATCGGTCCATCACTGTGCCCTACATTCAGAAGCAGAGTTTCAGCGTGCAGGTCAGTGTCAACTTGTGTGTTGTCATCATAATGCATCGCTGTAAGAAAGTAAGTAAAACGTTATTTATATAGCACCGTTTTACACCCAGTAGACGAACTTTCGAAAAATTCGTACAAGCACAGTCTGAACTTGTGAATGTAGAACAATATCTGTGTAATAACACCATTTTCACCCCACCTCCACCCCACACCCCCTCCCAGTGGGTATACAACATCCTGGAGAAGAAGGCAGAGGCTGACAGGATAGTTTTTGAAGACCCAGACCCGAAGGTTGGCTTTGTCCTCCTCCCAGATTTCAAATGGGACCAGAAACAGGTGAGACGCCACAAATATCGACCACAGCGGGGGTCACCAATAGCATTCTTCTTCTGTGCCATTGAGGGAGAGCTTCTTTTGAATTCATGTACAGATATCTGCCTTAAATGCATAGTTTGGTCAGTGTATTGACGTTGATGTCAGCGTATTACCTACAGTAGATGGCAGTCGACACGCCCCTTGTTTGGAGAAGCATCAGGAATACAGGTGTCAGCAATGTCCTGCTGTGGACAGAGCCAGATTTTATTCAGCTAAAAAAATCAATATCAGTTTAAGTGTACACTATGTTTAGAATATACTCACCACTTAAACCTGCCATCAGTCTTTTCCAGTGGGAAACCACCGTTATATAGGCCAAATATCTCTGTCTCCAAACCAGCCAGACTCCTTTGGCAAAAACAGCTATTTCACCCTGATCTCCTAATTTGTTTGGCTTATTCTATGACTTCTCTGTGATAAAAGGTAAGTTTGGATTCACCAAAATCACACAATAACACAAACAAATCGACAGATCGAGGCAGTTGTAAACCAGCAACTCCTGTGTTCTGTGAGGTAAAATGACAGAGAGCAATATTTGGCTTATATAACGATGGGTTCCTGTTGGAAAAGGCTGTCTGAGAGCAAGGTAAAGCGTAAATAAATGTTGACTGCCCTAAACTGTAAGTAAGACACTGACTTTAGATACGTACCTCAAACTTTGTCACTTCAAATAATCTGAACTATCCCTTTAAGGCTAACTAGCGCTGCTGCCATATATGGCTACTGTGCCAGTCTGTTTGCCTGTCTCAGACTTTGATGAAATGTAAGGTGGCAAAAAATGATGAGCAAATTAGAATTATAGTGTTTAATCTGTAACAGCTCCTTTTAAATGCAGCTCTCATCTACACAGAGTGGGAACGAGGAACAGAACCAGAGTCTCAGTGTCTGTCGTCTTCTTTCAGGTTGATGATTTATACCTGATCGCCATAGCACATCAGAGAGACATCAAGAGTCTCAGAGACCTGACGTCAGAGCATCTACCGCTGCTGCAGAACATCTTCCAGAAGGGAAAGGTGAGGTCACGAAGTTACCGTGAGGAGAAAATAAGAGCTGAACATGTCCTCTTCTTCCAGCGGCTGTCATTAATGTGACTTTGAGAATTATAATAATTATCTTCAACTGATTATTTCATTGCTGAGCTTGGATCAAACACAGAGCTTAATAATTAGAAACACAAGAGACAGCCTTGGACATCAAACAAACAGGAAGAGTGACACCTTTTTCGTCATGTCTTAGGAGGCCATCCTGCAGCGCTACAGCCTCCCTGCCAGTAAGCTGAGAGTCTACCTGCACTACCAGCCGTCCTACTACCACCTCCACGTCCACTTCACCAAGCTGGGCTACGAGGCTCCGGGCTGCGGCGTGGAGCGGGCCCACCTCCTCGCTGACGTCATCCAAAACCTCCAGTCTGACCCCCAGTACTACAAAAGCCGGACCCTGTACTTCCCCCTGAGGGCAGACGATGGACTGCTCAGCAAGTTCAAGGAGGCGGGAAGGCTGTAACACACCTCATGTACTTAATACACCTGTTGGTAGATTTTCATCCAAACTGTGTCCAGACCAAACCCAGCGATGTGTTTTCAGCGTTGTTGACAAATGGACGACTCCTCTGATTACGCTGAGAGTCTTAGCCAGTTAACTGTACCCTCCTATAAATACTGTTGATGTTCACCACATACTTCATAACTTTTACTGGTGCAGGGGTGTCTCCTGCATTCCTTTTTCATTTCAAAAACTGATCGGTTTTGTTACGATCGGGAGCATTAATTCGCCTACAGTGGCAAAACACGCTTGTCTCGACCTGATGATGTGTCACGACTGGGCTTGGCAATATTCAAACATAACTGATCGTTGAAAGTATGCATTTTTAATTACAGTAAATTTTTTAGCACATTTACTAAAAAAAACTATCTTTGTAAGTTGTAAAAAAAAAAAATATCAGAAAACATTTGCGTGGATGTAACAGGAGTCAAACCAGTGGATAACAGCTGCTGTTCTCTCTGTGTTAATGATTGTCATGTTTTTTATATGTTTGCTTAATGTTTCTGACTGAATTAAAGACTTTTTTTTTTTTTACTCAACCTGTTTTTGGGACAGTTGTCTTGTTTAGCAGCACTTCACACCTGATATGACAGTTTTCCATGGACAGATTATGGGACAACGGACCCCTGGGCACAGACACGTAAAAGCCCCCCCACCCCTCATTTATAGGAACACACCCTCACTGAAAGGGACATAGTGTCTCTATGGAGTCCTTTTGTTTCTCTTCGTAATAGTTTGTGTCCCTTTTTAGTATTTTTATGTCTCTTTGTACTACTTTTGTGACTTTCTTTTTGTTTTGTTTCTCTTTTGGGAACTTTTGTGTCTCTTTTTGCATCTCCTTGTAGTCGTTTCCCTTTATGGCAGTTTTCTGTCTCTAGTGGTTTTGTGTCTTGTGGTAGATTTGCGTTGCTGTGTAGTTGTGCTGTGTGTCTTTTTGTGGCAGTGTATGTCTGTTGCAGTTTTGTTTGTCTGGTAGTTTTGGGTCTTCTTGTGGTTTTATTTCTCTGTGTAATAGTTTTGTGTCCCTTTGTAGTTGTTTTCTGTCTTTACTTCTGTGACAGACTTTTTGTGTCTCCTCATAGTAGTTCTGTGTCTCTTTGTCATCCTGTTGCTTCTCTTTGTGGTAATTTCATGTCTCTGTGGTAGTATTGTTTGTCTGTCTTGTGCGTTTTTACTCTTGTGTCTCTGGTAATTTTGTGTCTCCTTGTAGATTTTTTTCTCTTTGTAATTTTGTGTCTCCTTGTAGATTTTTTTGTCTTTGTAGTTTTGTGTCTCCTTGTAGTCATTTTCTGTCTTTTTGTGGTAGTGTTGTCTGTTAAAGTTTTGTGTCTCTGGTGGTTTGTTTCTCCTTTTTGTCATTTAGTGTCTCATTGTTGTAGTGGTGTCTCTTATAGTTTTGTGTCTCTCTGGCAGCTTTGTTTCTCCTTGTCATTTTGTGTCTCTGGTAGTTTTGTATCTTCTCATTGTTTTGTCTCTTGTAGGTAATTTTGTGTGTCTTTGTGGTATTTTTGCATCCCTTGTGGTCATTTTGCGACTCTTTGTTGCCATATGATTGACTTTCACAAAGAAATGTTAACAGTCTCTTCAAACAGATGCTCTGGTTCAGGGGCCCCCAACATGTTGGGCCCCTGTGGGCCTGTTAAGTAATTCATCCATGGCAATATCCATGTTCAAAATCATTTTGAGATACAGTCAGTGCTGATATTGACTCAGTCACAACACTAGATGGCATCGTTATTCATCCACCTTTTTTATTCTCCTGTGAAAGTCTCTTAATGCAAACATACTCTTCAGTCTGAAGTTATGAGTAATAAGCTGCTCACTGGTTTCTGTTTGTCTCCCTGTCCAAAAAGAAAGCAAATAATATGTTAGATGTTTTAGTTTTGCAGGGTGTGTAAACACAAAGCTACCATTTCCCACCAAACTATATTTAACATGAGTCAGCTTACATAGTTCTGGAGCTGAATGACCATGTTTAGTTGGACTGATTGCCACAATGCCAGAGGTCATATCTGCATGTATAAACACTTCTCCTCCTCCTCCTGCAGTCACAGACAGAACAGTCTGACAAACACTTACAGTGTGATAGAGCGACTTTTTAAAAATAGTTTGGACGTTAAACTGTTCAGGTAAAGTGTTTTGTTCATTTCTCCATCTGTTCAGACTTGGTACATGATTACATTGTTTCTTAATTTGGACGTTTCTTGCAGCGGACATCGTTTTCTTATCTCATCTCAAGTCTGTTGGGCGGTGCTCTGCTTTGTGCTTAAGGTGCCTTCAGGTCTTCCTCGTAAAAATGTAAATCAATTAACAGGATCAAAACCTGTCCGGGAATAAGATGGTAAAACTGTTCCTTAATGGTCATTATATTCTGCACCATATTAAGGACCAATTATTGTTACCTTAAGAAGCTTCAATTTATTAGAATTCAAAGTCATAAAAATGTGAAGTTCCAGGTTTACATGTTGTTACAGGATCATTTCAATGGAGGGAGCACTTTTATTATAAATAAATTCAACCAAATATTGAACACTGAAGGTTTTAAAAGTGTTTGTGGGGTTTCTTTAGATCATTATTAGGATTTGTGGATTATAAAAGAGATTTATAATTAACTACCGTTTCTGCTTTCTGAGAGTTTACTGTATCTCAAAATTTCAAATAGTCAAATATGTCAAATAACAAATATCTAATTCTTGTTCTGTTGTTTATTGCCAGTGGTATCTATGGTACTGTTCCTTTATGTGTATATCTTTGATGTGGAAGCACATATCTGCCAGTAAAAAAAAAAAAAAAAAAAAAAAAATATATATATATATATATATCCCCATGGTGAGTTGTAATTAATAATTAAATTAATGACTTTATTTCTTTATTTTACAATTATGACTTTCTTATCTCATAATTTGGCTTTTGTATCTCAATCATAACTTTTTATATAATTCTTATAACTTTTTATCTCATAATTATGACTTTTTATTTCATAATTTTGACTTTTTACGTCATGGTTATGACTTACCATTGGAATTTTTTTTTCTTCTTTTACTGGTGTATGTGAGCTTCCATACTGAGTATTTGAGTGTCATTTTTTTAAACATAATTTTGGTGAGTGTCAAGAAAAAGAAAGAAAGAAAGAAACAAACAAACAAACAAAAGAGAGAAAGAGAGAGAGCGAGAGAAAGAAGCATTATAGCCCAATCTGCCAGGTGAATTCATGAAATATTCATTCTTTCAATGTCACAACTAAACAACTAGCAGCAACCTGCTCTGAAATAGCTGGATGTTATTTTGGAACATCAGGTGTCAAACAAGATGAAACACACAATACAGCATATTGTGGGACAGTCACCAACCCAATTTAAAATATTTTTGTCCACAAAAAGTTATTCTGGGAATATGGATGTGGAGTGTAATCCTGAACCCAAATATCTCTAGTTCATTTATTTATTGTGTGCACAGTTTTTTGGTGACATGGGCTATCAAACTTTGCAAGTTACCCGCCTAAACCTAAAGTATAACTAAAATTACGTCTTTTTATGTGTAGTGGTTGCTTCAATGATCTGTAAGTCACAGTTCTCCATCATTTTATTTGCTCGCTGTAAATTCCGAGCTGGATTTGAATGCCGCACCACAGAGCGCAGGACGCCTGGGCAGGACTGAGACAAATAATCCAATCATTAGTCCACTAACAGCGCCGCTGATGTCTTGGTTCCAGTCTCTGAGGGATGACTTCACTCTGAGACCACCGTTTGAGCTTCAGCAGCAGACACAGTAAGTGTTTATGAGCTTTAATAACTGCTCACAGAGACACTGGAGCTCCGTTGTGTCCGGAGATGAGTTATTGGGCTGCGGGGAGTTCTGATGTTTGACTGCTGATCGATACATGCGGTCGATACGGTGTCCTGTCCTGCAATGCTCCGCTTTTGTTTGTGCATCGGCCTGAAGTTGTTTAGTGTGTTTTCTGGTTTGGATCGTGATTTACTGGCAGCGCTGGGGCGCTGTAGGTGGGCTGGAGTCACTCTGAGGAGTTCTTGGAAATCCAGTTGGCTTTTTAAGGGATTTATTTAGAACTCTATGATATTAAGCCAGAGAATGGATGCTACTTTGATTTAGATCCATATTTATTAACTTTTCAAAGATGTTCAGCTTTCATTAGTATAAAACATTGGGTGAACTTTAAGTTTGGATGTTGCTAATGAGACAAAACTTTTCCTGCAAAAGATGAAGTTTCCTCACAGACAAACTGATGTGTTTTTTTCTCAGAATAGACGCTGCTACTTATTATGATTTATTCTGTGTGAATTTGAGTCATCAAGATGCATTTCAGTGCCGAAGTATTTTTGCAGTCAGCTGTCTTAAATCGACTAATCTGTCAGTAGGACCTTGCTCTTATTATTTTCTCCTGTAATAGCTTGCATAAGCATTGCCTCATAAGTATACACTTACTAACTGTGTATCAAATCTCATGCAGCTTGTCTCTGTTTTTTTTTTTTTTATAATTATTTTGGAATTAAATTTGAAGTTCTATTAGGCCTTTGTTATGATGTATATTCATTAACTTTCCAAAAAATGTTCTGTTTTTCATCAGTGTAAACTGCTGGCTAAACTGTAATTTAATTAGGCAAAACTTTGCCAGCAAAATAATGAAGTCTACTCACAGAAAATCATAGATTTTTCATTACATTATTCAATCCCAACATAACTGATTGAGGTCAGTATAGAGATCATCACTTATTATGATTTATTCTGTATGATTTTGGGTCATTAAGATGTATTTCAGGCTGAAATCTGTTGCACAAATAGGTTTTAAGTGAACTGCTTTGAATTGGCTAATCTGTCAACAGGACCCTGATTATAATCAACAGCTGTTCTTAATTGTTGTACAGTATTTCCTCCTGTATTAGGTCCCTGCTTGCATTTCCTCATGAGCATGTAGGGGAGACCGGGGATGGTAGTAACACTTTTTCTTACTGATGTTTGTCTAATACAAATAAAACTCACTCGGACGTCTACTACACAGTCAGATTGTGTGAGTTAACATCGAAAACAAAGAGTTCTGTTGTTACATTAGCTGATTTGCTGATTTATGATACATACTATCCAATTTATGAAATAACTTAAACTCTTGTCATTTTGATCAACTGTTACAACTATCCCCAACCCAAAGGCCCGGTCAGACATATGCAAATACAGGGGAGTGGCCATCACCTGCAGAGGCTGACATCTTTGTAATTGGTTGACGTTGTGTCTCCGCCCCCCCTGAGTTGAACTTGACGCAAAGAAAAGATGCAAATTCGTGGCAGCTCCAAATAATTTGCGCATGTGTGTTGTTTTTAGCATGTTAGCTTGAAGGTAGCAAGAATGCAAAGCCTCAAATTAAAACAGAGAAATTGCTACTTTAAGTTAGTAGGTTACAAGCGTGTACAGTATTGATCACTGCAGCACAATTCTGATTGGTCAAACTGGCAGTGTTGCAGGTAACCTGGTGTTACAACACTCCCCGGTCTCCCCTACTTATCAACTATGTACCAGCTCTCCTGTTACCTTTCCTTTTTACGTTTAGAATCAATTTTGAAGTCCCATCCAGTGTTTTTCTCTTCAGTAAGCCATTCGTCACAGTACTGTAACACCGTGACATCATCCACACACACACACTCCTTCAGTGTGTGACAGTGTGTGTGTGAGCTCAGTGTTTGGTAGAGGCGGGTCAAGGACGGTCCAGATTAAACAGCTATCGTTCACTGTGTGGGAACCACTGTAATCCTGAGCACAGACACCGACTGATTCAGAATAGACCCGTGTTGTCTGTCAGCGTGACAGGATGAAAGGATCTATTGATCTCTCCTCCGCTGATCTGATCCTCGCACTGTGGAGCAAATGTTGACGTCTGATCGCAGTGTGTCTTTGTGCTGTACATGACAACAAAGCAGCTCACAGGCCTGACAGATGATGATGGTCGGCTGGTCTTTTGCAGTAAATTGAGTTAGTATTATCACACTGGACGAGGATACATGAGCTTAAGGGCATCAGTGCAGGTAATCTGACTGAGAAGAAGCTGGATATATATGCCTGTGTGTGTGTGTGTGTGTGTGTGTGTGTGTGTGTGTGTGTGTGTGTGTGTGTGTGTGTGTGTGTGTGTGTGTGTGTGTGTGGCCTGTCGACTGTCACGGCCTTCCTGATTAGAGGGCTGATCAGGTCATCTGTCACTGGGTCACTGAACAAACGCTGCAAGGTTTTGCAGACACCGCGTCCTGTTTACTGTTCCTCTCTGCGAGGAAATCCTCTCATGATAATTCACTGATACACAATTAGACGATTAGACACTTAGCTGTCACTGTGTGCTGCTCAGCGTCTGACTGAACGCTCTCTGCTCTCAGTTTATGTTTGTGGTTTGTGCCTTGGTGAAAGTTGAGACTATGCGTCCTGCACTATTTCCTGCTCTGGTTAAAGGGGCACTTCACCGATTTTACACATGAAGTTAAGTGATGGCTAGTGCCGCTCAACCTGTGAAGAAAAGTTGTGTAATATCTTGTTTGGCTCTGGGAGGCATTGTAACAGGCACAGGGCATTAAACAAAATTATATTGTTGGTTGCATTATGGGAAATGTAGGATCCAGTGTTGACCCAACAGTTCTCACTCCAGGTCTTCAAATACAGACGCTTGTTACCCGTCTGTATGAGACGCACAAGAGTTTCAAGTAACTTCAGTGTAAACCAGGGCTACACAATTAATCGAAATGTTTTTGAAATCGCGACTCAGTGTAAAATTCAAACCACAGAAGCTGCAATTTTTTAATAAAGGAAAAATGTGCAACAAAGCAGCATTATAATGAAGTGCTGCAGAGATGCCCTGGCCCACAAATCTTAGTAGTATAGTATAGTAGTATAGTTGTATATATTTTTTTAATAATATGACGTTTGTTCACTTCTGTTACCATGTCACAGTGTAAACCTATTCACATCAGATGACGCAGTACGAAGTAGAGCTGCAACTATTAAGTGAATAATCGATTAGTAAATGATTATTAAATTAATTGCCAACTATTTTTATAATTATGAGTCATTTTTTTTATAAGAAATGTCCAAATTCTCTGATTTCTCAAATATGAATACTTTACTCTTCCTATGACAGTAAACTAAACTTTTGACATAGAAAGACATTTAGAGGACGCCACCTTAGGCTTTGAAAAACTGATCAACATTTCTGACATTTTATTGACCAAACCACTAATTGATTATTAATCGATTAATTTTTTTTTTACCCTCGTGAGTCCCCAAGCTTTATGGGAGTGCTGTATTAAATCACTGGAGTTTCCCTTTAATAACTGGTTGACATGTTAAGTACAGATTTTTTGCACATGTCGATCTGGACTTGATCATGACAGGAAACGCCTCTCTCTAAATGGACAGTCACGTCACTTTTCCATCCAGCAGCATTTCCCTGCACTCAACCCCCAAATGGACATTATGTCACGTTCCTGACGTGGGGAATTGATCAGTGCGGTCACTGTCTGTATGAGCAACACCACAGTTTGTAGCCTGGTGGTGTGATGTTGTAGTAAACATGGCGGTGAAACATGTTAGAATAAGAACTTCTCCATTTACAAACACAGCGCATCGGTGTTTCTATTGTCCGACCAGGTGCGTCCACTCTGTCGAAGGTGAACTCTGACCTGCAAGTCCACCAGAGCTGTCTGGAGATTGCACTGAAAAAAGAATCGTATGCTTGATTTGTCCGTCATGGACTGAAGTGTAATGCAATGTATAGAGACGATTTGGAAATGTAATTTTCAATTGAGAGTCTTTCTGCAAGACTCTCAATAGTGAGCTTTGGATTATACGTTAATAGAAATACTACCAAAATATTAGTTTCTCTCTCTTGTAGTCCCAGCTGATGTTTTAGGTGTTTTTTGAAAGTATTTTTTGCAATATTTTATTTATTTCATCTGCAGTCAGAAATATAGAGAATAGAGAATACTCCAGGCAGTAGCCTGTTTATTTACAAGACATAATGAGCAGCCTTTGTTGCTCAGAGACATCACCCAGAGTGGACTTCATTGGTTAGAACATAGATCATTGTGGAGGAGGGGAGAGAAGTGTCTTGTTTGTCTTCATTGTGTCCCTCTGCAGTACATACCGAGCTAATACTGTTAAATACAGAGAAAACAAACAAATTCCAACTGTGTTTGTCATGATGCTCTGCTGTCTTTTTTTTGTATGAATGTCTGTGCTGCTGAAGTTTGTTCCTGCAGCCTTTCAAACAAAGTTAACGTGCTCTGGTTTATGGATTTGCCAGATTCACATCTGCAGGTCAACAAGAAATCACATCTGTTCATGTGGCCGTTGTTAAGTGTCGCAAACGTGATAATTTTCAATATCAATTAATCTGTCAATCATTTTCTTAACTAAACAATTAGTTGTTTGGAATCAAATGTCTTGTTTAGTCCCAAACCAAAAGATATTCAGTTTATTGTCATAGAGGAGTAAAGAAACCCTGAAATATTCACATTTGAGAAGCTGAAATTGGAGAATGTGCATATTTTTTCTCAAAAAATGACACAATATGATGAACTGATTATAGGAATAGTTCATGACTCATTTAATATTTGACAGCTAATCGATTAATGAACTAATTGTTGCAGCTCTGATCCACAGTTGGATCAACAAGATGCATTATTTGTGTGTTGACGCTCTGTTAAAGCTTCAGTTTCAGGTTACTGGGTCGTCGTCATTCAGTTAAACCCTTTGAATCAACCACTCGTGTCCCTCCTGTTGCTTCAACACACAGAATAGGTGTGTGTGTATGTGTGCGCGCACATGTGTGTGTTCGCAAGTAGAGTTGAAGACGGCTGTTTAGTTTTTATCGGCCCATAAACCTCAGCTGGGACCTGAGATGGAGAGAAAGAAGAAGAGATCTGAGCTTGTTGGAGGAGTGTGTTCACTCACACACACACGCGCACACACACACACACACACACATACACACCACCCAGTGCGGCGGGCTCAGGGCAGCGGTATGATTACAGGCCTATTTACATTACAACATAGAGCGAGAGAGAAAAAGGGGGTGAGAGATTTGCAAAGAGAGAGGAAAAGAGAGAGAGAAGATGGTTTCCAGATGTGAGGAGGAATTCAGAGAGCGACTCCCCTCCTCCTCCTCCTCCTCCTCCTCCTCCTCTGTTCAGAGAGATGTGGATCAGCATGCGCATGTTGTAATGGAGAGAATAGGAGACAGAGAGAAACCACAAGCAAAGGAGAGGGGGAAGGCGTTGCTCTGCAGGGGTGAGAGAGAGCAGCTCCAGCCAGCCGAGGGAAAAGAAGTGATGGAGATGAGGAAGGGGATGGAAAGAATAGAGAAGTATGAGGAGAGGGAAGAAAAGCAGGGCCTCTCGGTCGACCACAAGTCCAGAAATCTAACGGGGGAATTCAGTCAGTGGAGACTGTTTAAGTGTCGCTAAGTAAAAACTCAACTGAAGTTAAACACTTTGCAGAACTTTTTTTTCCAAAACACCAAACTTTAAGATTTCATGCCTTTATCAGGGTCTTAACTGAGGTTGTTTCTGGTCTCTTTGTCTCATTTGTAGGTCATGGTAAGATAAACCTAAGCACTGTGTGAAAAAAAGGAGCTGTTTGTGTCAGTGAGGCCCCTGCATGGGTGCCTGAGAGCTCTGGCTAAAGATGCACAGTGTTCAGACAAAAAAAAAGTAGAACCTTCAGAAGGCCTGGGTGATAAAACAATACAGTTATCTATCAATGATAGACACATCATCAGTAGCAATAAGACAGTCGTTCAATAAAATGTTTGATAGTTTCACTTGAATGCAGTAAATGCAAACTGCCATGAAAGCACCCTGTCAGATCCCTCGATAATGGAGTTTACTACGAGTGGCACGCAACACGCCCTGGCTCTTAAGTAGCCTTCATACTCCTATGTCCTATGAGTGACACGCGAGCAGGGTCATTACCATGCGAAGTAAGATACGGTGTGGAGTTACACGTAAGATAACAATGTGCAGAATGAGTCCAACTATCAAAGGTGGAGGGGATTGTTCATTTTGAGGGAGCTTGGAGTAGAACTGCTGCTCCTTAGCTTAGGTGGAGGAGCTGAAAAGCATTTCCAGAGAGGAAAATGTCATGCTCAGCCTGTCATCACTGGACCTGAGCCATTTCTACGTCCTGTCACCTATGAAACTGTGTCTCCCTATAAATGCAGCTGATTAGTTTGTCAATCAATGTCAACATTAATGCCAATTAAACATTTGGTCTCCCCTCCTCACGTGCTACTGTGGCTGATTTTACTTTGTTGCGTTGTTTTTCCTTTTTCCAGTTCTGATAATAGCCTGCCAGAATTTAATGTACTTGGTCCAAAAGTCTGCACCATCCAAAACAAATGTTTCCACACCAGAAACATACTGAATCATGGTTCAGTTTGATCTGAAGCGAGGCCACCTCTTTCAGTCAGACCAAGGGATCAAAGGCTCAGGGAAGTTTCACGCCTGAAATTTTGGTTTGGTTCAAACAAACCCTTAAGATAGTCAAGACCCGTTGCTTTCACACCCACCCCTTTTGGTCTGGATGACTAATTTGCCATGAATTCTGGGTAAATTAAGACTTTTTCAAAGTGAAAAACATGTCTGACAGCGCAGCCACATCACCCCACTCAGCTCTGTTCACTCCAGAAGAAAGTGTTTCCCTTCTGGAAGAATTTAAGACTCCCAAGGACATTTCACTGTGAAAATTCATCAACGAGGATAGTATTACAAAAAACTTCCATTAGCATAAAATTTCAATTTGGTACAGACACGTAGCAGAGCTGAAATGCTGTGGGTTCTTAATGCGACAGGGTTCAGTACTTCTGCTAACTCATCAGTCAGGCTCAGGATAGTTTCCTCGGTTAAATGAAAACCACTGATGAGGTCCTCACTGCTGGATATTTCCAAAAGGTTTCTGTGCTCTCTACAAACTCTTTTCCTTCTCATTATTCACTCCACAAACCACAAATTATGAGCTATGTTTCCCTCCTTTTTTGCCTTTGCTAGTCTGCAGGTGTCACTCATTGTTGACAGAGTTCAGAGGGACAGGGTGGCAAACTTTTTAGGATTAAAAAAAAGAAAAAAGTTAGTTGTGTTTTTTTTTTTTACCGTCTGGGAAAAGAATTGACTCACATTTAGGATATAAAATTTCAGATTATTATTTAAAGATAGACATAACAAGGCTATAACTTGACAGTGAATATAGAAAATGACACGAGTGATGAGAAGAAGAGTGTGGGTAAGTGAGAAGAGGTGAGACTGTCCAAGAGAAAAGAGAGCAAGAAGTGAACCTGGTGCTGCAAAAAAAGAGTATTGAAAGCTACTCCTAACAATCACATAAAGAAAGTGGATTAATCAAGCATTCATTTGCATTTTTCTTTTGCCAGTTTACTCAAAATTCAGTTAAAATTTGCAATGCATTGACATGGAAACATGGTTACTGACTTGATAAGTTCATCTGCAAAGTTAATAGTCAGAAAAGCAGAAGTTACACCTTTCATTTGTCTCATTAGTACAATAACTTTCATGACCTCATGTAATTCGCTGCATGGCTCCACCAGGCATCAGCCAGAGCAGAGTTACATGACTAATTATTACTGTATATTAAATGAGAGACACCCTCCATCACCCCACTAGCAAAATAACAAAATATGTTTGCGGGGGAAAAATGTGGTAGAACGTATTGGAGAAGAGTTGTGTTGCATTATTTTAGTGGACTTGTACTGGAATTTTCATTTGTCTGCACCGTACTATTTGTGTGTCCTTAAAGTTTAAAACTGCAGAAATAAATCTACGTCACACAGATGAGGCAGATGATAATGATCACTGACAGGACGTGCATCCAGTTTGTCTTCCAGTTGGTGTCACTCTCTCTTTCTCTCTCCGGTTCTCAGTGGCTCAGACTCAGCGCTGCTTCAGGAAATACCAACATCATTTTTTATTTTTTTTTCTTCCAAGGGAAACTGACCGACATTCCTCTTGGCTCTATAAACAGAAACCAGTTTGATTGATACATGCATATACACACACTCATCCACATTTACACATATAGTTAAGAATTGCTTCATGCTCTTGGCTCCATTTTTTGTCAACATCAAGAAATTCACACACACACACACACACACACACACACACAGACATTGGATAGCCGTGTTTTGAAAAAGTCCTCCTGTTGATTTCTGGGAGGTGAAACGAGTGAGGAACCAGGTGTTTCATATACTGAAATGGAGGTCATAAATCTCCCTCCACAGAGGTGTATTTAGATTCCTTTGCAAAAGACCTGCAGCCGAGTTCATTTTCCAACTTAAAAAGCAAAACGACATGCCTGGATTGGATGTCCTGTGACTGACGCCAGCGGGTCAAATGACTACATGTTGTGTGAAAGGGGTGAAAGAAGTGAAAGGGGTCAGTCGTGGCGAGAAGCCTATAGATTATTACCCGACTCTGCAGTTCCTCCCAGTTTTTTTTTTTTAAGCACCTTTCAGCTCATTGTTTTGGTTTGTTTTTTGTTTAATAATTTGTGGAGTTGTGTATTTACATTATCCCAAATGTTTATTCAAGGTAATGGGGCGTTTGACACTCACCGCTAGTTCCAGAAAAACAGAAGATATATCAGAAACTTACATGATCATGTTGTTTAACAAAGAAGAAAACAACTTCTATGATCCCAGGCAACTTCAGCTGTTTTAAGACTGAAATCAGCTGATCAAATGAGTTGAGCCTGGTGTGTCGACTTGATTCACACTTATTCAATATACCTGTGTGCGTAATTTCAGTGTTCAGGGAATCTTTAGTATTTGTCTGTTTGGACGGTAAAAATTGTGGCAAAATATGTTTTTGTTTTATTCATTTATGTATAATGTGATAATGGGACAATGATTGAGTTGATTGATCAGTAGTGTCATACAGTCTTGCCTTTACATGCAGATCCTGATACTCATGCTGTAATTTTGAAGACATCACAGATTCCAGTATGAGAGATTTCCTGGAGTCATAGTAAAACTCATTATTACAGTAAAACTACTCCACTTCCAGGAATGCTTCACCGTTAACATCCGTCTGTGCTGTATTGCTCAATCAAACCTGTGTGTCAGTTCCTTCTCCGGTGTCTGCAGCCGAATGCAAACTTAACCTGTCTAATTGGTTTGACCCAGTTTTATATGAGAGGAAACAGACTGGATGTGGTTTACATTTCTTTGATTTCGAAACTTTTTTGTTTTCCAAATATTTTCGTGTTCTCATCATAAGTTCCACTCTCAGCTCTATTATGTCAGGCTGTTTTAAAAATCAATACGCAGAACAGTCCTCTGCTGCTGGATCAAGAAACAAAACTGCAAGAAATAAAACTTTTTTTTCCCTCTAAAATGGAAAAAAGAGATCATGTACTCTGTGTAGATTTATGTGAGCGATTTATTCAATTTCCTGAGTGTCTGACATCCCCGCTGCAGCGAGGATGAGAGATTCAGGATGGGAAATCCCAGGATCCCGGTTCCTGGAATTAGTCTCAAGCAAAGCCGAGGCAACACCGAAAGTATTGGTGGAAAGAGCCCTGATTAACACGTCCATTAAAATGGTGGAAATCCTCTGTCAACACTACTTCACCCTGAGAGGGTCCCTCCTGATGGTTTCTTGGCAGTGCCGTAGACGCTTCTATAGTGAGCAACGTGTGTGTGTGTGTGTGTGTGTGTGTGTCTGCGTGTGTGTGTGTGTGTGCGTGTGTGTAAAGGAATTTCTCAATCCCAGCATGCCAAAACTGATCTTAGCGACTGTGTGTTTGTGTATTATGTTGTTGAAATGGAGCTGCTGTGCTCTGGAACTGATAGAGAATGACTCTTGTCTTTGTTTACACTGATACACACTCTCTCTCTCTCTCTCTCACACACACACACACGCTCCAGTGACTTGGACAGCTTAGATAAATTTCAACATGTCTGAAGTTTTTTAAAAAAATGTTTCACACAGACTACTCTCAGTCTGGGCATGTTGGGATTGAGAAATTCATTCCACTATCACCACTCGTCCATGTGAATGGCCTGATGATTCATGTTATTTGGCCAATTTTCATGCGGGTGTCTCAACACTAAGACGATACTTGTGTAATTGTGTAATAGGATCCAGTTCAGAGCTGCTATTGGGTGACAAAGCATTTTCTTGGAGTTTAAACTTTCACTTGAAATCTCACTAATCTTTGGACTATTGGAATATTTAAAGATGCCCCCTGTCATGGATGATAAGTTACATTCTTAACTGTAAAGATTGTACAGTGATCATTTAAGCCAACGTGGCCGGTTCGCTAAAATTGACTCCTTGTCTTGATTGTGTGTGTGTCATGAGAGGATCGAGCAGCAGGGAATCTCAGATCAACCCTTATGTCACCTCGTGGCTGCACACACACATAAGCGCTCGGAGCTGTAGTGGCTGCAGATAAGCTCCCTACTTACAGTGATTAGCTGCGACAGGCGGTTGCGCGACCGCAAGGCTCCCTGCTGCGACAGATACAACGATTAACACGAGGATCTGTGTTGTGCACAGGGACATGCAGGAGTTTTTGGGGAATTTAATTAACTCAAACAAGCTGCACTTTTTTATATCTTAAAACAGGGCTGGATGATATGGGTTAGAAATTATATCTCAATATTATAGGACTATGTCATGGTATACAATATATATATCTCAATATAGACATTTTCTCTAAAATAACACCGTAAATTCTCAAATAGCGCAAACATGTGATGTCTGGTTCTTCTGCTGTAGATTAAAATACCCAACAGCTGGGCTTGGAGATATGGACAGAATCAAATATCACATATATTCAGAGTGAATACCTTGATATTTCAGCATTATTGTCATGATGACAACTGGCACTTGTACAACATCTGTTCAGAAAATTATGCCACTTTGCTCTAATGCAGCTCTAAAAATCAGGAAAAGACAATACTTGTACCATATCACGATATAACCAATAGATATCCAAAATGTAAGACAATATGTAGTTTCATATGAGAATATCAATATAATATTGATATATTACGCAGCTCCAGTATGGTATCAAGACATTATATTATCACGATATTTAATATATTGTTACATCCCTTGCAACAGTATTGTAGGCATGATTATTGGTGAGATTACTGATAAATAATCATCAGTAATATGGATATAATGACTAAGGGGGTAAAGAAAAATAATAGAACAGTCTGGTAAGTTTAGAAACTTACATTACTTTACTGTAATGCAGCCTTTAAAACCAGGAAAAGACAAGACTTCATAACGATATCTGAAATTCAGCTCTGTGTTAATATACAGTAAGGCGTGGTGAAATCTGATAGAAACTTTTGATATACACTCTTTCCACTTGTTTTCAACGTCCATATTTGCTGATGGCGGTGATGCACAACGTACAAACTTTGCATTTTAAAGTCAAACTACGACCTCCATCACGGAGGTCCTGTCAAAAGCTGTCAACCGAGCAAATCGATGCTGTCATCACTAAGTGCTGTATATTGATGAATTCTCAGAATGCTAATCCATTAAATAAAAGTAGGACACCACAGTGTACCAGAGTGGTCTGTACTTAATGGAGACGTAGTATTTACTGGATATTAAATCCAATATGTCCCTGGCACAATCTAAGTTGGTTTTGTGATCTTTTATGACCATAACTTTGCTTAAATTGTCAGAAACAGTTGTGTCAACATGTTCTCAATGTTCATCAATATACAGCACTTAAAGCTACAGTCGGTAATGTCTATAAAAATAACTTTTTTCATATTTGCTGAAACACTCATTGCATCATAACAGATAATATGTGAAAAAAAATATAGTGACAGTTTCAGCAAATATGACAGAGAGTGATTTTTATAGAAGTTAAGAACTGTAGCTTTAGTGTTGCTCAGCTGACTACCTGCAACACATGTGCAACTAAATCCTCGACTACACAAATTCTGGGTCTTACTTCAGAGGTCAGTGGATTTATCACAGTTATTTTCATTGAAAACAGCTGCCTGCTTCAGCTGGAAACAACGCTGATGAAAGCAGTGAGAGTGAGTCAAAAAGTAATGTTAGAGTTGTGGAATATAAAACCAGGATTGGCTGAAAGATGCAAGTCACTGCCGTTGTGAATATAAAAATATCGATTACATCAACTTTAGGTCACAGTAACGGATGTTAACTTCAACACCAACTGCTTATCAAGACAGTGGTTGTCAGCTGACTAGAACTAGCTGACTAAAAGTATATCTAAAGACCTCATGTTTCAGTAAAAATGATCATTGTCTGACTATCTACTACATTTCAAACTGCCTTGATAAAGCAGCCTCACATTCAGCTTTCACTGTTATCAGAACTGATAATTAGCCAGCGCTGCCGAGAGCTGTGGTCCTCCAATATGGCCACCAAAGTTATGCAACTTCAAAGCTTGTTATTGCACAACTAAAGGGAGGTCTCTGTATGTTGATGTCCAATCAGTGTTGATGGTAAATGTGATCTATTGAAGCAAGAAATTCCTCAGTGTGTGTTATATTGACAGAAAAGCTCTCCTGCTCGTGAATCCGTGCTGGCAGTGCCTACAGTTACCAGAATGCATTGCTCACTAGTTGTCTGATGCCCACAGATATGTTGCCACCAATGTGGACACCAATGACATCACTGGAAGAACAACAGATATCTCTGTGAACACAGCGCACACTCAAGAATTTATTGCTTCAACTTGACTACATTTTCAGCGACACTACTTTTCATTGACTACTATCAACACTGTCTGGACATCCACATAAAAAGTGTTGAATTTTTCCTTTAATGCGCCTGTTTAAACCCACATATTCCTCTGAGAAATAAAGTCCTGGCATTGGTCAGTTTAAAAAAGAATTTGTGCAAGAATTTTGTAAGAAACCTAAACAGTAGAGACAGAAAAAAAAAAGAGGAGAAGGTCACGGGGGGCAGTCTCTTGTTCACACTTGCCTCCTCCCTCACTCCTCCCTCTTCATCCTCCTCCCTCCTCCAGCCCTCCCTCTGGTGCATTACCAGTCGTGGAGACCAGGAGGAGAGGAGTGAGGCATGCAGCAGCCACTCACTCAGTCATTCAGTCAATTGTTTTCCTTCTAGCTCACTGCTGTATTGTACTATTCCAAGGATTATTTTTACTATACTTCCTCTGACAGACGTGTTTCTGTAGGAACAGCCTTTTTCCTGTTTCTGAAGACGCTCAAAATCCATTTGAAAAGGAGAATCCCGTCTTTTAAACTTTGTTCTCATAATTCGGTGCTTTTTCTGTGATATTGTGATCCTCTTATAGTCCCACTCTGGCTGCTGTTGTATGTGAGGACTGTCGTGGTTAAGACTGGCTTTGCTGTTGTGCCTCCTCTGCTGCCAAATTCTGAAGAAGGGAGCTCTGTATGAAATTTGACTTCAGTGGAGCTCAAAAGGGGGAGGAACCTCAGAAGATGGTTTGACTTGGAAGAGAGGGCGACCTTCTGTTGTGGAGCGGCATCTCCTCTGTTGCAGAGAGGGAGACGTCTTCATCGTTCGGGAAGAAAAGGGAGTCTGATGTGGGACAGCACCGCAGGGTGTTGGATTTGAGGGTTTTCTATTTTATTCTTGGACAAACCAGGGAAAAGATTGTTTATTTTGCAAAAGAGGGAGGAAAAAGTATTTTGTCTTGAGAGAGAACCTTCAAGCTTTTGCTTCACTTCAGTTTTCCAACATGGCTGGGATGTATGGATGCTTCAAGAGCAGGAAGTAAGTTTATTTTTGTAACAATCCCATTGTATTTTTAATTGCAATTATTACAGGTAAATGATTATAATGAAATTATATTGGGATACTCACCGTTTTTTTTGCCAACCAGCAGTAACTTACTCAAAATATATCCACAGTTAGGGCTGGGCAATACAGACAAAATCAAATATCACAATATTGTTGACCAAATATATTGATATTCTGTGACAAACAGTGGTGTAGCAAAACCTAAAATCAAAGTAAGATAGTAAAAAGTCCATGATACAAGAGTTATTATGACATGACAACTTATCCTTTATTAAATAATAAATCTGGTATTAACAGCATTTTTTGTTTGTATAATATTCATTTTTCTGTTTAACTTGAAGTGCGTCTGATTTCCTTCTTAAGGCCCAATAAAATAAAATAAAAGTATCCAGCTATAACCTAAGCATGTGCAAAAAAAATGGCATAAATTATCTTGAATTGTCAAATTATGTATGTACAATTGCAAAACAAATACTATGCAGCAGTCAGTAGCAGTCCTTTTATTAAATGAAACAAAAATAGTAAAATAAAATAATTAACCATGTAATATAGCGGTAGAGTTCGCCACAGTCCAGTGTGGTACTGAGACATTTTTTTATTGTGATATTTGACTATTGGAGCTTCCACAAAATATTAACACAATAAGATAATCATAAATAATGTGGATATAATGACTAAGTGGGTAAAAGGAAATAATTAAACAGATAAAACAGGTGAGTTCTTAAAATCACATCACTTTTAGTGAAACACAGGCTTTAAAACCAGGAAAGGAAAAAGAAAAAACAATGCCCAGCCCTGTGTATTACAAAATCACACTTTAGATATCTTGCAAAATCTTGTTTTGGCATCACACCTGGCAACATAATATTACTCATCTACTGTGCATTGCTTCATCAAACTGTTCATCATCATGAACGTGATCTTCAGGTCTCTGTGTCACAGGACGGGGGTGTTATTTAAACAGATGTATCATTTTCAACATATAATTATATGTTAATAGGGGCCATAGCGTACTTGCAGCAACACAACATGTGTTAACAGTCACTCTGCTACTGGAAGTACTTATTTCACAATTGGCCGCATGCAAAACATGCTGACCACGATACAAATCCAAACGCTGACAGAAATTACAAATCTTTTCTTAGAGTGCGCTGATTTCAATTTGCATGTTGGGGATTTTCCCAGAGTCGACTCTGTCTTTCGTTTCAGCGGTTTAATCGAACTTTTGTTTCTCTTTTGTTTATTGAGACAATTGATGGCTTGGCGCTGACAGTCCGCTGTATGACTCAGAGCTGATTGACTGAAGGGACTGATTTTACACTGGAAGTAAATGAATAGTCATAACATCCCGGAATTATAATTGCTTTTGTTTTGGTTTTCGTGGAAGAGAATCAAGAAGATGAACACTGTAAATTGTCTTTTGATGCAGGATGAAGCCGTGTTGTTGTTCCACTGACGGCTTGATACTTGTCTTTCCTCATTTAAATCTGAGTGCATGTTTTCTTTTATAGCTGATGGAAGTCCTCAATTGGCTATATATAGGCCTCTGGGCTTGGCAGTGTGATTGGACCACAGAGGGTTTGGGATAATGAGTGCCTTTAGCTTTTTGACTACAGTAAAGTATCTTTTTTTGTACCGGAGCTGTGGAGATGTGGTGTTGGGCGCGCTGATACCCCCTTCTACTTTCTTTGTCTTGGGCCTTTCAGTCTCATGACATGACAACAATACAAGCTTTTATGGCCCACTCAGCAGAGTTGACTTAGACAAACATTTTGTTTGTGCGTGTGTGACAGAGAGAAAGAAAGTGAATTAGGAGAGGGGATGAGCTGCAAGACAGAGATGCAACAAAAGAACCACAGTTGTGGCCTCCTGGAGTTGGTTCACTGCAACCAAGATTAATCGAATTACTTCTTACTTCTAACTGTCAATACACGGACAAATTCAAGACTGATGGTGCCTTCAAATTGAGCTAATGAAGTCGTATTTTCAACACAGGAAGTCGGTTACATGATTCAAGTGGTTAAAGTCCTGTTGGCAGGCAAAAAATATGTTTCTCTGTTATATTTTCAAGAATAAAATCAAAATGTGTTACTAACAGCGGCCTGTCATACTTTATTTCTCTCAGCTAGTGGTCTACTAAGAACCATACATGGTACAGTCTGGAGGGTGATGTCTTTCATTTTGCCTTTTCAAAACCAAAAACTCAAGAAAAAAACGCTGGTTGAAAAACTGATTGGGACAGTTTGTTTATTTGCTGTAATTTAAGCTGCAAATGTTAGCATACCTGGCTTACTGACTTAATAGTCACAATGCTAATGTAACATTAGGCTACGTCCAAGACCAAGGGGCACGTTAGCTCACAAAATTATTTTGAAAGGTTGTAAGCTACATAGTTATTTCCTACTGTGTGGATTTTACTAAATGAAATAGCAGGGAGGCTACAAAAAATAGCTTTTCTTACCTCTTTTCTTGACTGTAAGCAAGTTTTGTCTTTACGTTCTGTTCGTCTCACGTCCCAGGACTTCAAGTCTGTTTTTCTGACAATGCGTGTATAAACGCAAATTGATGCCCACTAAAAAAGCACTGAAAACGTATTTTTATCCACATTTATGTAACTGTGGAGCAGAATGTGTTCCACAGCCAGAGAGCAGCTCGCTCTGCGTTGGTTTGTAATCCCATAGGCTCTCTTCACTTAAACAGCAGCTGGGAAGCAACGTAAGGGAACTTCTTCAACTCCTGCTCCTACTGTGTGTTTACTGCCACTAGACAACTTCACTGCCAAAATTTAATTCCTCTGCTCTGAGTGCAGCCACCAGCACTTTTCCTTTTTTTTTTTTGCACTGCACCGAAAGTTTGGCTGCTCATTTGCTGCTGACACTTTGATACACACAGACTACACAGATCTTTAATCTACCGATTAATCAAGAACTATTTTGAGTGGTAAATCTGACCCCGTTTTCACTCCATAAGTGCTGCACGAGCATGGAAAGAGACTAAAAGCGATTTGGCAAAAATCAGGCAGCTTCAGATTCAGCCCAGCGGTGATAGGAGACAGGATTCTTAAAGCTGACAACAAGTGTGTGTTCTCACTTTCTCACCATGCAGGCCCCATCTCTCCCTGTGTTTCCTGGTCCAGCAGTCATTATGTAACCACAGTAGGTTGAGTTTGTTCAGCAGGAATGGTGATGCAGCTGTAAATGAATGTAGACTGTGCAGAGTGACTGATGAGAGTGTTTGGTCAGTTTCTGTCTTGAGTCCATGTAAGGCTTGTTGCTAAGAGCACAGCCCCATCTCAAACAGGAGGGGAAGAGAGGAGACGGAGGAGAGGCAAAGGAAGGGCAGCTGGAAGACAAGAGAAACCCCAAACCAAAAGAACGGATTCTAAATCTTGACCAAACCTCAAGCATAAAAACTTTTTGGAGCTTTTTGGACAATAATGGCATTTTGAACAATAATTTAAAATCTGAAGCTGACCAAGAATTTCAGCTTGGTTTAACACTCTTTCAGAGTTCATTCAGGTCCTTTCTAGTTTAAAAATAAAGGGAAAAAGGGTCAGAGGTGTGATTTTTGATTGCAAAATGAACTTTGGACGGCACTCTGAGTACATGTAAACTAATCAAGCACTGTGGTATCAGCAGCAAACAAGGGATGACGATCACAACAAATTCTTTGTGAGGCTTTGTGAAACTACTCATGCTTTGACTACTTTATCCTGGATTGTGTCACAACTCTTCCAGTTATAAAACCTTGGTTGTGGCCAATAACTCACTATGTTAGTTTATTTTGTTTCTGCTGGTTTACTACAGTACTGGTCTGGATTAATACAGTCAGGCATGCTGGACTAAGAAGCTAAGCTCTCTTTTCTAGTTTATCTGGGAATTTCTTTACATGCAGTCTCTGGTTTGTTTCAGTCACGGTGTGTCGTAGTTGCATGCAACACTCTTAGTTATAGTGTGGAGTTTTGTTTATTTCCTCTTTATAATTGCAGGTTTATATAGTCCACATAGATTTAGCACGCATTGGACTCAAATCAAACCACATTTTATAACTGATTCCTACAGATTGTCATTTTACTTTACCAGCACTGGAAGAAGATATAACCAGTGATATTGCTCACTTTTTGTTGTCAGATCCCAGTAAGTCACATTTTTCAAGCACCAAAGTCTCAGACATATATAGATTAGAGATCATTTTAACCAGCTGCTCCTACATCTTCATAGCTTGAACATGGACATTTTCTATATTTAGACGTGAAATTACTTTATAGGTAAATTTGCTTGCCACAAGCCTGTATGTCTCAGCCATGCACCAACCTCTGCAGCTGAAAAATGAAGCCAATGTGGAAGTGCAAAAAACTGTATTTGCTTGAATGGTCATTTGAGGCTGGCCACAAAAGCGAAACATCCAACTTTAGAGCCGAAATAAACATGTTTACAGCCTGGTATAAAAACATTTTTGGTTTCTATAGCTAATTTCGCAGTTCATGACTGCTGTACGGGGGTGAATTTTTATAGAACTCACCCATTTAAATTATATTACACCGTCACAGATGGCTAGCTGCTAACTGCTAGCTCCATTCACGCTCCACCTTTTTGTCCATTTTTGGATTAGCTGGGAGTTAGCTGAGTCAGGCGCTGCACACAGCCACCATGCTGTGAGTTTCACAATGGCTCTTCACAAACCTATGGGTGACATCACAGAGGCTCAGTCCACTATTTGTCATGCTGTCTATAGTCTTAGCTTGTCGGCGTCAGCTCCGACCAGCTAATGTGACATATAGTCCAGTGAGTAATGGCAGCTGGTAGCATAGGTAATGCTAGCTGAGTTAGCACCACAGGTAGTGAGACAAGAGCTGTGAATGTCCCAAAACACTAAATGGCAGCATGTGTTGAAAGCACAGAAGGTCCCTCTCACACAAGCGTTTGTAAGAAGTAACTAGCATGAACTTTATGAAATTCCTGCTGGTTGCCTTCTGCACACGTGAATAACACAGAACTGTCCTCATTCTCTGTCAATAGACAGATTGTTGATGGGAACATTTCAATAATATAGATAAGATCATAATTTATTTAATTTATTTATTTTTTTAGCAGAAGCTGTTTTTATGTAGGTCTGCTGTAGGAACTTTGACTCCATGGTATAAGCAGTGTAATCCATTCTGATCCCTGCAGTTATTAAAAACAACACACTCGAGTTTTGGTCACTGACCATGTAATTGCGATGTCCCCAGTTCTAGTCCAGCTGGGGACCTTTGTAGCATGTCTCTGTCTCCCTTTGTTACCTGTCAGCGCTCTACTGCACTCTTCACTGTGTTTTTAATAGCCTGTCGCTCATGTTATATTATCCTTTTCCACACCTTTACTACACCCTAAAAGAAATTCAAGTAATACTAGTGAGTACGGATTTTTTTTTTTTTGCATTTTAAGGCATGGGAAAGTCAAAGTAACAATGACATTCTTTAGAGTTCAGGACGGGAATTTAATGAATAATTTCCTTGGCAGTCACCGTCTCCTGCTGACCATGCAGGCTTTGAATAGTTGAATGGGTCAAGAGGAAATACCACGGTTATAAAGGCCGTGTTCCCAGTTAGGTATGTGTGGTTGGACAAGAGTCAGAGGACCAGACAAAGAAAGAGAGATGAGGGATGGTGAGATAATAAGACAGGAAGGAAAAAGAATGAAGAGAAAGAGAGGAGGAGGGAATGAAGAAGTGTTGGTGTAGAGCTGTGTTATCTGGACACATTCTTTATATATTTCTCATGTCCTTTTATGGCTCTTTGGCTCAAATTGAGCTCCTTCAAGTTATGGAAATGGGTTAGACAATAACAAAACTCTTGTTAAAGCTTTTCAACATCTGGGGGATAGAGTAATGGGAGAGTGAAAGACATTTATCCTGTGAGGATGCTGCCTTTTTTTATGTGATGTTCCGCATTAATGTTTTATTAGATAGCACGCAGAGAGACATGTGACAAGATGGCAGAAGGAAACAGGCAGACTGAACCTTGTACAGCGGTCAATAGTCCTCCACAGAATAAACCACATCACGGAACTACATTTCTTTGTCTACCGTGTAAATTGATGACCAAGTTTGAATCACTATGTCTGGCTTCTTAAAGAGGTAGTTATATTTCAGAAAATACACTTACTTGTTGGGTTTTTTTTTTTTTTTTTTTGCAAAGAGTTAAATGAGAATATTGATTCCACTGTCATGTCTCTACACAGAGCGTGTTGCTAGATCCAGCAGGTTGATAGCTTAACTTACCTAACAAGCTTAGTGATTTCTTACAACATCAGAAGTCAGAGGCCCAGCCAAGAAATGGTTCCAGCATGAAATTCCATAACACAATTCAAACTTATTTTAAGTTATGATTGTTGGACAGATTAAATCAACAAGACATAACATGCAAATGAGTGAGTTTCAGGTGCTTTGGACAAAGCCAGGCTAGCTGTTTTCCCATGCTTCCAATCTGTGTCCTAATCTAAGCTAACCACCTGTTGGCAGGTGGTTAAATATGGAAAAAATAAGGGACACCTTGCCAGCAAACCCAGGCACGGGGACACAAATCAAGCAGGGGGGTCTTTGTGCAGTTTATGCATCAATTTCAGAGTCAGTTTCAGAAAGGATTCAAACATCAGATCATAGACATTGGGCAAAATGCTTGGTCTGCACTCATTTCCTCTGACAGAACGGATCTACTTGTGGTCTGTCTGCTGTTTAGATTTCTATTTGGGCATCTCGTCTCTTTTTACAGGTGGACGTGAGGTTGCACATCTGAGTCTTCATAACCAGGGCGACAATGACAAGGAGTGACTGTCAGTCTGATTTAATACTTCTCCACTGTATCTCATGAAACTGATTTGGTTTTATTATTTCTCATGTCATTCCAAAGTATGTGAAATGTACTGTTATACATTAGAGTAGGGTGTGCATGAAAATAAGGAACAAATTACATCCTGTGTTGACTCAATAAGGGACAGTGCATGTTATTTTAAAATGAGGGACAATCCTGTATTATGCAGGACAAGTGGCAACCCGACCTGTTGGCTATAGCTTTATATTTACATACATGATAGTGGTGCTGGTACTCACTTTCTTGCTGAGAGTTAGATGTGAAGAAGTGCCAATCTCAAAATACTTGAATAAGTCATACATCTTTGCGGTAGACAAGGATGCCAAACTAGCATCTGAGGTATGTAACAACTTGTGTTACTTGTTCAGCTCAGGAATAGACAGTGCATTGACAGTGCAGTGAAAGGTAAGCATATATAATGCATATCTAGCTGTTTGTCACTGTTATCAGAGTCTCCAGTCTCCAGTGTAGACCACAGAATTGTAGACTCAGAAATTGTATATCATATAAACTTTTATTTCTATTTTCGAATGCATCCTCTCTCGGGCTCACATGAGTACTTATCTTGGTTTCACTGTAATACTTAAAGAGCCCAGTTTCCCAGCAGGTCATACCAGTCTGGAAATCTAACCTACCAATTGTTACATGCGCAGTGTTACACTTGATTTCCCAATCACAATTTCAACAAAATTCACTGGTGACTAAAAACCGTATTGAACAGAGGCAGAGGACAAAATGGCTAAATCAGCTGGGGCAGTGCGGGCAGGGCATCAAGGCCACTGTGGCTGCAGGACATATATTTTTTTGAGGGGCATGAGGCCAAAGTGAGGGGAAACAGTGGCCATGGTCATCATGGCCACCGTGATATTCCTGCTCTGCATTTTATCATAGAAAAAAGGCAGCATTCCTCTTTTAAAAAGGTTATTCATTTAATTCTGATCATTAAATTTGTCAGAAACTGCAGCTAGGTTTGCTAGTTAATGTTCTCTAAGTCCATCTGCAAATAACCAACAGCATTTAGTGAGTGCAAATTCGATGCGATGCAACAGATCTGCCGCAGCCATCAATCTTTTTTTGCCAACAGGCTGATTGCAGTTCATTCCAGCTGTTCTCACAACATCTTTGGTCCATTTTTAATGTGGATGATTGTGCCTCATTTAAAGCAAAGGGGTTTGCTAATGAAGGAGTTCTGTGTAGAACTTCAGCATATTACTCTTGTCAGAGTTGATGGCATTAGTGTGGTAATCCTAGTATGATTATTATGCACATTTATTCCAGCTTGTCAACAAGAACCTCAGCTTGTTTGAAACATAAGATAAAGGCATGCCAGAAATACCTCCACATACTTCCACATTGCATGAGGAACATACTGTGCTTTATGTTTTGTACACACTTTGAAGCAGACATGCACGCTGCTTATGACTGAACATACAACATGTCCGTCTGTGGCTATATCTGTACTTGGTGGCTCAGCCAAGTTTATCATTTCAGCTGACTGGAAAAATCCTTCTACTCCCTCGCAATTCTTTCTCGATTCCTTTCTGCATCTCCCTCTTTCTGTCTGTGGAAATTGAAGGCTTGTGGCTCGTCATAGATCCACTAACATCATATTACTGTGGCCAATTCATCTGCGCTCCCTCCGCTCAACCTCTCATCTGGGAGTCAAGTTAAGGACTTGTTTTTGTGCCTCAAACATGGGGAACAGATTCTTGAGTTCTCTGTCCAAGCACCTAGAAATAGGTCTTTGACTGGTCTTTTTCCCACATGGATCTTCACAGTGATATATTGATGGTGATCTGTCCTACTGAAATAAGAGACGGAATATTATAGCTTTAACAGTCAAGGATTAGTCCATCCCACACAGGGGAACACCAAACAACCATCACAGTGATCATCGCCTCAAACATCCTGATCCTGTTAGGGTTTTTGTGTGTGTTGTTCTCAGGGCTAAAAGCACAAACTAGATTCTGCAGAGCATTTAGAACCCACATTGATACCCTGATTCTAAGTTCCTGATCTCATGTAGCAGTATCTGCTATACAATTATGTGTTTCACAAAGAGGTGAACCTCGCCCGATTTGTGCTTGATAACAAGTGAGCTTTTCAAATCAAATCATGATGCCTTCACCAGTTACCAGTTAACCTGTTTACCTGTGGATTGTTCCAAACAGGTGTTTTTGGAGCATTCCATAACCTGGGAAACAGACAAATCTGCGAACTGATGTTTCAGTTGCTCTGGCAGATATGAGGTCACCCTCTTATTCAGAGAGATTCCCATCTGTCCTGGATCTGGTCAAGCCAATAAGGGGCGGAACTGATACGATGACTGATGGAGGAGCATCGCCTGTCCAGATTTGAAAAGGCACACATTTAGCAATGTGCAATGCGCCAGGCTTACGAAACTGTCAAACTGAGCAGTTCTGATCGAATATGAGTCAAGATTCTGTTACTGCATTGCCCTATTTCTCACCTCAAATCTTTTCAGACACTGATTTTAGTGTACTGTTAAGTTGTAATTTGAGAAAGTCTGTGACAAGGCCATCATTTTTTACTGCTTAAAAACAGGCCAAGCAAAACCCAGCGTGATGGTACGGTCACACAGGCTCAAATGCGTGCTGCAATTTTGCAGCGTTCACCAAAGCTGTACTCTGATTCGGTGTAGGTCTGTCAAATTTGCAGGGGCATTTTTGTCTGCACCCATTGAAGATGATGAGAGATTCTATTACAGGCTACAATTTCATAGTCTTTCGCTCTCTCTGTCCCAACTTGTTTGACAGATTTTGCTGGCATCGAAATAAGACTAAGCACAAAATTCAGTGAAATTGATCAGGTAAAATATTAAAATCGAATCGAATATGATTAGCAAATTATCCCAGTCTGTTTTTATTTATGTTTTAAATAGTGTCCCAACTTTTTGGGAATCAGGGTTGTAGTATGTGAATGAGCAGCCTGACATCAGGCGATGGCTTGTTCTTGGACGACAGAAAGTAGAATTTCATTCATGAACAGTGTTGACTCATTCTGCTCTAACAGCTCTCACATGACTGAGGTTTAGCTCTGCTTTTACCATGTACAGCCACACAGCTAAGGTTTGTTCTGTTCGGCCTAATGGCAAATCAGTACTGTAATTTAATCATGTTATCTAAGAGAGAACGCATTACAAGATTCCTTGAACGAGTCGCAATTAGAGGCACTGAAACTGGACGTCAGATTTCAGCGCTTATTTAATCAACAATGTCAAAATATCTCCATTAAAAGCCGCGGTACAGAGTACATTTGTGCGTCTGTAAGCTCTTAGGCTCTGTCTCTGCTGCTGATTCATTGTAAATCTCTTACTCTGTGGTCCCTAATTGCTGTAGTAATGTAATCAGGTCCATATTAGCCCAGTTTAGTGCTGGTGGTACAGAAGGATTAAGACTGGAGTGGTGTGGATTTGTGTTGTGAAAGCTCAAAGTCCAATATGGGACCAGCTATAGAAGCTTTACTAGAATAGATTATCCCTTTCAGATAGACAAGATGATCCATATGCAAAAGCTCAATTTAGAATCATGAAGGGGTTTATTAACAATATTACAGTACAACCTGTACTGTCCCATTGATGTTGGTATGATTTTTTTTTTAGTTGTTGCAGTCAGACATTATGTTAGACAACTGCATGTCTGTGCTGACAGGAGCCAATTAGTCAGCAGCGTTAGCTTGTGGTGCAATGAGTCTGTTAACACTGGTTCCATTGAAGGATTAAGGCTGAACTAGATTAGATTTGCTTTACGTCAGAAGGACAAGAACCCCGTGGACAAAGTCAAGTTACAGTCATTCACGACAAAGGAGCTCAGTGTCCGTTTCTACTGTCTGTCATTCACTCCTGTGTTTAGAGAAGGGTATCATTAGCATACTGCTTATTGATATCTACTTATCAGTACTCTTATTGATGTTTTTTTTTTATAATATAATGCAAAAAATACAGACATGACATGAAAAGATATGAAAGGATTCACCAGTCTTTTAACTTGGGTTAAGAGCTGTGGTCATCTCCAACATCAGCAATGGCTCACAGCAGGTTCAAACTTTGGCTACCTAGCAATTAGCGTTTAATGCTGTGCTAGCTAATGGCTACCTCAACCAGCTGGACTCCACTGCAGGAAAGGGCTTCAAAATAAACGTTATGACAGCCCTGTGACACTTTGCTGTTGTCTCCTGCATTGCAAGACTGCATGAAGACGAGTTTGGCTAACTAGTATCACCTTGACTTTACCAGGTAGAAATGATTGCATTTTTCATTTGGCTATCCCATTAGTATTGGAGCCAGGAGGCTGCACTGAGGACGTAACGTTACGTTAGCTGCAGCAGTCACTTTGCTAGCAGTGAAACATGCCAGCATATTCCATGTAGCTTCAGCTTCGTTAGATTTAGCAAAGTAAGCCCATGCTTTTGAAAATTTAGCCCTATTAGCTATGACTGGAGGACGGTTAAGAATTTGAAAATACCAGCTACGTTAGCACTGATAGCAGCACCATTTGTCCAGAGGCTTATCAGTATTTTGGTACTGACCAATCAACAGCTGGTCCTGATTTAGTACCAGCTCTCGTTACCCACCCCCGCCCAAGTTTATCTGAATTTATACTATTTTCTACTATACTGTTAATTTAGTAGGGTTCCTGGATGGGGGTTGTTTTCACTGTGTAGACCTGGACACTGTTCAGTGCACTCATGGATTTGTGTTGTCTGGATTTGGACTCTGTTCCATCTACATCAGCTAGACAAGACTGTGTCCAGCTGATGTAGATGCATGGCAGTGAGGTGTGTGTTAACTTGTTTTTGTGTATGTAAACCTCATTTTAGGACAGATTTAAGGTCATCAACAAATATGGACATGTTCATCTTCACTCTCTGCGCGTGTCGGTGTGCATGCTGACTGTATGTGGGTGTTAATGAGGTTATTTCATCTGTCTAATAAAGGCAGACCCCTACTGGTCCGAATGCCTCGACGTGCTAATCCATTGTTACGTAACGAAGCTGATACACCCGTCCAGTACACTCTATCTCTCTGTCTCTGTGTCTCATGCGCAGACACACACTTGGTAGCTTCCAAATAAAGCTAATGGCGTGCCCGGGAGTGTTTACACTAAATGCAATGCAATGCTGAAGGATTAGTATCTTAAATAAAACCAAGTTCATAAACAGCTGCCAGAAAAATTGTCATGGAGCAATGCAAGATGGAAAAAAAAGCATGTCATGTAAAACTGGTCTGTTGAAATAGCCCTGAAGAAAATAAGTAATTAAGGGCCCCAAGATTGCTGTTGTGGTTTAACATTTTTTGAAATAACAAGTTCAGATCTACAAAACGATGTCACTTGCTCTTGTATATGAGAATATAAAGTAAAGAGGGAGTGCCCGCTTGTTAAATGTTATGCTGTTCTCTTGGAATATAGTTTCAATGTTATGAGAAAAGACAGAGTCACACCCTCTCTAACGTGTTAAACTGCAAAATGATGTTTTACTGTGTGATTTAGTTTTTGCGGCATATTTGGTTAACACAGCTATAAAATGTGGTATGAACTATTAGACGGTTTCCAAAGTCCTTTTCAGGCACAGAACTTATTTCTTGCTTCATTTATCTTTTAAAGTGATGGCTTTTTGTTAGTCAGACAGAGGTGAGACATAGAGAGAGATAACTGGTGAAATATTATGACAGCAAGGGCGAGGAGTTGCGTCCGTGATGGATTTTAAAAACTTATTTTGCAGTTGAAGCCTTAATGATCATTGTAATAGGTGTGAGGGACCCCTGGTTTTCACAGTGAATCCATGAATGGTCATATGGG
Organism: Lutjanus erythropterus; assembly: GCF_056507025.1. Classification (NCBI taxonomy): domain Eukaryota; kingdom Metazoa; phylum Chordata; class Actinopteri; order Lutjaniformes; family Lutjanidae; genus Lutjanus; species Lutjanus erythropterus. The sequence continues at coordinate 11,408,987 of NC_139321.1, read as the reverse complement.
GAGAGCCTGCTGGTCAGGCTATTTCTGTGGTTGTAAGAGGGTTTTTTTTAACAGCATTGCCCCAGTCATACTGTGGGGCGACAAATAGTTTTTATAGACTGATCTGATTTATGAATATCTGTTACTGCTGCAGCCTATATGTTAATCTGAGCATTTAATTTTAGACTTGTGCTGTGTTGAAAGTGATATGGGAGGGTTACCAGGTCCAATCTAGTGAGATCTGCCATTGTGACTTTTAGGTAAAAGTGACCAGGGTGCTTATTCAGTCATGAAACTACCATGCCCTGCTCATTTACATATATAAAGACAACAAAATATCACAAGCACTTCTCAATCAGCTTTAGTAGATCTACAGTATTTAATGCATTTATATGTATAATGCAGCCCTTTGTAGGATGAACACACTGTCACCACTCACAAGCTCTTATAAACACTTTATGACTGCATTTAACAGGGTTTGTTGGTTGTGGTTTGTTGTAAACAAATGCAACTTGAAACCTGTTTACTAACAATAGGATGCATAGTGTGAGCCTGCAGAATACTGGACTGTAGTTGGGATGTAGATGGAGCTGACTGGTGCCGGGCTAGGGTTGGACGATGTCTACTGAATTGGCATATGACAATGTCCACAGTGACACATTGTAAATGGATGATGATATCGTTGAATGTGCGAGAGAGAGACAAAGAGAGTGTGTCGTGGCTGCGGTCAGGATAGACAGCTGTTGGCAATCAGAGCAGAGGGAAAGGTTAGCAGTGACGTTGTTTAGTGACAGTAAATGTACAGTGTGGGTTGCTTGCTGACTCTGTGTAAAAGTGACGAAGATGAGCCTGAAAGTAAGCATCAACCTCGGCCCTGGAAGAAAACAAAGTCTCCCTGGTGCTTCCCGACTACAGTCTGGAAGCTGCAGCAAGAAGGGTTAACACACTGCTTAAAATGTATATTCATCAGCTTGTAAGGTGACATATACAACCATACATAGTACAACTATACAGTCACATTCAGTCTTTGCATTTAACCCATCCTGGTATGAGGAGCAGCTGGGGTCCAACTGAAGTTCAAATCCATCAACTTGGTCATGGATATTCTTATTGACTTAATTTGCAAAACTATTATTGCACTTTAAATAACAAGTGTTACTAAAACCTACATTTGGCTCAGTGGTCAATGACGATAGCATCACCTATTAGTCCGGCCATACAATGGGCTGAACAATGGATGTTTTGTGAACTGAAGATGTTGCAGCCTCGCTTCTGGCTGCATTGCAATCTGTATTTAAACTGGTACTGCTTAAATATAAGAATTCTTATTTCTAATTTTGTCATCTCTACATGGCAAAGCTGCTCTCAGTATGAAGCACAACAATAAACAGCTACTTACTGCAAAGACAGGATTTATTACTGAGCTGCTGTATTGGATTAAATTTGATTATACAGGTGCATCTAATCAACTGGCAACTCGGTGTGCTGCAGCTTGTAGCGATGTACGGCTGATTCAAAGTACTATAAAGTCAAACTGCATCAATATAAGCTCGCTCTGAGCTTGCAATAATAGTGGATTATGTGAGCTCAGTTAAGCTACACTTCTAATCAGCCATTATATTAGAAGTTATGAACTTATGAAGTTTACATCAGCAACAAACTATTTACCATTGCAAATAGGTGCTTTAATTTTTTGCAGTCAGCCAAACAATTTAATCGTGCAAAGTCTGTGTTAACTTCCAAAACTAATTAATGGAACTTGCTGTGGTATTATTTATTTTACACTCTGTTATTCAGAAACCAGTTTGTCTCCCAATATTTAAATGTGGATGGAAAAATTCCCCCAAAATTGTCATCATTAATGGAGAATTTGGTTGGAAAATATGACCATTTCACCAGAATTGAGCAACAGTATATTTTTTTTTCAGAGTTTATTGTTGTTAAGGCTCTTTCAAGCCATTTGTTTGCTTATTTTAATGTGCGAGCGAGAATATAATTTCACTAAAGGCTGCTTTCCATGTTTGGTTTAAAAGCACACCATAGCTTTACACTGGAAGGCCTCTGTGTTTACTGTAAGTCTGTTTTCTCTTTTGTCCTTCTCTTCTTCCTAATATTCGTCTGTTTATCTAACTGACTCTTCTTTCCTTTCATGCTGCTCTTTCCCACAACCCCTGTCTTTGACCCCTTCCCTCCCTCTGACTTGTATTTGTCCCCGTCTTCTCTGTTTTCTCACTGTTTCCCTTCGCTCTCGCTGTCTTTCACCCCCCTCCTCGCTCTTTATTTTAAGTGTCCACTTCTCATCCTCTCATCTATAATTCTCTTCCCCTGTCTTGCTGTTGCTCTTTTCAAATCTGTCTCTCTTCTGCCTGTCTTTTTGTTTTCCTCCTCCCTGTCCCTCCCCCGTCATCCCGCCATCCCTCTCATAGATGAAGCGGAGGATGTCACCGTGGGGAGCTGGCTTTGGAAGTGGGCGCAGGTCAGTCATTTTGCCCCCTGACCATCCGACCTTCAACTTAATACTTCACAGTTAAAAAATACAGTTGTTATATCAGCTTATCAGAAATGCACTGCTTTGCAACTTAAAGGACTGGTTAGACATCTGGGAATTTAATTATTCACTTTCTTGCCAAGAACAAGATGAGAGGATTGATATCACTTTCATATCTGTATGTATGAAGCTAGAGCCAGGAGTCAATTAGCTTAGTATAGCTAATCAAACTTAGCTGAGACTTGAAGCAGGGAGAAATGGCTTGGCTCTGTCCAAAGTCTAGAAATGTAATCGAGTTGTGGTTTTAAAGTAAGTTTTGTGCTGTAATCATTTCTTGATGACCAGTGATCAGATGCAATGACTCTCTGGACTCTTGTTGTCACTGTGAGATTAGGAGATGAATAGCAAAGGCTCCTGGGTACTGTGTCCAGACAAGAAATATTAGCTGCAATATTAACTTCTCATGAAACAACAATCTGTAGTTTTTACATTTTTGTGTATGTACGAAACAAACAAACGGGACACCATGTTATAATTAAGCTTTAGAGATCTAAGCAGGCGGAGGTAAGATAGCTGTTTTGTCCTGTTTCCAGTCTTCGTGCTAATTTAAGGTAAACACCTCCTGGTCTCAACTCCATACTTAACGAAGGGTGGCCATATTTTCAAACCCCCAAACTGGAAACGTTAAAGGCGAAGTGCCACAAATGGTACAGCCTACGGCACGAAGACTAACAACAGCCTTAAAAACTGCGTGGCGCATCGTTTATGTTTTCATACTGGGTTATAAAGAGTGCAGAAACATAATTAATGTCTATGTAAGTGCTGAAAAAAGTATATTATTTTAATCGTGGTGAAAACGGTGATACAACTGTTAGGAAATGTTAGTGTCTTACAGATATTTGTCGAGTCTCGGGACACCCAGCTTGAAACATGGATGTCAGAGCACTGATTTACATCTTGTAAAGAATGAAAATAAGCCTATTTTCCACATTTGAACTCATCATTTTAAATAGCTGTAGCATACAGTAAAATAGGTGGCGATTAATGGTATAATCAATTAATAATCGCATCTCATCATCAGGCAGTCATATTGTAAAAGAAAGCTTCTCATTAATGTTGACTTGTACACAGGTTGATTTTTCTTTTAGCTCAGGGTGGATTTTAAAAGATCAATACTTTGACCTTCGCCTGTTGTGGTTTGTTCAGTTTTCTCACCCATTAATAGAACATTTAGACCTCGTCCTGTGGTGGTGTTAATGGGTGTTTAAACTGGTTTTCTTCCTCTCCCAGACACTTTATTGTTTCCTGAGTTCATATCACCATACTACATTGTTGTCTGTGTTGTATCTGTGTCTGTTTCCTAGAGATGTTATTAAGGCTCTTGTGGTGTGGTGAACTTTTGGCTGCAGTGTCTTGCTGTGGCACCAGACAGGAAATGGATCAGTCCAGCTCATAACAACAACAACAACAACCTGTGTCTTTGTTAATGGCCACATGATGCAATAATGCAAATATTAAAATAATATAACAGATATAAAGAAGTGATATCACAGACTCAGTTTGATGAGGAAGGTAAAGGTGGCGGCGATGATGATTCTCATGACTTTGCCAAGGGTTCGGATGATGGTCATAGCTAACGCTTGTGTAATGGTAATCCTGACGAAAGCCCCTCGGCATGTCAACAAACTCTCAGGAATTTTCCGTCTGTTTCTACAATACAAACTTACTGTAAACACGGTTGACAAGAAGTTCTCCAGCTGCTTCTTTAATTGAGAGAAAGAGCAGCCTGTTCACACCAGCAGCAAACATGGAAATCATGGCTGTCTGGTGAACTTTCCAAAAAGGACAATGATTTCTCTACCATATTAATACACACTTACATAGTATTTTGTAAAAGTATTCCAACTAGATATCACCTCACTAACTTTTCCTGCAGCTATAACAGTAATACATGGTATTCATCAGCAGGTGGAGTTTGCTCAGATGTCATGGACGTCGGTCTGTTGACATAGAAGTTTAGAAGATGTTATGATTTTATCCACTTTAGAAACTTCTTGTGCATGTTGGCTCACAGCTAAACAGACTATTTTAGCTGTTTGACTCAATCCCAGGATCATCTGTTATGTGGCATAAGAGGCATATTACCAGGTCTCACATCAGATAATCATCCCACTGCATTTTGGTTAATCTATGGTTAATTTAACAAACTATAAAACAAATATTGGAATTCTTTTATCTGTCTCAACCTTTCTGTAGTTTGCATTTATTTTCTACCAATTTAGTAATAGCATTCCTCAAAAATGTATTTATTTTTATTAAATATCACTGTTGCCATAGAGATCTTGAAGGAAAGGAGACTGAGAACATGCATAATGCAAAGCTTGTTGTTTCCTCTTAAAAGACTCACTTCACTTAACATTACTTCACCGCCACATGACCAGAGTCAGAGGATTTGCTTTCGGTACAGCATGTCGGTACAGTAAACCATCGTTTCCATGGTAACCATCTCAGATTAACATTTACATTAGTATGCTGACCTTAACTGACTAGCACTAAACACTACGACTGTCATAGTAGAAAGGACACAACAACATATGCATAAGAAATTAGTTTTAAAAAAGTTTCTCACAAAACATAATAGCAGTATTTTCTTACGTGCTTTACTAAACACAAGTGCAGCTGAGGCTGATGGGAATGCCCTTAGGTTTGTATTTATTTAGTCATAAACTGATAAACGAAAAGTCAGAAGATCATCAAAGTTATTACAGTTGATCCTCTGGAGATATTTTCAAAGTGGTTGACAGATCGACCGACCAACTCAGACCAGCGAAAAATAAGTCAGACAGGTTTCACTGCTCTTTTCACCCGTTTCCACTCTATGTGTTGTTGCACATCTGTGTAGTAGCCCATCACAGCTGTTTTAGGGGGCTGGATGATTTCAAGCTCATTGTCATCTGTTGTAAATAAAAGGCTCCTGAGATACTTTTATGAAGTGTGGTCTAAGAAAACATTCCCATCTCTCCCCTCCCCAGTCCTGTTCTCATGACGCCCATAGATTCTGTGGAAATATCTCAACCAAATTAATGGTGACACAGCCATAGTTATCCTGAGATATCAATTTCCCGCGAAGCACATCGGTACTCAGCGTCCTGCCAAACTACACAGGAGATCTTGTACATAAAGTGCATACATAACTAATTAGATTTGAGACTAGAGGAGGGAGTCATGTAGAACTTGTTGAATTAATGGCCCCTCTGTATGAGACAGCAGCTAACGGGTTCAACGTGCTGCAGTCGAACTCTCGCAGGGCCTTCAACCTTCTGTCTGCCGGACACGGCTCATTAACGGTGCTGTGAAATAAAATTAAACAAGTGATTAAAAACTCAAAAAGGAACTGGGGATTTGCGGTGACAGTTGCATATAAATGTTAATAGAAGATTGAAATGTAACCGATACTCACCGCTGATACAGTGACCCACATGCTGCTGCACAGTGAGAGCAAGAAGATATCAGTTAATGTGATTTCATGTCTGTTTGGGTTTGTGTTAGCGGTTGCTGGGCATCTGCTGCTGCTAAGACGTGAACATTTCAGCTGATAGACGTGGATGGCAGAGCGGAGCAGAACACTGGAAACATAGCTGAGATGCTTCTGTTGAGACTGTTTGGACTGCAGTGAAGGACTGGGCTTGAGATTTATGTCGGACTGAAGTGTAACAGCTTTGAGTGGAACAAAAGTTTTACTAGCAAATTTAAGTTAGTTCCAACAGTTTAAAGCTACAGTATGTAACATTTCCATCACAAAACATCTAAAAACGCCAGAGATATGTTCTATATTTTGTTTAATTGTGTATTTACATAATGCTGAATGTTTCCAACAATGTTAAAAAATGGAGAAATCTGTGACTTATTCACTGTAAAAATGCATTTCTTTCTAGCCGTTGTTAGCTGATGGCTATAACTTCTGGAAAAACCCGAGATACATCAGAGGGTGAGGAAGGAAGTCGGCAGCCGTGACTAAACATAACGTGAATAAAGCTAAATTAACCTCATCTGTGAACATGATTTCTGTCTGAGTCATGCCAGATAGATTTTCATCAGCTATGGTGGCTGTTTAAAAGTGAAGACAACAACTCCCATGATTCCACGCTGTCTCTTCTTAATATTTTAGTGTGAGAGAGAACTCTAGCGGCAGAAGATATCGTGCGTTTAAAAGCACTAACGCTGTCTAAACTCAATATGACCCAGTTTGATGACACTGTGAAGCAGCGTGGGATCATGGGAGTTATTATCTTCATTTTTAAACAGTGACAACAGTTGATTAGTTTAGTCACAGGAACTAGCGGCTAGCAAGCAACAGCTGGCAGGAAGCACACTGAATAATCGTGATTAAATTACAGATTTGTCTTTGTTGGAACCATTTGGGAGATTTGGAGAGATATAAGTACACAACTGGACAAATTATAAACATGTCTAGCAACACTTTATGCATTTATGTGAAAATGTTACTTGTTGTACTGAGGCAGGCTACACATAGTCAGCTTTTAATGAATGAAGGAATACATCAATGTTATTGTATTTAGGAGTTCATCCAGGAGGTTTCAGAATGATTTAAAAAGGCAGTGGTGTGTTACAGATGACTATGTAATCCCTCAAAAAGGACTTGTTCTGTCTGTGCAGTCCTCTGTGATTTCAGATTTTGCCACCCGCCCGTGCCGAGCCAGTTTTAGTAAAGTCATGACACTCCCCAAATGGGACTTTAATCATATTATAATCCAGCGAGCCTGATCACATTGCAAGTGGTCATGCTGGCATATGAATGATATAAGGACATAGAGGCAGATTAAGATAAATAAGGCTCCAACATTATGCAGTGCAGGTTGTGTTACTGACAAAAACAAAGAATTTGTTCTCTTGATTGTTTGTACAGATTAGGTAAAGCAAGTAAGATAGATTTTTAAGTATCCAACTGAAGATATCCTCTTCCTTCAGGGCTCCCTCCAAAGCCACTCCCCCAAAACACATAAACACGACTTCTTCTGCCACTCTTTCTTCAACTAGCCCACAGTAGCTTTAGCATATCTCCAGAAAACTCCAGTCATGTGCTGTGAGTGCACAGGCAGGAGGTAGGCCATCCAATCATTTCATTTCATTAGACTATTTGATTACAACAAAAAAATGCTTCTAAAATACATGACCTATTCTATCTTTAATTTGTGCTTCTGATTCAATATTGTTTTTGGTGAGAAGTATGAACATCCTCCTTCGCCTTGACCTTTTTTAGAGTTTAACAGTGTCCTTCTGTATCGTGCAAACAGTGTAAATCAATCCAGTTATTCATGCTGTTATTAAATTATTCCACAGATGTTCTTTTGAGGAGCCGTTCGGCTCATCAGTGTCTCTCTCTGTCTCACAGCAGTGACAGCAGCGCTGCCATGGCGTCAGGACCTCCAGATGTGACGGCCAATCAGGAGCCCGCTGAGGCCGTGGAAGAGTGCTCAGGTAACAACTTGATTAAAGGTTAAAACGTTTGATGTGATTTCAGTGAAGAATGGCACTCTGTATGTGAAATAATGAGCAAAATTACACTTCTGATCAAACATTGTTTTCCTTTTACATGTTTTAGCCTTTTCCATTTTCAGGTCTCATGGCTTTTTTGATTGATTTGTTTAGATATGCAAATGTCAATTTCATTCTGCACTTCTTTTAAACATTGCATGATGAGTTGATCCTTGCTAAATCCCACCCCTTTCTGCAGAACCTCAATCTGTTTGGTCCTTTCTTATTTCCTGTACTTAAAAAGACTTGTCTATGCTGAAAAGAAAAATATGTTGCTGGGGGGACCTTTAATTACATATAGCCACATTTTAAGTTAGCCAGTGTTAGCAAAACAATAACTAACTAGCTATCTAATATATACATATGCATCATTAGCTAGCTAGATAGATAACATTTGCTGGTTGACCACATTGCTGGTCCCCCAGCAATATCCTTTAATCTTTTTTAAAATATGTTTTTTCTTTTCGACATAGACGAGTCTAGCACATAGCATATCTGAGTACAGGAAACAGGAAAGGAGAAGGTTGCAGAAAAAGGGTGGGACTTAGGAGGTCAGCTGAAACTGAAACCTACTCATTTAGAAAATCATTAGAGTCTTGATCAACTTTGTACTCACTAGGTTTTTATTCATATATATATATACAAATCCTCTGACCAGTGTGACCACAGCCATCCATCCATTTATCCATCTAGTTTCTTCCACTTATGCAGGGTCGGGTTGCGGTGGCGGCAGGCTAATAAGGGTATTCCAGCACAGCCATGAAAAGTTTATCTTTGTTGTGAAAATGAAACAGCTCACAAAAGTTTATGAACAAAAATGAATGTTTGTAGTGCTTGAATTGGAAAACTTGCGACACCTAAGACCAAATTATTAACTAGTATTTCCAGAGATGTGGATCTATCCGCTCATGATGCAAGTTTGTTAGTTTGAGTAAAAGTTTAAATATTCCAGTATCATGATTGAAAGTTGTCTGCATACTAATAGACAGTGAACAAGTGTAAAACTCTGCAAATGCTGCTTTCTTTGGGCTTTTATTTTGGCAGCTCCAGACAACATCAAGTGACTGGAGGAGTTCATTTTAAATACCCAGAATCCTATCATGTCTTTGCCTCTCTCTTTGATAGCTCACTATCTCTTTACACGCTGTGACCAGGAACTAAGTTGTGAACATTTTGCAAAACACCCACAAAAGAAAGAAAGAATTTTTTTTTAGTCAAAATGGTTTCTCAGGAACTGCTGTTTTTACTAAAGATGAGAATAACAAACTATAGAATTGGGTGAATAGCGGTATATGGACGTCTTCATCTTATCAGCAATGAGATTTTGTACAGCAGGGAAGCTCAGGCCGGCTTTAACAATCAAGATCTCCCTGCTGCTGTTGGCAGGAAATTAAAGAACAGAGAAAGCTATCATCATTTTTCACTCATATGCAGGCACACACACACACACACACACACACACACACACGCACACACAGAGATGCACACTGTCTATACAGATGGATGGCACATATGCTACTGATATAATGGGAACACGAAAGAAGTGCTTTGGGAGGTCAGAGAACATGATCACACGTCCACGGTCCAACAAATTGGAAACAGTCTCTCATGCCTGAGCTTTAGATTGAACTACGTCCTCTTTTAATTCTGACATGTGATAGAACGTCTATAATATGCGTAGTTTGTTGCAGGAAACAAACTATTAGCACTAAGTTAAGGCGAGTCATTTCAGTTTGACTCCTGTGGGAGAGTTGAACGTCAGGCGTGACTCCACAGATCATGGAGTCTGCCAGTCACGTCCATCTCAATCTGTTGGTGTTAACCCAGTGACGGTGCCAGACAGGCGGCTTATCTCTGATTGGCGCCTGGCAGAATGTGCCGTGTTTGAATTGGATCCACAGTTTGAAAGGGTTGAAAGAGTCTTTAAATAGAAAATGATACGGGGTGCCCTTATAGCTCAGTTGGTGGAACGAGAGCCTGCGCCCGATGTATTGAGGCTGTCAGTCCTCTGCAGCGGCTGCCGGTTCGACTCCCACCTGCGGCCCAGTTGCTGCACATCATCCCCCCTCTCTCTCTCTCTCTGCCCCCTTTCCTGTCATATCTTCAGCTGGGCCTGTTCCTTTCTTCCTTTTTAATTCTTTCATTTTAAAGCACCTGAATACTTGTTTTTCAAAACAAGCATCTCCCTACAGATTAAATGTTCATGGCGTGATACTGTAAAAGTGTAAAAATCAAAGTTACCTTCTGAGTATTGTTTATTAAAGTCACACTAAAATTAAAATGATTCTGTGCCAAGGAATCAGTACATATAACCCTGTTTGCTTTGACTTACACTCTGCTTTGGTTAAAATAATAACATAATTATCAAGAAGAACTTTGAATCATATTCAGGGGACAGTTCACCTTATAATCAAAAATACATATTTTCCCTCTTATCTGTTGTGCTATTTATCCATCTAGATAGTTTTGGTGTGAGTTTCAGAGATGTCTTCCTTCTCTCCAATACAATGGAACTAGATGGCACCCTGCTTGATGTCCTGAAAGTGCAAAAAAAACAAATACAGAAAAAAATTCAACAACAGTGTCAGAAATCATGACTCAGTTACTCAAGATAATCCAAATACTTTGTAGTGAGCAGTTTAATGCAATAACTATTTTCTATCTAGTAGAAAGAAAGTAGTTCCTACAGGAACCTGCTTACAACAAGGACTGTGGATTATCTTATTATTATTAATTATTACCTGGTCACTTGCCAAATAAAATAAGAATTTGATATGAAATATTCATTTTAAATCTGCCCGATCACATCTTGTACCACCCCATTAAGTATGATTGGCTATCTGAGAAGCAAGACCTTAGTTTAAACCTACTTTTAATTTTATTCTTGAATTACTTAATTGATCCTTTTGTAACACAGGGTTGTATAAGATGTTAGTTACTGACAAAAGGACTAACCTGTTCAAATTTCTTCGGCTTCTGCAACAAATTCCATTTGCTTGACCAACAGGAACACAGAACTCTCTTCCATGCACAACTGCAAACATGGCGAAATGAAATACATTAGTGCTGTGAGAGGGAAACGTGAAACCGAGGAAAACACGTCGTTTCTCTTTTTTGGCTCTTCAGAACCCGAGACAGCCGGTGTCACGCCATGCCTTCTTTGTTTGTTTACGCTGTTGTTCCTTTGTCGGCCCCTAGCGTTTCCTTCCCGGTGACATTACACTTGTCGTGAAGGACCTCTTTTCCTCTTCTTTTCCTCCTTGACCCTCCTCTCCTGGCGGTGAATAGAAATAAAGTTTTCTGACCCAAAAGCAATGTAGAATTTTAGGCTGCCTCTCCTCTTCCTCACTCTCTTCATGACATTGTTCACCTGCCAAAGGTCACTCATTGTCTTCTCATTGTGTAAGCTGAGGTTAGCTCCCCTTAATGCTGACCTTAGACTGCCTTAGAATTCCCATGATCCTATTTTGAGTTTGTTTGCAGTTGTGTTTGTAGCAGTATATCGGGAAATAAAAGTATCTTAGAGCTACAGTGACCATAAAGCTGCACTGACCTTCCATTGAAGCAGTGGCCTTTTTCAGCTCTCTGAGCACAGACCTTTAACTTAATAGAGTATTGTGCCTAAAATAGCACAATAAATGGCACTGTCTACTGGTGTTTCCCCCTGATTTTTCATCTTGGCAGTGTACAAAGGCCTCTGAAGCATCGTCAAAAGCAGGCTGGACGCTCCTCAAGTAAATATAGCAGTTCACTTTAGGGTCCAGATGAAAGAGCGGAGAATTTGCAGCCAAGGCTTCACAGAAATTGGATGAAAAATGACATTATCGTCTCTCTAATGGTGTGGCGCATGCTATATTTAGCACTCCATGCAGAAAAGTCAGCTTGAGGCTGCAGTTTGAATTCATACTTAAGTATTTGTATGCTTTTAATGTGTCATATAAAATTTATCAGTAACACGTACAAGATCGCAAAAGGAAAGAAAGCAAGCTGCTTCTATTCACATACGTTATGAGATATAAAATTAACTTTGTGATGTGTTCTTTAGCAAATGACCCAGAAATTTAAAGCGTCTTGGCCGTGGTACCAGTGTCAGATTCCAGACATTTTTTAGCTGTGATTTAGCTCCAAACAGAAAGCATATTTTTAGAGAGAGAAAAAAAACGAATGCTCAAGGATTCCCCAAAGGGTGAGGGACAAAAATGTCACAGCTCATATAAAAAGAATGTGTCTTTTTTAAGTCTCTTCTAAAGTATTTTATAGCCCAGGGATGTGAATTCTCAAAATAGCTGGATCACAGTTGTTTTGTTTTTCCCGCGGCTCATTCTTTGTTCATAGCTCCCTTTGCCTACACTTGCCCATGTTTTGTGTCTCAACACTGTCCAGACTCTGAGGATAAATATATCCGTATGTTTGGATTGTATATCTCATCATTCTTCTCCAAATTAGTTTGCATTATTATGATGATGTGCCCGTCTGTGATGAGTGTTGCTGTGACTTCTGTCTGTGTTGTCAGAGGTCACAGAGTCCAGCATTATGCAAGGCTTGGTGCTATGAAGCTTTACTGTTGACTGATCCTATAGCTCTGATAGAGTGAGCTCTCACATGAGTTTAACCACAGTACTGGTGTGAACTGAGGGATGGCAGTGTTGTTTGGTCACTTGTTCTGAAACCTCAGACAAAAATACCTCATCAGGTATTTGATGTATTGCTATGATCATCTACAGACATTCATGGTCTGCATTTATCATTGTTGTAGGCCTAAAGCTATTCTTAAAAAAAATCTTTAAAAAAAAGATGTAATATTTCGTCAGCTGAAATGTGTGTCATGGCTTACGTCTATGATGTCTTTTCCTCTGAATTTTGCCAGAGTCTCCCTAGATTAGCTATGGGTGCCAAATCCGAAAAAAAAGAAAAAAGAGAATTGAATAGTTGTGGTTCCAGACAGATTTTTTCTTTCATTTTTTGGCTGAAAATTGATCTTTTGAGAGCAAAGGTTGCAGTCTGAGTCATCGGTTGTAGACTGTGGATATAAGCCTAGTTCTGACAGCATTGTCCTTTCCTTCCGCTATCTGCCTTTTACTGTCAAAATCCTGATCCCTTCAGTAAACAACAACAGTGACCTCTGAGGTAACAACCTACACTCTGTAGGTAAACATTCTGTACACATAAACAAGCTAGCAGCTGGTAGTTTGTCCTTTGCAGGGATTTAGCCTTTTTAATGTCAGGGCTCGCCAATCTACATGTAAATGTTCAACCAAAATAAGTTTGCCCCCAACACAAATTTGCAGGTGCACTGTTATTTCAATCTGGGCTTTGCGCCACCCGAGATGATTGTGATTGGTTTAAAGAAATACAAATAAGCCAGAACAGTTTTTTCAACCCCTTTAGCAGAATTATAATATGCAACTCCAGACCTTTCTCCAGTGTTGACACGGTGTTGTGGAGATGTCTGGTTGTGTGAGACTGGTGATCCCATGAATTTCCCTCTTGTGTCACCAGCAGGTCAAAGTTTTGTGTCCAATCAACCAAATCTGAGCAAGTAAACATAATCAGGTGGACAAAACGCTCCACTGCTGAAATGCTGCTGAAACGCTGCCGGTGGAGACAATGCAGCGGTGTGCAGGACGGATCAAAACGGTAGCACAGATGTGCCGTGCTTAGTGGAATCAACTTGTTAGAACCCTGCGATAAAACAGAAAATGTCATATCAGACACCTGCCAGGCATGAAACACATCAAGGAAGTCCAGTTTGAGTAACAGATCCATGAGTCTGAAGGCCCATCAGATACCAAAACATTGCACAGTGGTTTGATAAAATAAAACAAATACTGCATTCTTACTAATCTACCAAGAATGTGCACCTACCTGTGTTTGATTGGCCTCTGCAGCGTTTCGCCAGATGTTGCATTGCTGTGTTTTTGTGCCTGATAAATGAGGTGGCTGATCTTTATTAAACACAAGGATACTGATATGCATCTTTCTTGATACAGACTGTTTGACTTGAACAGAGAACTATGTGTTGAGACAGGACACAGCCCTGCTGAGTGTGGGACAGAGAGAGAGAGAGGACCAGTGGGTATTTCAGGTTCTGGATGAGCTGCTCGCTGACTGAAAGCAGTGAAAGCAGTTTGTAGCTGTTTAAGGAGTTATAAAAGAGTTGTTGAGTTTTTCCACTGCGGTGCTAATGGAGGTGGACTCACTGGGGGGGGAGGGTTTACAAGCACAGGAGTGTGTGTATCTGTCTTTAAGTGCGTCTCTGTGTGAGCACACAGAGTCTTGGTCCTACCTGAGCCTTTACAGCTGACACAGGGCTAATTGCTCAAACAGAGTTCATATGAGGTCTGTGTGTAAAGATGCTGTGTGTGTAATTTTCTCATTAATACATCACTGTGCAGTTAAGTTATAACGATTCACTGTGGGGCTGTCACCACGAGGGGGGCTAAACCTGTTTCCATAAAATTGTCTTAATTTCTCTCTTCTCTCGTTTGTCTCCACAGGGAAGAAGAAGTCCAAGTTCCAGACGTTTAAGAAATTCTTTGCCAGGAAGAAGAGAAAGGAGCTGCCAGCCGCAGGAGCAGACGCCGGGCTCAAAGCCAGCCAATCAAGCGACAATGTCAGCAAAACATCCGAAAATAACACTCTCACTCGATCAGAGAAGGATAAAGGCTCTGGGTAAGATCACACACACACACACCTAAAAATACCCAAACACATGTCAGCTGTGATGGCAACCCTTTTATTGTAGCATTGACAGAAAATTCAAAAACGTCAAGTGATTTATTGGGGAAATGTTTGGTTAGCAGTTTGTTGTTTGCCACATTTTGCATCTCAGAATCAATCTCAACCATATCTCATCACGTATATATTTATATTTATTAGAGAAGGTTAGCAAAAGCCTCATCTTAACATTTCTGTTTAAAGGGATAACTCAGTGTTTAAGTACTTATTTCAGTGTGTTACTAACAATAGATGGAGGTCGACACGCCCCCAGTTTGGAGAAGCAGCAGGAGTACTGATGAAGGAAGCTAATTAATGTACTGCTGTGGACAGGGTCAGCAGCAAAACATATTTTAGCCACCTAAAGAAAGGCCCATGTTAAAAAAATCAACATCAGTTTAAGTGTACGTCGACGTGTATCACAAAGACACGCTGACATACCCCCCACCTCAAAAACCACTGGTGAAAGTGTAGAGGGTGAGGCTACCACAGCTAACATTAGCTACGCTAAAACTGCTGCTGACTTAGCGGGTAGATGCAAAAGAGAGAAGACCTGAAAATATTTGATGCAATATATGCAGTAGGGGGTCCCTGCGCCATCTATTTCGATCAGCTAAGGGGTCGATGGCCTGAAAAACATTGAAGACCCATGCTTTAAATGTACTGTAGGTAACCCACTGACTATTAGGGCTTTAAGGTATCGACTAAAATAAACCAGTAAGTCATATCAAAAGTTCTCCAGTCACATGATTCCTGCATTCAGTCCTTTTGGAACCCAGTTGTGGAAATAAATGACTATAAATATGGTTTATTATCTATAAACTGTGCATTGTAATGGATCATTGATTCCTTCCATGACAGTATTGTAGCTGCACAAACAGCACATTTTAACCCAAACTGTTGAAAAGTGCAAGTGCAAAGTTTTTGTGCAAATCTGTTAGTGTTTCCTTTGTAACTGTATTCATGTTATGGTTAGAAAAGCCTTCAAAAGGGCATTTAGTCAATTATGGGATTATGGGATTGTTTTTGGCGGGTTGGCAGATCCTTAGGGTGAGTTGACCCCAATGAAATAAGAATCCGATAAAATATTGGCAATGTTACCTTGTTTTTCCAAAGATATCCCTGAGCCCTCCAGTGTTTTCCTCAGCCACCACAAGAATTTTAAGGTGTTCACCAACAAAACAGACATTTTCCTGCAGCCCAGTGTTGTGTTTCTACCCGATCTGTTGGCGTTCCTCTGTCCATTTAGACAAATATCTCCTCTTGTGTGAAGAGGACAGAGACAATTTAAGAAAGGAAGATAATGTTTAACATCCATCTCCTGTTCTTCCTCAGCTGGGGCTCATGGTTTCCTGTTTTTCGTAACAACTATTAGAATGTGTCTTCCTGTTGACAGTCTTTATTTCCTTTGTTTTCCCAAGTTGTGCCAGTTCCTGCCTTGTCAACGCTTGACTTTTCCTCGTTGTGTCGCAGGATATGTCTTTTCCAAATTTACTGTAGCCAGTTTGTGGTCCATTTCATCATCATTAACGGAGATTTGTTGCACCATTGTTGGTGACTGCTATTTGTTTTAACTCAGTGAGCCTTCAGGGCCTCCCAGCACCCACTTCTCTTTATTTTGCTTATTTTGTTTTAGAGTCTGTGACGCATCACTTTCTGCTTTGTTTATTTCTTCCTCCTCTTGTTTCCCAAAGGTCAAAGATCAGCCTGGGCAGCAAAGCCTTGTCGCACGACTCGGTCTTTGTTTCGGACTCGTCAGAGGCCAACGAGGCTCTGGGGGCATCTCAGGACAGCATTCACGGGAAAGTGAAATCGCTACAGGTAAATACGCATAAAAAGCACACCTGGTCTTTCAGTTTGAGCTCCTGTGTCAACAACAGCTTAAAGGGATAGTTTGGATTATTTGAAGTGGGGTTGCGTAAGGAACTTACACATAGCCAGTGTACTACCTAAAATTCTAGATATAACGTACACTTAAACTACAACTTATTTTTTTTACAGCTCATAATTTCAGAAGGAAGTGCGCAGGTCCATTTGTTTTCCTGTGCTCGAGGAATGAACTTAGTAGTAGTTTTATTTCACCAGAAGGCGGAGTGTCTTTTCCAAGGTTGTCTGCACAACTTTACATTAGGCAGGACTTCCTGGATCTGGTTCTCTTGATGACTTTTTTAGGTGGACCATTTGTGAGCGGCTAAAATACCTTTTGTTGCTGCAGCAGCACATTGCTTAGCTTCCATAGTGGTACCTTCTCCAAACTGGGGGTGTGCTGAGAGCCATCTACTGTAGCTAATACACTAACTATTGATAAGTACCTCATACAGCCCCACCTCAAATAATCCAAACTATCCATTTAAGACTTTTCCTCAAGTCAGATCAAGGATGCCATAGTGACCCTGACCTCTGACCTGCCTGTGGAGACGGACAAGAGAAAACAGGATTTGACCGCAGGTGAAGGAATAATAAGCAAATCAAAAATCACAGTCCGTGTGTTTGGTAGAGAGAGAACGTCTAATGACCCTGTGCTGCTCTCAGCTGTCATAAGCAGTACGTATAAATAAAGGAGTTGATAGAAAGAGACAGAGCGGTACCAGCTGATCTGCTGTATATTTAGTCAGACGGGCAGAGCTGACGTGTATCACAAAGGGAGCTTAAAACCGGAGCGTCTTGTCAAAGCAAGATGAAGGAGTGGATGACGAAAAGAAAAGCAGACAGACAGAACAAATGTCTGTCACAACAACGAGCTAAAATAAGAAGACATGAGACCCAGACAGACAGACTGACCTCCAGCTAAACTGCTCGGCTAAGCCTGCAGAGGAGTGACAATTAAACGTCTTTAAGGGATTTGCTAAAAAGGAAAACTTTCTCATGTTGCTAAAATATAGAGAAAGTGCTCAGGGTTGGTCTGTTTGGAGATGAGAGAGCAATCAGACAACATGTGCAAGACGCCAATAGACAGAAAGACGCAAGTAATAACAAACAGTGCATTTATAAACAGGAATAAGAATTTCACAAGCAAACGTACGTAGATTAGAAAGAAAGACTTTCAGAGTAAAGCAAATACACTGAATTGCATAAACTGAATTGACTGTGGAAAACAATCTAATGGAGATTTCCTGACCTTAATCCTCACTCTGAGCTGGACGACCTGTTTGATAAGCAGACTGAGGTTGTTCCAGAGCCAAATATAAACACAGCATGGAAGGATCGATATGTGACGGGCTGCATATTTAGTAGAACATAATGTACGGTGAAGCACTGTATGTTGTACATGTACATATAACATGATGGTCACTCTCTTAAAGGTCCAGTGTGTAATATTTACAGGGATTAGTAAAGTGCTGCAGGTCCTCTTCCAATAGAGCTGCATGTGTCTGGCTTTGACACAAAATTATATGGAAAAGAATAGTTCTTATTTAACATTTTCATTTATCATTGCCATAGCTCTAAAGTGATTCTTAACATTCCTCCGTTGTAAAAATCTGTTGCCAATACACAGCTCACAGCATTCTTCCATATAATTTCATAGTTTTTATGTCTCCAGTATTAATGTAGAAGAATAATAAAAATAAAGAAAAAACATGTAATGAATTTTTGTGTTGTGCTCTATTGAATTCAACTCAAAATTCACAATAAACTGAATTTAATGAACTTGTGACCTGAACTTCCCAACACTACTCTTAATGGTGAGATAAGCCATTCTCATGTTGTAGTTGGAGCTCATCTGTGTTTCTCGATGTGTTTGAGTTACTGTAACAACATTGACATATTAACATTGAGAGCTGCAGCGGTTGACGTCTTTCTGTCAAGGACTCGGTGTGTGCCGGCGTCCAGCGGGCCAAAGAAAAGCTGTATTGTTCTGTGTTTGCTTTGCACCTGAGTAAATGAGTCCTTGAGTGACTGTAACGGGAGAACACGTAACAGGCAGATAACAAATCTGTTAGTTTGAGTTTCTGTGATACCTGCCGCACGCACACACACACACACACACACACACACACACACACACACACACACACACACACACACACACACACACACACACACACACTAAAATAAACACTTTCTCTGTGTGCCAGCTGCTTGTCCTTACAAGTCATTCTCTGTTAATCACCTGTGAGGATTTTCAGACTGTAAAGGCTGTGAAACATTAAAAACACACATTTGTTACCTTTTCATAAAGCTGCAGTTTATTTAACAGGCTGACAGATTTGGCTTCTGTCCGTTTCTGAGTACCTGAACTCACACAAAACCTGGAAAACACTTTTACTTCCTGCTGCATTATCTACAACTGAGGTCATGTTCCCGGGTTTCTGGTTCTTGACGCACAAATACAATGTGACATTTTTTCTTTGTTTTTCTGCAGCTCCAGCTGAAACAGGCCATCAGACTGGGCTCTCCTCCCTCCATCATGTGTGTGAAGAGGACAGAAGACGCTGGAACCATGTCTGAGGATGACGGCCTGCCCTGCAGTCCACCCGAATACACAACGGTTCACACAAACATGGTAACGCATATTTTTGCATAACGTCCCGCTCTGCAGTCCACCTAACCGCTGCACTGCTAACACTGGTTTTCTTTTCTCTCCCTCCACCTCTGCGGCTCAGAATCAGGCTCAGAGGAACAGCTCCGTCAGTCTGGAGGGAATGGACAGTGATGACGACCAGGTAAACAAACACTTAAAACACTATTCCACCTATTTAGCACTGCACTTACATTAAATATTGATACTTACAACCAACATTTGCAAAATCAATGCTGCAGTCAGACATTCAGGTGTGTTATGCTAGTAGTGGTTAATGTAGCCTGAAGCTGTTAGCCTCAAGTAAAAGTGAGGAACAGACTACAGAGGTCTGATAAGCTCACTTTTAGCTCCCTCTGGAGCCAAAACAGGCCATATACAGTGTTTTTAATAAAAACAGTAGTACTCACTAAGACGTAAAATTGGTGCACTTTTCCTCTTGTTTATAATTTCTGGGGATTTATTATTTAAGGTCCAGCAGTTCACAATCTTAGCATTCGTTAATTTGTCCAGCAGTCTCTCTTTTTTTTTTTTGCTCTGTTTTAATTTCCACCAAGTTCTATGGGAAATATGTGGCTCTATAGGAGTTAGATATTGCACAGCTAGTAGCTAACTTTGGCTGTCCCGTCTTAAAACCGAAACAATGAGCTAAAAGATACTAAAACGCTCCACTGACCTGCAGGAGAGAATCATGGAGAACTTAAATGTCACGTTACTGAGCTCCAGTTGGAAAAAAAAGATACTAAAGATAATTTTGTTTGCATTCAAAGACAACATGGTCATCAGCAAAAAGTGATTTGCAGTATTTTTTTGCTGCTACTAAATGAATAGCCTCCATGTAGCATGGTGAGGGAATTCCCCGATCGCTGGCCCTTCAGCCAGGAGGAACCTTCAGGCTGTGTGTGTGTGTGTGTGTGTGTGTGTGTGTGTTTGTGTGTGTGTGTGTGTGTGTGTGTGTGTGTGTGTGTGTGTGTGTGTGTGTGCGCAGTTTGTGTGATTGTGACATTTCTCCTCATGTGACTATGATGGTAAAAACATCTCATGATCCAGTCTAATTACTGAAACATCACTCTGCGTTCCAAACAAGAACCCTTTCTATGCAAATTCACCTGTTTTACCGTCTTCCCACATTTATCAGTCACTTAATCCCTTTTCTTTCCTACTGTCTCTCTCCCTGTGTAATCTCTAATTATCTGCCTCCTGTCCTGCCCTATGAGTGTTTGTGGCTCAGCTCATGTCACTTGAAATGTCCCATATTATCTGTAACAGCGCCGTCGGTGAAAACAATTCACTGCAATAAGTGCTTTACAGATGGACAGAGGGGAGAGCCAATTCGTGATAAGACAAATGTCCTAAAAACCTCAACTATCCATTTAGTCCCGCTGGCTATAATGTGGGCTTAAAAGCACAGTCAGCAAAGTATGACAAATGAGCATTTAATGATAGTGCCGTTTTAGCAATTTCAGAAGGGTTTTGGCCAGTCATTTTCCCCCTGAAAAGAACCACAAATGGCCAGCTGCAAAGACACGCACACAAAAACCTGAAAATATCCCTTTTTAAAGTGCATTCCACACACAGGAATGTGGTCAAGGAGGACGGCAGTGACTTATGAATTGCAGTGGCAGTGGCACTTTCTGGAGCTTTTCCATTCAAAGAGAACACACGACAGACTTTATGGAGACATAGAGCGTTTTTTTCTCAAGAGATTTCATTCTTAAAATGAACTTCACTGCAGCAGTAACAGTTTGGAGATAGACAATTTGTCAATTATCAGCTGAAAATCACCCTGGGTCTGGGTCATCTGTCATTTGTCATTTAGCTTCTTTCTTTAGTTTGTGGCTTTGAGATTGAAAAAAAATATTAATACTCTTGGTATTAAAGGTCCAATGTGTAAGATTTAGGGGAATCTATCAGCAGAAATGGATTATAATATTCACAAGTATGTTTTCATTGGTGTATAATGACCAGAAAATAAGAATTGTTGTGTTTTTGTTACCTAAAAATGAACTGTTAATAACTACAGAGTGTGCAGGTTCTCTTCCATGGAGGCCAACATGTTGCAATGCCAAGTTTTGACAGTAACCCAGAACCAACAAACCAAACACTGGCTCTAAATTGTAGTTCAAGTTTTTCACAAGTTTCTCAGCCACGATAGGTTTTCAGTAAATTGACTGTAACTCTCGCTGTACAAAAATTAAGCCAAATTATCCTGTATATGAGTGCTGCCATCTTGCACCGCTGACATCATTTGGAGTCAGAGCACAGTAGTGATCAGGGCTGGAGATGTGGTACTGAAGTCCTGCCCTACTGGGCCAACTATATCAGCCCAGCTGTCAATCATGAAGTGAGGCCCTCTTTTTTTCTAGTATAACATAACTAATTATAACCATAATGATCTGAAAAAATAACACTTCAACATACATCAGCATTTTCATGACAGAAATCATCTTTGGGAAAAATCTATTTGACGTATTCTTTGATTCTTTCTCCCATCTGCTAATATAGAGGGGGCAGGATTTATTACCTATACTGCCGCCAGCCACCAGGGGGCGATCAAGATACTTTGGCTGTACTTTTCACGTCGTCCATCTTTATATAAGTCAGTGGTTCAGAAATGAAGTTGATGTACTTCAGGGTTACCAGGTCTGTGTGACAAAACTTGCCCAAAACCAACTCAACATCCAATAAAACCGACAGCAACAGGTGGAGAGCATAGACGCATCATAGTGTGTGTTTATGTGGGCATACATAGATATTGTTAATGTAATTAGCATGCAAAGTGGTCCACACAACTAGCAGACAAAAAAATCATACTGCGGCAATACGTCAAAAGTAGCCCAGTGCCTGGCAACCCTGATGTACTTGCACGATTCTTGTAATATTTGGTTTTTATCCACATGGTAGAATCCACTGATTGTAAGTCACCTTGGATAAAAGTGTCAGTTAAATAAATATAATGTATCACAGAGGATTTAATGATGTCCTGCAGCTCAGGTTCATACAGTAAATTTTCTAACACAAAAGCATACTGTATCTGCAGAGCAGTAAATAGCTGTCATGTGCTCTGTGTGTGATGCCTGAAGATGAACCTCAGGATTTGTGCATGCATATATGTGTGTGTGTGTGTGTGTGTGTGTCTGTGTGCGCATGTAGTCACAACCAACCCTTTAGCTGCTCTTCAAACCGTAAATGGAAGTCTGCTACTTGACCTCTTCTTCCTCTGCCCGTCCCTTTCTCTGTTTCCTTTTTTCTGTTTTTCTGACCTTCTTTTTCTTTTCTCTGTCATACTGTACGTGTTATTCCACTGACCCACTCTGTGTGTGTGTGTGTGTGTGTGTGTGTGTGTGTGTGTGTGTGTGTGTGTGTGTGTGTGTGTGTGTGTGTGTTCAGAGTGCACATTCCGATGGTTTCTCTGGCAGTCAGCGTGTCTGCTTGTAGTTATAGCGTTTAAATTCTGCCTCAGCCCGCCCCTCTCTCTGAAACACACACACAGACCTGAAAACTCCATAAACAAACCTCTAGATGTCAACAAAGCAGAACTGTGATTCCTCCAAATGTTTCACAATCTATCCATCTTTTTTTTATGAGTTTTGCAGACAATAATGTGCCTCATAAATGGTCACTTCACCCAAATCATAAAAACATTGAATGACCTCTAGTGGTTTCTAGCTGTGCAAATAGTTTTGGTTTCATATGCTGATGTTTAGAGTTTTCAATCTCTGAAACTTCTGCCAATATAATAGAATTTATTTGAGCAAGTAGTGGAGCTCAAAACATGAAAAATTATATCTGGAAAACGTAAACCCAGTGCCTTGGTTACTTAGGGTTTTTTTTTTTTTTTTTTTTTTTTTTTTTTTTTGGTAGAAAATAGTGCTGAAATACAGAATTTTGCCAACTGAAACTGTCACTGTAGATGTTTTGTCAGCCCAAACATGTGTTAAGGGAATAATGTGTACTCTGAGTTGTTTTGATGGATTAATAGATGAGATGTGAACGTGTCATAGGACAGAGAGAGTGGTGTGCTTCTGCAGCGATGACAGAGTAAGTGTTGGTCCTGCAGATAAGGACAGCTAATATTTATACAGCTGGACTCCTTCACTCTGGCTCCTCTCTCTTTGCCGGTCTGGCTCGATTTCCTCTGGTTTCTTTATCTGCTGCCTTCATCGTTTTAGTGGAAATCCATCTTTTATCAACAGCGACAACTTGTTCCATCTTTCCAATGTTTGGCTGTTCTGAAAGCCAGGAACAAGGGCTGCACCAACATGAATTCCCAGTTAAAGCTTAACTTTAAATTTTGTTGCTGTAAACTTTAAAACCTTGAAATTAAGAAGAAATAATTTAAACTTCTCTTAAGAACTCAGTTTAGTTTTTACTCTTAACCTAGATGTGAAAGAGTATTAAATCTTGAAGAAGTTCAACTTTTAAAACAGCTTCATTTTAGAGATGATTGAACAAAAATAATCAAGTTCCTCAAAGTCTGTCTGTCCAGCTGATCCATTAAAACAGTCTGCCAGTTGCTACCAGTCTCTTTTTTTCATGTTGTTGGTATTTTAATCTTGTTATTTTACCACGCTGCTTAATTCATTCAACCAATAGGTTTTTCTCAAAGAGGAGAAATTAGAGTTTCTCTGCTGAGACATCATGAGTAACTAGGCTAGCGTTAACTAACTTTTCAGCTGGCTAGCAAACAACGCAGTGTTTTGGTAACTTTAGCTAGCTAGTAAAAAATAACATTTTGTTAATTTTTTTTGCTAGCTAGCAAAAAAGTTTTGTTAACTCTTTAGATAGCTCCGAACAATTTGAAATTTAATCTTTTTTTTTAGCTAGCTAGCAAAGATTTCAAAACTTTGTTGATTTTAAAGCTAGCTAGAAAACAGCGTAATGTTTTGTTACACTTAGTTAATGGTTAAAGTTAATGGTTTTCTCCCTCTTTTCCACTTACGAGGTCCTGACAGCACTAAATGTGTATTTATTTGAATTTTGATAAGCATGGATCTCCATAATGAATTAACTGTATTTAATTGAGGGTTTTACATCACTAAAGTTTGATTGACTAAACAGAGATCAGTTTTTAATGGTGCAAGAGATCTGCTTAGTTTAAAATCTGGATTTAATCATTTAAAACTAGTTTTGCTAAACTCTGATTAGAAGTCAGATTAAATTAATCTTTGTTGATGCAACCCAATCTGAGAGCAGAGCAACAGCTGAAATCTGTGACACAAGCGTCTCTGTCTGGACAGACTTTGTGGATACAGTGGAATTGCAGTGCAGTTTTACCAGGACATGAGTTGACAGGAAGTCCAGCTTTTCTGAATGGTGCTCCTCCAGAGGTGACATCACAGATCTGAGTGTTGGTTTTGGTTGGATTCCAGCCGCAACGGGGGGTTATTTGTACCTGTATTGGCAAATGCCTGAGGGGTATTTCCTCAGTTAATGAGTTATTTGTGAAACGTTTGTGGTGAAACCTTCTGTCTCTGTCTCCCTCTCCTCCCAGCTGTCCTGTGCTGCCTCCAGCAGAGCAATGAGCCCCCTGGTGGTTCCAGGAGACTTCAGTCAGCCGGCCAGTCCCTTCGGCTGTCTGGACAACTCTGCTGCCAAACACAAGCTGGGCCTGAGACAAAAAGCCTGCAACAGGAGGAAACCTGTCACTGTGAGACAGTCGCACACTAATACAAACACGAGCACAAACGCTTTAAATGCATCTTCTATCTGACTGAAAACTGCATCACCATGACCATCAGAGTGTCATGTCTTCTGTCTGTGCAGAGGCTGGAGCTGAAAGCAGACGGAGACACCTCTGCAATGGAGGAGACACTGAACACCACAGTTACAGATGGTGTGGAGGAGGAAGAAAAACAGAAAACAACAGAAGGTCAGCACACTTTTTTTCTGTTTGACTCTATTCCATCTCTTTTTTTTTTTTAGCTTTAACAAAGAAATGATTCTACAGGTGTGGAAGTCTCTCGCTGGCCAATTTTAAATTTGATTACTTAATCAAATGGATTTTTTTTTATTATCCGATTTTTAATGTCAAGATTGAAAATGCATAATTATTTGCAATCATATAATTTATAAAAGACAGTTTATTCCTTTTACTCCACTGAGAGAAAATTGTTACCAAGATTTTTTTCCCCATGTTATGGAAGAGTATTAGGACAAAAATGAGAACTGTGAATTTTTTTTTAAAATTAACATTATTTAGCTTTTTGGGAATAATCAAAAAAGTAGGGTTTGGGGGGGTTCTCTTGTTTGTTTGTTTGCTTCTTTGTTTTTTTTTTTTGCATGTTGAGATTTAAGTCAAAATTTTGTGAATGAAGTTGATAAATATTTCGGGTCTAACTTTTTTTCTTTACATTTTGACTTAGGTCTTTGTCTTAGGACAAAATTCTTCCTCATCTCTTTTTTTCCCTTAATGTGGTCATAATACTCTGTCATATAATATACTTAGGAATTCACTCATTTATTTTATTCTTTATAATGGCAAATATAGCGTTTTCAAATATTAACATTAAAATTTTACTTTTACTTTTAATTTTATCAGATATCATACAGACACAAACTGATAATGAAACTTTGGCTGAATGATTTAATTATTTTTGCGGCCATAGACGACCATCAGGTTGATATCTGACCTTTGCTTCTGTCTGTGATCCAGTTGTTAATGGTGATGAGCTGAAACCAGAGGTGGAGAGTGACAAAGAAAAAGAAGAAAAAGAAGAAGAAGAAGAAGAAGAAGATGAGGAGGTGGAGAAGGAGGAGAAACCACAGCATTCCAGACAGTCCCTGTTGAGAGATAAGGAGGAGAGGGAGGAGGGAGAGGATGAGTCGGAAGCAGAACAGGATGTTTCTCACGGCCCGGACACTTCCTCTTCTCCTGAGCTGCGTCTCTCAGAGGAGGAAGCTTCAGACGCTCCACCTCCACTCTCCTCCAAACGCAGCTCAAGAGCCTCCTCTCTGGACAGTCCCAGGTGATTAGACGTCATTTCCTGCTTGTTTTTTCCTCTTGCTTGTTATTGTTTTCTCCTCCTATCAATCTGACTCCTTGATATCTCCTTCCAGAGCCACGCCAGAGCCCCCTGCTGGTCCCAGAGAGTACCTGCTGGACCCTCCAGGCATCCCCTACGGAGTAGAGAACAGGGCCGAAAGTGACCTGAAAGGAGAAGAGGATGGAGTCCAGGAAAACAAGGAGGAGGAGAGCTCCTTTTTGCAGGAGGTGCTGAGCTCCTTGAAGACTCCCCTCGCCTCATCACTGGGCGTGGAGACCGAGGGTGTCGTCCTGGAGATAAAAGAGGAAGTGAAGGAAAAGGAAAGAGAAGATGTAGAAGAAGGAGAGGAGGTGAAGGAAGAGGAGGCAGAGGTGGAGGAGCCTGTCAGGTATCAGGCTGCTCCGGCTGCCTCCTTCCTGCCAGATCAGACCACCAAGGAAGAGGAAGAGGAAGAGGAAGAAGTTGCCTCTTTGAGCAGACGCACTCCTTCATGTCAAGATGTTGAAGAAGAGAGAGTTGAAGATATGGAAGAAGAACCAGCAGCAGAGGAGGAGGAGGAGGAGGAAGAGCTAGCAGTGGAACAATTCAGTCCACATGATGTAAGTATCTTGGATTCATTTGTAAAACCCACTTCCAGAAAAGTTTAATAAAACTTAAAATAAAACAGAATGCAATGATGTGCAAATGCTTTTTGACCTATATTCAATTAAATATGGTACAAAAGAAACATATTTAATGTTCAAATTGATAAAATGTGTTATTTTTTGTGAAAATATCCTCATTCTGAATTTGATGCCTGCAGTATGTTCTTAGAAAGTCAGGACGAAAGGCACATACAGGTTTTGGAGCAACACATGCTGCCATCCAGCGTCTTTTCCATGGAAGTCGCTCATTATTTCAGTAAAACAACGTCAAGACACATTCTGCCCGCATTAAAAGAGTTCAGGTACTAGACTGAGGTGTCTGCAGTCCAGACCTGTCTCCCTTCACCCAAAAATCAGAATTCAGTCATTATCTACTCACCCTCATGCTGACTGAAGGTTAGGTTTA
Organism: Lutjanus erythropterus; assembly: GCF_056507025.1. Taxonomy (NCBI): domain Eukaryota; kingdom Metazoa; phylum Chordata; class Actinopteri; order Lutjaniformes; family Lutjanidae; genus Lutjanus; species Lutjanus erythropterus. The sequence continues at coordinate 11,381,692 of NC_139321.1, read as the reverse complement.
GTTTTTCAGTCCACAAAACACGCTCGAGTTTCTCAGGAAAACTGTGCTGCAGAATCTCCCAAACAACTGAAGTGAATGGTGACCATTTTTCTTACCTAAATCTTCACTGTAGATCCTTAACTTGGAGCCACGTTCATATGTGTGTGCACAAGTGAAAGGCATGTCCTGGCTTTAGGAGACTTGGATTACACCATTTGAAAACTGGTCACCGTTCACTTAAATTGTTGGAGACCTTCAGTCGGCATGAGGTTGAGTAGATAATGACTAAATTTTCATTTTGGGGTGAACTATCCCTTTAAAATGGTTGGCATATTATGAAGCAAAAAATACGACAATGTCCTTAATTCTCAAACTCTTCCTGAGTGTTGTATAAAGAAAAGGTGATGTATCACACTGGTAACCATGTCCCTGTCACAACTTTTTTTGTATCATGTTACAGGAATCAAATTCTGTATATTTACAAAAAAAAACCCAGTAAAGTTCATCAAAAAAACTATTTTTTAATTTCTATCTATATTTTTATGTTGTATGGGCCTCATGCAAGAACCTCAACCTCTTACTTTTTTTGGTTCGTTCAAGTGTTTCATCAAACTCTATATTTAAGACTATTTGTTCTGCTCCGTATGTGGCCAGGTTTCATTCACAAAAATGTCACCCGATAGTAAATAGATTTTCACACCACAGAGCTTTTCAGCCCTGCTGTTGGAAATCAGCAGACTAAAACTAATTTAGCAGTGTCAGAAGTGGCTTTAAAAATGGGAACGTATTGGTGCGGTTGTCAACGCTGTTGTCGCAGAGTGATAGAGGGCCCGAGAGAAAGAGGAAACGGTGTTTATATCAAGTTAGACGCCAAAAAAAAAGAAAAAAAAAGAAAAGTGGTCTGTGTCTAAAGTGGGAAACACTCAAGGGGAAGAGATAGAAGATAGAAGATGAGTTTTCCTACTAACTACTACACATGCATAGGTTTCTGAAGAGGAACTGTGAAGCTCAGCTTAGTGGCTCTGGCCGTTACACTCTCTGATCCAAAAATGGACAAAGAGGTGTATTTTACAGCAGACAGGGGACGAGGCCACTCTAAATAAGACTCAGTTAGACTAAATCTAAAACGGCAGGGTTGCACTTTATTTCACAGAACACTAATAATAGGTAACAAATGAAATTAGACAAAAACTAGAAATAATAATTCTTTATTAAACAGTAAAAAACGTCACCCTAATAAGACCTAATAAGCCCTTATTTGTATCAAATTAGACAAAAACTAGAAATAGTATATTTTATTAAACACTAATTACCCCCAATAAGGTCTAATAAAGGTCTAACACTGGGAAATAACACACTTAAGTTTGGTTCTCTTGTAATGTGTCCCTAACTAGCCTCTAATAAGATCTAATAAAGTCTTAACATTCATTGGTTAAAAAAAAAAAAAAAAAAAAAAGCTACTTTTTCTTACATTTCATACAAATTACAGCTTGTTAGCTTTTATTGGGGTAACTTCGTGTTTTTTACTGTCTACTAAATAATATTTTATTTCTAGTTTTTGTATAATATGATACAAATTATTGCTCATTACATCTTATTAGTGTATTGTAAAATAAAGTGGGACCCTGCCTGCCTAGAAATAAAAAGAAACGTTGTCACTCTGGATGATTTGGCCAAGTGGAAGCATGTAAATAGAAAATCAAACTGGACCTAACATTGAACCTTGCGGTGAGTTTTATAAGAACATACAACTGTTCTCTATTTTCCTTATTTTTCTCTCTCCATTATTTTGCAGCAAAAAGAGGAAGAGGAGAAAGAAGAGGCCGAGGAGGTCACACCAGAGGAACAAATCGAGACTTTTACAGGAAACACTGTCAAACAGGAAGAGGAAAGAGGAGAAGAAGAAGAGAGTGAGGGAGAGGAGGAGGCAATTGAGCTGGAGAAGGAGCCGGAGGTGGAGGAGGAGGGACGGGAGAAGAAAGAAGAAGACGATGTGGAGGTGAATGAAGCAAAGGATAGAGTAGAGGAGGCAGAGGAAGCGATAGAAGAGGAGAAGGATGACGCAGAGGAGGTGATGGAGGTTCATCCTGCTGACACAGATGAAGAAGTTAAAATCGCCACGGCGCTGCAGGAGGCGGATGAGGGTGTAGATGTTGTGGTTGGAGACGCTCCAGAGCACATGAGTGATGACGAAATCCCGACGGAGCTTCCTGAGAGCGAAGCAGCTTCGAGTCAAAGCTTTGGAGAGGAAAAGGAAGATGGAGAGGAGAGGGTGGAGGAGGGCGTCGAGATCAACCACACAGAGCTCCAATCAGACCAAGAGGAGGACGGTGAAGCAAACCAACCACATGCAGATCAGACTGAACAAGATGTGGAGCAGGAAGGTGGAGAAACATCACATTTAGAAAAAGAAGATCAAACTGAAGCCACGGAACAAGTTTCCTCCAAGCCTCCTCCTTTGTCTCTGCCAGAGTCCCATCATGAGACTGAGCCACAGGAGACTGGAACCATCACTCCCAGTAAGACCACCACTCTCCACATCAATCTCCTCTCCCCCAGCTCAGAGAAAGCCAAGTCTTTCTTCCAACAGTCCCCAACTGCTGCAAGTCCCAAAGAAAGTGAGACACCTTCTCCTGCTGCAGTATCCACAGAAGAAGAAGAAGAAGAAGAAGAAGAACCAGCTGACAGCGTGGAAACAGCAGAAGAAGAGAAACAGTCCCTGGAAGATGAAGCTACACCCCCTGCCTCTGTGGAGGAAACAGTCAAGCGGCCGAGCAGTGGTTCAGATCAGAGCAAAGTCCGCTTCACCATCTCCCCCGCCTGGCAGAGGTCGCACTCCGTCGAAGACGCCAAAGAGAGCTCGACTCCTCCCTCCTCTCCAGCCGCCTGCGTCTCCTCTTCAGCTGTCGCGGGGCCTGGAGGTGCAGAGGTGGAGGCTGCGACTGAGAAGGAGCCGGAAGTAAAAGCTGAACCAACGAGTCCATCCAAGGTTGAACTGGTGTTGAGTCCCAGTAGAGCGAGGCCTGCTGGGAGCACAGCTGCCAAACCACAGAACAACGCAACATCGCCTCCACCCCCAACTAAACCTCCAACTTCAGCTGCTGGAGGCTCAGAAGGTAAGAAACATTTTCAAAGGTAGATCATGAAGATTTTTTAATTGTGTACTTGTCTTTTTAAACTGTAAGGCTGAGTTGCCCCAACCTGATTAAATTGTGGTTTACTTAAATATATGTTACAACAAGCTTTAAACCTATCTTATAATTAAGAAAGTTTCAATTTAAATGTCTCTTTAAACATCGGTTTAGTTTTTACTCTAAACCGCTAGCAGCAGTGTAACTTTGTTGTACTTTTTAGCTAGCATTTATACTTTCAAAATTACTAGGTCCCAACAGCTCTTTTTTTTTTATTTCAATTTGATTAAGAAAATTAAGCTTCCTTTTTTATTAAACTGTATTTAATTTCAGTTTACATCAGTAAACTTAGATTTATTAAATCTGGATTTACTCATTTTAAACCTAGTTTTGCTAAACTCTGATTAGAACTCATCTTATCCCAGTCTAACTGCATTGTATCGCCATGTTTTTTTCTTGTCCTTGAACTACAAGCAGTGAATTTAGTCTGGTCTAAAACACATGAGCTAAGCTTGATGTTGGAGTTAAAATCAAATCAAACCACAGACCAACTTTTCCACCCACAGAGAGCTCCATTGTGGTGGAGGGAAACCCTGACAATCCATTTGGAATTCGACTGAGGAAGACGTCGGTTCTGCACCGCTTCGGCTCGGAGGAGGAAAACACAGAGGTGATTAACCTGACTTTGTAGTGACTGCTGACAGTGTGTGGTCTAAAGAAAGTTTAATGTTCAATGTTACTTGCACAGTGGAAGCAAAACTGTCATTCTTTAAAAGCACTGAAGATGTTCAATTTATAGGGTTTCTGCAGAAATCTAAAGTTCTCTGAACTTTTTGACCATAACACAAAAAACCCTGAAACTTAGCTTGAATGACGCAATATATTTATGGCAGAAAAACTCCCATATCTAACATTTAACAATAGATCAAATGACTGCTTATATCATATATCGAACCTACAGAGAATTTTTTTTGCTAAAATTAGCCAGCATAAAATGTAACATATTTTAACCATCTTCAAATTTTGTTTTTCGTTTCAACATAGACGAGTCTAGCACATACCATGGCTAATTACAGGAAACAGGAAAGGAAAAGGTTGACTGAGGTTTCACCAGGCTTGCTCAACTGTTATTGGAGCACAGAGTGAAAAGGGGAGGGACTTAGGAAGGGTCACTTATCACCAAACACAGCTGTTTCCCTGAGGTTTAGTGTCTTCAAGCTTATTGTTTTGGTCATCAAAAAACTCTAAGACACCAAAATTCAAAGCAGACCATTAGACTTTATGAGCACAAAAGTTTCTTCCTATCTGCTGGGTGTGTAAATAGGCCACTAATATGTTCACCTTATCAACTTTATAAGGTGATAATGTGTCAATGTTGTGTTTCTAGCTTGTTTCTGCTGTAGCCAAAAAGTCAGTTAATACAGTCTTAAGAGCCTTTTGTATTTATTATCTGATTTGATCTTATTCAGCCTCCTGTCGAGCCACCAGCTCAACCATCGAGCTGTAAAGTCGACTCACCACAGCCAATCAGTGTGAAGCCCTCCATAAGTCAGCCAGTCAGCAACAAGCCTGCCCTCCCTAAGAAACCAGACGTACATGGAGACAGTGCAGCGAAGAACAAGCGCGTCTCAGGTGTGTGTACACGCATAAACAAACACCATTTTTCTCCACAAACCGATCTGAGCCCCGTGGTGTAACAATATATCTGCTGTGTTATTGACTCAGAGCCTGCAGCTGCAGCTCGTGGCGTTTCTGCTGGATCTGATTCTCCCAGCTGGATCTCTGTGGCCAAACAGAAACAGAAGATCTATAAAGAAAACTCACTCGAGGAGATTACTGTCAAGAAGGTAATCTGTGTGTGTGTGTGTGTGTGTGTGTGTGTCATATGGCTTTTATGTGGATACACATTCTCAAAAAAGTGACAAAGTGTCTGCAGCAGGAGTCAACTGATATGGGGGCAACAAAATATGAACATAGAGGATAATTAAGCCGAATGAACTAATTCAGTTTTATTGTTGAATAAAGTCTCTCAGGGCCAACTTGACATAAGAGTCAAATGTCAGTATGATCATCACAACAAATCATGACTATTATTCTGTCACACATAACTGCATAGTGGCACAGATTTGAGCTTAATACCAGTCTGTTAGTTACAGTTACTGACATGATGACAGGAAATAAACAAAAAAAAAATTGCAAATGTTAAGGTTTGGTTGTCCAACAGTCCAAAAACACATGGTTCAAATGTTCGCTTGGATGGGATGATTGTATACCCTGCATATTTATGTCTCTTTCTCGGCCTGCCTCCACGTGTTTACAGTACGTCACCACACATTTCCAGCCCCATAACATATAACTGACCGTGCTGCTCTCTGTCACCAGGAGGAACAAGAGAGGAAGAATTCGCTGCCGATGTACGTCAGCTCAGCCGTGAGCAGGGAGAACAGCAACAAAACAGCTGAGTCCGCCGGCAAAGGTCAGAACACACACACACACACACACACACACACACGCTCGCACACGCTCGCACAGGGTCATTTGAACTTGCAGAAGATATTTTCCTGCATTTGAAGTGTGTATTCTGTTTAAGGTGCTAAATCACTGTATTTATTTTGACAGAGTGCACTAACACCACTTCCCTACTATTTCTTCACCAACTTGTTGCACGTTAAGTGAAGTGTTCACTGATGCAATGCTGCCCTCATCTGGACAAACTCTGCTCCTGCAACTGAACCAACAAAATTCAACTCAGTTTAAACTTTTTACTGTTTGTCAGTGATACTCAACTTGTTTCTTGCAGAAGCCAGTTAATAAACAAAGATAAATAATGACATTATTGATCAGGTAATCCATAAACATTAAAAGGCCCATAACTCATCTTTCTTTCAAATTCTTTATTTACAAATTTGCTGACAGCTTAACTTCTGACCCTAATGGATTAACTAAATTAACTTGATGCAAGGTTTGTGTAGCTGTGTTGCTACCAGTGTGAGTTCCCCTCAGACTTTATGCAAAACTTTGATTGTGACACTACTGCCCAGACCACAATAACAACATCATCAGAAAACCACATGTGCTTATGGCTGCCCGGCTCCTCCAGCACACGTCTTCCAGTCCATTCAGTTTAAACCAAAAACTAAGGCAGAGAGTCCGACTCATTTGTCTGGGTAGCAGTCCTCTGATGGCCAGCACACTGCTGCATGAAAAAGTGGAGAGATGCAATCTGCGCAAACGGGGAACAGCTGTGTCAATCAACTCACTCGACACTACTCTCATGAGCCATCCCCCCCAACACCTCTCTCTCCTGCAGCTGACTACTAACCACACGCATAAATCAGATTTGACCCCTTTTTTATAATTTACATTTGAAAGGGTTTATACATTAACATAGCTGGAACCTTTTTCATCATGCAATCAGTGACACGTTGGAGTGATGATACACATAAACCATAAACATAAACCACTTCTCCTAGGGACAGAATAAACAGCATCCTCTTCAGCTAATGTTTGTCCTTCCCTGCAGAGCTCTCTGTCTGATCCTGCTGCACTTCACACAGCCTGAAAGGCCATCAAACAAAGATCAAGCTTTTTCTGTTACTCATTCTCTAATTTATTCCATCATAAAAATCTGGCATGGCTGTCCCTCCTTCCTGGGAAAAACACTGTGAATGAATTACTGAAATTGTGAATTAGAAAATGATCAGAGGGCCCCCTGGCACCCTATCGGGGGCCAGATTTCACCCACTGGCTGCAAGTTAGGTGTCCCTGCTGTTCACACATGACAGCTGTAAGAGTTTATCAGAAATACAACTGTGAGATTTTGATGAGGAAGGAAGGTAATGATGAAGGAAAGATAAAGTTAACTGGACAAGAATACAAATCACATATGTCAGAAAAGAGATCACCATACCAATAAATTGTGCTGTTTTACCTGATATGATTGTTCTGTGTGATTGGTGTGATTGTTGTGCAGCAGCAAAAATTATTCTTCTGTGCCTCTTTTGCTCACCTGTAACTCGTGTATTTTTATTGAGCTATTCCAGAAAAACACATTTCTCACTTTTGAAATGCACCCCCTCCTGCAATTTGGGATGCAGCTGTAATTTTTCTAACCGAGCACAATTATTTTATGTTTTATTATATTCTAAAACAACCCCACAAACATCCACTGTATTTATGTCTCTGCAACTGAATATAATACAGACTCTGCTCCTATTTCAAAATGCTCATTATTGCACACTGAACAGCTGAGCTTTTGCTCATTATGATTGCATTATTATAAGTTATATAATGCCTGAAAGTCTATAAGGGCCATTGTTTATATAACTCATTAACTGTACACAGTACAAATGAGTTATATAATATAATGCAATGAAACTTCATGCAGGTGTGTTTTAAAGTCTCCATTCAATCCAAATGCAAACACATAAATGTTGATGTATTTTCATTTAATTATAAATTATAGGGTTGGTTTAAATTAATTGGTATTTATACAGACTTTTCTACAGTTTCTGCAGTCACAGATAACAATTAGGCTGCTCTAACATTATCAGTATTATGCTATTTATAGAATTACATTCCACATGTTGTTTTCACGTGTGATCACGTGATCCAAACATTCCCGGTAAGTCCAAAGTGTTGTCCAAAAGTCCAAAAGTCAAAATTTCTGGATTTTGTTCAAGGCCTTTTATAATAGGGTGATGATATCATAAAATATGATGACAGACATGAAAACATCAATAAAAGCTTTGAATGGAAAAAATGTGCATCCGTTGCAGCCCTAATAAAGTTCCTCAAAAATTATTCCAGTCTGCGTCAACACACGCAGCATTCGCAGGCATTTCCTTCAGAAAATGCTGTGTTTGTTTAACGTGTGTGTGTTTGTTTCTGTCTTTTTTCTTCCAGCGAGTCCATCGGAGATCAGTAAGCCTTCAGTGTCTGTAGAAAAGGAGGCCAGGAGGGCTCTCTCTCCTCCAGCTCCAGTGCCATCTCAACCTCTTAAATCCCAGTCGCTCCCCTGCCCTGTCCCTCCAAAGCCCCAGGTTCCCCCTGCCTCCACCAAACCCTCACCCCAAAGAGCCCTGTCACCCCCTACTCCTGTCCCCGTCCCCCAAAAATCCCCCTCTTGCACAAACCCGCCACCACCATCCAAAACTGCCACCTCTCCCAAGACACCCCAGCCCCCGAGCACAACAGTTACCTCCCCTCCATTCTCTTCGAGAACCGCCCCTGAAAAGTCCGGCTCGAGAGCTCCGGGGCTGTCCGGCCAGACCCCGTCCTCCCAGCGAGGCCTGCCTCCCGCTGCGCTGCCCCAGGACGAGCCGCCCTGGATGGCCTTGGCCAAGAAAAAGGCCAAAGCTTGGAGCGAGATGCCCCAGATTGTCCAGTGACGGGCACGAGTTCCAGTCAGGTCGAGTACACGGGCAACTGGCTCAAAAACGGCCTGAAAGGGGGCTTAAGTGGGCCGAGAGTCTGGATGGACCAGAACGCATTTGCACACAAAGAGTTGCTGTTTTCTGTTGTTTTCTTATGTCCTGGTTTCTATCTTGGCTTCCAGCTTCGGATTGGTACAAACCCTCCAATCAGAAGCTGAGTTTAACTCTTCTTATGTTGTACATTCATGTTTTCTAAGTGACAGGGTAGGACCCCAACATGTTAACGCGTCTTACTTGAAGTGGATCCATATTTTTTCAACAGTCTTAGTATGTTATAATGTGCCTGAATGAGTAGTCTCACAACAGTAAATATTAATTTTTAGCTAAAGTAACTCAGATGATTCCATTTGATATGACTAAACATTTCAGGGAGGAGAAGAAGGAGACGTTATTTTATAAAGAGGATACTTTATTCACAGAGAGCTGGTTAAAAGTGATAAAAAGACAAAGTAAATCTAGGTCTTTCTGCCACTCTCAGTGTGTGTGTGTGTGTGTGTGTGTGTGTGCGTGAGTGTGTGTTTATTTTAAGGCAGTGATACATGCTCACATTTTGAGGATTGTGGAAAATATTGTGACCAGAGTAAAACAGGAAAACATCCAAGTTAAGCTGGAGGAGATTTTGCTGAAAAAAAGAGCAGCTGGACATTTTGGTCACATTTGCTGAGCCACGCTTCCTCAAACTGCTGTCTGAGTATCAGGTTCTTTAGCCAAATACATTTCTTGTAACATAATCCACAGACATTAAAGGAACAGTTTGCATTGTTTGAAGTGGAGTTGATGAGGTACTTACATAGTCACAACCCCAGTTAGGAGAAGCAGTGGTAGTGCCGGTGTAGGAAGCTAAGCGATGTGCTGCTGTGGACAGGGTCAGCATCAAAACGTATTCTAGCTCCCCAAATAACGGCTGGAACGACCTAGAAAAATCGATATCAGTTTAAGTGTGCACTACATTTAGAATATTTTCTCTACTTTACTTTGGTGTCAAACAGCCTTTTCAGACGGAAAACCACCATCATATAAGCCAGATATCACTCTCTCCAAACCAACCAGACTCCCTTGGAAAAAACAGCAATTTTACCTCACAGAATATATGAATTGTCGATCCTCTACTGCCTCGATCAGTTAGTTTGTTTGTGTTATTTTGAGACTTCTGTGTTTTGAAAGGGTCAGTTTGAATTCACCAGACACTCACAATAACACAAACAAACTAACAGATAGAGGCAGCAGTAGACCTGCAACCTCTGTGTTGTGTGGTGTAAAATTACTGGTTTTGCCAATGGAGTCTGGTTGCTTTGGAGAGAGTGATATTTGACTTATGTAACAGTCATTTCCTGTCAGAAAAGGCTGTCTGACGGCAAAGTAAAGCAGTGAAAATATTCTAAATATAAGTGTACACGTAAACTGAAATACATTTCTCGCTGCTGACCCTGTCCATAGCAGTACATGGCTTAGCTTCCTAAACCAGTGGTCCTGCTGCTTCTCCTCACTGGGGGCATGACGACCATTCATCGTAGGTTATACACTGTCTATGGATAAATACTTCATACAACCCCGCTTCAAAAAATCCAAACTATCCCTTTAAACTAACAATGTTTGTTGTGTTAGAGTGCTGAGTGTGTCCAATAATTTCCAGGTTGTCAATGTAAATTATGTTTTTATTTTCTCTTTTGATATTTTGAATACATAACTACAGATAATCTGTCAGCATCCTACAGAAACTGATTATCTCCAAAAATTCATCTGTTCAGGAATCATGAAAACCTATCATCACATTTACTTTTATGTTTTTTTTTTAAACACTTTTCATTGCATCCTTATGTTGGCAGCATGTTGCGGGTTATGAAATATTTTCCATTGTAAATGAAACAGAGATCAATATACTGGTAAATTAGCCACTTGGAGACTGGTTTGCTGCAGGATGCAAAGCATCACAAGTTTCACAGCAGAAAGTTTCCTTTGTATGAATTAAATCTATCTATCTCACAGTAACTATATAAGTTTTATGCATTTTGTTTTATTTTGTATTGCCTTTTGAGAATTTGTCTTGTACATAAAATGTGCAGTAAAGAACAAATTAAATCTGTTTTTTTCTGTGTTTTCTTGTTATCTGTCTGTATGTCGACACATAGTTATTACACATAGTTACAGCTATTTGGGTTTTAAAGTTAAAATGCTTTTAAAGGGACAGTTCACCCCAAATTCAAAATTACATATGCAATCTGTCCATCTAGATTGCTATTTATCCATCAAAAGGAATGTCTCTTTCCAGACATCATGACCCGGTTACTCAAGATAATCCAGACTTTTTTGTGGGCAGTTTCATGTAGGAACTACATTTTTTTATTTTATTTTTTACCAAACCACACCCACAACCAAATCACTGCACAGGAGGAAATGTGCATTTACTCCTGGACATAGACATAAAATGTAGACACTGCAGTGATGCTTTTGATCCAGAAAAACTCTTGTAAGTGTTTAGAAGCCAGTCTTGACCAGACCGAAGTGACAGTGACACTAACGCACAATCTTTCTATGCTTGTTCAATGGCGTCCTCCTTGCCTGAGCTGTAACCTCTCATCCATGAGTAGATGTACACTTACTTCCTTGTGGTGATTCGGTTGGTGGGTGTAGTTTGGTAGAAAGAAAAATAAATCCCACATAAAACTGCTCACAACATGGTCTGTGGATTATCTTGAGCAAACAGGTTGAGATTCCTGCAAAGAGACATTGCTGCTGAAGTTTTTCAAATGTATTCTTATTTTATTTTATTTTTTCGTTGCTTTCCACACCACAAGTCGAGTGCCAAAAAATCTACATGCATAAATAGCACTACAGATAAGAGTAAAATATGTATATTTGACTGTGGGGTGAACTGTCCCTTTAATGCAGAATAAATCACTGTGTAAAAAGCATCAGCATGCATGTCTTGTATGTCTCCAAGTGAAGCATTTTAAATTTTTTAACACAGAGTATGTCTGGTCTTGATATATATTTTATAGTGATAATATCAGTATTACGTTCTGTTCTAACATGCATGCTGGACTCCAACTCTCTCTTACAGCTGCTACTTAACATGCTGAGGTCCACTCATCTGCAATTTTTTTCAGTCTACAAACAAAACTGAATATTTCATAGGCTGGTTCCAGTGCTTGTTACTGTTAATATATTTAAATTTCACTACTGTTAGATCGATTAGTTAGATGATAATCTCATCTGGAGGTGTAATAGACCAGTGTTCCCCAACCCTGGTCCTCAGGGCCCACTGTCCTGCATGTTTTAGATGTTTCCCTGCTCCAACACACCTGATTCAAATGATCAGCTCCTCATCAAGCCTCTGCAGAAGCCTGACAACAACCTGATCATTTGAATCAGGTGTGTTGGAGCAGGGAAACATCTAAAACATGCAGGACAGTGGGCCCTGAGGACCAGGGTTGGGGAAAACTGTAATAGACCTTGAAAACAACATTAATTCAGCAGTTAACTGGGAAAAAATCCAAGTGATTAAAAGATTTTAGATACAGAGCACTAATTAAAACTGATTTTGTAATACAATAAATGATACTAACATATTAAAAACTTGCAAAAACACTCACTGTAAACTCTTTGCATGCACACACACACACACACACACGAAAATCTTGTATGTGTCCAGTATATGACTCTTTCCTTGTGTGTGGCCAGAGTTTGAGCCAGATGTTTGTGGGCGTTGCGTGCATCAGTGTGTGCACAACGTGATTGGATGTTTGCATGTGTATGATCGATGGCCTCAGTGCGTGTGCGCACATACAGGAAGCTGCAATCAGTGAGAGGGCTGCTCAAACTCCCCAGATGTCTTTTCTGGGTGAGTTAGGTAACAACAACGCTGCTGCCCTACTTCTGATACGCGCACTATCACACACACACACACACACACACACACACACACACACATGCTGCTCTGAACTGGACCAGCTAAGATGTACGATGTGTGTGTGTCCGTGCCAAGTATCCATAGCGATGACTGCTGGGCGCTGACCTTCTCATTTACAGGTTATATAACCAACCAACTTGGCAGAGATCAGAGACGCAGAGGTGAGGAGACCAGGAGAGGAGGTGGAGTGTTAATGTCCACTTAGAGCTCTAAACTTCTGTAAGAGAAACTTTTAGGACACACTTGCATAAAACAAAAAAAAAAAACAGTGATGGAATGAAAATAGGTTACAAGTAATTACAGTTCTCAGAATTCTGTTTTTGAAATTACTGTAACATCAAACCACTTCCATGTGTGATAGAGTTTGTATCAGGCATTTTTCTGCCCAGAGGAAGGACACACAAAAGAGTCACAAAGAGTCAAACATCTGTGAGATGCTTTAGTAAGATTCAGTGGTTAATTTTTAGATCATCAGGAAACAACAGCAGAACAATGAAGTAAAAGTTGCTAATTTTAACCAGGTAATATAGTATGAATCGTTATACAACAGGTTTGCACAATGAAAAGAAAGTTGTAGTCCTTTCATGCTATGCACACATACAACATACCGATAATAAAAGGTAGAATAGCATAGGACAAATTATAAAGTAGAATAAAATAACACATACAGTCACAGGAAATAATTCTGCAGTGCATTTTTTCAATTTGCATCTGGGGTATTGTAAACACCAACAAGAAGATGGTGATGATAATGATAATATGGTTTGTCACGGAAGTTGTGGTGGAACACGTCTCTGTAAGATGTGGGCACAACAGACTCTGGTTTCAGTTTCACTTACCTGAGTGGACATTAGCCAGGAACAGCCTTAAAGGAGAAATCTGTAATGTATTTAACTGTACTAAATAATAAAATGACCATGGTATGTCATCAGAGATTAAGGAAACATGCTAAATTGAAATACTGGCTTCTGCAGTCAGCATGTTCTCCTTTCCAGTGTGGAACAACTTCCTCTGTATGCTTGTTTCACTTTTATTAGAGTTCAAATTAATGCCAAATGCTCAGTGAATGAGTTATTATCTGTTTATAAGTTGTAAGAAATCATTAAAAATATTGTGGAAGGAGTAGGTGTTTATGACGGTTAAATTGAACAATATGTTAATAGAGTCTAGCAGGCAGGCAGTCACTGAACTCCAGAGTGTGTATTTGGCACTTGGCATTGTCAAAATATAATGTTGCACTTGTTTTGCGCTCATGTAGGTTCAACCAGACAACCTGCCTGAGCTTCAGGTTTGAGGAAGAGGCGGCGGGTAGAAACAAGTCTCTTCAACCATAGACTGAGTCAGTATTTGGACTGTAGTACACGCTATGGTCTTACGTACTATTTCTTTAAGTCCAAGCTTGTTTAGCACGGCTCTTATCCCCTCTCTCTTCCTCTCCTCCAGGGGCGGTCATACAAGCTGTGGTGATGCATGCTCCAGCTGGTCGGGCAAAAGATGTCGTGTGCATTGTTGATCATCTCAAGATCTGCTGCTCTTTAATCCAAACTTTGCACTTCCTTTTCCAGTGACTGTGAGTGTCTTTCTACTATATGTGATATGTTTTTCAGCCAGCCGGCAAAAAGAATAACAGATTAAAACAAAAATTAAGTTTGAAGGCACTACCAGCTACAGCATCTGCATGCTGCACTGTTGCCATGGAGAAAATGACACACGCTTATCATGTTCATGAGAAGAGTTCATATGAACATCCCCCTCTTGTGGTTCATGAGTCACGTACACAATTTCTCAAGTCATAAATACAAGATTGCAAGTTCCATTCGAAGGCAAAAACACATTAATACATAAGCTAAAATATTATCCACCACAGTACTTAACTGTAAAAAAATGTGGCAAAATATGTAAACCTGCCTTAACCTGTGTTGTTGCAGCAGAACGAACCACTGACATACATCTGGAGTCCTGTCTGTGACCTCCTCTACTCACCTACACCAACTCCTAAGGGAATATTTTTGTCTCTTTAACACCTAAATCCTTGATTTTGTCCACCAGCCAATGACCAGCTTCATCAATCTGCTGCTTGGAGCTGGTCAGGTACCTTACTGTACGTTGGACTTTTCAGACCTTTTGAAAAATGCTGATGAGAAACTGATGAGACTGAACAAAAACCGTAGCCTCCAACTGCTGGCCATCAAACCAAAACAATTAGCTGAGCGATGCTGAAACGCTCTGCAGCTCTCTATAAATCTCTGTAGCTGTAGAGGGTAGGTGATAATTCTCTATGGCAGTCATTCCCAAAGTGTGGGCTGTGAAATCACCATAAAATATTTATAAATTTTTATTATACAGGTGTACACTGTACACTGTATATACACTGTATTTGGTGGCCTGTTACATTAACACTGGAATGTATCCTATATCTTGTCATTGGCACGATCATCAGAGGTGCGATTGAAGGTTTAGTTGTGCTGCAGAAGATTTTCAGATTTCAAACTGGGCCGTGGCATTCTTAAGTTTGGAAATAGCTGCTCTATATGGAGTAATTACTAGAAGCAGCTTTAAGAACTTGATGCAAGCAGCTTGTACATCAATGAAGCTGCGAGTTATAAGTTGTGGTTGTTTGCAGTTTTAGGTCGACGTTTAAAGCTGTTTCATTTGCTGTCAGAGAGGTTGCTAAAGCTTCACTGTGTTGAATTTTGTTTTTGATTTTGTTTTGGACATGAGACAACACAACATCTCTCTGGCGGCAGAGGACAAGCCGGACGTCCAAAGCAAACACAGCAGCAGAACAAACACACACTCTGCAAGCTTTGTGGTTTGGTCGGTCTGGCCCGACCTCGCTGACCTCTGTGTGTGAACTGGACCGACCCCTGCACCGGGTGAGGTCGGTTCTCAAACTGTCATTGTTTCCAGTGAAATCATAGCTGACCATTTGATCACCACTGTGACAATGAATTTCAATTAACACAAAGACGACAACGGCGGCTGGTTTCGGCTGACCTGACCTGACCTGTGCAGCCGATGAGGACATGAAGACACGTCCTCCTCACCAGATTTAATCCTACTCTTCTTTGTTGTCTGTCCTTCTCATGTCATTACACACACAACTAACAGTTTCCAATAACAGACTCTGAATGACTGCTATTTTTACAAACTGCTTCATTGTATGTATCAAGACTTGACAGGACTGTCGACATATTAGTTGATGCACTCCTTCAACTGAGAGAAATGAAGACTTGGAACTTTTATTGAAGTGAGACTAATATATCATTCATTGTGATCATTTAAGTGTTTAGTTTAACTTTGTCATGGCAACACAACCTTGAGAAACGCTTGGCATACCCTCGTCAAGGGTTTCCAGGGCTTGGTTGCCCATCTATATATGAAACAACAAGCAAACTGAGCGTTTGGCTGCCAGGCAAAAGTTAATAGTGTGTTTTTCCACCTGTTTCCTCTGATGCTTGTCACTCGGCTAGCTCACTCTCCTTGGTCCGTCACCACTTTTCATCAATGCTCCATTAACAGTTCGTTTTGTAGACACTGAACACGCAGACAATAACTCAAAACAAAATTTTGCATGGGAAAAGGGGAAAACTCGACTGTCCTCTTGTTGGAGCACTCAGACAAATGCCTCTTTTCTCTTTGGTGGCCCACACCTGCTCCTCATCGTCTCACTTTGGCAAACCGACCAGCACACGCTGTGTGACTAGGTAAGCCCACCCCCTAGCCTGACAGCCATGCTGGACAGCCAATAGGGAAACAGTATGCAGCAACAACTTTCACAGACAGGCAGACAAAAACACAATGAGCAGTAAGCTTCACACAGTATACCACATTTATATATTTAGACACAAGGCATGTCTCATTCATCATGAAATGAATAATCGCTTATGGAAGATTTTAAATGAAAACAAGTCAAACAAAGAAACTAGAGACCATCTTATGATGAGATCACACCAGCTGTGATGCCAACATGTTGACATTCTGAGCCACGACTGCTCAGTAGTTATTACTACATTACCACATGAGCACTGAGTATTTATGTGTCAGACCACAGCCATCATTAAATTCGACCTTCATTCTGATCTCAACTACACACTTGTAAAGTTTCATGACTGCATGACAATTGTGCTACTACCCCATTGACAAAATCTGTCCACAGACATATAAACACCTGGCAAAAAACCTAAAAACTTTGTGGGAATGATTGAAACTGGGATAAAGTGATTTATGACTTAAATGTGGGCCGATGGCAGGAAGTGAAGGAGCCAGTGGTCCCTTCTCTACTTCCTGCTGCCCTTGTTCCTGTCCCAGTGGCACAGGCGGGAATTATGGGAATTATTAAAGGCTGTACCATCTCAGTGCTCGTGTTTGATCATGCAATGAATATGCTGGTAAAATCTGCATAACCAGAGTGCAGAGGCCCTGAGTCCAAATCTGGAATTCACCAACCACAAATCAGTGCCTTCAGCAGTGACCACTGAGCCAGTCTCTGGAGCCAGATGTATCCTGAGGAGGCTGGAGTAGGATAGGGGAGAAAGAATGACATTCAAGCCTAAAAAGTCAAGGTTCTCAGAGGTGAAGAAAGGCTGAATGATCGACAGATTCTGGTTCCAAGCCCAGCCATCTCCATTGAGGAACTTGGGGAAGATGTGTGAGAGCCCTTAGACCCTCAGAGATGAAACATCAGTCGAGAGCATCTGCAAGGAGCTTGATAGTTAGGGGAAGGATGTGGATGCGACAGGCCTCCCATGCTATTACAAAGTGCGGATATGTCGGCATGGGATTCTGCCGAGCATCCTGTGGCTCCTGTTGATCTATGAGTTCCTGATCCACACCACTGGGAACCTGTAGAGGAGAGTCACCTACTACCCAAGGAGATGGTTAGGTCTGCCGACCAGCAGAGGAGCATGAGGGAAGTGTTGAAAAAGCACAAGTCAACAGACCCTGAAGCAGAGGTATCAAACTAATTTTAGTTCATGGACCACATACAGCCCAAACTGATCTTAATTGTGCCGGAGCAGGAAAAACCAATGCATAATGACCCGTAAATAACAGCACATCCAAATGTTTCCTTTTTCGTGATAGTAAGAGGAAGTACATTCTGAAAACGCACAAAACAGATGAGGGACAGCCTGAGATATCTTTGGAAAATAATCATTTTACCAGATATTTCCACTCCTGTGTTGTATTGCTGCAACACCACACAACACCAACTAAAGCGGAAGCTAATGAGGAAGAAACTGAAGTTATTTCCTGCCTTAAAAAAAACATCAGATCAAACGTTTTGGCAGTGCCTTAGCAACAGGGCTTCACCAATAATGATGTAAGATACTGATTATTTTCTTCTGAAGCTGACCATTGACAATATTTTGCACAGTGTTTATATCTTTAGACATGACGACAATGAGTAGATATTCGCTGTTTTTACAGAGAGCTGTATTCTGGTCTGGAATTAATGACTGCTCTGCAACTGTTACACATTGCAAAGCCATCCAGTGGGCTGGATTGGTCCCATTGGTGGGCTGTTTGTGGCCAGTTAGGCGCATGCCTGCCCTAAACTCTCTGGGGCGGGGATTGAGCAGGAAGTGGAGGGCAGAGGGTGCTGTGGGGTTGCACCAAATTTCATAGTTGTTGAGTTATTTCAGTCTGGACCAAAGCGTTGGTGGGCTGCCCATCAGATCAGCACTGCAGTCTCCTAGGACATTGCTGCTAGTGTGGCTAATATGAATGCTACATGACTGTAATTATCAGGTCACATTTTCAGCATTAAAAGAACGGCTCATGTTGTGGAGAAACATCTTATTTGTGCTCTTCACTGTGATGCGTAACAGATAATCAACATTTGACTGAAATCTCAGTTTACATTGGTTTATAGTTGAGTGAGAATTCAACAGTGTGTCAAAGGTTGACCAGTGCACTTGAATGACTATTGCATGATGAGTCCTAATTTGCCTAAGCAGGTTAGATCCTGGACACCAAGTGGAGGTTTTGATGACGGATGTTTACAGTCTGCAATATGCTGGTCTCATTAAAGCTTCTATATCTCTATATTTAGAGGCACTGGGATTGCAATAAGTAGGCCTTCAAACCTCTAAGAGACCTTATACAACTGCAGCGAGCTAGACTTAGTAATCTGCTGTGTAATTATACTGAAGAGCAACAGATAAAGAGTGGGCCAGGAGGGGAAGAAGACACTGCTCTTCTCTACATGTATCATTACATCTGCCCTCTATCGCTCTGTCTCTAATACGTTCTGTCCCCTTTTCTGTCTCTTTGTTAGTTTCTTACTCTGACTGAGTGACCTACATTTGCATTGCTTGCATAAACTGTCTTCCTGTCTGTCCAGCTTCCCCTCCGTCTCTGTATATATCTGTCGTTAAGCTGCACATTAAATAGTCTGTATATATTATCGGTGGGTGTGTGGCTCAAACATATTGGACACATATGTATGTATGAAAAACAAGCTGTCACTTTCCTTGGTTTTGGTCCCAAAATCCAAAAGATTTAATATATTTTTCTTACACACACACACACACACACACACACACACACACACATGTAAGATTTCTTTCACACATTCTCTCGCTTGCTTATTTTCTATCTCTAAGTGTCAGTTTACCTCTCTTCAACAGTCTTTCCTTGGCTTCTTACACTTGTTTATTCTGCCTTGTTTATTCCACCTCACACACATGCACACACACACACACACATGCACACACACACTGCTTGAATCTGTGTCCATCAGTGGTTTGCAGACTTCCCCTCAGAGACCCTCCACTTCAGAGGAATGTTTTCTTGACCTAAATGTGTTGAATAGTAGGACCTCCACTAACACTTAATGTGAGTTGTTAGCTAACTGCTATATAACAGGACCCACTTATGAAAGGCAACGACTCTCTCAACTTGAAATGTTACCCTCCTTCATTCCTACTCTTCATCACTCTGCAATGGCATTTTTTAACCTGTTAAATCCTGCTCTCCACCAGCAGAACAGTCAATAGAAATGCATAGTGTGCAGTGAAACCCACAGAAGTTCATTTTAAATTATTACCATGTATAAATACAGGCAGAAAGTTTGAATATTTCACTCAGTGTAAACAATGTATAGCTCCATCGAAGAGCTGGAACAGTCAAAGTACAAATCTTAATGCTATTTCTGCATTAAAATGTATAATATATATATATATTTTGTTAAGTTGTTTGGAAGGAAGTTGCTGAGCGTGAATAAATGTAGAATGAGTGCTTCGTTCATGAACATTTCTGCCTGAGTCATGTCAGATAGATTTTTATCAGCTATGTTGGTTGTTTATAAGTGACAATAACATCTCCTATGATCCTGCACTACTTCACAGCATCATCAAACTACATCTTTTATTAATGTTTTAATGTCAGAGAGACTCTTAGGTTATGAAATCACACAAAAGTTCTAGGTCATTCTGAGTAGAACTCCCAACTGAAACTAGCCCGTAGTGGTTATCTAACCAAGATACATCTGTCAAAATTAGCTAATTACATGCAAAAAGATCAGACTAATCAAGCAGATTCGAGCTTTAAAAAAGGTTACCAAAAGTCAGCTCGAAGCCCGTTCTCAGTGCTGTCAAAGTTTAAGCTAACATTAGCAGCTCTGTCCTGCACATAGATTTGTCTTCATCCTGAAAGCCTGAACTCTTGTCACATTAGTGGAGCATACTGCTAAATACAAGCAAATATAGTTAAACTCTTTGCTTTCTTTCCAAGAGATAGTTGAAAAGATATCATTCTCATATCACATTACATGTGAAAGGTTTCAACAATTAGCTTAGCATAACGACCGGTTTTTGTATAAATTAAAAAACAAAACATTATGTGTTAATTAATGAGGTTTAGAGGTGGTTATAGGTGCATATTGTTACTTGTAGACATAGCCAGACTAGCTGTTACCCTGTTTCCAGTTTATGCTAAGCTAGGCTAACCGTCTGTTGGATGTATTGTAGCCTAATATTTAGGCTGATTCTATTAGTATGCAGGTATCAGTAGCCAACAACACTATTTGCACCCAGGCTGGAATAACCAATGTGGGTTACACCTGGGTGTATATTAGCATGGCAGATGCAAGCACCCAGGTGTCGATGGCAAACAATACTATTTCTTCCCAGTGTGGCTATTTACGCCAGCCTTTCTGAAACCTAACCAAGCAGTTTTGTTGCCCAAACAATCAGTTGCTCCAGAACTGCAGATGGAAGGTTTTAAAAAACAAAATGTTGCTGACATGCTGACTACCTCCCACATCACATGCTTTATCGACTACTGTGCTTTTTCAATTGGAGGGTTTGATTCATCTTGTGAATTATTGAACACAAACTCAATGATGTAACCCGTAATCTGACCCCTCACTTTCTAAGGAACTCAGCCGCCTCTGAGGAACACAAACAAAGGAGACGTCAGGCTCTCGTCCAGTCCGGTGCGTTCATAATCCCTTGCAGGATCGAGAACACAAACCTTTTGGTTTATTCACAAGCTGCAGCTTCAGACTGTACTTTTGCAAACGAAATGCATACTAAAGTTTTACTATCAAAAACAGACATGTACAGAAAATATCAGAGAGATGTCAAGACATATGTTACATACATTCATCTTGTGCAAATTCACCCAGACACATTTAGAGGCCATGGAGTTCTACAGGAGAATAACAACCTTTGAAAGGTGCAGGCAATGTAGTCATTGAAGTCAGTTCAAATATTTGACAATAGGAGAGGCGCTTGACAAAGACGTTAAGTTTTTATAGTTAGCAAAGCAAGAATGTGATGAATCCTCAGTTGCCAATTTGCCAGGTAAGATAAATCAAGTTCTCCTTCACATAATTAAAATATCTGGGATCAGTATCAAACACAGAAATCGTTGACATAGTGTCTCAGAGGTGTGAGGTGAAAATGGTGTATTTTAACATGGGCACAAATTTGAAAAAAAAAAAAAGACATTTCTGACCACAGATTATATCTATTATTTGTTTAGACTATCAAAGTACACTTTCAGCACAGAATAAACAACAATAACAGGAAAACAACACGATTAGGAAGCATATTTTTCCCTCTCTCTCTATGTGAAGTGCTCTAGGAGGACGCCAGAGGTAGTTGCACTTCTTCAAAAGGTCAGTGATTGAATTCTGAAAGGTCAACATATCACCAGGCAATAATTCACCATCATGCTTTTTTTTTGCATAGTTTGATGACAAAAAGACCCAACTTCTCCTACGTCTGCGTTGTTGTTATTTTTGCTGTTTTCCGAGCACAAACCTACGGCTCAGTGTTTGTGAGCAACTCTGGGATGCTCTATTGACCCACTGACACTAAGACGCAAAAAGGAGAAGTTGGCGTCAGTGCCAGCAGTCGGCATGATCAAAGTTATCATGAGATTGGAGTGCTACAAAATGTCAAAATTATACCCATCCTGACCTTTTAGAATTCAATAAATCCTTGAGAATTAGAAAGAGAATTCAACAGAATTAATTATATTTAGTAGAATCCAAAGAATTCAGTTTAGTTGGATTCTTCAGCTTGTTTTGATTCAATTCAGTAAGTTTCAATTCAATTGTCTGAATAAGTCTCAATATGTCTTGACTGCTACAAATTGTCAAAATGATACCATCAAGCCGCAACAGCAAGAATTCAGTAATTATTTCAGAATTTTAAAGATCTTAGTAGAATCCAAATAATTAAATTCAGCTGAATTCTTCAGTTCAATTCAACAGAATCCAAAGAATTCAATGATTCAGTTATTACAATTGGCAAATGCCAGTTCAGTTCATGTCCCAGCTGGGTCATAGCTTATAACCTGAGCTGTTTCCTAATTAACATCTTCTCGTCTGAAATCATCTCCGTGAGAATCCAAGCAAACGGAGACTCATCAGTGACGAACATATCGGACCGCGGTGGTGTTGTTTGTGCTGAGATAAATAATTAACAAATTAATTTGAACCATCCATTATGTAACCTGGCTCCAAGAAATCCTACACATCCTGTTTGTCTAATTATAGTATAGTATACTTTGACACTTAAATAGGCTTATTGGGCATGAGAGTGGTATTGATCTCCTCATCTACAGCTAATAAGCCCATTTCCCGGAAGGTGCAGGCATTCCTGTAAGATAAAATAGCCCCTAGCAGAAGCCATTTTTGATATTTTAGATCTTTTTTTGACTGACAGAAGTTGACCGTGCAGAACAAATTGTAACTAAATACTTTTACAACTGTATTTAAAGTGATTAGTAAAAGAGGTTTGGACTTAATTGTTCTATGAGAAGAAAATCCAATGCTATAAGTTACAGTGCGTGAGATGAATTCAGACTGAGTAGTTGTAAGATGTTATTTAGGGAAGCCCAGGTTATCGCACTAAACATTACCGTAGTTGCCAATGCAGTTTATCCATTAAAGTAAAAATGGAAGAAGTCCAACTTAAGGCACTGGAACTGCTGTCACAGATGAGCAATAATTCACAGATATCAATTTCAAGCCAAAATCCAATTTGGCATCATGCTTGGGAACTCAAAAGTTAGAAAAAACATCGGCTCCTCGTGTGACATCCTCAGACAAAACATCAATGATGAACTGATTCAATGAAGTTTTAACCGTTTTGTTTGGGAACTTTTACTGATTTACTAATAACAGGAAAAGCATTTAATTTCAGGTGGATTTTCCCTTTACATCTTTGAGGAAATACATTTGTTACTGAATCTGAAATATCCGTGATATGCTTTTACACTGAAGATGGTTATATTTGACTGATGATTTTTCCCTTTCCTGCCCAGTTTGAGCTGACTCATGTCAATGGTTACCAGTTACAATATAAACAAACATTACTGGGGCAATTTTTAATACTTGAAGAGAAGAGATAAATTAACCCAGTTATTTTAGACAAACATCTTCCAACTGTAACAACTGTGGTGAAAAAAAAAAAATAAAAAGCTCAAATAATGGAACAATAAAATATGAATTATGGAGAAAATATTAAAAAATTGTAGTATTACACTTTGTCAGCTTCTCCATTTTATAGCTTTACATGGCTTTGGCCCTTTCAATACAAAATAATAAATGTGGGTGATCTGACACGACACTCTCTGTACTATGACACATGAACTAAGGAGACACAAACACTCCAGAAAGTGAAGAAAATTATAAAATACAAAGAACCTGATTGACATAGAAACATGTAAAATCAAACACATGTATATAAAATAAAAGATTTTGAAGGCAAAGCTCAACAATCTCTCATATTTTCTGGAGGTGAGCTTTCGCCGTGTAAAAACAGTCATGTCACAGACATCAGCAAGGCCTCGGTAAAACAGATTTTTTTTTTCTCGCAGAAATACATTTGTGGGTCTTTTAAAAATGTGTTTCTCTTGTTTTATTCCCATTTAAACTCATTGCCTTTCTGTGAAAATCATTATCGAGTGGACAAATCTCAATAAAGGGGAAAAAAATTAACTACTTAGCTAGAAGGCACTGGCCTTTACTCATAACATACATCCATCAAACTCATGAATGGAGATCTTTTGCAGTAGTGTTGGCCTGCTAGACGATGCAAATAAGTTTACACAAAGGGACCTTTTACCAATTCATCCAACATAAGACTTAACTTTATTCTGTTCATTCAAATACTTAAATATCCTGACTTCTATCCTGAGGCCTGTTTCTTTCCCTTACATAAAGTGGACGTGCAAAATAAGTCAGAATAAATACTGAATAAATACACTTATGACATAATGGTATCAGAAATCCAGATGTTGCTCTCTGTATTACTGACGGGCTCTGAGTATCTCAGCTGAAGAGACTCTGCTGACAGCGAGGGGATTCAAATATGTTTAAGTCAACAAAGCTCGAATTGTGACAGGCCAATAAAAATAATACAAAAATTTGGGTCACCAGTGATCTAAAAATAGGTGGTCTGGGAGACAATCTGCCCTCAACTATTTTCCAGAGTTTGCCCTGTGCAGTCGTTACCCTCCCTCGATTCTGTAACTGGTCTTTTTGTGCGTGTTTTATAACTTTTGGACTTTTTTTTTTTTCCAACAGCTAACAGGGTTTTATTGCTGATGTTTGGGGTCAAATGTATAAAGGAAAAAAAAACAGCCTTTGGAAAATGAGCAGCTCGGCATCTCTTTCTGTGAAATGTAAACAATGTCACTGCATGCATAAATAATGACAAAATAAATAATGGAAAAAAATCCAACATAAAAAAATGGATGAATAAAATACAAGAAAAAGAGCCTTAAAGCACGCCAATGTAAAGGTTCAGTCCGTAGTTATTCAGCTGCAGGATTTAGAGTCAAACAGGGGCGGAGTTGAAGGGTAGCAAGGAAGACAGAATAGCTGTGATTATTGTTGAACTTATGCTGTAAAGGGCAAACTAGTAAACACAAAGATTTTCTGTAAAAGTCTAACGTATTAATGGTAAAACCATTTACAAAGATTTCAATCAATGGATGTGAAAATTTCCCACATTATAGTTTCAGTCACTTATAATAATTAATCATATGTGACCAGTATTATTGTAATTATTCGCTCAGCTGTTGTGAGTGAATTTACACAAAAAGACAAGTTCTTTATTTGGTCTCTTGCAGAATTTCTGAGTATATTTAAAGACGTACAGTTTGGGGATACTGATTGGTTGGATTAATGGCAGTTGCCACTTGCAGTCGATGTATTTGTGTGATTCTGAACTGTCTGTGTTTGCTTTAAAAGCCATGTTCAGACAGACTGCTCAGTTCAATCACTCATATCAGACTGCAAAGTAAAGTCGGGGGATTTTTTTGTTTGTAAGAAGAAGAACGTAGAACAACAAAAAATGGAGGAGGGCCAGAAAGGCAACAGAAGACAAATGAAGACATATCAGCACCACTACTTGCTGCTGTACACACAGAGATGTTGGACAAAAACATTTAGCATGTGCGTATTAGCATTGATACAGTGACATCCAACATTAAACCCAAATGAAATCATGTGTAAATTGTAATGTCAGTCATCTTCAGAAGAGTTCCCTCCTGTCTGAACGTAGCTTAACTCTTGGTTTTTCTGTATGGTGTGATGACATTATTATGCATGGAAGATATTTAGATCTAAAGCATCTTTGTTGCTGCTTTTTTTTAAGTTAAAGTTTGCTGTTGTGTCGATGGAGTCCAGCGCTGCTTTCTGAACAGGCGATGCTACAACAGCGAAGGTGCAACGACGTCAACATCAGTTCTTTGTGCATCAAAAGGAAGAGCAGCAGGTCAACTGCTGCTTTGGAGGAGGGTGTGTGCGGGGCAGGTGTTTTACTGCATCTTTCCAGGTGGCTCGTTGAGAGCATGTCACCGGTGTCTGCTGTGGGCCATGAGGAGCAGCACCTTGCGGATGCCGCTGAGCCGATCTTTCAGAGAGGTGAGGGCCAGGAACGGCAGCTGGGCTCGGCCTTCTAACGGAAGAACGGCTAATAGCCACCAACACCACGAGGGACCGTTAGGACTGGTCTGAAGGGAGGAGGAGAAAAGAGGAGACAATGTGAGAAGAGTTTAAAAACAAAATAAAGTAGAAATAATGTTAAAGGAAAATTCTGACTTATATTTAGTTTTACATAACTAGCCTAATTGTTTTCTCTTAGAATGAATGAACTGACCCTTCCTAAGTCCCACCCCTTTTTGCTCTGGGCTCCAATAATATCTATCTATCTATATAAAACATGTTTTAAAGGGATGCTGCATCATGTAGTACACCAACAGTTCAACTAGAATCCTGATAGATATATGAAAAAAGCCCCATATTCCCATGTGAAAAAACTATTTTAAAAGAACCATGCACCACAGATGGTTAAATAATTAAAGTAAAAAGTGTGATGTTGTAAATTATTTGTGTCTGTACCTGAAGTACAGAGTCCTTTCCAGGCATGGGTCCAAAGTGTCCTTCAATACGTTCCTTCTGCTCGCGCTTCAGGGAGTTGACCCACACCAGGGCCTGGTCGTACACCGCGTCATGCAGAGATTGCAGCTCCTGCTCTGCCATGCCCTCCACCTGCACACACGCATTAACGTGCACACACGCACACCTTTGAGCTATAACATCTCTCTGTAGTTCTTTAAAATCAACCATCCTTCTTTGGCTAACTCTGCATTTCCAAGCTACTCCACATCTGTCCTGTCCTTCTCCTCCTTTCCTACCCTCTCCCTCCACCCACCCACACCTCCAGCCCCCTCATACCGTAACATCCTCCAGGTACTCTATGTCAGCTGTGTTGTATCCATCCCTCTCTTGATGGTTAATGACTTTAAACCTCCGTCTGCCGATGGTGTCCACAACTGAACGGCCGTCAGAGAAGAATTTCACGTCACGGATTTCCAGCAGGCACCCGTAGTCTGCGAACCTGGAGGGACAGGAGGAGGAAGAGAACACGGGGTTAGACGTCTCGGAAACATACTCAATGACACATGAGCAAACCCACACAGGTACCTTCCCAGCACTGACCCTTTGAGGTTGTCTCCCAGACACATGCCAAAGCAGTTGGTTCCTGTCTCCATGCATCTGCGAATCATCAGTCTGTAGCAGGGCTCGAAGATATGGAGAGGACACGGCACAGTGGGGAAGGCCATGGTGCACACGAATATAGGCACATTCTTGTTAAGACTGAAGAGAAACAACAGTAAAGGAGAGTGTGTTTAATAGAGAACAGCAGAGGAAACATAACATGTCTGATTTCTTTTCATAATCAAGAATGAACTTTCAATCTCATGAATGAAAAGTCTTTGAAATGATTACAAAAGAAAATACAGCTTCATCTGCACCAGTAATCCCAAATGATCTTCGGGCCAAATGCCAACACAGCACTGGCTGCTGTGCATAAGAGAGGCGATTTATTGGAGAGAGAAGTTTGCTACAGCCTCCAGGAAGTGATACTCGATGCCTGACCTCATGTATGCTAAGAGGTCAGTGGGTCAGACATGCGTAATCCACAGTAGGTCAGTAGGTCAAACAACAGAAGATATTCACATAGTTATGGTTATGTCAGCTGTAGGTAGGTACTGACATCCATTTATTGACAATATGGATGGCACACTATTCAAAGTTGCAGCCAGATATTTATCTTACTCCATATGTCATATTTTTAACAGTCTGTGTGCCGCCACGCACAATGGAAAGAATCAAAACTCATACCACTGCCAAAACATTAAGAGGCTGCACTCTCTGGGGCAAACAGTAAGACCATTAACCTACTGCCAGTATTCAGCAAAAGACTGGAGAGGACTCTTTTCAATCTAACTCAACACTATTTTCTAAGCAGTGACCTTATTACAAAATCACGACATGCATACAGAGCTTGTCACAGAACTAACTCTAACTCTTTTTTAATAGTAGCCTCTCAGAAAGCAAAGATCTATCCTGTGGAGTCCCACAAGGCAATTGCCTGGGGCCACTACTATTTTCTATTTCACCATTGATCTGCCCCGTGTCCTGGAAGAGGCAAATGTGGTACTGTATGCAGATGACTCAGCCATGTTCAGTACTGTTAACATGGAAAGAACTACAGGAAGTATTATGCAGTGAATCAAAAATTTGTGTCTGACTGGGTAAGAGAAAATAAATTGATCTTGAATGTATCCAGGACAAAGTGCATTGTCTTTGGCACTAAGAGGGATGTTTGTCAGGGACTCCTGTAACAAGTTATGAAAATAATCAATGATTGCTTGGCATGGTCAGAACATAGATGTTATTGTTGTAAAATGGGGCAGGGTATTGTGATCACCCAGAAGCCTCCCCCTTGTTATCACCATCAATTAGGCATTTTTTCTTTCACACCTAGGGGTCGTGTATGGTTGTGTGGTCCTGTGAAGCTAAAAAAATACCAAAAAGCTCCAGCTCCTACAAAATAAGAGCTGCAAGACTAGTTTATAACTGCTCCTTTAAAACTACAGTCCTAAATGTGCACTGCGGTCTGTCATGGTTGACTATTGAGGGAGTTTTACAGTAAACCGGTTTTAAAGTAAACTGGACATTTTCAACTTGTGCAGAAAGGTTTATCACATAATCATCATAGCAGACATATCACAATGAGTCATCTTGAACTTCATGAGCCCAAAACAAATCAGCTTAAAAAATCAGTCATCTGCAGAGCCTCCAACCTTTGGAACCACCACAAAACAGAAACAATGCCACCTGCTCTAATGTTTAGTTTGGCATCTAACTGATTAGCTTATTTGATGACTGCTGTACATGCACTGCTCAAGTTATCTGATATTTTAATTGCTTTCACTTTTAAATATGTAATAACAGGCTAGACTGATGGGAGTCTGTCATCCTTTGTATTTTTGTTGTTTTGTCTGTGGTTGTTGTTACTGTCAGTGTTTGTATAATGTGATTTATTTATGTGGACCCCAGGGAGAAAAAGCAACCACTCTTGTGAAAGCCAATGGGGAGCCAAAAAAAAAAAAGAATAAAGAATACAGAAAATAAGATTTGACAGCAGAAAAGAAAACAGACTAAATAACGCATGAAGAACAAGTAAAGCCTGACAAAGCTACAGTGGAGAAGGGGACACACACTTACTTGGAGAGCTCAGCCATCTCTTCCTGGTGAATTTTCTGTCTTTCCATGAGCTCAGAGGGAAGATACTTAGATATCAGGTTCTCCATCAATACTGTCTTACAGTACTGCCTCTGGACCAGGTACTGGAGAGAGATACAGAAACAGACTTAATCAGAAATATGTTTACAGTGGCAAAAACATGGAGAGACCGTTTTCAACAACATCCATTGTTTAAGTGGAAATCTTGAGGATTTTCATTCTGATAAATGTCTGCTAAGTTGTCAAATGAGGAAAAACAGTGGCGACTGAGCCTGTGGCCTACTGATTAAAGTATTCTGCATTATTTATATATTTGTAGTATTATGAATTGGGTGTCTGTGGCAACATTAGCGACTGCTGATGTGAACCAAACATTTCCGACTGCTGCAGCTTCACAGTAACAGCATTTAGCTGTCGAAACTCGAGTTGACTTGTACTATGAATTAGTCAAAGGATATGCAATATGTTTGCCAGTAAGCTTCGCACTTACCGCTATCAAAACTACGCCTACAAAAGAAGACAATGGTCATTGTCGGCATTTGTTGACAGCAGATCAGTTTGAAATACTGCAGCAGGTAATAGAACAAGAAGGGGCAACCACAGTGAGCTGTTAGATGAAGACCTGCAGGTGAAAAGCTGCACACCGCCAACTTCTCAGCTGTTCACAGACTCATGTTGCGTGAAGCATAACATCAGATCGTTGCTCACAGAATGATGGAAAAAGCCCAATATTGTCCAACTTCCTTATTAAAATGATAACAGTTTGTTTTGCCATCCCCAGAAATCTTTGTTTGCCAGTAAGCTGTTAAACTACATTTGCTGTTACCACTGGTAACTACAGGTGTTGCCAAATCAGCCAAGATGAAAACGTTTGAGATTGCCACTTTAAGACCTGCTCTATATTTGTCTCATAACATAATCTTATTTATCATCTTCATTACTGTAGGGATGCACCATTCCAATACGTCAGATCCCCATTTGCCCCAATAGTGACCTAATTACAGTAAGTGATCGGCTATCGGCCATGACAGTTTCTGCGTCAATGCCGTCAGAAAATTGAAGATTTCCACTATCAGTTACATTCATTACAGTCATGGCAGGTCACCAACTCTGTTTTTAGTTCCATAGCAATCCGTGGTATCATGTTACCTTACATAAAGATGACCCAAATGAGTTTAACAATGAGGTCAACAGATTTTAAATTTGGGGAAAAGAGAGACAAACCTGAGTGGTATCAGAAAATGTTTGATCAGTAGGTGCATCCCAGCCGGGTTTGGTTTAGCTCACACTGAAAGGTGCCACGTATGTAAGAACACATAGAGAAGTATTACCTCAGAAAGCTCCTCTTTACAGAGTGGACACTTTGGGTTGTGGTCCAGGCATCTCTCCAGACACTGAAGACAGAACGTGTGACCACATGGCGTCGTCACTGGCTCATAGAAAAGCCTGCGTGGGAAACAAGGTGACATGGCTTTAAATTCTTTTTTTTTTTTGTGCAACCGAAAACCCCAAAGATATTCATGATATGTGACAAAGAAAAGCAGCAAACACACATTTGAGAAGCTGAAACCAGAGAATATTTAGCATTTGGTTTCACCATTTTTTTTCACTATTTTATGTAATGTACAATTAGACAATGTCATAGACTGAATGAAACATGGACGTAGTGGTGTAGGAGCCGTGAGGTCACCCATAGGTTTCTGAAGAGCCATCGTGAAGCTCACAGTGTGGTGGCTTCGGTCTTCGCCATCTTGACAGTGCTTTTCTAACTCCTGGCTAATCCGAAAATGGGCAAAGACGTGGAGCTTAGGTGAACGAATGAAGCGACTACCTAGCAGCTGGCTCTCTGTGATGGTGCCCACCTCTCGCCTTAATTATGCATAATTTTAAACTTTAATTTAAACAGGTGAGTTATATAAAAATTCACTGCCTGTACATTTGTCATGAACAGGAAAATTAGCTATAGAGACCAAAACCTTTGTTTATCGGGCTGTAAATATGTTTATTTTTGGGTATTTTAATGCGGGGGTCTATGGGGACTGACTCGCTTTTGAAGCCACCTTCAAGTGGCCTTTTGAGGAACTTTTGGCACTTCAGCGTTGGCTTCATTTTTCAGCCCCGGAGGTTGCGATTGTACAATGTACAATATTGGCCTGCAGACATAATTGCAAATACAAAGTTCAGATGTTAATGTCTGCTGTCTGGTTTTCAAACATACAAGCCAAAATAAAGACATTAATTCAATTTAGGGTTGTTCCGATACCAATACCAGTATTGGAAAATGCTCCTGATACTGGCCGAAATCCTGGTATCAGTATCGGCAAGTACGCGACGCGAGTCTATGCACCAATCTGTTATTATGTACTTTATTAAGCCCACAACCCCCAGGATGGCGAAGTTTTGTTCTAGTCATTCTCTGTATATATTTGTTTGTTTAATCATGTCACAACCATTGTTTTTTTCTTCTGATGTGTCGGATATCGGCAGTGTAGGCAGGGGTCGAGAAAAAAAATACTAGCAGAATCACAGATTTTGGCTTTGATTTCGATTTGAACGCACATTTCGATCAATATTTCATTTTAATATTGGAGTTGTGACACTCTTCTTATATGTATGGGCTGCTGAGTTTCAGCTGATATGCAAAGTTAAAGTATCGGAGTCGGTGTCGGGAAGGATAAGATGGTATCGGAACATCTCTAATTCCCTTCTCACAGGCTGCATTTCGATGTACTGAAAGCTACTGTATGTCACATCATTTTATTACAGGCAATACAACTGTCAGTAGCAACTTTGCACACATTACATAACTTCTAATTGATTTACAGCACAGTGGTATGACTGGTATTATAAAGTCTTATGTCTGAAGGAAACTGTAAAGCTGATCTTACCTCATACAGAGAGAACACTCCAGATCTGTCGGGTCCAAGACGTCACCGACCGCAGAACTCACAGAATCTGTCGCCTCTGCTGGCTCTGAAAGGCGAAATTATTGAATACAAAATAAGATACATATCCTGCTAACAGAGCGAGCGTGCATGTGTTACTCAGCTACATGTGTTTGCGCTCACCGGTCTTGGATCTCTTAGTATCGTCGCTCCGCTCCTGTCCTCCTTTCTCCTCCTCCTCCTCCTCTGTGCTCTTCCGTTTCCGCTTGAGGATCAAACAATGGCCCAACCTCCTGACCTCAGGCTCTCCCTGACCTTTGACCTCGCATCCCTCCGGCCTCTCAGGTGCAGGAGGAGCGAGGAACTCTGACGACAACAGGCTGGGACTAAAGGTCTGGGAGAGGGAAAGGGATTAAGGAGGAAAGGTTAATGAAACCTCATGTATGTCATGCTTTTTTTAAACTGCTGACTACCAGAGACGGAGCAGCTCTCACCTGGGAGGGAGCGCTGATGCTGCTTTTGATGTGCGCTCTAAAAGACAGTACATTGGAGTAGTCTGAGATGTGTTCAGGGACCTGATCAGTAACTGGAGCCAGGAGATCACTGAGGAGCTGAGAGGAGAAAACAGACAATAATGTGATTATTCTGTATTCTCATAAATGCATGCAGGCATTTACGATAATATGACAATTCCCAATGCAATCCCTATTATGATACTACTGTTGTATTTACCTTGTACACTTCAGTCTTGGCTAGTCTACAGTCCGGCTCCACGGACAGACAGACTAGGTACTCTCTCAGAGCTTCCTCCGTCCTGCCCAGCGACACCAGGGCCTGGGCCTTACGAACATGACCCTGCAGGCAGGAGGAAGATAAATCACTAATTTTACATTTTACTTATTTTTACATTTTAACATGAACTGACTCTTAGGTATCTTTTATAATGGAGCTGAACAAAGCCACAGTGGTCTGCCATACCTTGGACCAATGAGGCATGAGCCTGCAGGCCACCTCAGCGTCTCTCAGAGCCTTGTCATAGTGTTTGAGACTGGAGTGGATCTGGGAGCGATTACTGAACAGTATATGGTCCGTGGGTGCTGAGGAGGAGAGAAAGGATAGTTAGTACAGACAGTTAGGTAGTTAGGTAGTTCTCGACAACCATAGAGTGTTAAATTGTTGCAGGGTTAAGTATTGTTAAAACTATTTTGATAATTAATTGTTTTATTCAGCCTCTAAAATAAAGAGGACATTCTCCACGTTATATCTTTGTAAACTGATTAACTTTGAATCTTGATTATTAATCTGAAAATAAAACACTTTTAAAGATTTTTAACATGTTTTGCTGTTGTTTGATATTTTATGGACCAAACAATAAATCAGTTATTTGAAAAAAAATGAAGAGTAGACTGAATTCTAATAAAAATAATTGTTACTTGCAGACCTAAATAGAATGAAATAGACAAATTAAGCAGCAAATAATAATTATTTTCATTACTGATCATTCTATTGATATATTTTTTCAGCATATATGTATATCAATCAGTTCAATTCAATTAGATGTTCTGATCCAAAAATTGTAATTCCCACTAATAGTGAATTCTGTCACAATATATGTCAAAATAATCACAATATGTATAATATTTTTTTTTTTACCATATCATGCAACGCTAGTTTTTAGTATTTAAAATATCAAAAAGCTGTTTTTTAAATTACCATCAGAATTTCGCTCGGCCCAAAGAAACATCTTCAAATTGATTGTTTTGTCTGACCAACAATCTATAACCAAAAGATATTAAAATTACAAAGACGTAAAACAGAGAAAAACAGCAGACTCTCACATTTGTCCAGCTGGAAACAGTTAATTTTTTTTTGCTTAATAATGATTTTAACAATAATTTCTTATCAAAATAGTTGTAAATAACTTCTTTGCAAATCAACTAAGCAACAACTTCGCTAATTCCAATTATTGATTAGTTTCAGCCCTCCTTTTTCAAACTTAAAACCTTTACATACCCATACTAAGATCCATGACCTCCATACTGAGGCAACTGTTTCACAACACACTGCAGAGCTTCAAAAGGAAAAAAAAAAAAAAAGCATGGCCTCACTTGTTTATTTTATGCCATAAAAGGCTGCATTCACCGGTGATATAAGCTTTCAAGTTATATGTGAAAGGAGGAATGTTTAAAGTGGATCAGTTTCCATATTACAAAACGTGTTATGAAAAAAAGTGCTGCCTTACAAAACCATGCAGCATTATCAAGGTCACCCACATTCCAGGTTTCATAACTATAAAAACTTATGCAAATGTCGCAGTTAGCCCTATGGGGATCAGAGGAAAATATCTGCCTGGATTTAGTACAGGAACGTGTAGTAAATCGATAGGAGACGCCCCAAGGGAAAAGTACTGTTTTACATGACAATTTCAAAGACTTCAGAGAATTGTCAAGTACAGTATTTACTGCACAGTGCTTATTTCCAACAAAGCTGCTTTGTTGCACACTCACACACACGCACACACACAGACCTGAGCTAATTATAACTCTGAGGACATTGTACTGACTTGCATTAATTCCCTGGAGACTCACCCTTACCTTAACAAAAGCTGCTGCATGCCTAAACACAACCTTGAGCCTAATATTAACCTAGATCCAACACCGCATTTAAATCCAAAGCTTTGTCTTAACCCTGTAATATGAGGTTAACCCCACAGGGACAAGATCTTTGCTACCGGGTTCTTGCAGAAACATGCACAAGCATTTCAGTAAAAACACTACGGACCTTGTTTAAGAGCTAAAAATATATTTCTATATAATACAGTGATTAACAGGGTAGTGTACACAACAGGCTCTGTGAGTACAACAGGCACTGCCCCTTGTTTTGCTTTGCTGAGATTCAGCTCACAAACTAATCTGCACAAATTCTTTAGCTGGGTTGTTCCATTAGAAATTGTGTGCCAAAAATGAGTCAGAATGATACAGTTATTAAGGCTGCCTCTCACTCCTCCACCAGGATCAAAGATCAACATCCACTACAGGCCAATTTTGCAAATCACTGCAGTTTGCTGGTCCTTTCAAAATAAGACAGTTACTTAATTCTTTGTTAACAATTATTTATCAAAAGATATTTGCTAACCATTATGGATGTAACAATATACTGTCGCAATAAAAATGTCTCAATGCCGTTCTGAATAGAGACAATATCTACTCTGATATTGCATGGTTAATTATTTTCTTTTATTATATATTAAAAATGTACTGCTTCTAACGGCTGCATTATGTTTGTTTTGCAGTTGTACATACATAATTCAAACATTCATTGCCTGAGACAATTGCATAAGACAGTTTTCTGCCACTTTAAAGACACAGTTGACCCTAAAATCAAAAATACTCTTTTTTTGCCCCTGGCCTATAATTCAGTTTACCCATCTATATTATTTTGGTGTGGGTTGCCGAGTTTTGGAGATATCAGCCATGGAGACGTCTGCCTTCTCTCCAATATACTATATATGGGTACTGAATGGCACTCAGCTTGTGGTGCTCAAAATATACATTTGAAAAATTCAAAACCAGTGTCTCTTTCCAAAAATCATGACCCAGTTAGTCAAGATAATCCACAGGCCTTGTTGAGAGCAGTTTAATGAAGGAACTACTTTCTTTCTGCAGTAGAATCTACCAGAACTACTGGATGAAAAGCACTTCAGGCCAGGGGAAACATACATATTTGATTTTGGGGTCAACTGTCTCTTTAATTATATGTTATTAAATAAAAAAGTAGAAACACTTTAAGTTAAAAGGGAAAACTACTTTTATGAAAACAAAAAATTCTGTATCATGGATTTTTTTATTGTGGCATTGTCATACTTTTTTGGCCTTGTTACATCCCTACAAACCATGCAGAAACACTTTGAATAACATTGTGGTGCACAAGCTGACCTGCAAACAGCCTGTCCTATTACTCTGGGAGCTCCCAAGCTCAACAACAGTCAATTATTGGTGTGTAAGCGGCTACACTGCAGCAGCTGGCAGATAAACACTGGTGGGGACCCGCTGTACAGATATGTTGATGTGGCTAAAAAAAATCCTTACGCAACTCGAAATGATGCTCCTATCAGCTGTCAGCTGATCGGCCAGGGAAACTGTGGTGTACTTATAACTTGCTTCAACTATGATCGAAACAATAAGTGACTCTAAACTTACACAAGCAGCCTGAAAAGTGCCCGAGCCGCTGCACTGTAACCATAAAGTCAAATAAGGTCAGGACAAGTATCCCGGTAATGAAAGACCTCTGCTGCCTGTGTTAGAGGAGACTCTCCAATTCAGTCGTCCACTGTGAGGACTTTTATTGTAAGAATACATTTCAATTGCTGCATCAATCATAGAAACCAGTGTACTATGTATGTGGGACATTGATCTCTGAAAGGAAAAGTTCACCCCAAAAGCAAAAATACAATTTTTTTTCTCTGACCTGTAGTGCTGTTTATTCATCTAAAATGTTTTGGTGGGAGTTGCCGAGTTTGGTAGAGATAGAGACGTCCGCCTTCTGCTTGTGGAGTTCAAAGTGCAAAGAAAACAAAAAAACAACAGCAACAACAGCAGCGTCTCTTTCCGGAAATCATGACCTCGTTACTCAAGACAATCCACACATCTTGTTATGAGCAGTTTGACGAAGAACTTTCTTTCTATTAGAATCTGATCAACACATCAGTTGTCCAATATTATCGTCCCAATATTGGCCTATAACAGCTATATCAGTCTACATCAGTATCAGAATATTTATTATCAGTATGTGTCTGTATGTTTTTTTTTTTTACAGAACATAATGCAGATTATATTTATTTGTTGCTTTTTCTTAACTCAGGTTTAATATAAACATAAATGTTGTCTTATTTGTGTTTTTTAAATTTATGTTTATTCATAATTATTATAAAATACCAGTGAAAGTTTACAGTTTCAGTGCCCTGATATCATTTTGGACAATAAAATTTATTATCAAATTGTAAAATATCCTGCCTCCATATTATATCTTTGTCACAAGTGTTAATCACTTTTGCCAGATCATTGCAAAAAAATGTTTATGTATAAATTATACATCCTGTATGTGCAATAGTGTTGCAATTTTTTGTGCATTTTCCTCAATCGATAATTGATAATGATAATATCAATTCATTCACCATCAATCATTATAAAAAATAAATAAGATATAAAATGCAGGATTTTCTCATTTTCAGTATTTTCCTTGAATTTCTCTAATTTTTTTCCCCCATTTTAAGTTTTCTTATTCAACAAATGTTTCTGCCAGATTAAAGAATACCAAAAGAGACTGATTAATTATTGGTTAATGTGGTTTTAATCTGCTCAATTAATGATTAATCATTAACATTTCCAATAAAAAATATCAGCTGATATAGCAACATCAAAAACTTGTTTACTCCCTAATATCTGTATCGCCCTAAAAGTTCAGTATTGTTCTGATCCTACTTTGTATGGTAGAATGTCTCTACAGCTGATATCTCTAAAAACTCAGCAGCTCACATTAACACAACCTAGAGGGAAAAGTAGCACTACAGTATTCTTAATTTTGGGGTGAACTGGCCCTTTAAGAAGTTAACTTCCAGACTCTTGGCCCTAATTAATAACTGCCCGATCAATATGACAGGTTATTTAAATACTGATAATCACCTGTTTCATCAACATACCACCTCTGCCTATATAAAACCTCTGGTATTAATGTCCCTGCTATAATACCCTTGACCCACATTTGCCTGAATCATTGTTTGACGTTACACAATGAGCGAGCTGAGGGAGGCGGGTAACGTGCTTACGCAATGTTTGGTCCACTGGCCCAGCCTACATAACGCTGTTATCCAACACATGGTGATAGATAGGACTGCGAGATGCCAGCGGACTGAGGCAGCCAGCCACTGAAAGTGTGCCACTGTCAAACAGTGTATATAGCACACTTATGAAACTAAGTCATGTGTTATAACTCTCTTATTATGCCCTTACAGAGGCATGACAAGTCACTTGGCATGCTGTTATGTAGCAGAAACCTTGTTATACTGAGGAGTAGCAGCAGAAAACATGAAGTTAAAGTAGCAACATGCAGCTCCATCTCACACTTGTTTCACAAACTGAAACCACAAAATAATTTAAGTTTCATATAAAATAACGTTGAAGTGTCCCGCCTATCAATATGGCTCGGTTACATTTCTTTCTTTCTAGCAGAAAGACAGTAGTTCTGATATTTTCTTAAGTAGTTCCAGTGGCTTCTGCTGCAGGAAAAAAGTAGTTCCTGCATGAAAGTGCCCACAACAAGATCTCCAAAACTCTGCAGCTCACATCAATATATCTAGATGGATAAATAGCACTGCAAGCCAGGGGAAACATATTTGTTTAGGGGGTTTATTTTACTTAAGAGGGGAAGCACTTAAGTTAAAAGGAACAGCTGATTTTATAAAAATAAAAAAAATGCTGTATCATGTTTGTTTTTTAAAGCCACTGTAAACTGACTTCAGTTTCATGTGTCCTACCTATCATTATGGCTTTGTTGTATTTCTCCAGCGCTGCCTCCATCTTCCTCTCGGCGTACAGTCCGTTGCCCTCCCGCCGCAGCTGGCCGGCCTGGTGCGGGGTGGGGAACCACTTGGCCAGCAGGTTGCTGAGGACCACATTGACCCTGTAGCTCTGCACGTCGGCCACCCTGGAGCTGTCCCTGCACTCCTTGCACATCACCGGCCTCTCCCTCTCCTTCCTCTCCCTCTCCAGACACTTCTTGCAGAAGCAGTGTCCGCACGGCAGAGTCACCGGCTCGAACAGAAAGCTCAGACATATCCGACAGGAGAAGTCCTCGTGCGCGCTACCTGTGGCACCGACGCCGGGGCACCCGGCCGCCTCCTCTCCTGTCACCGGGGTCCTCTCCCCGTCCTCCTGCCTCCTGATACTGCCCGACAGGTAGTCTATCAGGTTGTCCAGGTGAGCAGGTCTCAGCCTCTCTATCTCCGAGGCTTGCCGGTACACAGCGAAAGCTTCGGCGAATTTGCCCCCGAAGGCGAGCGCGTCAGCCCGCTTCACCATCAGCTCCTGCCGGCTCCCGGGGTCTCCGAGCCCCGCTAGCTGGCACTCGTAGATATCCGCGGCCAGGTCGAAGTTTTTAGACTGGAAAGCCTCTGCTGCGAGCTGCAGCATGCTCTCGCTCTCTGTCCCCATGCCCAGCGGGTTGCGTCGAGTCTGTCCCCTCACATACAGTAGGCTACGTGCTGCATATGTGGTCGCTGCCATTCATGTTTACGTCTGTAGCTGCAGGAGAGCTCTGACCACACTGTGCGTTCATGCTCCAGCTCAAGAGGTACCGCTATTATTCTCAATGGAGCAGCGCAAGAAAAAAAAAAAACTGTTATGTAAAAGTTGTGTCATGTGACACCGGCCAGCTGTTCTCATTGGACGAGTTTAGGAAAACTGTTACAAAACAATCTGCCATGTAACAGTGTCGGGGCAGGGGGCAGGAGCCTGTCTGACCTGCATCTAGGACTCTAGTAACCGGTGGTGGGTCAAGGTGGGGCTCCAGGTAGGAGGGGGGGGACATCATTCAGGGGTCACTGACAGTAGAGCTGGGGGGCAACCCAACAAAATAATGACTTTTACATTGATATCATATTTCAAGAAGTTTATCCAAATGATTCATGTATAAAGGAACTTACCACATAATCAAAATTAAATTTTTCACTCTTGCCTGTAGTGCAATTTATTTATACTGATTGCTTTGATGTGAGCTGCAGAACTGCAGTGTCTCTTTCCAGAAATAATGACCTGTTTACTTAAGACCTTGTTATGAGAGCAGCTTCATGGAACTACTTTTTTTTTTTTTTTTTTTCTAAGGAACTACACACTCCAAGGAGGAGGTGTGCATCTTGTCATGGATGGGTGGTTTGTTCCCATAACAGGACGGGATGCAATGTTGTGCAAGTTTACCATTAACAAGCGCCTGCTCAAAGTTCAGTTCACATTCCCCCAAATGAACTACTTCACATTTATTTCTTTCATTTTTCAAAATTTTATTTTAAAGGGATAGTTCACTCATAATCAAAAATATACATATGTTTCCCGTTGGCCCGTGGTGCTGTTTTCTTAGACAGAGAGTACCTACATGAAACTGCTTACAACAGTGTCTGTGAATTATTTCGAGTGACCGGGGCATGATTTTTGTGACAGAGACACTGGTGTTGAGTTTTTCAGATATTTTAGGGGCTTTGAGCACCACAGGACCATTTAGTCCCTTTATATCTAAGACAAGGCAGAAATCTTTACGGACAATATCTCCAAAACTCTGCAACTCACACCAAAAAAAATCTAGATAGATAAATAGCACTACAGGCCAGGGGAGAAATATGTATTTTTGATATTGGGGTGAACTGTTTCTTTAAATAGTACCTCCTCCTTCCAAGGATGCTAGAGTCTATATAATGGCGTCATACTAAATAAGGTGCAAAAATGTCTGTAAAAGAGACTCCAGTCTGCAGTGTAGTCCAGATCATACACCTCCTGCTGCATGATCAAAGATGTTTTTTTCTATATTTTATATCACGTCAACAATTCTCTCCATATTCATTTTGCATGCTCTCTCTCTCTGCTGCAAATCTGCATGACACTTTTTTATCAGTTGATGACACGAGCATTGTTTACTCTCTCTGTTTATTTGTTGAAAAGTGATCTGTTCAGTTCACCGTTCACCAAAAACGTGATCACAATCAAAGAACAATACTCTTTTAGCTTGTTCGTGCACAACACTGTTGGGTGTAACCTAAATATTAATGGCGTCCTCCTCTGCTGAGCTGCAGCTTCTTATCCATGAGGAGATGCGCACTTCCTTTTGTCTGGTGATATGGTTAGCAGATGTAGTTTGGTTGAAAGAAAACAGGTCCTACATTTAGACAAGACAAGACATTACTGATTAAGTTTTCTTTGTTGTTGTTGTCAGACTTTTTTTTTTTTTTTTTTGGTGCTTTGAGCACCACAAGCCGAGTGCCATGTAGTTCCATTATATTCAAGAGAGGGCAGACATCTCCAAAACTCAGCAACTGACACCAAAACTATCTAGATGGATAAATAGCATGGAACTTTAAATTTGAGTGAACTGTCTTTTACACCTATACACTATAATTATATTTATGGACCAAGTCATATGCGCAAAAAATCTGTAATCTATCAGCAATCTGTCTGTCCCCAATAAAAATACCACAGCCACAATAAGAAACCTATCAGCACCATTAACGTTAGTAAGATGTGAAATGTTTTTATGTGTATTTTGAGGCTGTAAGAAAGGTGGATCATGAGCATATCCAATCCCAGCTGCAGGACAAAAAACAGCAAATAGAAGAAAAGGAGTGGTTGTCCCCGTACTGAGACTTGCAGGCTCCAAAAAACTGTATTGATATATTGAACATTTTGATCTACACAGTAGGTAGCACCAGAGCCACCACCCAAGGATCAGACTGTATAAAATTTTCCAGCACCTTCTTTGGAAAATTAGGTCAGAGCAAACATTCAAGCGGTATGTTTTTAGTGCCACAGTCAGAATTCTTAAGAGTTGTTGGTTTAGTTATAAAACTGATTTGGGGCGGCAGTTACAAAGACTCATGGCGCAATAATTAACCCATGGGCGTGGACTTTCAGCGCCCTTCCCCCTTCTGTTTAGGTTCATATCATTATACAAGCAAAACAGCAAATATGTGACCCACTCCGAAGTGCTAGAACAACTGTTATGTGACAAGTGAAGCAGTTATGTGACAGTCACAAAACTGCTTTACATAAGTTTTTTTTTTTTT
The DNA here is from genome assembly GCF_056507025.1 of Lutjanus erythropterus. Taxonomy (NCBI): domain Eukaryota; kingdom Metazoa; phylum Chordata; class Actinopteri; order Lutjaniformes; family Lutjanidae; genus Lutjanus; species Lutjanus erythropterus. The sequence continues at coordinate 11,339,968 of NC_139321.1, read as the reverse complement.
TGCACCAGAAAATCAGGATGACCATTATGTCTTGTATGGATCAAGCAGAATTTTCACGCATCTATCTTTAGAAAGGCTCTACTGAATGCGATGGCACCCGGGCAGCAGTTTGAGTATAATGCAAGCTTTGATGACAGTTTACACCGGTTGTCACATGCAACACCCCCAGAGAAATGTGAGAATGTAAATGATTTTGCTCACTTTGACAAATCTTCGGATGCTATACCACTCAGTCTCACACTGACTGCAGGCACAGAGTTATTATGTACCTCGCTGTAAATACTGGGAAATATGCAGACATCTCACCACTCAGTCACTCCACCTTGTTGCCTGAGGCAGGTGCAGCGGGGCTCATTTAACCACTTACATCAACACAAGAGGACTTATGAAACTGTGACAGTGACACAGAGCGTTTGAGAGTGTTTGATAATGTGGATATGCAACAGTCACTCACAAGAACTTTATCGTCTAGCTAGTCATTGTTACATAAAACTGTTTGCATAATAAGAAAAAATCATGCTGGGTGGCATCTTAGTGAACACACTGAGAATTTAATTAAATCAAGACTGTATTGTAGCCTAATATGCATCTACAATTTTAGTATTACTACTAATAACACAAAATCATTAGTACTTTAAAAAGCTATTACTGGATTTAGTATTATATGTATGAATCTTATGAGTATATAAAGTTTATGAGGTGGCTGCAACTAAATGGTGCACGTAGCATTATTTAAGTTCATAGTTAAAGAAAGACTATTAAAGGATGAATAACACATTCTTGGTCTTGCAAATCAAAAGTTAAATTGATATACAATAAAATGCACCCTCAGGTTTTGCTACAGTCCTACTGGTATGATGAGTAGCTTAAGCCAGTAGTTTTCAGATTCATTCATTAAATAGTATGTAAAAGTTTTTTGTTTTTTATTTACAAAATGCATCATATTTCAACACATAAGGTTTTAATTTTAAAATCTAAAATAGTTAACAGATTACATTATAATCTAACAATCTATAACTCTTAATAAATATATATAAATAGTCCTCTCACCAGTCAATCATGTCACCCATTAATGGTGTAAACTGGTTTTCTCTACGTGGTTATTCTGTGTTGACATAATGCAATATTTTCAATACAATATCTAATGTCTTTCCTGGAAGCTCAGTTCTGCCAGTGTGATCTCATTATGATCCCGTAAGTCATTATGTCAAAATAATGAGAAGCTATTTTTTTAGAAGGTTTCTCATTAGTTTGAGATCACCTACTGAGTCACTATTTTGAGATAATAACTCACCGTTTGGAGAAGGTTTTTTTTTTATTATTATTTTTAGATACCAACTCGTAATTCAGAGATAAATAAGTCACTATTTTGAGAAGGTTTCTCATAAAAATGACTCACAAGATCTTTGTTATGAAATCACATTGGTAGAAATGGTGTTAGCTAATGTTATCAACCTTTAAAAATATTGCTAAGTAGGGCTGAGCAGTATATTGATATTAAATCAATGTTGTAATATGTTGTTGTAATCCAAGTCTCCTAAAGTGCTGACATGCCAAGTTGATTTGGGCCTAAATCTTCACTGTAGATCCTTAGCTTGGAGCCACATTTACGCGCACGTGCACACCGTATGAACTGGGTGTGTGTGGCGTGAACAGCATGTCGAGGCTTTAGGGGACTTGGGTTACACCAGACGAGTAGCATAGAAGCGTTTTATGGGGTATTTTGGTTGTTTTTTCTAAACATTTGAAAACCATTCGCTTATATTGTTTGGAAGATTCTGCAACGCTGATTTACTGTGAAACTACAGCAGTGTTGTGTGGAGAAAAAAAAAACTAAACCTTACCTGAATGACTGAATTTTCATGTGTGATCCACAGCAATGCATCATACACTATAAAATAATCACTATTTGAGAGTTTACAGTAACTTTGCTTAGTCAGCTTTTTGATGTCATTGGTTAAACTATATTTTAGCATCATGTCAAAATGGCTGCTGTGACACAGATCTATTGTGACTATAGGGCGCAGTGGTCAGGAGAAGTTACATAGACCTGTAAGGCCAGAAGTAGAAGTAGGTTAAGGTCAGAGTTTAATGACTCTAGTTAAGGGATTGGATAAAGTTCTGATACTAAACTACATAGTATTATTAGCATCACCTGAAGTAGTATATCCTGCAGCCTCCAAATAAAACCTGTTTGCTAAAGGAGTTGTTATGTATGTGTGTGTGTGTGTGTGTGTGTGTGTGTGTGTGTGTGTGTGTGTGTGTGTGTGTGTGTGTGTGTGTGTGAGTGAGTGGGGATTATAGGCTAGTGAGTTGATCAGTGTCCATGTCAGTAGTAGTGGTGCTGGTAATATAGGTCGGCCGGTCTAGCCAGTGAACTCAATCCCGCGCACAGACACACCCTCTGAGTGACATATACGCTGCAGCAGCAGACACAGACAGACTAACACACATGTCAGAACAGACAGACTGACATATATGCAAATGAGGACACCCGTGGAGTATTACACAAGCAAACACACACACACACACACACACACACACACACAATAGTCAGAGATTCTTGTGTCCCCTCACACCTTGAATTTTGTTATGCATGTTTCTAAATAGGCCACCGGTGCAGTCTAGCCGGATCTTCTAGCACGGTCTGTCTGGACACTGTAAACTGGGCTGGAACCAGCAGTTATCCTCAAAATCACCTCATGGACGATTATACAAGGTCTTATTTGGCTGAAAGAAAGATGGATATTCATGCAATGGATAACAAGCATGTGCTTGTGCTAGTTTTGGGCACCAGAGGTGTCTTATTTCACAGTGAGAATCTCATACTTCAGGGCATTCATTTAAGAGAAAAATGCCTAAACAAACAAGAATGAAAGGCATGAAAGACTCACAGTTATGTGACAAATGTTAAATCAGATTTGAACTTGTGAAAGTCTGAGAAAGAGTTTGAGCTACTCTGTGTGCCGAATGACCATGACAACTACATTTTGAGCACTTCATGGAACAGATGAGGATTTTTACGGTTGTCAAAATCAGATTTATGCTGGCTTCTATTTGTCGAGAAAGATAGGATCAGGTCTGCTCCTTATTAAAATAAAGAACTGAAGTTTTGTGTGAAATATAGTCTTATTTGTATTGGAATCCCATTAAATGGAAATTATAGTGGATGGAGGTTGACAGTAATTGGCTTATTTCAGAGATGAATGATGTTATTGTTAAAGATCAAAGTGTTCAGCTTTGGCATCAAATTTTTTAACATGATAATTTTCTCATAAAATTTCAAACAAAATAATTTACAGATGTAACACGCTAATAAAATAGTTACTGAGCCTTGATTTTTCCTTTTGTGTGCTTTTTTTATCCTTTTTGAATGCTTTGTTGCATCCCCCGCAGAAAAAGGTAGTCGGTCAAATTTTCCGAGCTGTTCGTAAACGCATCAGCGCTGCAAATACCAGCGTTTTGGTTTGGTGAAACATTCCGAGCACGGCAAAACAAGGAGAAAAGAAAAATACAGGAAATACGGGCAAAGGGCAGGGTTTCTGCAGATACAGCCACACACTTTAAGTGGGTCATAGGTGACGGAAAAATGTTGCAGATTATACCTTTAAATCCTACTGCAATAAAAAAAAAAATCACTAATACAGTACTACATTTTTGTTAGAATTTTGTGCCTGATTTGTAAAAAGCATCTAAACTCTGCATCGTGTGGTTAAACAGACATTTTTCACAGCAGGCAGTAGGGTAAACACATAAAGGTCAAACAGAGTCAGGGTGCTGCTCTTGTGCATGTTTTTTGGAAAGGCTGCTACACAAAATGGAATGGGACTTACATTAGTAGCATCAGTAACACCTGTGTTTACCCTTCTGTTTCTTATCAATAGAGCTGCTGTGAAAAAAGGTCTGTTGGTAAAACTGTCGGACCCACCCAAACAAAGTAAAGCTAAGGCTGATGGGAATTTCATTATTTTTTTAATCAAGTCAGAAAAAATGCTGATGATGGTGCCAGATAAAAAAATCGCCAAAGTTATTACATTACATTAGTCTATTGTGTGCACCAAATTTAATGACAACAAAAGTCAGGTGACCACCAAAATCATTAAGATTCATTCTGTGGAGATCACAAACATCTGCACATAATTTCATGTCAATCTGTCCCAAAGTTGTTGTTTCAAGCCAGATTTTAAGGCAATCCCATAAATTGACAACCTGTGTGTTCGGACATTATTAATTGAGATTTAAGTGGATCTTAAATGGAGAAATTGTGGTTATTGTAGAGGAAATCATTCCAGTGTTAAGATGCGTTTTCTTCAGACTGTTGTTTGGAAGAGGAATCAAATACTGGAAGAGTGATTGCTCAATCACGAAATTGATCAGGGTAAGCCAGAAATTATAGATTCGGAAATTATATTTTAGTGCAAAATTAACCTGTGCATGTGGCCCTTCAGCTTTTTTAAAAAAAAAAAAAAAAAACTTCATGTCTTGTTTATTTGTGTGTTTGTTATACCTTTGAAAAAAAAGGACACATGATTTTGATCATTTTGAACAAATCATCTATTCTCTCCAAACAGGAATGGACAGATTTTATTAGAGAAATGTGGTTCAACAGATAAAAATCCTTGATGTTATTGTGGAAAACAAACCGCTGGTTTGAATTACATGTAGTACAAACATGAGTAGGAAAAAAAGAAACGACCTTGTACGTTCTTTGACTTGCACATCCGCTAATGTTTCAGAAGCATGTGAACAAAACGTTCAGTCTCAAACTCAGCAGATGACACCGCGCCAGTTAAAGTGGCCACTTAGTAAGAGAGTCTGAGAGCTCACTTGACTCCATTTGTATTTTGGCACGATGGACCTCTGCAGATGTGTCAAATCTGACAACCACTGGCTTGAATAATACTAATATGTACAGTTTTCAACGCAGCAAGAAAAAAGCGTGATACAGTCTGATTTGTTTCTGAATAAAGGCTGTGAGTTCTTGTGTTTTACTTCAGCGCAGGCAGCTGGCTGACTGTTCGTCTCATTTTACACTCTGTCAACAGTCAAATATGTTGGATGCCAACACACTCAAAGCATGACATCAGGACAGGCGGATTATCAACGTCTTTCAAAATATCATGTTTGAAACTATTTAGTGGCATTCGGTGAAGTTTACAAAATTCCACTAAACTAAGAAAATAAGTTTCGTTACATAACAACCCTGGATGGTTTATCAATCTTGGATTTGAAGAATGCTCCTCTTCTCCAGGTCGTTCATCTCTTTAAGGATCAGAGCCACGTTGTATCGGAGCTCCTGGAATTTGGACACAGGCACCTGAACAAGGAAACAACACAATCAAGATGATCAGTATGAAAACACCTGCACAGCCAAGGTAGACAACACATGATGACTGTCGATTAATCAGTTGATTATTTCCTTAATTATTCAATTAGTCACTTAGTTTATGTAATGTCACGATCAATATTGTGATCCTCAAGTGTTTTGTTTTGTCCACAACCCAAAGATATTCAGTTTATTGTTTTTAAAGGAGTAAAGCAACCAAAAATATTCACATTTAAGAAGCTGGAACCAGAGAATTCTGACTTTTTTAATTAAAAAAAAAAAAAAAAGATCAAAAGAGTTTACCATTAATTTAATAATTGATTCATAATCAATTACTCGTTACTCGTTACCATAGTGATATAAAGCAATGGAGGCCATTACTGATACGCTTCAAAGTAATGTTTTGAATTTTAAATGTTGAACACGGTCAGCATTTTGTTCGGTCTGAAACGTTGCAGTTTCACTGAATTTAGTGCTCACAGTGTGCAGAAATTTCCAACTTTATTTTCCATGATTTCATTTCCCTACACACCTCTCTTCTGCACGTGCAGCGCACAGATGTTTGAAAATAGTCACTGATTTAGTTTTCCAGATTGGAACAAAAATTGCAATGTGATCTTTCCAAAATGCTCTTTAATTTCTATACACAAACATTGTTTCTTCATCATAGGGCTTATTATTCACCTCAAAAAAGCTCAAATCTCTGTTATAAATGTAAAACACAAACAGGTACATTTTTCCATTTCGTTTAGTAATTTAATTGTGATCAGAAATTTTAGAAAGAGATACATTCTGTGATTCAGGAGGTTACTGTTTAATGGTTCACACTGTCCTCTTTGTTTTATTTGTTAAACCATATTTCAGGTAATTTTTCTGATACGGACACAAACTCCCTGTTAATAAGTCTCTTATTTCTGGCTAAAAAGTGCATCTTGCGGTGACGGTCCTCTCTGCAGCTCCTCACAGTCGACGTGGATATCACAGATATCTGCCCTTCTCCCTCTGGAGACACTGACTTATGAACTCAATCATAAATCAGACAAATTGTGGAGACTTTGGAAACCCCTTTCATTCTTTTCTACAGAAACTCTGACTCGTTTGTTCCTGGACAGGTATTGGTTGTTTACTTCATCTGTTTGTCCGTTAATTTACCTACTGTCATATTCTTGTACAATTCAGTCATTTACTCTCACATTCCTGTACAATTTATGTCTATATATGTTACTTTATTTTATTTTATTTTATTTTATTTATTTTTATACCACAATGTTTGGTTTTGACTTGGGGTGGAATTTTCTTGTTTTGCATATATATTGTATTATAATAAATACATTTCCCCTGTCTCACTTCCTGGTTTAAAAAAGGCAAGAATACTGCTTAAGCACAGGTAAACTTTCTATTTTTTGATAAATTCATTAACATTGCTATCAAATGTTTTTCAACCATAACAAGTCAATTCTGTGGTCCTTCTAAATCTAATTTTCTTATTTTGTTACCAGGAGGTTGGTCCATTTAGATTTAATAGCCAAAAGTTTGACCTTTTAAAATATATTTTTTTCCAGCATAATCGAAGAGTAAAAATCAAAACCCCCTCAAACTACTGTTTTGTCCCAATTCTCAATAATGAATTATATATTTAAAAATTTATAGAAATTAAAAAAAGGCACTGAAAGAGTTCTTGAACGTCTGAAAGGCCTTGAATTTCACACTGAATGACTCATAGCCGAGTTTGACCTCTGACCTCACTACAAAGAGAAGGTGGGCTACTGCCAAAACAATATATTCTAAAGTAATACACATTCATGAGGTTTTATTTATAGCTCCTATAATTTCTGTGTTGAAGCCTCACGCTGACTGTGAGTCATTGTCCGTTTTTAACTGTACATGGAAAGATGCATCCGCTCATTAAAGGACAGAGGGGAACAAAGTGTTTGTTTCTTGTGAGAGCAGCAGCAGCAGATACTCTTCAGTCCTCCTCCGGAAGAGCACATATCAGCTGGAGATAAGGTACGTCCATCAATAGAATCTGCACATCGGATGTTGTTGCTGCTAATCTTGTAATTCTGCTGTAATCTGATTACGTAACCGCAGCACTAGGTACACCGAGCGCCGTAGTGAACCCCCACCCCCACATTAGCGGCCAACCTCGAAAGCAATTACGGGGCAGTTATGGACTGTGGCGCCCCCTGCTGACTGAAGCATCTTACTACCTTGTTGAAGGTTTGATTCGTTTTGCTGTTGAGTTTCTCACATTGTTTGCTCATTATTTGTATTATGACCTTCCTGAATCAATCATCATTACTGTTTCCTGTGAGCACATAAAAACTACTATAAATAAAGTGTAGACCCATATTTATAACAAAAGACAAAGATCGTTATGTGCACAGTTACGCTCAAAAACATCACCACTGGCCCTACAGATATGCCGTGAAATTCCGAGTGAGGTTCATTTTTTGTTTTGCTGTCCTGCCTATGAGGACACTTTTCACTAAAATGTCATCTATTTATGTTGATGTCTTTTGGCAAAAAAGGTAACCTTTCTTGTAGCCAATTTTATTTGTCAAGCTTGGGAGAGACGACAGAATATTCTGTTAAAGTGTTCCAGCTATAAAATGGACTGTAGTTTTGCATTGAAAGGAAAATGCTTGAACACTGCAACTATATTTGGTGTCTTATAAACCCATGAGTTTTGTGAGTGTGACATGAAAATAAAAGGAAATCAAATTATATACCTTGTAATTCTTTTAGAGAAAGACTAATTTACCAAGAGATAGAACAGTTCTGATTATCTGTTCTATCCTGCTAGCCAATATTTGTGGCTTTGTAATAAATGCTTTGTTACACAAAATATGTAACAAGTAGAATCATGCAGTTGTCATGATGGTACAGGTTCAAGGTTTGGCTGTCATTAATAAACGTTACTTCAGTTATTCCACTGTGATCCTATTATGCAACAGCTGAAACAGACCTACATTAGCCCAGTGGCTAATGACCCACTTCTTTTTAGTCAGAGGCTGAAGATAAACTTGGAACACACGCTACAGTGCAGAACTGACACTGGTCATGTGGACAAAATTACCATCCAGAGGCTATCCCTGAGTTTCTCACAGCCAAAAGCCAAAACAATTGTTTCTACATTGTAACCCTTGATTTGTGAAACTCTCGCACATGTGTACTTGATTCAGCTCAGGCTGACTAGAATACAGAGCGAGAAAGAGTCCAAGTAGGCAAGAGCTTCAGGTGGACAGGTGGGTCAAGCACAGGACTTTAATCCAGGAATCTAGGGCTTACATTCAGTGTGAACCAAAAGTCAACTTTGACTTTATTTTAGACTTAGCTGATTTATTATTTTTAGCTTTTTAAATTTGTTTCAGTCTTCAGTTACACTTTGGTTTAGAGCCACCCCTGAAAGTCAGAGATTCAAATCATCAGTCAGAAATACATCGAGTTGTTTTTTGTCTGTCAGTGTGCATTACAATGATGGGATAAACCAGATCTTACAAAAATCACGACGAGAACATTTCAGTGAATAATTACAAATAAGAGGAATCATACATATATTTTTATAGCTGGGGGGGCTTATTAAAAAAGTCCCTGTGACAACATGCATTGTTGTCACAACATGCATTGGCGGTTAACTAAAGAGAGACGGTGAAACGAGTGGTGGGTAAACAAGTTCAGCTCTTGTTTTTTACCTGCGTCATTGTACACAGAGCAATGCAACTTTACAAACCATCTCTAAATCACCACAAACCACAAAACCAACTCCGATGGAAATGGAGAAGAGTGACAGACACAGAGTGCAGGTGATGCACTGCAGCCCGGGAGAAAGTGTTTGTTATTCTTAAACTATGAGGAGGAGGATGCATGCTTTTACTTTTTCTGACTGTGTGGAAATCTGATGTTTTCACATCACAGGCGATGAAGAAAGGCATGAAAATGTGAGTCTTGTTGGTAAGACATATTCATGCAGGCTGATATAGGACTTAATTGTGGTGCTAAACTGAAAAAACAAAAAACAAAACATTAAATGTTCATATTGAACTTCCCATTCTTCGACTGAAAAAAGTGGGGTACATCCCTAGTTTGGTTAGGTTTAGACAAAAAAACTACTTTGTGAGGTTTAGGAAAAGATGATGATTTGGCTTAAAATGCTGTCAACACTGTCTTAGGGTTTCACACAGAATATGAAAAGCAGCTTTCTGGTGGAAAAACCTGAAGGCTAACTTCTCTCACGTTCAAGCTGGTTCAAAACATGAAGAATGAATGCACACAAATCTAGCGCAGGTTTCACAAATCTAGGGTTACCAAAAACCAAGACATTTATAATGCAATCTGAAATCCGAGACCAATTCAACCACAAACTCTTTAAACATTCAGTGTTCCTGTCAACAAGACGTTTTACTCCAAGATGATAATTCCCAAAGCTGCTTCAGTGAAAATGCTGAAATGTTTCAATGTTTTTAAATAACGATTTTTGACACATTGGTCTATGTGTCGTCTGTACTGGTGTCAGAATGGAAGGATTAGACTTAGGAACATATACTGAGAATGAAAACAGGTTACTTTCAGATGACTGTAAAACTGTCCGTACAATCAGTTGTTTAAGTACCTCAAAACGGTGAAAGCTCCCGTCTGACAGTTTCATCTGCATGAGAACAGAAGGTTGAAGAGCCCTGGCTAAAGAGCTGTGGAGACAGAGGAGACACAGATCAACATGAACCCCATTACAATGTGTTGAAAACTACATTTCTTTAAGAAATGTGTTCAATACTGTCACATTTTCTCTTTGGATTTTCTTTAGACAGACTTTTCTTTAACAGGTGTCTGCTTTGTCTAATCAAACATGGTGACCATTACTGCTCAGTCAACAGACCACTTCTTCTTGAATTTATCGCAAAACAAAACCAAACAAAAGACAGCAGAAAACACCTCATATTCTGTAAGGGAGATTTTTTTTCCCAAGAAAAGACCCACCAGACACCAAAGAACAAACAGAAATGCTTACATAAATATCTCCACATTACCTTGTAGAAATGGCGACATCTACTCTCCATCTGAAGTCTTCTACTGTGGGGAGCTGAGGATCATTCTGGGAGGTCGCTGCCTCTAGAGCTGCACGCCTGCAAATACAAAGATAGGTGTGATGCAACAAGGATAAAGTCTCCATGAGTGGCATCGTAATGCCGTCCAGTTTAGGTTACAATATGAAAAAGGCATGTCTTACTCATGGTAAATGGAGTTATGTGCCTTCATGAGAAGAAACAAAAACAGAGAATAAGTATATGAAGATCTACATTTAGAGGCTCAACATACCGACTGCCAAAAACCACACTGGAGAAGTCTGTGATAAAATCTTCAGGTATCCTAAATGACAAAATATAACAGAAACAACAAACTCAGCATCTAAGGTTGAAATTGTGTTGTGTATAAGCAGGGGTGATAATCAAGTGATTGAGGATTTGGGAAAATGATGAGCCTACCTCAGTTCTCTGAGATCTTCTTTAAAGGCCTAAACAGAGACATGAATAAATATTTTAGTATAGGAGATTAAAAATATTTACATCTTAAAATGTGTATTTCCATTCTTATGAAGAGGAAGCAATTAGCATTTGTTGCCACAGATATACTTGCAGGTGTGCGAGAAATCTAATCAGGAAAAGTAAGTGAAAGCACCTGTGGTGGTGAACCATAAGGCCTTTAATAAACAGCAGACGTTTTAGCAGTGTCTTAATTACATACTGCATACTTGTTAGAAAAAACATTTACGATGGCTCTGTTCTGTTCTAGTCACTACAGTGTGACAGTTCACTCATTTACTACTCTCTATATAAAAGACACTCAACAGCTTACTCTACAGCAATGAACTGTAAATTGAGATTTAAACACTTGTCACATAACATTTTCAGTGTTTAACAGCAGTTTACCTCTTGTTTAAGTGATGATGTGGGGATGCGGATGGCCTCAGACAGAACTCTGTACATCCCAGCTACGATGTAACTGAGCCTCTCCTGGGGGATTGTGCTGCTCTCTGCTATCGACTTCATCACCTCTCTGCAGTCCTTCCCCTCCAGGGCACTGACCACAGCTGCACACAGAACAATTCACAGACACACTCAACTCACTTTTTAAATGCTTTCAACTGCTAGAAGTCTACTTCCTTAGAATTTCAGGGGCTGGGTCTTACCGAATGAGTGAAATTACAAACATTTAAATATTGCGATAGCTGCTGTTTTAGAGGAACAGTAACAGAAACATCATCTCGCGGACCTACCCTTCAGTATTTTTCTGAACATTTCTTGATCCACATCCTTCAGGTTTTTAGACATTGACTCGATTTCTGGTGGTATCCTTCCTCCCAAAAAGCTGGAGTCCTTTGTATGGCTTGAAGACATGGTTCACCATGCACTAATATACTGTATTTGCAGATAACAGGTAGCAAAATGACAGATATACGCAGAGACGTTAGTTTTTAATGCTAATTTGCTGTTTATGTGCCAGCTTCCGCCTTCGTGTCACATGACCCTAACCTCGCTCCCGGTAGTCTCGCGATGACAGCTTAGATCATCGGTAGAAGAGAAAGGATTTGCAAATGGAGGTGGCAGAAATAATCATTCTTTGAACGACAAAAGGTTGGTGTTTTCATGTAGATAGCTTCTTAATTACAACTTTGCCAGGTTTATAAACCTGTCAGAAATGTTTGTGTGGGAAAAAAGATGAGTTAAGTGTCGTTTTGTGGCTTTTTAAACGCTACGTGGACATTTGGAGCATTAGCAACCAGCTAACGACGTTAGCCCGTGTTGTGTTCCAGTCACAGGCTGGTCGCCTGTACCAAACACGATAACGATTATATAACATCTATAAGTCTAATTAAACTAACGTAGTTTCCGTCATTCATGCTGGATTCTCATGTTGCCTTGCCTTCTTGCATACGATTTGTTTACAGTAAAGTATTTCAGTTCGTTGTCAAGAAAAACAACAATTGACTGACGGGAGTTGGGTGCTTAACGTGGATGACATCTAGTGTCAACAATTAACATGAGCAGTTTCTTTAACATTATTACTAGGTATAAAAAGAAAATGCGGATATCGTGGAATGTAACCAAGTACATTTACTCACGTACTGTCATTAAAAAATATGTTCTTGTACTTAACTTGAGTATTTACATGGTATGCTACATGCTACTTTACACTTCACGCTTACTTCAATACACCTCAGAGGCAAGTATTGTACTTTTCACTACACTGTATTTGCCTGACAGCTTTAGTTACTAGTTACTTTTCAGATTACAAATTTTCATGCCCTTTATTTCCAGTTAAAACACGTATCTCCAGATGTGTCGATTTCTTTGTTTGTTTTGTTGTGTTTGTTATTAAGATATGTGCTGAGAAAATTCTACTTGTAAACTAAATAAACCCTAGATAAAATCCTCTTGGCGTAGCTGGAAAATGTATTATCACAAAGCTGAAAACAGGGCTGTTTTTCTGAGCTCATGAAAAAGACTTACATATACACACATAATTGTGGGGATCGTTTAACTGGAGAATAAGTACTTTTACCTTTGATACTGTAAGTATATTTTGTTGTTAACATTTATGTACCATATTTTGAATGCAGGACTTGTAGTGATTTATTTTCTCGGTGTGGTATAAGTACGTTTACCTAAACTAAGGATCTAAATACTTATTCCAACACTGTCTGTGGGTAGCTTAACTGGATTTGCCCACCACCGTCACCAGCAAATACCCCAAAACATGATCAGCCAGATGTAGATCAGCTTGTGTAATGTTACTGTTCGCTAGTATTTGAATGAAGGAAAGTTTTGCACTGGTGAGTGACTGACTGTATGCAACATTTTTGTCGTCTTCTTTTACCAACTGACTTTGAGTATAAACAGCATATTTGTTCAAGCAAGATTTGTTCATTGAAGACCAGTCATTAAAATTGAAATTGTACTACTAAATTTTGAAAGTCATCTTAGTTTTTTGTTTGCTAAAGGCTGAGCTGTAAATTTATCATAACAAAACATTAAAGCAATATACTTGGATTTCTGAATGTCAGATTTACCTTAAATGTTCACAACTGGTACTGATTATAATATCACATAGCATAAATTAATCTGCACATTTCCCTGTAGCTAAATCTATGCATGCACATACTGCACAGTGTATCTTATACATATTACACTGGCGTGAACAGTGAAAAAACAACTTGTTAGGGCTGCAACAAAAGATTATTTTATTTGTCAATTTATCTGTGGATTATTTTGGCAATTAATCACTTAGTTGTTTGGTCTATAAAATGTCAGAAAATGGTTTAAAAAAAATGTTGATCAGTGTTTCCCAAAGCCATAGATTATGTCCTAATTTTTTTGTTATGTTGCTCAGATTGATTGTTAAAATAGTTACCATTCAAAGCATCAACAGTGTGTCTATTTGCTAGACTTGTCATAAATTGAGTAGACACAGTCACATACACCTGTACAACCCAGTGCAGTCCAATACAGTGAACTTGGAACTGATACAAACTACTTTAGTATCCTAAAGCTTCAGTTTGGTGGTAATTATTGAAACAGTAGCTGTATTAAAAGGTGCTCTTGTTTGTCTTACCTTTGCATATGTTTGTATGTCAGGTACATTTGGCCATGTCTGAATCTCTGTATGAGAAGTTTTTGGCCCCCGAGGAGCCTTTCCCTCTCCTCTCCCAAAGAGCCAACCTCAGTGATGTGGGAACCCTGGACGTCAGTGACTTTGGCTGTCAACTCTCATCTTGTCACAGAACAGATCCTCTACACCGCTTCCACAGTAACAGGCAAGTAGAGAGGGCGTCTGTTCACACATCTGACTTTCAGAATGTATTTTCAAAGGTCATCTGTAAAGTAATTAAGAGAACAAATAAATGTTCAAATTCACCAGACTCTCCAAAGGAAGTCATTATATTTTGTGTCTGAACTCTACCAGCCACACATTTTGGTGCTAGTTTTCCACCCTGGTATCACATCAAGTCTTGTTACAAGTCTTGCAAGTTACAAGTGATCAAATATCATGAATCAGAACTCCATCATGCTTCTTACCACTATTAAAAGGCAACAATGTTGGGAAAGATACAGATTACAGACTGAAAATGTGCGTGATAATAACAATATCCCATGGCACTGAAAATTTACAAAATGCCGTTAGGGAATGTGACAAATCAGAGGTTGATTCTCTGAATTTGATAGCTTAGAAAAACCCTAGGTCTAAACATCGTCCTCAGCGACTCCTGAATCTATATTTTCATACATCCCTTGTTAAGATGAACTGTTGACATTTGTGATGTGTTTCACAGAGGAAGGCGTTTACATGAAATGTACATCCTTATCTTTTGCGCGCAGCACCTGTTCTCAGGGGAATGATCTGAACAGTTTCCAGAAATGACTCACAGAATATACTTTGATGTTGACTTATTGATCTCCATAGGTGGAACCTCACTTCCTGTGGGACCAGTGTCGCCAGCTCAGAGTGCAGCGAGGAACTCTTCTCCTCGGTGTCTGTCGGTGATCAGGATGATTGTTACTCCCTGCTGGATGACCAAGAACTAACATCTCTGGACCTGTTTCCAGAGGGCAGTGTCTGCAGCGATGTCTCCTCCTCTATCAGCACCTACTGGGACTGGTCCGACAGCGAGTTTGAGTGGCAGGTTGGTTGTTGGCTGGAAGGTTATCTAACTTTAGGTACTTTAGGAAGCCATGAGAATTTAGTTGCATTATCTGCCTACATCAGACACAGAGGATGTGGATTGCAACATAACCTGACATCCTTTTTTCCATCTCACTGTTTGTCTGTCTTCCCGCTGTCCTCCCAGCTGCCAGGAAGTGACATTGCCAGCGGCAGCGATGTCCTCTCTGACATCATCCCAAGTGTGCCAAGTTCGCCCTGTCTGTTTTCCAAGAGAAAGCCGAAGCCCCACCCTCACCGCAACCTTGATGAGTTACCATGGAGTGCTATGACCAACGATGAACAAGTAAACAAAACAAAATACCTTTTATGTTTTGCAGTTTGAAATTGTCAATCTTCCTGTGCAAACATGTTTATGTTTGTTTCATTTTGTTGGAGCAAGATCGTGATTTTGCGTGTTTTCTGTGACATTTTTCACAAACTAAACAAAAAAGGCTTAGTGGAAAAACAGGTTTTATGGACCGGTAAAAAACCAACATTAATACATGAAAAGTCATATCATTGCAGATTCTAGAACTTGGGTCAGCAATATAATAGCATTATTCAAAAGCAACATATTATTAGGGAAATCATGTTTCCTTTTTGGACACTTGCAAATGAATGTTGTGTGACAGAATCATTTTTTAGCTGTATTTTAGGTAGGGATCAGGGTTTATTTTAGCAGGCATATGCTGGCTTTTTGCCAGAATGCTGTGTAGTTGTCTGGCAGATGAACATGAGTGAATTACTTGACTTGCAAGAATGGCATTAGTTGGCACGTCTGACTGAGTGTCACTATCTACAGTGCAGACCAGAATGTTTGGGCATTTAACTTTGGCATGTTAAATTAGCATTTAGCCTTTTTACGTAGTTATAATCTTATCCCCTGTGTCCAGATGAGGAAAGGACAAAGAAAAGAACTTATATTACTATTTAAATCATGTCCAATAGTTGTTATGTGCATGTATATGACCGGAATTATGGGATATTAACAGTCATATTGGCTGTCAAAAAATAGTCTCAAACTCTCATGGGGATGTCCTACTGGACTGATCCAAGCATTTTTTTTCCCTGGTGGGTCTGTATCACCAATATAAATCATCAGCCATTTTCCATTCAGGACACAAAATTAGCACCAGCAATCAGCCAGCTGCTGGTAAATGGCTGGTAGGAAAATCTGCTGAGTGGCTGGTTAAATTTCAACATTCACTAGCCATTCGGCTGGTGGACAAAAGTCCAACATCCTGTTTCCAGTTCATTGCTTCAAGCATCCTATTAGACTCAGTTACAACCCTCATATTAGGGCTGCACAGTATGGGGAAAAAAGGCATATTGTGATGATCTTGACTGAAATTACAACGAAGACTGTAGTAAGACTGGCTGTACATTAGTGGGAATGATCATTTTTATATTACGTCATTTATTTAACGTTTACTGGAAAAAAGTGATTTGAATATTGCACTTGGCCATATTGTGATTTTGGTAATATTGTTTTTAATTGTGCATCCCTACTTCTCATCCATCTTTAGTCTTCATTGTAGGCAGCGATTAACAAATACAAAACCCAAAACAATGTGTCTGTGTTTCCACCTCCAGGTGGAGTACATTGAGTACCTGAGTCGAAAGGTCAGCACAGAGATGGGCCTGAGGGAACAGCTGGACATCATCAAGATCATCGACCCCTGTGCTCAAATCTCCCCCACCGACAGCGAGTTCATCATAGAGCTCAACTGCCTCACAGACGAGAAACTCAAACAGGTGAGTAATAAGTCTGAAATACACCACTGAACACAAGTCTACTGAGTCAGTTAACAAGGTGGATTTTAATTCACACAAAACTTCATATTTATGCCAAAGTGTGAGCAGCCTGTCACCAAGTTGATACAGAGAACATGAAAGTTTGATTATACGTTTAGTTTTGATTCAGCTGTTGGTTATCGTTGTTTATTGAAGAGAATCGCTCCTTGCTAATACATCAGTCGATGCAGGGAAAGAAAAATGGTGATCCAGAAATATATGCAGCATGTGAAGAGTAAACTTTTTTTTAACCTGTGTGATGTCATCAGGTACGTAACTACATCAGAGAGCACAGCCCGAGGCAGCGGGCCAGCAGCACCAGAGAGGGCTGGAAGAGGAGCAGCCACAGCAGTGCCAGCACCGGCGGTGTCAGTGGAGCCAGCAGCAGCAACGCCAGCATGGTCAGCTCCGCTAGCTCCTCCACCGGCTCCACAGCCTCCAACTCCATAGCAGGTAAGATGCTACCTAATTCATTAACAGTTGAGTAGTAGTAATATATGGGGCAATGCCAGCTCAGTTGTTGTGATTGAACATAAGAATGACTTATGTCTTTTTCTGGTTGTATTACTGTTAATATTTCGTTGTTTTCTAGGTGGTACAGCATCAGCCTGTAGTGGAAGCAGTGTTGCCAACATCAGCAGAGCTCACAGTGATGGCAACCTCTCCAGTGCTGCAGAACGTATACGTGACTCTAAAGTAAGAAATATGTACATATGCGTGTCTAAACAGAGGTAATCTTCATTTTCCTGGTGATGGTATTGTGCTAGACAAATACCACTATCATTTTAATCGCTGAGAACAAAAAAAATCCAAACAGGTACAGGAGTGTTTTGCAGCCTCATTTCTAAACTTTTTGGAGCAAACTATTTCTGATTCAGGCTACTACACACTTGTTATGTTTACTGCAACTAATTAATTGTAGTTCATTACGTTACATTCATTACGTTACTAAAAGCTAAATACCTGTGCACTTTGACTGCCATTTCTTTTGCCTCAGTATTTCATAAAGAATTTGAGATTGGCTGATCACCTTGATCCTCATCTGTTTTAATCCAGGATGTCATGAATTAGGGATGTTCCTAGCAACTAATTTCCCTGTCGATTAAAGGCAAATTTTAATTTAGACTAGTTGACTCGTCTAACAGTAAGAAAACACTCGGAAAGCAGCTAAAATTGAGTGCAATTCAGTTTTTCAATTGATTTTTATTGATAATGTTAAACACTGTGATAAAACACTATGTATATAAAGAGTCATTTTGAAGTTGACAATCTCCAAATTGTATTATAAATGCTGCTGAAATGTGCTGTGCAATACGAACATTGCATATTAACCTACAAAACATGACAACAATTCACTAAATGCTTCAACTTTTCAGACTGAAAAGGAAGAAAGCCCCATCTTGTGGCGGGCAATGTATATGAATAAAACATTGACAAACTAGTATTTCTGCTGCCAACTAATAAGGGCGGTGTGGTGGTGTAGTCGGAACAATCATGCACATCCCTAATCAGAATTCTAAGTCTTAAAATGTGAAGTTAATGTTACTTTTTTTAAAGTCTTGCTTTTATATGTGTTATTGGGAGAAATTTGTCTTGGTCACTTTGTTACAACTTCAAAATGAAACCACCATGGAACAAAAAACACTATAGTGCAGATCAGTAGTGGACTTTATGCATTGTAGCTAAACATCATTGTCATCATATTATCATAAATTAAGACAGGTCAGCTGTTTCAAATGGTCTCTGATCTGAAAACCTTCGTACTTCTTGTATGGATGTGAAAAAGGTCTGTTGAAAGGGTCTTAAAAAGCCTTATTTAACCGTTGAAACCTGCAGAAATCCTGATAATTCTCTAACCTCTCTGTTGCCAAACTGTCTTTCAGAAACGTTCGAAGCAGCGTAAGCTTCAGCAGAAAGCCCTCCGGAAGCGGCAGCTGAAAGAGCAGCGACAGGCCCGCAAGGAGCGCCTGAGCGGCCTGTTTCTGAACGAGGAGGTGCTGTCGCTGCGAGTGACAGAGGAGGACGACCACGGTGATGACTTGGACATACTGATGTGACAGCAGTGAATCAATCAGTGCTCCCTCTACACCTGCTCTTTCACCACTCGGCCACTACCATAGAGCTTATAGACCACGCTAATCCAGATCACTGCATGCATTAGCTTTGCGTAGGCTAATATGCTAATAGTGCATTTTTTAAGAGTAATGTCTGATAGGCAGTAAAGCTTGCTGCAGCTTAAAACATAGCTTGACACATTGCTTGCTAATACTAGTGTAGTACCGCTAGTGCTAAAACTGACAGCCGCTGAAAACACTACTAAACTAGCTACAGCAATAATACTGCTAATGCTTTGATTAGATACAGACCTCAGCTTGTTGCCAGTGCTAATGAACCTAAATGCTCACAGATACACGTAAATATACATTACTAATGAGTTATTTCAGCTTAGTGCAGTTAACAAGTGGATCGCTTATAAATGCTGTTACAGCGTTCTGTATATCCACTGCTACTAATACAGCCACCGCCGGCAGAAGGACAGATCAGGTGAGAGAAGCTGAATTCGGCCACATTATTCAGATGCTGCTCTGTGAAAAACCAGGTGATGGCAGCAAGTTTATTTCCTCATAATATACAGAAGCGACTATATGCAAGTTAGCAGTATTTTAGTGAATTTGGTAGTAGATTTCAATCATCTGCCTACACATGCATCCGTAGTCTGCAGGGCTGTATCTGCACTGGCCAAACTCGGTTTATCTGCAGCTCTGGTTTAAACTCTTGAAAGTAATGTCACAGCACCAGTGTACTGTATACCTACAGGCCTACTGTCAAAAGTGGCTTGAGTGACAGCAGATTTATTGTAACGGTGTGTCTATTTGCACCCAGGTGAGAATAGTCCCACAGCAGCCTATGGTTGCTATTCACACCGACCCCCTTAATTTAGCCGTTAGAGAGAAAAATTCTATATGAATTAGAGGTTGCAGTGGATGAATGGATTTAGCATGGGACTCTCCCGTCAGGGAACGGGGTCGGAGTCCCGTCCAAGTGGAAAGTTGGCATTAACATAGTTTATAGATTTAGTTGACTTATTAAGTTAGTTTCATGGTTTTTGGTTAGAAAATATCTTGGTTTGTCATGCAGGTGTAATTGGCCACATTGGTTATTTACACCCTGGGTGCAAATAGCATCGTTGGCTACAGTCACCTGGGTGATGGTCTCTACCATGCTAGGCTATATACACCCAGTGTGAATACCCACATTGGTTATTCAACCCTGGGTGCAAATAGCATCTGTCTTATTGTAATGAGTCCCCTCATAGGGACACATCTGGGGAAAACAAAACAAGATCTTGAGATTTAAACCTCACATTGATAAGCAGTTTCTCTAAATGGTGAATTATCGAAGCCTGATACAGACCCAGTGAAGGTTGATTTCAGGGGAAAATACTTGACACTCGGGAAAAGTCACCCTTCAAAACTCACAAGTACATCTGTGATTGAAATGTTCCTGATGTGAAGGGAAGTGGGCTGGTCTGTCTTTCTATCTGCTGAGTGTGGTGGCCCCATTTCACTCTCAAGGCTTAGAGGGAGCACTGAAACCGTGCATGTTTAAATCTTCACCCACACTGAGTCCCTGTGTGGTCCAGTAACTAACAACTTGCGTCATTATTTGCATACACCTGTTTAAAAATAGCTTCTGTGTTGTAAATAAATGATAAATAACAGCATATTTACTGCTTGCTTTAAGGTTTTCCTTGGTGATAAAGGTTTGATATAAAGTTGTTTTTTTTCCTCAATGTATATATATTATGATAAGGTAGTGAACTAATTGGTTATTATAGCTCAACATGCTGTCAGTTACCACTGGTTCTTTGCTTTATTTTGAGTCTTATTTTGAAACATTTAGCTGTTTTGTCACAAGTACTTGAGTTTAGTCTTTGTCCTCTTTGTTTCCTTACCAGCACTCCTACTGTGTAGTTTGTCTGAAACAGACCTGAATAATCACAGATTCTCCATCATTTTCTTCTGTTTGCAGTTTTGAATGATTTGACCACCGTGATAAGTTTCAAACATCTAAGCTCGAAGTTTTTACAGATCACATTGTGTCTCTCTGTCTGTGTACTGTATGGCTGTTTTGGCTTTGGCGCTGAACTTGAGCTGGTTTCTTAAGAATGTGCATCTAACATCGAGTCATTAACTCTGCTTTCAGATGTTCATTTTGCTCAGTTAAAGTATTTATGATCGACAACAAAGTGTTGACGAAGCATTAACATTTCAAAAACAGCTTTTTGTGGAGTTTAGCTTCTATGCCATATTCATGTTTGCTAGAAGTAGCAACCTGAGATATCCTTTCTTTTGTTTTTTGTTTGTTTTTGTTTTTGTTTTTTTCTTTGTCTACCTTGTATGAGAAACACTTTCCCACAGCTTCTCAGCTGTACCGTGGTGAACCACTGCAGTTATTGGCTTAAAAGCCTGCTGTCATTTCTAATACTCTAATAATGTGTACTGAGCTTTGGCTCTCGTCTCTGTCTCATGTATAAAGTTATTGATTACAGCAATTATGTTAAATGCAGCTTTATGTATTCTGTAGTTATGAATTAGTAAAACTCTATTTTGAAAAATAAGATAATTTTGAAAAAAAAAATAAAAATGAGCCAGTGTGATGCAACAGAGTTTTTTGTGTATATACCATGTAACTGCAGAAAATGAATGATATTGAACTGATTAAATACGGTTAAAAAGTTTTAGCATAAACATTTTGTCGGGGAAAACTCCCTCAGTGGCATTGTTAGAATTATTTATCCCCTGTTGAGGTAAAAAGCTACGATAACAGCAGTGTTTTCACCTGTATTATTTCCTAACAAACCACTATGGAGCAGTGTTGCCTGCAGTTATCACTGACAGAAGAGTAGGAAGTCCCAGAGGTGCCATGTTGGATCTTCAGGCAGGACTGTGTGCCAGTTCTAATTCACTGTTAACTTGACAAATAAACTTACATCGTTGCATCCTATTGTTCTTGTCTATGATCTCATTTGAGTGTTAATTTGTCATTTTTACAAATGGATACGAAAAAAATGTTTACAAAAAAGATAAAACCTCAAGCATTTGTGGGCCTGGGGCTCCGGGTCTGTTCTTTTTTTTTTGTTTGTTTGTTTTTCCTTGTGCGTATAAGTAAGTCACAAGTCATTTGTGTGAAAGTCCCACTTGAGTTGCATGTCTTTATTGATTTAGTCGAGCTTAAAAAAATGTAACTCGAGTCCTCACGTCTGCAGTTTACAAATTCAGCTGTTCCTTGATTGATCATTTGAACCTGTGTTAGAAGATAGACACCACTTTTTTTTCAAGTGAGGAAAACCTCTCAGCATCTCTTTAAAGGGAGACTTTTGAAGAAACCTTGTGAAGGCTCAGGGAAGAGGGGACCACCTTCCAGGCCTGTGCTGATGTGCCTAGTCATCCTGTGTATTAAGCCCCAGTGTCCATCCACCCATCTATCTATTTTCTTTCGCTTATCCAGGGTCTGCTCGTAATGGCAGCAGGTTAATTTCATTCAGATGCCTGTTGACTATACTGATGGTCAAACACAACACACAAATGATCTATACACTTAATGACTGACTACAGTAACATGAGCACACTCATTCTCACATAATAAAACCACAGACTGTGGGGACAAAAACCAAGTATGCTGTCATAGCAATGAACCTCAGACCCCAGAGATATAGTTTAGAGTGGAGGTAATGTCAGACTGAACATGCAAATGAAGTTTTGAGTCTGATATGAGGCTAATAATGACCAGCACTTCACAGAAATTAAGCTCTGGATGGGAAGTGAAAGGGAAACATTTGGTCTCCAATGGGCAACTTTAACTTAACCAAAAAAGTGTCAGTAAGGCCCAAAGAAATGTGATGCCAAAATCAACAAAGGCAGTAAAAAGAAGATAAACATGGATGTGAACAATGCACAATTTAAAATGTTTAAAACTCTGAAACACTAAAGAGAAAAAAACAAAAGCCAAAAGAATCAGACCCAACTACACAACTTAAGCATGAATTCCCCCACAATTTTAGCTTGATCATGACGCATAGGTGTTGCATGGAGAGGGAGGAAACCTCTCAGTTTTGTTTCACTTTCTACAGTATATAAACTTACTCTTGGTTTGGGGTTTAGAGGATCTTCGTTCTTTGACGGTGAGTGACACACAGGTTTTTACTGGGGCGATAATTACGCGTTGACGCGCGGCTAACGCATGTTCTGTTATATAGACCATAGGGCTGTACTACGAAGCAAGCTCAACACAGCCAGGCTTTCTCTGCATGATCTGGATCGACAAAGCCTAAAACCGCAACCAGAGATAACGGGTATCACGACGGTGGTTATCAACTCACTTTATTAATCCAGGCTTTCGTCTTCAGACTCTGTGCGCGCTCACATAAAAGAGGCGTTTGTTGCGTTATTTGACTCTTCTTCCGCATGAAATGAAGCGATCGCGAGCCACTTAAGTCAAAATGATCAAGTTGTTATAATTATGAGCTGTGGAAAATATACAAAATACATTACGGCAAAAAGCAACATTGTTGCTGCAAATAAAGCAGGAGAAGAAGAATGCCGTCAGAAAATTACTGATGGACTAAATGCGGTCTTAATGCTGCCGTTTATTCTAACATGAAAACTGCACATTAAACAATAAAACTCCATACAGCAGATTTAAACATGATGAAGTCTGTCTGACACTGTCCTATGATGACAGAGACGTGGAGATCACTGAAGTTTTTGACCAAACCAACGTAAAATGAGTGTAATTGATTTAAGATTGTCTGTGATAAATGATCATGCATTTTCTAATCCGTGATCTGAGCTGCAAAATCACCAAGACAAAACAGATAACAGTAAAAAGTATTCAAAGTGTCTGTAGTTGCTTCATCATTATTTTAGTGTGTGGATTATATACGATGTCAATTTAAAGTG
Source organism: Lutjanus erythropterus (assembly GCF_056507025.1). Lineage (NCBI taxonomy): Eukaryota > Metazoa > Chordata > Actinopteri > Lutjaniformes > Lutjanidae > Lutjanus > Lutjanus erythropterus. The sequence continues at coordinate 11,316,187 of NC_139321.1, read as the reverse complement.
TTAATATGATCTGAAGCAAACGGGAAAAATGACTCTGCATCACCAAACGTATGACAATACGCACCAAATGACAATGTAAACAGGCCTGTCTGTTTAACTCTATAGGGTCCAATGTAGCAACTGGCTAAACGCAAAGAAATAGGAGTATATGAGGAGGGAGAAACCAGGTAAAAGTAAAAATAAGGCTGATCCACAGCAGAGAGAGCGTGTGAATATAGACAGCTGTGTCGACTAGTCACTGCATGAAGTGCCGACCGATATAAAAACTTAACTGATGATACAATTGATACAGTTCTGTGGTTTAAACACTACAGATAAAAATATCTTTGCCTCATCTCTTCAACAAAACATGCCAGTGTGCTGCTTTATTGTAAGTGATGATGAAGAGTCCAGAGTCTGTCTCTCCTCTTCATCTCCTGTCTGCTGTGGTCTAAAACATCCTCACTGATGTAAATGATCCTGCTGCCTTAATACAAAAACATGAATATCGCGCACCGTTTCGTCATTATATGGACTGAAGTGAATGAAGGTGAGGATTTTTCCTCAGAGGACAATATTTTATAAAAGATTTCAACCACTAGGTGGCGGCATGGTGCTGCCTCACAGCAAGAAGGTCCAGAGTTTAAATCCCCCAGCCAGCCAGCTGGGGGGGCTGAGGAGTCTGTGGCTGGGGCAGGATCCTTCTGTGCAGAGTCTGCATGTTCTCCTTGTGTTTGTGTGGGTTCTCTCTGGGTACTCTGGCTTCATCCCACAGTCCAAAGACATGCATTAAATAGATTATTTGATCATTGTCCATAGGTGTGAATGGTGTACCAAGCCTCTTACCCAGTGTCAGCTGGGGTAGGCTTCAGCCCCCCATGACCCTTCAATGATAAGCAGTTACAGACAATGAATGAATGAAACTATTCTTAGCAATAATAATACTAAATAAATAAACAGATGCATATAAATACCGACTTCTTACTAAAATACTGCTGGTTCTGTGGTGTTGGAATTTTAAATTTGAAGCCTGCAGTGAACCATAGAAGCTTGAACTGATTTTTAAAAACTGAAAACTAAATAAATAAATAAATAAATAATCAAAAACTTCAATAGAAAACTAATGAAGTTTTTAGTTCGTTTTGGCCTCAATGTTAAATTAAGCAGGTCAATATGCTTATCTGTGCCTGATGGGTTTGTCGTGTTATTATTTGAGCATATTTTTTATGCCAAATGCAGTGTCTTTGAGGGTCTCTGGACAATATTTGTCATTGTTTTTGGTTAATGTATGTGATTTAATAAAGTTACATTTAAATGACACTATAAATACTTGAAAAAATACATTCTGAACAAAAATGTGCGATTAATTTGCGATTAACTACAGACACTCATGCGATTAATCGCAATTAAATATTTTAATCGATTGACAGTCCTAGTTTTTACATTATGTTATGTTATGTAACTAGTGTGGGATCATAGAGAGCAACAGCAAGACTTTTTACACTGATCTTTGCTTCAGTGTAATTTTTATAGCATATGTAATTGTATCATTGGAGAGAATTTCTATTTTACCATAATGGTATCATCTCATTAGCTTCTATTTGTCAGAAACAAAAGCATACAGTGATGGATGGTCACAAGTATTTTGACAAACTGATTATGCCACAACAGTCAGTGTTTCATATTGTTAAAATTATTGCTTTCCAGAGCTGAGAAAATATAGATAATAATATAGATTTCTAAAATTCTGAGCAATATATCTGAGGTTTCCAATAATACTCTCCCTACAGTGGTCCTGCAATGAATTATTGTTTTTGTGTCATAAGGCGATAACAACAAAGATGGGACAAGAACAGAGCACCCTGCAGAAGGAAGGCTACAACATTGAAAAGGAAACAGAAAATTATGTTATAGCCACAAAGGACGGTGACAAATTCTTCATAAGAAAGATCAAGGTAAGTGGTGGGTTCAGTTTTGTTATTTTACTTTGCACTAAACACGAATAAGCTCAGGTTTACCATCCTCTAAAACACCAATACAAAACTTCATACAGGTTCTGTACATGTTGATCTTATCCACTGTTAGACTAAACTACTGAAGCAGTTTGGAAATAAATTGAAAATCAAACCATACACAATATTATGTAGCCTGTTCTTATATACCCAATAAGTTCTCATGTCACTGCTATAAATAATGTTAAGAAGTGAAACAAATCAAAACTGCCTTTGAGGAAAACATTGATGAGGAAAATACATGTAAGAGATAATACAGTACAGTGAGCGTCGGTTCCCTGCATCACCCTGTCAGGATTTATTTCACAATAATGACCTGCTGACTGTACATTATCTAATTTATTACGTGACTACTTACCCCAGAAATGAATAATTTGCCACCAACCATATGCTACCAACGGTGATGGCATCAACCTTCAAATTGTAATTCAGTTGGAATAGTTGAAAAGTTTTAAGGGGGCAGAGAGAGGGGGCTTCGGCCTGTGAGTGTCCGGGCGCTCAGACAACCAGGTGCCTCTGCCAGACCATTCTGATGCAGTGTTTTTTTTGTAAATTTATTTATTTGTTGTTGTTGTTTTTTGACAGGTTTCCACAGATGCAGCATTAATATCAGAGATGGAGACTCTCAAGACAATAAATCATCCTCATGTTATGAACATCAAGAATTCTTTCAAAGGTAAGTCTTTAAAGTCTGTGTGAAATTTAATGGTCTTCTCAATTTTTTGCCAAAAACATTGGTTGTAAGTAATGATGTTATGGTACTAAAGGTAGAGTACTGAGGCAATTTTGGGATTTTCTTTCTCAAAACTGAGCCCTGCATCACACATCATGTATGAATTTACTGCATTAACAAGCTAATTTGCAGTTCTGCTTCAAAATAATGTATTTTTTGAAAAAGAAATATGATAAGAGTAAATATTTCATTTGAAACACTCTGATTTTGTGATACAGCTGACATCAGTAGTGAGCTGAGAGGAAAGATACAAAAAGTTACATACATGTTTTTAGCATCAAAGTTGGAAACAGAAGATCAACAAAAAAAAAATCAAATTCACCGTTCACTTACTATTTTTTGCAAGAGTTTTGATATGATTGAAAGCCACAGAAAAACATGCCTTGAACTGGGATTGTTTTGTGAAATCTATTGTATGTTTTATACGTCCTGTGGGAGATTTATCTTCCATCCATCCATCTTCATCCATCTTAAACTGCTTATCTGAAGTCGGGTCGTAGAGGTAACAGTTCCAGCAGGGGACTCCAGACCTCCCTAGTGAGGCGACCAGGGTTCATCTTTATGAGATGCCCAAACCACCCCAACTGGGTCTCCACTCTGAGTCCCTCACAGTTAATTAAGTTTCTCATCCTATCCCTGAGGGAGATGCCAGCCACCCTCCTGAGAAAACCCATTTCGTCCACTATCCATGATCTTGTTTTTTCAATCATGACCCACCCTTCACGACCTTCGCCATCTGGCTTAGCTCTCTTTTCATCATAAAATTGCGGTAAAGTGAACGCAATACCGTTCCCACTGCTCTAATTCTGCAGCCCATCTCATGCTCCATTGTCCCCTCACATGACAACAAGATGCCAAGATACTTGAACTTCCTCACTTGGGGTAAGGACTCTTTCCCTACTCGGAGTAGACAATTCACCGTTTTCTGGGCTTTCTTGGGGCAGATTCTCTACACTCCTTCCTTGGTTTTGCACGAGGTTTTTTGAACCATTCTTAGTCTGGACCCTCGCCTGAGACCAATTTGCCGTGAGAGTCCCTTCCAGGAGCACCAGGATCCAGACAACACAGCTCCCAGGTTCATACAGACACACAAACCTCTTCACCACAATAAGGTGATGGTTCCCCAGAGAGGGAGAATTATCTTGTATAGCTTAATATGACAGATTCTCTTTTCTTTTTGTCATAAAGATGAAGACAGGAACACTTACAATGTGGTGATGGAGTTCTGTGAGGGAGGAAGTCTTACGGAAAAGAGCAGAGAGGGGCGTCAACAAGAGTTTGAGGTACTCATGCAAAGAATATTTTAAATTTTCACCTGTGCAATACAACATAAATATATTTTACACATTTGTTCTAAGCAATTAAAATCAGTGCATATATCATAAATAACTAAAATCCTGTGCAGCAGTAGAGATTTTGTTTGTTTGTTTGTTTTCTAGGCTCTGAGCTGGATTGTTGAAATCTGTATGGCACTGAGAGCCATTCACGACAAAGACTTGCTTCACAAAGACCTGATGCCACAGGTACAGTGTTTCACAAAATTTAAACATTAAGTCTTTTACATCAAAAGCGCACAAAATATGTAGGCCTGTTGAATGTTAGATAAATAAATAAGTAATTATAACATTATGTAAGGGATAATGTACAGTGAGGCTGTCATTGTTGTGAAATAAATCCCAAGATAATGAACAGGATGATGCAAAAGTTACTTACTTACCAAATAAAATATATTTGGCACACATTTATATGACAGTATTTATTTTCAAATGATTTTATGGCTTTATTTTGCAAACGTGACCAGCTCATTGTACATTATCCTGCTTGTTTAAAAAAATCAATAATTTGACACAAATTAATTTTAAAATTATTTGATTGTTTTGATTGTTTTTTGTAATTATACATGCATTTGTTGCCCAGTGCTCAGTAACACTTTGGAAAATCGTCGTCAACAAAGTTTTGAAACAAAGTTTATTAGTTAGTTAGGTGATTGGCAATATGCTCGTCTCCACCTCCTCCTGTTCTCTGTTTCTGTGCTTATTCTGAGGAAAAGTGGTTTCAGTGTCTGCCAGTAGTATTTAAAAAATTCAGCAGGGAATCCATTTGTCTTTATTGTTGGTTGTTTATGTATAAGCCATGTGAAGTTCAGACAGTGATAATGGAGCATCTGGAAGCTTTATTTGTGGATTACTGTGGTAGTCGCAGAGTATCTTGAAACGGCTAAATGCTTGTTGGGTTAGAGTTATTTTAGGGGTAACCAACATTGCCATCCATGGAGCCATATGATAAAAACCCACAGCAGGGAGGCAGATTATACTGCAGGTGTGGTGCTGTTCACTAGAGTCCAATGTAACTGCTGTGAATCCTTGAGGATTAGTCCTCTTTAGGTAAGAAGGTAAGAAGCTTTATTGTCATTGCAAGGGATACAATGAAATTTCGTTTGGCAACATCTCTTGTAGCAGCTACAATGTCCTGGTCATAAAATATAATATAATGTAATATAAATAGTAAAAATAAGTAAGTAAAATAAAGTGCAGTTATAATATTTACAGCAGATACAGACTGTAATAGTCTGTATCAAGAGTGCAAGACAGTCAGTAGTCAGTTGGGGGGTCATGGTTCCTGCAGCAGTCTCTTCACAGCCATGGGGAAGAAGCTGTGTCTCAGTCTGTTGGTGCAGGCTCTCATGACTCTGAGTCTGCCAGAGGGAAGGCTGGTGAATAGAGAGTGTCCTGGGTGGGTGGGGTCATCCCGGATCTTTGTAGCCCGTCGGAGGAGACTGCTGGAGTGGATCTCCTCTAGGCATGGAAGTGGGCAGCCGATAATCCACTGAGCCGTCTTGATGACCCGCTGCAGTTGTTTCTTTTCAGATGCAGTACAGCTGGCAAACCACACTGTACATCCATAGGTGAGGGCACTCTCTATTGTGCATTGGTAGAAGTTTTTCAGCAGGGGTGGAGGGAGTTTGTTCCTCCTCAGCATTCTCAGAAAAAAGAGACGCTGCTGGGCCTTTTTGATGATGTGGGTGGTGTTCACAGTCCAGCCCAGGTCCTCCGAGATGTGCAGGCCAAGAAACTTAAAGCTGGTGACCCGTTCCACTTTCTCCCCACTGATGCTCAGGCCTGAGTGCAGTGTGGTCCTCGACTTCTAGAAGTCAGTGATGACTTCTTTTGTCTTCTTGGAGTTGAGGTTGAGGTGATTGTCACTGCACCAGGCCGCCAGTGCTTGGACCTCCTCCCTGTATGGTGCCTCATCACTGTTGTTGATGAGCCCCATGACAGTTGTGTCATCCGCAAATTTGATGAGGGTGTTGGAGCCATGAGTAGCGACGCAGTCATGAGTGTACAGTGTGTACAGGACTGGACTCAGCACACAGCCTTGAGGAACACCAGTATTGAGGACGATGACGGAGGACGTGGAGGTGCCCATTCTGACATGCTGGGGTCTGTTAGTCAGGAAGTCTTTATTGAACGGTACAAACTTTTCACAACTTTCAAAGTCACCTTCCAAGCCTACATTCAATGTATAGATTTAGCTGTTTTTGACATAATAGTCAAATATTTTTTATTTTATCAGTATCAATAGAAATGTTAAAAGAAACTGTCCTCCACTGGTCAAAAGTCTGTTTTAAACAACAGTTAACTGGGGTGTGATCGAAGGTGGACTCTTAAATATAATATAACCTCCATATTTTAGAATGTAATTTACAGAAAAAAAACATCTTCAGTCAATAATTACAGCATTGACAAACAGTTTACAGTTTTGCCTTTTCTTCTTTTATAGAACATATTGCTGACAGAATTTGGAACAGTGCGCCTCAGTGGATTTTGGAACATTGAGGAAAAGTACTGTATACTGCTTTATCAATTAGAAATATAACATACAAAGTATATATAGAATGAATGCAGCAGTTTCAAGTTGTTTTTGTTGTTTACACAGTTCAAACAACCCTAATGAGAGAACTGTGGGACATGCAGCAGTGAATTATCTGGCACCAGAGGTCTTCACACAAGCATCGAACTATGATGCGAGAAGGTATTGATCTTTATTCCAGAATAGAAAACCCAATACTTATTTGGTGAAGTTTTGGGTTGGTTTGGCTTCTTGTCTTCACATTTTTTCTTTTACTTACTTACTGAATGCTCCTATCTGTCTGCTGGAAGTGTAATTGTTTGCTGATATACAGATGAGGATGAAATTATTAGCCCCCTGATTAAAAATTCCCATGTGCTGATAAACAGCAAGGAATTTTTAACACAGCTTTTTCAAACATCCTAGTTTCATTTTGGATGCTTACATTATTTTACTTTGCACACAGAAACAAAATTATTTCACAAAAAACAAAAACTACCAGGGTCAAAACTATTAGTCTCCCTGATGCTAATAGTCAGTTGTGTATTCTGTCTCTGAGTTAAAATTTTAAGTTCCCAGCTGCGATGCTCCGATGTGGTCGATCTAACAGCATGCTCTGAACCCGAGAGTCGGCCGAGGACTAATGCCAATCCCTTCTGCGTTCCGTCTATATCCTCTTCCTTTGCAGTACCTATGTGCTGAATAGATTTGGTTATTTATTGTGCAAAATACCGTCTCCGACGATGGATCCAGATGTATCCTGTTTGTGCCATACAACTTCCCTTTTTTGCTTCTCCCTCTCTGGTCTTTGTGCAGGCCAGTCGATAACGTTCACTTTTGGAGGTAGTTCTTTGTTTGAAGTCAAAGTGACAACCCAGAGCCAGTTTTGCTGCTGACTGCTTGAGGTTTTCTTTCAAAATCTTCACATATCCTTCTTTCTTCATGATTCCTTCCACCTTGACCAGGTTCCCAGTTCCAGACACACTGAAGCATCCCTACGGCATAATACTCCCACCACTGTTGAGGCGTTGTTCTGTTACACGCCTCTCCCTTCTTTCTCCAAACATAAGCAACATCTCTATGGCCAGAAAGCTCTAGTTTTGTCTCATCTGACCAAACAACACGCTTCCAGTATGCATAATCTTTCTCCAGGTTGTCCTTAGCATACTTCAGTCTGGCTTGAAGGTGTCTCCTCTGCAGAAGTGGACTTTTTCTTGGTCTACAACCTCGCAGTCCATTCCTGTGCAGGGCTCTAGTGATTGTCTTCTTTGAGACTACAATTCCTGACTTGGCTAAGTCATTCACTAGTGACTTGGCAGTTGTTCTGGGGTCTTTAGACACGTCTCTCACTGGTTTTCTTTCCAGAATCTTTGAAATCTTTTGCTTCCTACCTCTGTCAGGCTTGTTCTGTACTGTGTGGCTCTCTTTGAATTTCTTGATGATACTCCTCACTCTAGTTCTTGACACTTGGAAACACTGTGATAACTTTGTATATTCTTCTCCTGCTTTGTGAGCATCAACAATTCTTTTTCTCAACTGATTTATTTTTGTTTTTGGCATTATGCTTTCTCAAGTGACAGCTTAAACCCTTACTGAAGTTTTTATACTGTGTGTAAATTGGAAGATAACCCACAGTTTTAACTTGATTTTACAAGCTTTGAGCATTACAAAGTTAAAGCACATCATTGCACAACAGTAGTTTGTGCTATGGCTCAATAAAAAGGTCAGTTCTTAAGGGGGCTAATAATTTTGAAAAACTAGTATGTTTAGAAATGCTATGTTGAAAATTCCTTGCTCTGTTAAAAAAGCACTTGGGAAAATAAAAAAAAAAAACCTTTCCTAGGGGGGCTAATAATTTTGTGCTCAACTGCACAGGACATAAGTGAGTTGAGACAGAATTGCTCTGTGTCTGTTGCTTTACTGTTCTCAGCTTTGCAAACCATCTGTCACTTAGCATCTGGTGTCAGTTGTGCAGTATACATCTATGGTCATCTGAGTGCTTTTTAATTCACTTAAATTCATTTTTTACAGTAAAATTTGTACATATTCTTATTAGTTTACAGTTTGCTTTGTATTTAGTGTGTATGTATGCGTAGGGAGTATTTTTGATTTGCACATATGACACCAGAAGCTATGAACAACCACTTCATTTTCTGATTACTTCTGTAATACTAATAATACTAATACTTTCTTCATTTGTAGTGAAGTTTGGTCAGTGGGATGCATACTCTATGAACTCTGTATTTCACAGTTACTGGTAAGTTATTCAGACGTGTTTGTTACTAAAAATTAATGTAATGTAAATAAACATAAAAAAGAATGAGAATAGAAATAAAACTGCAGAAAAGTCTACAGCCATGCTGGAGGCTCAGTAAGGCTGCAGCTCAGTGGTACTTTGAGTTCAAGTCAGTAAACTAACATTCTCACAGTGACAATGCTAACATGTTGATGTTCATCACGAGCTATAGTTTTTACCATAAATGAAACAGGCTGTTGTGGGAGCAGTGTAGCGATGTAACCAATAATTAAAGCAAGATGCTGCCAAAGGACACAACGAAGATGTTTTAAGGGCAGATTTGGACTGAGAGTTGCTGAAGATATGTTCATAACTGGCTGATGCATTTGAGGAGAGAGTCGTTTCTGAATCGGTTTGCAGGAGTTATGCAGTGTTAGGAGAAAATGGCTGTTTCTTCATCAAACCATATGCCAGGTCGGGCCAAAGAATCCTGAACATGGAAATTGTGAACAACAAAAGAATAACATTTTAACAAAATTATGATTCAGAACCATTCTAGAAATACTGACTGAAAAGTATTGTGAATACAACGATCAGATCATTTTTTTCCACTAACTCTCTAATGTGTCAGACTTGCAGAAACTTTTATCTCAGTAATTAGTCATATCCATAAAATAAGGTGATAAAATTTAATACAGTTCTTAGACCATTTCAGCACGAGGTCCACAGGCTACAATGAATTACTTTCCATGAGTGAAGCACGTAATATGGAGAGAAATAATGTCACTTTTCTAATATAAGTAACAAGATGACATGTAATTGGAATGACATTACTGTCCTTATTACTTTATTATCTTCAGTTATCTGACTGCAGTGGTATTAAGTCTTTCTAACAATAATTCTTCCTCAGTTCTCTGCAGATGAGACAGGCAATCTCATCCCCAAGATAACTTCTGGTCCTGATCTCCAAGGCGAGTTCTCACCAGAGTTTCGTGAGCTCTTGAGTGACATGTTGAACCAAGACCCTGACTCAAGACCCACAGCCTGGGAGATTTTGGGGCGTCCCATTACTTTAAGATGTCTCACAAAAAAGGTTTGGCATGTAGACTCATATATTAGTCGTATGTTTACTGATCAAATGTAACTCCTGTTTCTGTCTTTGACACTGACTATGTTTTGTTGATAGTGTGAAACAACTACAAAGCACCTTCAGGACCAGTTGGACAAGCTAAAAGCTGTGGCAGACAGTTTGGAAAGAGTGCACATGGGCACCACCATCGGCAGTCTGACAGGAGGAGTGATCGGAGCAGCAGGAGGGACTACATCCTTAGTGGGCCTTGCTCTGGCCCCCTTCACTTTCGGGGCTTCGCTTATTGTCACTGGGGTTGGAATCGGGGTGGCTGTGGCTGGTGGGGTCACTGCTGGTGCATCAAATATCACAAACATGGTCAACCAGGCCTCTGATCGCAAAGTTGTTCACAGCATCATTAAAGAGTTTGCTGAGAAAATTAATGCTGTGGCCTCCTGGCTCCAAGAAATTAGCAACAGTTTACAGACAATCAGGAATAAATGCTCGGGTGAATTGTCTGAGGACAGCAGTCTCAATCCAGAAAACTGGGCCAAGGTTGGCACAGGGCTGGGCAAGGGCTTAGGCAACATTATCGAATTGATTCGACTGATTCGAGTGGTAAAAATTGGCAGAATCGCAGCACAAGCATCCAGGGCAGTATGTGTGGCAGAGGCAGCAAGTGGTGCACTCGCTGGTTTATTTGTGGCAGCAGATGTCTTCTTTATTGCCATGGATGCTATAGAGATACACCACATCAGACAGACACAGGCAGGTGGTGAAACACATTCCGAGATCATGAAATTTGTCCAATCCATCAGGTGTGCTGCAAAGGAGTTGCAGGAGGTTTTGGATGAGCTCAAAAGCATCACCTCAACCCTCCCTTTTCTTGAGGACGAGAGAGAGTTGGAGGGGCAAAAAATGGAAGGAATGTAAAATAGAAATACTCCTGTGGGTGTTGCCTCTGGCTCTCTTGGGTGACATGTGTACACGTGTCTTATCAGATTCAGATGAGAATATGCCAAAAAAACACGGTAAATCTTAACATGTGATTGCTTAATCTAACTTGACAAAACTGAATGAATGAGACAAAAATCCAACTTCAGGCACCAAACCACAGTTTTAGTTGTAAATTCAGTTCTATTGCTGGAATGGCTTACTCTGAAGTGACCATCCATGAATATTCTGACATAAAAAAATCAAACAAACAAATGATCCATTGTACTTACATGCTATATAATGATGAAATTCTTTTGCCTTGATTATCAATAATAATTGCATTCATGACAATATCCTTGAACAAATACCGAAACAACAAATACCGTTTATTGTAATTGTAAAACATGTATTGCTTTTTTCATGCTGTTCCACACAGCTAGCAACCTGAAAAAGGGGAGATTTATTCTTAAAACTAATTATTCTGCACCAGAAATGCAATATACTGAGGGCTGTTAGCAAACACAGCAACACTTTGCTGCCTGTCACTGCATATTTTGAAAATAAACTTTAATAATCACTTTGATCTAAGCTGGTAGAGATGAATGCTTGTGAGCAATCTGAACCAAGAGTTTATTCAATGCATATGTCTACACCCACAAATCCATTCTTTTGAATGAATTCAAAGGTTGTACAGACATGAGGATCCTGACATGCAGTTGGTATCTCCTCAGTTTTATTATAATTTTGCAAGTGAACACATTTAGAATACATTTGAATATTGTATACATCTATACTGATGAAAAATAAATGCAAGTTGTAACCTGGAGCGTTTCTCTGTCTGATTTGCATGTTTCCTCTGAGTCTTTGTGTGTTTGCTCTAGTTTATTTTAGGCCTGGGAAATCAACACTCACCTCCACTCCTCCTGGGACGGTCGGCGAGGGTCCGTCCCGCTGATCTGACTGCATGTTTGACGGACGCCAACTGTGTTGATGATCATCTCCTGATCCATCAGCAACCCAAAAGGTTTTAGTGATTCAGCTAAACTCAACTAAACATTTATTTGAACAGCAATAATTTTGTGGCACGATTTTATTCAGATACCTGTTGACTACACTGATGGTCAAACGCAACACACAGGTGATCTACACACTTAATGACTGACTAAAGTAACACGACCATCCTTCACACACTCACTCTCTCATAATAAAACCACAGACTGTGGGGACAAAAAACAAGTATGCTGTCATAGCAACAAACCAGCTCTGACGCCAGAAACATAGTTTAGGGTGAAGGCAATGTCAGACTGAACATGCAAATAAAGTGTTGACAGTTAAGTGTGATATGAGGCTAATAATGACCAGCACTTCACAGAAATTAAGCTCTGGGTGGAAAGTGAAAGGGAAGTATTTTTTCAATGTAGTGATACCAAAAAAGGCAGTAAAAGAGAAGATGGGTATGAACAAGGCACAATTTAAAATGTTTAAAATTTTGAAATACTGAAGAGAGACAAAAACAAAAGTGAAACAAAACAAAACCAAGTCACTATCAGAGCCGACCACACAGTTTAAGCAGGAAATAGGACATTAATAGGACAGAAGAGGCAGGTTGCATTAATACTGTCAGTTACCTTTTCCCACGCGTTTCTTCACCAATAAAAAAAATAATAATAATAAAAAAAAAAATACTGTCAGTTACCACTAGTTCTTTATTTTGGGTCTTATTTTGAAACATTTAGCTGTTTTGTCACAAATACTTGAGTTTAGTCTTTGTCCTCTTTGTTTCCTTACCAGCACTCCTACTGTGTATTTTACCTGAAACAGACCTAAATAATCACAGATTCTCCATCATTTTCATTTTCTGTGTATATACCATGTAACTGCAGAAAATGAATGATATTGAACTGATTAAATACGGTTAAAAAGTTTTAGCATAAACATTTTGTTGGGGAAAACTCCCTCAGTGGCATTGTTAGAATTATTTATCACCTGTTGAGGTAAAAAGCTACGATAACAGCAGTGTTTTCACCTGTATTATTTCCTAACAAACCACTATGGAGCAGTGTTGCCTGCAGTTATCACTGGCAGAAGAGTAGTGTGCCAGTTCGCTTACATCGTTGCATCCTATTGTTCTTGTCTGTGATCTCATTTGAGTGTGTTAATTTGTCATTTTTACAAATAGATATTTAAAAAAAATGTTTCCAAAAAATAAAATCTCAAGCATTTGGGGTCTGGAGCTCCGGGTCTGTTCTTGTTTTTGTTTTTCCTTGTGCATGCAAGTAAGTCACATCTCATTTGTGTGAAAGTCTTACTTGAGTTGCATGTCTTTGTTGATTTAGTCAAGTTTAAAAATGTCTGTAACTCGAGGTCTCACCTCTGCAGTTTACAAAATCAAGTCTTGGGGTTCCTGTCGCTTGGCCAGCCTGAGTCCCATTTCGTCTATTTCATCTTCCTGAGTGGACATGAGCCAGAAGCAGCCTTATGTCCCAGGTGGATGAGCATGGCTCTTGTCAATGCTCACCTCCACTCCTCCTGGAGTGGTCTGCGGGGGTGCGTCCTGCTGATCCGACTGCATGTTTGAAAGATGCCAACTGTGCTGATGATTGTCTCCAGAACCGTCAGTAACCCCTTAGGATTTTGTGATTTGGCTGGCTACTTTGATCAAAACACCAAACTTGGTGGGACGGTCATCCAGAGACCTGTTGACCATACTGATGTTCAATGCAACACACAGCTGATTTACACACTTCACACACTCACTCTCTCATAATAAAACCAGACTGTGGGGGGAAAAAAACAAATTATGCTGTCATAGCAACAAACTGGTGGTGACCTCAGAAGCATGGTTGAGTTTAACAATATTAGACTGAATATGGAATGAAGTGTTGACAACTGGGTCTGACATCAGGCTAATAATGACCAGCACATCACAGATATTTAGCTCTGTATAGAAAGAGAAAGGTTAAGGGAAACGTTTTGTCTAGACCGAGCAACTTTAACTTAACATCAAGAAAATGTAGTGATGCCAACATCAACAAAACCTGTAAAAAAGATGATTGCAAGTACAGAAAACATCAATATGAATAATGCACAATTTAAAATGTTTAAACCTCTAAAACACTGAAGTAAGAAAAAACAAAAGCAAAAGTAAACAAAACCAAGTCACTGTCACACCCAACCACACAAATTAAACAGGAAATTGCTTCTGTTTCTTGAGAGGTCAGATGAGGTTAATGTATTCAAATGTGAAGGAGGAGACCTCACTTTAGTTTCACCTCCTACAGTATATAAACTTAGTTTGGGTTGTTTTTGGTTTGTTTAGAGAAGATCTTAATTATTTGACGGTGGGTGACACATCGGTCTATGTCTTTTTACACTGATCTTTGCTTTAATATATTTTTTATAGCATATGTAATTGTATTATTGGAGAGATTTTTTATTTTACAGTAATGGTATCAGCTCATTAGCTTCTATTTTTCAGACACAAAAGTATACGGTGATGGATGGTCACGAGTATTTTGACAAACTGATTATGCAACAACAGTCAGTGTTACATATTTTTAAAATTGTTTTCCAGAGCTGAGAAAATACAGATTTCTGAAATTTTGAGCAATACATCTGAGGTCATGCATTTGAAAATATTGCCATTTTCCACAATAACACTCTTCCTAAAGTAGCCCTGCAATGAATGATTGTTTTTGTGTGTCATAAGGTGATAACAACAAAGATGGGACAAGAACAGAGCACCCTGCAGAAGAAAGGCTACAAAATTGAAAAGGAAACCGACCGTCATGTTATAGCCACAAAGGACGGTGACAAATTCTTCATAAGAAAGATCAGGGTAAGTGATGGGTTCATTTTTGTTATCGTACTTTACTTAATAATATAATAAGCCCAGGTTTACCATCCTCTAAAACACCAATACAAAACTTAATTCAGATTCTGTACATGTTGATCTTATCCACTGTTAGACTAAACAACTGAAGCAATTTGGAAATAAACTATTTTAATTTCACAGCTTTATTTTTGTTTTCTAACCTCAGTAAAACCAAATGCAACCAATTGTCTTGACACAAACGTGACTTCAACGTGAAATGTTTCATCCTGTATTTATTAACAGACATGTATTCATATTGTAGAAACTGAAAGGGGAACATCAATAATGGGAGAAAGAGAACAGAGGAGGGGTGCTTGTGTGTGTGTGTGTGTGTGTGTGTGTGTGTGTGTGTGTGTGTGTGTGTTTGTGTGTGTGTGTGTGTGTGTCTCTCTGTCTGTCTGTGTCTGTTTTTTACACATCACAAAGTGGCATTTTTCTTTGTTGCAGTTATAACAGCCACACTGCAACTCACTTGACAGTAAAATGAATCTCTCTCTAATGCACTTTGCCCATGACAAAAGAAACATAGAAACAAAAGAAAGCCTGACATAACTTTTTCCCCTCAGCACACTGTGTGTGGTTAACTAGCGGTGTGTGCAGTCAGAAGCACACACACAGGATGCTCACTTCACGTCGTCAGTCATCTTGCAAGAATACACCGTGCACAAACGAATACCACTGCAAAACCTCCTTACTGGACCGTCAGTTGTTTAAGTCCTCCCTCGGTTCTTCGGTTTCTAGACTAGCAGTGACCGTCTCTAGCAGCTTAGCAGCGTTTAGCTACAGGGCAGTGAGGGCACGTCTACATGGATCATGTGACTGACCGAGGGTAGATCCTCCTTATTTTGGGCCACACAGACAGACTTTCACACACACACACACACACATTTACAAAAAAAACAAAAAACAACAACAAACAAAAAAGTTCCCTGCATCACCCCGTCAGGATTTATTTCACAATAATGATGAACTCACTGTACATTATCCAACTTATTACACGGCTATTTACCCAAAAATATTAATAATTAATTAGCAGGGATGGCATCTCTCTTCAAATTGGAATTCAATAGGAATAGTTGAAAAGTTTTAGGAGTTACAAGGTTAGCGTGTGAATAAAAGGGTTCCAGATGACATCAAAATCTGTTGTTTGTTTATTGATTGAGGTGGATAGTTTTTCCATTGATATGTAGTCGATTAGTAGGTTTTTCCAGTTTGTGATGTTGAATTGATGTCTTGATTTCCAGTTCATGAGTATAGTTTTCTCGGCAATTGTTAGGGCTACTGAAAGTATTCTATTTGATGTGTTGTTTAGGTTGGTATTGGATATGTCTTCTAGTAAGCAGAGTGAGGGGGATAGAGGGATGTGGCAACCCAAGATGCAAGAGAGGTTGTCAGTAATCACCCGCCTGAATTTTTTGATTGGTGTGCAGTCCCATATAGCATGCATGTAGGTGTCTGTGGTGTTCTGAGTGCAGTGTTGACAAATTTCTGACACAGTGATGCATTTTAGAGAAGTAAACTGAATGCTGGGGGATCTTGCAACACTCAGAATGAATACCAAAGAGGGGGTTTGATTTTTTGGTTTTTGTTTTGTTTTTAGAGTATTTGTTAGTTTGTTTTTTCTTTTTTATTGGATAGAGACAGCTGAAGAGCAGACAGTAAAGAGAGTAGAGAGACGCAGCTTCGGCCTGTGAGTTGCAGGGCACTCAGGTGCCTCTGCCAGACCATTCTGACACAGTGGTTTTTTTTGTAAGATTATTTATTTGTTTGTTTTGTTTGACAGGTTTCCACAGATCCAGCATTAATATCAAAGATGGAAACTCTCATGACAATAAATCATCCTCATGTCATGAACACCGAGAATTCTTTCAAACGTAAGTCTTTAAAGCCCGTTTGCAATTTAATGCGATACTAAAAGGAGAGTATTAAGGTGATGGTTGCCCACAGAGGGAGAACTGTATTGCTTAATATGACAGATTTCTTTTTGTCATAAAGATGAAGACGGGAACACTTTCTATGTGGTGATGGAGTTCTGTGAGGGAGGGACTCTTGCAGAAAAGATCAAACAGGGGCGTCAACAAGAGTTTAAGGTACTTGTACAAAAGATATTTTAAATTTTCACCTGAGCAATACAATATAAATATTTTACAGTTTTACACATTTGTTCTAAGCAATAAAATCAGTGCATATTTCATAAACAACTAAAATCCTGTGCAGCAGTAGAGATTTTGTTTGTTTGTTTGTTTGTTTTCTAGGCTCTGAGCTGGATTGTTGAAATCTGTATAGCACTGAGAGCCATTCATGACAAAGGCTTGCTTCACAAAGACCTGACGCCACAGGTACAGTGTTTCATGATATGTTTCACAAAATGTAAACATTAACTCTTTTACATCAAAAGCGCACAAAATATGTAGGCCTGTTGAATGTTAGATAAATAAATGAGTAATTATAACACTATGTGAGGGTTAGCGTTAGTACACATGTACACAGAAATGAATTTGGTGCCTGCAACACATTTCAAAAATGTTGGGACATCTACAAGTACAAGTTAAGTCTCTACCATGCAAAACAGAAGACATATGTCAACAACATCCAGACTTCTCTGGGCCTGAGCTCATCTGAGATGGACTGACCCATTCTGAGGAAAAGTGGGTTCAGTGTGTGCCAGTAAGGAATTCAGCAGGGAGTCCATTTGTCTTTATTGTTGGTCGTTTATGTATAAGACATGTGAAGTTCAGACAGTGATAATGGAGCATCTGGAAGCTTGATTTGTGGATTATTGTGGTAGTTACAGATTATACAGCTAAATGCTTGTTGGGTTAGAGTTATTTTAGGGGTAACCAACATTACCATCCATGGAGCCTTATGATAAAGATAGATTATACTGCAGGTGTGGTGCTGTTCACTAGAGTCCAGTGTAACTGCTGTGAATCCTTGAGGATTAGTCCTCTTTATTGAACAATACAAACTTTTCATAACTTTCAAAGTCACCTTCCAAGCCTATATTCAAAATATAGATTTAGCTGTTTTTGGCATAATAGTTAAATATTTTTGATTTTATCAGGATCAATAGAAATGTTAAAAGAAATGCTTTACTGCCCTCTACTGGTCAAAAGTTTCAAGTCTGTCTTAAACAACAGATATCTGGGGTGTGATCGAAGGTGGACTCTTAAATATAATATAACCTCCGTATTTTAGAATGTAATTTACAGAAAAAAAAACCCAAACATCTTCAGTCAATAATTACTGTGTTGACAAACAGTTTACAGTTGTACCTTTTCTTCTTTTATAGAACATATTGCTGACAGAATTTGGAACAGTGCGTCTGAGTGGATTTTGGAACATCGAGGAAAAGTACTGTATACTGCTTTATCAATTAGAAATATAACATATAAAGTATATATAGAATTAATGCAGCAGTTTCAAGTTGTTTTTGTTGTTTACACAGTTCAAACAACCCTGATGAGAAAACTGCAGCAGTGAATTATCTGGCACCAGAGGTCTCGATACAAGCATCGAACTATGATACGAGAAGGTACTGATTTTTGGTTTTTATGCATCTATATTGTTTTGATGTGAGTTGCAGAGTTTTGTAGATATCAGCTGTAAAGATGTCTGCCTTCTCTTGAATATAATAGAACCAGTGAGTAGTTTCATGTAGATTGATTCCAGTAGATTCTACTGAAGACAGAAAGTAGTTCACAAACTCCATTATGAGGCAGAGAGGAGGCAGACATCTGTAGGGTTGATATCCCCAAACTCTGCGACTCACAACAAAACAATCTATATGAATAAAGAGCTCTACAGGTAAGAGAAGAAATATGCATTTTTGATTTTGGGGTGAACTGTCCCTTTAACTTGTTGCTTCGCTATTCTCAGCTTTGCTGATCGTCTGTCACTTAGCATCTGGTGTCAGTTCTGCAGAATACATCTATGGTCTTTGAGTGCTTTTTTTTTACAGTAAAATTTCTACATATTCTTATTAGTTTACTGTTTAGTTTGTATATAGTGTGTATTTATGTGTAGATAATATTTTTGATTTGCACATATGACACCAGAAGCTTTGAACAACCATCTCATTTTCTGATTACTTCTGTAATACTAATAATACTAATAATACTAACAATGGTAATAATACTAATGCTTTCTTCATTTGTAGTGAAATTTGGTCAGTGGGATGCATAGTCTACGAACTCTGTACTTCACAATTACCGGTAAGTTATTCAGACATGTGCATGTTACTAAAATTAATGTAATCTAATTAAACATAAAAAAGACTAAAAGTCTAGGCTCAGTGAGGCTGCAGCTCAGTGGTACTTTGAGTTCAAGTCAGTAAACTAACAATCTCACAGTGACAATGCTAACATGTTGATGTTCATCACGAGTCATAATGTTTACCATGAGATATTTGCATGCTAACATCTGCTAACTACAGCTGAGGCTGATTAGAATTTCATCAGTTTTGTTGGTATTTAGTCACAATAACCCAAAAAAGAACTGAATTTTTTACCAGATGACAAGTCAGGAGATGATCAGGTATAACAAGTCATCCTGAGGACATGAATGTGTACCAGATTTAATGTTAATCCATTCATTGGACTCAAAACTACAAATGTTAACTTGATGGTGGCACCAGAGGCAAAGTCAGAAGATCACCAAAGTGGAAATGGTTGTTGCTGTCAAGGTTTATCGCTGATCATGAGGAGAACCTTAAATGTTCTGTAACTCTAAAGGCTCATTTATGCTGAATGTTAGATACGTGCGTACATACAGATTCAAATGGAACCTTCTGTTCATACTCTGCATTTTTTCATCCATATTTCTGTATGTTTTCTGAAAGCTTACCGACACGACAAAACAAAGCTGTACCTCTGTGTGGTCATGGGGTCAGTGTGGCAATGTAGTCAGTAGTCAAAGCAAGATGCTTCCATAGGACATGACAATTACGTGACTGTCAATTGGTCAAAATTGGCGGATGTATTACTTGACATTGATGCCAATATAAAAGACACATGGAGGTACACAGGCAGTGACAACTCTGTCCTCTTTGTCTGCAAGAGGGTGTTATTTTTTTTTTTTTACTTCAGCGTCAGGTTGTTGGAACTGACACACTAGTGCGTCAGAGTTCCAGAAACTTTTATCTCAGTAATTAGTCATATCCTCAAAATAAGGATATAAAATTTAATACAGATCTTAGACCATTTCAGCACGAGGTCCACAGGCAACAATGAATTACTTTGCATGAATGAAGCACATAATATGGAGAGAAATAATATCACTTTTCTAATATAAGTAACAAGATGACTTAACTGTCCTTATTACTTTATTATCTGTAGTAATCTGACTGCAGTGGTATTAAGTCTTTCTAACAATAATTCTTCCTCAGTTCTCTGCAGATGAGACACTCAGTCTCATCCCCAAGATTATTTCTGGTCCTGATCCACGTCTCCGAGGCGAGTTCTCAGCAGAGTTTCGTGAGCTCTTGAGTGACATGTTGAACCGAGACCCTGACTCAAGACCCACAGCCTGGGAGATTTTGGGACGTCCCATTGCTTTAAGATATCTCACAAAAAAGGTTTGGCATGTAGACTCATATATTAGTCTTATGTTTACTGATCAAATGTAACTCCTGTTTCTGTCTTTGACACTGACTATGTTTTGTTGATAGTGTGAAACAACTACAAAGCACCTTCAGGCTCAGTTGGACAAGCTAAAAGCTGTGGCAGACAGTTTGGAAAGAGTGCACAAGGGCACCACCATCGTCAGTCTGACAGGAGGAGTGATCGGAGCAGCAGGAGGGATTACATCCATAGTGGGCCTTGCTCTGGCCCCCTTCACTTTGGGAGCCTCGCTTGTTGTCACTGGGGTTGGAATCGGGGTGGGTGTGGCTGGTGGGGTCACTGCTGGTGCATCAAATATCACAAACATGGTCAACCAGGCCTCTGATCGCAAAGTCGTTCGCAGAATCATTAAAGAATTTGTTGAGAAAATTAATGCTGTAGCCTCCTGGCTCCAAGAGATTAGCAACAGTTTACAGACAATCAGGAATCAATGCTCAGGTGAACTTTCTGAGGACGGTGGTTTCAGTCCAGAAACCTATACAAGGATTGGCGCACGGCTGGGCAGGGGCTTAGGCGGCATTGCCGAACTGATTCGACTGATTCAAGTGGTAAACATTGGCAGAATCGCAGCACAAGCATCCAGGGCAGTACGTGTGGCAGAGGTAGCAAGTGGTGCACTCGCTGGTTTATTTGTGGCAGTAGATGTCTTTTTTATTGCCATGGATGCTAAAGAGATACACCACATCAGACAGGCACAGGCAGGTGGTGAAGCACGTTCTGAGATCATGAAATTCGTCCAATCCATCAGGTGTACTGCAAAGGACTTGCAGGAGGTTTTGGATGAGCTCAAAATCATCATCTCAACCATCCCTTCTCTTTAGGATGAGAGATAGTTGGAAGGGCAAGAAATGGAAGAAATGTTAGTAGAGTGACTATCATGAGTATTGTTGACTATTGAGTGTTTATTTTAAGGGTACTTCACACATCCAGCAACCTGAAAAGTGGACATTTATTGTTAAAACCTTAATTATTTTTTACCACAATGTTCTGAACAATGTGACTGATTAACTGATCACAAGTTAATCTGAAGTTATTCTTTTGTGTTTTCATTTCAGTATTTGTTATGCAATGTAATACACAGTGAAAGTACCTTTGTGTAGGATTTGATGTCTAGTTGTAGTGTAGTCTAGTTGCAAAAAAAGATGCTGTATTCACTGATGCATCCCAGGGAACCTGGAATACAGATTAATGGCTTTGAAGTGTTGACTGCATTCAGCACACATGCTTTTGAATTATTTGCAGAGCGTAATTTCATCTTTGTAATTCTTGATAATGTTTTGTAGACATGAGAATCTCAACATGCTGTTGTTGTCTCCTCAATTTTATTGATATTTTGCAAGTTGAAAAATAAACGCAAGTTGTACCTGGAGCCTTTCTCTGCCTGATTTGCATGATTTTCTATGAGACATGAGTCCATGTGTGTTTTCTTTAGGTTTTTTTTTTAGGACTGGGCAATAAAACAAAAGTGATATGTGTCAACAATAGATGTCAATAGCAATAAGAGGACTGTTCAATAAAATGTTCAGTAGTTTCACTTAAATGCAAACTGCCATGAAAGAACATCATGAATACGACCTGGCTCATAAACAGCCGGTCATATCCATTGATAATGAACAGCCAATCAGCCAATCATTGAACAGGTGTGTTGTTTAGTTGCACCATCGACATGTGACACAACAACAGAAACAGTGTGGAGTGAGAGAAAAAGTGCAGTTGGAGAGGAAATTGTTGATTATAAAGGACTCTTCAGCTTTCCAGTATGACAAGGTTTTTCTAGCCTTTTTCTCATGGTCTGTATCAAAAATAGGCAATTAAACTTTATCATTAATTGTCAATATCAACTGAAATAAAACATTTGATTGTGATAAATTCTTCAGATATATCACCCAGTCCTAGTTTCTTCACATCAGTTAAGGCAGTGGTTCAAAAACTGTGAGGCAGCCCCCCCTGGTGGGGAAAGGAGCCACTGCAGGGGGATGTGGAGGACCACTGGAGAAAAATGAAGTGAAACAAAGCTGAATGATTATGATTTAATCAACTTAGATCCTTTTTTTATCAGCTGTTTCCCCCTATCATTGTCATGACATCAATTTACAAAAAATAGTTGTGGGGTGGAGGACATGTACTGTTTTTGGCTTCTGAAGGAGGGACATGCCAGGAAGAAGCTGATCAGAGCCACACTGAGTTTTAAAAAGTAATTTTGCATCTATTCTTGCAACAGTACACTTATTTTTTGGTTGTAAACTGTGTTGACTTCAGTGGTTTGTTCACACTAAAGCTGATTTGACTCTTGATTTCTGCATAGTTGACCTTTAAAGTGGTGCAAAGCCATTAATCTAAAGAAACTGAACCTACATTCACATCACTTTAGCATAAGAAAATGCTTAAATAATTTTACTTGTAGCAGGAGTACCACAAATCGGCTTTGTGTATTAAGCAAAACTGTAGTGTATAGGCTTGTAGCAGTCATTACCGTGTGTCCATCAACTTTGCAAGTTGATTAAAAAAAAAAAACAGATCAGTCTAAGAGTGCAAAAAAATATTGGAACCGCCCTACAGTAACTCTGAGGAAAAGACCATTGCCTCAAATGGTATGCATCAGTGTCAATATGACCACAATATGCTTCTAATTTCAACAAATTAAAAGTATAACTAGAGAATAATTTCTAACTCGAAAACAAAACAAGCATATTTCTCTTATTTGTGTCAAAAAAAAGGGCAAAAAATGCCTCATTATTAATTTTGGATTGAAGTATGAACAAATCTGTGCAGTACGTTTAATAAGTGGTAATTTGCTTTAAATATGAATTTCCATTATATTATTTAAATAGAGATACATTATGTTAGTTGAGTTCAGATTGATAAGTTGTTTTAAATAATAATTAAATTTCCATTATATTAGTTGAGCACAGATTTGTAGTTTGTGCTTCTTGCAGTCGTCCAGCAGATGGTGCTGTTTGTTTCATTAGGCTGATATAGGCTACGCTCCGCCCATCGGAGGCTCTCCGGAAACAGAGAAGAAGAAGCAGAAGGCGGATGTGACGTAATTGTGTTTACACCGTTGAGATGAGTCCCTTTTAAACGGGAGGCTAGAGAGCAGATTAAATATAATTCCTTTTTGAATTCACATTTGTACCCGCAGAGTTTGTCCGTAGGTATCGTATATAAATGGGTGCTCACGGGGTTTTGGGGAACGAGCCCGAGTCTATTGACTACTCGGTGCACGAAGCCTGGAATGAGGCCACTAATGTCTACCTGCTGGTTATACTGGTCAGCTTCGGTCTGCTGATGTACGCCAGAAAGTAAGGATGGTTTGCTCTTGCACTCAAATCTTCATTTCATAAATTGGCTTATAAAAGGTAGAAGTACAACACGGGTGTGTAATTCAGACAGAGAGATCTCCTTCTCCCGTCCCCTTTCAAAATATTAAAATCTCCGCCATACTCTATTGAATTTTTTCAGATTTTATTATTTTCTTCGTTACATTGTAATTGGCGTACTTCATGTGGCATTACTTTATCATCAAAAACATTTTTAGGGTATTTTGCCTAATTCGGCATTCAGATAACACTCCAAGTACAATGTATTTGATCAAATTAAAGTTAAAATAGGTGGAGGTGTGCGGTTCAGCGTTCTGCCTCTTGCCCTCACTCAAAATACAAAAAATACGCCATACTCCATTGAAAATGTCCATATTTTAATAAACGTTTGGATACATGGTAACAGGCTCACCTAATGATGGATTACATTATTAATAAAATTATTTTGAGGGTACTGTGGTAAATTCGGCATTGATATACATCTCTAAACAAAATGTATTTTTCTTAAATGTCAAGTTTAATTATTGGTGTGATATTTTGTATATTTTGTCTCATATAGTATAAACATGTATATACATATTGATATTTTCTATAAGCAATATGGCTAAAATGTATTGATTGCCTTTGCATTCTCATTATACTCATATCGTTTTTAAATCTCTGTCTTTCCACTTATAAAACAGAAACAAGAGGAAGATCATGCGTATCTTCGCTTTGCCTCCCACCGTCGGCAGCAGCCCGGAGCCTAACTTCTACGACAGCCTGCAGAAGGTCCGCCTGCGACAGCAGCTGGAGATGTACTCTCTGGGTGAGCATTAATGTAGCTCTGCACAGGGCAAAAAAAAAAACAAAAAAACAAAAAACAGCCTGCATCTGGGTTGTGTCTGTTCACACTGATATTCACAGGAGAGAACTGGGGAGACACTTGTAAATCAATCAGCATGGAGGCAGAAGGGGCCACAGAATTGTTGACTATAGGATCAGAGTATGGTTTCCCAAATAAGACTTACTTTTTTTTTTATTACCACAACATAAACTTTAGCTTCAGACATTAATGTTAAGGTGTATGATACAAAATATATATATTTATCCTTTCCTACTCTAGAGAATATTTGGATCTGGCACTGTAAAATATTTTAAGCTGATTTTTTTGGGTTAAACATCAGGCAGTGAAACTTATGTAAACCCCTCATACTGACAAATGCTTCTGCTGTTTTAGTTGGGTGACATAGACCATGATCAGTCTAAATAGGCACCAGTGTTTCCTGTTGACATTCTGGGTAACCCTAAGGTAAATACATTTTTCCCTCTGTCTTCTGTCATGTTTTGTAGCCAGGAAATTTGAGCATCAGCAACAGCAGCAGCAGGGTCAGGCGGACAGTGTGCAGCTCTCCATGGAATGAGAGCAGGAGGGAGCTCGTCCTGTTCTGTCAGACTAAACACTCCTACGTCTTCAAGCCCTCTACACACGGATAGGAAAGGACTTGGACGGCTGTCACGATCAGAGATTGTTAAAAAGCTGTAACTCCTATCCTCGTTGTTTCTGTTTGGCTCCTTGAGTAAGAGGCGTCTTCATCAACCTTCTGTTGTCTTTACTTCATCTGTTACACGTGGAGTTGGTACAGCTGAATTGATGGAGAAGCCGAGATTAAACGGGAGTGTTGTGGCACCTTGCAGGTTTGCTGTATGGCATCCAGCAGTGACTCTTAAGTTGAGGAATGATAAACGTCTAAGTGCAGCAGACGTCACTGAGATACTTTCAGTACAATGTGAGATATTAAACAAAGTCCACCATGAAGAATTTCTTGCACATAGAACATGATCCTTTTTAAATTTAACATAGGTTCTAGTCTGTTTCCATTTGTTTTTTACGTGTTTGTTTAATGTTTTTTGTTAGCTGGGAAATTATATTAAAATTCTTAAATGTGAAAATAAAGCACACGTCTTAATGATCAGACCTGATGTAACTTGAGTTTCATCTGGGTTTTTATTTGACTATGAAAAAAAGATCACTTTTTCATCCAACTAGCCCTCTTGTACTTTTCTCTGTGCTCACTTTAAAGGTGCAATATGTAAAAACTGTAACCACGAACTTCTCTAAACTGTAGCTGCCAGCAGCTCAGTCACCCCCTCCATGATAGCAGATAGGACATGGACCAAGTGGGCTCATTTTTCTGATGTTTGTTTTTAATCAGTTATTTGATGTTATAAAAGGGTTTCACAACATGATTGACAGCTGAGCTCTGCTCGACTGAGTCAGTCGGGTATATGGGCTCTTGATACCACAGCTCCAACCCTGATTACTGCTGTGCAGACTCTGATTCCAGATTGGCAGCAGGGAAAACTGCACCGAGATGATTTACAGTGGCTCCGACCCGGACTCTTCCCTCCGGAGATGACAAAGACACGTGTTCAGGAGAGGTGTCAAGAAGGAGACAAACGAAGAAAATCACCTTGGTGTTGTTGGACTGAGGGCAGATGGGACTCATTATCACCTTTTCAGGTACAAAGTGGTATTCAGAGATGGGGCAGGTCGGGGTTAGCAGGTTAGCATTCTAACTTATGTAGATGTCTCTGCAACACAATGCATGGACATCTGACATGACAACAAGACTGCTATCTCTTCACACTCTGTTGATAATGTTAATTTTTGGATATTCTAAACTAAAATTCTTGCATATTGTACACTTAAGTCTCAGTGGACTTTTCATCAAAGTACAAGACATCTTGTGTCCAGCAGTAAAACTTGAGAAATTAAAATTATTGGCATGTTCATAGATTCTTGATGAAGTGGGGGTAGATGTAATTTAAAAAAAAAAATAACTAGCTTATTGAATTTTTTTGTGGAAAAGAACATTTCAGTCAAATTATTCCAAGCAGAGCATTTTTATTTGTCATAGAACATGTCTGTAGATGATTGTTCAATGTGTCCAGTACTTTGGTTTATGACCAGATAGTCACAAAACTACTGACATTCCCATTTACCTCAACTGTACTGTGTGAACTGTGAAGTAAGAGATTTTTAACTTTTATTGTGATCATGTAACATTTAGCTTAAAGCACCACGATGTCCAAGTATAGGCTGACAGAGCTGATAACATGGCTCTAGACTCCTTTAAACAAAACATTTTTTTGAGTACCACACATTCACCATTGTACTGCGACATCAGAGACAGAGATCTTAAAAACCTAAACTATCAAACCAAAACTAACTGTGTAACTGAACATCAGGAGAGGTAAATAAGTAGTCAAGAAGCTCTCAAAGATCACCAACCAAGGAGCAGGTTTTATTTATACTGAAACATACAGTAAACTGCTCCGTTGGCCAGGGACAAACTGAAAGGTTCTCTATTTCATCTAGAGTCAGCAAAACGAACAGTTTCAATTGATGCAACAGTCCACCGGTAACACAAACAAGACCTCAAGCATACAACAGATAACCCTGGTCATAAAATAATGAAGTAAACAGTACAGGCATATTCAGTAATTATCAGTACAATAACAACAGACCAAAAAAATTAAAAAAAAGACACAAACATGCTCTCTCTGATTTGAGTGAGTCGTTCTCTGATTGTAGTGGCATACATTCAAATTGGATTTGTTTGTTAGCCAGACATCACTTATGAATGAAAAATTGATTACAGATTATTAAATTGCCTATTCACAAGAATCTTGAATTCCATCAGATGGTTTAGCTACACACAAACATTAAGAGCTTCAGCAGTGTAAACATGGCCATGGTGTACGCACCTCTTTGGATGTTTTATGTCCTGCATGAGATCATTAAAGCTTGGCACCAGGAAAATATACAAAATGCTCCAGGCATAAAATAAATTGTACAAAGCGAGTTCCCTTGTAAGACAATTGTTGAGACAATACAGAGTATAAAAATAACACGTTTTGAAACAAAATATAAAAACGCAATTATGTACAGAAAATAGGCAGCTAGTCGGGAAAAGGCAATAAAATAAACTTCATTCACACAGTACAGCAAGCGGATTCTGCATAAGTAAAATAAAGTTCAAGTGGCAGGAGCAAGCAAGGTGCTCATCTACAATGCAATGTCCTTTATTGAACAACAAACCATCGGTGTCGCCCACGAGGGCAGACGTCTTCATCGTCAACAGAGAGCGTGCTGGCGTACTGAGAGGCCCAGTCTCTGAGGAAGAGCTCCTCTGCTTGGCTCTGCAGAGTCTGTTGCCCTGTTTTAACCTCAGAGCCGGTCTGGTTCACCACCAAGCCCACACCAGCTGTGTGGGTAAAGTAGTTCTCTGACCAGTTGGATGTCCCTGAGAACAAAGAAACAGTTACATCAGATTAGATTTAATGATAGTCGCATGAACTAATAAGACATCTTTTAACATCTTGGTGCGCTTTCTACTCTCATGACTATATGGGTTCCATTAAAGAAAAAAAAATCTTTCTTTCTTAGTGTTTGGAAATGTTTTATGGGTCTATAAAAAGACAGGATTTAAATTCAGGAACACAAGCCTTTGTAGACCCGTGGCTAAAACCCTGACCTGTCAAAAGCAAAACAAAGCAAAATGTTCCTGTCCAGGGGGATGAAATGTTCAGATCCTTTACTTAAGTAAAAGTAGTGATGCAGCAATGTAAAAAGGCTGAGTCAAAGTCCTGCCCATTCCCGAAACTACAAAATAGTGTAACCTTCATCTTATACAGACATTTCTGTCAATGCATTACAAGGACAGTTCAGACTATCTGAAGTGGGATTGTATGAGATACTTATCTATAGTCACTATACTACCCACAATATATGGCACAGAAGCTAAGCAATGCAGTTTTAAAGTGGAGTGCAATTAAAATGGGCTAAAATATACCTCCACCACAAATAAAGAAAAAAACAAACAAACAAAAAAACTTAAAGGACTCAATTCCAGACAAAACATATTTTAAAAGCAAATTATTTGTTTTGTATGAAATTATCTACAAAATATGCAAAATTACTAGTTATTTTTCACCACAGCCATTTTAACATGAAATAGTAGGATAAACACAGATGTTGCTAATAAAGGTTCCATTACATTCAGGTCAAACAGAGTCAGGTTGCTGCTATTGTGAATGCTGTCTACTGGAAAACCTCTGCTACACTAAATGGGAGCTTAAACAGTATCACTGGTAACTCCTGTATTTACCCTGCTATTCCATGTCAGTATGATTGGCGTGAAAAGGGTCTATTGTCAGATAAATACAGTGATGAGTACAATATTTCTCTCTGAAATGAAGTAGAAACACCTAAAAGTGCCTTGTTTAAATGGTCAGAGGAGTTATAAAAACATAAGTGGTAATAGCATACCTATATAGACCACTCTGTCTGTAACCATGTATTTGGCGTGATTGACTCGTGCAAAGGGAATCTTCTTCTGCTCCGCTGTTGAAGGCACTGTAAAGATTTTCTACACAGAAACAAAAAACAACGGAAGTTTAGGATGTATCACCATTCGGTTGAAATCACTGTGAAGGAAATACAATCTCCCAACGTACCACATCAATGTCACATTTCAGAGGGGGCCTGTTGAGCACCAGCAGGGACTGCAGGAAGGTGAACATGGCGGCAGGCGAGTGCTTCCAGCAGCTCACCAGAAGCCTAACCTGCACCCCTCTGGTGCAGGCTGCAGCACGCAGGCCCGAGTCGATGGCAGGCCAGAACCTGACAGAGAGAGACCAACACACAGTTTCAACTCTTCAGCTTTGCAGAAGACAGATTGATACCGGCAGAATGTCTGTGGTGCTAGTGGGCAAACAAGGGAACACTTCAACACTTCATGAAGAGAATCCGTCCTGTAATGTGTTTGGACACCACTAGACGTATCACAGGACTGAAAAGCTTCCTTCCAGTTAGTTTCCAGCATTTTAACTAGAAAGACCTAACCCTAACATAAGACATAAAAGTATCTTTAAGGGGAATCAGTTTGTGTCTGATGATGAATATACTTTGGATTATAACAGTGAACACTGTTGGGTCTGTGTAAGTCGAGTGGGCTCATCACCTGAGTGGGTCTGTGTATTCAGACAGAGGAAGATAGTCCATGACAGAGATGTCGATGAATTTCTGGGCATCACTGATGACAGACAGGATGGTGGAGAGGTCATCAGAGCGGCCACGGGCTGATATCTGTGGAGGGGCACTCTGCAGGAAACGGGTATATCACAGGTAGTTAGAATCACGGGAGCCACCGGACAGAGGAAGAGACCTCTGACAGAGCAGGGGACAAAGATGAGTGCACTCCTGACAGTGATCTAAATGGTGTTTCTTATCCTATTCCACTCTGACAAGAATGCACTTCTGCTTAAACCTGCACAATATGTCACTTATTGATACGCTTTGTCTAAAAATATCCCTGTCAGCCTTTATCTATGTAACGCCTCACTTTAAAACATGAGATTTCTTTAAGTACTCCTCCTGAAATGTATACAGTAGTTCTGAACTTACAGACAGGTAAACTTCAGCAGGCACACCATTGAACTTCAGGCGCATGGGATTCTGGGAGCTGGATAGGGCAGAGAGGCGAGCAGGCCAATAAGGCGGCAGGGAGTTGTTGTTGGCACCACCGAGGCTCCAGTACACCCCGAATATCCGAAAGGCATCCTGAGCCAGGCAGCTGCAGTCCTCCACCGCCAGGCCAACCTCCTTCACCTTGGTTCAACAGAGAACACAGGATGCATTCAGTCTGTCACAACCACAACTATAACTGTATGTAAACAGTGGTGGGATCATCTGGGTCCTGTTCCAGGAAGCAGATGAATTGAGTCATCTGAATGGATTTCCTGAGCACAACCTGGAATCCCCTCTGATCTGGAAGCACAATTATGTTGTGCTATTACGACCGATGTTATTTCATTATTTATCCACCTTGGACCAACATTGTCTGAATGCATTTACACACTCAAATAATCTAATCTAGACATCAGTGTCACAGCTGATTATTATACAGTCAATGTTGGAGCCATCCTTAAAGGTTTATGGAAAAAGTCTATTACACTGAATAGTGCACCGTCCGTCTTAAGTTCATCTAAAATCCGCTGTCTCACTGTAGCCCAGTTAGTTTCACTTGTGTCTGAAAACATGTTTGAAAGTAAAGGTGCCTTACTGCTCAGTTTCTCTTTGTCTTAAATCCAGACTGGACAGTACAATCTGTCTGTAGAAAAGAGCTTTTTCCTGAGTCAGGCTCATGCTATTAACTGGCTCGGACATCAGATCTACAAATCTATTGGACAGTAATGTAATCTCTGACTCAACAGTAATGAGGCCTTCCAAAGCAAAGGGTCGTGTGGGGTGAACATATTGACTGCTACTCTTTATTCTGTACCCCCAAATAATGCAGATACATTGGAAAATGCAAGTTTCTGTCTGTTTTACCTGACTCAGAGAACGCCAGTCCATGTTAGCACTACCCAAGTAGAAGTGCTTCTGATCCACCACCCACAGCTTGGTGTGGATGATGCCTCCGGTTACAGCCTTGAGGTCTACCTCTCTGACTTCTGCACCTGAAAAAAACCCCCAGAAAAACCACACAATGAGACATCATCAAGAGGCAAATCAACAAAAAATATCTGCAGACACATCTGCAGACAGCCTGGTTAGTGTGGCTGCTGGGAAACGGTGTTAACACTCCTCCATGTGACTTTTGGGAGGGTGGCGAAAAAGCCAGTTTCTAACCCTGGACTATAACTCACTCATCTTTTCTAAATGACTTAACATGTGTCTCTCATCCTAAAGGACAGCAAATAAAATCTATGCTACTGATAAAAAAATCCATCAAAAACAACAACTTACTGGCTAAAATAAGCATGTATATTAGATTGTAATGTCCACAAAATTATATGGCTTTACTTTGTTTTGATATCAGCATTAGATATCTGCTGCCCTGCTATAAATGCTGGCATCAAAAAAAACAAAACAAAAAAACAATACTCGTTGACCACTACCATGTGCTACATATTGTCAGGTTGTGAAGTACCTGTTGCATTCAATTCTGTTGTATCTTGAGTTGAGGTCTGGGGGGCGTTGACGGCGATCTGGAGTTTCACACCTTTGGATTCCAGTTGTTTAAGCTGCTCAAAGACCATTCTTCCCTGCGAAATGTGTGCAAATAATATCATATCATATGCAGAAGAAATTCAATAGATTCTGGTGTAAAAGCTTGATATGCTACATGACGCTGAACTAACCTGAGAATCAGAGGAGCCGGCGAAGTCTAAATCATTGCCACGTAGAGTGAAGTAGAAAGCAGCGATGTGGACAGAGCTGTTGGCTCTGTGGAGCAGATGAAGCCAGCTGTCTGCGATGCTCCGTCTGGACGAGGGAGCAGACGGGTAGAGACCCTCAGGGATGCTCTCCACCAGATGAACTCTGAACAAGAGAGAGAAAAGCTACAGCTGCAACCACTTACACACCAAACACAATCCAGTCACCTTAAACATAAAGAACTTTTACGTTTGACTAGTTTATAAAGTTTTAATGGAACATGCATGACATTTCAGTAGCAACTCATATGTTAGCATGTAACATATGTGACTGTGTAAATAAAGGGGAAAAAAAACACAAAGCAAAGCTGGGTTACACTTTATTTGACAGGGTGTGTATAAGACTTATTACATTGTCATAACCATGTCATGACCCATGAGGGAATCTTAAAGAATGTTAATGACTGTTATCACTAAGTGTCAATTGGTAAATTACATAATTTTTAAAGCAAAGTTGGCATGGTTTGAGATGTCTTGTTAGGACATCTTGACATTAATCAAGCCAATTATGTCTTTGTTATGACTATCTTGACATTAATGAAGACATAAATATCTTTGTAATGAATCAGGTAATTCTGTCAATTGTTTCAGTACTGTATAAAACTACTCATCAAACAGGCCTTATAACATTCATTGGCATCTTTATGACAAATTGAAATGCTACCACTTTACCTGAGATCAAAGAAAATATTCATGACATTCATGCTTATAATGTTCTCATGACGTCCAGTGTCAAAACCAACCACATATGATGGTATAATGCAATGTTAACATGTTGCTTAACAGTTGCTTTAAGTTTGATAATGTCAACTTCTTTCTCATGACAGAAATACATCATGTTGTCTTGGTTAATGTCGAGTTGTCAAAACAAATAAGTCTCAAACAATGTCAACTTTGCATTAAAAATGACAAGATTGACCAAATGACACTTAATAACAGTAGTCAAACATTGATAACTGCTTCATGATAGGTGTCATGACATTGCTTTAACAGTGTAATTAGTCTTAGTCATATCCTTTCATATAAAGTGTAACAAACGTGTTTCTTTAAAAATGCATTTGTTTGCATTTGTCATGAGTTAAATTTCACAAATGTGTCTTTAAAGAACAAAACTGATCAGAGAGATCAACACTTTGTTGATCATGTTCTTACCGGCAGTCAGTGCTACAAGGCTCTGGTATGAAGCCAAAGCCCTCCAGCATGTGCAGTTCCAGCTGAGCTGTGAGCTGAGCCACAGACATGGGAAGACCGTACTGCCAAACATGCTGGCCAAAACCCACTATAACCAGCAAGAGCATGGGCAGGAAGCAGAAGAGTCCGAAACTGGAGCGTCCGGAGGTCTACAGAACGAGAGATGAACAATTTTAACTTATGAGCAAATGGGTAAAGTTACTATCATAGTTTCGACAGGAGTCTGGGAAACAGCTGAGGACTGTGCTGCATGCCTGAGCTGTTACAGGCCTGCAGGGTGTGGTGGAATTCCTTTTTATATGACTGACTCTGCTGAGACCACCAAGAAAACAGTGAGAATGATATCAGTGGAATCTATCAGGTAAATAGAATAACATGACCCACCTTAGTTGATTTTGTTGCGCTAGCTTTGGCAGGCTTCTCTGGTGCTACAGGTGAGGTTAATTCATCAATATTGGCTCTTTCTTCTGCAAGATCCGAAGCCTTCAAATGGCTTGTAAGTGGTTCATGAACCTCCTTCACCTCCCCTGAATCTTGGCCCTCAGACTTTTCATCTGCCGTATCATCCTCACATTCAACGTCTGACGAAGATCTACTGTCCTTTAATTCAAGCATGTTAATCGGCTCCGTCTCCCACGGCGGTTCTTCATCCATAATAGCTTCCTCTTGGCTGACCTCAGACACTGACTTTTCACTATCTCCAGAGGCACTGAGGTTGATCCTGCTTTTAACCACATCATCGTACTTCTCTTCTGTGTCTTCTGGTAGCTTATGTCTGATGAAGCTCTCACGTGGAAGGTGAGATATGGGGGCATCCGTTATGGTGTCAGCTTCTATTTCAAGTGTTTTGCTCTTGTCTTGCACTGGTGAGTGGCGTTCTGATGCTAGCTCTGTTCTGAGAGCAGGTCTGGGAGTTACAGTCATAAGAGGACACTGGGCTGCTGCAGCAATGGTTTCTGTGCTGGCAAACGCAGAAGGGGCTTCAAAGCCAATTTTGGGGACGCGGACCGATGGCAGGGGGAGTGCTGTTTCTCTGACATGGGGCGACTTGGACTTGGATGCCTCCACGCTCCCGCTTCCAGCTTTCTCCAGAGACTGAGCTACATGGACAGGGGTATCTTTTTTGGGAGCAGGCAGCTCTGTGCTCGGGCTCGCACCGGTGGGTCGTTTATGGAAAGTGGGGATTCTGGACATGGGTTTCCCACCTTTGCGATTCATGTCTCCTTTCTCCTCAAGACGGTCCAGCACAACACTACACTGCTTTAGTTCCTGAGGAAGACAGAACATTATTAGAAAAAAACATGCATTTTTGGGGTATGTACAGAAATAATTCATCTATAGAATCTCTCCCACCATATGCACATAAGTTTTAACCCAGTGACTCTAAGTTGCCTCATGACAACAACCTAAAATACCTTCAAAAAAAGCAAGCAGTTAAACATCAACATATGTTAAAACTCAATATCTTGTAGTCATTTGTTCCTTGTCTTGATACTGTTTAACAATAGTATAATACTATATAATACCTCGAAAGGCTTCTGTAGGACTGCGATAACTGGAAGAGCCACACCTATTCAAATCAGGTTTCCTGTCTGATCCACCTCAGCATGGCCACCAGAGGCTGTTTAACATGCTGTCATGGAAGTCAATATTTGTTTATGAACATGAGTTACCATGGCTACAGCATCA
Source organism: Lutjanus erythropterus (assembly GCF_056507025.1). Classification (NCBI taxonomy): domain Eukaryota; kingdom Metazoa; phylum Chordata; class Actinopteri; order Lutjaniformes; family Lutjanidae; genus Lutjanus; species Lutjanus erythropterus. The sequence goes on along the minus strand of NC_139321.1, from coordinate 11,281,413 downwards.
TTTCACAACCCACAATGTTATTTTTCAGAAATACACTGATATTGTATAACAACAACATTACATGGTTCAAAATAGATACAAGGGTTGTCCAAAGTATGGATACTTTGATAAACAGTTGTTGATTAATAATTAATCTGCACTTAGAATCTAACCAATTAAAATGTATTGATCCATAATGTACGTTTGGTGTACTAGTTCTTCTCTGGAGTTCATGGGTTTTCTCACAATTTGGTCTAGTTTGGTTTGTTAGTCTTGAAATGGGAGTAGTCGTGTTTTGTTTGGTGAAGCCATTTGTTGAATAAGGACAGGTGGACAGGAGCAGCTGTCTCGAGCAAGAGGCTTATTGTTTTATTATTTTGTTTGTTTAAATTGTTTGTTCCTCAGGAATGAATGTGTCACATGACTAATGTGCCACTAGAATTGTTTAAATAAAACTTAAAATTAGAAAAAGAAGTGCATGTTGTGTCTCATTAATTAATAATGATTAATTGATTATTGATTGTTAATGGTTGTCACCAATTGGCTAAGGAAAATGCATAAAATCGTAAATACTTTTTTGATATCGCCATTGTTTTTTTTAATACTATCATTCTGGTAGATACAAAGGTTCGTTCAGTGTGGACAGTCTACTGGTCATATATTTGTTGATGCTGCATTAATTTTCCAGCAAGATGTTGTAGATATTGTAGTCCTCCCATGAACAATAAATACTGACATTTAACCAATTCCCTGTGTTTAATTAACTTTTATTGTATGTGAATATAACTGAATGTCTGCCTCCTGTCTTAATAAGCCATTCTATAACTTTTATCTCTAGTGTTTGTATTTTGTACTTGTTTTATGTCTTATTACCTAACAACATAGGTCTTTTTCATGTAAGACATTTTTACATCGTCAGAGTAGCAAAACCTCAGGTGTAAATAATAAAACTTTAATGATGGATTCCATTCCGCTGCTTCAGTTTCAGGGTCCTGTATTGTGCATGCTGCTTCACTGTCATGACAACTGGGACACAGATCATTGTTAAACATTATTAGGAACACCTGTGCTTTTCCTACTATGACATGTCAAAATGTCTACTGTGAAAAAGTCTGACTGAGGGTTTTTAAGGCAAATATTGAAATGAACATTTGATTAAAATCAAATCCTAAACTACATAATGGACTAAACCATGAAATTAAAACATTGTTTTTAACTTAACTGAAACATATTGTGTCATTTATGTACAGCAAGTTCTCGTTCATTTCTGTCAGCCTGCACAGTAATACTAATATATAGTATACTGGCTGACCCGTCAGTCTGATTATTGACACAATGACCATCTTCACAACAGCCATTTACAGGTGTTAGCAATGATACTACTTAATGTTCCTTTCAATTAAGGGGGACCTTAATTAGTATCACTGCTAACACCTGTGTTTACCATACTATTTAATATCGATATGGCTGCTGTAAAAAAAGGTTGCTGTGGATATTGGTATTACCGTATACCATGGCACGAAACTTGACGGTTATCAGACCATATACACTTGCAGTACATCTATGGTATTGAATTCTACAGTATTTGTGTCGTTTATAAAAGAAATCCAGTTTATATCAAGTTTCATGTCTGTCACCAATTACAGTGCAACATATTTTTTTGAGTTATTGGGCTGTGAAAATCTCATACTGATAATGACAAAAACATATATTATTTAATATCTCCAAACACAAATACTGATTTTGACACTGGCCTCAAAAACCCTTTACTGGTTGAGCTCTCCAGTTTATGTAAATAACTAAGTCATTGGCTCAACATATAAATCAGCTTAACTTCTCTACAAGCACGCTAAAGGAGATTAAGACACTGGCACACTGGCCTGACAACATTTCCTGGTGATGATTACATACTGCTGATTTCTCTCACCACATAGCTGTATAAAGTTGTGCCACACCCAGCCGTCCTACCGTAGACAGCTAACCCGGCCGTGCTTTTCAAGCCTGATACAAAAAAACACCGGACAGCCAGAGGTGTGTGTGCGTTTTGTGTTTGTTTAAGGTTTTCTGTGGGGTGATTTATAGACTATACCGTTAGATCTGCCTCCTCAGCAGTTTCCTCCTCCAGCTCTGCCTCGGGACTCTGGTGTGTCTCCATCACTTGGCTCTGGACAGACTCAGAGTCTGACTCATCTGATTCCTGACAGGACAAAATACAGTTCACAGTTAACAAGGAGGAGAAAGCATCGCCATAAAGCATCTGTTAGAAAACCCACAATGGAAGCACCAAGGACACATAGGTTGTGTATTAATCTGCATCGTGCACAAAAAACAGACAAGAAAATAGGAAGGGCAAATGTGTAGTGATATTTTTCACGCAGACACACCGTCAACGGAACAAAACAAACTTACCATGATGCAGTAACTTACTTAGTAGCGGTAGTTAACTTCTGGCTGGGCTCAGGGGTTCACACTCACGGTGCAATTATCGCCTCTAACGGTTATGCTAACCAGCTAAGCAACTATTACACACGTTAAAATGTCAATAACACCAAATACACGACAGTTTAAGGCAGACCGGGTTATATTAAATCCTTCTCTGAGTATTTTTCTCGGGTTAGCCCGCTAACGTCGCAGCCGTTGACGCTGGCGAGCGAGCTACGTGGCCGACTGTGAAGTTCTCAGCAGCAGCGGCAGCAGCAGCAGCGGTGGAGGAAGAGGAGGCGGAAAAGCTGAGTAATAAAAATACCCACCTCGTACGTAAAGTTGGTCCTCCCGTGCGGGCGGGTCGACCTTCTCCTCCGTGAAGCCGGTGTCGTGTCCCGTAACTCTCCCTCGCCCTCCTGTGAGGGGTGGATGGATTTTCTGGACCGCAGTACCATGGGCATCTTGTACCACTTTAATAATGCAGCGAGCCGCGTCACACGAGATTAACGGACGGAGCGTGAAGAGCAGTCACGTTTGTTAGATGATGAGGGTGCACTGGGGCAGACGGTCAATGCCGAGACTACACTTGCACTGAACGGCTGCTAAAGTTTTAAAAACACCTTTCTCACTCACCTAAAATGACCTTTTTAACGTGTTATGAATGCGCCGTCCGTCTCAAGATAAGTAAACAACAAATTGAAGGAACCGCGATTTCCTGTCATCTCTGATTGGCGGTTGGAATTAAATTGTAGCCCCGCCCATCAGACGTTACGCACATCAATACGGAAACAACCACAGGGAGGATTACCGACGGCTGTCTGGCTGCGTATCTGGAGCTTCATGTTCACTTCAAATAAGGTCAGTTATTAGTATCGTTTAATTATTAGTGTCATCTTAAATATTTAATGATGTTGTGAGCAGACAAAACACAAGTGAGCGACGGTTTACTTCAAGGTTGGTTTCAGTTAGCTTAGCCGCTGTTGAGCAGCATTGTTTATGCTCCAAAGACCAAGGTAAAGACATACCGTACAAAATAGCTAGCTGGGTTAATGAGTTGCAAAGGTCAGTGTAAAATACCCATGTTGCATAAAAACCCGTACAGCACAACACAGTCAAATAGTCCTACAAATATAACATCCCCGGAGTTTGAGATGTTGATGTATTTGTCGAAAATGGACAATTTTAGTCCTGTTGCATTACGTTGTTAGCTAAATTAGACTAATGTTATTGTATTCACGCTTTTATCTTAAGAGGTGAGCCAGCCAGTCATAAGATGTAAATATACAAAAGTTTATATGCTGCCTAGTCACCATAACGTGACTGTTATATTGATGTTCATAAAATGAGGTCACTGTATGAATCAATGTAGAGGTTGACACAGATGAGGAAAGTATCGTTGTTGTTGTTGTTACATTGTCATTAATGGTAAACAGTTTTTTTTAAAGTCAGATTTCTCCTTGAATTTGTTCTGAAATACTGAAAAATGCATCTGGAAATGAAACTGACTGACTTCTCTTTATCATCCAGTCCTACGTGAAGAATAGCAGCAAGACGATTTGATCTGCCAGATGTAAACCAATACAGTGATGGCAGTTTTGGCAGAAGGTCTTAAGGATAATGCACAATGAGACTATAGGACTGGGCAATAAATCAATATCATGATGTGAGACTAGATACTGTCTTAGATTTTGGATATGGCATGAGTGATGTGGTGCAAATGTTGTCTTGTCATGGTTTTAAAGGCTACATTACAGTGAAGTGATGTAATTTTCTGAACTTACCATACTGTTTTAGCTCTTCCGTTATTTGCTGTTACACATTTAGTCATTATTGATATACCAAGGTATTCTGTCAATAATATTGTGACATTTGATTTGGTCTATATTGCACAGGGCTAATCAAATGTTATAATATTTTACTTGATCATCTGATATTGATAAATATCCATAAATTGTGATGTGGCAAGATTAATAATTTCAATGACTACTGGTAATTTCAAGATACTTCAATACAACTACACATTTTGTTTATTATGGGTGGGCAATATGGATACATGATTCTATTAGGTTCATGGTTTATATCACAGTACCAACATATATCATGACGTAGCCCATTCTTTTGAAAATCAAATGAGTTACTAAATAAGAATCTCTTTTTTTTTTGGCTAATCCAGCAAATTAAACAATTGACAAATTAAAGATACATTATCATGTTTAAAGCCTGACCAATTTATTAGTTAGCTGATATTATCAGCCGGTATGTACCTGTCATGAACCTAGCACAAATATGTCAACGTTGGCATGTATTTTTTCTGATAAACACCCATATCAAAACCTTTTTAACAATACATATAATACAGGAAATGATGCTTGGGGTGATTTAGAAATGGTGTCATCGCCTAGTTTGTCCAGTAGAGCATGTTCTGACTCCAAGAATATTTAACTTAATTATTCTCATATTAAGTCATTTGTTTAAGAAAGCAGCCTTCTGAGCATCATTGCATAGTCATATTCTTGCAAAATGTTTTGCACAATCCACATAGAAAAGAGCTATTTTCATTTCAGCTCAAGTTCACTATATTGGCCGACACACTGGTAATCTGAATTTTTCTCTCTAAAATCAGTATCATTCTCACTAGTCTCACATTAATCAATCTTTAATTATGTAGATGCAAAAATTAGATAAAAACAGAAATAATGCCCAAAAATTGGTATGCTCTCACAATATATACTGTCCAGCCATATTAGTGTGGATATAAGGTATACATTTTTCCTCCATCTCTTGCTCAGCGCTCTGTGATTTTGTTCCTTTCTTCAGGTCTCCCATGTGAACCCTTCAGGCTGAGAGGAGAAGGTTTGGCAGTTTCTCTGTGATGATGGACAGTTAGTCAGCCCTGCCTCTACTCCAATGGAAGCTCCAGTCACAACTGCCCTGCCTCCCAACTCCTCCACTCTTCCTCCACCTGTCCCCCTGCACCCTGCCGTCGCCCCCTCGGTCCAGCTCGGCTTCACCATCCTCTACACCGCCCTGTACGGCGGACTGTTCCTGGTGGTGTACGTCCAGCTTTGGCTCCTCTACCTCTACAGACACAAAAGATGGAGCTACCAGAGTGTCTTTCTGTTCCTCTGCCTGCTCTGGTCTGCCCTCCGCACCACCCTGTTCTCCTTTTACTTCCGTAACGCTGTTGAGGCCAACCACCTCCCTGTGGCAGTGTACTGGCTGCTCTACTGCTTCCCGGTCTGTCTGCAGTTCTTCACCCTCAGCCTTATTAACCTGTATTTTACTCAGGTAAGACTGGGGAGAATGAGTCAGGGATTATTCTGTTGAAGCTAGGATACACCAGCTGTAATGTGAAGGGAAATAATAATAGAAATTAACTAAAAGATTGTAAAAAGAATTAGTCTGATGCATCCATAGTTAAAACACTTCATGTCATTATCAAATAAGTGTAAAATCAAGGCCTCAAGGTCTTCACATAATCTTTGAGCAGTGTCAGTACCTGTGTGCCAGACAGATACTAAAATGAAACAGTGTTAGAGAAGCCAACAACAACAAGGTGCTTATTAAACAAATTTTGGTTTCAGTTTCATTCTGAATGTCTGATTTTATTGTTCACTGCGTTGCTTACTTCTCTTTTGTATCACAGGTGCTCCTCAAAGTGAGAGAGGTTTACAACTCAGAGGTGGACAGACGACTGTAAGTTTCATGCTACAGTATGAACAATATAGTTTTGATTCTTTGACGAGGGTTGTATGAGGTACTTAAACAGTGGTTTATTACAAGCAGACAGGAGTACCAGCATGGAGACTAAGCAATGAACTGCTGTGGACAGGGTCAGCAGCAAAATGTATTTTAACCACCCAAAGTAGTGTAAAAAAAGTCAATAATAGCTGCAGTGTATGCTATATTTAGAATATTTTCACCGCTTTACCTTGGTGTTAGACAGCCCTTTCTGACAGGAAACCACTGTTATGATGAATTTGAACAAACCCTTTAAGCCATTGAAGTCACACAACAACACAAACAAAGAAATAGATTGGTGCAGCAGTAGATCAGCAACTCCTGTGTTCTGTCAGGTAAAATTACTGATTTCACAAATAGAGCCTGGTGGCTTTGGAGTGAGTGATATTTTATTGATATAACAGCTGTTTCCTGTCAGAAAATGTTGTCTGATATATATATATATATATATATATATATATATATATATATATATATATATATATATATATATATATATATATATATATACATACATACATACATACATACACATATATATATATATATATATATATATATATATATATATATGTATATATATGTATATATATATATATATATATATATATATATATATATATATTCTAAACAAGGTGCACTGAAACTGTTACTGATTTTTTTTTTTTTATGTGGGCCTTTTTCAGTGGCTAAATTATGTTTTGTTGCTGACCTTGTCCACAGCAGTTCATTGCTTAGCATCCAAAACCAGAGTTTCTATCGCTTCTCCAAACTGGGGCATGCTATCGCCATCCACTGATAAACTATCAATAAATGCCTCATGCAGCCCCACTTTACCCCCACTATGGTACCAATCCATCCGTCGCTCTGGCTTCCATGTCCTCCTCAGGTGGCTGGCACGATGCATGTACGGCGCATTGAGCATCGTGTTCCTCTGTGTCAATGTGGTGTGCGCGGCTCTTGGGGACAGAGGCGCCGATGGCGGGTCGGGGGAACGGACCTGGAAACTGGTCCTGCTTCGAGTTCTCGTCAATGACCTGCTCTTCATCCTGGATGCGGTGTTACTGGCTGCCTTGCTGTTGCTCCTGACCAGACACTCGCGCTCCACCAGCCCTTATTTGGTCAGCAAGGTGAGCTCTCAGGCAAATGACCTGATGAAGTAATGAGGGCTGCAACAGATGATTATTTTAATTGTTGATTAATCAGTGGATTATTGTCAATTAAACAATTAGTTGTTTTACCTATTAAATGTAAGAAAATTGTGACAAATGTCAAGCAGTCCTTCCCAAATAGAAGATAATGTCCTCAAATGTCTTTTCCACATGAAGATATTTAGTTTACTGTCATAGAGGAGTAAAGAAACCAGAAAATATCCACTTTTAATGAGCTGAAATCTGAGAATTTGGCACTTTCTTTTCTTAAAACATTACTCAAATCGATTAATTCATTATCACAATAGTAGGCCGATTGATTTTATAGTTGACAACTAGTTGTTTAATTGATTAGTTGAGGCAGCTCTAGCAGCAATGATTTCATATGGAGTAAAATCTGAAAATAAACATACGTTCCTCCAATTTTACACATCAGTATTAATTCACTCGGTGTGACAAGTCTCACTCAGCCTGTGGCTCTGGAGGAGCTTTGTGAAGTCTGAGAAAATTATCCCTGTGACATCAATATGACATCATCAGGGTAATCTCAGTTTGGGCTTGGAGCTTACACGTTTATGCCTTACACAATGGTAGTGTTTTTAAAGATGTGGGTCTAATGAAAAGTAATATTGGGTTGCATTGTGGGAATTGTAGGACTCAGCATGTTTTGAACCACACAAGGGACTAAAAGTCAACGTCTGGTTACAAAACCTACTTTAAGCTTCAAGTTTAGTGGTTTTATAGACAGCAGATCTCAGAGTCTGCTGCATCAAATTTCGATCATCCTTTTATTAATGTGACTCTTTATGAGGTGCTTTGCAAATCACTGGAGTAGCCCTTTAAACACAAGCCACTACTCAGCCTACTCTGTAATTATGTGGCTAACAGTGCCTTTTTACCCAACCAGGGGACCACAGTATGCCGTACAGCAGCTCTGGGAGCAGCAGTGATCTTTTTGTTTGCCAGTCGAGCCTGCTACAACCTGACGGTGCTCATTCTGTCTCAGACCCACCGCGTGGAGTCATTCAACTTTGATTGGTACAACGTCTCTGACCAGGTAATCGTCTAGTGTTGGAGTCAAAGCACTCTTAGCCAGCTTAACGCAGAGTTTACTTGACAGGAGTGGCTGTGAGAATTTTCTAATAATATCTCTGAACATCATGAGCATGAGGTGGAGAGCCACTGCACTACCAGATAACCCTGTTTGTGTTTGTTTGTTTGTTTGTAGGCTGACCTGCGTAGTGAACTGGGCGACAGGGGCTACCTGGCTTTTGGTGCTATCCTCCTCATATGGGAGCTGCTCCCGACTAGTTTACTCATCCTCATCTTCAGAGTTCGCCGACCAACTCAAGAGGTAGTTAGTACGTCTCACACAAACTAGATCAAAGGCCAGCTAAACAAAGAAATGTAGAAATGAGACATGTCACAGGACGTGTGTTGCTGAAGCAGTGGAACCTGTGTTTTTTTTTTTTTCCTGATTCTCACAGAGCAGCAGCATGGCCATCAACAACAGGGTCCTACCTCGTCCGTATTTCTTTGATGACCCTCAAGGCAGCGACGATGATGCGCCTGTTCCATGGGCACGCAGTTCACATCCACACACAAGGTACTGCCATTAAAAACAGCTTATTCTGTGGCTGCATTGTATTCTGATGTATGATCAGGCACAGCTGTCATTTCTCAGCTCATCTTCTCGCTCTGTTTTCAGCTGGTACGGCTCAGAGACCGCTCCTCTCCTGTTTGCCAGCAACCCTCCAGACAAGAGCCACCAGCACCACTCTTTCTACTCCACCCCCCAGAACTGACCCTGGACACCTCACCACTATCAAGGTCATCGTGTCCTCGATGACATTTGTCACAAAGACAAACCACACATAGCCACCAGCCAGCTATTACCCCCCCACCTCCCCTCTGCCAGCAGTTTTTGCACTGAAAACCTCAGGAAATCCTCACCAAACAGTGGATATGCACCTTGTAGTTTTTGAACAGAGAATATATTTATATGTTTCGTAGTTAAAAGGGCACAAATGATGAGAAAAACCACAATTTGTTAGCTTGTTTTAAATGAATAATTGTTCCATTGTTGATTACAAACAAGGAAAACTGGCTCTTACAATTCCTCAAACTGGCACATTTAGCTTTGTTATCATTCCTTAATAAATTAACACATGTGATGCTACATAGTTCATAAGCTTGCAGCAAGTTCTAACCACTGATGATGTTAATTCTCAGTTTTATGAAGAACGAAACTTTGCTCTTACACTGTTTCAAGTGTAGATGAAACTGACTAAAATACAAATGATCGTCTATCTCTTTCGGCATTTAGTATTGTTTCTTTAAGACCACTAATTCCTTTAATAAGTGATTCCACATTAGACATCAAGATTACTGCAGGTATACACGTTGCTGGATTGTTCTTTTTGGTGTTATATTTTAAGTCTCATTTAGGGCCAGTGTGTGTCTGTTCTTTCTGTTTTTACAGTATTGCAAATTGTTTTCATCATTTTAAATTTTCAAAGTCGATTATGATTTTAATTTTCCTCCTGTGTAATTGTATTTTTTTTTTTATGTAAGTCTAACTTATTTTATAACCATGGTTCTACCTTTAATTGTATCCAAGAAAAATCTCTTCTTCTCTTTAATGTCTTTACTGGAATGATGCTTCCTCATAGAGTCGCTCACTCGTGACTTTGACTTTACCACATGACTGATATTTACTATGTCAACAACAGACCAATAAAAACTTCAGAATGAGCTTGTCTTGGCTGTTGCTAAGCAGAAAATGTACGTGGGAAAAAGCGCTGTGTCTACACCTGTTTTTCATGTTTTAGCCCATTTACTACAAACTATGTAGACTGTAGTTACTGCCAACTGTTTTCCTGGAGAGGCTGCAAGCATGCCAAAATGTTTAAAATTTTTTAAATGTTGTTTTATCCATTGGTGAACGTCAGGTCTACTTTTATTTTTGTCTTTTCTGTTACTCCTGAATGACACTTAAATACAAATTTTTAAAAAATCAATTTAGTCTTTCATCTTTATAACTGGTTATGCGTTATTTTATGGGCTTCTAATTTGTGCAGAATTACCAAGGAAATGTCCCAGAAAGAATGATTTGGTAATTTGGTGCTAATTGCACAGAAAATAATTTCATTGGTTTAAAGAGAGCTTTTCTTTCAAGGAAATTCTTATTTTCCATATAATTAGTACCAGAACACATTTTTCTGTGCAAACTTACTGGAATACTACCCAGAGCTGATAGATCTGAAAGACAGAGCGTTACTGCATAGCTTAAAGCTGTGGTAGGCTTTGAGAGAAGGCAGACATCTCTGTGGCCCAAATCTCCAAAACTCTGCAACTCAAACAGTACAGATGGATGAATAGCACTACAGGCCAAAAATATGAACTTTTGATTTTGGGGTAAAAGGTCAAGTTTTGCCACGTTTTGTTGGGCTGAATGCAGCTCTGGTTTCTTGATGTTTTTTTTGTTGTTGTTTTACCTCTGAGTCAGATATAATTAGTGGAGTAGAACAGGTTAGTTTACTCTTATAAATTACAACTGTTGACAACCTTGACATTCCAGAAGAAGAGAAGAGCCTTGAAAGCTTTCTGCCAGAAAGTCTAGGTATGGGGGAAAAAAAAATCATGGTTTGGATTAAGATAGCAAGACTTTTACCAGAAAGCTCTGAAGGCTAACTTATTCCATGTGCACTTCAAGCCCAGCAAACTGAGTGTGCATGTTTGCCGTTTCATTTGGTGGGAGGGGCTTGGCAGAGCGATGAGAGGCAGCAGACAGAGAGGTGGAGGGTTTTGCATAGAAGATGTTCAATTTTCCTACTGCAGCTTTAACAACAGCACAAGCAGTCATGATGACTTGAGATGGATAATTTGTGCAGTTTCATGTCTCTGTAAAATCAAAATTTCAAGACTGGCCTGAGAATATATACATACATATAAATTGGGGAAGCTGTGTTTTTTTCTGGATAACAAGCATGATAACATTTATTAAAAGGTTTATGATCTATGGGGAGTAAGAAAAACAAGTTTTTTTTATTGACTCAAAATAGCAAAGTCCTACACATTATATTGTTTTTCGTCCAGGAAAAATGCATTTTTCACAGGCCAGTGTTGCCAGGACCAATACAGCTGCAGTCTTGACGAGCCATCTGAGGGCCAAAGTGGAATATATGTCTTATGGTACCGACCGCCAGACCCACTGCTTTACTGTGAACACAAAAAACATACGTGTTGTGCCGCTGCCGTTTCTGTCGAACAGTTTATTCTGCATTATGTACAGATCATCCTATTAAAACTCTTTATACAGTATGTACACGTTCAAATAAATCAGTATGTTACAGTGGCAACAGAAGAGTGATGAAGGTTAAATTAAAAGAAAAGCCAGAGTAGTCGATCAACCCCACCCCTAATGTGAATTCACTGGATGTGATGTTGATCCAGCTGCTGTGTAACAAGTTGATGTGGTCACTGGGGCCACATTTAAACTGAAGAACGCAGAATTAAACAAAAATCAAAGTGCAGGCAAAGACCTCACCAACAGTAAATCTACTAAACAAGGTCTCTCACGTTGACCAAAACAACTTTCTTTGAAAATTCCTCTTCCACCTCATTAAACTCACAAACACCTGCAGTTCTCTTATTGCAGTAGTCATTCTGAGTGAAAACAAACAACAAAAAAGTCGTGCTATTGCTTTCTGTCACAGAAACAGTCCAGATAAGCGGCAAAGATCATTGCGTCTCTCGGTAGCCTGAGTCCAACTCGACGCAGTCAGGGACCTGAGCCTGTGGAAGGCGAGAGCCACGAGGAAGAGAGGCAATGAGGAGCCGAAGCAACGATCGATCAGCTCAGAGTTCCTGTTGGTTCAGAGCAACATGTCTGACTCGGAGTGCACGGATCAGTTGTCTGGAGGAGGTGAAGACGATGATGATGATGCTGCCGTCTCCAGTTTACGAAGGCGGCGACGCCTCAGCTCAGCAGCGTTGGGCTCTCCGTCCTCCCCCACCACCTCCGCTCCTTCGTCCATCGTTTCTTGTCTTTCTGCGTCCGAGGCAACGGAGGTGGAGTCAGCTGGCTGAGAGGAGACCGCAGCTCCGTCCACCTGATCAGCTGGAATCAGAAATAAATATTACATTGCTTTAATGAAGAGTGGGCAGTATACTGTTTTCATCACTGTCACTGGTGTCATGCTGTGCTGGATTTTGCATTTTGTATTGCTGTGATGAGTATTTTAGCACATACAAACTAATGTGCTTTCTGTGGTTGTGATAACATGCAGGTAAAAAGCTCCCACAGTCAGAGTTTTGGAGTTACATCCAGTAACTATTTTCCTTCCAAACAAACAATTTATCTGTTGGCTACAACAACCGACAAAAGTCTTTATCTAAGGTTACTCCCACCATTTCAGGAAGTGAAGACTCAGTAGATTACTTTTGATAGAAATCTCCCCACAGTTACAAGGCAAGGTTCAGATTCAATTTGGTTCTATCTATATTGACTTCAAACTAGGAAGCTTGAAGTTTCGCCATCTTTAAGTTACTTTACCATTTATCCTGCAGGTCAGCCTGTTGTATTTTGCGTTAGCATGTTACGGGGCTGTGGCCAGTACCTGCTGTACTCCCACGAGCTGGGACGATGTTGGACAAATGTTGTAATAATGAGGGACAGTCGAGAAATTGTGTGAACGTTAAGCCTAGGGCTGAACAATTTTGAAAAAATATCTAACTGCAATTATTTTTACTGATACTGTGATATGAGTGACGATATTCTGCTAATTTTTACACCACTGTCCTCATTTTCATTTAAAACACAAGATTATGGTGCTATTTTTACAAAGATCTGTACCAAACAAAAATGTCTGTAAAAGTAAAAAATATCACGTGTAGACTAGGACATTTCTGCAGCACAACCTACAGCAACCATTTAATTTAATGGTTTGAGACATTTTACATTTAACACATTATGCGCGATGTGATTTGAAAATTGTGATTTCAATAAAACTGTAATTTCAATAAAATTTTGATTAATTGTACAGGTAAACCTCGTTTGAACCTCAGTTAAATATCCAGAGTAGTAGGTTGATATGGGACGTCATATTTCCAGCTCAGCTGGTTTTGTTATTACATGAAAGCTCTTTCTGCTGTGTGATCTGTGCTGGTGTGATCTGTGCTGGTGTGTGTGTGTGTGTGTGTGTGCGTGTGTGTGTGTGTGTGTGTGTGTGTGTCTGTTGCTGCTGTATGTAAATGTACTGGCAGAAATGCCCCATGGTACACTGACTATTGCACTTGTTTGCACTTTGGGTTTTCTAACTTATCTAACTCAGAGAACGAATCACATTACATTTACTTAAATTGCCAATAGAACAAAAAGAGGTTGAATAATATTTTAATCGTAGCATCCTTCGTTATTTTTGTAATACCTTAATATATTACTTTCAACATAAAAACAAACAAATGATGTGAGCTGTCAGTTTACTTACAGCTAGCAGAGTCCTTCTCCTGACTGGGACCGTCTGTGCTGCTGCCGGCTGCAGGAGATGAAGCGGCGTGGTTCGTCCCGCTGGCTTCTCCGGTGCTGCCCTCAGCCCGAGGAGGACTGTGGAGAACAGCAGCGGAACAATGACATATTCTAGTGAAAACTGCATTTTAGAGACAAATTTGATCAACTCTCAGCTTTCTTGTTTCATTGTTTTTCTCTTGTTTCTTTAATTGCTAAATTGAATGCATTACTCGCTTTAGTTTCAACTAAGACAGGGGTTTTCAAAGTCTGAGACCACGGGCCTCGCCTCAGACAAAGCTTGTTTACTTGCTTAGTTTCACTTAATTCCTGGATTCTACAGGATCACGATTATGTTATCTGATCCCACGCAGACACTCAGTTGTGCTCAGATAGCTTACTATTGTTGTTTTACATAACCACAGGCAATACCAAATAAATAATAAGGTCTGTTGAAAGATGATTATTATTTTTTGACTCTGGGAAAAACACTTGAATTCCCCAAAATGGTATCTCTGAAGTGTCTCTTTCACCACGTCGCGTACATTTAAGCTACTCTATGTGATCTTTTTAGATAAATAATACAATAATTAAATATATTTAATATTTTATTTATTTTTTCCTGTGACAACATTTTGTCAAATTTATGTCATTATGTCAATCAATGTTGGTCAAAATGACAAACCAATCTTAGCCCGTCTCTGACTATAACATTTGGTCAGTGACAGAGGGTCATGTGTTTCGTGTGCATGATCCTGTAGAGATGTGCACAGAAATTATAATCCTGGAGACTTTTTGTCAGTGAAAATCAAGCGGCTGTTGTGAAGTACATTCTGCCATCTAGTTTGTTTTTTTGTGTTTGATTTGACAGATTGTTCCAAACTGACTGGTGAAATACATTATTACATTTTTAATTAATTTAAATTTGACAATATAGCCTTAGTGTGGTAAGTGTGTTGTATCCTTCTTTAGGAGTAGATTTTGAAAATGTATGTGACAGACATAAAACCTGTCGTTCTTTACAAATCAAAACTCTCACACCTCAACTTACTGAAAAAAATAATTTAAATATTTTACAGGTATCTAGTTGAATCCATACCCTTAATTCTTAAAATAGTCAAAACTTTGAGATCGCAGTGATTAGGAAATGCTACAATAGTATGAGTCAGCTAGCTGCATTTGATGATCATTTCAAGTTTAATTTGTCAAAAGAAAAAATGCTGTTTCGAGTAGAGAAGGCTCAGTTACGTGAGTGTGGCGACGGTGCTGAGGTAGTGGTGGATGTTCAGCATGGCGGCGTCCAGCAGGGTGTGGATGTTCTGAAGACATTGGAGTCTGGCCTCGAGGCCCCGTCGGCCCTCAGCCTCCAGCTCCCTCAGCTCCTCCTCTGACAGCCGGGACAGAGACGGAGGAGGAGGAGGCATTGATGACACTGGAGGAGAGCAGAGGAGAGGGGAGATATTAAATCAAACGCATGAAACAAAGTGCGACTTAGCTACAACATCACTAACGTGCTCAAGGAACTGCTTGCCACATACTGGGAAATGCCAGGGACTTTCAGTGTGATTTGATAGTTTGTTGCTATGGTAATGCCCAGCACTTCCTTAAACAAGGTTTGATAGAAGAAGTAAGACAGTGTTGTCCCCTACATGACTCATCCATATGCATCTAAAATTGCACACATCTTATTTCTATTTAAAGAAAAGCATCACAACAGCTGTTTTGCAAGAACCAGCAGGGTGGAAGAGGTTAACGGTCTGCTCACTCCACTTCCTTACTCCTCCGTCTTTATACATATTTCTGCAACAGTTGTCATCTTTTGAATGTTAACTCAGCGACTTAACATTCATTTTGTTCACCAAGACAGTACGGAGTGTTTGTGCTTACTGAAGGGAGGAGGTGGTGGCATGGGCAGCCACGGTGCTGTGGGGAAGGGCGGAGGGGGGAATGAGAAGGGGAAGCCTGGGATTGATGATCCAGGAGCGGCAGCAGCTGCAGCAGCAGCAGCTGCAGCAGCGGTGTCTGCTGTCGATGAGGTGGGCTGACTGGAACCTGAAAAAAACAAACATTTTGAGTAGCTGTCAAGCTGTCACAGAGTAGAAAATAAAACCACTGCTACAGTTGAAGACACACACACTTTGGGTTTCCTTTTGTGGTCTGGAAAATTGAGGTGTCTAATTGGTTGCAGGAAAGCATGATGTATCCTTACCAGCTGCCTGTGTAGCCTCTGTGCTGCTTTGTGGAGCATCAGTCGCACCAGGAGCAGCAGCTGCTGCAGCAGGAGGAGGAGGCACTGCAGGGAAGGGACCCCAGAAGGGGAAGATGCCAGGGGGAAAACCAGGTAACATGCCTGGAGCCACTAGAGAGGAAACAGAACCAAAAAAAACCCTCTATGTTCAATATCATGTACAATATTACTTTTAATATCATGTGTAATATTATGTTCATTATCAGGTGCAATATTTTAGATCTATTACACACTTTATATTTCACTTTATCAGTCCCTCCAGGAAGTTTCAGTGTTACAATCACAACAATTCATGCAAATTCAACCAGTTCCTGTGAATTCTGCATGACTTTGCTTTTTTTTTTTTCGATCGCTGCAACTGTTCCGCAAATTTGACCAATCATCATAGTTTCCTGAGAGTTTCAACTCTGAAAAGTACTCAAGGTTTGTCATTGTTACTGACATTTATCAATGTTCTGGCCACTTCTATATTTTGTACTTGACTGAGCTTTATCTCCGAAAAGAGTTTGCTGCTTTGTGGAATACTGCCAGATCCCCAACTCCAGATCTAAGCCAGGGCCTTCATCAGGGACACTGACTGGAGAACTGACCTAGCATACTTTTTTATGTTGGGGGAAACCAGAGCCCCTGCAGCAAACAAGAACATGCAAACTCAGAAAAAAGCTGCCCTAACCAGGATCTGAACCCAAGACCATCTCACTGTGAGGTGACAAGAACCACTAACTGCTATGGGTAGAATTTAACAATGTGCAACTTAAAAACTGCACTATTTTCAACCAGGATTTTCAATTTTTTCAATTTTTTCTATTTTCAAATTTGTGCAATTTGGTGGCCAGGTAACTCAGTTGGTAGAGCATTCGCCACATGTACCGAGGCCGTGGATTCAACTCCTGCCTGCAGCACTTTGCTGCATGTCATCTCCCTGCTCGCTCTCCCCCTTTCCTATCATATCTTCAGCCGTTCCATCTGAATAAAGGAGTAAAAGCCCCCAAACATGTTTTAAAAAATTAAAGATATTATGGTCACTAAAAGTTCTACACATAGTTGCTTAAAGCACATGAATGGTTATGTTTTTTCTAACTGAAACAGTCCTGATAGCAACAGACAAGTTTATTAAAGTTTGTTAAAATATTACTCTCAGGTACTGGACTGTGCAGTATTGCAAAAGCTGTTTCAAAGGCATTTTTCTGTTCTGGTTTACTCATGCACAGAGTTTGTTTTACAGCTGAGGGCGCCCACATGAACTTGCTTTCTGCACTGCAAATAATGAGGGTGTGGGTGTTTAGTGGCTTCATGTGGTGCTGAAAGAAGCAGGGAAATGGGGGTAGTGGTCGTGTGTTCTGGTTTTGACTCTCACCATTGGCAGGCGGGGCTGCAGGAGCATTGGCCGGGGCTGCTGGAGCAGGGGCAGGGGCCTGGGCCGGGGCTGGAGTCTGATTGTTATTAGATGCCCGGAGGACATCCATGCGACAAGTAGGACAGGTCTGCTGCCTCTGGAACCAGGAGCGCAGGCAGCTGCGGGGAGGAGAGGTGAGGAGAACACAACTTCATTTGAAGCACTTGTAAGAACAAACTAACAGCAATGTTTAAACACATTGCAGCAACAAAGATTCTGTCTTGTTTTAAGTCACATTTAATTTGCTCTACTGACCTGTTCACTGTTTAAATAAACAAACTGTGTGTAACTTCAGTTACTGTACTGACTCTGACCACGTCTGACATCTACGTTGTTCTGTTTGTTTGCAGTCTAGAATCTTTTCCTGCTGAGCCAGACTGTTTACCACACGACTTACCTGGAGTGGAAAATGTGATTACAGGGCAGTTTCTTGGCTCCAGTGACCATTTCCTCCCGACAGATGATACAGACGTTGTCAGAGGCCTGAAGGTCTTCAGGAGTAGCATCAGGGTATCTGAACACAGGAGAAAACGAGATGAGAACTGAATGGCAACTCTAGTTGGAGAAGTGTAGTGGTTTAATCTCAAGAGAATATATTTTTTTCCAATAAATAAAAGTTTTTTTCCCCTGGATTATTACCCCACTCCCTCCTAACTTTTTTTTTTTTTTTACCTAAACTGGGCAAAATAAACAACACACACATATATATGTATATATATATATATATATATATATATATATATATATATATATATATATATATATATATATATATATATATATATACATACACATATACACACACATCCCAAGTAAGAGCTTATCAAACTTACTCTGTTACAGTATCTATAGTTTCCTCTAGAAAAACAAACACTAAATAAAGAATGGACAATTTTCATGTTGGTCAAAATTCATGTCATATAATTAGAATTAAAATCCCACTTGACCATATTTCCTTCAACCAAATGATATGTAAATCAATCAGAAGGAAACACTGGGAAATAACAAGTTTTACAAATACAACATGGTTCAGTCAGGAAACATTACTCACAATGTGTTCATGTTGCGGATGGCTCTCCGGGACATTATAGCGTCTGTTACAGCTTTCTTGAACTGCCTGAGAGAAAAAGAAGAACAATACATACTCAAAACATGCCTTCAATATTAATTCAAAATATCCTGCAAACAAACTTCTATACCATAAATCTTAGGAATATTCAGACCTGTGTGAGAACGACGGAAAGCAGAGTAGTGGATGAAACAATAAAAACACAGACACACAGAGAGGTGGACAGCTGCTCACCTCATAGCCAGATACATGGGCCGAATGGCGAACAGGGGGAAGGTGTGGACCTTTATCATGATTGTCATGAAGGCGATGTACAGGAGCACTTTGATGAAACCTGGAATAAAAAAATTAAATTTGAGTCTGCCATTTCATCTTGAAGTACACACACATCACCTGGAGGAAAAACAAATACTCCAACAACACATTTTGAACTCACTCAGTACAGTACAACTCACTGAGTACAGTACCTGTGAAGAGCTCGGTGTAGAGCATGTAGACAGCCTTGTTGTCCCAGGGATTCTCACTCTGCAGGTCAATAGTGTGCAGTAGGTATTTAATGAAGGTGGTCAGCACCATGGTCAGCAGGATGGCATACTGAGGAGCACAGAGAGAGGAGAAACAGACATTTAGATACATTCTTCCCGTGATCTAGTGCTGTTAAATAAACACAGTGACCATCAAAGTGCAAATTATTTTCATCAAAAGACGAGGGAGAGTGAAACTTTGAACCATCAAGACAAAAAATATCTAGAGAGGACTGCTTTCCTCAAACCTTTTCAAACAAATGAATGTAATGGTGTGAGGAGAAACGTAACAGTTTGTGCTGAATCCAAGAGAAAAATGTCAGAAACATTCCTCAGCTGCTCTGTAGTTGACTCATACATAAAAAAATGACACGTGCAAAGAGTCTTGACTACATTTATAAAGCTTTCATATCACAAGAAAGCAAAAATGACGCAGTACATAAAGGAATCAGCCTATTAAAGCAGAATAAAGGATTAAAGACTGGAAATTACCAAAGATGTATTGACCCTCAGACGTACTCCGCTGTCTGCGGCTTTTGAATTTATAATCCTATCTATCTGCTTTAACAAATCAGGTAAAGCAGAGTTTCTATTCTTTTCAGTGGTATCACATGTCTCATTTTGATATTCAGAGGCTCTGCAGCGACGGTGGTTACGCCTGCAGTGTTGATTTGTCAAGGAAATTCGACTAAACTCAGTGGGAAACCAAGACCCTAACCCAAGTAGGTGTGTATATATGGTGCATGTATGTGCTTGCGTGAAAACAAACAAATTTCAAAAGTTTTTAAAAATTCTGGTGAATTTATCCATTCTCAGACAAATCATACGTAAATTTGGGATTTTAAATTAACCTCCTGAATCAAATGATGTATGGCAGTTGATACTGAAAACTTGAAAAGGTTAGAAAAACAAGATAAATGCAAGAGAGTTAGACGCCCCTTTTTTTTTTTTTTAGGTGTTTGAGGGTTGAATAACTACTTTTACAGTTAAAAACAAAGAGCTGAAATATGACAAACCTCAAATCCAAAAACGAGCTGGACTGAGGCTCCTCGGGTAATGATGCTGTGACAAGCACCGCTGACAAACAGGAAGTCCAGGACACCCAGAAGTCCCATGAGAGCTGCAGGAAATAAAATAAAACAAGAGTAACACTTCTGTGAGGGGGAGCAGTACACATATGAAGAAACTCCATAGAAAGACAGTATATTGTACCTTTGTTTTTGACCAAAAGATGCATGCAATAGAACATGCAATATTAAAAGATGTCCACTGATTTTCTAAGTATCTAATGGCCATTTTAAAACCTTAAAAAGTTACTGGACCTGATTCTGGAAAAGACCAAGGCTCTGTGCCACCAGCTGTCTTAAATTCAAACACACTAGGCTGTATGCAATCTGACTAATTTAAATTAAAAGATGGAGGAGTGGATTTTTTAGTAGTGTTCAAAATGTTGGGTCATGGTCTGTTAATGTCAACCACTGCAGAGTTCAGTTGCAGGGCTCAATTCAACTGTGGAGCACCTGGCTTCATCTGCAAACAGCACTGATTTGCATACAGTTTCATTTAGACGCGTCTCATGAGTAGAAGCAACAGAACAGAAAGCGATAGGGTGAGAAGCCAAAGATTACAAAAAAAAAAAAAAAAAAAAAAGCCAACACAGTAAGGAGGGCGGGAAGAATGACTTCTGACGTGGCTCACTGATAACGTGTACTTACATAATACTCTCAAGTGAAAAAGCCAAGATATGTTTGGACTCCGCTCCATCTGCCAGAAAAAGGATTAAAAAACACAGAAATTAACAATACTGAAGTGATGCTCAAAACATGAACAGTCACATATGTCTATTAAATTACTGAATCATCAATTGTGATTCGAATGATTAATGTATACATGATTGCAACACCATAACAGGAGCACAGAAACCTGTAACTTGTTGCATCTATCACTTTTTTCAAATGAATTTAGCCCACTTCCGTATGATGAAAGTGTCGACAGCTGTGTTCCCACAGAAACCACACGTATGCAGGTCACACACCTGAATTCACTGTTCATCAAACCACATATAAGATAAGACTTAGCTAGCTAGCATGCTATTTTCTGACTGTATGCTCAGTGGATGTTGAGTAATGGGAAAAGTTAATTCTAAAGGGCTACAAGTTAACAGTTTGAGTCAAGCATAGAATGCAGCCTTTGAGGCTTTAATCATCAAATCATCAAAGAGGGAGTGGTTTGATCTAAAATAGGTTGGAGAAATGATAGATGCTCAAACAGTTTTAGTCAAAACTCACAGTAAGTGCTAAATTTGTAACTGAATTATCAGTTGCAAAATGTCACATAACAATGTTTGTTTAGTTCTGGCATGCAACCTTAGTCACACACAACCTGTCCCATTCTTTACCCCATGTTTCCTCCCTACCTTTAAACAATGTACCGTATTAAGTTTGAGGAAGTAGTTTGTCTTTTGTTACTCACAAAGTCCACCCGGTCCTCAGCCAGCCAGTGGAAGCACTTAAGGAAGAGCAGGACGGTGAAGAGGGCAACGAAGCGGGGGGAGAAGTCATCCCTGAACACAGTGAAAGCCAGGCACGTCTCGGTCACCGCGTACCATGAGCGCTCAATGAGATGCTGATGGGAAAGAGGAAAGACATGGGATAGCACATAAACAAAGAGGCTGATTATTAGATCCATTGTTGTCATTTGCGACAAAGACAGACAATGCATTAAATATTAAACTGAATGTGTGTTATGATGAGTCAAGTGAGTGTACCTCTATTTCTGCAGCCCTTAGCTGTCCAAAGAAGACCTTCCTCACAAACTTTCCCAGCAGAAACACCAACACAAAGGCCTGAATATACAACACCTGATGCCAGAAACAAAACAGAAACCAAAATTTTTTCACATTGTCACTGATATTGCCTTTGAGGAAAGATAAATTTAAGGATATTATTATGGGTAAAACAATCTTACCGCCATGCTGGGGCTGCTCTTGGTGAGGTAGACCACAGTCGGGTAGAACTGGTGTTTGAGGAGGTAAGCATGTGCCACCACAGCCCCAGTCAACGCCAGACTGGTGGCCGTCACCAAGGCTGCTCGTACCATTTTGGACTCAGCTACAGATACTGTGGAAAGGAAACAGGTGAAGGGAGAAAAGAAAAAGGTTGTTGCTGAATGTGAAAGCTGACTGATGTAACGGAAAACATGCAAATAAAGGGTAGCACTTCAAGGGAAAGGGATTATTTTGGCCAGTTGTCTCTCTGTTATGTTAATTTCACTCAACCAGATATGTACAGCTTCATATTTTTTTAATCATCTACAAATATATTTAAAACGTGGTCATAAAGCCTTGACAGCCTGTCAGCCATCCATAATGAAATATCTGCTCTGAAAACTATGTGGTCACTGATAAATACAAAGAGATTTTGAAAAAAATACTCCCACCCCATCATGTGCACCATCTCTCTCAATTTACAAATGGTACTTCATCCCAGCAAGCCAAACGTTTTGGAAGGTTAAAACATAATAATCAAAAAGATATAATTAGGGCAGCAACTAATCATTATTTTACCATTAATCTCTCTATAAGGTTTAGTCCATAAAATGGCACAAAATGTTGATCAGTTTTTCACAAAGACCAAAGTGACGTTTTCAAATGTCTAGTTGTGTCCACAATTCAAAGATATTCAGTGTAGTGTCAGAGAGGACTAAAGAAACCAGAAAATATTTACATTTGAGAAGCTTAAAAAAAATTTGCTCAATGCAATTAATTGATTATCAAAATAGAGGGTGATGAATTTAATAGTTGAAAACTAATCTATAAATTGACTAATCCTTGCAGCTCTAGATATAATTCTGAAATGTCAGGGGGTTGATGGACCATTAAGATGTAGCCACTCAGATAATTTGTGTCTTCTATGTTTGTTGTTATATAGAGGAGTGTCTGTTTACTGTATTGGTGCTGACACTTCAAGTGAAAAATACATTTTAGGGTAATCATCAGTGTAGCAACCAACCACAATTGAATGGACAAAGTTACCATTCATGTTGCTGTTTGTGTCTGTGGAAATTTCACTCATGCAAAGAAGCATTTTCAAAATTGAAATGATTGGCTCCACTGGCAGC
Source organism: Lutjanus erythropterus (assembly GCF_056507025.1). Taxonomy (NCBI): domain Eukaryota; kingdom Metazoa; phylum Chordata; class Actinopteri; order Lutjaniformes; family Lutjanidae; genus Lutjanus; species Lutjanus erythropterus. The sequence goes on along the minus strand of NC_139321.1, from coordinate 11,258,254 downwards.
GGTGCAGCTCAGAACAAAGTGACATGTTTGTTACTGATTGGGGTAGTGTGTTTGTGGGCAGTCAACTGTTTACTGCTACCCAGCAAGCAGTGTAAGGATTTCCTCCAGGGGTTTTAGATTAACCACACTCGTTCTCATGTGTTAACTGAACATGGTTAACAAATGAAAAGCCTACACACCTGTTTGAGTAAGGTGAGGTAATGATGAGAAAACACAGAGCTGCAATGTGAATAAAGTGTTGGAACTGACAGTTATTTTCATAATTGATTTATCAGATGCTAATTTCCTCAATAAGCCCATTAATAGTTGTTTGGTCCATTAAAAATGTCAGAAAAATGTCAGAAAAATGTCAATCACTGTTTCTCAAAGCCCAAAATGACATCTTCAAATGTCTTATTTTGCTCACAGTCCAAAAGTGTTCAGTTTACTGGCCTACAGGAATACAGACACCAAGAAATTCACATTTTACAAGCTGAAATCAGAAATGTTTGCATTTTTTCTTAAAAAATGACTCAAAACAATTAATTGATTATCAAAATAGTTGATAATTCATTTAATAAACAATTAAGAATTGATCAATCATTGCAGCTCTGGAGTTTTGAGATTGGATCAAAAGTCTCACCCCTTACAAATAAGTCTTTAAAATTGATTACCACTTTTTATTTAGAGTTTAGACATCGGAATCCCAGAAAATATAATGCTGTACTGACTAATGCTGTTCTGTGCTGAAGTTTAAAACAACTGAATTGTATAAAAGGTTGATACAACATTAAAAAGTTGCAACATATGAATGCTGGAGGATTTGGTGAATATGGTTAGATGTTTTTTCATTAGGCAAACGCATCATACATCAATGCTGGTAAAATGTACAACATGAAACTCGTTGATTTGATTTTTACCTGCACAGATGCTCAGCAGTAAAATGCTCTTGGTTAACAGTACACTCCCACTGTTGCAGCTACTGCACCACTCCCTCCAATTCTAAATTTCTAACATAAAAAGCAACGCAATAAACTAGATAATCTCTTATTTGCAACTTACATTACAGTATACTTTCCTGGAGAAGAGACACCTCTTTCAGCTAACTTATCTCGTCACAATTAAAGCTAATATGGTAAAATAGACTCCGGCTAACCTTGTCAGGGCTTTACAAGACAGTGGGAAACTTAGCTACTGAGCTAGTTACACACCTCTAAAAAGCAGAATATATATTTATTTGTATCATTTATAACAGAGACTACGTAACCGTCAAATAGAGGTAGCTATGACATCTTAATTAGGTTAGTTAGCTGGTGTTAGCTAACGTTAGCTAGCTAGCTGCTAACATTACAGCTGTCAGGACTCTGCGGGACTCACCGACTCGATGTCTGCGGAAGACTTGGTCCTTGGTTAAATTGACGGACGTCTCCTTGCCTGCTTAAATCTCTGTATTCTTTAGAGCTACTCCATTTGGATGGTTTCACTGTTGCCTCTCTATTATATGTATTATCCTCGCCCCTGTTCGTCTGGCTACGTGTTTATCTTTGGCTTGCTTCTTTGGAGCCACCTCACATCCGGCTGCTACGGTAATTTGACGCAAGACAAATTTCTGGCATCACTGACACGTTAAATGTTTTCTGTCATTTACTTGGTGTAAAAAGCATTATACTTTGACTTAAATTTTTAAGACAGACTTAAAATTTACGTCTCATCGCTATTTTTTTTAGTTTTATTAAGAAAAATATTTTTTGTATTAAATTTGCAAATATTAGGTGACCCAGCTTTTAGAAGATTTATGGTAAACACCAACGTGGACCAATGGGAAGTTGTCATGCTGATCTACTGTATGATGTATGTTATACTGGTATGATTTCTTCCATTTGTTTACTGAAAATAAATAAATGTAAGCGTAGAATAATAGAATATAGGATCTATTTATCATTACTTAAAGAAACCAGTTTATTTCAGAATCTGTAATCTTAACACACAGCAGGATCGCCTTATTTGATTAGAAGACCTGTTTCATAAAGAACACTATTAGCCATTACATTTATTTAAAAGCTGTAGTTATTAGTTAGTTTCCAGATTTAAATATAACATATAAATAAACCGATAGATTATGCTATGTAATTAAAGATTAAACTACCCAGAATTATATTACGTAATTAAAATTAGCTCCAGATGCAAAATTACAGTGATATACGCATTAATGAATCAATAATTACAGCCTAATCCAAAAATATAATATATATGATTCTGAAATGGGCCGTTCTACATAATGAATATTTTTTTATTTTGGTACTTTATTATAAATACTTTTATTTTATGCTATACTTTTGTTCTTTTACTAAAGGAATTTGAACATAAGAGTTTATTTGTAACAAAGCATTTTACTGCAGTAGGACTGTAGTATTGCTACTTTTAATTAAGTGTGTGGTCTAAATACTTCCTCTACCACTGTTTGTCTCCAGATGTGGGGCAAAGCTGGTGTGTCCCCAGCTCTCCATTGTCTGTCAGGACTCCTTCAAAAGCCAATTTTTTTTTTTTTTTTAGATCTAATCTGGAAAACGCATTTTGCTGTTTGTAATGTGCATGTGTGACAGACTTGTTAAACTTCTGATCATAAGTTCATGCAAGAACTAACAGGGGCGTACCGCCTAATTCTGGACCCTGTACACAGGCATTCTTTATGGGCCCCTCCCTGCATCCACAGCTATTCATTCTAGTATCTTTGTGGGTCCTCCCCACATGAGGATCCTTTACCCTCAGTTCCCTCTGTCCCACCTAGTCCGATGCCCCTGAGAGCGAAGGCTCAACCAAAGGCGTACAGTCTACAGAGATAGAGTGTAAATCCTCACACACAGACACACTTGACAAGCAGTGATGTGACTGTTTTGCTTTTCATGGCGCGTTAACGTGTTACTTTTTGTGGTGTTAATGTGTAGAAATACTACATGCTAACATGTATGGTTTGATCATGTCGACAAGCAATACTTCTACACATTAACAGAACTAAAACTGACACGGGTCAGGTGGATTTTCTACACATCAAAACATTAACATTGTGGTATCTTAACATGCAAATACTGGTTATGTATTACTCACTGTGGTGTGTATTATTGTTATCTGGGTCATTCAGATTCTTCAACAACACTTACACACACAGATATACAAATAGAATTATCAATCCTCACACGCTGCAGGATCACGTCACATTAACAAGAGTCAGACAAGACTGATAATGTGGCTGCTTGACTTACATGATTTGAGTTTTCCACTGCAAACAATACATGATTTTAATTATACATTTATTTGAATATCATAAAGAATATTATTATTGAGGCAAAGCAGATTTGTTGACACTGAAAACTTTACAGCAAACAGAAATAAGCTGTAGTGTGAAAGTTTCCGTCATTTGAACTCACTGTTGTGCGTCTTTGCTGTGGTTTGCCATGGCAGCATTAAAAGACATTCAAACTGTAATCAGTGTTGTGATTGTAAATTTAACATCTACATCTAAAACATCTATTCAAACAAGTTTAATCAGAAGTAGACCAATATGTAATGGAAACATTGGGTAATAATGTGCTGCAAATTGATCGTCAGTACTTTGTTTACAGGATGAACCTCTATTTACAGGTGTGCTTGCCTGATAGTGTTGTGACTGGTGAGTCATCAGTTATACACTGTTCACGTAGAGCTCATTTTTTAATTTAGTCGCAAAATATTTTGATAATCAATTTATAGATTTTAGTCATTTTAGGGATTAAAAAGTCCAAATTGTCTAATTTTATCTTATTTTACATGCATATTTCCTGGTTTATGACAGTAACCTGAATATCTTTTGGCAGAGGACAAAACAAGACACTTGAGGGCATCACCTAGACAATGACTGAAATGATTTTCCCCATATATGACATTTGATGGACAAAACAATTCATTGTTTAAATGAGAAAATAACCAACCGATTAAATGACAATTCAAATCATCGTTAGATGCAGCCCGTGTGTTCATGTATTTATGATAGATGTACGATGTATTTGTTTGCATCTTGCCAAGTTTTAGCGAATCTTAAAAGAACAGACAATATAAACAACCATTGTTACCAAATAACCTGTTTATTTCATTGAGCTAATGAAGTCAATTATCTATCAACATAATGCCTTGGTACCCACGCCAAAATTTAATATGCCTCCACAAAAATCCATGAGTGCACAATATTGTTAATACAGTGAGTATGGAAAATACAGTCACTCTTACTTGAACTCGAGAGTACAAACAAGAATCAATAATGATGATGTCCATTGTCTGATTATATCATAAATGACTACTTCTATTGCAATAGATGTAACATTCACAATGTTGTTAGCTTATGGCATGTTAAACTTGTTCAGTGATTGATCTCCCATATCAAAAACTATCAGGTTGGCATACATAACCTTCTCTTAAAAGGCAGTAGCTCAGTGTTCATGTCTAGCAGTAGAGACTATAAAAAGAAAGCAGTTGTTATATCTGAGCCTAATGGTAAACATGATCGTGTCTATATCTTATTGTAAATATCTGACATTGAGACGACAATGTAAGAAAAGTGTTCAGTAAAATTCCAATTTGTCTGTCCTTTGACGTAAGGCAGAGTAGTGAAACTGTTCTGCTTCATTAAAAACTACACATAGAGAAATAAAAACATTTGAGAAAACAATAAAACTTGAAGCAAAAATTAACATTTTTGACAGATTCAAGCTCGACAATGGAGCCCTCAATTCCTGCAGGTGTTGTAGCGTTGTCAAGCAGTAGTTTGTCCGTGTCGTTACTGCTTCTGGGGCGTTCCTCTCTCTTTCTCCACGTATTTGCTTGTAACGTTACTCTGTTTCAACAACTGATTTCCGGCTTCTGCTGCTGTTGAATTTCCAGCCAGAGTTCAATGTCCCTTCCCAAAGTTAAGTGTAAACAGTTCAGCCATTAAGACCACCTTAAATTATAAATCACTGAGGGGGGAGAAAAGAAAAGTAAAAAAAAAAAAAAAAAAAAAAAAAAAAAAAAGAAATGTAGAAAGGATCTCCCCAAAGCTCCCACGGGTCCATCATTAGGACACAGAGGAGATTGGGTTAAGAGGGGAACCCATCTGTGTTAGCACCTTGTCCAGCCACTGGAGGGGCCCGTGCAGGTGCACCTCAATCCAGCAGGGGGTGCTGGTGACGTCCTGTCGGTGATACTCTGCGCCCCAGCCCTGTGAGGAACAGAACAAATAAAAATGATGAAGTTACAAGAAAGGATGAGAGATGTAGCACAGGGATAATACAACACGAAATCCAAAATCCAAGTGTAGGAAAGCACTGAAAAATAATGAAATTAGTGATGCCACAATTTCCTGCTGTGGACATGGGTGTCCACACAAAGGGTTCAGAGTCGCCCACAATTAACCAGAAATCTACATGACACATGGAGTTGAATGCAGTACAGTGCATGTGGAAAAATTCTTAACCCTTAGATACACAAGTGGGTCAAAATAACCCAGCAGGTCTTGCAACATCTTTCTAATGAAATGTTCATCCTAGCTAACATTTATGTTGATTAGTTCCAATTTGGCAGTCACAAATATTTTGGAAATAATGTAAAAGTAACATTTTAAGTGATATTTAAATAATTTTGTTTTAGCTTTATGTTAAACACTGGTGTTGCTTACATGGATTAGTGCCACTTTATACTGACTTGCTTGTTGCCAAATTTCCGAATATTGTAATGTTGATTAAAATGATTATTTCTGGAAGCACAAAAGTGCTTCCGGGGTATCGTTAAGAAACATCTTTGAACCACCACCAATAATAATGAATGGCAGAAAAGCAGAAACTGGAGCATTTCAGTTTGTGTAGCCTTTAAGAAAGGTTTTCTGTCTGTTTTTAAATTTGCTTAAAAATGAAATGACAGTTTTGTTTTGTTTTTTTTTGCTAGCCTGCTGCTATTAACAGTACTAGCTACAACTACTTTGTTTGAGACTCACTGCTGCAAATGACTATGTGATATCAAGATGTGATCTAAATTAACATATACTGACATCTAGCAGACTCCTTCAGTGCCTGGATGACAAAAAATCGGGACACATTATGGAACAGTAATTTAGTTTAGACACCATGCTTCCAGATTGCAGGATTTAGCCCACGGGCCTTGAGGTTGGCCGACGTTATAGGGGAAACTTTTATGAGTAACAGACATTTGTCTGATTTTCTGTCTTACTTTATGTGAGGTTCACACCTTTTATTCCCCATAACATGCCTGTACTAAAAATACATTTTTAGTATAGTGGGATCATACTGACGCAATTTTCAAAATGTTCCCTTCATATAATTCCTTCAGATTTTTTTTGTCTCATTCTGAACATAGAGAGTTTTTTTACACTGCAATTTGTGTGAAGATGACCCACACTTTTGGATAAAATGCCTGGACTAATGTACAACTGTTTCTGCTTAATGTCCTCCCCTGTCTTCTCTTCAGCTCATGAAGGCCTTACCTTGACGAAGCTCATCCTAATGGTACACATCTTAGTAAGCTCATAGACGGCCTCGAAGCCGTGGTTGACTGATTGGGCCAGAAGCTGAGCGAACTCCTGGTTGTTGAAAATCTTGAGGCTACATCCGCTGGGGATCTTGCAGACTGTGGTAGGGTGGAAGCCGTGGTGGTAATTACAGTTGCGGCTCTGGACAAAGATGCTGGTGTCACTGAGGCACTCTGCATACACCTCACCGCCCACGTAGTACAGATGCACTCCTGGGTAACACAGATGGACAACTGAAGGTCAGGACAGCCACACAAAACGTACACCTCAATGACCTGCCTCTTCTGCTGTGTGTGACTGTTCGTCGTACCTTTGCCGATGTGTCTGCGGGTGTTCTCGATTGTCGAGTTGCGGTTAACGTTGGACAGCAGTCCGAGGCAGAAGCGGTTCTTGTTGTTTGAAGGGTCAGTGAAGCCGTCCACCAGCACACTGGTTGACGAGGCATGGTAAGCCTCACCTACACGATTGTTGAGTTCATAGTAGACAATAGAGCACCAGTGGCTTGGCTCCTCATACTCCACTGGCTGCACATCTGGGAAATACATTGGATAAAAACAGGTGAGTCATAAATTCAGCTGCTGACATTTTTCCACACACAAAAATCTTCCAAAGGCATAAGACATTGATTATGATTCAGCTTACAAAGCAAAATGTTCTCTACTACTAATAAATATTTCACAGCGAGCAAAGATAGATGACTTAATACACCATAGCTCTGACTGAACCAAATCCAACTGACGTCATTATGACAATTAAAAAAAAAGTTCAAAACTTCACAACTGTACTTCTACTTTTATAAAGTATTTCACCCCAGAATTCAAATTAAATGCATTGATATGATGTGGCAAATCAGATTTGTTAAAGTCGATATTTATCTGTAAAAATTTCATTACTGGAATAATGAATAATGTAACTTTCCCATTATTGGCCAATAATTTATCATGTATAATTAAAGAGGTCAAACTGGATGGATTTAGTTAACAAGAGCAGAGTAGCTCTTTTCTCTTTTTTATTTTTTTGTAAAGTATTTAATACAGTGCAAACAATTAATTAAAGGATAAAATCTCTGAACTAGACTGTAAAAGATTTGCAGAAACTTTGCAAATACTCATTTTGAAAAGCCTCAGAATTGGGACAAAAATGTGACGAGGACATATTTGTCCTTACAAACTTTTAGACATGGACACTCTTGTTCATATGAATGAGACCACTGCAGTGGTGCAGAGTGAAAGCTACCAGAAGGGACTGCAGCTCAAGAAAACCCAAACAGGGCAATGCAATGATAAACGTCTGGATCTAGTTTGCATTTTAGTGTGATATCGGGTCATAGCTGCAAGAACAAATGTTTCAAGACTGAGAACATTTTTTCTGCAATTTTCCAGAGTAGTTAAATCATCTCGTCAAGTAGTCAGCAGCTTGGATTTTTCATAAGCCTTCAAACTGGCCTTCCTAGTTGGCATTTCACTTTCTCACCTCTGGGTACTCTCTCTATTTTTTTTAATGCAGTGTTAGTGTAACTGTGGTCACTCCTCACCTCCTCTGGCCATGTTGGGCGGCACCAGGCTGCTGCTTGTTTCCATGGACTGGCTCTCCTGGCCCAGCTGCTCATCAGGAGGCATGTAGGCTGGGGGTGGGGTGTCAGCTGAGACATTAAGAGAGCAGTTAGTGAGGATGAGACCAGTTGTTGCTGCTGGCAAACACACACACACACACATACACACACAGTAGTCTCCCTAGACTCGAACAATCACCACAGGATCTGTACCCCGGAAATGGTGTCAGATTTCACATATCCCTCACTTGCTAAGCCACATGCTAACCCATTCCCGACAGAGATGCAATATGAGCTTTCTGAGCCCATGCTGAGGCACACAGGAAAAAACAATGCAGAAAACCTCCACTTAGATTGCAGCGAGGACATTTCCACGATAATGATGCTTGTGAGTGCAGACAATGGCGACCAGGGCTTTTCAGCACAAATAAGCTCAAATCCTAAAATCCTAAATTGCCATTAAAAACTTTTTCTGCCTGACTGCCTGCAGCCACCGGATGTGTCAGCAGATCTGGACTGGAGCAGAATAGAGCACCAGTCACCAGACACACACACACACACACACACATGCACGCGCACACACACACAGCAGTAACAGACACACACACACACTCAAACAAGTTTAATCCAAATAGTCACAGATATGTCTCTAATTTACCAGGAGTATTGAACAGGACAGAGAGCAACATGTCAGTTAAGTGACATTTCTTCATGTTAGATGTATCTGTTCTGTTTCTAGTCAGTAACAATGAGACAGAAAGGCTGCCTGCTCCACTGAGTTAGTGCCTTGACAGCAGCCAGCAGCCCTGGCTCTAGTGGACACTGCTTAGCTGGCATTTCCTTTGTTCTCATTTAGGGGTGTAGCTTGATTTGGATGAATATAATAACTTGACCTGGTTAGAGTACAGTTAAGAACATTTTTCATTGCATAGTAGCGCTGTTATGATACCAACATTTTAAACTTTGATACAATATTAGTATAAAAGAACTGTACTTAAAACCTCATTTGATACCACAACAAAGGACGAAAAAAAGCCCTTGCCATACAAATAGAATAACAATTTTCTTTTTTTAAATTAACAACCTGCAAAAAAAGTCACTGAACATCGTCTGGTTTTGATGCAAGCCAAATTTCAGGCAGGACAATAAAGACTGAATTGAGGTCTTGAATGAGAACTTAGATTACTTTTTAATAGCTTTCATACTTTTGATAGTATAATTAATGGCTATTGTATTGTTTTAAACATTTGGTATTGGCAGTATCGATGTAGGGATTCAACAACCTTTCTGCACAGTGATGAAGTAAATCATGCACGGGCTCAAACTATAAGGAGACATTAAGATGAAACTGTATTTTTTAAATTTTTCTTGGTCAGTGCAGTGTATTGCACCCAAATGTCCCTAGATTTGTGAATTTTGTAAGTGATATGAATATCAAAATGGATTTTCCTGAATCTTTGGTAAATATCTGTTGTCACTAAATTGTAAACAACATCATGAGCACATTTTTTCCTTCCATTACACAACTTTGAAGACCAAAATCACCAGAGACTAGTGTTTAGTAACAGCTAGCCTGTTGTTGGCTACATGACAGCGACAGTCCACAAAAACACAATAGTTTGGCATCATGCCCAGGGTCAGGTACACAAGTATATTTGGCGTACCTGGAAGCTGGAATGGACTGGAGGGCCCCGAGCTGGCAGGAGAGTTTGGATAAGTACCACTGCTGGCTGGAGAAGGAGGATACGGAGAGTTTGGAGAGATGGGAAATGAACCGCCGCCACCGCCTCCTCCACCGCTGCTGCTGCCGCCTCCGCTGTGTGGCTGCTGGAAGGACTCTGGAAAGGTGGCGTTCAGGGGCATGTGCGGCTCGTTGTGGGTGAGGTTGCGGAACTGTACCAGCAAGCTGTGCTGTGGGTTGAACTCGCTGTGCCGCGGTACCAGGACAGGAGGGAGCACTGGACGATGAAACAAAGAAGATAGGAGAGGAAATTGAGTTAATGAAGCACACAGTCAAGAAGAGGAAAGCATTTTCTGTAAGGATGTACGATAAATATCAGGGCTGACAAATGATAAGCTAATATTGGCCTATCCAGCTACTTCCGTCTATACTGGTATTGGCATTTATTAGCTGATAAATATCAGTTATAAAAATATCTTATTCGACAGATTGTCAAAGCATCTAATTTGAATTATTGGGCAGAATGTTTTATAAAAACCTAGGTATATTTGTGAGGTGTTTTGCTGAACTTTACTTGAAAAAATAAATGAAGATTTGAAGAGTCAGAACTGTTCTTTGTTTTTGTTGTCATAGTGATGTCAGATTTGATTTGATCAGAGCTATGGAGCATTAAATCATCCATCTTTGCTCACTACAACTTGCCTTTTTTACTCTGTAAAATACAAGTTATATAAACCTATTTCTAAAATACCAAATTGTAAAATTATCAGCTATATCATTGGTATCAGCCACGGGAACCAGATAATTATTGGTTATCAGTACTGACTGAAAAGAAAATCAATATTGTGCATCTGTGATTTTGTTATCATATAGAAAACTAACTGTTCAGTAAATGTTAGGAGCCCATGTCTACTGCACACGTCTTTGACCAGAAGACCTGTTTGAAGTAAGGCTTTCACTGTGCTTAAATGCTTTTCCTTGTTAATAATGTATCCTTTCCATTATTAACCAGGAAATGCAGCCATTGCTGCAAAGAGAAGCTGGTGATGGGCATGCTCTTAGAAAAGCAGCTGTGGTGCACACACAAGACGTGTAACACCAGGGCCCTTCACATTTTCCTAAATCCCAAGTTAGTATCTTCAAATATCTCATTTCAGTCAACCAGCAGTACAAAATCCAAAAATATTGACTTTAAAATCATATAAACTGAAAAAGAGAGTCAATTCCACAGATGGAAAAGCTGAAACCAGACAGTTTGGTATTTTTGCTTGACTAATTCCTTAAACAATTCTCAAACTAGGTGCCAATTAATTTTCTGTAGATCTACTGATTGGTTTATTGTTTCAGCTCTAACATACACAAACATTAAAGGGCCAACATATGTTGATATTAAAGCAGACAGATCAGTCAGCCAATATTATCAGCATAGCCATATCATAGATGTTCTCAATTTTGTTGTTTTTAGTTTTTAGTTCTATAAGCAGCATTTTATGTATATTTTATCCTTCTTAATTCAAGCTGCTAAATTTGTGTTTTTATAGTTGTTTCTCATTAATAAAAATACCAGTGAAAGTTTAGTATTTCAGTGTCCTGATTTCATTTAGGATTTTATCTATTAAGAATATCAGCCGATATATTAACAACTGAATATTTATTAGTCCCTCCCTAATATTGGTATCGGCCCCAAAAATCCGGTGTTGGTCGGGCTCTAGTTGATATGAGTTACTTATTCTTGTAGCTTTTTTAATAAGATGGTGTTCTTGACATTAATATGACAGCAGACATGTAATTTTAATAACATGTAAGATATAATTCCACTTCAATTCTAACTTTGAATAATGTTTAATATATAGTCAATATCTTTTAAAAGTAGCGGTTCTTTGTTTCGTTGGAGCATCAAAAAACAAAACACATTCTATCCCAACCTACGTCCCACATTCCTGAAAAGCCTTTTTAGACCTTGGTTAAGATACATGGAGGTCATCCATATTTATTTTCATTCTCAACTTGGTCAAAAGGATAGAGCACATTTCCCCCAGCCTTGATTTTCACCTCCTGGCTGACTGTAAGCGTCATGGCTCCAAGGCTGTCCCTCCAAACTACTCAGCGAGCTTTGCTTTAAATGATGATATGACGTGCAGTCTCTCCTGACCGACATGTGATCCATATCCTTGAACTGGTCAATACAGAGCTGGCAATCCTGAACCAGCCTAGTGTCAGAGAGGCTGTCCCCTCAGGGTCACTGGTGAGTGTATGATATGATGTGATGTGGTGTGTGAGTGACAGACAGGCAGAGACCGAGGGAGAGATCAGAGAGAGTAGAGATGAGAAAGTGCTGTGAGTTTAGTCTTGAGTGGTTTATGCATTTAGTAAGCCACTCTCTGATGCCACACCCCATCTGGAGTGCCTGAAGCATATAATCTAATAAGACTCCAAAAGAGCTAGTGATATTGATTTTCTGTGAAATGGAGGGGGTGGGTGGAACAGGCCCGTGTGATGACAGCCTCCTGACCTCTGTGGATTTGTTTACCAGCTCCACGGTTTACTCAGAGCTCCAGCTAAGGGATGTGCACAGCTCCACACCGGTCTAATCTGTCTCATATTTTCCGCTATCCAGTAGAGATGTAACAATACCAGAATTTTAAACTTTTATAAGAGTACATAAACATGAAGCTGAAATGAGGTCTTGATTGAGTTTTTAGATATTTTTTTATGGTTTTCGTACTTTTGACACCAATGTGCAGTACTAAAAGTGATACGGATATTGAGTGGTATTGATATTTTTTGACTTACTATCCGGGAATTTCAGTTGTGTGCGTTACAGACACTACTGATTAACAGATTTGGTATGTAAGCATTAAGACACTAATTTGGAAAGGTAACTACATATCTGGATACGTTCATTTCAATTAAGGCAGCAGGAAATGGTAAAAAATATTATTTTGCATTACAATTTTCATTTATCAAACAAACATGTTTTCTTACAGCTGGGGAACAAGATTTGTAGGCCATGCATCTCTGCAGTACTACAGTACTTTATCAAAGAAATTACAGCTTCTGTGATTTGGATTTTGCACTTGGCCATATTTCGAAAATATTCTGATTAATTGTGCAGCCCAAAATAAGTATAATTTCTTTAGACTGTAAAAAGTATTTGTCAAACATTAACCTTACAATATATAAAATAACCAGAGGTAAAGATTCTTTTTGACTACCCTGTTCATGAGTACCTACCAGGACTCTCCACTCGCTTGTAGTGATATGGGTTGATGCAGACCTCCTTCTGTTTAGAGCCAAATGGGTACTCGCAGACCTCCAGGGGCTTGAGCTCGTGGTGGGACTGGAGGTCCGGCCAGCGCCACACTCTGCAGTAGATTACATGAGGCAGACCTTTCCTATGGGAAACCTGTAGCCGGCCGTCCAGTGATCTTGGAATGGTAACACACTTGCTGGGCTGCCCGGGGCAGCTCAGAGCTTTCTCCAGGTCCTCCATGGCACCTTTCTTCTTCTTCAGCTTCTTTACCAGAGCATCCACTGCTTTTTCTGCCCATTTCTCCTCCTCGTCTCCCTGCTTCCAGCCGAGCAGGCGCTTGACTGCTGGGCTCGTGAAGGAGAAGAGACTGGACATGGAGGTCATGCTGGAGGCTGCAGTGTAAGTAAAAGGGAGGTCTTCTGTGTTGGCGGCTGGCGACTCCAGGGGGACTACAAGGATCTACAAGTCTCCTTCTGATGATCTCCAACTAGTGTTAGTAGTAGTAAAACAGTGTGTGAGCGTGTGGTCAACAAGAGAAACCACTTAGTGTGTGTGAGAGTATGAGAGGCCAGCAGCGATGAGGGGTGGGGTGGGGGAGAGGAGAGGAGGCTTTAGCCTTGTCTGACCAAGGACAGGAAGCAGGGGAGGGAGGGGAGTCAGCAAGCAGGACGCAGCTGCTGCTGCTCAGGAAGGGCCCTGCAGCAAGCTGTCCGGACTTGGGTCACCACCACTGATGGAGGGAGGGGGGTGCAGGCTGCAGGAGCTAAGATCAAGACCTCTGTCGAACTGACACGCTGCAGCAGGTCTCACCGGTGCAAGCTGACAGGCTAAGAAATGAGGATGTGACTCTACAACTCCCAGCTCTTTCCGGATTGATGTGTCCAACCAGCGCACAGTCAGTGTTCTGCTCCACCAGCCGTCTGCAAAACAGAAAAGAGAGCAGACACATGTCAAACTCAGCTGCACACTCAGATAAACAAGCAGGCATCCCTAACATTTGTAAATGTCACAATGATAATATATTTTAAGATTTCCAATTATGAATGAAGTCTGAATCACAGCACAGCATGTGACACTATTCTTACTCAACAGGATGATCAAAAAGCCCTTTGTCCCCTTTTTATTTTGACACATCATTTCCATGAAGAGACTCAGTCATGCTGAAACTTGATGATGACTCAATTATCTGATAGATGTTTTATGTTGAACTTGCAGATAGTCATGTATATGAAAAGACACTCTTCCAGTGAAACAAATGTAAGGCTGCCAAGTTGGTCTATTAGACAGCATCTAAAATGATAACTGTATGTATTCATCTATATGAAGTACTGTTGTGTCAAAATGTGGAAAAGACACTCTTCATAGTTGAACTGCAATTAGTGAATTGAAATGAAGCAACTGTTAAAAAAAATTTCTCTCAACATACTTGGGATGGTAACTGCAGAAATGCAATAATTCGTCAATTAATTGATTAATCGTTTTTGCCATTTCTCAGGAAAGACGTCAAACATTTGCTAGTTTCAGCTTCTTAAATGTAAGGATTTGCTGCTTTTCTTAGTAATTTATGACAGTAAAAGACAAGTCTTTTGGTTTGGGACTGCTGATAGGACAAAAGAAGTGATTTAAAGACGTCACCTTGGGCTCTGGGAAATTGATGAGCAGTGAGCATTTTTGGTCACATGAATCGAAGATTAATCGATAATCTTAATTATCATTAGCTGCAGCCTCAAATAACTGTTTTATGTGACTATCTCTATAGTGCCATGATGCCCAGAATCCAAATTTATGACCAGCTTATTAGCAGGCAAAATGATGCTTCAGGTGTGGGCTCAAACAACATATTCTCTTCCTTTATTTGAGCATGTGCACAGTGAGGAAAAAAAGAAAGAAAAAGGGAGGATACTAGCAGAGATGTGAGCAGCACCTGCTCAAAAATCAAGGTCTAGTTTGTCTGCCCCCTGACAGGAAATAAATGTATTAATATGAAAATTAAATTAAATAAAAATAATAAAGAGACTAATAAAGTAATGTTTAAAGAAACTCTCATTTACTACTTTGATATAATCAGGATCAGGATGTCTTCAAAGATTGCTATCAATTCCACCTACTAATATAGAGATACTAGGTGCTTCAAACAGTCTTCCTGACATACAAATACACTAATAAAACAAACTATACTGTGATATGAAACACTTCTGTCCATATCATGCAGCCCCAGAAAGCAGACAGTCAAACACATGTAGCCTGCAGCAGCAGCAGCAGCTGTTTGGGGGCTTGTGAAATGGGCCTTAGTCAAAAAGGATGTGACCACAAAGAGCTGCTTCCTCCCTCATCCCATCTCTGTGCCGATCCCTCCCTTCCAGCACACAGCTGTCCAGCAGCACTGCACCCACTTCCACTGCTCATTGTTCTACATGCACATGAAAGCGGAGGGAAACCTCCTAAAGTAGAACATGTAGACACACAAAAATCATCAGCCTGAGTTTTTCCTGACGTCCACCAGACTATGTTCCAGCAGCTGTTTCCACATAACCTGATGATAAGTCAGAGATCTGATGCAGCTAGGCCTCTTTTAGACTGCATCAGCAGTGATTCATCGGTGTATTGTAACGGGTGAGCAATGACGAGTGACAGATTTCAACATAAGGACGTGTCCTATCTTCCTGAAACAAGCAGAAACTATTTGTCTGATGAACACGTGTAGATAGAGATTGCCTGAATGGACAACTGCAGAGGCTGATTTGCATCTGAATGCCTATTCCTTCAGATGAAGCTGATCATCTCTACAAACTGATAACAGTTAACACTAACAGCTCTTTGTGTTTTCACCATCAAAGGCTGAAAATCAAATGAACCTTGACTGAACAGACATTTTACAAAGTCACACTTTGAGAGAGGAAAGAACTGAAGATGAACTAAAGAAAATGATCTACTGATCAGCGCCTAAATTAACTGCAACTGTGATTAAAGATGGTTAGTGGTTCGTCTTACACCATCAGCGATTCTTCCCCAGAATTCTTGAGCATATGGGGTCATATAAATTTAAGAGAGCTGCAACAATTAGTTAATTACCCAATCGAAAGGAAATTTGTTGCTAATAATATTTAACTATATAGGTCATTTCTCAAGCCAAAATGTTGGTCTATCAGACAGCATCTAAAATGATAACAGTACATATTCAGCAATATGAAATACTGTAGTGCCAAAATGTGGAAGACACTTTTCATACAGCAAGTTAAACTAATTGATTAATGAATTGAAGATGCCAATTTGGGCTCTGGGAAACTGAATGAACCTAATTGTTTACAAATTTTTGTTATTATTTAGAATAAACAATTATCTGATTAAACATAAAAATAAAGAAGTAGTTTAATCAATAATAAAAACAATCATTAGCTGCCCTGATTTAACCTGTTTGTTGAATAATGCGGTCCCAAATATTCTCAAAATTGACAGTACAGATCACAACAGAACTGAAAGTATTAATCGACCAGTTGTCAACTATGAAATTAAAATCACCAACTATTTTCATAATCAATTACTGATTTTTGAATATTTAAGAAAAACGTTGATTATGCTTGTCAAATGTAAATATTTTATGGTTTCTGAAGTTCTCAATTACAGTACTCTGAATTATTTGGGTTGTGGACAAAACAAGACATTTGTGGGCATCATCTTGGGCTTTGTGATCAATATTTATTTCATGGTTATCTAACATTTTTTTGGACCAGATAACTAATCGATTAATCAAGACAATGACTGACAGATTAATTGATAATTGATATAATGTTGACTGCAGCCCAAGATACCACATGGCTATTGGCCAAAATAGAGACAATTAAAAAACATTCCACGCACAACTGTCATGTATTTTCACAGTCCATGGCACAGGATACTTCCAACTGAAGACAACATGCCATGAGACTGTTTTGGACATCATGGGATTTGACTCCTACTGACAATCAATACTCCTCTGAAGCCCTTTCCAAATGCCCAAACCACTCCTTATGAATTAGGAAATAAGCGAACCAGAGGTGGCAAACAACAAAAAATCATCTCAAATCTCCGTAACATTGGCCTCGAGAGGTAGTTGTTTATCACAGTTGGTCTCTTCTGGGTTAAACTGATGAATAATGCCGTCGATCTCGTTCAAACAATGTAAAACCATGTAACACTGGAAAACTTTAATAGAAAAACAATTTGCTTTACAGTGTGAAACATGTCTGAAATGCTTGACAAGTGTGAAGAACAGGGAACAGACAATATGGAAGAACGATCCGGTGTGTAGTAACGTTCAGTAACCCCCCCACCCAGAGAAAGAGAGAAAAGGGATTCAGAAAGACGCATCTAACGTTACACAAATCCTCAAACAGCAGGAAAAATAGCTTTCAGTGCTGCTATAATTTCCGTTTACCATCAAAATACGCACAGTCATAAAATAATACATTATTTCAGAAGCATTAGCTAACCCTGGTATGTAGCAAGCTAATGTAAGTAACCTCGAGAATTTGCTAACTAGCTTAGCTAACAGTAACAGAACTTGTTTTGCTTAAATTTATCATCAAATAACCTAAACCAAATATCACTATCTCGTTCAAGAGTGTAACGTTTTAGGCCATTGTTTCACCTGTAAAATATAACTTTATGCGCCACTGTACCGTTTAGCCAAGAGTTACTTCACCCTTCCTCCTCTTCCTCCATTCCAGAAACTTTTTGAACTTCTCACAACTGCGGCTAAGCTAACGCTAGCTGTTAGCCCAGCCCTCTGCCCAGCGTACCCTGCTGATGTAGCTCACCGGACTTCACTTCTACTCTTTTACTGTAACAATTAAACGCTCGTTTAAGCCACCTACCTTCTAACAACGCACGCGAGCCATAGCCGTTAGTTTTCTTGAAAAGTTTGAGCGGTACTTCCTACTTTCTTAGAGATTTTCTCTCGTTTTCCACCGCTTCTTCCCTCCGTCTCCCCCGTGCCATGTCCTCCAGATCCTGGACACAAGTAGACTGGAGAGGCGGAGTGCATATCACTCCGCTCTTGACACAAACTAGTGCTCGCTCTGGTGTTACAGCAGAGGAGAATTTCGATTCTTATTTGCCCCGAAACATGCAACCATAACACAAGCTGCAGCAGCTGTTTTATATTATATTCCAAAAGAAGCACATTAAGCGGCTAACTTTTAAAAACATGCATTCGCTTTCCGTGCGCACAGAAAAGCAAATGTTCCCAGTGAATAAACTTTTTCCACCTTTGACAGTTACAGCTGGATTATCACGATCGGAAACGTCAAACGTGACATCAGCAGCTGAGCGTGTTGCAAAATTAGCACAATTATTGGTCGTTTTAGTAGTTTTTTTGATGCCTCAGTGCACGAAGTTGGAATTCTTACGGGGGTCGTGCTGCGGCTCTGGAACGTCTCACAAGTTGCTGGCTCCACTCAGTCTGGAGCGCTGCGGTCTGTTGTGTATTGTTGTCCTTTGTAGTCGCTTGTTCGAAGCTCCAGCAGTCCCCGCGCTGTTAGCACGTTTAACTTTAATTAAACAAACTAACCATTAGTCTTCCTCTGCCATTTCCGCATACGAACTCTACTTTCTCGCTGGATAACGCTGGGAGTGCGAATTCTTCATTCAGTCCTCAGATTCCAAATGAAATGCAGTGTTCATGTTCGACCACTGGTGGGCAACGTGCACCCAGTTTTGGGCTGTTAGAGTTGCAGCATCCCAATTTACTGCCACAGTTAACTTAATAAATAAAATAAAGAATATGATTCCTCTCTTTGAGTGTTTTCCGTTGCCATGCCATGCAAACAGCCATGTAAGATCAGTGGTAAAGTGGCTAAACCAGACCTCCATTCATAGATGTTTTGTGTTTCATGCTTTGAAAGACACTGTTAAAGGGATAACTCACCCAAACATGAAAATTCAGTAATTGTATATGCATCCTCATGCAGATTGAGGGTTATGTTTATTTATTTAGTCCGCAAAACAAAACTGGAGTATAAGTGTAAGTAAATGGTGACCATTTTTCAAACGTAAAAAAACCCCAAAATGCTTCCATACTGTTTGTCTGGCGTAATCCAGGTCTCCTAAAGTCTCAACATGCATTTCAATGTGGCTCCATGCTAAGGATCTACAGTGAAGATTCAGGCTAAAAACTTGGTGTAAATAAATTTATTTTTAGTCAAGTTGGCATGTTGGGGCTTTAGGAGACTTGGATTACATCAGACAAGCAATATGGATGCATTTTATGTTATTTTCTGTTGTTTGAACTGGTCACCATTCACTTCAATTGTTTGGGAGATTCTGCAATGCTGTAATGCACTCCAGCAGTGTTTTGTGAACAACCTTCAATCGGCATGAGAGTGAGTAAATAATGACTGAATTTTAATTTTGGGGTGAACTATCCCTTTAAGTAACAGTAAAAATATGAAGATTTCAGTTCATTTTAAATCGAGTTAATTTGGTAAACTATCACTCTACATAAAAAAAAAATCTTTACTTTAATCTCGTTATTGAGATGTACGATGTCCACTTTACAAACCTTTCAAGACCTGGAAGTTTTATTCTCAGAACTTTCTCCGCTTTCCAAACCTGAACATGTCATCATACAGATGTACTGTATGTTATTGTAAAAAATGGATGAACAACATTCTGCAGATAAAAAGGCAGCTGCACAAACTGAGGCACATTGACCATTAACCAAAGCCTCTATGACCTTTAAGTCAACATGGATGACAGAGACCGAGGTCATCAGCCTATTGTGTCATATTCATTATATCATATTTATTAGGGGTAGGGGAAAATCAATTCACTTAGAGGCATAATATGCTACATTTTCTTAAGAACATAATGTATAGACTCAGAAAAATGATCATCACTTATCACCCATTAGTGTGTTGTGGTTTGTGTATCTGCACAGACCCTTCCTTCTGCCTGTATTTCCTTATTTTCTCATGTTTTGCTGTACTTCGAATATTTCTGGGCTTCAGCCTGTTTGGCAGTGGTGTGTACTCCTCAGACAATACAGGTTAAGACTGTATAAAAACATACTCACTAACAATTACATCATATTATCTTTGTCTTTCCTCAGGTCTCTGTCTGTGAGAGCTGCAGAAAGAGTTTTACACACATACACAAACACAAGCAGAGCAGACTGAGGATCGCTTCAGCTTTATGGATCAGAGCAGCCACGTGTCAGTGCCAGCGCCAAATAGAGAAGACTAGTGTCATTTTCATGCATGTTAATATTGGTGATGTAATTAGTTTACCATAACGCCACAGTGGATAGACAACTAAAGCAGCGAAACAGTGTCTTAAAACGTGACAGATGTCAGAAATATATTACCTGACGATTCAGTAAGGTACTGTATGTCGGGATATATCATCTTTGACCACGAGTTGGAGTCGTTTTACCACTTAGATTAAGACTCATCAAACATTCATTCATTCATTCATTTTCTGTAACCGCTTATTCCATAAGGGTCGCGGGCTGTTGGAGCCTATCCCAGCTGACACTGGGCGAGAGGCGGGGTACACCCTGGACAAGTCGCCAGTTCATCGCAGGGCTGACACATAGACAGACAACCACTCACACTCACATTCACACCTACAGGCAATTTAGAGTCACCAATTAACCTAGCATGCATGTCTTTGGACTGTGGGAGGAAGCCGGAGAACCCGGAGAGAACCCACGCAGACACGGGGAGAACATGCAAACTCCACACAGAAAGGCCCTGCCCCAGCCGAGGAGCTGGGGGATTGAACTGCCCAAAGGATTTGGGCTGCGAATAGCTCAACAGTAAAGCAGTTTTCTCATTGTATGCGTTTAAACTGGCGAAGACTTCGTAATTTGTATAAACCACCAGTCAAATTAGAGCAGTTGTTTTCACACAAAAGGGGGTAGAAGCATGATGCTTTTTATGCTTTAGAACGTAACCACTGTGTGGAGGAGGAGCCATCTTAGGATGGTGTGTTTACAAACAGCAAACAACAAATCCTGCATATCCTACCTTTAAATACTGGGAAATTTTAAAAATAATTTTTGATGTGATTCAAATTCAATTGTGTCATTTTAATCTGGGCTTTTTAGACAAAGTGAAAAGAAGTTACCACTTTGATACGGCTGATAGCAAAATATATTTATTGTAATTTATGGGTTTTACATGACGCCATATCCATTTCGAGGAAAACAGAGCGGACACGAGAAAGCAAAAAAATGGCAGACCTGCATTCTCATTCTAAGTGTTAGTGCGTTCAGATGGGGTCGTGTCTCCCTCATGTCGTATTCACATCACCGCGAACTTGAAGTTTTCTGCAAGCTCTGAGTTCACGACATCATGCACCCACCTCCGTAATGTAATTATGAGTTTACAAGTTCCATTTGAACGCAGCATTCGACTCACGAGACTGGCTTGCATGTGATGTCCGTTGTTTCTGGAAATATAACTCATGATTTCTAGTCTCAAGCAGTGTGTGATTCATCTTTTCCTCATGGTCTACATCACATTGTTGCATTAGTTGGTCAAATTGTAATATTGAATCAGCACCCAAGTATTGTGATCGTATCAAAAAACTACACAAGATGATTTATGTACAAGTTTAACTTGAAGCTGGATTAACTGCAGTTTAGCAAAACCCACAGTGCTACATGCTATACATCCTCTTGCAAATAATCATCAGAATATTGTCTCAGTGAGAGGAATCCTTCATTGGTGGATGTACTTTATACATTACCCAGGAAAACCAGGCATCTATTAACACTAAAGTACAAGTACTTCTCTCCATTGACTAAAGAATGTCTTTCTATTACCGTCCACACTACACATTACAGTATCCTCTGAAAGTGGGCAGAAATATTGAGTTCAAATAAAGCCTGTAGAGGAATTGATTGGATGCTATTAGATGCTATTTTTACAACAACAGAGCAGAAGATGTTGTGACAACTCCGATGCCACAGTGTTGCCGCAATGCAGCTCACAGTTTACATTGATCTAATTAAATATTCACAATGGACAGTGACTGTGCTGATACTACTTTCTCATAAAAAAAGTTCAGGTAGTCAAATATTTTACACATTTATGTACACAATTTACAATTTACAATACTGCTTCTCTTGTAAAGGCAAAAAATCTGCTATGACACTGCAAATATGCAAAGACAAAGTTTATTTACAGAGAAGTCAAAGCTGCAAATGAAGCACATATCATCTTGTAAAGCTGTTCAGTCTCTGTCAGTGCAAACTAAAGAAAAAAAAATCACACTCATAAAGTTACCATTCATGTTATACATGTGCACAACTTAGTCGCTGCGTGACAAATTCCCCTCCAGTGATCATCATCAAGGGACAGATGAGCGATTGGAGTGGATATATTTGTTTGTCCTTATCTAACAAGAACACTTGTAGTAACTGTTTATCTACTAGCTTAAAAAAAACACCACATTTAAAGGTCCAGTGTGTAGGATTTAGCGACATCTAGTGGTGAGGTTGACTGCAACCAACTGAATACAGCTCTCCTCACCATCCCCTTCCAAGCATGCAGGAGAAACTATGGTGGCCTAAATAATCATGAAAAATGCGAAGGGCCGTATCCAAGCCTAACAAAGAGAACCTGCATCCTATGTAAATATAAACATCTCATTATAATGTAACTAAAACACCATAATTCTTATTTTCTGGTTTTTATATATTAATGAAAATGTGCTTATGAATTTTATATTCCATTTTGCCATATTCTATTAACCTTCCCGTACACTGGACCTTTAAATGCAGAGTAATACATCACATTGTTGCATTAATTGGTCATTGTTACCTCATAAAGGATGTAACGTTCTGTCTTTTTAACCAGTGTATTCAACATATGCAGTAATCTAACAGCTTGAGTTATGACATCCCTATTTGTTCCAAGTTGTTACACATTATAAAGTAATAAGTTGTAATCTAGTTTGATGTGTCACGCTTTTCTTTGACTGTGTTGCAACAAGTCTTCCTCTATTTACTTTAAAAAACAGAAATATGAAATGCATCACTTCCTGTTGACGGATGATTTTTGAGTTATAATAGGCACATAGTGTTCACAAAAGCTCATGAGTAACACTTTCATGAAGTGGCAGGATGTTGAATCACCGTTTTAAACACACAAGCAGCAGAGGGGTCTTCTGGTTTTGTGAAATTCATTACAGATTATCCACAGCCCATTCCTACATGTTGAAGCATCTGGATAAAGTGACAGTTCCCAAAACCAGAGTCAGACGGAGGAGGATTGATGATGACCTGCAGAGTGCTCCACTGGGACTGTAAAAGCTTTAAGAGGAAAAGGTCATTTTAATGCTGCCTGCTGCTGCTGATGCCAGCAAGAAGCTTTTGAAATGAGTCTGTGCTGCATAAAGTGTGACCTGTGAGCTGTGAAAACCCTGATCTGTCAGTTTCTCAAATCAGCTCAATGTGCATTGTATCTGACACAAAGAAAATTCTGGTTATGTTTCAGCAACTTCCAGTCACTCCTTGCATTATTTTGTCTCTTTTTAAAATTTACTTGAAAGCAACAAACATCTCCTAACCTAACATGCATTTCCACAGAATGCCTTTAAAGGTGCAGTAGGCAATTTGAAACCTTACGCTCGTCTCTCTGCTTTTTTCTAAACCTTTATTTATTCAGGGGAGTTTCAGGAACGCCCTGATCACATTCACACGGTTACACATTCACATCTGGAAGCTGACCAGTACAACCACAGTCTAAGTTGTGTGAAGCAATCAGGAAATGGCATTTTATCTCTCTGATTCACCATCTTTCTCGCTACCAGCAGCCCTTCTCCTCATTAAGTCCCTACCTTGCAGGACCGCAGCTGTGCTCTTTTTCAAACAAATGAACACAAACCAAATGAAGCTTGTTGGTGGCACTATTTTGCAGCGTAAACCACAAGTCAGACACAGACATCAAAGCCGGGTAAACAAAATAAACCAAGCGAGAGTTCTGTCCATGAACTCCGCCTGGATAGCACCAGAGATATTTCAGGTCGACTGTGGAGTAGTTTGATCGCCTGCTTGTGTCTGGGCACCGCAGCATGACTTTGGGTTACATTTCTTCAAAAATTGACTCTGCTGCAACTTTCTCCGCTAATGGCGGTTGTGTTTTGTTTGTTTTTTTCAGCATCTCCTGCTGGTTCCCACCACCACAGCCAAAATGCACAGCCCCCTTTCAAAATAAATGAGAGGCCTGGAGTTTTGCTGCAGTGCCTGATTCGTTGTGCGCTGTCACTCTACTAAACCCCTCCAACCAAATAGCACAAAAAATGTGTTGTCAACCATTGTAACCAACTAGTACACTAAAGTCTGTTCCACTCAGTTAGTTCTGTCTGACTCAGAGGTAAGAAACAACAGTAAAACACCGTCGAACTTAGCAGAGTGGAAGGAGGGAACCAAGACACATAACGCCTGGATGACCCTTGTTTGTACAGAGTCGCAGTAAAAGGCTAGTTATGTGCCAGCCAACCCTGATTGGTCGTGTGATTCAGTTCAGACCTGGTCCAGTTTATAATGAAACTGTAATGAAATAATATCACCTACTTCAGCTTTAAGAAGGTAAATACATTCAACATAAATTGAGGAGGTTTATTGGTTGTTTGTCCAGACTCAGTCATATGATTTTTGGACATCATATGAACGAGCAAATATCATTTACAAGACAATAGTAATAACTTTTATAAAATGATTAACTGTACAGTGTAAATAGGCTTTGATGGATGATGGATTCGTAAAAATGGACTCAAACCCCTGAACCCCTGGTTTGGGTGTGCCACAGATTTTCAGCTTTCAAACTGAACTGGGGCATTCTGTCATTTGTATCGTGTTGTAAGTAGAACTTTGACTTGGTTTCTGCGCTGCCTGTGATTCTCTAAAGTGACCAGCTACTTTGGTCAGATCTTGTACTTCAGGTATGTGCACTAGAGTAACTCAAACATTTTGTAAACGAACTGTCACCGTGAAAATTTGTGTAAACAATTTACTTCCAGAGAAAGCTCACAAGACTGATTAAGTTCTGTATGTGATACCTCATGCACACTTCATAGTGAGTGTATGTGATGTCCAGTACATTTTTCTGTAGTTTATTTTTTCTCTTAGGCTCAGTGTGACAAGGAATGTGACAAGTTACATGTTTTTGTTTTTTACAGAAGGTTACAGTGATTTAATTAAAGATCATGTAATCACAGCAAAACGTAACATTCAAATGTGCTCAAAACAAAATTATTTTTAACTTACACACTCTGCAAATCAACCCGTGTCTCGTCTACACACACTAACAACAGTGCACAGTTGTCAGATCAGTTTCCTCTTCACAAACGTGAATCATTTCAGTGAATGTCCTCTACCAGCTGCTAACAGCAAATTAAAATTCGAACATCGGAGTGCAATCAGTGAACTACCTTTGATTCAAACAGGTTAAATAATCAATATGTCTCAACTCATGCTCGACTGTATGTGATGAATACAGAACTACAATCATGTATACAGCAGCATTGGATCAATTAAAGGAACATGACAAAGTTTACACCACAGAGTCATGTTTGCATGACCTTTTCATCCAGATTGCACAAAATATTGCTTTCTATATCAGCAGTAATCAATCATATCAGATTTCATATCAGATTAAACAAAGTCATTACACTCTAAAAAAAAAGTGCCAAATGCCAGTAACCAATCAGAAATCAGAAATGTCTTTTGTTTAAGCTAGTAAATGGCCTGATTTTTGTTTTTTAGTGAAGATTGTCTCCTGATATGTTCCACATTGTATATTCTGCAATTACTGCTCTGGATTTCAGAGCAATTATTCACATTAAAAGCTTAATCATTTTGCTTTGCCATGATTGTTTGGATTTGTGACTTAAAACTAAAGCTGTCGCTGTGACCACCTGGTGAGCATCAGATATCCGATTCTGTACCGGACAAATTTACACGCATGCACTGCACGATGGTTCACATCATGCACACTGCCTCACAGATGGTAACGTCACTGTTGTATAGATTTGTTTTCATTTGAGAAAGTCAAAAATGTTAGCTAGTTAATGTTAATGTGGGATATACTGCAAAACCACACAGCTGTGTAAAAGCTCTGCCCAGTAATGTGGAGCACTTTTGGGGAAAATGTTAAAATTAATTAACAGTCAGTGTTTTATTATAAACATTCATTCATTAAAGACAAGTTACAAAATGTTTATGTGTGCTGACAATTTCAATTCTTAGAAAGAAAGAGGACTGGAATCGGCCAAAATCGGAATCAGCAAGTCAGACTTAAAAAAAAAAAAAAAAAAAAAAAAAAATCAACCAAGAAAATTGTCATCAGTGCATCTTTACTTGTCGATCTAGAATCACAGCCACCAAATGATTGCTAATTTCAGCTTCTTAAATGTGAAGATTCTTCATTTCAGTATGAACGGTTTGAAGAAAATGACTGGTTTTTCAGAGTATGCAGGTGAGGGGCTGGCGCTCTGTGAAAAAGCCCAGTTTAGATGATATTTTTTTTAAGGAAGGAATGTGGCTGGTGGTTTGCTCCGCTCATCCAAAATCTCTTTTACCTTCTTTGCTGCATGCTTTGTCAATCATGGACAGTTCTGTACAGATTCTATAGAGCTGCATGAAGACCTGATGTCAATAATAATCCATAATATATAACGTATGTGATGTGGACGTCATGGTGCCTGGAAATGATATTGCTGTTCTGTGCTATTGTTTCTGACATAAAAAAGATCTTCTAATAAAAAGTGTCAAAACACCCCATTTACACCTGGTATTACAATACGATCTATCTATCCAGATAAAGAAAAATGCATGTTAATATAAGGTGTAAATGTATCATGATCGGTTCTGCCTGACCACATCTGGAGGTAGTCTGCCTCGCACTGTGTTCGGATCTTAGCTTAGTAACTGTAAACATAATCCGTTCAACATGCTGACATCCGTACAAAACATAACCAGGATACAGATATTTGTTTTTAGCTAAAATAAATAAAATATCGGCTGCTGTTCAAATTTAGAGAGCGAGCGAGTGAGAGGGCTGAAGAGAGCGGCTGACATATCAGATGGTATATTCATCGCTCAACAATTGCCCAGGGCAAGTAAAATGCCTCTGGCAAGTAAATCTAGCAGCCCACTTTGCTCGAGCAGACAAGCGATAAAAACGGTATTTTGATTATCAATTCATGCTTGATGTAATTTTTCATGCAAAAATGGCAGAAAATGCTGTTTTCAGCCTGTCAAATATAGAGATTTCCTGCTTTTCTTTGTTTTTATCATATTAATTGAATATCTTTGGATTTTGGACTGACATAACAAGAAATTTTAAGATGTTTTGGAGAAACTGGGATGGACATTTTTCATCATCTTCTGGCATTTTACAGATGTTGCAGCTCTACATTGAACATGAAAATTAGCTTCAGTCTTTGTTGTACTTAAGAACTGCTAATAAAAAAAAAAAAACAATTTGAAAAACAAACAACTTGTACAGGGTCAAGTAAAAATTGACTTTGGGCAAGTGGATTTCAGACCCACTTACCAGACCAGGCATTAACTCTGAACCCTGATATTAGATGAATGTTCATAGGAGCATTATCCAGTGTGCAAACTCCATTTTTCCTTTTTTGACATGTACTTCTGTCCAGCACCTAGTCTTTATCACGTTTGGATCTGCGTGCTTTTGTAAACTTTCCGCCATCTCAAATGACTTTTTGGTCAGGACAGATATCTGATCTCAATCAGGATAACAAGAACACATTAAAAATTCCAGTTGTACATGCAAAGGCAAGATTGGATAATTTATTATCCAGATAAAATATCCAGATACGGATTCCATTTTAATACCAGGTATAAAGGGGTAAGAAGAAAAAGGCCAGTTTAAAACCCAGATGTCCTACAGTAGACTAATGAGCCTATGAAGAGGAGTTGTTGTACAGTATGTGCTTAATTATGTTGTTTAATTAGAGGTCTCTCGTTGTCAGATGTTCACTCATGGAAACGTGTATATTTAGACACATAACACTACAGAGCATATCACCGCAAAAGGACAGTGAAAGTCTTCTTTGTTTTTATATTTCTGAAAACAAGGCTGTTTGCCCTGAGAGCTGGACGCATTTAATCAGATATGAAAGCTGTTTTGAGCCTGGATGAAATTAAACGAATGTCTCACAGGTACCATATTTGTTTAGCCATTAAAATATGAGAAAATAGATCCCATATTGGTAATATTACTCTGCATCGTGTTAGGCTTTCCAGTACAAAAAGAACCTCACTTACGACTGGAACAGTGTCACTGCAATGAGCACAGGTTTCTCATCAGAGTGCATGCAGCATATCACAAAATATAACCAGTGTTTATTGTATCAATGTGGTGCAATCAATCTAAGATTCAGAAGAACATTTGATGATATTAATCCTACAGCTGCAACGATGATTTGATTATTGATCAACTATCAAATTAATCGCCAACTATGTTTCTAATCTATTTTTTTTTTCTTAAGAAAAAATATCCAAATTCTCTGATTTCAGCTTCTCAAATATGGATATTTTCTGTTTCTTTACTCCTCTGTGACAGTAAACTGAATATCTTTGGGTTGTGGACAAGGCAAGACATTTCAGGACGTCACCTTGGCTTTTGGGAAACTGTGATCAAATTTTTTCACAATTTTCTGTCATTTTATGGAGCAAACAACTGATCAATTTGTTAAGAAAATAATTGACAGAGTAATAGACAATGAAAATAATCATTGCAGTCCTCAATACCCCATTGCCACCCCCAGATCCTGAGTCGAGGCTCAAACACTGGATCAGTGGCTGTTTTACTAGACTGATTTATCACATCAATTAGTCCGTTGTTTTACTTTTTTTCATCAGGTTTTTTTTTTTTTTTTTTTTGCCATCATGCAATAACTTTATAAAAAACTGAGGCTGAGATGAGAGACTGAGGGCTGAGTAAGGACTTTTCTGTAGTTTGGATGTTTTTCTGTGTTTGTGTGTGTTTTATCACGCAATCAATGACATGCAGGAACACTCTTGGTGTTGCCACTGACCAAGGCACTGGCCTCAGAGCTGCAGTTGGTCCCAGGGCACGGCACCGTGGCCGTCAACTGCTGCTAAATTGTTTAACAAACGTCCCTACAGGGATTTTACAAAATACAACTTAACTTCATAAGTTGCACTCCACAACCAGTAAAATATGTCCATTTATATCAGAGAGTACAACACACAGCTCTTACTTGAAGTTTCCCTTCAGAGTAGCTTAGCAGCTTCTGTTTGATCACCTGCGTTGAACATGAGCGCTTACTGAACGTGTCAGATGGTAATGGATGGAAACTGATCTGTTTAAGTTACAATGCATAAAATGGTCGGCTAATTTGGCAAATGAAGGCACTGAAAAGATGAGTATTTGATAAAAACATCACTACACTGTAGTGTAGAGTGGATACACAACATATTCCCGCAGCATCAGAGTCTCATGTTACAGAATATGAAGAGCAGGTGGGTACATTTCCGTTTCATGAGGCAAAAAGCTGGTGAGCTTTGACATGAAGAGGACAAAACAAAAACGTCTCCTTTGGTAATGGACACTATCTGTCCTGGTTGTCCAACCTGAGGCCGCAGTCCGAGGCGTCCTCGGAGGGGGTGTCAAGGACGGGATTGACAAATCCTTCGAATTCAGTGTCTACATTGTCCTCTGGATGGGTACTCACGAAATCATTCTCCCACTCCAGCGCGTTGGAGTCCTCTGAGGCCGAGGTCGGCCCGCTGTGCATCTGCTTGCTGCCTGGCCTCAGGGCTGCGCGCAGGATGTCCTCCTCCGTCCGAGACCTCTCCCAGGCTGGGAGTGCACGATTGATTCCTGAGAGGCAAGGGCATGAGCTTTCAATCAGAGAGCAAGAGACATAAACTGCTGCAGGCTGTGATCCAAGAAACCTGTTTCTACCCAAGACTTTCTAAACCAAGTTAAAACTCAACATACTGCATTTAATTGAGTTTTATCGAACGTTTGATGATCAATATTTTCTTATACTCCAGTAACTTTTGGTCCAATTGACATATCAGGAGGAAACGTTGCCATCCAGGCAACTTGGAACTTGAAAATTTCTGACCTCCTACTAAACAATATACAATGGGACAGCACTCAAAGTACTTGTAAACTTGTAAACTAATGGCAAATCTGCATGAAGAAACAGCGGTCTGATATCACACAATGACAACATCCATGGCAGCACACATTGCCAATGACAAACCATCAACTAAAAGACAATGTAAAGCATATTTGTTAGCATTTAATGAAAAATAACACATACCTGATGTCAAAATGTTGCCAGTGTTATTATAGAATAGAATACTTAAATACGTCTGTCATTTTTCCTCCTCCATTTCATTTAAATATGCAAGCTGGCTGCACTGGTTCAGTAGTGTGCACACTTGCCAAAGAAACATCAGTTTGTCACGTTCAGCCATGATTTTGGTTTACTTTTGGCGATGTGCACCTGGAGGGCTTGGAGGTTGGAAGTTGGAAAATTCAACTGGGAAATTCTGACCTCTGACTTTGACTTGAACGCAGCATCAGAATCAGTAAAACCCAATAAACAACAAACTAAGATCAGCAGGGGTCAGATGTGGTCAGAGACCAAGAGTAGATGTAGGACCTTAAGTTTTATTGGCAGAATATGGCAGAAATGGAGCATAATATTCCTAAGTATGTTTTCATTGGCATAAAATCACCTGAAAGAATCATTGTGTTTTGCATTACCTCTGAATGAGCCATTTATTTCCACAGAGGGTGCTATGTTGCATTTCCATATTTATACAGTAGCTCAGAGTGGACAAACGAAACACTGGCTGTAGATACGGCCTTTCGCATTCTGTGTGGGTTTTGTAGCCACCATAGGTACATGCTTGGAAGGAAAGGGTGAGACAAGGTGTTTGCAATCTGCAAGCTCAACACTAGATGCTGCTAAGTTTTTCACACTGGTCCTTCTGATGTGCCTTCCTTTAAACAAGAAGTTAAGTCACACTCCAGCTTGTGCCCTTTGAGAGTGGCTGCGTTTCTGCTGAATGGAAACGAGGGTTGGGTGTCTGGATGAATATTTCCCCTATCGACGATGAGTCCATCGCCGGTTGTTTTTTTTGGCCGATTTTTGGGGCGATATTTGCCAGTTTATTTTGCTCATGTAATGGTTTGCAGAGCGGCTCTCATCCAGCGGTACAGATAACCCAGTCACCCGGATGATGAGTGCGCTGAGCTGAGTGAGGAGAGACAAGAAAACAGCCTGCAGAGTTAGACTCTCTGCACTGTTTTTACACAGTGAATTAAAAATTTAATTCAACCAAACCAGAGCTGGAGATTGTTGGAAGAGTGGACAGACTAACAGATATGGTTCAGGTGAGTTTCACATATTTTTCTGTCGAGTTTAAATGAAGTATGTTTTACGAGGAGTTAATGAGCCAATTGAGGTAGTTTTAGCTCGGTAAAAGAGAATACCTTGAATTCAGAAAGTGTGCAGTTGTATTTCTCGGTTTAAAAAGGAAAACATGTGAGAACATTGAATTTCTTCACACTTTATGAGTTTATTTTGTTTACTAGGCTTAGTGAACGCACGTAATGTACGTAATATAGTGAATTTGTCGCTACTGTATCCATTGTGCACAAATGGGCTGCTCCGCCTCCTCCTCCTCCTCCTCCTCCTCCTCCTCCTCTTTGCTGCAGCGTCAATGCAAAACAGAATCAATCTTGGGTGAGAAATAACCGGAGCTGTGGTTTGGAGGCAGAGGAAGCTCTGACTTGGTCCCCCAGCGCAATCAAACCTCAATTGCACTTCAATCGAGGTTCAGTCAGGATGTTACAAGAACGTCTGGTGGATCAGCGATTTGTAAAAAAAATTGTAAAAGATTTGTAATTTGAACAACAATTCAATTCTCACCTTCCTCGTCTTCCCACTCTAGATCCAGTGAGGTCCCGTCATCGTTGGTGGAGCGGGTCTTGGTGGTGAAGTCCCAGCTGCACTCGGTGTTGGGGGTCACCACGTTCGTGTCAGAGGGCAGTCCTGGAAACAAAGAGGCATTTATGCACCTGAATGTACACCTGTATATTATTACAGCTAAAATAATTAAGGCTAGATGGTCCACTTACTGTTGCTCCTGAAAGCCTCCGACTGGGCTTTTACATTCTGGAGGTAGACGTCAAAATCCTCCCCAGAGGTTTGTCTGGAACAGACCGTGATAACAATAACACAACTGTGAGAGCAGTCACTTATAGCCTGAATCATGCCTAACGCTAAGGCTTTTAATGGTACCTATTCTTTACATCTGAGTGAGACAGGAGCTTATGCTGCACTCAGCTTTGTGTGCTTCTCGGGTAGAGAACATTAGTTTAGCACTGAATTGTGGGTCTGAATACCTGTGGTGCTATAATATCTGATCTGCAGCCCACACACTGCCCTACAGCTGGGGCCAAGTGTGTGCTCGCATCATTAAATCAATGCTTCTGTTGAGAGCTTAAAAAAGAAATGTGCAGGATGCTTTTCAATACATTCAGAATGACTATCTGCTAAGTTTGTCTACTATAGTTTGCCTACCATATAAAGAGTACAGAGGTCTAACCCTGCTTTAAATGAAATATGCCCTGAGACAACTTGGCTGATTTGGTGCTCTATAAATAAAACTGACTTGACTATTAAAACCTGTGCAGAAACTCATGACGGCAGCTCGTCCTCGGCTTAACAATAATTCTGTTGTCTAATGAACTTCAGTCACTCACTTTCTTTGCTGAGTTTCACCGCCGGAGCCGTCTGCTTTGCCCCGTTTCCTCTGGGCAGACAGCTGCTGACAATAAAACCAAGCAAAAAAATAAAAAAGAGAGTCATGCCTTCTCATGATTAAAAAATAAGACCATATCAATACAAAAAAAAACCATTTAACAGTTTTAGAAAAAAGAAAACGTGTGGGGTAATTGATTTAACAAAACAAAGCAACAAAGCAGTGGAATGTTTAATGGAAACCAAAAAAATCTAAATCGAGTTGGATTTTTGCTTCTTCTTTTTTTTTTTTTTAAACAACAGTCCCATTTTCATTATAAAAATGAAATGAAAAGCCATTCCCTGGAGCAGTATAGGAAATACAAATCCATGTTATTGATACTGTCTCATTGCAGTACTATTATTTTCCAATAGTTTCTCCACGTTTCTCTGTTCATGATGAGGGGACTGTAACACAAGTGTAAAAGCCAGGAAAAAGTAAGGGTATTACTTGCAGTACGAGCCTCGTCTTTTCCTCATTTCACTGCTTGTACTTAACAATAAGGTTCACTGCCACTTTTATGTCTATTGGCACTTTAGTATGTGCTGTGTTATACATCATCTACTGGATATTATTCCATCCTGAAGTGCCCAGTTAAAATAAATGTGTTGCCTTTTTCACTCTAGGTTGCACAAACAACCATTACTTTTTTTTAAAACCCAAATAAATCATGGCTTAACTTTGAATTATGTTGCACCAAACTTGACATCTATCTTAAAATTAAGAAAGATTCAATTTATGCCTCTCTTTAAACCTCAGTTTAGTATTTACTCTCAACATGGACTGAATTTGATTCTGCTGCAACAAACTTTTAAATTCCAATTTAAAATGTAATCTGATATCAACTTAAAACTCTTGAGGTTTAACTTTTAAAATAGCTGCCTTTTGGGATGGATTGAGCAAAATAACCAAATTCCTCAGAGAAAGTTAAGGAACAGACTCAACCTATTGAGTTTTATGATGCGTCTCTTCTTTCTTTCACTTCAGTTGTTTTCAGGCGGTCTCTTTTTTCCTTATTGTGCTGTTTTCCATTTTTTAATCTTCTACTTTTTGGCCATATTCCTACATTAATTCAGCCTTTTCTGAAAGGAAGTCGAGTCATGAGTAGGCTGTCTTTTTAGCTACCAAGAAAAAAAGATGTAATGTTTTGTCACCTTTTTTTACTAGCTAGCATACAATGTAAGTTTTGTAAATTTTTAAAGGTAGGTAGCAAGTTATGTAACATTTTGTTAACCTTTTTGCACTTTTTTCAGTTAAAGTCTATTTAATTTCAGTTTGCAACAATAAACTTGGATTTACTAGGTGGAGATGAGTTTTTAATTGTACAGCAGAGCTCTCCTTAATTTTAAATTTGGATTTAGTCATCTTAAACGTCATTTTGCTAAACTCTGATTACAACTAACTTTAGTGTAAATTAATATTTGTTGGTGCAACCCAGTCTTAGAACACTAATCAGTTGTTTGTCAGGTAAACAAAGCACTAAAACAGACAACAATCTCCCTGACTGGACAACAAGGACATATTAATGAGGACAAAAAGAAGACTGAACAGACAAAATGTCACTGTGTCCCTTTCAGATACAGAGGACTGAGGACTTGAAATGTTGGGAGGCCTCTGCACAGGGCCAGTAGGTTAGAGGAGAAGTTGTTTTAGCCAAGCAGTAAGTCAGACTGGCAGAAGGGAGCGCTCAGTGCCGCCTCACCTCCTTCAGTTTGCGCTCACGTGCCAACCTGGCGGCCTCGCGCTGGGCGGCATTTCTAGCCTCCTCTTCTAGCCTCAACTTCTCCTCTTGTGCCTCTAACTGAAGCAGAAACAACAAAATGAAACAAACACAAAGACACAGAACAGAAAATTACAAAACAGAAAAAACAATGCAGCAAATTAAAAATAAGCAAAAAACAGGTCTAAAAACATAAAATGAAACAACGGGGGACTGTTAATCTAACAGAGACAAGATGCTCTTTTTAAACAGTGTCTTACCTCAACTTGTAGCTTCTGGTCGATCAGCTTCTGCTTGTCTGAGATGGCAGCATAGCGGTGCTCTTTGAGGTGCTTGATCTCATCTTCACTGATGGGCCTAATAAAACAACAAAACATGCTGCTTGTTACAAACTGTTTTTTCCCACTTTTTCAACTTTTTTTTTTGCTGAAGAATACTCATGATTATGTGTTTTTAGATTCACAGCAGATCTCTTACCTCGGGCAGGGCTGTGGACTCTCAGCCTGCAGTGGAACAAACAACAGTGTACCAATGAGCCATGTGAAATGCATCTTCCCGGCTGCACTGGTTGACTCAAGTAACAGTAATCGAGTTACTCCCTGACTGCTTTATCACAGAGATGGGTGCGCAGTGGTGCACCCATCATTTTCTATCCATCAGTGGAGGATGGCTATCAGAGGAAACTCTGATGGCAGTCTGACAGTAAAAACTATCCTGGGAGCAGCAGCATAATGCAGCTTTTAATTACACCATACATCTTATAAAACTCAGTCTGTTACAATAATTGGTTCTTATGCAGTAGAATGACGATAGGCTTGAGAGAGCTCAGCAACAATGTTTTCCACAATTAGTAAAAATCCTTATATAAACATGTCATCATAACATGATCAGAAGGACGGTCTTACCTCATCACTCTCTACCAGATTTTCGAACTGCAAAATGAAAAGTCAGAATTAGACATATAATATTATAAAATATCATCATTAATGAAAGAAAACAACACTGGTAAATGTACAGCTCATACCTCTATTGTATAGTGTTCTCCTGTGGTACTGCTTCTGAAGTATTTTGACCTGTATGAATAAGTAAGAGAGCATGAACACACTCGCAATAATCTGAAACACGATTAGAGAAGCAATATGTAGCAATTAAATAGGTTGAAATACTATTATATATGATCTAAGTCCTTCCCAGACTCGAGGAAGCTCAGGCAGGCTGCATGGACACTGCAGGAGCTCAAGATGCACACAACAACTTAAACTGACTATAACAAGTGAGGAGGAGTCCTACACTGTAAATTGATCGGCTGTTTATAACTGCCAGTTGTCTGTCAATGCAAATCTGAGCCTGTCGTCCTGAAAACAAAAGCCAACTCTGGAGTTCAGTGACTGCCTGCTAGACTTTACAAACATATTAACCGTTAGAAATATCTACTGCTTCTCAAAGATCATTAATGTTTTTTTATGACTCACACACAGACACTTACTCATTCTGCAAACATCTGGCTCAACAATTTGAACTCTAATTAATGTGAAACAGACTTACAAAAAGTTATTCCAGCTCAGAATAGAAATTTTTAAAGGAGGACACCACAACTGTAATGTTGTTTTCAGAGACAACTTTCAACTTAACATGTAGTCTTCCTCTCTGTTGGCATATCATGGTCATTTTATGATTTATTATAGTAAATGTATCACATAGTTCTCCTTGAAGGCCCGTCACATCAGAGACAGCTGCTTAAGTAGATGCATAAACATTTAATCTGAAAGGCTGTAACTTGTATAATGATTACATTTTATCATCAAAAATAAACTTGTGACAAGAAAAGAAAATCGAGCAGCTACTGTTGAAGGAACAAACCCAGTATTAGATGTGTAGGCATTGTGGTCAAAATCTGAGCATCGACAACATTATGATATTTGTTTGTATGGAAGTGATGCAGACGATGCCACACATGCTACAACTTTAGCACTGAACCTAAATGTCAGTGATCCGCTGTAAATGCAGGAATTAATTTTGTGCCTATATTGTGAAGTTGTCGAAAGTATTGAGATATTTTCAATACGATGCGTTTGAAAGTATAATATAATATTTGTTAATTAAAGTATTGAAACTGTGGATGCTATTAAATAAAATGATGCAAGCGCTCATTCAAGTCCTCAGTTCAGCTCAGTCTGAAATTTGGCTTGCAGCAAAACCAGATAGTGTTCAATGACTTTTTTCCAAACCTATTTGAATGCTAATGACTTTTTTTTCCGTTTTTGCTGTGGCGTGGAAAGAGGTATAGGGTACCACATATTTCATAGTATAGTAGCATAGTATCAGAGTTTAAAATTCTGGTATTGAGACAACTCTACTAAATTCTCATGACTAAAGTAAATTGACCAATGTGCCTTTAAAAACCTTGTTTGATTTACTCCAAACTGAGGCTCTCTTTTTGATAATGAAAGACTGTGATCATAGTAACTCTGAAGATGAAGAGGTGTTTGAAGCATCTGATGATGAGGATCATATTTTTATCTTAAGTGTTGAATCACATCGTTCGGAAGCTGAAGCAGGAGCACAGTGTACACAGCCATGCTGCAATGACCATGAAACTGTGAGTGACTGTTGTGCTGACTAATTCAGTTTGGTAAGAGCCAGTCATCCAGCAGTTACAGGAACACAGTGTGTGCAAGCAGTACAACATGTATAATCTCTGTTTTACAACAAAACTTCATTTATAACTATGTATATCTAGACCCCAGGTATGTAGAAATGTATTCATTTAAGAGTTAATGAAGCAGAAAGAGAAGCACAGGTATAAATAATAATATTAATGGTGGTTCAGTTCCATTGCCATCCTGGTCAGTGATGTCAGCAAACACCTGGAACAGGTTCACCTCAATCAAACGCAGCCATAATTAACGTCATTGATTACACCTGTGCTCTTCGCGCTGTGATGCATGCGAAACAGGTCTGTTGTTCTGTTTTGGCTGAATCCCGAAGGCATGTCACACTCACAGCGATCTCACAGCTGCTTTGACAGGTGGTACGACAGCTTTTGTGACTTCTTTGCTCATTATGTCCTTAATATTTAGCTAAATAGTAGGATTACCACAGGTGTTACCAGAGAAACTAATTAAATCATTCATTATGTATCACTATATATTTAAAGCGATTATTAAATTAATCGCCAACTTATTTGAGAACGGCTGATCAGTTGGAGCAATTTTTTAAAGAAAAACTGTCGGAATTCTCTGATTCCAGCGTCTTAAATGGGAATATCTGCTGGTTTCTTTACTCCACTCAATAAACTTAAACATCTTTGGGTTACGGAAAAAAACACATTTGAGGGCGTCATCTTTTCACCATTTTATGGATCAAACAACTAGTCGATTCATTGAGTAAATAATTCACAGATTAATCGACAATGAAAATAATTGTTAGCTGCAGCCCAAATTGTGGCAACGGCAACATTAAGGTATTATAAATTCATAGTGTGATAGGAGGAGCTTGTTCCAAAAATGGAAGCGACTTGTGGAAGTGGTTTGGATAGAAAAAGATCAGATGTACAATAAGGAAAAGTAATATAATAAGAAGACTATAACAGTAAAAGGGGCAATACAACAAACTAATTTCAACCCCTCAAGCAGAAACACCTGGCTGAGCAAAAGGAGAGACTAAAGTCCAGTGAGGAGAGCTCAACAGGTATTATAGTCCTAAAACAAAAATATTTTTCAGTATTTTCTCATATCATCAAGAATATTGTTATCACAGAACACCCTGAAATACAGGGATTATTTTCAGGGCCAGATCACCCTCCCCTAACCCTAACCCTGACCTGAATGGAACAGGACCTTAATTAGTATCACTGGTAACACCATATTTGTCAATATAGCTGCTGTAGTGTACAGAGAAGTGTCACAAGTAACACAGATGAAAACTATAAATGTTTGAATGTTGCCAACCAATCAAAAATGCTGCTAAAAATTGTGTGTGTGTGAAAAGTTTAAATGAAATGAAGCAGCAGTATTACATAACTGAGTCATGTTGTGGGCTGTGTGTTCCTTCCTTTAGGGGAATGAATAATTGTTTTACAGTTTGAGCCTGATGGCTTTTAGATGGTTAGGTTAAGCAAAGTGTATCCATTAACAGGCACTGAGACATAAGAGCTATTATTAATAGCTTAGATGTTTAAAGGGATAGTTCACCCAAAAATGAAATCCAGTCATCATCTCCTTTACTATCCCATACTATCTCGGATTGGCTGTTTCAGCAGATACTCAAGATTTCCGTATTGATATCAGTATCAGACATGAAAAAGTGGTATATCAAGCCATCCCTAATGGAAGAAGGCATAGTAGACGTTTGCAAATGTATAATAATGTTTTCAAATTGCCAATCCCAGGAGAGTACATTATAACAGTGGTTCTCTAACTTTTTCACCTCAAGGAGCCGTAACACAGACACAAATTAGATCACAGACCCCATCTGATAAGATTTTTGCTTTAAAATGTTATATCACAGAAAGTGTATGAAATCCATGACTAAATTAAACTAGACCACCTGACGCCTGTTCAAGGACTCCTAACAGTCTGCGGACCCCACTTTGAGAACCACTGCCTCGTAACTAACATTACCAGTGTATCTGTATTAGTCTGATGACTATAAGTGCTTTCACAAAATATTTAAACAATGAGATTTTTGATAAATGATGATCAATAATGTGGATATAATGACTAAGTTTGTAAAGACAAATGATAGAACAGCTAGAACAGTTTAACTTATGTCATATCGCAATATAACAATATCCAAAATCACGACATCTAGTCTCATATCACGATTCGATATAATATCAATATATTATCAGCACCAATATGTGAACATATGGTCGTTTTGAATGAGCGTGAAGCAGCATGGTGCCTTCAGTAATCTTAACAAAGCACAAGGTGAAGTCAGACTAAAAAACATTAATTATTTACGTTAAATTTGGTGACATGACGGCCTGTAAATAACGCCAAGAAACAAACTGGACCCAGTGTGTGAAATACAGGACAGACTGAACTACGAGGTCCACGTATTAGTCCACCGTCTCTCTCAGACGGTCCTGGTTCAGTCTGTCTTTTGTGTGTGAGCTCTGCTTTAATTGGAGCAGCTGAACCACAGATCCGGACTGTTGACAGTTGGGGTGGGGTCTTCATGGTTTTTGGCAGTGGCTAGCTGCGGGTCAGACCCCCTCAGAGACCGTAAACCAGCAGCCCTCATCTCTCTGTATCAGCATCACCAACAGGCTAACACACACACTCACACACAGAGCTGTCAAACACACACACACACACACACACACACACACTGTGGTGTCAGTTATCGGCTAACCAACTTTAAGCTAACATTAGCAGTAACAGGATACGCTGCTGCTGCTGCTGTTTCAGATGATGCTTCATGCTAGTTGGTTAGCTCAGCTAAGCTAACTGCCATGTTTCACTCACCCGCCTCCTCTCTGGATCCTGTTGGCTTCTCTCCTGAACAGACCGACACAGTAAGCCCAGCAGTTACCCATCGCATTATGTCAAATGTTACTATCATCTAGTTACATGCCGAGCTGGTGAATAATCTGCTGACAGCTGCTGCTGCTGGTGCTTCTTCAGTGTAGGAAGCTACATCTCCAGTCCAGTCCTCCTGCTGCTCCTGCTCCAACAGCCACTTCCTCATTCATCCTCCTTCCTCTCCGGTTAATGACAGACTGAGCACGCAAATGTTCAACACCACCACCTACTGTCGTTTTCTGTCATTCGTGATAAATATGGCAAGGTTTTGTCTAATCCTAATGTAGAGACAGTATTTGAAAATTGATGAGGAGTGATGGAATAAGTATGCAGGCGTTTTACTTAGATAAAAGTAGCATCACCACAGTGCATATATAGCATACTGATATCTAATATCGACCATATTCATTATGTAAGGGATAATGTACAGTGAGCAGGTCATTATTGTGAAATAAATCCCGACAGGATGATGCAGGACCCCTCCGCTTCACGTCAGGGTCCTGCATCATCCTGAAATGGTTTATTTCACAATAATAACCTGTTCACTGTACATTATCCTGCTTATGTGCAGAATCATAAGCAGAATGCAGAATCATTTATATCACTGGATTATAATTATTGATGCATTAACGTCTTTGTCGCTGTGATACTGCAGCTGATAAATGAGGAGCTGAGAAGTGATTAGTACATCACAATTTATTTGTTGATTACAGTTGTGTATTTTGTATTATTAATCTTAATCTGCAAGGTAACTAGTAATTTAAATGATCAAATACATGTAGTGGAGAAAAAACTACAATATTTGTCTCTGAAATATGGTGGAGTAGAAATGCCCCAAAAATATACTTAAGTAGAGTACTTGAGTAAGTGCACTTAGTTACTCCCCGCCACCGTTGATTAGAAAAATTGGACCACATTGATTTATGTATTTAAATGTGTACATTAGACTTGTACAGAGTCGGTAACAGATTTGTATAGTATGAAAATATTTGATAAATGAACAGTTATACAACCAGGGACTAAGCTGTTCACTGCAATCAAACTGCTTTATTGTACTTTGTATAGTTCTCTTACACATTTTTGTTCAGACCATAATGCTATTTTCGAGCTAACAGTTTAAATGATGTTTTGATTGTATTTCATTTTATACCATGATTATGGTGTAAGAAACCAAATATCCAACAACAACACATCTCCTCAACTGCTGTGTTGGAGGCATGATACTGTCTTTTTTTTTTTTTAAACATGATTTCCTTTCCTTTTTACTCTATGTCATCAGAGTTGAGGAAGTAGAAATCAAGCTCATCTTCAGCAGGGCTCTTGTCCACATGGCTGACTTTGACTTTCTGGGCAACAGGCATACATCTGGGCATGAGCTTTCTCCCACTCTGAAAGACAACGGGCAGGAGTTTAAACATTGCTCCAGGAATTCATTTTAATATGTGCAAGTGAATCAGGATACAGCATAAGCTTCTGTTAATGATATAATTCATAGCAGAAGGTATAAAAAAAATAATGCATAAAAAAGGAACTTTTTTTCAAGTTGTTTCTGTTTTTTGTATTGAGCTGTAATGTTCATCCAAACCTCATCCAGTGCTGCATGTAAATGTAGGCCTGTGGAGGCTGCCATCCAAATGCATGGGGTAATAATTAACTGGTATCAAACTTTGATGTTTACCAGAGGCAGGATTGTGCCAAATTACTAGCAAATGTGGTCAATTAATGATTAATCTATACTTTTGGATTACCTCTGGATTACTTCAAAATCAAATACTGAAAACATTCACCTCATACTAAAAAACTGAGCTTCCCAAATGTTTTTTTTTCTCTTGAAACAACTCACATTTTCAATGCAAATAAAATGCATTTTTGTTAGTTAATAGAGCGCTGGTTGTCATGAAAAAGTTTAACAATGGTAAAATTGCTGTATTATAAAGGTGTAATCAAAAATGTAATCAAGTAACACTTGACAATGTAACTATAATGGAATTACACATTTTTTCAAACGTATTCTCGGCTGATTATAATTACTTATTTTTATAATCTGATTACATCATCCCGATTGCATGTAATCCATTACTACCCACCCTGATTAGTGGTGATAACAAATTTGTAGGATGAAGCAGTTTCTAAGGAAATGACTTACTGTTTTCTTGGAGTCAGCCAGAGATCTCTCCAAGTACCTCCTCATCCTCTCCTTCTGTTTCTCTCTCTGCTGTCTCGCCTTTTCTTCACGCTGCCTATGACATGATGTAGGAAGAGAGGTGATTTTTAAATGAAATACTACAGTATGATCTTATATATACATATATGTATATTAGGAAAGCTGTTGCCAAAGGTCATGACCTTCAGAAGAAGCTTGAATTTGTTCTTGCAGTTGAGAAAAGATAAGCAAAGTACAGTCACTGATATGTACCTGGTCCTCTTCTCACTGTCCTTGATCTTCTTCATCATCTCTAAGCTTTCTTCAGGGAGGCTTTCAAGGCACTGCAGCACCAAAGACATACGGTTCTCGATGCCAGCCAGCTTTTCCAAGGTGCTGAAGTTGGTCATCCTGTCGTCCACGCAGCAGCGATGGACCTCTGCCACCTTCTCGCCCAGAGCGTCCAACATGACATCCTGCGAGGAAAAAAAATGAAATGCTCAAAACTACTAATGCCACCTAAAGTGATGTCTCAGATCTCTGATAATGTAGTCGGTCACACTCTGCTTCTTTTTACCTGGTCTTCTGTGTTCAGTGAAACGTGGAGCTGAACCTTCTGGTTGAGCTTGGCGCCTCTCGCCTTCTCTTTCTCAATTCTCTGTTTCATGTTGTCTATCTGCAGTGTTAGCTGCTCTTCATCTTCTTCACTTCAGACAGAAAAGATTCAATGTTCAGTGGATGTGGGAAAGAAGAGGGGACAAAGGAGTAAATAGTGTACAGGAAAAAAAAATACAAGGATAATAGCAGGTCTGAACTTTCATGTAAAACATTTCACTAAGTGCAGAAAATGCACCTAATGGACCTGTCTGTTGAGCACAGGAAAGAAAGGAGGCTTTTACACTTTATTTTTCAGTGTATGACTCCATTATTCACAGATTATTCTCAATAGTGTGATCTGTCTTTATTCCTGTGACCATAAAGCAGTAATGTCAGATTGAATTGAGAGTAAAAGGAAGAAGTTCAAGCTGACAGTCTGCTCATTTTAATGTAATACAGCAGGCAAAATATATCCAAATCAGTCACTTATAAAGCCTTGACCCTTGACCCATGACCATTACATCCTCTTCCTGGTTATCTCCATGGACTGTCGGAGCTCATCCAGTGTCTCCTCCACCCTTGCAGAGTTTTGAATCAGGGACAAGTTCTGCTCCATCAGCTCTGTCACCAGGTCCTGCAGCTGCTGGGGATCAGTGAAGTACAGCTCCGGCTCGTCCTGCAGAGGTGACAAACAAGATGGGCAAGATAGGAGCACCGCAAGTCCTGCAAAAAATAATCAGATTTATGGATTTTCACTACGAAGAAACTGACCTCATATTCTGAGCTGTCACCATCCATCTTAGAATCTGTGATCCTGAAAGACCAAAGAAAGAGTTTGGGGTCAGGAGAAAGTTTTTGGAGCAACATTTTGACAGGATTTCAAATTAATTCACTGCATCATGTTCCAAATGATACCAGTAGTGCACTGTGAGCAACAACAGAGAGGAAATTAACCACTAGATGGCACTAAATCCTACGCCCTGGTCCTTTAATGCGAGTCATGGATTACCCACCTCAGCTATCACTGCATCAGTGTGTATGAATGTAAAAGATAAATACTGAATCGGAGTGAGTGTGTTGGTGTTTCCTTACAGTGTGTCGCTGTGGCCTGAGGACGGCCTGGTCTCTCTGATTGAAGGCAGCTCTCTATCTGGACTGGACATCTTGCTCTCCAAACCTGCGCACATGTTATCATTCAAATCACACTGCTCGCATTATCCATGCTTACTGTAAGAAAGAGCTCCTTTGACCATGTTTCAGTTTGAAATAGAAACAACAATATCAGGGCTACAATCAGTATTACCCTTGTCCTCATAATCTATGTTATGTTGACTGACTTGTTTTTAAATTGCACCAAGTACTTACCATTTCTAATAACTGACTCCTCAGCCTCCCTGCTCTGTTTTTCCTGAGCGTCTCCGTCAGTCGGGACTTTAGCTTTTAAAGCCTTTGTCCTCTGGGCCTCCTGCCACTCTGGAGGAGACACCTTGAACAGGAGCTCTTTGTATCTTTTGTAGTCTATCAGGGTTTCTTCAAACTTGGCAATTTCACTATGAAAAAGAAAGACTAGAGTTAAGTCCACGTGGCAAAACACATTTGTTCCCCTTTATTTAACACTTTTATGCAAAACAGGTAATATGGACACCGTCATACATTATCAGAGCGCTACCTTTTTATGGTCCCTATTTCAGCAGTCAGTTTCTTGATATCAGCATTCTTCTCCTGTTTGGATTTGGCCTCCTGTTCAAAACTGACAATAGAGAGAAGGCAATTATATGCAGCATCACTTTTTAAGCCTGACATGTATGTACTATTGTTAGGG
Organism: Lutjanus erythropterus; assembly: GCF_056507025.1. Classification (NCBI taxonomy): domain Eukaryota; kingdom Metazoa; phylum Chordata; class Actinopteri; order Lutjaniformes; family Lutjanidae; genus Lutjanus; species Lutjanus erythropterus. The sequence goes on along the minus strand of NC_139321.1, from coordinate 11,213,622 downwards.
CAAAAATAAGTCTCTTCAGGGGGAATTTAAGAGTAAAACACTTTTCAAGAACCACAATTTAGCTTTAAGTCACAATTATGGAGCAGCCAGCACGTCTTATATCTTGACACGTCTTACAATGCTCTGGCCTCCACGGACTTCTTCTCGTTCTCCCTGAGGAACTCTTCAAACTTGAGGTTGTCTCTCTCGATGACCTTTTCAAGCCGTTTCAACTGTCCCTCCTCTTTGGTGATGGCCTTGTCCATCCTCGAAATCTCTGACCTCTTTGTCATCAGAGATAACTGAGGGAGGGCAAATGAAGCAAGAGGGCAAAGCCACACATGGAAAAAAAAAGATACTGGTTAATTCAGTACCGTGTCTAATTTTTGTTTAAAACTTACAAATTTTTCCCATCATTCATGTCTGATTCTCACTTCTTATTGCATTTAACTTCACACACAGTTGGGTATTTGAACTTGGTTATGAGGGTGATGTTGCTTTGATTTACTAGTTGAGGATAAAGGAAATGTTTTACTTTGCTGCATCTTCATTTGACTCTTGGATGATAATAGAAATGTGTTTAAATCAAATGGATTCATATTCCTCAGTTTCTTGTTAATAGAAAGATAATTAAAAAGCATCACAGTGGAGTGACGAACTGAGAACAAACTAAATTCTTGGTACTTGGCTCCATCTTTATTGAGACCTTTATTGAGATCTCTCATCTACCTCCAACACCGCCTTCTGCCGCTCCATGGAGATTAAGTCATGTTTGCTGTCCTTTGTAATGTTTTCTGGGGACAGATGATGGACAGCAGTTAACATTTCGATTAGCACGTTGGCCATGGCACGCAACGCCCATAAGGGATTTAAAACTTTTACAAAATTGGACGTGCTTTGACTCTCCACTCACCTCGCTTCATCATGGCCATCTTCAGCTCATGTCTGGCGGGTGTTTGGAGAACTGTCCTACTCTTCATTTGTTTTACATTCTTCGTCTTCTCCTTTTCTTCCTCCTCCTCCTCTTCCTCCTCCACTTGTTCTACCAGCTCTTTCTTCAACTTGGCCATCATTCGTGCAGCGTGGGTCGTCTTCTCATCAATTGGCAACGAAAGAAATTTACGCATCTCCTGCGCATGGAGGAGAACAGCAGCAGCAGGAGTTCAACATTTTTTCTCTTTTTGCAAACAACATGCCACGTAAGTATCACACAGTCTATTTCAAATAATTTATTTGTACATAAACAGATGTTGTCAAACAAACACACTAACCTCTTTTTGGTCCCATTTTTCATTTATGCTCAGGAGAAAAATGTTGTTACTGTCTGGCACTTTGAACGGGCTCTGTCGACTTCCCCTCCTCCTCCTCCTCATGTCTACACACAATGTCATGAAGAAAATGTGTTTGGAAAAAATGTGCAAGCAATTTTTCTACAGTGTCATTGTTTTCTGTTTAACAGATGCCTCTTTGCACACTGTACCTGGTTTGTGTGATTTGGCAGCATTATCAGTCTCGGAAACAACAACACTGCCTGAAGAAACCTCTGCTCCTTCTGCTGAAAACATATTGTTAATAATGGTACAAATCCATCATCAATCACTGGCTGTATTTACACTGTGTCTTATGTGTGAAGCATGGCAGTATAACAAATATTTACTGGGCTGCTGCGACGACATGTCTGAGGTTACTTCTGGCATCTGGTGCTGCAGTGGCTCAGTGTTTAATTTAGCTGCAGGTTACAGAAAGAATACAAATGACAGCCTTTTTTTCGGACGACAAACAGCATGAACCCAAAAGATCGACTTTTACATTTTTTTCAGCCTTTCAAGGTAAAACTGGGATCAGCCCAGAAGTGTTTATAACTATGAAAGGATCTGCACAGCCACACAGGTTTACGGCTGAACAATTTTGAAAAGCCATCTAATTGCAATTATTTTGACCGATATTGTAAATGCAATATGATTTTCAGTATTACGGGGAGTAATAATTGCAATATCATTGTTCTTATTTACATTGAGAAACATTTTAAAATGGTTATGGTGTGGTATTTGCAGTGATCTGTACCACAAGTCTGTCTATGATGTGTAAAACTTTGATGAATTGTTCAGCCCAGGTTCGAGGAACTGAGGAACCCCAGTGAATTAATCCATCCATTTTGAATCTTGCCATGTTCATGAGGTACACTGTCGTTTTGAGGGTTTCTTCTTCTAAAGTAGCTACACTCCACCTTTTTCAAAACACAGGCGTTACCAATGATACTGATTAAGGTCCTGTTACATTTAGAGGAGCAGAGCCTTTCCAGTGACTCATCGTGAACAGCAACACCCTGACTCTGTGTCACCTGAATGGAATGGAACTGGTGCTGCCAAATCGGGCCATTTTACGCCCAGGTGGGCTATTTTGGGTTGCATTACTCAGAATAAAATAGGCTTAGGCAGGTGGAGAGTATTTGGGCTGGTTTATCATGAGTTGAGCTGATTTCTAAATACATTAAAAATTACAATATATGTGCCACCCCCCCATAGGTCAGTTGGTTGAGCATGTGCCCCATGTACTCAAGCTACCAGTCCTCTGCAGCAGCTGTCGATTTGATTCTAGCCTGCTGCCTTTAGCTGCAGGTCATCCCATCCATTTTAAATGTACTGTAATTTGCAGTATGAAAAATATATTAATTGTTATTCCTTAGTTCTGTGAATACACCCAGTCACTCAGCACAACTTTGGTATGACATAATTTTGAGTCATTCTGCTGAGAGGAAATATGAGTTACCATCATTACCCTTAACACACAGCTTACCCTAAAAACACACAAGAAACCTCTGCACAAATCATCATTATTTGTTTGGCTTGTTGATAGCATGGATTGTGTGTACATATCTTTCTTTCTTCTTCTTCTTCTCTCTCTCTCTCCATCTTCATTTCAAGTTTACCAAGTGAGGTAAAACTTATTATTTTTGTTATCTGAGCTGTCCCTTTACTTTTTCTTTATTTTTAAGATGGGGCAGAAATGGAAAATAGTTCTATAGCTGCACCTGAATACTAGGACAACTGTTTATGAATTAGTTTGTAAAGTATATTATATAAATGTATGTCTTTGTTATATTTGTGTGTTTTTTAATCAATTTGGATGGATCTTAAGCAACTACTGGGCTGGAAAACATAAAACCAATGTGGCAGCAGTGAACTAGGGCTGCAGCTAACAATTATTTTCATCATCGATTAATCTGTCGATTTTTTTCTCGATTAATTGATTATCAATCGATTAGTGGTTTGTTCTGTTGAATGTCAGTAGTTAAAAGTGTTGATCACTGATTTCCAAAGCCCATGTTGATGTCCACAAATGTCTTGCAAAACACAAAGACACCTTAACTATTATCATTGGTAACACCTGTGTTTATTCTACTAGTTCAAGTCAAATGGCTGCTGTGAAAAATGTCTTTTCTGTTTTGAAGTCGTTTCTAGTTTTGACATTAGACAACTTATTATAACATGCACATTAATAAATTAAATATTTTCTTCCTTCCCTTAAATAATTTTAGTAACATATTATGGTTAGAATGACTATAGACTGACTACAAACTTAGCTTAATCCTGCCAGTAAAATATATTGTTAGCTTGCCAAACTAGCTAACGTTGCAGGATAGCCTAAGTTTGTGTCTCTCCTGATAAACAGAGTGTAGCTGCTGTACAAGTTAGCATCAACCAAAACTACACACTTCATCAATTTTTTTTTAATAATGAACCCAACGTACCGTCTGACAGCGCTGCTCAAACACAAACAAGTTATTTTATCTAAGATAACTCAGCGTACATTTTCTCGCTCTTCAGGATGGGCTGTTGCGTTTGTGTACTGTTGTCATGGCAACAGTTGCCTTCAATGTCTCTTTGTAAAGTTAGTTAGGTCGTGTCCCAGCTTGTATACCATTGCGTACCGGAGCATTGTCTGTAGCTGTTCATTTTGTTATATTATATATATATTTTTGTTTCATAGTTGCGTTTAGTTGAGATTTGAAACGGTGTGACGTATTTCATTGATTACTTCATTTATTGATTGAAAAATACACCAAACAATATTAAGTGACGGCTTGTAAAACAACAGTGCTCTATCATTTTTCTTAACATTTGGCAGAGATACAGGAAGGGGTCTGTTCTGGGGCTCAGTCCCATTAATTCTCCACTAGATGGCATAAACAGATCACACAATCTGTTTTAGGCAGATGAGCTCCATTTCCCTACTGTTTCGGTTTGCCTCCTCAAGTAGAAAAACCCTTGATTACAGGACTGTAAGAGATCTTGTTGAAAGATGTTTGTATTTGTGGTGAACAGAGCATCTCTATCAGTGGTAATTTCTTCCTGAGTTAAGTTGTCTTGGCTGCCAACACTTCTTTTAGTTCATTGTGTGTACCAGTGAATATACTTAGAAGCTGATACTGTACATTCCCTCCCACGCATCCACACATGACCCTGCACATCTCAGCTCAACAAAGCAGCCCACACACTACACTTGCTTGTAGGAAATCCCGGTGTCAGATTGTCAGGTTAAAGCAATGCAAACACACAGGCGAGTGTTGGCTCTTGCAGCAGAAAAGGGCACGCTGTGCAGGGAAGGAGAAACAGTGTTTTATTCAGATTTGAAGGAACAGCTTGATGCTTGTCAGTGGTGGAAAGGAAACCTAAAATCAAGCACTAACACAAAGACTTGTTTTACTTTTTCAGCTTTTCAGAAATTCTTGTCACGTCTTCACAGAATTCATGGCATGACTACTCTCGAGTTTAATTAAAGCAACATTTCTGAGTACAACCGTCCATAAAGTCACTCTGCATGCTGTATCACTGGCTCACAACATTGGTTGCTGTGGTTGTATTAAGATGCTGTAAAAAGCAGCTGGTTTCTTGCAGCGTTGCATGGGTTGTTTGAGCATTACAGATTGCCTCCGCCTCCTCCGCTTTGTAGCCCAAAGACAGTGGATATTTGGTATTATATAAGAGGTGAACATTCAGCCCTGTATGCATAATGAGATCGACAGCTTTTCTTTAAACATAATTAACCCCGCCACCTTCAAGGAACACAAACATCTAAAAAAGGAAGGAGATACACATCCATATATCACAGAGAAAAGTGAGAAAAGAAAGCGTTTTTTCCAGCAACATATTCATTTGGAGTCTGCTAATAATAAATGTTAGATAGAGGGATTCTTAAAAGCTGGTTCTCTCCCTCGGGTCTTAGAGTCAGTTTAGGTGGCTGGGTGTAAAAAGCAGCGTTGACCTCCTGTCATGAGACAAACATTAGAGGCAAAGTTGGAGCTGCCACACTGTCAGACAGCTGTGAGACCCAGACTGAGCTCAGGTCCACATGACTGTGCTGCTGCAGGGTTGCAAACTGAGACAGCACTTTATAAAGTCAGGCTCTTTTACATGTCTGCTGCAACTTTGATCACTGAACTACTTTACTTTTATCACGGAATCAATTTAGGCACAATTTAGAAGTGATAAAAGGAAGTTTATTAATTCAGTAGATAAGTTATACAGATAAAAAAAAAAACAAAAAAACATCCCCGCACATCGTACACATTGGACCTTTAAGTGACTTAAGTTTGTAACGTATACTTCTTGTGATGATGTGATTCAAGTTTCACACTTAGGAGTTACCTTTACCTTTATACTAAGGTCACATGATACCACCTGGGCAAGTACCCCTTGCTAAGGAAGGCCACGGAATACAGTTGAAAGCTCTGGGGAAAAACGCAAAAATAAAAAAATAAATAAATAAATAAATGAATTGGAAAGCTGAGTTTAGAATGATCTGCAACAGACTGTCAATACCCTCCCAGAACTTATTTTAGACCCTGGTCCCTGCGCTGAGTTCCCCCAAAGGTTCCTATTCCTTGGGGAAATTTCCTGCGGTGGAAACGCAGCTTAGGCTAGCATGAAAAAGTTTCACAAAGAAACACAAGACAGACGTCCACAAACATGAAGAACCCAACAGAAAGTCTTCCTTGTACCTTCTGTCCTGTACTTTTTGCTTTGTTTTTGCTTTTTATATCAGTTTTTGAGGAAGTTTGAAGGGAATAAGGGAATTTTCTCTGGTGACTTACTAAAGAGGAAAGGATATGGTTGGAGTTTGAGTTAGCATTCATTATTTAAAGCAGTGGTTCTCAACCAGTGGGGCAGGACCCTCAAGGGGGCCGGAAGATAATTTTGAAGGGTCAGCAGATGGTCATGGTGAATAAAATAAAAATATTGTGGCTAGCAGCTAGAATAAGAGCCAGGACGCATAATAAGATTCAGCATAAGGGACTGGAAAATATGCAGCCACAGCCAACAGTGTATTCGTTAAAGCTATAAACCAGAACAAAAATGACAATTACCAACACTGATCACCCTCTTATGTATAGAGAAAAACACTAAAAAAAAAAATCAAAATTAAGATTTGCATTTTGGAACATAAAATAGCAAACTTAACAAACTACTCTGTCCAGCAAGCATCATGGGAAATGAGGGCCGTATGTTAAACTGAGGAATGGAGTATGGATTACATTGCCTGTAGTAGTGATACAATTTTCCTCAAAATAGATTTTATTTAGTGTGTCTGTCAAAGTGTGCATGCACATGAGATCTGATTGGACACAAAAACTACTTTTCATTTTGGTACTTTTGTGCTACAGTATTGTGCTTAACGAAGCAGCCATTCCCAGTTTTTCTAGCGGACACATGGAAAGACTACACTGGAGTGATTGCATCTCAGAAACAGGATTCCAGGTCAAGACTCACAGGAAACACCATCAACTGAGAAACACAAGGCTGACCCCTGACTTTTTCCAATATGGATTTTTTTTGTGGGGTTGCGAACACCAACCTGATCAATCAAAAAGGTTAAGAACCACTGATTTAAAGGCTCAGTTGTGTTGCATTCAGGGTAAACAAGGTCAAACTGCAGAGCTCTCGGTCCTAAGCTCAGAATCATGTGATGAAAACAACATGTAACCAAACCAATAACATTTGATTTATAAAGTACTGTGGAAAATGGATTATCCTTTGCTTCTAAAGCTGTGACTTGTGACAACCTGCCATTTCTCCAGCAGAGGCACATCAGTTCAAGCGCTCTTATTCAATTTTATTAGCAATGCAACAACTCTAATAGCGTGTAACATCCACTTACAGTACAGTACCTTACCAGCACCGCAGAGGGAATTGTGTTGTCACTAACTTTGGCAGAAGTGCAGCTCAGAGATAATTCAAAGACCTCTTCACTCGTGTCATTGCTTTTCCCCAGCTGGGAAGGGATTTCTGGAAGTCCAAGGAAAAGTCTTTGTCTTCACTTTTGGACTCGTGCATGTATTTCTGTCAAGTATTTCAAATAATAATCATGTCAGTATTTAAAAAATACTGGAGGGCTGTGATTGGCAAAGCCCCAAAATTTAATGAATACGCTCAATTGATTATATTTGGTATTATGATGATCCTTTCCTGTTCTAAAAGACAATCTATTTAATTGAATGAATTATTGCGCTGTGAATTGGGAATTTGGAAAGACATTTTCTAAATATAGGACACTCAGAAGCATGTCTAATGCCAGTTTACACTGCATAATTATTTACTGGGAAATGAGTGAATCTTCAGCCTGACATAAAGCGCAGAAATTGAGACATTATTCAAATCCCCTAAATGTCTGTCTATCAGCAGAGCCAGCTCAGTTTTTACTTGTTTTTCATGCAAAGAAGGTCCTATGAAAGGTCTAAGAGTATTAACATTTTAATTTTCCTGTACTCATAAAAATAGACTTTAAAGAGTCTAAATTTAAATTTATATGAACAACATTCATTTTTATATTCATGCTGAATGCACTAAACCTGTATGGGGGAAATTAAATTGAAATCTTGCCAAGACAATAGTTCCTCTCCAGTCAGGCCACAGTGCAGCATTTAAGCACCTTGTTGCTTGTTTTACTGGTGGAGGAAAAGAACAACACAGTTAGAAATGACGGCATATTGATAATAGTGTGCAGAGAAAATGTGCAGTTCCATTAATATTTTAAGGTCTTGTGGTGACTGTCACTGTTAAGACAGCAATGCAAGATCATTTCCAGCTGATCTTCATGGATTTTATATTGCTCTGAATTTATAGAGGTGACACCATCACCTAAAATGAACTGAGAGCTCACTGATTAGAGGTGCAGGGCCAGATAGGAAGAGTTTAATTATTCTGATGTTAACACCTGGTCATAGTGATGTCAGTGTTAAAAAGGAAAGACGAAACATTAAACCTTCCAAGGACAATTTTGAAACAAATAGACAAAGAATAAGGAGTTTCTTTAACCCTATGTAGATGGTCTATGTAGCATTTTGCAGACCGGTATCACAGTTCATGAAATAGATATGAAATGTACAGCTGAAGTGATGACAGAAAAAGGAGGAGACATGCAGCAAAGGGCCATATGCAGGAGTTGAACTTAAAATTTGGCATCTGCCCAAAGAGAATCCACTTCCTTCTTAGCTGGCTTTGCTAAGGTTAGCTCCCTGTAATTGGAGGGGGTATGAGCCAGTAGGCTATCTTGCCTTCAAACAGGGTCATGTTTATGTGGTTTAAGGGGAGAGTCCATATGAAGGGCCCCCCTCTTGTGGTATTCACTAACTCCAAGGAAGAAATGTTCTCAGAAATGGGGGAGGCCATGCAAGTGGAGCCCGCAGAGTTTTTCTTTGCAGTTTTCTGACGAGTCAGGGGAAAATTTTGATATTCCCAACAGTCTCATCTTTTCATTATGCCTTCGCACTTCCTGCATTACCCACCTGCTGTGCTGTTGTCCATTAGCATCATTATCCTAATTTAACCACTTGAACGCCAAGCATATTGAGCTCACAAGTTCAATTTGAAGGCAGAATTAAACCACAGATGTCTTGTTTTCCGTTTCTACATGTGTTAAAAACAGAATATGTGACATGTGGAGTATTTGAAATTGTCGAGAGGTTTCTTTGACAGTTGAGAAGTATACATTTTTAACAATGAGTATATAAGACGACAATATGTCAGGGCCATGTCGCTGTAAGCTTGTTTTAGAGTTCTTCTGCCCCCTAGTGGCTAAAGAAAATCAACATATGCAACTTTAAATCAAACCAAAAACAAAACTCCTCATATTTTGTGTACTTGGACATCTTTCCAGATACGTGTAGGAAAGGTGAAAGCCTTCATAAACTGTTGGTTGAATCACTACTGAGTCACAGATTATCTCTTTAACATGCTGCAGAAGTGGTACACAAATATTACACCTTCAACTTATGTCAATCCATCTATGAATATTGCATTTCTTGTTAGTCCCTTAAGCCCTAATGAATTAATACTTTCTTGTTTACATTTCCATTTGCAAATTTAGGAAGTTATGAACGATGTGTGTGCGTGAATGTACAACTGAATATTTGGGGGACACGTCCATGCCTGTCGGCTTTGATCCCAGCAGAATTAATCCTCATATAATTAAAAACTCGTTAGCAGACAGACGCCCGGTCTTGTCTGGAGAAAATGCTGTCTGTATTTGGATACTCTGGTGACAATTTGGCAGCAAAAGGACGTCTTAAAGGGAACAGATTTAACTGGTAAAATTAAATAGACATGAACCGCTCTTATTGAGGCATATGTAGAAGTATTTCATTCTTTGACCTACAGCATGTCCACAGTATGTGCTGCTGGTTGTTGTTTGCCAGGAAATTGGGTCGGAACAAATGCTGGATGGGAAGGAAGCAGAAAGAAACAAAATGCAGGATTATAAATTCTCTGGTTCCCTGCACAAAAAGCAGATGGTATTTTTCCGTTGGAATTTGGATTAGTGCAGAAATTAAGCTCTGTGGCGAACAAAAGTTTCTGATACTTAAATGAACACTAATTTTATGACTTTTATAAACGTAGAAGTAAAAAGCTGATGTTGAGCCATAAACAAACCACACCATGGTCACGTGACTCTTGTGACCCCCCAACAAGTGACGGGTGTTTGGCAGGATGCTGTTTAATGGTAACTACTGTAGTCGCATTTTAGCTAGCTTTAAAATTCCTGAGTGGTATATTCACTGACATATTTTATGTTGCTGAACAAAACATGAAAATCTCTTAAGCTTGTGTTACAAGACCTTATTTCAAACTAAAAACAAAAAAATCCACTGAATAATTGACGCCTGGCTTTGTTAAATACTTGATTCTGATCAGTCAAGTGCAGCATTCTAAGGTCTGTTATTTCTTTATAACAGGCCGTTGCTATGAAGAACAGGGCGTTGCTATGGACACCATTCTGACTACTCTGGAGGAGCAATAAAATCATTTTTAAATCAACAAAATCCTCTCTAATCAATATTTTGTGTCAATATATTAATTTATTTTGGTAAGTAACCATGTAAAAACCAGAATAATGTACAGTGGGCAAGTCATTATTGTGAAATAACCCCCTTCAGGGTAATTCAAGACCATCACCCCGTCTGGGTTTAATTCACAATAATTTAATTCACTGTACATTATCCTTTACATAGAAGCTATATTGAATGGATGAGAATACAGGTATGACTTTGGCTTACCTTTCGGTGTGCCAAAATGTTTGAAAACCACTGGGCTACAGCACGGCTAACCGTGACTAAGCTAAGTTACTTTAGCAATAAATAAAGCCTGTATTCCCTGTTGGTTTCAGAAGCTGTGGTCATGCCAGGGACCAGCCACGTTCAGCTGAGCTCAGTTACATAACCTGCTAACAGTAGCTAACTGTCGGGGTATAGCTACTAGCAAAACGTAAACTAAAGCTATTTGTCCATCAGGAAACTGTAATTAAATCACCAAGAGTTGAAGCCGAGCAGTCAGAGGACATCAGAGGGGAAACCAGAAAATAATATCTCCATAACAATTATTCCAGTTTCACCCAAACCACATAAAAAAGTTATAAAGTTGTGTTTTTGTATACTGAGGCCAGGCCTTTAGAAACACTCCTTCCACGCTCTGGTGGCATCATAAGCAAGAAAGCATTTCATTGGACATCATTTAGCTATGCCCTGAATGCAGGATGAGTCATCCACAGTTTTTAATTGTTTTCCAGAAAAAGACAAACTCTTAAATACCATTGAATTACCCAAGAATATCTACAAAACTGGGCCAGATACTGGTGTATAGATGATGTACAGCACAATACATAAGTGATAAAAACACTTTAACATTGATTTTGACTTCCTTTACTGGGAACTTTAACTACAAACGTTATACATGAGAACATGGATTGTACCCCAGGAAAGTTAATTGCCATTGAGACTGCTGAGAATTATGGGATCCACCTCTTGGACTAAACCACTAATGACAGAGGATAATGAGCTCTTTCACCTTGGCCCACAAATTTACTTCATTTAAACCCAGTAATCGTCCCAAATCTGGAATCATTTAAACTCTGGGAGGATAATAATAGTCTTTAATGCTTCCATCGACACTCTGATATTTGTTTTTCTTCCAGTGGGATTAAAGAGATAATGTGATTGACTTTGATAATGCAGTGTTGTAAATGGCGGTCCTCAGGATATTTAACTTAATTTACCTCCCACTGTCTCCCTTGTCCAGAGTTAAGTTCTGTCTCTACAGGGCAGTAAAAAAGCACATCCTGGGACTCTGGAGTTCAGTGTCTTGCACAAGGACACTTTGACGTGTGGAGCTGGGGATCAAACCCCCCAACCCTAAAATTAATAACCGACCCAAACTGACTGAGCTAAAGCCACCTGTAATTTCAGTGTCAAAGAAGTTGGGTTTGGCTGAGTGATTCTCGAGCATCTTTGGTTTCATCCGGTGGAGTTCTGCTGGCTGTCATCGCTCAAATATATAGACTGATGATGAAAGTCCTCAGTGTAAAAGAGGACTTATAACAAAGACTGTCTCATCACTGAGGTGTAAAAATAGATTAGGATTTAATCAGAAGACAATTGCATGCAAATCAGTTTCCCTTGAAGTGCTGTGCCACTCAAGGGACGGAAAATGATGAAGATTTGGGTTAGATTCCTTTCGGCAGCCATTTTACTCCTCTGAGACCTCGCTGTGTTTCTCCATCTCTCTCTTATTGTCAGTATGACACCGCAGCTACTCCATTCACGGCTAAAAAACACCCCATTCATCGTCTAAAACAATTTTATTACTGGGCAAAATCAGAGGCCGTGTCTAAAGGCCCTCTGCTGGTATCAGTATCAGAATCAGTACTTTGAAAGGTGCGCTGTGTGTGTGTGTGTGTGTGTGTGTGTGTGTGTGTGTGTGTGTGTGTGTGTGTGTCTGTGGGCAGTGTCACTGGACCATTGTAAATGAATCCGACATGATGATCAGTCTTCATGCCAAATTACTCTCGCATGACATAATAACTCACAGCAGATGTGGTCACACCCCGTCAGTGTTTCATCACATTTTTTGGACATCTAGGGACCTTTATTGTGTAATACTGGTAACATCTGACAATGCATTTTTGTAGTCAAAATATTTATATGGAATATGATTAATCCAAGCTTATATCCAACCTGAAATAAGTGGAGAAAATCTGTGACTATTGGGGCTATAAGTCAGCTTTTTTCTCCTAAATCCCTAAAAAGTCTGATGATAAAGCTGCATTAATTAACGTTTTTACATTACAGGGGAATATATATATAACATATTTACTGTACTAACTCATAAAATGACCATAATATGCCATCAAAGATTAAGGACACACACTAAGATGAAATACTGGCTTCAAAACAACACTACTGTCAGTATGTTTCATTCTGGTGCAGAATAAAGTCAAAATTAATACTGAATGTTCACCATGAGTGTCTGTTCATGAGTCTTAAGAAATTGTTGTTTTTAGAGCAAGCTGACGTTTATAACCGTTAAATTGAGAAATATATCAATGGACAGTCACTGACAGCTGATCAACTTACAGTGAAGAACTTATGGTCTCTTGTTTAATTCATAATGTTGGACTGCAGCGCTCATTTTTGAATGCAAGTGAATTATCATCTGACTCTGCAGCTCTTTTCAGTTCTACAGATCATTTCAGCATCTTTCAGCTCATTGTTTTGGTTTTACAACTCACACGCTTTACTCTTCTCGTTACTCTCATCAACATTGTTTCCTTCTACCAACAAACTGAGCTGTTTTCAAGCACCTGGAAAACCCACATACGCTACTGCCAGTACAAGAGGTGCACAGACAAAGTTTGCAAGTTGTGAACTGGTGGACATAATGGAGCATTTAGCAGCTACAGAGGAAAATATTTTCCTGAATCAGTGGTGGAGACCAAAAGTGGAGCTAAAAGGAGGCTGAATATTGGACTCCCTGACTCAAAATTAATGTTAATTTTGCTCCGTGTTTGTCGTATTTGCAATCAGGGACTCTATAAAATGATAATATGTTCACGCTTACGGCTCGTTCTGCTGGACTCAAGCAAAAATGACAAAGAAAAATAAAACTCAAGCATCACTGGACTAGTTCACAAGGAGTTAACAAGGAGGAATTATTTGCTAATTGGCTTAATGAATTCAATAATACTTTTTTTTCACTAATAATGAATCAAAACTATGTTGTGAATAATAGATAAATTAGACAACTAATTAAAAAAGTAGGTAGTCGAAATTAAAACAAATCAAGTCTCATTTTTCACAACCTATTCCCAGGAGTTGCACAGTCATCAGATCTCTGACAGATTCAGAAAGATATTGTGAGATCATCGTTCATTAACGCCTTGTGAGGAACATCTTTGGGGAAAACATGTTCGTTCATGTACAACATAATTGCAACCACATTATTCAGAACAGGGATGGAGAAGACCATAAAAAGACCTGCGCACACTGTTGAGGATAGGGACGTACTGGCACACAGTAAATGAGGCAAAGAAGAGTAAATGGATAGTAAATGAATAGATGGTTTGGCTGCAGGAGGAAAATTTTGTTTTGAAACTATTTCAGTGCATCAGATTTTCCTGCATGAAAGACTAGTGCTCAGATCTGGCAGACGTGACGAGTCCCAAGATTTAAAACTACTGTTTACAACTACTTCTTCTCAAAATGTGAAGGGATTCCACAAAACATCATTACAGTCCAGATGTCTGTAATGTTCTGGCCTATATCTCAGTGTCGGAAATCTGGCTATTGGTCCAGGCCCTCTCCTGAGAGGCTCCTCTGAGAGGGAAGGTCTATTTCCAGTGTGCCTATTTATACAGCGCCTGCCTCAATAGAGAGGCGAAATGAAGCAAGATCTTTCCCAGCAATCAGGCCAGGAAACTGAGGGCTTCAATGGATCAAAATCCCATTTTCGCTGCATGACGTAAATGTATCCCACCATTGCAACGTTTCCCAGAATCAATGTAATGATAATCAATGCAACATTACATGTTTTGTAGGTAAGTGTGCGGTGGTGGGGGATAATTCCCTGTGGGTTTCTCACCATGAGCAGGTCTTCTCAAATTGCACTTAGTAATTTGATCCGTTATTAATATAAAAAATATTGATCACTGCAGCTTTAAGGGTTGTTAAAAACATTACATTATTTTTTAAAATTACGTACTGTTTGTTCCAAGACAAAACTCTTTACATAGCAAGGTGATGATATAGGGTTTCAATTTTTAGTGAGCTATGTGACTGATTTTGGTGAAACTGGATGATATTTTATGTAGAAAATGTTTTCTTGTTTTCCCTCTGATGTCCACCGGCTGCTGTGCCTCAACGTTCGGTGATGCCAAGCTGCTGCTAAATGTAGCTGCTGTTAGCTAGTTAGCTCAGTTAGCCCTGCATGCCAGAGTTGGAGCTCAGAGCTTGGGGGAAGTGACTGTTGGTTTTTACACCCCAAACACGGGAGTTTTGGACTGCTGGGAGGAGGAGGTTTTCAGGCCCGGGGCTAATGCTGATGGGGAGTGATGCTGATATCGTGCAAGAACCAGAGCTGGGAGAACAGGAAATGTAACCAGGCTCAGCAGCATTTATAAACATCAGACAGAGGCGAAGAGACGGAAGAGGATGTTGATGGAGGAAGCTAAGAAGGAGAACATGAGAGAATGACTGAATGAGGAGTAAATGTTGGACTGGCTTTTAGTCCTAAAAGGATGCAAGACAGGCGGTCAGCTCGCCTTATTGCTGTTGGACTAGAAAAGCAACATCACATGAGAGGGAGAGCTCAGGTCGTAGATAATTTGGGTAATATGGGTAACTTAATATCTACGTACTTCAGTCTATGTAAGGGATAAAGTTAAGAAACTGCCAGCTGCTGGTGGCAAAATAAATTCCAACAGGGTGATCACCAGGGACTTAACATTAGGTCATTTAGCGCTGGTCGCTCATTTTTTCCTTTTTTTATTTACTTTTATCATTTCCCTGTCACTCAGTCTGCTATTTCAATCTCTCTTGTCAGGTATTATCAAAGGACGCAGGTGACAAAGAAACTAAAAAAAAAAAACAGAAGGAAGAGACATTATATCTATGCTCTGCTTGGTGTCAGACTTTGGTCACAGCTCTAATGAAACCCACGGGCGATGCACACTAAAAACCCAACATATCTATTTTGTACGACCTTTAATGAAGAAATGCCTCTAAAAACAATACTTCAGAGAAAAACATACAGATTTTTCAGAATGTGTGCATTTGTTTATTTGCTGTTTGTCTCCAAATTGCATGACTGACATTTAATCTCCAATAAACTTCAACAGAATTAACAGTAAAGTCTGCAGCGTAGAATGTTCTACAGTGATGTAAAGACCTTTCCGTCTTTTTTTAGTTTCCTTGGCAGATAACAGGAAACAATAGGTTGAATAATGATAGAAAGTCTTGTGTTTTGTTGCCTGTTTGCCTCCCAGCCGGATCTGCAGATATATGCATAGATGTGGGTGCTACAGTATGTACTCCTGCAATGCTCCAGTAGCCTTAGCATTATAAATAACTCATTTCCATGGTTTCATTTTTTTCTTGTTTGTTTGTGCTTTTTGTTTCTTTTTGTATATTTATTTATTTATTTATTTATATCTGTCTATTACTTTTCTTAGAAAACTGAAAATGCCTTATGTGCTATTTCTTTTTTGCATTTTTGTTTTTTAAAAAAGATTGAAAGTCTCAAAACTAAGTTGGTTAGACTGCCTGTAAAACTGAATGATACATGTATTTCAAAAGTCCGGTGCAGCACTCATTAAAACGCCTCTTGTCCAATCAAATGACTTAGTTAGAGCTGTTGTATAATAAGAAATGTTAACTGGCTTGCTTTGTTTGGTGCTGGTGCACTTGCTTGATGTTTGGCTGAGTTTTTTGATCATTAGTAATGAAATCCCACCACATGCACATGTACAGCTGGTGTGTGTATAGTAGTGTGTAAGACAATTTTACTCTTAAAACTGTGGGCGCCAAATCACACACACACAAAAAAACCAAATCTTACATAATATTGTTTTAACTATCTTTTTTCCTTTTTGAACAGAGGCAGTTGTGTGCATGCATATTTATTCATATCTGTCTCCTTCAGAGTCAGGTACACAAGTGAATTTAAATCACCCACCATTAAAAAAAATCAGTTGCCTTTAAATACTCACACTCACACCCGTGACTTCTGCCTCATGTAAATTTTGTTTGTATCAATAACAATGTAAAGTCGCTCTCATCCCTTTAATAAGGAAAGCATTATGGAAACAGGTGCTGGCTTAAAGTTGAAACTTGCACATTAGTGGAAGGATCCCTTCACAGCAAACCGAATTCATTAGCCTAATCTTCTGGGTTGGGAGCGCTCTTTTCTTCCCCCTGCTGAAGTCTCTAACGGCTGGATAATATGTCTGCTCCAGGCTACTGCTGCTGAAATGCCTGGAGGGCACTGGAACAGTCTGCTTTGTGTTTCTAATCACAAGATCTGCTCAGGTGTAAGTGTCCTTTTAAAGGCACTCTCTGCAAGGACACCACAAATTACGTAATGGTCTAGTATATTAAGCAGGGTTTGACCATGTTATTGATAAAATTTGACATAATTGCACTTACATTTGCTTGCATTTTTGGGTGGCCTTTAGAAGAGAGAGAGAGAATTTAACTATCTAGCCGACAAAACGCACCTGAATGCTGGGATCCAAAGCTCAGTCCTGGGTCTTCATGTTGCCTGCAGAGATTAAAGTGATGACACAGTTGTGACATGCTTGTCCTTGTGTTGGTGCGTGTTGTGTGTCAATGATGCCAAGGTTATCTGGTGTCACCCTCTTTCTGTCGCATTTGTAATGGCTCAGCAAAACGGCTCAGTAAAGTGTTGTGGCTGCATCTGCTGCTGCTGGTGGGGGGCCCCGACTGCTGTGCAGAAGTCTGAGGAAGCGGAGCAGAGGCAAACTGGGACCGCGTTGCCAACATGTCTTCCACCAGGCAACGCTGTGAGCCCCAGCCTGAGGGCAGGATTTGTTCATTTCTGAATGCGCAGAGAATTAAATGTCATTAAAGCGATTCAAAACAATAATTAGGTGTTTGATTTTCAGCAAACATCAACAAAAGAACAGAAGAACACTGACAGAGAAACTAATTTTTGTTTTATCACCCTCTCAAAAAAGACTATCAGGTGTTTTCTGTATTTTTTTTGTTTACTCTGACTGGTTTCACTACTATCTGCATCGATAAATAGATGATTATTATCCATTTTTTCATATTTTTAATGATTTTTCATCCTCACATCTGGCTGCCATCATTCAAGGGAACAAATTTCATGTGTTGATTGGTGGGAACTATAAACCAGAGCTGTGATGATTAATCAATTAACCGAACTTTAATTGATTATTACATTAATTGCCCACTATTTATATATTCAACTGATCGGTTTGAGTAATTTTTAAAGTAAAAAGCAAAAAATCTGTCATTCCAGCTTCTTAAATGTGATTGTTTTCCAGTTTCTTTTCTCTTTTATGACAGTAAACTAACTATCTTTGGATTATGATCAAAACAAGACATTTAAGGACGTCATAATTCTTTATCAAATCATTGCTGGGGACAAGTCAGTAGTCCCTGGATATTGGTAGGGACTTGTCCCTCCCATGCCGTCCCAATTCTACACCCTTGCCATCATTGTTTCTTTACTTTTATAATTTTGCTTTAAAAACTTGATGCAAAGATGTTTCCTGTGCAGTAATTTATTCATGAAAACCACACTTGCATATGTACACACACACACGCACACACACCATTTGCTGCAGGGCAAACGTTCTCCCACCAACATTTACGCCTCTTCTTGCATCTCCCACCGGCCACGTCCCCTACAGACGGATTCAAAACCATCACTAGAAATGATCTATAAATGTGTGAACGCCTCATTTCCGCCTGTGTTTAAGAAAAAAATAAAAGAGGCCCACCGCCTACAACAGCTGTGCTCCTCTGCGTGCTGGATACTGTATGTTCACGTGTCTTGGAGCTTCTTTCGGTGCTGAGATTAAATAAATCAATGATTTACAAAAGTTATTTTCAGAAACGTTTGGTTACCCTTTTTGGGAGCGCTTTAATGCAACTTCCATCCAAATGCAAGAGGTTTAGAGAGATTACATCTCCTGACGGTTTATATATAGATTATCTCATATGGATCGGTGACCTGCGACCAGTGGTCGGTCATCTTTTCTTACCAGGGTCCCTTCATCAAAAATATATTCAAGCAAAACATATGTAACATTGTAAGGAACAAAGAAAACTGAAGATAAAAAGGCGAGAGGGCTGAGATACTTGGACCTGCTCAGATAAGGAGATGAATGCAACATTTTTCATGTGCAAGTTGACTTTTTTGATCGATATATTTTGATGCATTAAATGATTTTGCAGTTTTAATCATATATTAGTCACACATTTGTCATTTTAGTCTAAGTTTAGCTCGCTCTGGTCTTGTTATCACAGTAATAGTTTAATATTTCTTCATTATTTCATCTATGGTTTGTGACCCAGAAGTCATGGAAGTAATATTATGATTTTCTCCCTCCAAAAGCTAGCGTTAGCTGCTGAAGCTACGAGATGCTGTTCACTCAGCTGTTTCAAACAAAACTAAACTAAATGGAATAAAAAAAAAATGAGTCTCTCACCATAGACTACCTTCATTTTTTCCCCTAAGTTTTTTTTTGTTGTCCCTGTTATCCATTTTGTGGAAGCTAACACAGGCTAACTACATGTGTTAGTTAAGCTAGCTAACAACTGACAACATTGCTGTTTGGTAACATTAAAGAATCCTGAGTGAAGCGTAACCATGTCCAACTAGAGTGTCCATGTGCTGTATTATGACAGAAACTGTCTGAAACCTGTTTCTACTCTACTATTTCATACCAACTATTTGATTTCCCAAAATGTTCCCAAGATGCACTATCCAATTATCATTTAGTGCACACAAGACAGTATTTCATATAGCATCAGTAGCTTCACTCAGACAGGGGAATATACTTTATACCTATCCAGAAATGGATGGCTGGTTTAACTTAGATGTGTTATTTTTTTTTTTAAGAAATTTGTGTTTATATAACAACTCAGCTGTCATAGCAGTAGCTCTATACTATTAAGAAAAAAAGAATTTAATCCTATACATTGGAGAAGATGTATTCACAGTGAGACAGGCTGATCTTACTGTTCAGCAGATTGCAGCTTCACACAGAAATATAAAAGAGACATGCATGATATTCACTCGTGATGGAAAAAATAGCACAGTTCCCCCAAAACCAAACTATCCCTTTAAATTAGGGCAAGTGCCTATACTTAGAAGCTGGGATGTCAGACAAAGCAGGGCTGCGGGACATAAAGGTAATGTAGTGGACAGATCTTATTATTGACACTTTGTTGATTTGACTGAGGACAGACAGGAAATACATAAAATGAAGACAAAATTTTACCTTTCATGGAGCAGTTTAGAGGTGATCGGTGCAGTGCACTTCAAAATGAAGATGAGCTCAGTGCCCGCCTCATTGGTCGGTTTCCAGTTGCTCAACAGCCCAGACCTAAACTTCATGTAAGAGTGACAGAATTGTCTAGAAAGAGGCAAATTCACCATCTGTACATTACAGGGCACTCAAGTGTTGTCGAGTACTTGCATGTAATGGGTGGGCAGGCTCACCGAAGTAGATGAGAGGCCACTAGGGCACTGCAGAGCATAAATGACTCCAAATCAGATTCACAAGTGGATAATGGTTCAGGATGATGCCTCCTTTGCCTTTGGATGGAACGACTTCATTTTTCATGCCTGTGGGCAGCAAGAGCCCCGAAGAAAAAGTGCTTAGACACAAGATATTAAGTCATTGTTTTCTGAATGCTTCTCTGAAAATATCATGTTCTTGGAGGACCCATTGGTGCCTTAAAGGGATAGTTCAGATTATCTGAAGTGGGGTTGTATGAGGTACTTGTCCATAGCCAATGTGTTACCGATAATAGATGGCGTTCTGCCCTTCTCCACTTTGGAGAAGCAGCAGAAGTATCAGCACAAAAGCTTGGCAATATACTGTGGACGTATTTTATCCCATTTAAAAAACACCTTTAAAAAAACAATATCAGTGTGTATGTTGCCACTGCCTTAGTTTGTTTTTGTTATGGTGGGACCTCAGTGTTTTACAAGGTTTGCTCGGATTCACTTAAGTCAGTAACACAAACAAACTAATTGACCAAGGCAACACCCGTATTCTGCAAGGTAAAATAACTCTTTTTGTCAATGGAGGATATTTGTAAGAATGCTCAGATTGATCACGATTAAACCTTTCTAGGCGCTGATCACAGAAACCAATCGATGACACAAAAAACTTGAGCCAGTTGAAGCTGCCAGCAGTGATGATCGAGCCCTAAGACCTTCATGTGCATCAGGATGTGTGGTGACTGTGGCCTTATAGTCTGGGGGCGTGGCAGTGTTGGCCAAGTTACTCAAGCGTAATAAGTTACTTTTTGCTTATTACTCCTTTACTGTATTCCTTTCTACCTTGTTGGCAGCCTTTTTGAGCTTCAAAGTTGAACTGCTGATCCACTAAAGCTTTTGTTGTCAGATGTCCAGATGTTGGCTGTGGTGGAAAAAAAAAGTCCAACTCTTTGAGTGAAGCCTTCAAATTAGATTCCACAGATTCTCTCTGGAAGAGCCAAACAAACTCAAAGTAATGACAGTACTCCCACCTGTAGAAAGTTTGCCTCTCTCCCTCTCCCTCATCCTTCATTTAGCTTTTTGGCTAACAGTTGACGTGACCTGCCCTGAGCTGCTGCATGTACACTCTTATATAGATAGTCTAAAGTAATTCAGTAAGTCAGTTACTTTAAATAGTAACTGTAATATCAATCTCACATCACATAATCTGAACTATCCGTTGAAAATCACATTTTTAATTGTTTTGGCAGTCAGAGCGCTCAGACAACAGTGTTCATTTGTCACTCATACTCTTGTTATAGCTTCTATGTCAAGACTTTTATCTGTTGTAGTTTCATATTTTCCCACTGCCTCCACAAAGTCTTCATAAAGAACTAACCAGCAGTGATGTGGGCTGTGAGATGGTAACTAGAACCCTTAAGAAAAAGATTATGTCAATATTTTTTTCCTCTGAATGTGGCTGAGTGGAATTTGAAGTTATTTTTATAGACTTGTATGTCAGTGAAGGTGTGTTGCTGTTTGAACCCTGAGGGGAGATTCTCCTTTTAGCTCCACCTCCGCCTCTACACGGAGGTCAGAGGTCACGGTCATCCACAAAACAAGATTCCTGTCTTCCTGCTCATGTTTGCCTGAGCGCGTGTAAAAATCGAACTGGGTTTTCCAACTGCTGAGTGAGGCATAAGAGAGCAGCCTCGCTGGATAAACGCACCCTTGATGAATGTGAGTTTAACACGGGGCAAATGGATTAACTACAGAAGCAATTTGGAGGTTTGGTTTGACAAATATTTTTCAGAGGGAGAGCTGCTCTAAAGGCAGAAATTATTATATTGGATGAGTGAGACTGCAGTAGGTAGAGTAAAAAAATGCTTTTGTTGTTAATTTCCAAAAAGTGGCATTTCATGTCCCACTACAGCATTAGTATTATTCAAACCCAGCCTGAATATGAACTTAAAATTGTGACTAATTGCAGAAAAATAGAAAACATGCCCCTGAAGAACAAGACCCACCTTTACATGCACTTATCGATGCTGTAGCATTAAGAGCTGAATGCATCAAAAGCTCTTCTTCCACAACTAGCGAAATAGTGTAATATCACAGGGTTTAAAAAGATAAAAACTGTAGATTTGGTGCCTTTTTATAAATGTTCACATTTAAGAGGCGGCCCTCAACTGATGGAGTTGCATGACACAGGATGATTATGATTCCCACTTTTCCCTGTGTAGTGAAATTGACTCCCATCAGGAGTCGGGAATCCTATGATTCCTGATTAAATGTCAGCCTCTTCTCCACATATTATATTTCTTTAAAGGAGTCTTGGGTGCCACTGACCTCAGGATGCAGCGACACTGCTCCTGCAAAATGGGAGAAAGTTGTTCTGGTGGACATCGGGAGGCAACCCTGACATTAAAACTACTTACTAAGGTAACAGCTCCTAGCTTGTTTACACACCATTAGCATCCCAAGTACTAATTTACCACTGTCAGCTTGTTTGTTGCTTCCTTGGAGGTTTTTGTTTCCCAACAATTGTCAAAACACAGATAGCGGATCCCTCGATGTGACACAAACAAGTCATCCAATGGCTTATACCCACAGAATACATCTGGTGAATCCAACTAGGGTCATTTTGAATTAAAAAAAAGCAATTTTAAAACACATAATGCACCACACCAGCTCTATAGGCCAGAACAGCAGATGACCACAGGGTAGCTGTTCATTGTAAGCTACAGAGTGTCTACGTCAGTGCCCAAATCAACAAAATCTGAGCAACCAAGCATAATCAGGTGGGCAAAATGCACCGCTGCTGAAACGCTGCTGAAACGCTGCTGAAACGCTTCTGAAACGTTCCTGGTGGGACCTGCAGCCGTGAGGAGGACGGATCAAAACTTAAATAACGTAATTGTCCCCCACTGTGATTAAAGTGCAAAATGCGTGTATGAATGTGCGGTACCTGCGAGTCCTGGTTTGGACTGAAATTATTACAGCTTATTATCACTTAACATTAAGTTCAAAGAAAGATGATGGGAGTGTGATTAGTAAAGTCTACAGTTTAGGCTTATGCTGTGTTTTAGCATCTTTCAGCTAATTGTTTTGGTTTTTACAACCTGCAACTTTACAGTTCTGGGTCACTCTCACTGCTCTCATCAGCCTTGTTTTCAGACAGCTTTTGTTTTTCAGAAAAACAGCACTGATAGACCCACTGTGAGCCACCTGCCCAGCACGAAACAGCAGACAGAGTTAGCAACTAGCTAACTAACTAACCTCGGAGCATCTCCCAATGAAGGAAGCTGCACCAAGCACTAATGTTCTTTTCACCAGCGTTAACACTGGGATGATATGGGTCTACATTTTTTACTCAAAGCCATGTTTGGGGTTTCCGCTATCAGGACCAAAGTTGGCCTCATGTGGTACTGAAAAGAGACCATTAGTCCATTAGTCCATTAGTCTGGTCCCTGGGGTGGTAGGAACTATTTGCCATTTAAGAGGATTGGAGAGGTCGTGATTTCCTTCTGCCTTTACTGTTAAAGTAAATTAAGAAAGAGAAAGATTTTACTCTCTTTGTGCTTTTGTCTGCATCTTTTGCCATCAGGTGTTCTTTCCTGGTACCACTGTTCTATTTTAAAAGTTAAATATTCTTTTTGTGTATGTGTATATGTGCTGACTTTCAGTTTCAGTTTGTAATTTGTGCGTGGTTAAGCTGAAATGCATGTTAAGGAAATGAATTACTGTTGAAGTAAAGCAGTGGCATAAGCTCCGCTCTCTGGTGTCTCATTTTCAGTCTGTGTGTCTCTCCCTCTGCATTTGTTTGGTGTTGAAGTTGTCACGTTGGGCTTTTTTTTTTTTTTCGGGGCGGTGTGATTTCCAGACAGCTTGACTCGTGGTTCTGACTCATTAGCTTCCTGCACTGCTACAATGAGCCTCATCAATCGTAACCCCCAGCGCAAAAGAGCTGTTTTCTCCCTACCTGGCCATTATGGCTCTCATTGCTCAATAACACAGCCCAGAAACAGTGTGGCTGTGCTTGTTGCTGGGAAATAAATAACACAAACACTTTAATAAATGCTGTCAGAAGTGAGAGCATTTTGACAGTGATTCACTTGTTTGTGCTATTCAGGATTTTTGGTCTGTCATGTAGGCACATGTTGCATTGTGCACAAACTGTGTGGGCTGCAGATTTGAGCCATGTGGTTTTATAAAGATCCAACATATGAAGGCAAGACACACACTGACCTGCCAATCAGTGGCCAGAGGCCTTTAATGTGATATTGAGCACGTAGGAAATGGGACAACTTCTACAATTTGACTAACCTGCTCCAACAAGACATACTTTTAACTGGCTAAAATATAAAAGCTTCTAAAAACTCCTCTAACCTAACTAGCCGAGTTTAACATAACACACACTAATCAATGCATTTAGATGAACAATGGATCAAATCATTATTTTTTAAGAAAAAACAGTCACTCAAAGTGACAAACCCACAGAGAAGAGTGAACTCAGTGGGGTGCAGACCTTTGTCACATGTGTCTGAGGTAGGACCATTTCTATCTTTTTGGGGTCCCTATTTTGTTAAAACAAAAAATAAAACTACAGATGGGGAATCCCAGATCCTCTAAGACAGGATGTGGCATGCATTTAAAAGTGAAATGCATCAATATGGTGCACTTTAAGAGGAAAAGCGTCTCAAACTGTGAAAAACTCTTTTTAATGCATTTTTCCCTCTAATTAAAATCAAACATTTCATCCACCAGAAACTGCTAATAAATATGAAACAACGAAGCTTCCTTACATCAAGAAACTCTTGAAAACTTTACAGGATATGCATTTTAACATCTGGCATATGCACATAAATGAGACAGATGCTGTATTCTCCTTAAATGTTTACAGCAGACAGGGAGTGCAGGGCAGGCTGTGTGTTCAGTGTGTGTGCATGACAGGGGGAGACGATATCCAGGCTACATTACTGAGGTGTAACTAGAGCAGACAGTCTATATGGAGATGAACCTCGGACATAATGTGCATATAAAGCAGATAGTATTATTGCTAACATCACTAACGCAACCACCACGTTAGTTGTCCCGAGTGGAAACATGCTTTCAAACTGAAGCAGCTGTTGA
Source organism: Lutjanus erythropterus (assembly GCF_056507025.1). Lineage (NCBI taxonomy): Eukaryota > Metazoa > Chordata > Actinopteri > Lutjaniformes > Lutjanidae > Lutjanus > Lutjanus erythropterus. The sequence continues at coordinate 11,188,486 of NC_139321.1, read as the reverse complement.
CCACTTGTGGCCCCGACTTTAAGAGGAGTGAGGAGTCAGCAGCTGGTATAAAATAGAGCAGTCAATAAAATAGTTTTGTCAAGGTTTTTCAAAAACTATGAATCACCACAACCCAAACACACAGCCTGAAATCAGAGATGCACCAGTTGACCAGCCAGGGACTAGATCCGGATGGTTCCACATGAGATCACGTCCCATTAGATCCTGCGAGATCGTGTTCCCTCTAGTGTATAATTTTAATATAATAATATAATAAAGCCTGGCTGTAACCTGGAGTGCTTTTGGAGAAAATGTTAAAGTTATATAATCATCAGTGTTTATTATGATGCTGTTTTATTGTTATAAAGAAAAGTTGCAAAAATGTTTGTAAATGCTTTCAATAATGGTGGATTTGTCTAAAATCGCTGTGCACAAAAATGATTAGGCTGATGGGTCCAGAAGTATGGAAGATTAGCAGTTGACAGATACATGGACACACATGCACCAAACATATGATCCCCTCCAGGCTAACACCTGGTGGAGATAATTATGACCAACTATGAGGTTCCCCTCAGATCTTATTTTGTTTTTATGGTCTGTAACAATGATCTCTTCATCCTATTTTTCTAGGAGCAGCAGGCAGTTTTTTCAGTAAAAAAAAAGGTTCAGTAAACTAACTGCCAGTTCAGCACAGAGATCGACCTACACACAGTTAGCACCTAGCTGGTGGACACACAGCAGCATTTCAGCTGCTGAAGAAGTAGGATTTTCCCTCAGCAGCTGGTTGAGTCCAGAAAAGAGCTAAAAGGCGATTGAATATTGGACTCAACACAAGAGGTACATTTTCAGTCATCTGTCTCATGCACATCTGATGGAACAGATATGCCTCTACAGATTGTGTGTTTGGCCACGAGCGCTGCCAAAACTGGGGAGACTTACACAAAATGCTGTGCCTGATCCTGCATCCAACAGACGGAGGACTGAAACTGCTTCAACTGCTCAGGGAATGTGCCATACAGGCTGTGCAGACCATGGGTGTATTAAAGGTCCAGTATGTAAAATCTACAAAGATTTACTGACAGAATATGACAGAAATGGGATATAATATTCATATGTATGTTTTATTTTGTGTGTAATCACCTGAAAATATGAGCTGTGTTTTTGTTAGAATGAGCCAGTTGAATCTACAGAGGGCGCAGGTTCTCTTCCACGGAGGCCACCATGTTGAACCACCATGTTTCGACAGTAGTCCAGAACGGACAAACCAAACACTGGCTCTAGACGAGGCCTTTTGCATTTTGCATTCTTGAGTTTTGCAGCCACAGTAGGAAAGGACAGGTGAGACAAGTGTGATTCAGTTGATTGCAATCTAATCACACTTAATAGATGACACTAAATCCTGCACACTGGTCCTTTATAACAACCCGAGCACCACGTTCAAAGATGGCGCCCTGCTCAGTCCTATGAAAGTTGCTCATTGGGTCACACACCAAAAGAAATCCTCCACTGGCTTCCTCACACTTAAATGTTTTGGGGCCTAATAGAGCATGAATTCTAGAGTCCTTTTCCTGCTGAGCTGGTTGAGAGCATGTTTTACAGCCTTTCCAATGGAAAAAAGACTTTTTGGTTGTTAGGACTGAGCTGTTATTATTATAGAGTGATTGGACATGCATCATATCAGAAAGCTTAAGTTTTTGCAGTTGTTCTGTCAGAGGGAGGGTGGATACCCAATATCATGCCAGTGTGGGGTAATATCAAAAGATTTTCAGACAGTTTCTCCTGGAAGACATTCATAATGTTCTACAGAGTTTAGATCAGAGGAATGGATCATATTTTATGTCATTACATATTTTAAACACAAGATATTTATGTGTAATTAGCAGAGGTATGAGTAAATCACTCATGTGTAAAACACATGCAAGTCCCAAGTCTTTAACCTCAAAATCTCAAGTCCCAAGTTACTGTGATAAATAAAGCAAGTCAGGTTGAATACCAAGTCAAAGTCAAGTCTTTTATCAATCAGTGCTGGTCAAGCGAGTCTCATATCCTCAAATTTCCAACTCGAGTCAAGTCATGTAACTTGTGTCCCCCACCTCTGGTAGTTAGTTGTACAGTCATAACATACATAGTACTTTCTATTTTGTGGAAATTAAAGCTACTGCAAAGAATTTTAAACTTATGACCTTCATAAGTTAACGAGACCATCCATACATACATATATATATATAAATTTATATAGTTATTCTTAATGCCTGCCACTGAGTCAGATTCTCTGCGAAATCAGATGAAATGAGTCTGAGTTTACATTTTCTCAGGCAAAGTTATGGTGAGTAATAAGTCAGTCAGTTTAAATGGAGCAGGAGGAGATTTTTATTACCAGAATTTTATTTTTGACATTATATTTTGTGGTTATTACTGTGGAAATAAAATATGAAAGTTCCACGTGGTAGCTTTAAATACTCCAATAAAGTATGTGTAACTGTAAACTGTACTTGAGTAAACGTTATTTTCCAGTTGTGTTTACCTGTGAACACAGAATAATAATGAGGCTTATTTGACTGCTTGTCTAAAAATCAGCGCGTGGAAAGTTAATGAGATCTTGCTGTAAGTGCCACGCAGTAACGACAGCAGTCTTTCATGTGTGCTGAGCTCCAGCTAACAAGCTCGGCTGCAGCAGCTGTAGGTGTGTGTGAGTCGTCAGGCTGGGACTCTCTGAAGGCTGTCATCAGGCCCCGCGTGGATCCTACAGGAGGTAATGTAATGACCCTCGACTGCCATGCCCCTTACCCCCTTACAACACACACACACCAGCCATCACAGAGCCATGCCTCACCTCTTCTACCTTCCTCCTTCACACACACACACACTCATGCGCTCACACTGATAAAAAACTAGGTTATCATAGCAGTTATTTCTGCTGCAGGGCATATAGCTTACAAAGCAGAAGAACCTGTTTCAAGGCATCTCAGGACAAACTGTATCAGATACAAGCGCACACACGCTAAAGCCACAGAAGAGCACAATAAGATGAATTTAATTAGAAACCATGCACAGTGTGTGTCTTTAGGCCACGAATGTTAACACAATAATACATCTTGTACTGTAATTTAAACGCAGGACAGACTTACAGGGAAAGGTCAGCGTGGCATAATAAGGCCAACGTGACTTTTCCCGAAAAACTGTACTTGTGACATTTCGTGGCATTCGACTGCTGTTGAGTGAATATCATCACAACCTTTTTGTACAGTATGCCGAAAGTGCTTACATTAAAAGACCAAATTGTAATCAAATGTCTAAAAAAGAAGAAACGAGAAAAAAAAAAATCACTTGGATGCGAGCCTGCCCCCACAAAAAGCACACATATTACTCATCCCCCACAGAGCCGCCTTGCTCTAGTGAATTGTGGGAGGACAGGGGTGGGCGGCTGTGCAGGGAGCTGCGTTATAAGACTTCACTACATGACTTCAGCTGGCATGTAACATATCAGCATAATGTTTCCTTACCTTCCCCTCACTAAGTATCTTCTGTTTCAGCCCCATCTATGTGTGTGTGTGTGTGTGTGTGTGTGTGTGTGTGTGTGTGTGTGTGTGTGTACACTGTAAAAAAATCATGCAGGAATTCAGTGGAATCAACCCATCTTTTCTCTTTGACTTAATGTAAATATTAGTTTTATTTATACAAGTTAATTAAACTTTAACTTTATAGTTTTTTTTATTGCAGAACACTTAAAAACTTATAAACACAAATTCTTCTAACTTAAAGTGACTTGAAGTGACGAGTTGAATGAACTGAACTGTACTGAGTTCAGTCGACTCATTAAATGAAGTACACCTGTCTTCCCTTGAATGTCCCAAACAAATTTATCCTGAGACAATAAGGATAACATAATCCAATTTAATCTTTCTAAAGAAACATGATCAGCATCTTAGCAGACTTCCCAGAATGCATTGTGTGAGAGTTAAGCTCTCTTTTTTATAGTGTGAAGAAAACATATATAGTTCTAAGTTATGGTTGCATGTTTTCACAATAATGAAAACACTGTGAACCATGATGAAGGTTAGTATTGAATTCAGCCCCCCTTCCTCTTAAAATTTAATAAATACACTGGGAGCGGTTTCACATATCGTCTTTGTGCCGATGCTGGAACGAAGTGGCTCCAAAAGGAGCAGCTGTAAGTTCTTGAAATGAGGAACTGACTTTTCAAACTGAAAAAAATGAAACAGGAAATCAAATTTGTTTGTAAAGTTCATAGAGTTGTAGGTTCAACTTCATATCTTAAGTTATGAGATATTTCTCAAGTACAAGTGAATTAATATGAAGCTTAATTGCCGAAAGAAGACTCCCACCTGCACCTCATTTGCTGTCTGTCATCCCCTCTCTCTCTCTCTCTCTCTATCTCTACCTCCTTTCTTGTCATATGTTCAGGTGTCTTCATCAGTGAAAGGCAAAAAAAAATAAAATTCCCATGAAACAGCCAGCAGAGTGCTTATTGCTTGCGTGTTTCTGCTGTAGCAGTCCAGGGATGAAAGGAGAGTGCTCATATTAGCTGACTCTTCCTGGACTGAGAGTCCAGACTCCAGAACAGACTGTGAGACCAGCTGAGGCCAGTTTGACGACAGGGATTTAGCTGCAGTACTGAGATTTTTTTTTTTTTTCTGGATTTGGCTCCCAGCACCCTGAGGCTGGCTCACGGCTAACTGAGCTAACAGCAGTTAGTGGTTAGATAACTGTTAGGTGGTTTTAAGGCATACTCTGCATCTGTGTGTCTGCATTTTCCTAAAAAAACAAAACAAAAAAACAATGTATAGACTCATATAAACATAATCTATCTAAATCATCACTCATGACCCACTTGAAGTGTGTGGTGGTGGCTGTAGGTACACAGACCCTGCCCTCTGCCTGTATCACCTCAGTTTTTTTTAGAAACAAATAAAGCTTTCTTTCCATTGGGAAATGGAGAGAATGGAGACTGTTTTCCCTGTCGGTCTCGGAGGTTGTGTTTGCGCCGAGAGGCTGCTGAGTCCGGTTCTGTAGCCTAACAGCAGCTAACAGTTACGGTTAGCTACTTTAGCATCAAGTAAGCAGCTAAAGCACACATTATCTGTCCATCATGAAACTTTGCGATCACGTTAAATCGGCGAGAGTTGAAGCGTCTGGAAGGCATCAGTGGGGAAACCAGAAAATATATATTTTTTTTATAATTTATGATCCAGTTTCATGCAAATCAGTGAATAAGGTTATAAAGTTTTTTTTTGTTTGTTTGTTTTTTTGTGTTTTGGACAGTGAGGCCTCCAGAAACTATCCAGTCCACTCTGGTGAAGGGATAACTTCTCATTCTATATGCAGGATGAGTCATAAACAGTTTTTAATTGTTTTCTAGACAAAGACAAACTGATATGCCATTAAAAATCTACCACTACCACTAAAAATACCCAGAAATATCTACAAACACGACTTTTGTGTCATTGTTAGGCCAGATACTGGCGTGTGACATTAAAAACAGTTAAATAAATTTTGACTTCATTGAAACCTAACATTTTTAAAGCAGCCTAGACACTAACTTTCTTGAAGTGAAAACAAATAGTTTATTTTTACAGTGTATGCACTTGAAAACTAATCAGGAAAGCCAGTGTGGTGGAACCCAGACATCTTGTTTATCCTGCGAGATTTACCCGCACTTCACCTTCACAGCCACACACACACACACACACACACACACACACACACACACACACACACATATACACAGAGTGAAGGTCTTGTGCTTGTCCCAGGTGCAGAGAAATCTGTGAAGCAGCATGTGGCTTGTCCCAGTTCCTCTACAGTACCTGTGTGCCTTTGTGTGTGTGCGTATATGCGTATATGCGTGTGTGTGTGTGTGCGTGTGATTGCGTATTGCGACAAGACTGACCCATTTGAATCTTAATACAGGCTCTCACCAATGCATTCCTGAAACTAGTTCAACATGTAGGGTATAGGCTGCGTCTAACGCCGACACAAAGCAGTGACAGGCGCCGGGGGTCAAAGGGCACGCAGGGAGCTTGTGCAGGAAAATGGGTCTTTAAATTTGAAAAGTTGAATGATAAAAGTGTTGTTTTAGTATTATTTTGAAAGGCAGGTGAGGTCATGCTGTCAGATGGAGGCCTACACCCTCTGCATCCTCCTGTCCTCAGGTTTGACAGACAGAAGGGGAAGTCAAAGATGTGACTCTAGTCATTTCAAAGCAGTGCACGTCTAATCTGTGTCCTGACCAAAGCAGGTGTGTGTGTGTGAGAGAGAGAGAGAGAGAGAGAGAGGGGAGAGAAGGAGAAAGCAAACAGAGACAGAGAAGAGAGGAGGGAAGGAGAAGCAGGAGAGGGAGGGAGGGACAGAAAGAGGGTGAGACAGAAGCAAACAGAGTGAAGGAAGAAGAGAGGAGGGAGGATTGTTTCTTTCTTTCTCTGGATGCCAGCAGCTGCACCACCAGCACCACCAGCAGCACCATAAGCAGCAGCAGCAGCAGCTCGGATGTGGACGAGAGGTGACCGGGGCTGAGGGTGAAGGGGTGTGTGTGTGTGCGCGCGTGTGTGTATGTGTGTGAGTGTGTGCGTGTGTGAGTGTATGTGTGTGAGAGACTGCAGGAGGGAGCGGGAGGAGAGGCTCAACTTGCGCCCTCTGTGTCGCCGCTGTGTCTCTCTCCATCCTCTCCATCCCTGTTTTCCCCGGGACACAGACATCTGGCGTGGTGACATGTGAAGAGGCTTGAAGTATGGCATGCAAAGATGGTTTCTGCCAAGAAGAAGGAGACGGTGACAGCGATGCGACCCGCTTTTATTCGGACCCTCTTCTACTTTTTCTGTTTGGCGACTTGGTGAGTCTCCACAGTGTCTCCTCGTCTCCTGATCGCTGCCTCGGACGCACTAATGAGGTTTCTCTTCTTCTTTATTTTTTTGTAGCGCTGAAGTTGAGGTATCCTGATTCTTTTTTTTTTCTTTCTAGTGTAAAGAAAATCTCTGGACAGACAAAGAAGGATGAAAGGATTTATCCGGAGAATTTTACGCGCATTTTAGACCGACTTCTGGACGGCTATGACAACAGGCTGCGACCTGGATTCGGGGGTATGTAGGAAATAAATGCGATTTTTATACGCTGTCGAAAATTTTACATATGAAAACTACCAGTAGAAACCCCTGAAACATTTTACATCGTCCAATTAAAAAGAGGAGGAGGCAACTTTGTCTTTTATTTTACTTTTAAACTCACATTAAGCACCAAATAAACCCCATATGTCAAGTCAGTTTCACTCACAGTAATAAAATGTCACCTCTGGAATACTCTAAATCCTCCTAATAAAAAAAGGAAGTGGGGACTTTGTCTGTAATTTTACTTTTTTGTGCCAAAGTAGGTTAAAACACTCCATTAAGCGCAGTGAGATAGCTGCAAACTCCCTATTAAGCACCAAATACACCCTAAATTAAGCCAGTTTTATCCACAGTGAGCATATGCCCCCTCTAAAACACCCTAAATCCTCATAATGAAAAAGCTAAGAGAGGACTTTATTTTTATTTGACTTTTTAAAAATCCCATTAATGGTTAAAATGTACCAAAAAGTGCAAAACACCCCGAAAAATGGCTTTAAAGTCGACACTGAGCGCAAAATACACCCTAAAAGCCAAGCCAGTTTTACCCACAGTAATCATATGTCAACCCCAAAACATCCTAAATCCTACAAATAAAAGATGGAACCTAATTTTTATATGATTTTTATACAATTAGCACTTAAAACACATCATTAAGTGCATTAAGATGACTCTAAACAAGCATTAAGCATTAAGTGCCAAATACACCCTATTAGTCAAGTCAATTCTATGCACAGTAATTATTTCCCACCTCTGAAACATTCCCAATAACAAAGAGAAGAGGGAATTTTACTTTTTATTTTACTTGTTTGTCCCATAAGAAGTTAAAACACACCATTAAGCACAAGAAGGTAGCTGTTAAGTCACTATTAAGCACCAAATACACCCTAGAAGTCAAGTCAGTTTCACTCACAGTAATTACAGACCAAATCTGAAACACCCAGAATCCTTCAAATAAAAAAGGAAACCTTTTTTTTTTATGCCATAAGCTGTTAAATCACACAAAAGTGCAATAGTATGACTGTAAACTCACCACTGAGAACAAAACACACAAATAAAAGTCAAGTCAATTTGACCCATAATTGTATTTAACTCCTGAAACTCCTTAAATGCTACCAATAAAAAAGAGAAGGAACTTTATTTCTGATTTTGCTTTTTTACGCCATAAGAAGTTAAAACAAACCATAAAGTGCAATAACACAAGTGTATTTAGCACCAGATACACCCTATTAGTCAAGTGAATTTTACCCACAGTAATAATACACTATCATTGAAACACTAAATCTTCCTTTTTTTAAAAAAGAGGCAAGTTTTTTGTTCCATAGAGAGGCTAAATCTCACCAAAAAGTGCAATAACATGACTTGACACTAGTGATTGCACACCAACTACGCCCTACAAGTCAAAAATAGGAAGAGGGCCACTTTTTTAGGCCATTAACAGGTATATACACACCAAAAAAACTGCAAAAACATCCCTGTAAACACAGCAATGTGCACCAAATACACCCTATAAATGAAGTCAGTTTTACCCACAATAATTATATGCCACCTCTGAAATACTCTAAATCCTTATAATAAAAAAGGAAGCTTGAACTTAATTTTTTATCTGACCTTTTTGTTCTATAAGAGGTTAAAACACCAAAAAAAAAAGTCTAATAACATGACTCTAAATTCACTATTGAGCACCAAATACACCCTACAAGTTAAGTCAGTTTTACTCTCAGTAATCACATATCTCTCCTGAAACACTCTAAAATAACAAATAAAAAGGGGAGGTTGGGTTTTTTATGCCATAATTGGTTAAAACACACCAAAAAGTGCATTACCATGACTGTAAATGCCTTATTAAGCACCAAATACTGCCCGTAAGTCAACTCAAGTCAGTTTTATTTGTATAGCCTGAGATCAAACATGGTTTTTATGGTATTTAGGCCCTAAAAACTCCAAAAATCCCTCTGACAGGAGAAAAAAGGACAAGAGCTCATGGAAAAGCAGCAGAGGAGGGTCGCCTCCATGCAATAGATGTCGTGCACAAGTCATAATGAGAACTGTACAGCAGCTGTGTCGTGTGTGTTTTTTTTTTTCTTTACGTCTCTGTGCGGGAGACTTGCATTGTATGGAACATGTTGCTGCATGGTCAAGTGTTTCCCAACACACGCGATGTGACATGGTGTTTCAGACTTGATCCTGTAAGCCTGCCACTGTGCGGTCTGAAGAGGGGCCTCTAAGCTCGCACGTTTGAGCGAAAGCAGTTATGTAACGGTGTGTATGTTGCGGGACAAACGCTTAATGCACAGTTCAAGTGCTAAAAGTACGGATTTGGTTTTCTGTACATCATGTCTGAAAACCACGTCTCATCTCATTGGTTTACTGTGCAGGAGCAGCCCGTCAACAGAAATGTGCAGATAGCCAGGCATACTGTAGCTTTGCTTATCCCTGCACTTATAAACAGTCTGCCTCCATAGTCATTTACTGAGGGGGGAAAAAAACCTAAACAGGATTATGTTTTTTACATCTTTTAAGCTTTTTTTCACTTCCATGCAAAGGCTCTGGATGAGATAAGCTATTGCATGTCTATGTCTTTTGGGTTTGATGGACTGTAAAGCATGTTTATACACAAGAGTGAATAAGACTGGTGTCTCTCTAAGACTGGACAGTGACATAGAGGGATTTAAAACAGTCATTTAACGTGACGATTGTTGTGTGTTTAATCACCTCAATAGGTCCTGTGACTGAGGTCAAGACAGACATTTACGTGACAAGTTTTGGACCTGTTTCGGATGTTGAAATGGTATGTACGTGCTCTTTAAACGGAGTTAAAAACATGTTGATTTGTTGTATTAATGCTGTTCAACAAAAATGTAAACAAAACACTTGTTTTTGCTCCCATTTTTCATGAGTTGAAGTGAAAGAACTAAGACCTCTACTGTGCATGCAAAAAGGTTTATTTCTCTCAAATTTTGTTTACAATTTTTTTAAAATCAGTGTTAGCAAGCACTTTGCATAGACTTGTCCATGTTGAAAAGAAAATCAGATTTTGAAGATGGTTAACAGATTGGCTGCTGGGATACCTGTAAAAGCTACATGTGTTTACATCTGAAGTTAGCTATTGTTAGCAAAACACTAATTAGCTAATTAGCTAGCTAAGCTACATCAATAAGTTGATAATGTTAGTTTATCTACATCAATCATACCTCGCTAGATGCTGCATTCCATGTATCTCTTTTTGTGCTTGATAACAACACGTTACACAGTATTTTGCGCATACAAACACCATAGCAACGTGTCCACAGATAGAACTTCGTCATGGTTGATGCATGGAGCAGCCATCTTGGATTTTGAGGTTGGTGTTGATGAGGTTTCTCCAACTGTCTGAGTCAAAAATCCCGTTTCAGATTGAAATTTACAACTAGGAAGTGTCCAACAGTTTTGGTTAGTGTTTTGATGAATATTGGCTAACTTAAGATGTTTAAGTTGTTAGCTATGTACCAAGCTAACAACCAAGCAAAGATAGGTGGGACTTAGGAAGGGTCAGTGTGTGTGTGTGTGTGTGTGTGTGTGTGTGTGTGTGTGTGTGTGTGTGTGTGTGTGTGTGTGTGTGCACAGCGCTTCTTTGTTTTGCAGTGTTGGTGAGCAGTTCTCTTTTGCACCTGACAGGTGTGGCGTGTAGAGATGCTGATTAAACAGCAGGATGATTGCACAGGTGTGCCCTGGACCGGTCACAATAAAAGGCCACTTTAAAATGTGCACTTTTATTTTGAAAAAATATTTCTATTTTTCTTTATTAGGCATTGAACTATAGCTACCTCACATAGGGCTACATATACCATTTTTTTTCCCAGGAGGACAAAGTCACGACCCACCCTTGCCTCTGATTTGTTTACCCCAATATTATTACCCAAACTCTGTCCAGTCACTCCTTACGCTTAAATCTAACCCACCCAATCAACAAAGGAAATGAGTACTAGGCAATCAGAGGCAGGGTAGGGCAGGTCATGACTTTGCCTCTATGAAATAGTCATAGTTCAGTGCCTAACTGATGAAACTTACGAAAAAATGGGGCAACAAAACTAAAAACAAAGTTGTGTTTATATTTTTGTTGATTGCACTTACATGCACTTTAAGTTCACACAGCTTTGTTGCAGATACGATATAGAATTATTTGCAGATTTAACGCTCTGACTAAGGGGAAGATTAATTCCAAGCAAACCCTTATTTGGGTGGAAAACAAGACCTTCTTCCAGATGACTGCAGATAATCATGAAGTAATAACATCCCACCTACCAGCCTTATGTTTTTCTCTCTTTCTTTTTGTTGTTTGTTGTTAAATTTCCCTGTATCAGGAGTACACAATGGACGTGTTCTTTCGACAGACGTGGGTGGACCGCAGGCTGATGTACGAGGGCCCCATAGAGATTTTGAGGCTGAACAACCTGATGGTAACTAAAGTGTGGACACCAGACACCTTCTTCAGGAACGGCAAGAAGTCAGTGGCTCACAACATGACGGCCCCCAACAAGCTGTTCCGCATCATGAAGAACGGCACCATTCTGTACACCATGAGGTACTGTAGTATTATACTCCATCACCATATATAGTCTGCAGCCTAACATTGATCAAAAGGGTTTGTTCATGGGTCTATTTCATATTATCTTAATTGGACTCTGAGATTGGACTCTTCACATGATTCCAATAGCATATTTTGTTTGTTCGTGCTAATGAAAAAGAAACTTGGAGAAGAGATAAGACAGGCTTTGTTTGATTTAAAGCAATCAAAGATATCTGGTGTGAAATCAAACCCACAGTGTAAACAGTGCAGAGCTGTGTGGAGGCAGAGCAGAGGCTGCCAAACTTTTAAATCTTACAGTAAATCCAATATAGCAGTTAAATAACTGATCCTTTGCCATTTTAGTGAGCAGGGTTTGGTATAAGAACAAGTGTTAATCTCCTATCACATCACTGATTTGAATTTATATGAGAAGAATGAACTGCATCTCTGTGATTCTCTCCTGCCAGTTTACAGCAGAGCATGCTAACATTTAGCACCAAGCTAGCGCATGGAAATACCATAGCAACATGTGCACAGATGGAACTTGGACAGTACTGACTGTGTGACTGATTTAATGAGACACAAAAGACAGAAGTACTGACAAACAACTTTCACTACCGTTAAAGCGTAGAGCAGCCGTAGTGGATTTTTAAGGTTGCAGTCGGTGAGGTTAGTCAAACCTTCTGTGCTCTGGGAGTGTTCAGGTTGAAATTTCCGGGAGCTTGGATATTTTGACTTGGTTCTTTGTTGAGCATCTCTTCTCTGTATTGTTACAGGTTGACTATTAGTGCAGAATGTCCCATGAAGCTTGTGGACTTCCCCATGGATGGACATGCGTGCCCCCTCAAGTTTGGAAGCTGTAAGTCCTGTGTGTATATATATATGTGTGTGTGTGTGTGTGTGTGTGTTTGTGTGTGTGTGTGTGTGTGTGTGTGTGTGTGTGTGTGTGAACACAGTGTGAAATCTAGTCTGATCTAATGATCTAGCCAGAGTAAAGTAAGACTAATGCTGTGTCTCAATACATGCACTTCTGTATTTACGCTTTCTGTTTTGAGTGCATAATTGAGTTCACATTTACGGCAAAACAAAGCACCCAGGTAATACCTGGACGTCGTACTCAAAACAGTCAAAAAGTTGAGTGTGGAACACTTGACATTTCTCGCCCTCAACGGTCGCCATCTTGTCTACGTAGTAGAAGACGTGGGCTACCAAAGTTCTGCACATGGCAGCCCAGGAGGCTTAGGAAGCAGCTGTGGTGCTTACTGTGGCCATGATGAACACTGAATTATACAGATACAAGTTATGCATGTATTTTTATCAATAAGTACCACTATGCTGTTGTTGGATTGAAGCATATTAGGGCACATTTTTAACCTCTGAGGACAAATAAAAGCAAATTAAATTTGAAGGACATTCATGTTGAATAAAGTGAAACTGAACATGAATGAACAAGCTGGTAGATCGGTAGTCTCATATAGCCAAACCTCTCTCCACAGCCCTTAGTGCTTCACGCACACACATTCTACTATAAAGGAAAAAATGCCCTGTTTGCATTTCTTTAAACTGATCACAAATGACTTGGATGGTGCTAAGCCCGGGATGGAGCGACGGTGCTGCAGCAAAATAGTGTTCTGGGGAAACTTGTTTTAGTGGAACATTTGCAGTCAGCAGGTGAGCTCTGGCTTGTTTACGTTTGTCCCATGTGCTAGTTTGCCTTTTTCAGCAGGTGGGTTGCAGCGAGGAGGTTGAGAATGATTGATAGCGGACCCCACAATGCTGTTTTAAGCAAGCAACTTATACCTGCAGCGTGCATCCAGTGAGTCAGACTAGCACTTGGCTTCAGTTCGCCCGCAAAGAAGAAGCTGCACAATGGCCGTCCCTAATTTAAGACAGCACTAACCTGTTGTAAGTTGCGCACTATGCAAGTGAGTACGTAGTGTGCAAAGTGTGCTGCATGACAGTGTACTAACAGAAGCGTCTGAATTGAGACACAACATGAATCTAACCTTCTTTAATTGTGTGCTAGCTCTCTACAGAGCATGTGAAGAAGGCGACCAACAACTAGACGTTTTCTGATAAACGCTGACAGGACATTATAAACCAGCTATGCACTTAACATCTTATCATACACCTACAGTATGTTGCCAAAAATAGTACTGCAATCCCCTCAAAAAGAAGAGACATGCAAAATAGTGTAAAATGACAGCTAATCGTGTGGGTACTGCATGTAATATTTTATCAATGAATCATTACTGGTGGTTAACTCTTTGTGTCTGAGTCATTATTATAGTAGCTGTAAACAAATAAACCCATTGCTGAAAAGACCGGCAGCCTCTTCAGGCCTTCGCACCGTATTTTACATTTTGTGCCCCCCGGTGTTGTTTCACAGGAGACCCGCTGGATAACTTTACACACTACACAGGAGGCAACGCAGTTTGCAAGTAAAACACAGCAGGTAGTTTCAGCAGAGGTTTCACTTTATTTTAGCCTAAGAGAATTCCCGTTCTCATTTGAAGTTGGTCCAATTCAAATAGAGTTACTGTAGTGAGAGAAGTAAGGACAAAAAAAAAATCAGGATTCTTAAAGGAATAGTTTGGCTTATTTGGTTTCTCTTCAGGAGTTATTTGAAAAGATTCTCTTGTGTCTGTATGGTAAATATGAAGCTACAGCAGAGCAGATAATTAGCTTAGCTTTCTGTCTAAAGAAAACAAAATCCCTCCTCCCAACGCTTCTAAAGTTCACTAATTAACATGTTAAATCTTGTTTGTTTAATTTGTACACAAACTGAAGGGTAAAACCAACAAGCATCTTGCAGTTTCCACCTGTTTACTGTGTTTGTGCTAAACTAAGCGGCTTCTGGCAGTCGCTTCATATTTAACAGCGGACATGAGAGTGATATTGATTTCTCATTTAATTCTCGGCAACAAAAGCAAATGTCGAACTTTTTTTTTGTTTTGTTTTTAAGATGACTGGCAGCGATTATCGTTCATCTCAGTCATGGTCTCCCTTTTAGCTGCCCAAGTTTGTGTTATGGATAAACAAACTGAAGTTTTTCCGAGATCAATACCAGTATTGGAAAGTGCCTCTTATAGTAGGTATGTAATATTCATATGATGTCAAGATGTCCTTCTAATAGACGCTACTGGTCTTTGAAACCTGGTTTCACGGCAACTTGCAAGGAGCCAACAATACATTTATAACAAATCTGTCTAATATGATCCTGAGACAAATTCTGAAAAATTGAAATTTTAGATTAAATTAATTAAGCAAATTAAAATTCCTAAAATTATAAATATGAAGAGACGATCAATACATACAACTATTGTAACTTCTTTTTAGCTTTGATGAGGTGCAGCCTCTCCTGCCCCTTATTTATGTTTGCAAATGCTAAATGTAGCGCCTTTTAAATAGTTTAAATTATTTAAAAAGTAAGCGTTTAGGGAGGTAAGGAAGTCGTATCAAAATTTTGCTCTGGCTTGGTCTAAAAAGTGAAAAAACCAAAAGCTTGATCACATGGCTGCCCTCTGCTTGACGCTGAAATGGATTCTGTGCTGACAAGAGCGCCGAGGAGTCGAGCACTTTGTGAGACACAAAGCGACTGAATGCTAATGCTAAACAATGAAGCATTTCATTCTTCGCTGTGAACAATGAAACCCTAGCTCAGCATCAGTGTTTATATTGGGCTTACTGGTCAGCAGAAATGAGTTATCTCGACTGAAGGAGTTTCTCACAGAGAGCAGCTCCGTCTTATCGGAGGAGAGCAGCAATTTGAAGATTACATCTGCAAGAGAGAAAGGAAAGGAAAAGACAACGAGTTTGCCGTTACACTCGCCCAATCCGCCGTCAATTACCCAGTGTGGTGACATTGCAGAGGACAAATTCACATTTCTCGGTTATTGTCATCCGTCTCCCCCCGCCTCCTCCTCCTCCTCCTCCTCCTCCTCTCACCATCCTGCTCTGCTGCTGCTAGCCTCCAGTCAGGAGGAAGCGACCATGGATCTGATGTGGCCTGAAGCGAAGGAAAGGTCAGAATCCCTTCCTCTGCCTCAGGATAGCGCAGACCTATGCAGCTATTTTCCATAGCTGGTGTGTGAGTGTGTGTGTGTGTGTGTGTGTGTGTGTGCTAATTTTCTCTGTCTGCCCTGCCTTCATTTTTTCTCCATCGCTCTTCCTCTCTCCTCTCCCCTCTCTGTCTCTTTTTCTGCTTCTCCATCTGGACTTGTGTGCACAGGCATTGCGTTCCACTCCATGACACACCAGAGTCATTTCATTTTGGCAGCACAGTTGGTATCCTGCCGATGTGGAGTCCCATAGGGAGTGGCAGGCACAGACAACTGGCATTTTGTTGCGCGTCCACAGACCGGTCAGCCTCGTCAGCATACATACAGCATAACACTCAATATCTGGATATAAAAGTACCTCTTACGATTTAAAGTATCCTTAAGTCAGGCAGGACAGAGAATTTATCTGAACTCTTCAACTTTTGTAGGAGAGCTGATGTCAGCATGATGCATTAGTGAGTGAAATATGACAGATGGGACCTCTATGAACTTTGAATCAAACCACATTCCTTCGGTTTCAGTGGATCTAAAAACTGTTATTAAAATGTGGATTGGGTGTATTTTTATGAACAAATGAGATACAAGCAAATCACTGCTACCACAATAACATGTGATTAAAGGTCTTTCTTATTTTTCTTGCAAATCAGCAGTAAATTAATTACTCTTGAGTTTTCCTGAATAGAAGTGAGGGGTGAAGCGGCCTCTCAGGGCTGGTAGCCCTAAAAACATTAATTAGTCATTAATTAGACTATCCTGTGGTGCTGCTTCGGAGATGAAAAGTAACCACTTTGACTTTGAAACCTTCAGTTTTAGATGACCTGTGTTTAGGTTTTAGTGGCATCTAGTGGTGAAACAACCAGCAACGCGCCTGCCTAACATGCAGGAGAACCTGCAGTTGCCACGAAAAGATCTGAAAGGTCATACCTAGAGGCAGTGTTTGGTTTGTCCGTTCTGGGCTACTGTAGAAACATGGCAGTGCAACATGGTGTGGAAAAGGACCTGTGCCTTCTGTAGATATAAACGGCTCTTTCTAAGGTAATGAAAATTCTCAGTTTCATGGGATTATACACTAATGAAAACATACTTTTGAATATTACATTAAATTTCTTCCAATAGATCCTACTAAATGTCACATGCATAACTTTTAAGGATATTAAATATCCCTGTCAGAATTTTAATACATGATTTAATTACACTTAAAGCTGCATTAATCAATATTCATACATTAACAATTGAAAAAATGACTTTTTGTAATACAAAAAGTCACTTGATTTAATTACATTCATGTCGATTCACGAAAAGCAACTATGACTGAAGTCTTCCAGACATTCCTGACACACTTCAAAATAAAGGCGAATCTTAAAGATGACGATATAGGTCGATACTGTCACTTTGCATGGAACAAATTGTATAATTGAACATTGAATTGATATATCGATCCAGATCAATGTATCGTTACACCCCTATTCATTACCACAACATCTGAAAGTGAGGGGACAAATGGAGCGTGGGCTCGTGTTTACTGTGTTTTCCACTTCAACGCCCCCCTCATGTATTCACGACATCGTGCACCGGTACTTTTCTGTTTTCTGTTGCTGTGTACACTACTTCCTCAGCACCAAACAGCACAGAGACAAAGCTGCATTTAGCATCTACAGAACTGTACATTTCCCTCAGGAGTTTTGTAAAGACCAAACCAGAGCTAAAGCAGAGTGAATATTAGACTTACATTCATCAGTTTGTCAGAAACATGACTTCAAATGAATGCTAATGTTGCTCTGACTGCTTGATGTATAAATAGACAATTGTTTCCTAATGCATTTCCCATAACAGCCCTCATATGTCAGCTCTACTGTTTGTTGCAGTCCTTATATTTACTGCTTACAGAAAAAAAAACATATGAATTTCCCAGGTTTTCCACATGTGATCACATGCAGGAAACATGTTACCACATGTGGCATGTGTTTCACATGGAAATACACATATAACACCATGAAAATGCTCAAAACCACATTTCCCATGTGCAAAGAACATGAAAAACAAATGTTCAACATATTTCACATGTGATTTTGCATATGTGAAATTCATGTGGTCTGGTTCATGTGTAATAATGTGACACTTGAATTTAACCTTGTCGAGGGCTGCACCTAATGATTATTTTCATAGTCAATATATTGGTTGATTATTTTCTAAATTAATCAATTAATAGTCGTTTGGTCAATAAAATGTCAACAGTATTTCCCAAAGCTCAAGAAGCAAATGTCTTGTTTTGTCCACAACTCAAAGATAGCCAGTTTATTGTTAGAGAGAAGGAAAGAAACCAGAAAATATTCATATTTTAGAAGGTGAAAGAGATTTTTTTTTTTTTTTTTAATTAAAAAATGAAGCAAACAATTAATCGATTATCAAAATAGCACTTAATTTGACAAACAATTAATCGTTGCAGCTGTAGTCTGGTCTTCAGGTTTTAGAGGCAAAAAGAGGATCAGTTTAGGAGAAAGATAGTAAAAGGCAGAAAGTTTGAAACTCATCAACTAGTTGGATGATGTCAAATCAGTACAAATTACAAATCTATATTCATACACACCTGTGCAGATAGCAGCTGTGTAAAATCATATCAATATACAGTCTACATTCCCCCATGCAATCATATTACATACACAGGATTTTTGACGTTCAGCTCGTCTTTGTTTTACTGTTCTATTCACAACTGACAGAAAGTGACTCACATGGATGTGGCTTTGCTGTCTGCCCACAGACGCCTATCCCAAAACAGAGATGATCTATACTTGGACCAAAGGGCCTCAGCATTCAGTGGAGGTCCCCCCTGAGTCCTCCAGCCTCGTTCAGTATGATCTAATCGGCCAGACGGTCTCCAGCGAAACGATCAAATCCATCACAGGTGAGACTCACTTGTCCTTTCACCGCTTTGAGCCATCGGCTGAATTTTACTGAATGCCTGCAAGCAGCACGTTTGCAGGGGTTGAATTGATGGTTGTGTACTTCTTTCTTTTGCAAAAGAGAGTAAAATCTGTCGTCTTTCACTGAAAGAAAAGATGTTGAGCTGCCTGTGTGTATTGTACTATGTCAGCGCTGGCAGATTTGCCAGCTCTGCAGAGTATTTTCCACATGATAGACAGGATAAATGGTAGATATTGGAAGGATTTGGAGCTTTGACTCCTGCCTCTTGAAATTAAACACCGTAAACATCACAAGTCGAGGCATTTCAGAGGTCCTTTCGGTTCACATAAATACTCAAAAAGATTTTAGCAGCGTGGCACCGCGACAGGTGGCGTGTGTCCGTCTGAGTGGGAATGGTCGGGGTTACTGAAATATAGAAGAGTGCGAGAGAATAATCAAATAGAATCAAATGTGACATCTGTCTGATGCTGCATTAACTGAATTCTGTCAGCCTGCAACTTTGGATTCTTTGTTAATCAAACTAATTCATTTCCGTTGATCCTCCAGGTGAATATGTGGTGATGACGGTCTACTTCCACTTGAAACGTAAAATGGGCTACTTCATGATTCAGACGTATATCCCCTGCATAATGACAGTAATCCTCTCCCAAGTGTCCTTCTGGATAAATAAAGAATCCGTCCCGGCACGCACAGTCTTCGGTATGTAGACCTCACACATCCCTCATCCTGCACAGTTCCTCTGCTCTCTGTTTATTTATTTCATGCCTGCATGCCGACAATCTGCACAACAAGGTGATGTTGCAGTGTGAGGTGTTATGTGGAGTAGCTCTTTTTTATCTTAAGATTGCCACATGAAATGCAAATTCACTACTATCAGTTTTAACTCTGGTTTGAAATGCAAGAATGAACAGCTGACAGCATTAGAAAAAATCATTTTGATGCATCTCCTCAGCAGAGACGCCCTCAAGCAAAGACCAGAAATTTGGGTCTACAGAAATTGTTTTGGCTCATCAAATACAGGATGATGCACAATCTTCTCAAGATGCTTTTGAAATAGCTCTCTAAATGAGTTGAAACTGTGATAAAACCTTCACGGGGAAAGATGCCCTGCGAGTGTATTAAAAGTAGTTGTATGGCTGTTTTTTTAAACACATGTACTACCAATGATGCTAATAAGCCAACCTGCACAACAGCAGCACCCTGACTCTGTTTGACCTGAATGAAGTGGAACCTTAATTAGTATAATTTGTAAAACATGGAGAAACATTTAGCCTCGGCCAAATAAGGAGAAACTCCTGTTAAAGTTGTCTTAATCACACGTTGTGTTGTCTTAGCTGGCTTGCTAAGCGCAGCCTTTCACGAGTCATCTAGCTGGTTTTGTTTAGAGCTGGTGGGTGTGTGAACTGTGCAGCTGAGCCTGGGACTTCTGTGCAGTCAGTGTGGCTAAGCTAGCTGTTACTGTGGTCAGTAAATCCCTCCAAATTGTAGGGCTGCCTGCATGTTAAACCGCAGTGTCTTGTTGTGTGGTGGGCTTGGACTTAGTTAAAGGAACCTTTGATGGAGCTTTGCTGAGTAACTAAAGTAAAGAGTAACATAATGCATTGATTTTGCTGCTGAGTAAATAGTAATTTAATTACTTTTTAAATGAGTAACATGTAATGAGCTATAGCCTGCCTTGGGTTCTGCTAGCAAGCAAGCAAACATGACAAAATATCCTTTTCTTTTCAGATGTTGTGAGTTTTTGGGTCTTTTTGTTCATTTTTTTTTATCAAAACAACCTCAGTTCTTTGAAAAACATAAAGAACACGGCAGATGGAGCATTTAGCTCCAGCCAGGGGCTATAGGAGCTGAATCTTTCAAATTTTAACAATATTATCAGAAAATTCCATGTTTTTGCTCCAAACTTCATCACACACCTCCTCACTGGAACTTTTAACAAATTATATCCTGCATGTAGGCAACTCATAGACATTAACTTGACATGCATTTGTTTAGTGCTGCACAATTAATCGCAATATTACCAAAATCGCAGTACAGCCAAGTGCAGTATTCATACTGCAGAATCACAACCAAATCACAGTTTTTTGAAAAAGGAAAACTGTGTGAGAAAAGAGCATTATAATGAGGCACTGTAGTGCTGCATAGATGCAATGACCTAAAGATCTCGTTCTCCAAATGAAACAAATATCACATCATCATGGTTTTAATATTTTTTCAGTAAAAATTAAAATTGTGATGCAGAAATGATAATTTCAACTAATTACATTACATATCGCAATTGCAATTTCAGTCAAAATAATCTCACAGAATGGGCTAAGTTGCGAGCAGGTGTGGATATCCTCCCCCCGTCTTTACGTCACTCCTAAATTTTTGGCTTCAAACCAGAGATTTCCAGTTATTATTTACTCTACGCCGCTATACTACTGTAAGTTAAAACAAGTTACAGCTGTTACATTGTTTATGAAGACTGTGATGTTATCACTTTATCTGGTATTTTATCACGTTTTCAAAGGTTGTTGCATTATTCATCATTTCTACGTTATCAGCTGCCGTCAGTTTTTGGCCTGTGACCCAGTTGCGCTCTCCCTGGCTCCCCTGGTACAACGTTTCAGTCCCTGTCCTAGAATAGACTGATTAGTGGGTGTCGATGGAGAGACAGGCAGACAGACAGAACTGCTAAAACTAGACCAGTGTTGTCAGGTGTTGTTGTTTTATTATTAAGGGACGTCTCAGTGTGGTAGTTTGTTGACCACGATCCTCCACTTCCGCTGATGGAAAGTCATTCAGTGATAATGGCACCGACACTTGTCCCCCATTTTGTAAGTGGTTCTGATAGATTATGTTTTGGAGCATCATTTCCCATTTCAACTTATCACCATGACTAATGAGAGAGACGGGAAGACATGAGCGTCAGTGGTGATTAATGATTCTTCCAACAGCTCTGTTACATGTCGACGGCTCGTGATGCCACAAGTACGAGGAGTTACAGAATGAAAGTGTTCTGATAGTGAATATAGTAGTATCATATATTGAATATACTGAAATTGTTGGGTTTGCATGTGGTGTTGAAGTAATTTCTGTTAAAGTCAAAGTGAAATGTAACATACTTATTAACATCTCCAGTCATATTATGCACCTATTTTAAAAAAATATATGATACAATAAAATCCGATCATGTTCTCCTCTTAAATACGTGTTTGCTTACACGGGTTTGAACCAACCAATCTTCAACTTTTAGCAGCACAGAGCTCAGATTCATTCTTACACGAGCACTTTCCAACATTCAATCAAATTCCTCCCAGTGGAAAAATCAAGATACAGAAGCTAGATTTTCTCAAAAAATGCGGTTTCATTTGGACTTAACATGAAAATGCACCACTAATGCTTTATAGATCAGTTATAAGCAGTTGAGCTTTGGGTTGCTAGGTTGTAAAAAAATTCACAACAACTTTAACAACTCATTAAGAAGTTATTAATAACTCACTAATAATTTATAACTACACTATTACACTATTAAATAGAAAGGATAAAAAAACAGCCAAAGGGATTTTTTTGCAACACAACAACCAAAAAAATCAATTAAACCAATTAAAATCTGTACTAAACCATTATTTAGTACAGATTTTAATTTAACAAAACATTAAAATTTGTGCTTTTTTGTAATCCCTAGTATAGGTATCAGAGATTATAAAATAAGGTTATTTCCATTGTGGTACGTAAATCTATAATATCTAACATTTCCACATAAAAATCTAAAAATGCTTGGGGCGCCACTGAAGAACAGCGAAAAGTGGGTGAGTCTTACCGGTTGATTTCAGCAGCGGAGCGTTTTGCCCGCCTGATTATGTTTTGATCAGGTCCTCTTTCCTCACTCTTTGTGCTTCTACCATGGATAAGTAGACGACGTGATTAAATAGTTTCTTTTCTGTCTGTCTTTATGACTGGGGGTCTGCATGGGGTCTTTTGGTGGAATTTAGCCGTTTGGATGGGTCAGTTTATCAGATTTCATTCAGCTGTCTCTGGAGCCTTGAACAGCTTCATGCATCTTTTTCAACAGTACTCCCCAAGACCTGTACACAGACTTTAATGTGTAAAATCAGCGAACTTCCCCTTTAATTATAATAACAGACCTGTTGTTAAAAAACTGCTCAAGACTCATCTGTTCAACACCGCTTTCAACCACTGACAGTTTCTTCTCCTCATCCCTTGTTTGTTTGTTTTTTTTCTCTTTCCCTTTTTGTTGTTTGCTATATTGTTGTATGTTGTTTCTTCCTTTCTCTTTTTTTTTTGTCAAGCGTCTTTGAGTATTTTGAAAAGCGCTATATAAGTATAATGAATTATTATTATTATTATTATTATTATTATTGACTGGCAGCAGCGTTCTCAGTCAAACTGTGACAGCATGTGTATCACTAATGACCAAACAACCCACCTCCCTAATGGTTCTTCTGCTCATGACACACACACACACACACACACACACACACACACTGCAGTGTCACCTGTATCCATTCAGTGTGCATTTGACACAGTGTGTGTGTGTTTCTGCTGTCGACTGTACAGTTTGTGTTGAGTTTTTGCTGAGCAGAGACACACAGTGTGTGACCTCAGTAGAAAATGTCTCAGGGTGTCGTGCAGTGTAATAAAGCACTGGGGGATCAATGCTGCTCTCCTGCAGTGACCAATGTATCTGACAGTCCAGCTGCACTGCCCCCGCCTCCCCGCCCCGAACTGTCCAGCACGACAGAGGCATCACAGCAGCACAGCCATTGTTGTATCAGTTGAGCTTCTGAGGCAGCGGATTGCTGCTGTTATCCGCTGTGTTTAAATGTGCGTGTGTGGCGGTGGTGGATGAAGCCGGGCCGGGTAAGGGAGGAGGGTGGTCTGTGTTTGGATTTCTCCTCCTCCTCCCTGCAGCCACGCTCTGGTTTGACTTCCTGCCTCAGTGACTCAACCACAGCGTCCCGCTATGAGCGTGGAAGAGGCAGCTTGTCAGGAAGACAAACAGGAGTGTAGGGACGATTAGAGCTGGAGCCCCTTGGCTTCAGATAGAGGAGTAAAAAGCACATTTTTAATGAGCTTCAAGTGACTGATGTCTGTGACTTTGACATGTACGAGACTTTTGATCATTGCAATGTTTGTGTGACATGAGAATGTGCAGGTGTGGCCAGTAATGGTAGAGGTCAGAAACTTTATGGCACTTTATAGGAATAGTTTAACATTTTACAAATTTCTTTGTGTAGTCAGTAGCATATAGCGGTGTGTGTGTGTTGTGTTTTTATGAAGAGGCCCAGATGAGAACCAAGAGTCGAAACCTCAGGGGATGTATAGACTGTGTTACGAGCGGTCCACGGTTCAATTCCCAGTTAGTTGCAGTTTCCTTGTAATGTAATCGCTGGAAGTGAAAAGCTAACAAACCACAATGACATCACCACTAAGTGACTAGTGTGTCTAGTGTCTGTGACAACCATAGTCTCATTTAGCCACTGTATTTCTTGCTGTGGGACAAAGTTCACCTAAAATTGAAAATTCAGTCATTATCTACTCATCCTCATGCTGATTGAAGGTCGGATTTAGTTCTTTAGTCCACAACACACTGCTGGAGTGTCACAGGAAAACTGTGTTGCAGAATCTCCCAAAAAAATAAGTGAATGGTGCCAAAAAACAGCTAAAAAATGTAATCCGAGTCTCCTAAAGCCCTGACATGCCATTCACCTGCGCGCGCACACCGTCATGCCACACACACTCCGCTCAGACAGTGTGCACATGTACGTGAATGTGGCTCTATAAGTTAAGGATCTACAGCGAAATTTAGGCTAAAAACATGGTGTAAATGACGTCTTTCATGTCAGCTTGGCTTGTTGGGACTTTTTATCATTTTTTTATCATTTGAAAACTGGTCACCATTCACTTCAATTGTTTGGGAGATTCCGCAACAGTGTTTTCCTGTGAAACTCCAGCGGTGTTTTGTGGACTAAAAAAAGTTACACCCGACCTTCAGTTGGCATGATGGTAAGTAGGTAGTGACTAAATTTTCATCTTAAGGTGAACTTAAGGTGAAGGCTAACTATTTCAGCAAACTAATGCCAAGTGCACTGACTTCCTAGAGTGGCGTTGTCACAGCGAGGTTGCCGAGAAATCACTATATCCAAAGGTATTTCGTACAGAAGTACTGACCAGCTGGATAAAGTGCTATGTAGCAGTGCTGGTACATGTATTTTTGTAGTTTTGCTAGCTCAAAACTTAGCTAATCACCTCCTGGCCCCAGCTCTGTACTTAACATACAGACATCAATCTTCTCGTCTGACTCTTGGAAAGAAATTGAACTTGTGTATTTCCCAATATCTTAAACTATTTGTTTCAGAGAATTTGGATAAATCTGATTTGTGTGTATCCTTTAAGCTGTGACTGAGACTGAGCATCTGTTTTTTCTATTTTCAGGGGTAGCTCGAGCACAAAAATATCCCTTGCAGGCTGTAATCCTGTCATTGTGCAGAGGTGAAAATGAAACAGTTGGTGTAAAGATCTAATTGCGGATAGCTCAACTAGTAGCACAGTCAAAATGGTGCCTGAGTGAAATTATCGCCTAAAAAAAAAATACAAATCACCAGTTTACAGATATACTACATTAGTTCCACAGTCAGTGGGATTTTTCAGCTAATGGTTTAATTTAAATGGTTGGGAACAAGAAAAAAAAAAAGATATATTTACAGTATATCTATCAACCATCTCGGTTTTATTATCTATCAAGAATCTCAGTTTCTGCTTATGTTGAGAACAGCTTTATGTTAGAGGTTAATATCCTCCGTCTGTGGCCTCAAGCAGCAGTTCACCTATCAATGTCACCCAGCCGCTTTTGATTGACAGGTAATTATATGGCGGTCACGTTCCGGGCGAAGGGGATGAATTTATGTTGGGCAAGGACTCTGCAGCACAGATTGTTCCAGGTCTCTAACGTAAAGGGGATTTTCTCCAAATCACATTATTGCTATTGGTTAATAATACCAAGGACGAGTGATGAGCTACAGGCTTATACTGTAACCTTCTGTTACTGTAAGAGCCACACGTGACCTTGCATGCTGGCCAGATTGGTGTCTTGTTTTATTTTTATTAGTATCTCTCTTGGTACAGTGAGGTCTCAGCTCAGTGTGTCCTCAAGCTCCGTACTGTGCAAACACCTTTTACTTAGCTATACTGTCTCTACATTTGCTGCTCAGGGACAGGAAATATACTTTAGGCTGCTGTAAGCTCCTCTATCTTTTGATACACATCAGACTTGTACCAAAACAAACAAATTATTCGGAGGCAGAGCTCGCCTGCAGGCAGAAATAATCCTATTGGTCGAGTTAGACCTCGTTTGGCGGAGCAGGTTTTTTTTTCCTCCATTGAGTACATTTGACTGAAACTCAGCGAAAAAGGCAAAGAAGTCTAACATATTTTAAAAAAAGTATCCTGCTATAATTTTTACATGTTAGCTAGTTAACCTAATTAGCCCCAGCTAACCTTCCAAGTGTAATATAGTGGAAGTTTTTTTCAGTTGTAGAGGCAAAGTTGCACTAATCTATATTTCAATAAAATTACTAGTAGTGTAGTAAAATGAACCCACAGAGAATTATCACTCAGCTCTGCAGTTTCTCGGTTCTGTACAGCAGATACACACCATCGTCTCTGAAACGCAGAGCCTCATGTCAGTTCACAGACTGAGCAGCCAGGCTGGTTAAACCAGAACTGAAGCTGAACCAGAAGCGCATTTCTCAGCGCCGGTCAAAATGATTCTGAGATTCAGCTCCTCTGCAGTTTTCTAATCTGTTTTCTAATCACACATACGGCTGATCTTTATAATTACGTCATGAATTTAAAGCTTTTTATGTGTCGCTGGATAAAAAGAGTCTGCTTTGCTCCTCTCTCTCCCTTTCAGTGGACGCAACTGACAAATATGTGCAATGAGCGCATAAATTAAAAGAATACAACCACGAACAGCACTGATACTATTTCTAATAAATATTATAGGTGGCAGATTGTCATATTTCAGTATATGGAGGGGGGGGAAGTGTGTTTTCATGAAAGATTCGCTCACGAAACATGGAAAAAACAGAACATATGCTGAAATTATTGCTGTAGGCACCAAGTGGAATTGGGCAGCGCTTCAGGTCGCATCGTAGTGCTTCAGTGTGCAGTGCAGAGTTCTGCTGTAGTCTTTACCAACTCCTGAGAGTAATATCTGATTATTTAGCTACTAAATATCCAGGTTCTTTATCAGATAGTTGCTAAACTTTGTCTGTTTGGTGCTTAGCCTGCAGCTGTTTTTAGCAAAACGCCTAGCACCAAACAACAGACAGAATAAAGTAGGAACAAGCTGGTGAAGATAGTAGAGTAAGTAGCAGCTTTAGTGCCAGGTATTCTCTGGAGGAGTTGGTAGAGACCAAAACGGAGCAAAAAGGTAGGAAGAAACAGGACTACAAGTGAATGCTAATGTTGCTCCTTGTATGCTGGATGTGTAAACAAGCAACTGTTTGCTATGCTGTCTCCAAGTGAAAAAAAAAAAAAAAAAATCAATAAAAGCAGGTGTAAATAATGTGTTTCTTTTAGTCCATGTCTCCCATTTTAGAGAGCCAAATGTATTCATCATCCCCTGCAGTCAGTTAATGAAATATGCTGATGAGGAGCAACAAAATGTACATGGGTTATTGAACACTGCGCAAATGATCTTTATCACCATTTATTTGCCAATGACATGAAGAAAATCTCTCCTGCAGTATGTTTTATTCTGATCTACGATAAGACTGTGTTGTCTTTGCCTATTAAAAATTAGATATATTAGCCTATATTAGAATTTTTTGCCTTGACTAGCAAAGTGGAACTGCAGTGACCTCCAAAACCTTGTCTCAGCCCTCACTCGCGGACTCTTATGTTTGACGTTGTTCTGTTTTTGATACCATTGAAGGCATCACCACAGTCCTGACCATGACGACACTCAGCATCAGCGCTCGCCACTCCCTTCCCAAGGTCTCGTACGCCACTGCAATGGACTGGTTCATCGCTGTCTGCTTCGCCTTCGTCTTCTCTGCCCTCATTGAGTTCGCCGCCGTAAACTACTTCACCAACGCACAGATCGAGCGGGCCAAAAAGAAGCCGGCCAAATGTCCCCCGGTACCCCAAACCACGCCTGTCAAGGTCAAGGACACGGAGGAAGTGCTGCAGGTGATTTTTGTTTCTCTCAAAGTGGCCGTGGCAAACAGTCTGATAGCTCTTAACTTGGAGGAGCACTTACACAGCAGGTCCCTTATTATGTGCTTACTGTATCTGGCCTTTAGCCTAGACTTTTGAATGGACAGGAGAGGGCCAGCCTGAGGATCGTCAGCTGTGCTCCTGCTCAGAAGAGCTGAGAGGATCCGACATGTAGAGAAAACAGCAGAGGACTGATCCCAGGATGTGAGTTTAGCCGTCAATATAGGGGAGACCAGGGCAATCATGACGGGGGTAATTATAAAACATTCAGTTCCTCCAATCAGAAACAAGCTAGAGTGATGTCACTTAATCTGCATGTGCTTTTTATCTCGAAAAAGAAACAGGATCATTTCACCTCGACTGAGGTTTTAGCATAAAACTGATTTTGAGGTATTAACAGCTACACTTGGATGATGAACGTCTAAAGCGTTTAAACTTACATCAACTGTATCCCTGTTATTTGCTAAAAATGAACTCTGAACAACGATGATAATATAGGTGTTTCTAACCAGCATACAGGATTTTATCATGGCTGCAAGACCAGGGGCGATTGTAACACCGTGTTACGACTGACCCCTGTGCCACATGGCCCAAACAAACATAGACAAACTATATTCTGAATATAGTTTGTCTATGTTGACATACTTTTCTGTCATAACATAATTCACTTAATTCACTTCCTGTCAAAAAATGTAGTCAGTAACCTAATCCAGGTATCACAATGTTAAAATAATGTAACTTGATTACTTCTCGTTACTTATGGATTACTTCAATATAAAATATACTGAAATTGTCTAGCCTAATATAATGTTTTAAGTTTTAGATTTATTAGTTAGTTAGCTCCAGCTATTCCTTCACTTGTTGTGCACAATTTATTGATCTGATTGATTGATTTAAAGAAAAAAAAATCTTGAGAGGCCATGATGATGAATTCTCAACTGTAAGGTATGCTGTGGTTTAAAATTGTAATCCTGCTAAATAATCCCCTTTTTTTCAAACTGTTTCTGTAAACTGTAATGGAATACAGCTACCTTTTTTGTATCCAGATTACATAATCTTATTACATGTAATTGATTTCTCACCAAGCCTGCATATATATGTGTAAATGTTAAAAAAAAAAAAAAAAAGGTTACAATTGCCCCTGATCTCCCCCATCAGAACCTGCTTGTATCTGGCCGATGAACTGAAATGAAAGATAATTAAAGTTTTTCTACACCACAGATCTGAACAAACTAAACTTAAAATCCAGACTTATGTTTTGTAACTGAAAATCTAGCTCAGGTGTTTCCACAGTGGGAAAGTATAACAATGTCTCTGCCAACCACAGCTTGACTTGCTGAAACAACTGCTTGTTAAATGTGGTAAATTAGGTGGCTAAAAAAAGAACACACTTTAAATATTCCATACCTGTTACCCCTAGATCAACTGGAAAAGTTTAGCTGTTATTCAGCCATTAATTTAGCTGCAAATTTGTTGAATCTGGTTTAGAGAAAATTTAATAAAATGTGAAAGAGAGAAAAGAAAATAAGAGCATCTGAAAATAGCAAGACAGATGTTCAGATGTTTTACGGCAAGTCACGAGGTGTCTCTCAACGACGGTGTGTGCTGTGGAACCTTTTTTTTTTTTTTTTTTTTAATTCTACATGAACAAATTGACATAATCTCCTATTTCTGTATCACTAGTTGAAACAAATCACACTGACACCATGGCGGCTGACATATGGATCAGATCAGAATTCATGAATATGCCATGAAGCTATGATGAACGTGTTACAAATCACAGTTCATGTTGCTGTAGTGATGCGTTCACGGTGCTGTATAAACACAGTTGTGCAGATGGGGCGGCTGTGAAAAGAAGGCAGATGTGCATATGTCTTTGACTGTACGTTCTTCTAAAGAGATCAAATTAAATATCTCGGTCTACTGTTAACTTATCATTGAAGCTGACATAGCCCAGCAATGCATATGTCAGTTTTACACTAACTACTTTAAGTTGCCCCCTCCAGTCCAAATCCCAGTGTGGCGTAATCATGCCTGAATGCAGTATAGTGACAACGGCACTTCAGTGGATTAGTAGGTTGCCACGGCAACGCAGCCCGGGTACATCTGTATAGGTTTCAGAGAGGCTCTGGCACTGGGGGAAAAAAAAAAAATTAATACTCTTTTCCTCGAGAGCAGGTCCTGTTGGCGCCACCACGGGGCTTGGCAGCGGGGTCAGGGTGCGTTGATGGTTCCAGCGTCTTAGCCTTTTACCTCTTCCAGGATGAAAAGCAAAACCCCGCCATCCTCACACACACATACACTTCCTCTGCTGCACATGGGACACAATAACACTGGATCCTTTCAGTTTCAGGGGGGGTGGATTATTCCTGCAAATGCCTTAGTACCAGCATCACACTCTCCCTGCTTGAAAACATCAACTCTCAAAGGATAAGCTCCTTTGACGCTACACTGCATTACCGCCCCGATGAAGTGCTACCTACTTTCTGTCTTAAGCTTGTGTGAAATGAGTGAAATCCTCGGTAAGTGACATCTGTATTGCACACACTCTATCGTCTGCTTCCAGATGAAGGCCATCTGTGTCAGGGGGACTGTAATCAGATCAATATGACAAGGTTTATGTTGCCCGGCCCGCTTCTCAGAATGGAAAAAGCGAGTGAGTTTTACCTTGCCTGCAAACCCCTTCAAACGTGAAGCAGACAGGAGGAATGTGAGCATTATTCACTCGATAAATCCTCAGGTTGTTTTCTCTCAAATGTGGTTCCATATTTTAACAAAACGGCTTTGCTTTTTTTATGATGCAGACGAGAACTTTGGCTTGGTACACATAATGTAATCACGTAGTAAATAGGTTTATTAATCAGGGTTTGATCTGTTTGTTAAATATTTTGGGCACATATTTAACATTTTTGATTTTTTTTTGATAAAGCCTCTGAATACAATTCAGACCATGACATGACGTTGAAATGTTCCACTTAACGTCCTTATTCAGGTCAACAGCTCGTTATGACAGGGTGAAATAGGTGGACTACAAAATAGAGCCTGACTGTCACTGGACAGATACCGATATCTATATACTGACTGATTTGAACATAAACTGATAACAACAAAAATTCTTCAAATTTGGATATTAAAGAATTGTGAGCCAGATATGTACTGAGCTCACCTTTTTTCATCTCAGTCTATATATTGTTTCATGTTTTTTGTATTAGGGCAGCAGGATCATTTACATCAGTTTCACTCAGTTTTTTTCAGTCCGTGCAAAGTGCACTTGGGCACACGTCACACTCGCGGTACCTGAGCGGAATCGGATCGGGACGGGAGCTGCATCTCAGGCCACGCACACTTTAAAAGTAAAATATGTAGGATTGTTTCACAGCGATCACGTCTTAAAGCACACACCAGATTTTGTGTGAAAACAGTCAAAGCAATCTTTGGTCTCACAGAGACCCGAAGAAAGAGACGGACACAGCAACATAACAGTTATTCGCTGCGAGTCCCGACCTCAAAACCTGCTTTGCAGTACTTGATAGGGGCTACACACCACTGCCACACAGACTGAAGCCCATAAGCGTACCAAGTAAATCACAACATGATAAAATAAGAAAATACAGGAAGAGGGCAGGTCTCTGCAGATATAGACACCACCACACACTTCTATGGGTCATAAGTGATGTCTTTGTTATGTCCAAAGCTTTCCAGGTCTGCAGCACTTAGTTTTAGTTGCTGATTTGACCATCACTGTTTTGAGGGGTTTAGTGAGCAGTCAGTTTCTTAATTATTAGCTAACATACCAGCTAACATTGGCTGATGATGCTGAATGGTCAGTGTACTGGACAGGTTCCACTTTAGACTAAATACAAGGAACTTCCAACATATATTTTTTAGAAAATACCAAGAGTGCACCTCTAAAACTTAAAGATATCTCATTATTGTTTTTTTTCTCTTTCTCAGCTGAATCCTGACACCAACGGTAACCTGAGAAAGCGGATGAATTACATTTCCCACCAAGAGTCCAGCAGTCACCAGAGAGCCCAGTCCACCACCAACATCTCAGGAGTGGGGAGAGCGAGACCGCTGCGACCTTTAGCCGGCGGAGCCAACGGCAGCTCCTCCACCCTCTCCCGCTCCAGCCCCAAATCTGAGAGCCTGCTCAGCGTGGCGTCCTCCTCAGCCCAGCTGGTGAAGAGCACGCCCCAGGCTGCAGCTTCCACACCAGACGTGATGGCGGGGACGCCGTGCAAGCAGAATGCCAGTTCCTCGTCCCTGCAGCATCTGCTGGGGCCCAAGCTGGAGCGCATCCAGATGATGGGGAACAAACTGGAGCTAAAGCAGACGCCGTGCTCTCAGCCCACCACTGCCGGCATGGGTGGAACCAGCAAAATTGACAAGTACGCACGGATCCTGTTCCCAGTGTCCTTCGGGGCTTTTAATATGGTCTACTGGGTGGTTTACTTATCAAAGGACACAATGGTTGCTAAAGGTGGCTAGACTTGTTGTTGCTCGGACAACAAGAGTGAAGACTCATTTCTTTTAACAGATGGGAAGCAAATAAGGATTATGGGAGTTTGCAAACAATAAGAGGAAACTATTGTTCTTGCCAAACAGATAAACAAAAAGTGCTCGCTAAGCACTTCCGTATCCTGGAGAACGCACTCAGAATGCATTTATTTTTCCTTCCTAAGGTCCTCGAACAGCAAGCATGGGAACAAATCAGCCAACTTAGAAATATCTGACTCAACAGAAGAAAGAACACCTGCACACTGGAATACGCTACTGTCCTCTTTATATCATGCCACGTCGGACTGTAAAGGTCTTCACTGGCTTCAACTGCCTCATGATCCCTCTCGGCCTGCAGTCGAGATGGAGCATGGGATTTTTTTCATTTTCCTATTTTTGTACCCTGCACCTGGCAAGACGTTCGGATGTGTGCACCACTGTCGTGAAATGAACTCCACCAACGCTGTGTAAATATATAAATTTATTAGGATAAATGGATTTATATTTAATGATTACAGTGTACTTCAGTTTGAATATTAAGACTTGTTGCTTTGGTGCCAGCAGGCTAGACGATGCAAAGTTAAAAATGGACTGTGGTCAGACTAAAATTAAATAGATACGTTTTTGTCCGAGTCAAAGTCATCAAATCGGGCTGAGTGGAGCTTTGGCCGGGAACTGATCAGCCCTGAAATCCTCTCTTGTACAGTACCAACTTGCAAAGCATCTTTCTTATAAAAGATGGATTAACTAATCTGGAAATACTGAAGATGAAATTTGGGGATCAGTCAGGCAGAAAGTAGTAAAGACAAGTTATTAATTCATGTAACAGTAGGATTTAAGCTTCTTTCCTGCCATAATGGGTTGCCAAATAGTAGACAAAGATTGTACGAGTGATTAAAATACAGTCATGACGTTGACAGACAGGAAGAGAAAGAAAAGCCATTCTTTAATAGATCACTGCAGCAATAAAACAGAAAGGATGTTGTTTTTGTAGGGACAGTTTGGCTTGTACAATACAGGAATGTGTCTGAACTGGAGCTCACTGCTGTCATCCACCTCCTTAAATTGTGTCTAAGAGATGTGACCTGCATTACATTATTTCTCCGCATTTCATGATGTTAAACCTGGGAAATTTCTCACACTGGATGAGGTCTAAGGAGCAGAGTTAGCAGCCTCAGAGTTAGCTGATGTGCAGCTGTCAGTCTTTCATTCAGCCGCTGTTAATTGTGCCAGCTAGAATTTGGGTAATGGGATTTACTTGAGCCGCACTATATTAGTCTACCAGCAAGAAAAAAATCCTAATAAAAGCCTGCAGCAGAGACACAACGCAGCACTGCTCTTTCGGTTTAGATCATGTTTAAGAAATGGTTCGACATTTTGGGAAAGACGTCTTTTGTCGTTCTTGTCGAGAGTGCTCATATCTGTATGCGATTGTTGCATTCACACGCTCCTCGGATAGTACCATTTCCTGAATTCGAAAGTCGTCCTTATGCTTTTGTACATTCAAGAGTTTTTAAGTTGTAATGTGGAAACAGCATAGAAGTCACAAGTCAGTCTTTGCTGAATAGAGACTGATGACAGTCTCCAAGCTTCCATTGCTAAAACTGGGTGGAAACAATTAGTATGAAAAAAACAGGACATTTCCCCACTAATTCAAAGTCTTTAGGGTGGCCCTTCATATTGGGGCCGTGACAGTGTGTGCTTATTACTGAGCAGAATAGGAGCATCGATTGTGGTATTGGCTCATTTATTTCTACAGAGCCTTCAGTCTGTACTCAGCTTTCAGAAAACTACAGATGAAATGAAGCAGCACCACCGCTAGTCGTTGGGGTCAGTGTAGCAAGCAGTGTCTTCATGGTCTATCATGTTTAATCACGTGACATCACTGTGGATAAGATCTGGGAAGGTTTAGGAACAGATAACACTTGATTAAGGAAAGATATGATTTGATCACTCTCACTAGATCTAGACTGGGGTTGCCTTCTAGAAACAACCTCAGATACTTTTGTCTCTTCTTCTTCTGCCAATATAAAGGATGTATGGAAGTCTGTGGGCATCATTTGAAACAAACTTTGAAAGTTTTGTATGTAAAGGGGGCTAAATGAGCCCTAAGACAAATCCTTAAAAAGATGCAAAGGGCTGAGGTTTGTTCGCGGCTGTACTTGTTGTCATTTTAGCAAACGCCTTGCAATTCTAAATTCCTCAGATGATGTTGTCTGGAGAGATCTGTGACTGTCCAGCATTGCCAGACTGCTGTTGTCCTTGTGGTGTCTGGTTGATGGATTGGCTGAAAGTAGTCAGCCAGTGAAGATTCATGCTGCTATCCAAGTACGCTATATAATAGACAACAACTCAGCAAATCATGTACCAAAATTTTCACCAGCTTTCCGAGTTGCTGTTCCAAACCCAAGGGGGTGTTCACATGAATTGTTGTGACACTGCAAGATGCAGAAAAAATATAAAGCAGTAGTCAGTTAGCTTAGCTTAGCATAAAGACTGGAAAGTGAGCCTGGCTCTGTCCAAGGGTTACAAAAACCCACCTACAAGCACCTTAAAGTCCCACTGATTAATTTCACTAATTAGACTCCAAGAAGTCAGCTAGCAGGCTAGCTGTTTTCCCCTGTTTCCAGTCTTTATGCTAAGCTAAGCTAATCAGCTGTAGGCTGCAACTTCATATTTAGTGTACAGACATGAGAGCGGTATTAATCTTTTCG
Source organism: Lutjanus erythropterus (assembly GCF_056507025.1). NCBI lineage: Eukaryota > Metazoa > Chordata > Actinopteri > Lutjaniformes > Lutjanidae > Lutjanus > Lutjanus erythropterus. Next base: position 11,153,415 of record NC_139321.1, on the reverse strand, counting down.
TCTAACTCTCTGCAACAAAGCGAATATGACCCACTTTCCCAACATGTCAAACTCAGTTTTTAAGAATCCTGACAATGTGAAGACGCGACATGACATACAGTCAGACCCCTCTCTACCGTTCAGTACTGTCCTCCTAGTTTTGTACAAATAGCCCAGAAAAACCTTTTGACCATATTGAAAATATAGCCTCTGGTGTGATCAGGACCTTGAGCAGGTTCGCAGTCTGGTGACCCTCAGGGGTAATGAAAGATACTGCTGATAGCTGAATCTTTGAATGTGTGAAGGACGTCATTATCTAAATATCACAACATGACGTCAGGAAATTGTCCTTTCGGCTGTCTCCTGTTACCGTCTAGTGGAGGTGAAGTAGGGGATTTATTGCCATTGAGTACTTTCTCTGCACCAAGTGACATTTTAAGTGATCACATGCTCCACGGCATACCAGTGCAAAAAAAGACTCCTGACTAGAAACCATCAAAACATTATATTTTTGGTAAATAACTGACCTCTGTAACACCTCAACAGATGTACTTCACCTACAAATCTTCTGTAATGTGCTTACAAGATATTATCCTTTGTATATTTTAAGAAAGGGATCAAAAAAATCATGCTCGACAAATAGAATACATTTCCTCATGACCTAATTTGCTATTCCTCAGTGAAGCTGAAGGTTAAACAGTTGGTGGATGAGCTCAGCTGCACTGTACACCTCTGCAGACAGAGATGTCACATGGATACGGTGTGTTTGAAGGGATTCATGATGTAGTGGGGGCCTGGTTTCTTGCTCTAATAGCCGTATCATCCATGTAGCCATGGTTGTTGGCCCTCGTCGATTGGTTAGTCTAACAGGAGCTATGATGCCGCCACATCGGCGAGAAGCAGGCAGGCTGATGGACAGATCAAGATGCCCGCCGCCACTCACCTCTCCTAAACGCAACCATGTGTGAAATTGATTTTGCCGTTATTACCTCCCTGTTGGCCTCACTCTCCCTCCCTCCTCCTCTCCGTCTCTCACAACAGCGTACAATAAATATCTCATCATAAAAACACCGAACATCCGTGTACTAACGAGGACCCTGTCACCGACAGATTGATGTTCAGTATTTATGTGGCGTGGTTCTGCTGCTCTAAATGTGTGCATGATTGATGGAGCTGCCAACGCCAGGTTGTGGGTTTTCTGGGGTTCTGTTTTTTTTTTTTTGTGGTTGTTTTTTTTTTTTTTTTAACAAACATGCTGTTCAAGATGACAGACAGATAGTTAAAGATGCTCCACACACTTGCTCTGCCATTTTGAAAGATGGCACGGTGCAGGTTTGTGGAAAGTTCAACCGCATCCTGAGATCAAGCTCTCAATTAATCATTGTCATTTCAGCCGCTTAAATAGTTCAACAACATCAAAATCACTTTTTTTCCAAATGCTAGAAAGTGCAGCTGGGTAAAATGGGGCATTCATTGTAGTTTTAGAGCACTTTTGAAGTAAATCATGGCAGAACGCTCCCCCTAGTGGCTCAACTGACCCCTTTTTGTTTTGAACACAATGCTATTTGAGGACATGCTCTTCTATTCATTCAGAACACAGATGAGAAAGTTACCCCACTTGTTGCCATTCAGGTACATTAATTAACACGATGATGAGAGTTTAATTAAAAGCATCTGCTCTTCTTGTATGGCTGACTGGTTGCCAGAAGTGTTGATTTTCTGTCAGGCTCTGAGGTACTGAAAAAAAAAAAAAGAAGAGCACAGGCTCAGGACAGGTTTTTTTTTTCTGTTTTTCATAGTGCTGCACATGATTGAAACACCAGATTATAACAGTGAAACGAAAATGGAGCAGACTCAGAGGCGTCCAACTGTCATTAACCACTAACCATTTACTTCATATGAACTAAATAATCACAAAAGTGTGTTCAAAATCTTAAACAGTCCACTGAGACAACATTTCTGTTTTTTTTAAAAACTACTGGTTCAAACCTTTGCTTAATTTTAGAGTCTTTTAAATTCTGTTTCCTGCTGACAAAGCAAAACCTTCTATATTTTGTCACCATTTGGGATTTAAGGACACAAAATGCACCGTTGGGAAGGGTGCTCAGACTCACCTTGTTTTTAGGAAACATTCAGTAACTCCTCATCCTCATAACACAGTGACTTTGAAACCTGCGTATTTTTATATATAGTGGAAGGAGAGCATTTTAAGAACCCCGAAATCCAGATTTGTCAGTGACATCACAGTGATATAACACATACCTAAAGGACGTTCAGAGGTAGAATTACCCAAATATTACTCAACTACAAATAAAACTACTGGTGTTAAAAAATACTCAAGTAAAAGTAGAATGTCGTCCTCTCTAAAGACACTGAGCATTACATTTTAAACATTCATGTTAAATGTGTTATCAATAGCATTAAATGGAAAAGAGTTTGTGTTTCTCTAAATCTTCAGTCCGGATGTCGTGGTTTTCATTGGCCTCTTTAGCCTTACTGGCTACACAAAGTATACAGATAAGAGGTTTGGATATTAAGTCAAATTGTCAACCTGCTCAGTAGGGAATTACGATTTGAAGTAACCAAGTAGATTATGTAGTGTAATGCATAGTAAAGCAAGAGTAAAATTAAACTCGAAAGAAGCCACTTTCATCCCCGTATATACAGGTTCCTTTCCAGTCAGTAGAGTTCTGATAATGTCTGAAAAACTGAGCTTACTTAACTGCAAAGACATCATGTGTCATGTTTTGCCACATTTAGAATTTAAATCTTCTTTTTAAATCTTCATCAGTCACGCAAGAAGGTGTGAACTTGAAATAAAAATAAAATAAGAATATATTTATGTATATATATATAGAGGGAGTCAAAAGGAATGTGACTTATGTAAATTCAAGTCACTCAAGTGAAGTATTTAAGTCTTTCAGTTCACAGTTCATGCACTGTATACCTGAACACCTTTGCAGTAAGTTGGAGGATATCAAATATGAAATATTTTGAGTTAATTTTTCATGTAATTGAATTAAAATTGATTGATTGATTAGGCCAACTCAAACAAATATTTTCAGTAAATGCAACTTCTCTCACTGCAATAAATTAACAGAACTGAATAATTTTAAGCATTATTATGTCATGTTCATTAAAATTCATATTAATTGTAAATTATGAGTTTAATTAACACAAAATAAAAGAAAGAAAGATAATTCCACTGGTACTGCACATTTTTAAGTTTGTAGAACTTCGGAACAAATATTACATTTTCTCTACTTATTCCAGGTAATTAATTGTAGCTTTCAGTTTTACAGTAAGGCAAGATAAAGACATGAATCATATGGCATCAAAGTTCTGTTTTTTCCCCCACAATGAGTCAGTAAATAGTCTAACTCAATGATTCTCAAAGTGTGGGTTGTGGCCCACTGGTGGGCCGTGAAGACTGTGCAGGTGGGCCTTGAGAGGTCACAAATATTTCTCAATTTCAATTTTCTAAGTCAGAACTTACTGAAATATTAATGATCAATTTAAAAAAAGTAATAAGAGATAATAAAACAAAGCCATGTAATTTAAATTCTGTGTTATTCCCCATTTATGTGACCTGGTTTAACAGGTTACACAACATTTGGTGATCTGTCACATCAACACTGGATCATATTTTAAATCTCATCACTGGTACGATTTAGTCTCATGTGTTTCTAAGTTTGGGAACTGCTGGTCTAAATAATTGAATTTAGTCTTACAAAGGCAGAAGTAAGGGAGCGTGGGAAATTATGTGATTATTCTTACACACACACGGTTGTGAAGAAAGATTTCAGAACAGACTCATCGGTATGTTGGTTCTTATATTCTGTCCCTGATATCGAGGATAATCGAGGATATAAACGAGGAGAACATTTCACTTCTAACGTCTTGAGGCTGATGAACCACTAGAGGGAGCAACATGCTGTTACTTCACCTGATCAGGATCAGATGGGTCTCAGTCAAACATGCTCTGACAGGCAGATGTGCACTTTACTTATTTTAGTGTCTGATTTCATTGATTTTAAGCTGAAAAATGTTAAAAAGGTTCCTGCACACAAATTGATTTTAAGCTGAAAGATCAATGGATATCACTGTTTTACGTTAAAGAGTCAGCGAGGGATTCAGGGTCTCCAGCAAAGCGGGGAATAATTTCATTTCATGAGCTTCTCTCCAGAGATTAGCACACTAACAATGTAGGTCTACCCTCCACATTATTATTCTTATCACTCATCTGTCTTCATAGATCAGAATCCTTCAGGCTAAATCCCGCCTGTTAAGTGATTTCGGGTTAGTATCTGGGGTTTCTTGATGTAAACACAGAAGCTTTAGCAAGAAAAAAACGAACAGAAATGGGCCTCAGCTTTATTCCCAAATGTATATCTTTGTATGTAAAGTATTATTGTGTTTTGAAAGAGCTAGAAAACACATTCCTGACCTCTCACCACCAGTGTCCTATAACCTGTCGGGGGGATGGGGGGGTTCTCCATTACCAGCTTTAAGAGACACATCGTGCAATGCAGGATCCATGCCAGATTTGCATCATATTATGTTACATATACTGTATGTGTCACATGTAAAAAGATCTTTTTTTTTTTTTTTGTTCGATTCATGGTGGTCTTTTTTAATATTCTTTTTAGCACACTTTTCATGCAGCTTGTGTATCTGAATGGTTTCCTGTCTAATAAAACCTCATCTAACCCAATTTTTTGAATGCCATAGGCCAAGACAATTAACATGTAGGCCCTTGGTAGTTAATAGGATAATACATTCTAATTTGTATTATACTTTTAAGCACAAGTGCAAGTCATTTTGCGGGTTACTGATCTTCCCAGCGAAGAAGGACAACATGATTCCCATTGTTTGCTGTGTCACACTGAAGAGCCTAAAAGTTCTCCTCTTTTCTGCCGATGTGATGTGGAACAATGATTTCTACAGTCATGACCTTGATGAAACCCTCGATAATAATACTCGATAGTAGGAGCACCAATTAAAGCAATACTTAGAGTACTAGATAAGCCACACAAAGACAGCAATAATGTAATCAAAAGCATAGAACACGACATACAGTATGTACACAACCTTAAATGGCTTCCTTACATAAACTAAAGCTGCACCAAAGGACTCATTACAATGCTTTTCCATTATGTAAGAATTTAAGATAAACACTAATAAATTCAGCTCATAATCAAACACTAACAGACCCTCGAGTTGTACTAATATTTTAACAAAAGTGCAGAACTTTGAATGCACTGGTCTGCAGGTGATTTTGCCTCAATGAACTGGACTTGTGAAAAAGACAATTGTGTATTGTGTACTTAGTATTGACGCCGCGTTGAATTTATCTAAAACGAGACAAGAAAATATGGTACTTAACTGTACATTATTTTAACTTGAACTGTTTGTCATCCTCTCAAGTTGTTGCTGATAAAAATATTTTTTGAACTAATGTTTCATTTGTTAGTCTTTATCCAATGCACTGTTTTGAAGAAACACAATTAAACATGTTAGACAAACCCCTGCACCATGTTGTAACTTCATTTGATAAACTGTTGACAAATTACTCTGCTGATCATGCAGTTAAGAGCACAATTATACTGGTGGACTTTTGTACAAGTGTATTTGCTAAGTGTGAACTGATTAAATTGATTTTATGGCCACTTGGGGGCAGCAAAACAACCTGTTAACACAATTATCTACTTGTACAATGCAGTGTTTCGTATCCGTCTGCACGTCTGTTTACTTTCATCAACCCCACAGTAACATTATGTCACCTCCTGACATCCACTATGGGCTGCCAAAGTTTGACAGGGTCATGAGGTCTTCTTGATTTTAAAGGGAAAACTTGCCATTTTTCATGAGGATGTCCCATTTTTGTGAAGACAAATCAATCAATTTATCTTTAAAAATGTGAAGTACACTTTAAGATATAAACTTAAAAAATATCTCACAGGATAAAGACAGGGTGCAGACCTGAACATAAACTATATTCACAGAGCCTTCACACTCTGATAAACAGCCTCATTCTGCATCAGAACAGCAGAAAATAAAAGAAGAAGAAGAAGAAAAAACTAAATTTATCAAAAAAAGAGGCCTATTAAGCATGTATAATTAAAATGAAATAAAAAAAAAAAACTAAAACTAAAAACAAAACAAAAACATAATGCATCTGTATTATAGAATTGGAGAAAATGTTCCTAAAATATCAGGAAAAACATCTCTGATGCAATATTCACTGGAAAATATATGCTCAAAATTCATTAAAAACTCTCATTTTAAACTTCCGGCAGTGACTGTGTTCTTTATTTTGGTTAATTGTAAAGTTAAACAGTTGTTATGTCTGCTTAGTGTTATGCATTGAATATAATATGAAACATGCTTAAATATGTCACTTAGTCAGGGGCTGACAGTTTACTCAGAGACAGATCAAGGGAAAAAGGTCAGGAAACACTGATTTAATATAGCAAGTACACTTTAAAAAGTCATTAAGAAATAAATAGCATTAATATGAATTTGTGACAAGATGGCTGCCAGTCCTTAAAAAGAATTAGAACTGTCGTGTTCACTCTGACAGTGACATCACGTCAGGGTCAGTGACATCACGACGGAACCTTTTTCAAATAGAATTCCGAGAATTCTGGGCCTCCTTCCCAAACCAACCTTTGACGAGGTAAGACATGATTTTCTTTGCTCGTGTGTTTTGGTTTTATTGAAATGTATTCTGCTCAGAAAGGAGTAAATGTATTTTCTTTGCATCATTATGTGAAGTAAATACATTTTTCTGAGTTACTTTCCAAATAACATTGCAGCAAAATGTACATCTTTTGTCTGTGATCAGAGAAATGCAACTGCACTTTTTGTCTCACACAACTTAAAAAAACTAAACTGGTTTTACTTGCTGTCTAAAATGCATGTCTAAAATGAAAAGTTTATTATCAGCGTTATTTGTTGCATTAATAGTCCAAGTTGCAAAAGTAATATGTTAATAAACAGAATGATTTTAAATGTCCACTAATGTCAGTTACATTTGTACATTATTAATACTTGATTTCAGTTTAAAACCAGTTAGTCTTTAGATTAAACCTGTTGGTCTTTAGATGTTTCAGTGTTTCAGAGTGATATTTTCTGGTTGACCTACTTTTATTCTGAAACTGAATTTGAACTTGTTGATGCACAGCGTACTGAAGAGTCGTTTTAGTTAAAGGTCCAGTGTCTAAGATTTATTTGCAAAACTATGGCAGAAAATTTACATTCTTTATTTCATGTTTATTTGATAGCATTGAGTGATAGCATGAGTTTTGGAGCTTTAAAGTGCTTTTAAAAAGTGGTAAATTTGGTAGCTAGGGTGGCAGATTTTGTTTTTTCTACCAATAAATTGTTTTTTTTATTTCCTTTTCAATAATATAAATTAAGAAATTTGCTTTGACCACAGCCACCATCTACCATGTCTCTGAAATAGATTAATTCACCTAAATAAAACTCTTTCAGAGCTGCCTCAAGACTTTGCTGTTAATTCTTTGGGACTGTGTCATATTAGGATTTGCATTTAAATGAATTTGAAAGGTGTACTTTTGTGAACTTTCTTGGGAAAAAATTGTAGTATGTTTTTTAAAAGTATGTTATCATTAGTGTATTATAACCTGAACATAAGAATAATTTGTAATATGTACAGAGTTTGTGGGTTCTCTTCCATGGAGGCTGCCATGTTGTACCGCCATGTTTCTGCAGTAGCCCTGAACAGAGAAAACAAATACTGGCCTCAGATACTGTCTCATTTTTTACTTGTTTCACAGTCACTGTAGGTTGGAAGAGGAAAGTGAAGCAGGATGTTTGCAAATTGTTTATCAGTGAAATAATCAGTGTGTGTGTGTGTTTGTGTTTGCAGTTCTTCAAAGTCGGTTCGCGAGAAAACTAAGAGCATGAGTTCTGGATTCGATTCCATTGAGAGACCTCGGTCTCCAGGAGACCTCGGCCCTCTTAACATCATGGAGGAGCCTGGAGGAAGGGGTGGCAGACCTTCGTCTCCTGGAGGCCTCGACCTTCTTACCACCAAGGCGCACGAACAAAGGGGTGGCAGACTTTTGTTTTGTGGAGGCTCAAACCATTATACCACCGTGGGAGCGCACTGGCAAGGGGGTGGCAGACCTTTGCCAGAGGATGACATCAGCCCATCTACCACCGTGAGGGCACCAAGGCAAGGGGGTGGCAGACCTTTGCCTTGGGACGATGACACCAGCCCATCTACCACCATGAGGGCACCATGGCGAAGGGGTGGCAGACCTTTGCCATGGGATGGCAACCCGTCTACCATCGCACGGGCACCGGGGCAAAGGGGTGAGAGCCCTTTGCCTCCGGAGGACACCAGCCCGTCCACCACCGCACGGGCATCGAGGCAAAGGGGTGAGAGCCCTTTGCCTCCGGAGGACACCAGCCTGTCCACCACCGCACGGGCACCAGGGCAAAGGGGTGAGAGCCCTTTGTCCTGGGACAACACCAGCCCATCTACCACCACATGGGCACCGAGGCAAAGGGGTGAGAGCCCTTTGCCTCCGGAGGACACCAGCCCGTCCACCACCGCACAGGCACCGAGGCAAAGGGGTGAGAGCCCTTTGCCTCCGGAGGACACCAGCCCGTCCACCACCGCACAGGCACCGAGGCAAAGGGGTGAGAGCCCTTTGCCTCCGGAGGACACCAGCCCATCTACCACCACATGGGCACCGAGGCAAAGGGGTGAGAGCCCTTTGCCTCCGGAGGACACCAGCCCGTCCACCACCACACGGGCACCAGGGCAAAGGGGTGAGAGCCCTTTGTCCTGGGACAACACCAGCCCATCTACCACCACATGGGTACCGAGGCAAAGGGGTGAGAGCCCTTTGCCTCCGGAGGACACCAGCCCATCCACCACCGCACGGGCACCGGGGCAAAGGGGTGAGAGCCCTTTGCCTCCGAAAGACACCAGCCCGTCCACCACCGCACGGGCACCGAGGCAAAGGGGTGAGAGCCCTTTGCCTCCTGAGGACACCAGCAAGTCTACCATCAGCGTGTCTTGCATCACACAGGAGCAGGAAGAGCTGGTTGAGGTGCTTCTTTCTTTTGAGGAGGAGTGGTCGAGGGTAAGGAAGGAGCTGATACAGAGAAGGCAGGAGGATGAGGAGAGACGCAGACGGGAACAGGATGAAAGAACAAGGCTGGCCCGGTCCTTTGTACTGGACTGGGCCAGGAGGAGGCCAAAGACACAGCCATCAGACAGCCAGCAGAGGGACGAGGGTGAAAAAGAGGAAACCCTGAAAGACTGGATGGCCCAAAAGAAAAAACAAATGAGAGAGGAGAAAGAGGCATTCAAGCAGGAGGTGAAGGAGAAAAAAAGACAAGAGAAGGAGCAGAAAGAGGCACAAAAGAGGGAGAAGAAAGAGAGAGAACAACAAGAGAAAGAGGCATACAAGAGGAGAATGAAGGAGCTAAAAAAACAAGAGAAAGAAGAAAAAGAGGCATACAAGAAGGAGAAGAAGGAGAGAGAACGACAAGAAAAAGAGGCATACAAGAGGAGGAAGGAGGAGCTAAAAAGACAAGAGAAAGAAGCAAAGGAGGCATACAAGAGGGAGAAAAAGGAGAGAAAAACACAAGAAAAAGAAGAGAAAATGGCACTCAAAAACGAGAAGAAGGACAGAGAAAAGCAGGCAAAAGAGGCAAAAAAGCAGCAGAGGTCCAAGGCTTCAAAGATCGGCCTGCTGGTTAGACGTGCTTGTTTCTCTTGCTACCACGTCGTGCTGACCAACAGAGTTTCTTTCGAACCCAGCACTGTTGAGACTGAGGCCTCCTGCACACCTGGTAAGAAAGTCAGTTTTTATATTTCCAGTTAAAGCTTCATAGAAGTCTGCATTGTCTTTTTTAATGTGGAGTCTTGAATATTTGGCATGTGTTTTAAATTACCTAATTCATTTACATTAGTTACATTTACAATTCATCAGAAAATTCATAGAGAAAATTGGAAACAGCTGTTGTCAATTTGTTTAGTTGCAATTTTCTTCTAATTTATAACAAAACAAATTATGGTTTTGATTTTGAACATCCTTACAACATTCATCAATTATATTTTGGCTCTTACACCATTTATGTGAATTATTTACCATATATGATGTTCCTTCTACACTATACAGGCGTTAAAAATTTGAATTGTGTGCACAGAGATGCATGAAGCTCAGTGATGGATGTACATTTAAGTGCAAATTTGACCTACTTGCCCTTGTTTAGCAAGTATTCTGTAACAACCTGCTACAAAACAAGAGAATCAAATTGCTGTGGTTTGAGGGGTGCAGGTGTGCAACTGAACGTCAGACTTAACATTTCATACATTTTTAATTTCAGCTGACACAACTAACCAGGAGCAGGACATTGAGCAATGGAGCTGGACGGTTGTGAGGAGACAGTAAACACAGTCAGGAGGAGAGCAGGGATCTGGCACTAAGGGTAGGCCTAAATTTTACCACTCCCAACTATTTACATGCCCGGTAGACTTTCTTTAAAACAAAAAAAAAGAAAAGAAAGAAAGGAGAGCACCCAGTAGAAATAGATTAAATCCTAACTGAGGAAATACAAGGTACAGGAAAAAAAAATTAAGGCTAAAGCCAGCTACTGATCTGGCCAATGATAAGCAAGTGCTGAGAGGCTGGCGGTGGGAAATTAGAAGCCAGCTGTTCATTCAACTAATGCATTAAACCTAGCAACCCACTGGATCAGCTGCTGACTTGACGGGTCTCTAGCTTCCCAGGATGGCAACTAGTACACTGAGGCATGCAACCCGTTGGATCAGTGAATGGCTCAGCTGGTCATTAACTTCTGAGGATGGTCTCTTGCGCGTCAGGACTAGACACCCGCTGAAGCAGCTAACGGCTCAGCTGGTCCTTAGCTTCCGAGGCTAGTTACTGGCATGAGAGCAGGCATCACTTGTTTGCTCTCATGTCTGTGAAGTCTTAGAGCCCTATCTTACGTTGATCTAAAGCGCAAGTGGGAAGTGCACACACATAACCTTTTTCTCTGTGGGTTGGGCCGGACTCGTGTGGTCAGATATAGTGTCTTGTGTGTTTTGTATGTAATAGATCATAATTTAGTTTAGTCGTTGTTTTTCTGGATCATAACAAACACACAGACACAAACACAGCTTCAATATCTACACTTTATTGCCAATAGAAAATATGTTCAAATAACACTTAACTAATCTACATTCCTGTGTGAGGAAGAGAATGACCATGAATGAAGTTGTTTTGTGATTGTGATTGTTACTCCAGTCCGCCGAGCACAAAACAGCAAACGCGCCGGGCCACGCCTTCGTTTTGCCTTCAGGTGTTAAAACCCCTCAGAAGTTAAATACCCGAAACTCCCAACTAGTCAGCAAAACGTTTACAAAAACCCAACCAAGTCCAGTTTCCTAAGATTACTTTTTCTACGAATGCCATGACCTGGGTGACTGCGAATCTTCACAGACATGAGAGCAGGGAAGCGATGCCTGCTCTCATGAATACAAGAGAAGAAGGCAACCATTAGTACCTAATCTGGTTAGCCTCAGCATGTCAGTAACTAGCCTCAGGAGCCAAAGACCAGCCAAGCCAGTAGCTGTTTCAACAGGTGCCAACTCCTGGCTTGTTTGTGACCATCCTCAGAAGACAGTGACCAGCCAAGCCAGTCGCCGGTCTGCGGGTCGTTGGCCCCAGTGTGCCAGTTACCATCCTGGGAAGCTTGTGATCAGTCAAGCCAGTAACTGATCCAGTGGGTTGCTAGGTTTAATGCATTTTGTCTAATGAATAGCTGGCTTCTAATTTCCCACCGCCAGCCTCTCCAGCACCGGGTCAGTCGCTGGCTTCGGCAAAGATATATCCTGTACCAACTCCTCAGTTACCTTGTGCTCTCACTCACAAAGTGTAGTCTGGTAAGGCATAGACTACAAAAAAAAAAAAAAAAAAATGCCCGGGCTTGGGAGTGGTTGCAAGGCACTAGAGACGCCTTGACAGTATGAAGGCCTTCTACCTCAAAGAATTCCAAGATCCCTACCTGCTCTACAAAGGTAGGGGTTGCTGCCACCAATGAGCCCGTGGCTAAAAAACGACTTGGGTGTCTCCACTGTGCTCCACTCCACTATCCCTTCTTCCTGTAAGTTTGTCAGAACCAAAATGTTCTGTTGTCTGCCTAATTTTGAGGAATAATCTTTTTGGTTCGAAGAAGGATAATACTGTATGTTTCACTTTATCTTTCTTCTTTGTCTATTTCAATTTTAAAGGTACCTCCTTGAATTCCTCCCTCACCATATCGATTGCCTCTGAAAAAACAAAAGCTACACCTCCTCTGTAAACGTCTCCTCTGACCTTGATGAGTACGGATCAAGGCTTCCTCTCACACTGGTGTCCAGCAACAGGCACCAATGATATTCTGGCCTACTCCTCCTCTTGTAAGTATTTTAAGAACTCTCTGATGAAATGTTAAGATTTTCTGCATTGTTTTGGTTTGAGAAAAAAAATAAAATAAGGATTGGACTGTATGTTTCACTTTATCTTTTGTCCACTCTAATTCTTAAGGTACCTCATTGAATGCCGTCCTCTGACCATGAAAAATACATCAAGGCCTCCTCTGATACTGGTGTCCAGCAACAGGCACCATTGAGCCTCTGGCTTCCTCCTCCTCTTGTAAGCATCTTAATGTCTCTCTTATGAAATGTTAACAATTTTTGCATCATTTTGAGAAATTATGGTTTTGGTTTGAGAAACATCTTAAGGATTTGGCTGGCTTTCCTCATCATACCCATTTCTGCACAGACACAAGCTACAGCTCCTCCACAAACACCTCAGCTGACCTTCTCTCACACTGGTATCCATCAACAAGCTCCTGTGAGCCTCTGGCCTCCTCCTCCCGCTGTGAGTATCTCAAAGTCTCTCATGATAAATGTTAAAATTTTCTCCATCATTTTGATAAAGTAAGATTTTGGGCTGTATGTCTCACTTTATCTTTTGTCCACTCTAATTTTTAAGGCACCTCCCTCACCAAACCCACTCCTCATCATCTGACACTGGTGTCCAGTGAGCCTTCAGCTTCCTCCTCCTGTAAGTATCTAAACACCTCTCCTGTGAAATGTTAAGATTTTCTGCATTCTGGTTTAAGAGAAATCTCAAGGACTGGACTGTATCTCTCACTTCATCTTTCTTCTTTGTATTCTACCATTTTTTAAGGTACCACCACATTCCTCTCTCACTGTACTCACTGCTGCAAACACAGCAGCTTGTTGCCACAACTGGCAGCTATGAGCTTCTGCCCTCCTCCTCCTCCTGTAAGTATTAAACACCTCTCCTGTGAAATGTTAAAATTTTCAGCATCGTTTTGAGAAATAATGTTTTTGCTTCAAGAAAAACTATAAGGATTGTGCTGTATGTCTCCACAGTTGATGCCACAACAGGCACCAATCATCATCATCATTGCAATCACCGTCTTGCCAAATCTTTGTGCTCCACTCCACTATTCCTCTCGTAAGTATGCCAAAGCCTCACCAGTGAAATGTTAAGATTTTCTGTATCATTTTGAAAAATTATGGTTTTGGTTTGAGAAGTAGCCTGTTTGTCTCACTTTCTCTTTTGTCCACTGTCTTCTTATTAAGGTGCCTCTGCTCAGCTCTCTGATGATCTGCCTCTTTTCTCTCCGAGCAGAACACGGAGAGAACCAATGTAAGTTTAATGTGGACCTTTTATCTCTGAAAGTTGTCTTTGTTTTAGCAGATATGTGTCTGATATATAAATTAATTCAAGTAAGTTGTGCCGCCGCCACTGAAACGATGCGTGTCATTCTACAGGAACAATGCACAGCCTGTTCAGAGAGACAGAAGTATTTGCTCCTGTACTCCCAGACTAAGGAGCAGCTTCTTCCCTCAGGCTGTGACACTGCCTCAGTCATCCTCAGCTCTCTGCCATGAAACATCCAATCATCCAACAACAACGAAACCTCGCTATACAACCCTGTGTTGTATAATTGTAAATAAATCTGCCTTGCCTTTTGTACCTCTTGTGTTGAATTTATTTGTCTTTGATTGTCTGTTTGCACCAGTGGTGGAAAGAGCACTGAAAATCTTTACTCAAGTAGAAGTACTGTTACATTGCTAAAATATTACTCAATTACAAGAAGAAGTACTGGTGTTAGAAAAATACTGAAGCAAAAGTACAAAGTATTTGTTGCAAAAACTACTCAGAGTATTAGTTACGTTTAACTGTTGATGTCATGTCACCTCTCCAGACTAAGGTTGCAAATTTTGTGTGTTATCCTACAAGTGATTAATCATTAATAATTTATATGTCTTAAAACACATTTCCTTTTTTTGGTAATTTTTTTTTCTCATTTTAAGTCCAAGTTAAATTTTCCTTATTCAACAAATGGCTCCACCAGACAAATGAGGTGCAATTACGGCCATGACTATTTATTAAATATCCATCAATAAATTTTAATCAGTTAAATTCTTAACTGCAATTAACTGATTACTGATTAATGATTGATTTGTTACTCCAAATGTGTGCTGCCACAGTATTTTGATTTGGTTTTCATTTGTATGTCCTGGTTTTCCGCTGTTCCGTTTGTGATCAGATCATATTATCGGCCACTAAAATGCAGACGAAAGGTTTGGATATTAATTCAAATTGTACTCAGTACTCAACTATGATTGTAAAAGTAACTAAGTAGATTAAGAGGGCTACTCCAAACTGCCGAAGCAAAGGCGAGCTAGTAGCACGAACGCATACAGAAACAGATCCGGTCTACAGTGAAAATGTGAGCTGAATATGACACGAATGGGGAAGCAGTCAGTCACTGAGATATTCTAACTTTTCAGGGGAATGAGAGTACGCGGTGTTGTGTTATATACAAAATAAATTAACGTGGTGTGAAATCAACTTCAACCAAGTTCTACATGTACTTTTACCCTATGTTCGAGAAAGAATACCATTTTATAAGACTTGTAAATTAAAAGAAAGAAAGAAATCTGTATTCACAAAAATATATTGTTTAAATAATAGCATTCAGTCTATAGTTTGTTCAAAGTCGACGCCAGTTATCTGTTGCCGCACGGCACTAGTCGGGGCTGCGCCGATCGCCATGGCAACACCGGATGTTTACATCAGCGAAGTCGGACGGATGAATGTAGACTGTGACAGAATAAGTTGATATATATTCACTCGACTGAAGAAACGTGACCACATTAAGCACAGACACAGACATAAACATGCAGGCGGAGATGCTGCTACTACTTCTACTGCTACTGCTACTACTAGCTGCTAACGTTAGCCACACTGTGTGTCAGGCTAACATTACTCTTACCTGCAGACACTGTGACCCTCTTCAGTCTGAAAAGGTGAAGCGTGTAAGGTTTGTACTGCACAGTGCGAAGTAGCGCGCATTTCAGCGGCATTTAAAGTACGATCTGGCGATTGTAGACTGTGACTGAAACGGAAAAATAGGGGAAATGAAGACCTGACTTTCACCAACTCACCTGCCGTGAAGGGAGATTATTGATCGGCTGGTTCCGGAGATATTCGGTCTTTTCGGAAACTCACGTGGCGTTTTTCCCACGCCGTCTTTCAGACACCAGCACTTCCTTATTACCTCCATTATAGAGGAAGAGACGTGGGCTGACTACTCGAGAAACGGTCAGTGATTGGTTGTCAGGATGGACAGGTGACAGGGGTGTGGGCTTCCTTAATTAAAATTAATACATTTTCCGGGGACGGTATATATTATTATACATTACTAGAAATATATCTGAATTAGCCAAACTACTAGGTTTTATTGTCTAGATGTAAAGTTGGCCTCTCTTTGAGCTGCTAGCATTACCTGATCTAACACACACTGTATAACCAAATTTTCCACATTAATTAACTATAATAAATAGTGAAAACTTAAAATTAAATTTGTTTTTTGATTGATAGGAAGTTTGCTAAACACAAATTAATTGTTTTTTGTTTTGTTTTTTGTTTTTTGTTTTTTTGTTTTTTTTTAAATGAGTCACCTCTGCCCTGTAAAAAGTTTTGCCAACCTATAATCTTTTGTTGAGATAATTTATCTTTCTTCTTTAGATAAAATTGGAAATTAAAAATTGTTCACAGTGAACTATGAACCTGGTTTGTCGTTTTTGGTTGCTTGAAAATTAAATAGTTTCAACTGAAAATATTAAATTATTAACCATTATTCACTTCAACAATTTTTGAAATGCATTTTATTTTTGTTTGTTTGTTTTTCTGTTTTGTTTCTAAAATTCAAACAAGGTTCAAGTTTATCCAAAGAAGAAGAAGGCAGAAAAGAAGTAAGTTATCTCAACAGGTTAGCTGGTAGTTGCCCTGAAATTTTGAGTTTTCTCAACTTCTTTTTAGTTTGTTAACTTGTTGCAGTGAGAGGGGTGTGAATGACAATTGCCTTTACTGAAAATATTTGTGCTTGCTTAATCATTTTAACTGTAATCAAAGAGTGCATGTGACACTAATTATATTTAAGATCTGATAATTTCCAACTTTTAACTTTATCAACTAGTATTGCAAGTATTGCAAACTTATTTGGGGTTGCAGTGCAGAAACTTTTTTCAAAAAGGGCCACAAATGTGCTTCTATCTGTTTCCATTATTTCTCCACAGATACAGAGATTGTGAAAGCAGCAACTCATGGTTGGTTAGTTTTGACTGATAGGTGTTTACTGCTACACTGTGTGCATAACAGTGAGGGGTATTACCTCCCATGTCACAGACCGCCATTCATTTTATTGCTGACATTCAGTGTCCATACCTGAAACAAGAAACTGTAGTTTTTAATGTAAACATTTACTGCAAACTATGGTCAGTCCTCTAAGGTTTGAAGTTATTGTAGACGTCAAAAGGAGAGAGTACACAGGAGTCCGATATATCTTATGCTGAAACTGGTTTAATGAAACTTGATCAATGAGAATGAAAGAATAATCATTGCACGCTTTGTCCTTACGTTTCCTGCAAATCCAAAACACAGGAAGTATGAATGAACAAGGTCTGAGAGGACAGCTCGGCAGACTTTGCTCCCATTAGCGCAGGGTCAGTGATATCCAATCTCCGATTACAGTTACGTCTGCTCCGTTCAGAGAGACAAGACAAACACATCGCTGACCTCAGCTGCCTCAGCAACACTGTCAGGTTGTCCTCTTGTTTATTTGAGTCTAGAAGAGAGACGGTGTGTCTGTTAAGAGTTACCGCAGGCCTCTCAATGACCTCAAGGCCTTACTACAGTAGCAGTACAGTAACAATAGTTTTCCATATCACAGACACCCGGTCCAAACTCCCGAAGACTTCAAACAGAAACAAAACAGGAGCTTTATCTTTACTGTCGTGTTTTATTAGAGTAAACATGAGCAGGGTCCAAAGATGAGGTGAGGCACTGACTGTGTGTGTCTCAATAACTGATCATGTCTTCATCAGTCACATGAGATGGGACCCGCATTGATTTTTCTGCTGAGCTCCATCACCAGTGCAATCTAGAAGAAAAAGAAAATGAAGGACATAACTCATCTTTAAGCTCGACAAGACAGAGTCTATCAGAATCGATCTGGCTAGTTTTGGCGTAGGCTACCTGAGACCGGAGCTGCAGAGCCCGATCATGTGTGGCTCTATCAAACAACACCTTTGAAAGAAATAAGAT
Source organism: Lutjanus erythropterus (assembly GCF_056507025.1). Lineage (NCBI taxonomy): Eukaryota > Metazoa > Chordata > Actinopteri > Lutjaniformes > Lutjanidae > Lutjanus > Lutjanus erythropterus. The sequence goes on along the minus strand of NC_139321.1, from coordinate 11,135,755 downwards.
GATGCTTTTAGTTTTAGTCAGGTTGTTTTAAAATACATCTAAAAATACTGAAAAAAGACTCCAGGAAAAATAAAAACTCTCTCACACCCAGATGCATCTGTAGGTTCCTCTACTTTTAAAGGGACGATTCACCCAAAAATAAATAATAATAATAAAAAAAAACATATTTTTCCTCTGGCCTGTAGTGCTCTTTATTTATCTAGGCTGCTTTGGTGTGAGTTACAGAGTTTTGGAGGTATCAGCCATAGAGACTTTTGCCTTCTCTCTGAATAAAAGACACTAGTCTTGTGTTGATCCAAGCACCAAAAAAAGCATTTCAAAATTTTAAAACCAGTGGCTGTTGTGAACAGTTTCATGTAGGAACTACTGACTTTCGATTAGAAATAAAGTAGTTTCAGTATGTTCTACTGCAGAAAGAAATTGCTTCTTAAATGAAACTTCTCACAACATAGTCTGTGGATTATTTTGAGCAATCAGGCCATGATTATTGGTCGCTAGATTGTAATTATTTTAATTTATTTAAAATAAATACATTTTCTAAGAGAAAAGTATGTCAGCACAGACAAACAGGGTGTTTGCATTGGGTCATGAGGTTCAGGGGCAGTTGTAACATAGTTGTAGTCATGAGAAAATCTTATATATTAGATCTAGAATGTTACATCTATATTAGCATAGTTTGTTCATGTTCATTTTTAACCTATAACCTAGAGATAAAACTGATATAAGTATAAATTTGCAGGCATATAAACTTTAGACACCAGAGGAAAAATACTGAGTAATTTTCATACCTCAAAATCTTTTTTTTTTCCTGATGAAATGATCCTGCTCCTGAGGGAGATAATGCTAGTAAGCATGTGCAGAGTAAATGCTGTCACTCTAGCTTGTTTCTGATTGGAGGAACTGATTGAATCACAATTTGCCTGCTGTTACAATTGCCCCCGGTCTCCCCTACACTTTTATACACAATAGAAAAAAACACAAAGAATATGTGGTCAGTTCACAATATCCCGTGAAATCATGGGACAAAATAACCAACAGCCCTGATGGGGAGACACAAAAATGTCAACAAGGAAATACAGCACTAAAGTTGAACCATTATATACTTCAAAAGCAGAATAAATCAGGTTAACACAAATTTAACGAAACGAACAATGTAATAAAAACAAATGCGCAGACTAGAATAACAAAGCAGCCGTGGGAGTCAATCTTGCATGTCTATTATGATTTGTACAATCTGTCTTGAACGCCTCAGCGCGGGGTCACGTGACTTCGCCTGTGAGCGCGTGTGTCCGGGAACGTCTCGGGCAGCAGACGGGTTGTAACCCGATCAGCGACCACGGCAGTGACGATAAGGACTCAGCACATCTGGAAAAAGAAACGTAAAGGTACTATAACAGCTGTCACAGCAGGACAGGGACAGGATGTCTGTTTTTCTATCGTATATTATATTATATCAAACAAACTGAAAGTGCGGAAGTGTGAGGGGAGGGACATTTACACTGCTGCCTACATTATGTTCATATATGGGTGTCTCACCAGTTTTTATTTTAAGTTTTTTTCAGTCACTCTTACTTTAGGAAAATTGTACAGTTCATATGCTGTGTGAGAATTACTTTTCTAAATGTAAAATCAGTCTTTCCGAGTGTCTTTGAATGTCTCAGCTTAGATTTTCAAAATGCGTTACAACCAAATCAGTCGTAATGAAAAGGAATTGTTTAAAACGTCAGATTTCTTAGTTTCACATGTTGACACAGTGGGGTTTAAGTTTGGCGAGTGATTAGGTGTGTCAGCTTTGAGAAAAAGATTGATTAGACTCATTAGAGGGCAAAAAAAACAAAACAAAAAAAAAAAAAACCAGGAAGTTTTCCTTGAGTGGAGATTATCTCATCCGGTCTGTGCCCTCGAAGGAGACCGCAGGAGGAGGAGGAGACAAAAAGCCGCTGTCAAGCCGGACAGTTTCCAGCAGACTTCAGAGAACATACAGGAAGAGACACTAACATCCTGTTGGATCACCTGTAGGTTACCTGAAGTTTGCAGACCACGTTCAGCGCGTTGAAATAGAGATCCCAACTCTGTTACATGGAACATTTGTTCTTTTATCTGCCCTGTAAACAACTTTTTGATAGTTTTTTAAATTTTTGATTTTTTTTGATAAGTCATACATTTATACAAATATATATATGTGTGTGTGTATACTTTGTTATCATCAGCCACAGTATATCTTGTTGACAGATTAAAACTGCATTGCACAATATTAGATTAATATATCCAGCATTAAATGTTACAGTTCCACAGAAAAATAGCTTTTTATACAACACGTGGTGTTTGTTGTCAAAATTAAGAGCAAACCGGAGCCTGTCAGCTCATTGATCAGGTGACAGCCAGGCGTTTGCAGTCTGTGGAGAGAAACTGCGGCGCCTGGCTCTAAAAACTGCGGCCGCCTCGATCTCCTGAGGTTATCGTTGCCCACGTGTGCATGACGTCAGGAATCTAACCGCCATGCACCGTGCGGTGATCGCCACTAATCGATTCTGCGCAGGCCTGGCTCATCTCCAACGCACCTATTATCTGCACACTCACCTTCCAACAGCAGCGTCATTTTCAGCCCCAACACGAAATAAATAAATAAATAAAATAAAATGAAATAAAAATTGACCACACTTTCCATCTACTTTACAAATTAACGTGTTAAGATTTTTCTTTTTTGGCAACCCTTTCATTATGAATTTAGAGCTGCAAACATCATTTGATTATTAGTCATGTATTATATTAATTAATCCAAATTGAGGAATGTCATAATTTGTAGGAAAACTGCCGAAGTAAAAGACTGTGAAGATACGTAATTAGAAAGACCTCACACCCAACAGTTATGTAACATCATGACTCTGTCCCTCCAAAAGCTAACGCTAGCCTACCCCACAAGTTGAGATCACTTCTTTCTGGAAAGTCATGATTTTTCTCAGGGATGCACCACATCCTGAAATATATGTATATATATTTTAGTTGGAGATGTTACTGTCGTGCTCTTGATTAAAAACTGGCTCAACTCACCCCGCTCTCCCCTGCTGCCAGTAATTTTCTGAGGGAATGTGTCTCCTGTGATTATGATGCAAGATTTTTTTTTTTCCTTCCAGTTCCATCATGGCTCCCTCTCCCATTGTTCCTGGATTACGAACCACCATGATAGTGATTCTCATCCTGGTTGGATTCCTACTTCTGTTTTTAACGTACTATTGGCCTGGAAGGATTTTACCAAGTCTGTCTTCATCTCATGATCCGCCTCCAAACTGTTATCCTCCCATGGCTCACACAAAGCACCAGTCGAAGCCTTTGCTGCTGCTGTGGTTCTGGCCCGAAAACAAAACGTTTGATTTGCAAGACTGTCAGACACTTTTCAAAATCGACCACTGCAACCTCACAGATGATAGATCTCTGTACTCCAAAGCTCAGGGAGTTCTGCTGTTTCACAGAGCTATCCAGGACGACCTGTCCAACCTCCCCACCTCACCTCGAGCCAGATTCCAGAAGTGGATCTGGTTTAACATGGACCCGCCTACCAACACGCGCCAGATAGAGGGCATTCAAGGCATGTTCAATTTAACCATGAGCTACAGGTCGGACGCAGATATCCACGTTCGATGGAAAGTGACTCGCAGGAAAGACACAGAGAAAGAGTTTGTGCTTCCCAAGAAGGAGCGATTGCTGTGTTGGATTGTGGATAGCGGCGATCTGGACACAAAACCGGGGCAGAGATACGACTTCTACAGAGAGCTTGTAAAACACATCAAGGTGGATGTGTTTAACAGCACTTCTGATGAGTTCTCAAAGGGTGAAACATATTTCCAGACTATCAGCAGTTGCAAATTCTACCTTTCCTTTGAGGATTCAATTCACAGAGATTACATTACAGAAACGTTCAGCGGGCCTCTTGCAGTTGGAACCGTGCCGGTAGTTTTGGGCCCATCGAGACAGAACTACGAGGATTTTGCGCCCGGTAGTTCCTTCATTCATGTAAATGACTTCCCTGATGCTGCAAAACTGGCGGAGTTCCTCCTGAATCTGGAGAAGGATAATCAAGCTTATATGAGATACTTTGATTGGCAGCGATCCTATACCATCAGACGTCATCTAACTGAGAATCATGAGTTTGCACTCGCCATCTGCCAGGCCTGTTATCATGTGGGCCTTCACAGGGTGTACCGAGTCATACCAGATGTATACAAGTGGTTCTTCCTGTGATGATCTGCACTGTAAAGAAAAGTCGAGTAAAGTCATAAATTCGCGGCTTTTATCTAGATGCACCCAGGTGAGAACAGGCACATGGCAGCTATCTGACTATTCACACCCCTCCCACTTAGTTTAATCAATAAAAGGTGACTTATTGGTCGGTGGGTGAGGCACAGCGCTCGTCTGCAGGAGATTAGAGTTTGAGCTCCGGCCCGAGCAACGTGGAAGTCAGTGATAACACTTTGTTTTGTTTTGGTTTTTTTTTTTGTTATGGTAATTTTTGGGGGGGGTTTTTTGCCTTTATTTAGATAGGACAGCTGAAGATATGACAGAAAAGGGGGAGAGAGAGGAGAGGACACACAGCAAATGTGCTGCAGGCAGGAATCAAACCTGCAGCCGCTGCAGAGAACTGATAACCTCAACACATGGTGCGAACGCCCTACCAGTTGAGCTATAGGGACGCCCCAGTGATAACATTCTGTTGACTTATCTTTTTTATTATTTTTATTATTTTTTCAGTTTTCAGTTGCACTTTGGTTGGGGTTAGGCAACAAGTTAGCTTTAGGAAATAAAACTTTTTACTTAGCTTAAGGAAATAAAACTACAGTTATCTTTAGGAAATAAAACTACAGAGTTATCTTTAGTATATAAAACTTCTTGTTTAGTATTAGGAAATAAAACTACTGCGTTAGCCATAAGAAATAAAACTACTGTGTTGGCTTTAGGTCATAAAACTACTGAGTTAGCTTCAGGAAGTAAAACTTCTTGGTTAGCTTTAGGAAATAAAAATGCAAATAGCATCTGTCATTATTTTTTGTGTGAGACTATGCATTGGTTTGAGGTGAAATCCTGCATAATTTGCCTTAAGTTTTAGAAAATTGAAAATTATTAACAGTTCTCTTTAATGACGTTTTTGAAATACAGAAACTCAAAAATCCAAGTGTTTCTAAAGGAAGAAGTAAATTAAATCAAGAAAAGTTGATTGTTGGTCTGTAAAAAATTGGGGGAGGAAAAAAGAAGTTTATTTCAAAACTTCATGAAATTTAGTGAAGACAGTTGCCTTAGATGTTATGAGTTTCTCAACTCGTTTTTTAAAAGGTGTGTTTCTCTGGAGTGATTTATGAGGATCATGCAGGCACATGCTGCTGTGTTGTCTGTAAAAACAAACACACTCCACACAGATACTTTCAGTGTGACATTATGAGGGGGAAAAAACCCACGTATGTTTTCATAACCAAAGCAAAACCGTCCTGAAATTTAAGGATAAAATGAATGTTTTTATACACTGGACAGTCAGCGTCTGTGATGGCCACAGCTGTACCATATCACACTCTCACCTCAGTTATTTGCAAACTGCACAGGTTATTTTCTTTTGCAGCGAAACACACCCAATTGTTTGTTTGGGAATTTGGTTGTTTGCATTTAACCATAGCTTCAGTGAAGTGCACACATTGCCCTTGATGTTTTTTATAAATATGGGGATATATTATTGTATACCACTGTGTTTTTTAAACAAATATTTTAATAACTTTCTATGTTTATGGGTGTTTCCATTGTTTTACAGAAGATGATGATTATATTATCACCTAATTAGTTAATTCATTATTTATGTCTGTTGTTAAGCACAGAGCCACTTATTTAAAAAAAACTCAGGGTGTTTAGGCAGAGGGAGTTCAGGAGAGTCAAACTGACCAAAAAAATATGTTAAATGCAATCTTTTGCTTATAAAAGCAGCAAGCTCTTTCTAATCCAGGATCACAAAGGTGCATTGTTTTTCCCTGTACTTTTTGTGCATGTTTCTTTTCCATTTGTGAAAAGTAATAAAGTGCAGATTAAATGAAAATTTCTCTTGTTCTACATATTTAAATCCCTGACAACTGTAAACGTCCAGCTCCTTGATACTTTGCAGCTGCTGTAGAGCTCCACACTTAACTTTCTGTCATATCAATCATTAGTTTCTTTGTCTTGGAGGTGCTGGCTAGGTTCATTCCAGGTGGCACAAAAAACGTGGCTGAGCTTGTTTGTTCAGTTTTTCGAGTTTGCTTTGTGCTTATCTGTGACTGTGGACATTTCAGTTGTGACTGGTAACATATCAGATTTTTTTCAGTGATTAAATTGTGAATGATTGAGATACAACATAATTAAAATTCAGCCTGATTACCAAAGTAGCATTCTGTTGATTCTTCAGAGCTGAAAACAGCCGCCTGCTTCATCTGGAAACAAGGTCAATAAGATCTTAAAGTGTGAACTAAACCGGCGACGGTGACAATTTAACTGTGAGTGAAACAGAAAAGGTACACAAGAAGGAACCTGTGGTTTGGGGTTCATGACCCAAAACAGATGCATAAATGTATTTATCAGTGCAGCTTTAAAGCTGACACCCGATACAGTGTCATTTCAAATCATCATTTAAAAATCCAGGAATTAATATCCAACATATAAGTTCTTTATTCAAGTGTCTCTGCAGAAAACAAGCCATTCTGCCTGTCAGATGTGCCAGAGACGTTACTGAGACCGCTGGCAGCTCCGTGTCATTGTACAGTGATTACATTACATTAATTTGGAACAACCGTCAGTTAAGCTGCTTGCTGCATTTAGCTAAAAGCATGGGGCTAGATAGAGGGCTGATCTGATAAGCTTGCAAAGGGACAAACAAGTCCAGGTGTTTCCTGAAATAGCAGGAAGTACTGTTTTAGAAGCTGATTGCCGAACTCAGGTGGTTTTTAGCATGAACACGAGGCCCGAGCCTATTTTAAAATTCAGAATTTCACTTTACAGTATGAACACGCAGCTAGCTTAACCGCTTATAATTAGGCTTGGACAGGATCTATTTTTCCTTACCTTCATACCGTCCTGACAATCTCACCAGGGTACACGCTATATGACGGTATTTGTGTGAAAAAACAATTTTTTAAAAAGCTGGTGATAGAAGTCATTGCAGCATATATGACTAGCTGTATAACTCACAATACCAACACATCATTTAGCTGAACAGAGATGAGTCACAGATCATATGGCTAATAAGATAAGATATTTCTTTATTAGTCCCACAGTGGGGAAATTTCCAGTATTACGGCAGCAAAGTGGATAGCAAAAATATATTAAAATCAATGAAATAAAAAGACAATAAATAGCAAACAAGCAATATAAACAGGGAGATATACAGGGGAAATATAGAACATAGGAATGGTAACAGTATATATACAGTATTTTCAAATTTACACCATGGCACAGAGGAAATGTTGATATTGTACATTGAAGTTAGGAATTTAGGTACAGCTATTGCACACTGGATGATAAGACACCTGGCTGGAATATTCATATTGCACATAGGAATAATAATGCACCCGAGATTAGAAATCACCTGAGCAAAGTATTTCACAGAATGAAGTGAACACAGTTGAAGTACATTATAGTGCAGTCGATTTGTAAGACTTGGTGTGTGTGTGTGGTCTACTGTGAGCACTCAATCGTGGATAGCAGCTTAGCCATCGTCCTCCTCTCTCCCACCACCTCCACTGAGTCGAGGGGGCATCCCAGGACAGAGCTGGCCTTCTTGATCAGTTTGTTAAGTCTCTTCCCGTCAGCCGTCGAGATGCTGCTCCCCCAGCAGACCACCCCATAGAAAATGGCTGCTGCCACCACTGTGTCATAAAAGGTCTCCACCACCAGCTCTTTGGTTTTCCCTGCGTTGATCTGGAGCCGGTTCCGCTGGCACCAGTCCACAAAGTTCTGGACCATCACAGAGTTAAATAGCCAAAAGTTTGGTCTTTAAAATATATTTTCCAGCATAATTGAAGAGTAAAAATCAGAACCCTCCCAAATTATGGTTTTCTTCCAGTTCTCAAGAATGAGTAAAAAGTACAGACATCAGAAAAATACTTAGAACTGTGAGTACAGTGTTGAAGTATTTGTACTTTGTTACTTCCTACCTCAGGGCTTCAACTCTTGATAAACACTTAAGTAACAGTGTACTCAAAAACAAGGTTATTAAAAATACAGAACAAAATTCAAAATAGAGATAAGAAATGTCACCATAAAACAAAAAAGCCTCTCCTTCCCGTCCGTGTGTCTGTGGAAAACAACAGCTGGTAACTGAGCTCGCCAGTTCTGTGTCACAGCTCTTCACATGGTGACTGCTGCTGGCGTCCTGCCATCAAAGACTAAGAAATTCACCGCATAATGAGAAGTCAACTTAACTTTAATACCTTTCTCTTGACAAGTGTTAATGTTAATTATAGATCCACTCACGGTGACATTAAACACACCTTCACAGCAGCCATATTGATATGAAATAGCAGTGTAAACACAGGTGCTACCAATGATACTAATTATGGTCCTGTTCCATTTAGTGTAGCAGAGCCTCTCCAGTGAGCCAACGTGCACAACAGATAACAAAGCAGGATTTTAATTAGTGCCATTGTTAACACCTGTGTTTACCCTTTAATTTCATGTCAAAATAGCTGCAGTGAAAATGGTCTTTACTTGCCTCAACGAGCTCAACTCAGTCCACGTCCTCCTCTGTTTGATACTGACAATTAATGCTGCACTTACAATAAAGTTCTATTAACAATGGCTCAGTTCACTACGTGGAATGTGAACGAGTCACTCTTAGTGACGAACCCACTGAAAATTATTATCCGACCTCTGGCATTTAGCACTTAAAAAGACAAACATTTCCCTCGGGAGTTGGTGGGGACCAAAACAGAGCTAAAAGACAAGTGAAAACTGGACTTAGATTCATCAAATGCACAGACGTACAGCTCAGAATGAATGCTAATATTTTCTGCTTGTCTGCTAAATGTGCAATAAGCAAATATTTACTAATTACGTTAGACACAACAACTTTACAGAAACAGAATATATAGACAGTTTTGTGTTTACAGTTAGTTTTGTTGCCACAAAATCCACTCTTGCCGCATTAAGTGACCTTTTCACAACATAAATGAGTAAGATGCATGAATTAATGTGCAAAAATGTTACTGTTGCACCTTTAATGTCCCAGTTTGTCCGGATCAAATGTCAGTAGGTTATTAGGTTTGGAAACATTTGTCCAGAAACAAAATAGAACGTTTCATCTTTTATTTTTAGCTTTATTAAATTGCCGTTTTGTTTGTATTCAGTGTTCAGTATGAATCATGCAGTGTACATAAAATAAAAAGAAAGTCAAGCGATCTTCACAGCAGCTCATATACATAATGAGATGCATATGCAGCTGGTTTCTCTTCCAGCACAGGTGTAGAAATGAAACTAAACTGTCCTTGTCTGACTGATCGACTTTCATACTGTTAAATAAACAACAACAGAATGTATTTATCCAAATACAAATGTGTTTTGTAATTGAGAGAAACTGAAGCAGCCCCATAAAAGCAGTTATTAAGATCTGATAAATAATAATAATCAACCCCCATAAGGTGCGATTATTAAATAATGGAAATGTCACTCTCTGACAAAAAGCTCAGAGTGTAATTATAGAACAATTATATATTTTTTTCTTTTTCCATATGTAACAATGCTGCATTTTACATTCAAAGCTGTAAAACTTAACTGATTTGACAAATGCTTTCATCTCATACCACTTTGCTTCTGTTAATTTAAACATTTCACGATGACAGACTCATTTTTTTTAAATTACACAATCGTCCTTTTCATTGCATTAGAGAAAAAACAATCACACAGCATACAGAGAGCAATGTGAGAGGCTGGACAAATAAAGAACAAACATAAATTAAAGGATTTCTCAGGTCCACCAGGATAATGTGTTCTCTAAGTTTAATCAGCGCTTCACGTTTAACTGACTGTTGAATTCATTCAAAATGTTCTCGGTCAAAATTTATTTAATGGGATTGACTTTGTTCACTGATTCAGCAGTGCAGCGCGGAACATAATGAACGTGTGGTAAAGTTTCTGTGCCATCTAGTGGCTGTTTGGAGCAGCAACTGGAAATGTACAAGACACTTCTGCTGGTGGATTAAACAGAGCAGCAGAAATATAAGATCCTGTCATGTCGTCACTACTGATGGTACTAATCATTCATCATCATTAACCTTATACACATGTTAGAGTGATGCATGAATTCAATGCATGAAGTTAAAGAGTTAATTCCCAGAGATATTGTCAGTGCTGTAGAAACACTGAGGTCATGCATCCAAGTCCCCAACTTTTTGGTCAGATATTTCCCGTTGTGTGTTCTGAATGAACACAATATTATGTTCCATTTCTGCCATATTTCACCAATAAATCCCCATAAATCTCACAGACTGTGATTGGACCTTAGTACTGAATATTGAATATATCTTAGTATATTGAAATTGGCCTGTAAAATAATTATTGTGTGTAAGTTTTTAATTGTAGGATATAATCGCCCACCCTGAGGTTCTTCAAACTCTGGACATCCTGTAAATATTAGATAGGACAAGTGGTGTGAAGTACACACATTCTTTACTCAAGTAGAAGTACAAATACTAGAAGTAAAAGTACTGTTTGAACTTTGTTACCCAAGAAAAAAATAAAAGGTAAAGGCTCTGAAATGTACTCTAAGTAAAAAAAGTAAAAAAGTCATCCTCTGAAGGACATTTAAATCTGTGCAGAGCTAACAAAAAACTCACATTTTCTCCGTAGAGTCTCCCTCTCTGTCTGTTTTGTTTTGTTACGTCTTTTACTTTGCGTTTCGTCTTATGTCCTAAGACAATGTAAAAGACATAGCAATGCCTACTACATCATTTTTTGTCTTGTTACATCTTTTTCATATATTTTCTCATTAAGTGTTTGTTGTCTTTATTATTTTTTGACTTGCTACGACTTTAACGTCTTGTTACCTTTTTTACATCGTTTTGCATCTTCTTAGATCTTTTTGTCTTATTATGTCTGTCTGAGGAATTGTCTTTTTTAGGTGTTATTGTCTCAACCATACGGTTTTAAATCAGTCTTTATGTTGGCGTGGCAGCACACAACGATGCAAAATAAAAATAATTAATAATTCCCCTCAAATGCAAATGCAAGTCACAAACCTGTTTGAAAATGTTAGTAGTAGAAAGTACAGATATTTGTGTTAAAATGAAGGGAACAGAAATAAAAAGTTATCAGAAAAATAAATACTCAGGTAAAGTACAGATACATGAAAATACTTAGTTACTTCCCACCTCTGGAAACCAAAAGAGTATTCTGTCTGCCACAATTTCAGGCTTCTTCTTCACTACTTTTAGTTAGCAATGTCATTTCCCCAAAAATGAATGACACAAAAATATGCACTATAGTTCAACCCACAACATGTCAATAATTGTATGTGCATAATGACTTCTGGCCACTGAAAGACGTACTAACACTCATCTTTTCATCTTTTTCATAAAAGAAAGTACAATAAATAGATTTGGGCATTCATGCCAAACAATACTGCTTTATCAGCTTTGTACTAGTCCAATGACTCAATATATAACTGCCCACGTACAGGTCCTAAATCTACAAAAAAAAAGAAAAAGAAAAATCTGTTCATTTTTCCAGTTCTGTCCTGTGGTACCGAGACGTTTTTCAGCATGTGACAGCGTGCTGTAGAGACCAGGTGTGAGAGCCCACGGTTTAGCTCTCTGCTGTTTGTACACTGGCTCAGCGGTTAAATTTAGCCGTGGATAAAAAGGGAATTATTGTAGAAACTCTGGAGCTGAAGATGGCAGACGCAATATGACCAGCAACAACACGGAGGACCGTCGAACAGCACTCGGTTTAGTTTCCTTGGTAACCTGAGGGAAATTAGCAACAGTGAGTGCAGAAAACTCCTGTCACATAAATAGCCTTGGCAAGGTCACGAAAGTGACCTTTTAATTTTTATTAGCTAAATGTGCCTGTGATTCATCTATGGCGTTATATAAGAGACAAGCAGAGGCAAAAAATAGGAGGCAGAGATGTTGCTTTGGCATTTTGTAACAGTGAGATCACCTGGCAACTGATAACATGAACTCCACGTGAACTTTTATTTGTCTCCATCTGTGGTGCTCAGGGCTCAGAGCCGAGGTGTTTCTGCACTGAACCTGTCAATCAAACCCAGGCCTTTAAATCCCTGCTGATGGATTTAATGTTTCTATATGTGGTGCTTTTTTATTGTCTGTTCTTTTTCACAGTAGCTTTGACTTTGCATGGTAAATACATGCAAATATTTTTTTGTTCAGTAATGCACCACACCACAAAAAAGGCACATTTGTCAACGTGTTGGGACTCACTTCACTTCACATCATTAGAGGTATGCAAGACGTTTATTAACATTTAATTTAACATTAATTTAGTGTGAAGTGTTAAACTGTCAGGTGTCATTTCTGCCATAGCAACAAAAGAGGAAATCAGACTGTTGGGGGTAGATTTCAAAAGAAAAGTCCTCCAAAGGATCATTTTGAATTTCCCTTTTTCCCTTATCATGTGGATTTTTTGGCTTTATGTTTTGATGAATTGTGATTTTTTTGTGCAGCAAGAGATTTTAAATATTTCTATCAAATACATTACAGGCTGCAGCACAGTGAAAACTTTGCAGGAGTGTAATGAGTGCAGAATTGCAATGGTTTCATTCCATGTTGGACTTTGCTCACTCAGTGGGTCACTCTACAGGTGAACCTAGGTAATGATTAACAGATTGATTAAAGGAGCAATGTATAACATATGCACACTTGTTCACTTAACTCCACACACATAGGGGGCAGCATATCACCAGAGTAACCACTAACTGCTGCTCTCTATACTACTGTCCCTAGCTGTAGCCTACTAGCCATTAGCACAGTTAGCCGTGCAGCTAGAGGACCTATGATGACTTGAGTCTGGCTGCAACTGCAGCTCAGAGCACCAGTGAAGTGTGTATGTTTACACTCAGCAGCCTGTCAGTGAACACGACTGAACCGGGACCAGCACAGCCCCCAAGATCGACAGAGGCCAGCCTCACGACAGGGAACACAGTACCGAGTTGATTTATGGTGGCTACAACCAGAACTTTGACTCTGGAGGCGATGGAGATGGCAGACAGATGGACGAGAGATGAGCGTGAAGCCAGAACATCCAACACAACATTATTGATGAACAGTGGAAACATGAACCAAGAATTTTTGGTGAGTTTTGTTTCTGTCAAGTTTGAAGTGTGACTTGTGAACAAGCTCGTCTTAGTTTAGTAAAAGAGAGAAACCTGAATGAATTGAATTCAGAAGATGTATGGTTTATTATGTACAGCTGGTGTAAACATATATTTCCTTTCATTTTGTTTATTTGTTCAAAATGGTATGACTAGATAGGCTAGCTAGTTAGCATGCTAAATTCAGTAGAATTTAAATTTAAATCCTGGCCATATTTTACACTTAATGTCCAGCAGGTTAAGTAATTACAAACACAGTAGAATAATGTAAGTCAATAGCATTGACATGCACAAACACATAATGATATGTAGACATACCCATATAGGTTGTACACTTGTACACTAAGAACGGAGTCATCACATTCCCAAAATGGCTCTGTGTAGCTGTATGCATATGAAAACAGCTATCTGATGTAAGTATCATGGTGTTTGCTGCAAATGCAACACTCATCCCTAGAAGAGCTTTTCTGAAAATAAGTGATGGTGAACTGAATCCAACAAAATATCATAAAACAAAGTGAAACCTGAGCACAGCAACAAGCAGTGAAGCACACATTTAAAGACATTACATTTAACAACTTAACATGAATACATGTTTGTCGCTGAATTCACCAGGATTTGATGGCTTCCTTAAATGTGGTGAAGTCTGCAGCTGATTTCAGGTGTTCAGTCAGTGAGTTCTAAGATTGAACTCCTTTCAAAGAAAAAGCTGTCTGACAAAAATATATTTTACTGAATGGATGTTTACAATTACCACTTGAAGCTGCTCTGGTGGATCTGCTCGTGTGCACGGAGTGGCTGAGGAGTCCGTTTAAACATTGAAACACAAACTTTACATACTGAAAGTCAGTGAAGTTTGGAAAAACTTGTGGCAATGGTGGTACCTATAATTTGTTTTTCATATAATCTTAAAACAGCTCAGGTTAGCTTGAATCATTTGCCAATCTTTTAAGCATGACTTTTAAAATTTAACTTAGAGTAGAAAATTATCCTCAGACACTTCACCTCTGGTTCTTGTTCAGTGGGCTCACCCTTGATTGTAATATTCAGTGATTCTGTTGCAGTTAGCTTTTTAATGCAAAAGCAGACTGACTTGTTTTTTCTTAGTATTTAATCCATTAATCCATTCAGTACAATTAAATTAGAAAAATTTCATATATGCCATCCTTGTGTTCTTGGAGCCAATAGGAAGCCAGCCAGCTCAGCGACACAGAAGCTCAAGGAAGCCTGTAAAACTTGTGAGCAAATTTCATTGGAATGAATGGAGGGCGCCATCTTTAAAAGTTGTATCCTGTTCTCTTAATACATCCATGGATGTTGCGTATGTTGCCTCATTTGGTCACTGACAGAGGCATCACTCCACCTGTACTTTTGCCATTACCTCTTCATATGTTTTAACTGACTTGATTAACATTTTCAGAGGCAGGCACAGCAACATTAAAGTCAAAATATGAATATTTTATGTGACGTTGATTTGAGGTCACCTTAGAAGGAGGACAGCAGCACCTCGGGGGGCTTTTCTGTAAGTCAGATGAATGTTTAGTATGAGGAATGATAAATGAGTAGGATATAATGGTTAAGCTGGTTCTTCAGGGGGGAACAGGTGTGTGTCAGCTGGTTTAATATCACCATGTACTTCTCATGAGTGTGTGCTGAGCGTAAAGCCGGTGCAATTTGACAAAGAGATTTTTGAGGGCGACCTATCACTTTAAGAGTGTCAGAGCCCCTCGATGGGCTCCTCATCTTTTTTCTCACACAACATCTTTCTTCTGCCATGCATGGCTTGTTGCCGAGGTAACAGGCCTGAGAATGGTTTAGCATTTCCAACATTGCCTGGTGAATCAACTCACGCTGACATGCAACTGACAGCAACATGCTGCATGGCTGGCTCAGGTATTTTCTCCCGCCCTCGAAAAAAAAAATGTCAGCGGCGTCAACAACCACCTGGTGATATATAGGATAATATCAAAGGTAGCATTTTTGTTATCACATTTAGCTGCTTGGCGTGATGACAAACAGAAAACTGAACTGTGTGACGATGCCGGTGTGAGTTGTAAAGCAGAAACTGAAAGCTGCTGATGGAGATGTCTTTGTGTGCTGATACAGTCACTTTTTCACATCCGTTTCCAAATCAATGTGAAGTGAGTTACTGTGTTCCTCCAGCAGAGGACACTGTGTGTGTATGTGTGCGTGTGTAAATGTGTGTATTTGCATGAACATTTGTGCATGCATGTGAGTCATATCACCCCACATGGCCACAAAGCATTTTATTCTACTGCATTTGATTCTATTCTGCGAGAAGCACATTTTTCTGATTATATTTAGATGCATTTATTCGTTTTATGGTTATTCTGACAGGGAAAATAAATCAGCTTGTCTAAATGCACAGCAGCAGGAGGACATTTGTCTCTAAGCTGTTTTTTTGATTGACCAGGTCGTTATTGAGCTGCTCCACAGTCAATTCCTGCCTGTCAGAATCTGCATTTCTATCACTCCCCTGGTGTTCTTGGTGTTTACAGGTAATCCGTCTATTGGAAGCTGGTGGCTGTAAAAACAAACAAAGGGTTAACGGACAAACCTGTTACCAACAACAGGACAGATTGGAGTTACTCAGCTCTCCATTAATCATACTAGTGATGAATTATTCTGCATATTTGTATTGCACTGTTCAGTATGTGATTTTAATCAAAGTAACTTAAAGGGACAGTCCATCCCATAATCAAAAGTATTTATTTTTCCTCTTATCTTTAGCTTTTTATCCGTCTAGATCGTTTGTGTAAGAGTTGCTGGTTTTTGGAGATATCAGCTGTAGAGATGTCTGCCTTCTCTCCAGTATAATGGGACTAAAGGACACTCTGCTTGTGGTGCGCCAATCACCAAAACATATATTTGAAAAATTCAACAGCAATGTTTCTTTCCGAAAGTCCTGACCTGGTTACTCAAGATAATGCACAGACCTTGTTGTGAGCAGTTTAATGTAGGAACTACTTTCTGTCTACAGCAGAATCTACTACAACTACTTTCTTTGTACTAGAAAGTGCAGCATGTAATGTGGTTGTATTTGCAAGCGACTCATTCTCATATGTCCATTTATTGTTAGGCAGCACCCCTACTGGACTTAGTCCGTATTTGGAGGAGGTGAGGTGGATGGATGACTCAAACAAGAACAGGACTTTCAACCGCAACGTAACTTATTTGACAACATTTCTGTCACATAACATACAAGTTATTTTACCCCAAACCACAATCTTTTCCTAAACCTAACCAAACTATTTTACAGTGTAAACCACGTGTGTAATGTCACTTGAGATATGTAATGTATTTGATGTCTGGTAAGCCTGTTGTTTTGAGAGTAACTGGCAATCAACCTATTCTGGTATGAGGATGTCTTGTACATGTAACTGCTCACAACAAAATCCTTGGATTATCTTGAGTAACCAGGTCATGATTTCTGAAAAGAGACGTGGCTGTTGAGTTTTTCAGTCATTACAAGCAGAGTACCACTAGTTCCACTGTACTGGAGAGAGGCCAGACATCTCCGCGACATTGCTAGAGCTCTGCAAGATCTGGCTCCACACTTGCACATTCTGCTATAAAGGAAAAACTGGCCTGCCTTATTTGCATTTCTTTAAATCCAACACAAACATTTGTACATCAGGAGGCTAAATCACCATGGTTCGTACCATTAGCATCCATCCTGTGTACTTGTCATGTATATTTTGTGTATGTATTTGTGTATCCGGGGATTATTAAAGTAATCTGTCTATCTAGGCACTAATTTGTCATTTTCAGGTTGTAGGTTGCAGCTTGGAGGTTGTTGTTGTTTCCCCATTGACAGCTGTTCCCGCAGTGTTGACTGAAACCAAGTAACCAATGGCAGGCTCATACCCGCAGTGTGCATCCAGAGTCAGACCACTGGAGCCGCCATCTCCAACACTCTATAACTCCCGCCAAAATTATCTAGATGGATAAATAATACAACAGGCAAGAGGACAATGTGTATTTTTGATTTGGGGGTGAACTGTCCCTTTACATCACAGTATTGCGTTTCAACATGCCATTAACCGCATTATCTCAGGTGGATTTTAAGATCTTTCCCTCCCACACGTCGTTTTCCAACGCCAATGACGCCGCTTGATCCTAAAACACATAAAACGAGTGATGTAAGTGACGTAAAGGTATTTTTTTTATGTTTGTTTGTTGTAATCAAATATTTACCTTCTACCTTCCAACCTGGAATTCTTTCCTTTACCTTCCTCCACATGGACCTGATCAATATGCATTGTCACTCATTGTGCCCAACTGGGACACGCTCAGGCCTGGCAGTAGGCTGAGTATGATGCAACATCGTGCAATAAACAATGTGCTGTAAGAGTCTGTAACACAGCGGCTAGCAGCACAAGTAAAAGCAGAGTTTAGAGGAAAAAACCAAACATGTACACACATGCAAACGCAGTTTAACAGATTTTTTTTCAAAAAAGTGGAAATTTTGTGTCTTTTGTCCTGGATGCCCTTGCTTTTTCCCCAGCTGGATGTTTCCTACCTGCCTGCTTTGTTGGGCTTGATGACGGGCCCGAGGGTCGCAGTTATTGAGATGACCTGCCTCATCGATCACCTGTCACGGCTATGGATTAGAGCAGAGATCAATGGGACAGCCTTCTAGTCTGAAGTATTGCAAAGGGAGGCAGCGACTGCTTGATAATGGTCCGACCCCTGAGGTCCAGTGGTATGTTTTGATCTCTGTGTGTGTGTGTGTGTGTGTGTGTGTGTGTGTGTGTGTGTGTGTGTGTGTGTGTGTGTGTGAGAGAGAGAGAGAGTACTCACATCCTTTGCTGCTTCTTAAATCAGGGGATGTGTGCAGGGTTATCAGTCACCAGGTCTCCTTAATGCTCTTTTATCCTTTGAGCATCCGCTACAGTTACCTCTGGTACACAGACTGTGTGTTGATGCAGCACAAACATAAACTTTTCATGTCTCTGTCCTTCATATGTTGCTTATTAGGACTTCAAACACAATATGCAGAGGCGTGAATATAGACTGTGCAGGCAGTGTGGCTGCAGCTGCACTACGGCCCAGTGGAGTGGAGCAGGGCCTCTAACAAAGTGAAGATCGGAAAAATGAGCCCTTGCAAGTGACAGATCTATCAATGGTATGTAGTATTCCTATTTTATCTTAAATTATGTATTTTTATTTTATTTTTTACTATATTATACTATATATTTCACTATATTTGTGCTGCTATGTCAAATTGAATTTCCCCTACAGGAGATCATAAATGTAAAGAGACATTTTATCTCATATTCACTTTGGAAATACATATGCCTGTTTTCGACAAAATTAATAATTTACTTTCTTGTTATTTTTCTCAAATGCAGAATAGATATGCAGTGATGATTGCTGGGTAATATATATGTTCAGGTATTCACTAAGGCCACTCATGATGGCCTGTAATGATCCCAAAGCAGCTGCCCAGTTTGCCCAGTCATGAAAAAGGTCACCATCAACTTCTTTTTCAGCTTCATGTTCTCAAATCCACAGATAAAAGACATTTTAATGTTGTGGAAATGACAGATCACACACTCTCTGCAAGAATTCATATGCATGTCTTTTGTTAAAGGACTAGAGTGCAGGATTTAGTGGCATCTAGTGGTGAGGTTGTAGACTGCAACGAACTGAATACCGCTCGCCCCACCCTCCTCTTCCAAGCGTGCGGCTGCAAAGCTGGTGAAAAATGCCAAGCCAGTGTTTGTCTTTTTGCGTTCTGGTATACTGATGAAACATGAAGGCGCAAGATGGGAGACGCCATGAAAGACCTGCACCCTCTGAGGGTATAAACGTCTCAATCTAAGGCAACAAAAACACATACTTTTGAAAACATTCAATTTCAGTTGAACACTGGACTTTTCTCGCTTCACTCTCTCGCTGAATCTTGATTAGAAGTAAATATAATTAAAAAAATACAAATAAATATGTAATATAAAAATACATATTATTTCAGGCCCACAACCAATGATTTGCCCTCTGGTTTTCTTTTCGATGTATTGTCACACGCAGAAAAAGTAATTACATGTTAGATGGAGTTACATTCCTCCAATAAAAGACATATCTGTCCAGAGCGTGTGGCACTGAAAGAACTGCTCCCAAAAGTCAATATACAGCAGCAGATGTGGCATGATTCAAAAGCACAGTGGTACAATGGAAGCCATTTTGAAATATAGTGATGGTTTGTACTTTGATTTATTTTATTTGTCCAGAGAAATAAGCCCCCTCGCTCTAAACACTGAAACTACAATAGAGCAAACGTTTGAAAAGGTTGGCTATTTCTGCCACAATACACAGTCCTCGCAACAGCAAAGTGTCAAGAGGGCCTTCCTTTCTCCCCGTCTCCCACACACACACACACACACACACACACACACACAACAACAACAACAAAGAAAAGCAACTTTTATTAAATCCAGTTTATGTGTAGGCCAATATTTTGATGTTGTGATGTTGTACGAGATCAATATCATCAATTTCTTTATATTTCAAACATCAGTACAGCACTGTGCAGATGGACCATAGATATATGAAAAAAGTTACCATTTATATTAATCTGTGCATTTTAAGTCAGTCATGTGTCACAGAGGTTGACCCTAACATTAAAGAGATGTTGGTCACCCTGCTAATCCAAAGTCATTAATCAACATTTGAGTGGACTTTGTTAGCGTCACACGGTTTAACTGCTGTGTTAAAGGCTTTTCCATTCCAGTAAATATTAGGGGTTTAAGAAAATATCAATGTACGTGAGTATCACGCTATTATGTGTATATTATGTATTACTGTGATATCCTGACACGTTCAAACGTTCATGGCAGCGGTTCATATTGTGTTGCGTTCAAACCCACAAACACTAGTTATCTATCTTTACTGTTCTGGTTGCATAGAAAAGTTAACTTAGATTCTATTCATATGGTGGTGTGTTCTTTTAAACTGTGACCGTTTTACTAAAATAAGATAAAAAAAAAAAAATAGCAATACATCACTGTACTTACAGTATCACAATATCGACTCATCACCCCTGTATCATGTATCGTACCGCCAGATTCTTGCCAATACACAGCCCTAGTAAATATACAGTCTATATAACACACACAGAATATGTCTGTGCCACCAGCGAAGAAAAAAGCCATTGATGTAAAAACCCGCTCATTCAGTAAATTCAGGTAGTGAGCTGACCTCAATACACATAACGTTACTGAACCTCGACCTGAGCAACTGAAGCAACCCGAGGTCATGACACTGCCGCATAATTACAGCCATGCAACTTGCTATTTTCAAGCTAACGTTATTTGTTTAACTACCAAAGAAGTCTGGAAAACTAATGTTCACTAACTAGACAGTTTATGTCTGCAGGCTAATGTTAAAAATTAGCTTAACAGATGTGAATTTAAGACGTAGCAAAGTACTGTTGCTGTTCTAAAGCGCATATTTGAAAACACAAAATAAAATATTCCTTACATATATACTGTATGTGTATGTATATAAAGGCCTTTTGATATATCGACATACAGAATATAGATTTATATGTAGATTTTAGAATATATACCTAAACAGAAATTCTTTGCAATGATCCATCAAAAGGTGGAAACAGTTCTGACAGAGAGGCGGGGTAATTTACAGTTTAACAATTAATTATTATTAACCAAAATGACATCCAGGCACTGAAACAATGAATTTTAACCAGCATTTTTTTGATCATTTTTAATAACAGCAAACAACAAAATATATGTATATATTAAACCTAAATTTAGAATGATTAAATATACATAAAATGCTGATAATAGAAGTGAAAAATTTAATCAATCTATATTATGTTCTGTAAAAAAAAAAAGTTTTGCTTATCAGACAAACATTTATGCCAATACTGATATAGACCGATATAGCTATGATAGACCAATATTAGGCCGATAATATCAGTCAGTATCAGCCAGTGCATGTTTGGTGGGAAAATTTAGATATACAATAACCCAATCTATGTTAATTTCTGTATGACCTGTAATATAATTTTTAAAGGAAAAAAATCTAGAGGGGAATTTAGACACAAATTTATCTTTACAGCTTAAAAGAGCCGAGAACTCGGGCCACAGGGGAGAGGAGGTGGGGGAGGGTTGAGGTAAAGAGTGCACAGAGTAAAATTTATGATCAAAGGAACTGTAGATAGAGGTTGGAATTTTATTTATTTATTTTCCCCATCCCCCCCCCCCCCTTTTAATAAATAAACTGAATTCTGTTTAACTGCGTTAACACACCGATGTTCTTATTTTGGGTCTTATCCTGAGTATATGTGCAATTTATTTGCACTTATTGATTTATTTTTGGTTATTTCACTTTATTTCAAGTCAATATGTGAATGGAAAGGAACGTACATAAGGTTGATTACTCTATTGAATAAATGAGCCATGTTATGTAAATTCAAATTCTGTTACGGCACTTTCGTATGAATTGTTGCCTCAAAAATTAACAAAAAAAAAAGAAAAGAAAAACTTGGTCACAAAAAATATGAATACATAAATACAATTTAAAACAATCTTCATTATGTTCTGTAAAAAAGGTTTGCATGTAGATACACATCAGACAACATTTCTGCTAATACTGATATAGACCGATATAACTTTGATAGACCAATATCAGGCCGATATATTGGTTGGGCTCTAATTTTTAGCATGTGAGCCTGAAAATGAAAAGAAAATCAAAGCTCTGGTCAGTATCGGCAGGCACATCGAAACAAATCTGTCCGACACAACGCGGTTGAGCACATCCTTTTCCAAACATGCCACTTCCATCACAACAATGCAACATAAGGAGCCTGGAGAGTTTTTGCATAATCAATATCTTCTGTGCGTATTGACTGCGCGTGGAAACAACATTCATTAACATCCTCACACACCAAGGTCTCGGCTGCAGGCAGCAGTGGAGGAGGAAGGAGGCTGCTCAGTGCATACCAAACTGTCTCTAGGACCCAGTGTGTCTCCTCCTCAGCCTTTGTAGTTTTTGTGTGGAGATGAGGGAGACTGAGATGTGCTTCTTGCTTATCACGATTCACATCGAGCTTTTTTACCAGCTGAAGAGGAGGGGGTTTCTGAACAGGGCAATTTGAAGCCAGGATCACCTCCTTCAACTGCTTATTTTTTTTTAATTTATTTTTTTATTTATTTATTTTTAAAGCTTTCATTTCATTTCCCTCCATCTCACTGTTATATTTATTCTTTTCTCTTAATTTGGGACACTGTGAAAGCCAATGCATTCCGGGTGCATTCTTGCTGCTGCTGCTCTTGCTGCTGCTGCTGCTGCTGCTGACTGGGACTATGATTTATCAGCTTTGTTCTCATGACAGACTTGCACTCATTCAGTCTCATCACAACAGGAGAGAGCGGTGATTTGTCTTTAACTTTCTTGCATCTTCGACGATTCCAGCTGCAGCAGGTACTTTCCGCGCTTGAGGTGAGTCAGTTTTTTTTGTTTGTTTTTTTTTATTCTCATTTCTAATTTATTTTTTCCTCCCTCTCAGACACAAAGGAAACGTTTATTATATTATTATTTATCACACGAGGAGACGCTGGAAAGCGTGGGAGAGGAGCTAGATCTGTCTTGACACGTTTTCTCTTGTAATTTTCTGCATTTTTTTATATCGTCTAAATTAAAGGGGCTGCAGCTTCAAATCGGTGTACTGACTTGCTCCAGTATTTTTTTTGGTGACAGTAATGTTCAGTGAGTGGAGGCGTGGGACGTGTCAGTGAATACTAATTGCTGTCAGTTGCTGTCTCTGCTGCTTCTTCTTCGCTTTTTTTTTTTAAGAAAAAAAAAAATTATCGCGTGTTTAAGGGAATCCCCCAGAAACAGGTGATGGATATAATGTCTCGTATAGGTCACATATTAAATGCAGCCGGTTAAATTGAGCCTCCATCCATTCATTCCAGCGGCTGACTGTCCTCTCCTGCTGTGTGTAGGTGTTGAAGCAGCCATGTGGAGCAGAGAGAGCGCGTCTCTACTTCTCATCTGCCTGCTGGCGCTCACGGCTCTCTGGACGACCAGGTGAGTCTTTTGAATGGGAGACGCCTCGGAGCGGCGGTGCGAGCCGCGCGCAGGCCGAGGATCACTCACCGCGTCTCCCGGGGACCGAGGCTGGAGGTCTCTGTTTATCAAGTTTCTATCACGCTCCCCTCATTATCAGCGGACACACAATGCGCAGGAGGAGGAGGAGGAGGAGGTGGTGGAGGAGGAGGAGGAGAGGCAGTTTACCGCCTTCAGTGTCCTCAGTCTGACCATAAAAATCACCCGGGGGGCATGTGGGTAATTATCTGGCTGGGAAGTAGCCGAGTACTGGCTTGTTGGAAATATAGCCAATTGCAGTTGAATTATAATTTTTAATGGAGGCCTTAACAATTCATACTGGTTGCCAAGGCTATTTGATATTAATTCAGCACATCGACTTGAACTCAACTGATATTGGATTTTTGGGGCTGATGATACCAATATTAGTGAGTAAATAAGTAATAATACTGATATACTGGACGATATTCTTGATTTATGTTTTTTTTTTTATGAATTATCTATAAACAGTAAACTGCTGCCTATAAAGATAAAAATCTGCTTTGTGTTTTGTTAAAAAAAAGACATCCTACTAATACTGAAATGTGTTCAGTCAATACCTGACTGATATTATCAGCTGACCGATACATCAGTCTGGCTATAAAACACAATGTTAACATTACTCTATTTGACAGGACATCAACTCTTGATTTAATAACTTATTCCAGTTCAGGATAATAGCTACAGCCAATATCAACCTTGAAATGCAAGGAGATCTATAGAAAATAAAGACAAATGCTATCAGTCAAATTCATCGTTCTAACTTTGTTGTCTAGTTGAGCCCCACTGGTACTGGATTTTTGGGGCCAATGCTAATCCCGATGCCAATATCAGGGAGAAAAAAATTTCCAATATCAGTATATTGGCCGATTATAATTAACTATATTTTTAATGCCCATAAAACTAAAAATTAAAACCAAATAAAAAACAACATTCTGCATCATGTCCTGTAATAAATAAATAAATAAATCAGTCAACATATACACTAACTCTGATATAGACCAACGTACTTGTGCTGTGCCAATGTCGACCTCTGCTCCCTATATGTATCGATGATGGAAAACACAAATGACAGGAAAAAAAACATGAACATTGCTCCATATAACAGGACATTAACTCGTGATTTAATAGCCTATTCTGATTTAGGGTAATAGCTCAAGCCAGTATCAACCTTGAAATGCAATTTTGTGACCAAATGGCCTCAAGGAGAATACAACTATCAATAAATCACAAAATCACAATCAGATTTATTGCCATCAGGGCTGTCAAGATATCAGAAAAGTGCAATTACACTTAATGGATAGTTAAAAGGCAACTAGATGAACTGATAAAAGAGTGTACAGTATGTTAAAGAGGCACTGGATTTTTTCACACAATATTTAATATGTGTATCATTAACATAATATCAAAATTTAAATTGATAAATATCCCAGTTGTCATCGATTCTGTTATATTACGATGCTCTTATTGCCAAATGGGCTGTTTTCAAACACAGAGAATATGCTTTGGCGTTTTGGTGCATAACAATAAACACAGTAAGTGTAAAAAACAAATACTGCAAAAATAAAGAATCATAAATAGAAATGATAAAATTGAAATGTGCAATAAAAGAAACACAAAAATGGTCTTTAAAAAATCTTTTAAAATGTGCCCAACCTGATTTGCACCTTCATTTGCACACCTACGCTGTTTTATCAGAGGACATCTCACATTATCACATCAGGTGTAAAGGAGTCTTGATAATGGAAGTGACAGTTTAGGTCATTTCACACCAGAGGACAGTTGACAAAAGAAAGAAACAGCCAATGTCAGAAGAATGAGAGGCCATTTAAATAAGGCCAGTGAATCCCCTCGGGGCTCCATTATGTCCCCAGTGACGTACAGATCTTAAAAACTTGTCTGGGACTGCCAAATTGTCCATCCCAGTGTCTAGCAGCGCTGTGGGCTTTAGGCCTTTTTCATGGCCAGGCATGTCATGTCACACCAGGAAAAGCTAAGGTGTAAAAAATTAAATTGATTATCACTGAAGTGCGGTTAGCTTCAGTTTCAGGCTCCTGATATTGTGCAGAACGGCTCACTGTCACACTGTCATGGCTTCCTGGGACACCTGAATAAAATAGAGCTATTGTTAATGTCATTAATAACACCTATGTTTTTCCTGTTACGAGAAAAAAGGCCTTTTAAGCCATGTTAGCAGAAGAACGGGTAAACTTTATAAGATTAGCTTTAATACAGTATTCCCATTAAATGCAGGTCTGTACAATATGACATGACTAAAGTACAATTAACGCTTACAAAAAAAAAAACATATTTGTACTTGTGATGGTTATTCATGAGCTAATATAGTTAGGAACATTTCTTAAATTGTTTTTGGCTTTTGGCTTTAAGCTAACATTACTAGCTGTCTAACTACCAAACAAGCATTGAAAACTAGCCAGCTAGAAAGCTAATGTTAGCAGGCTAATGTTAATAAGTATAAAGAAAATTAGATGAGCACATTAATTAATCTACATTTATGGACAAATGTGAACATGAATGTCAGGTCTTCCACCTAATGTTTGCTACACATGCTAATGGAGTTTTGGTGGTGATTTAGCTCTTTCTGATGCAATGCTAACAAAGCCTTAATATGCTGTATGTTAGCTGCTTTGATATGGGTGTGATTTAAAATGTGGCAAAGTGCTGTTGCTATAAAACAGAAAATATTCCTTTTCTATTAGGTTATAGAGCCAGTGAGTAGGCTGCATTAACCCAACACTTTTATTATGGTAATTACAGGATAATGGTGCAAACAGAAAATACCCAGTTGTGAAAAATGATTAATATTGTATATAGATTCCATTTCCCTGCTTAAAGTAAAATATGTCCATAACCTGAGGCTGTGTTACACCAGAGCTGTCTACAGTGGTGATTATGTCGAGCTTTAATGTAGGACCTTATCTGAATTTATTTACCATGAATCTCTAGCTCTGATTACATTTGCATATTCAGTTGTGTTTTGGCTCTGAGATCAGATGGCTCACAAATGTTCTGCCTTGAACTGGGTCATCCATGTGGCTGAGAAACATTGTGTATGTGTGTGTATGTGTGGGCATGTATGAAGTCTGCCAGATAGTAACGACCCCCTTATTTTTTTTTTTTTTTTGCCCCCTCTGAGGAAAACGGAGTGATGAGTTAAAGTGTAATGCTGTTGGTTGAAGTGTTCCTCAGCTGGTCATGTTGTCGCTGTGTGTCCGTCGACCAGGTCAGTGAATGCCACATCTGATGCCTTCAATACCAACATCACCCTGTTCACACGTATCCTGGACAGCCTGCTCGATGGATACGACAACCGTCTGCGGCCTGGTCTGGGAGGTAAGGAAACAATCTGCTATCACTGGATATACAGAACTTTATCATTTAATACCGGGGCTGAAAATTGTAAGCTCCTTCCTTAATCAATCATTGGTAAAATTAATGATCAATTAATTAATAAATCAGTCTTATAGAGTCTTAAAGTTTTATTTCCACAGCAACATGTTGCACGTTCTCTGACATTACTACATGAACCTTTAGAGATAAAGGTGCTAACTAGAAACATATAGGGTTCTTCAGGCTGTCCCCATAAGAGAACCATTTTTGGTTCTTGCTAGAACTGCTAACAAAAGTTCCCTTGGAACCCTTTGAAAGAGTTCTACCTATAACCCAACATAAAGGGTTATACCTAGAACAATCTGTGAAAGGTTTCACCTAGAACCTGTGAGAGGTTCTACAGAGAACCCTTTTATGGTGCAATGGTTGCACTTAGCACCCTCTCTGGAGGTTCTATCCAGAACCTTTCAACCTTACAAAGGGTGCCAACAAGAATCCAAGGAGGGGTTCTACCGCAAACCTTTTATTACTCCAAGGGTTTTATCTAGAACACACCCACAGGTTTCTACTGAGAACCTTTTTTATATTCAAGGGTTTTATCTAATACACACCCAGGGGGTTCTACTGAGAACCGTTTTATATTATGGAACCCTTGAAAGAGTTCTTCAAGGATTTCAACAATCTTTGAAGAACTCTTTCTTCTAAAAAAAAATGTTCTTTCGATGAAAAGGGTTCTTAATGGAAACGTTTAGTCTTACAAAGAACACGTGACAAACCCTTTCTTGCAAAAAAAAAAAAAAAGTTCTTCAGAAGCAAATTGTTCTGGGTAGAACCACGGCCCTTCAGGAAGAACCCTTTTGGAACATCTATTTCTGAGAGTGTAGCCTATGAAACATATGTGGGGCTACGTATTTCAGATGTCTATTAGATAGACGATCGATTAAATTTTACATGATTGATTAAAGTCTTAACGACTGATTAATCGATCATTGATTAATTGTTATCGTCCCTCTTTAATACCTACACTTTTTAGACGAGAACTTACTCATTTGAATGTTTTGTGCTCCAGTTTATTATAAAACAGCACATGTCTCTCTTTTCAAATGGCTGATGGCTCATTTTGGAGTGAGAACACTTCATTTAACATCAGCTTTTGTAGTACAGATAACCTTTGGCAGAAATCCCCTCAAGAACAAACTGACAAACACACTCTGTGCACAAAACATTTAGCTTATATAACACTCACTCCACTTCCTGGAAAGTCACAGCAGCAGAACCGGCCACATTTAACCCCACAGAGGGCTGTAGTCTCGCTTGAGTTTTCTCTGGAAAAGACCCACTGAATCTGTCAGATGTTGGAGGAAATAAACTGAGGGTGCTGAACCACGCTGCAGCGTTGACTATGATTGTGATGGTAGTTTGACTGAGGGGATGTGGTCAGGGCGTGAGTAAAACATTGTCAACTAAAATAATCATCATTACAACAAAACAGTTGATTAAAGTCATTTTGTTTTTTATCTCTTTTGCACACTGGTTGCAGACTGGGGCTGGGTATCATTTAAAAAATTACACTACAATACCTGAAATACAAATAGAGAATGTAATTTTTTCTCCTTTATTTGATAGCCATTATGTGAATGGACGCATTACTGAAATAATCCTTCTGCATTTTATGCATTTATTTTGTCAGATATCACAGGCATGTAGTATAGCCATGCTTTCAAATATTTGGTGGCAGTGGTTGTGGGCCAATCACACGTCACATTAAAACGCTTGTGGTGATTGGCTACGAGCACATCCATAGAAACTTTTTCCTTTTATTAGACCGGGGTCAGCAAGCTGCAGCTCCAGAGGCACACATGGTTCTTTTGCCCCTCTCCAGCCTCCGTAGATTATTTACGGATGCGAAATCCAAAAATAGATTAGTCCTCAGGGGAAAATATAGAAATAATTGTGGCTCCAAACAAATTTTTCTGGCCCAAAATGGCTCTTTTTGAGAGTATAGGTTGCAGAACTCTGTTCTAGATGTGCAAAAAGGATCAAATGCAGGCTATTGTTTGACTAGAGAAAGTTTTGATACTGCTTTTTACTTTATTTATGTTGAAGATGTCTAGTACCAATATACAACCTACGTATTACCTTCTGTAATCGTATTGCAATTCTTTGATTGACCCTCAGTGTCCAGCGTCGCTACGATTACGTTCACTTAATGTAGACCAGTACCAGCACCAGTGATACTGGTAATCAAGACGGAGCCACAGAGGAGAATTTCATGCTAACTGCAAACAGAGTCTGTAAAACCGTGGTGACACACTTCCAGAGATCAACCGAAAACAAAAAATGAAGAGCATGGTGGAAGTATGGTTAAAAGCAAATTTACTGAAAAGTAGTGCTTTACAGATAAGGAGGTGAGGAGTAACGCTCGCTGTACGTACTCGACAAATAGGACCTGTTCATTTATGGTCAGAACTCATTATATTGTTTATTTATTTAATTGGTAATTGCATTGTTTTTAATGATACCATATCTTACGCAGTTTTATTACCACTGAAAAATATTTTGGCCGATAATTCCCTCAGTTCCAGTAGCAGTAGGGCTGAACAATTTAGAAAAAAATATGATTATCTTGCTATTGAGATATGATTTGCAACATTGGAGGGAATCACAATGTTTACGTCATTATTCTCATTTTCACTGAAAAGACATTTAAATGACGATGGTGTGATTTTTGCGTGTATCAGTATCAAACAAAGATCTTTAGTGTAGGCCGGGACATCTCTGCAGCATGACAGTATTTAATTTCAAATGGTATTTTGAGACATGATTCATCTTTAAATGTTGCGCCTCCTGTGATTTGACAACTGCGGGAGGTCATGTCGCCATTTCTATATAATTTGGATTAATAGTTCAGCCCCAAGTGGAAGATCAAGGAGTTAATTTTGGACCCTGGAGATGGTTAAAGTCATGTCAAAGTAATAATCTGCAAAAGAAAATTTTAGAATTTATTCACTGTTTTCTTGATCCACCGAGCTTTTCCTTCTTTGATTATATGTATAGTGTTTGTCCAGATATGGCCAGAAATGTCTATATTCAGAGGAGGGCCTGGTGCCCAGCCTGAAAGCCTCAGCCGTTCTGTCATTATTGGCACGATTGGCACGAATGTTGATTCAGTGGAAATCTGCCAAACCACCACCACACTCGAGATGATAAGAGAATTTTAATATGGCATATCACAAACTTGAAAAACTTAAACACTCAAGTGGTAAACTAGGTGATTTTTCTAAAAGTCTGAATGCATTTGCTCTACTTCTCTGAATGAAAATATACATTAAAACATGAAGCATATGTTCCCAGAGGCCCCTTTGCCGCCCCCAATCTGCAGTCTATCTGACAGCTTTGTGAGTGTTTTTATATATACAGTGGGCTATATGTGTACAGGTTGGAAAATAATATGAAATGAATAATGCATTATTTATATTTAGGTAAAACTTAGCCATAAAAAAACGAGCTTCTGAGAGATTAAATAAATTTCAAGCTGCATAAGCATATTAGGCCTCAATATTTTTCATTTCCCACTCCCTGCAGGAGACATTTTGTGTGTCGATGAAAATCATATCTTCTCTTCCTGTGCACGCTTCCCTCTCCATCCTCACCTCTCCCGTCAGCCTCCATGTTTGGCATCTCATTTCCAGCTGGCCCCTCACCCCAAAGCTGAGCTCCTCCCTCAGGATTTGGTGCCATTTGAAATTCAAATTCCTGGGGCCATCAGCCCAGCCCAGGAGCTGCCATATGGGTAACAGACCTCCTTTAGCTTGGCAGCGCTCAGCCTGTACAACTGGACCTACAGTAATCGTGCTGCTAGCTTATTTATTGTGTGAGAAAAGCATTCACATTTGGCCTATTACTACCCCGCAGATACATATCTTATTTTAACAACCTTAATGATCAAGTTTAATGGCCTGTTTCCATCAAATATGCACCAAAATTTATACTTAATGCATCCCTAGAAATGATAAACATATAACATTTACCCATGGCAGTTGAGTAGACTAATCCACTGGAGATTTATGGGACTGAATCAATAAAACTGTATTGATTTTGACTGACGAATAACACTAACTAAAGATGCTCCACCAACAGACAGCTCTGAAGAAGTGATCATGTTAAAGACTGACTTATAGGGGAGATCAGCCATCTGAAATAAAACATTTAAATAAAACATTCAAACATAAATTAGGTGCTTTCATCTGAAGAGTACCGAGAGCGCATACATTTTTATCAGACTTTGGCCCCAGTGGGAGCCAAACCCCCAACGCTCAAGATGTAGTACCGCACTGTACCCATTAACGTACACAGCGACTACATTACGGTGTAGGATTCAGTCTAAAGACAGAAAAATGACATCAGATGGCATTTTCCACACTGTAGACACGTTAGATCTGTATGTCACATCTGTGGGAAAAAACGTGTTAACGCTTCACTGGATGTTGGTTTATAACACATTTATAATGGCTGCAAAGGAGCCTCATCACAGCTGGACAAGTGCGTTCACTCATACATATTCAGAGATACGGAGTCCGTCCCTTTGACGGTTCAAGTAGTGTGCCAGCAAAAAGAAAAGAGCCAGAATCCCCGTACAGTATAATGTACAGTATATACTGTATGTATACTGTATGTAATCTCAATTGATCTTCAACTAGTTACTTACAGCATCATTACACATTACCTGCATACATACATACATACAGAGCACATTACAACATTATTTTGTCTGTTAACCTTTGTGGCTTTCTTGTTCAAAACAGGATTTTTGGGGTCGATATAACGATATTACGGAGTAAAAAATGAACATATTGATATATCAGCTGATATTACACCTAACTATCAAATGTATTATTAAACACAGTCTGACAAAAAAAACTTTATTGTCCAAAATAACATCAGGTCAAAGTAAATTTTGTCATTATTTTTTCTCTTATTCTTTTTCTTATTATTTTCTCATGACTGTTTATTGCGATTTTTGACTAATATTAAAGTATCACACTCTAAAAATGAAATAAGTCAGCAGTACTCAAAGAAACTGAGGCAGTTGAAATATTTGTTAGTGTTACATTCATTCTTTTATCCCCCTTAAATTAAAATATTTGATTAAGTGAACTTGAATATTTTCAGTAACTGCAGTAACTGCTAAAACTGAATACATCTTATAAAAACATAATATTTCATTTTCGGTAAACTCAATATAGTAATAAATAATAAATAAATAATAATAAAAATATTTTAAAATTTTTGTGTTTTAGTCACGGGGGACCCTTTCCCCTCATTAATTGAAAATTGTGAGTTTAATAAACACAAAAGAAAGAAAATTATACAGGGGCTCAAGACATTTAAGTTAGTAGAACCTCCAAACAAACGTTAAGTTTTCACTTCTTACTACAAATTATTCATTTGAACATTCAGTTTTAGTGTGTATGATATATTTGCTTTACAAATAAAACCGGAGAAAGTGGTTAATTGTGATCATTTAGGAAAAAAATAACATCCAAAAATACCCCAAAACCAGATGAAAAAAATATACATCTATAAATAAAGAAAATAAATTATAATAGGCTATCAGATAAACTTAAATGGTATTTTTAGCAGATATTCATAACTATAAATAAATGGAGAAACACAAGGGATCAAATATATATAAAATGCTGCCTACAAAACTAAAAAGAAACAAAAGATTTGTGTCAAGTACGTCCACAGTTGATTCACATCAGACCACGGACCCCCAATTTGAGAAGATTTTGTTTTAAGGAATCCCTTCTCTGAGTAATCTTCGTTTTTTAGAGTTAAAGATGATGAAGTAGAGGTGACCCCACAGCTCAGCTATCGGTCCTCTGCGGCGGCCGTGGGTTCAATTCCAGCTTGTGGCCCTTTGCTTTCCCCTCACCGTCTCTCCGCCCTTTCCCATCTCTGGAAAAAATGTGCAAAAAACGATCCCAAAAATACTTTTAAAAAAGTCATATTCAGTCAGTAATCAATCAAAATGCCCTATTTCTTCCCTTCCCAAAAAATGTAATAAAAATTTAAATATTGTAGCCCTTCTTTTTGTTGGGGACCTCCTGCAATCCACTCAAGGACCCCTGTTGGTCTCCAGACTCCAGTTTGAAAACCACTGCACTATAACAAGACCACCAACTACACATTTTCAGCCAAAATAAAACACTGACAGCTTCATGAAGGTAGAATCAGCTGCATGTCCGTTACCATCGTGTTTGATCGTACACAACACGGTGTGATCGTACAGCGAGCTCGAACATTCGGTGTTTGGATGCTGTGACATCCCGACGAGCCCTCCGCTCTGTCTTATTGCAGCGAGAAAGAGATGCGAGTTGAAACATTTTACAGCTTCCACTGATAATCAAATGATAAAAGATGAATCTAGGGCAGAGGTTTTCAACATGAACCCACGTGTCCCCTTGGGGCTACTAGAAGGTTTGAGCGGAGAGAAAAAAAAAAAACAAAACAAAACAACTGTAATCGTTTCAGCAATGAATGAATTACTGTGTGGGTTTAGACTACACATTTCTCTTGGATTTATTTATAGAAAGTACAATAAAACCACAACCGTTTGAGGCTTTCTGAAGCAAAAACAACTACTTTTTTAATCTAATATAGATAATGTAACTACTGTATGTAACCCTGACTGGTTTAATCCAGCATTTATTTTTCATACTTGTCGTCTGCTTCGGCTGAAGCAATACCAAGCTCTTTTAAAATGCACCAATTGGTTTCTGTCACTTTCGCTGAAATCAAGCCAGGCTGCAGAGAGTGAATGCAGAAAAAACACAGTTGCTCCCACATCATCATTAGTGTGACTGCAAGGCAGCTCACTTCTGTTCATATTCACACTTCTGCTACTAATTTGTTTTTCACCCAAGAAAAAATTTGTCATCCAACAACAACTTCACGCTCACAGCTACATGTATACATTATGTTCCAGATTTAAAATTACACCATGTGAGATTTTTATCTCAAAATCCAAACGATGCTATCGATTTCTCATGAGCACAAAAATATGGTTTTAGTTAAAGGGATACTTTGAATTATTTAAAGAAAGGTTATTATGATAATCAGTGTATTAACTGCAGTAGAAGCTGGTCAGCAGCGGGAGCACTGGTGTAGGAAGCTAGTCAATGAACTGGGTCAGTTTGTAGCCACTAAAAAAAAGGCCAACCTTAAAAAAAGCACACATCCACGCTAAACTTGGAATATTTTTGGAGCTTTGCCTTGTTGTCAGACAGCCTTTTCCAACAGAAAACCAGGAAAAGCAACCAGACTCCTTTGGCAAAATCATTAATTTTACCATGAGAGTTGCTAGAAACAGCCGTTTTACAACAAGGTAAAGATGTGAAAATACTCTAAATATAAATATTGTGCCTTACTATCTAGTTAATAATAATTAACTGTTAACTGATTAGCAAAAACTGATCCATGCATCTGTTAAAAGAAGAGGTAAAATGTCTAAAAACATCAGACATATTTTATATATTTTGCACCTGCGTTATCCCACGTTTCCAACAAAGTTCACACACACAAAAAAAACATTTTATTCAAGTTAACTGTATGTTTCCTGTTAGCCGTTGCTAGCTAGTTGCTGTAGCTTCTGGGAAAACACGAGATGCGTCAGAGAGTGAGGTTGGACGTTGGCACTAAATGTAATGCGAATAAAACTTTAATATTACTTTGTGAACCATGAACATGATGTCTGCCTGAGTCATTATATTTTCATCAGCTGTGGTGTTTTTTTTTTTTTTTAAAGAGAAGGGAACTCCCATGATCCCACGCCACTTCACGACGTCATCAAACTACATCTTTTGTTAATGTTTTAATGTCAGAGAGAGCCGTCATGGCAGAATGAGTTGAAAGTTGCACTAGTCAATATTTTTTATATGAATATTGGTTCAAAAATGACTATATATGACTGTAATGTGAAAGATGTTTCTCGATGTATCAGTCAACCCCACTGTTCAGTTTCATGGATAGTTTTAACATCTTTTCCCCTAAAAAAACAGACCTGGAAGGAGACTGAATGTTGAACTTAGATTTGTCAAGTGGCCAGAAACACAAATCAAAATGAATGCTAATTTTCCTTCATGTTGCCTAGTTTTGTAAACACTTAAAAGCTAATTAATGCAGATTTAAAACTAAATAGTTAAATGCACAAAAGCTTTGAAAGCTTAGATAGCTTATAACTGATTGGCTTTGTGTTTCCATGGTGTGATATAACTGTTACATGCTGCATATATTCACTGTGGTATTTCCTTTATTTAAAAGGATATTGTTGAGCATTAGTGTTGTTTGCACTGTGGGTGATATTGTGACGTCTTTTGGTTGTATTCTGGTTGGATTGTTTTGATGATCGTGGTTCCAAGGTTACTTTTTGTTGCTCGTGCAACAAAAGAACCACAATGTCTGCACAGTCAGCTTAGAAATCCTGCAACACTAAATACGCAGCATCATTAAACACATCACTTCACCTACAGTAAGACAGCTGTTGTGACATTTAATCAAAAAGCTGTAATGAACTTTCTGTAATCACTGTTGTGTTGGAGTAATCAGCAGTTAGAGGAGGAAGGTGGCAGTTTTACAGACTGTTAATTTAAGTGCTGCCGTTAAAACTTATGACAGTTTGATCAACAGAATCAAATCAGGTTTGGCTCGCACAGATTTAATCTCCCTGGACCGCAGTCATTCGCTCCTTCTGACCCATCCCTCAGTCCAGCATTGGGTTTTTTGCTGATGCTCTTTATCTCCGTCCAAACTGGCAGGAGTTAAGTTGACATTTGGATAGTTTCACAGCGGGATGCACTGTCCTCTAACACAGGCAGGTTTCGTCTGACCAATTAAACGCGGTTCAGCAGGCCCATCTGTACCACATGAGTCAGATTATATGAAAAGCACATGTTTATGGCTGTTCTTGCTGAATAAATGAACTTTAGGTATTGTCCTTGTTCCTATAAATAAGCGTCCTAACGTCCTCAGGCATTAAATGCACTCTGGATATTTTTAAATAGTAAACACGGATTTTTCCCGAGGGCTGTGCTTTTCTAGGTTTGCTACTGCAAGGATGCATCATTTGTGCGAACGTGGTTAGTTTTGCTTGTGAATTCCATCTACTCATGCAATGCAAATGGACCGGAGCTGTCATTTGATGGTGGGTTTGGTTTACCACAGACCTCTGTTTATTCTTGTTGGGGGTTTTTTTATGTTGTGATATAACAAAAATCATTTCCTGCACTCTGTCGCCATTCATGGTAAATTGATTGAATAGCTGCGTGTTGAGTCACGTGTCGGCCAGTCAACCTTCGTCATGCACTTCATATAACAAATGACAACAAGCCCTATTCATATACTACTGCAGGATATACAGTATATGTACTGTACATACTTAGAAAATACAACAGCTGTTCCAAGAAAGAGGCGTGGACAATATTTATGTATGCCATGTAATGTTTTGCATGTCATTATTTATTATTCATTTATTACTTTATTTACATGTTAAGTTATGTTTTGTTTGTTTGTTTTTTGTTTTTGTCTGTTTTTGCCTCTGTCTCAATCATTGTTGTATCTGTAAAGTCACTATCATATTGTTTTTGCACCAATTAAAAGCAAAATAAAAACAAACACATCCAGTTAAATTTAAAGATAATTATTTGGGTCAAGTAACCAGACCTCAAACAAGAACAAAATATCAAAAACATCAACAATAAATATCTAAAATCAGTACAGGATATAGTGAGGAAAAGATCAATTCTCACTGAATATGCAAAATAAACAAAAAACAATATATATATATATATGTATATATATATATATATATATATATATAAGAATAATGTCAACAATACAGAATGGTGAAGGAATGGGAGACAAAATATTTAGAGAAAAACATTACTTAACTAACCTGTGACTAATGTCATAGGTAAATAATTTAGTGAAAGTCCACAATACAATGAAAAAATTCAGCTCTGATTAGGACAAAGAAAATCACAAGACTAAGAAAAAACAACATAATATTTTTCATACAAAGGTCCTATCAAATCGAACAAAGGATCAATAGACATGCAATTTATTTGCAGGCACGCAAAGATCATTTTCACGACGTGGATGTTCAGTGGCATAAAGCACGAGCTCTGAAACCATGCAGTTAGTCACCACTCACTATACTGTACATGAAAGTCTGCAGAAGAAGGTTGTCAGAAGTGTCAAAGTATCAATACTTTTTTAACACCACGTGTTTCAAAACAATACAATACTGACAAAAATTAAGTCCTCAGCTGAGTTCAGTCTTGCAGCAAAACCAAACAGTGTTCAGTGACTTTTTCTGTACCAGCACTGTGCAGGTTGTTAATAAACAAAAGAAAGAAAAAAAAAAATCCTTGGAATTTTATTCTTTTTTCTGTGGTATTGAAAGAGGTATCAAGTATTATTTTTATATATAAATATTATATTGAAGAATTAAATTCTGTTGACAACTCTAATATGGGAGACGATATGGAGTGTGAAAATAAATTTAAAAAGTCAGACGCACTCATATCATTACTCTTATCTTGTAGAGGTTTAAATGTACCTTTGTTTCAATCGTCACCACATACACTCTCTGACAGTGTTTCCCCTGACGCCATTGACAGACAACTACATGAAACATGCAGCTACCAAGACTACAATTATGGATTTCTCTGGGGTTGAACATTTATGAAAACGCACACAATAAAATATATAACATAGACCTCGTCGTAACAACTCCCATGATCCCATGCTACTTCACCGCATAGCGACAGAATTTATATATTGTGCATTTAAGACATTTCCATGTGGAAATATTGTATATTATACCATTATACTACGTGGTACATTGCAGTGTAGGATGATGTGAGTCCAATATATAAGTTATATTAATCAGACAACACAATAAAATGTCTAACACACAATATAACAGACCATAATAGTGAAGGAGCCACTGAGAAGTTCACCATATTAAGTTACAATAATAAAATGATAAAATGCACCTTATTGTATCTTTTACAAGAAGAAGCAGTGCGGTGTGACTGCGTTTAGTGTCAAACATGTTGTTTCACTGAGGCGGCATTTCTCTTTAAATAAATCAAACTAATGGAGGCCCCTGTGAGCCACACTGAAAACCTGATCATTGTAAATCAGCCTGATTCACATACAGAGGCCTGGTTTACATAAATAAATGCACCTCACTCAGCCTGCCTGGCTAAATGGATTGCACCTAATACCCGGCAACCTGCCACTTCCTCTTGATTTACATAACCTTATAAATAAGAAAGCATTTTCATAATATGTCTTGTTAGAGAGACTTGAATGGCGGCTGGCCTTGCCATGCATGAGAGCACTTTACCGAGG
Source organism: Lutjanus erythropterus (assembly GCF_056507025.1). Classification (NCBI taxonomy): domain Eukaryota; kingdom Metazoa; phylum Chordata; class Actinopteri; order Lutjaniformes; family Lutjanidae; genus Lutjanus; species Lutjanus erythropterus. The sequence continues at coordinate 11,097,519 of NC_139321.1, read as the reverse complement.
AGTAATGATCTCTTTAGATTGTATGTGAGATGCTGTTTGCTGTGTAGTACAGAGTGTAGAGTAAAACGTGAAAGCTTTTTGAATTGACCGAGCATGAGAGATCGAGCTTCAGTAATTATTGAAAGAGACAGAGTGTAGAGAAAGCAAATGGACCTGATGCAGCAGCGCTGATGCAATAGCACATTACCACTTGAATAGGAAACATGCAAGTCTTTGCTCTTCCTATCCGTCACATCAGCGTGAACATTTAGGACAAATTTTATACGCTTAAAATCATAGCTGACTTGTCGCCGTGGCTCTCTAAATTTAATCGCACGGGAGTTGCCCGACTCGGCTTGTGCAGGTCACAGATAGGTGCGCCGAGTTTGCACACAATTCGTCTGAGTAGAGCGATGCTGGAAAGAAATAAAATGGAAAATGTTGAACTGTTGGTGCATATTCAGAAAATTGCGTCTTTACTCTCATTTATCAATTCAATTGAATTCGCAGACAGAAGACATTCGTTTCAGTTTGTTATCTAATTTATTATCCTTAAAGGTACTTTGTTAAGTTATTTACATGTATTAATCTCTTTGTATTAGTAACGTACAATCAGACTGTAATATGATGAAACCTTCCCCTGACTTGCTCAGTTTCTTACAACAGCCTGTGGACTTGTTTTCTAGGTAAAGATGTGACGAGGGATGTTAATGATAAATCACTCAAAATTAAACTAATTAATAAAATATTAACTAGCTATGTGTTTTTTCCAGAGTTCACTGGATTTCTCATGGTTTGATTTGGTTTGCCGTGTTAGGATGCTTGGGATGGCAGGAATCGTGCCCCATTTGACACGGTTTTGTTTGACGGAGCCATTTGTTGAATGTTGAAGGACAGGTGGACAGGAGCTGTTGTTGCTGCTGAGTGGGAGCCTTGTTGTTTTATTTTTCTTCTGGTTTAATTTTTTGTGATTCGTGAATTAATGTTTCAAATGTTCCTTCAAATATAACAAACTTTGAAAAAATATGCATTTTGTATCATATTAATTCACTGTTAATGATTAATCGCATGCTCATGCTATCACTTAAGGAAAATATAGTAAATTTGCAACGCTAAACGTGACGTTTGTGGACTTGAATATCAGGTAACATATGGAGTTTGCTCATAAAAATAATCTGTTATATTTCAGATCTTCATTTGATAGTTGATTAAATTTTACTTGATCGACCATATTTTTAATGACCAATCAACTGATCCTCGATTAACCCTTTTCATCCCTCATACAGTAGTTATATATAAAACACTGAATGGCTGATAAATGGTATCAAAAATAGGGTTTCCTCATATCAAAAGTTTAAGTGTTTAAACTTTAAACTCATTTCTTTTTAAACCCATTACAACCCGTAGGATGGAACTTCAGTTGCCTTTGTTTTCTCCTTAAATCTATTTAAAAATAAAGCTTTTAACACAGATCATCCAGTTAGATTTCATCTGCACTAAAATCTGTGAAGCTGCACGGTCTGAAAGGTCAGAGAAAACAGTTCGTACAAAACTATGTTAAAAAAAAACAAACCCTAACCTCGGTGCCGTCTGTCTCTTTGTTGTCTCTTCTCCAGACAGGATAACTGAGGTGAAGACAAACATCTACGTCACCAGCTTTGGACCAGTTTCAGACACAGACATGGTGAGAGCAGATTTTGGACATTTATTTATTGTGTTTGATTATTCACCCACATCTTCGCTGTTGTATAAACACTCAGAGAACAACACCGAGCAGATGACGGCCTCGCACTCTCTTTTCATTCGAACATTAAGCAGGAAAAGATGCTTCTTTTTGCTTTTTTTTTTTTTATTATTCATTACGGGCTTTTCCTCCTTTCGTAAGTGCCTCATCTCTCTGTCTCTCCACACTCGCAGCACAATAGTGAAGTAGGATGAGTTTTCCACACTACAGCACGATGTCTATTCATCTGACAATTTTCATCTTATAAATTATTGAAAGTCCTCTTGTTATTCTAGTCACTGCTTTGTTTATCCTGGGCTTTCCTGTTTATCATTCTGAAGCATGCGCCCACCTTCACATCATATCATCAGCGTCCCCTTCCATTGTTGAAGACCCATTTTCCAAGTGATTGATCTATTGATTGAACAGTTATGATGTTGGAGTTCAATGCTGTGGCCTCTGTAAGATATGTAAACTAGAAGGCACTCAGCTTAACACAAACCAGCCACTTGTGCCGAGCAGGACACAGAATAATAAAATCCTTATGACTAAAAATAAAAGGATCTCATGGCGGAAATCCCAGATCCAGCTCGCCGCCCACATCTGATCTGTCCACTTAATTTCAGCCAAGTCATTCCTGATGTCTCTTTTTTAAAAATTCTTGCAAGTAAACAGATGGACAGATGGACAAACAGACAGCTGACAGGGCTGAAAACATCATCTCCTTCAGTATCACTGGCAGAGGTCATCACTGATACAACCATGAGAGCGTAGAGCCAAAGCAGAAGGCTACATTGGTGAACATTATGGTATAGCAAAATAGGTTACAAGGCTGAAAATGTATAATTTCTTTTACAGGTTCTTGTGTTGCACAGCCTGAAATATTTTGATTGATTTATTCAAATACTGTAGAGCAATTCAGCTGATTGCTGAGGTGGCTGCTTTATATGATTTATAACATTTATAGGAGGTCTGCTGACAGATGAAGCTGGAACATGAGATTAAAGTAATTAGTAGAAGAAGAGAAAAAAGACAACATGCTGCATTTAGCCTCATTTGACCCAACGACAAGGTCAAATGTATCTTTAAAACTACAGGCAAAAAAGCTTTATTATCTTTGCTGAGGTTTTATATGTTGGAATTAAGCAAGTCTGTACTAACGTCATGCCTTAAAGGGATAGTTCACCCAAAACAGTTACTATCTACTCACCCTAATGCCGATTGAGGGTCGAGTTTATGTTGTTAGTCCACAAAACACTGCTGGAAAAAACGTCTCGTCTGGTGTAATCCAATTCTCCTAAAGTCCCGACATGCTGTTTGCTCACCGTCACAACACACACACACACACACAGTTCAGAGAGTGTGGATGTGCACATGAACGTGGCTCCAGGCTAAGGATCTACAGTGAAGATTCAGGCTAAAAACATGTTGTGAATAACATTTTTTAGTCAGCTTGGCATGCTGGGGCTTTAGGAGACTTGGATTCACTAGACGAGAATTTTATGTTTTTTTTCCAGTTCTGTTTTTTTAGTTTGAAAACTGGTCAACATTCACTTACATTATTTGGGAGATTCTGCAAAGCCGTTTTCCTGTGAAACTCCAGCAGTGTTTTGAGGACTAAAAATTAAACCTGGCCTTCAGTCGACATGAAGGTGAGCATATAATGACTGAATTTTCATTTCTGAGTGAACTATCCCTTTAAAGGATGAGTCTAGTGTATTACAGTGTTTGTCTTTTTTTTGTCCATCAATCCTGCCAATCATCTTCTCGATCAATCAGCCGTTCAGTCCACTAAATGTCAGAAAATGTTGAAACAGAGGACCAAAGCAACCAGCAAACACTCAGATCCCAGAAGCTGGAATTAAAGAACCTCAACCTCTCTAAAAAAACAAAACAAAACAGTACAATAGTACAGTCTACAGCATCATAGTCTGAAGCAGAGGGTCACTGACCAAGCTGCTGTATTTGACACGTTCGGAGTGAGAATGGGCTGAAACAGCAGTGCCCATGTTCACCATAATGGAGCAGCATGTTACTCGGTGCAACAGCGGGACTGATTATTGTGTTTTCAACCATTTCTGGACGAAATTAGAGGTCAGTGGCACAGAGTGATAATGAATAACAGGCTTTAGCTACACAGCCAATACTTGTTAGATTGATACATTCATTGTCTTTTGATGGGTTTCTTGACAATAAAAGAACCACATTGATTCTTTAAACCCTCGGGTTAGGCAGAATAATGATTTAAACTTCTATCACAGTTTACAGAACAACTCCCTGCTACAGCTTAGACCCACCAGACTGTGTTTACTCGTGCAATGAGGGGTTATTACTGACATTTGTGGTTCATTTTCACTTCAAATAAAATGTTTTAGATTAATTAGCTCCGCAGCTGGCTCGTTAATAATTGCTGCTTATAATTACTGCCTTGTTCTCATAAATTACTTCAGAGGGTAAAATGTTATCACAATCAATCATCAATCAAAAAAGACTTAAGTTTATAATAAACCGGGTTCATCCTTTCACCCTAAAATAAAGTCATTAGTTTTGGCTTCAGTGTCTCATGATCTAAATGTCAGAGGACTTTCAACTGTGACGAGAAAAAAAAAAACACTCTGGAGGAATTTATCTCTCTCTACCTCTCACTTTCACTTGTGGTGTGTGAATCACACAAACATGGACACACACACACACACGCACACACACGCACTTTCACACGTACACACATTTCACAGTGCAGTGCTTTCTGCCCTAAATCCTTCCTTGCGTGTGGTTTCTTTTGACAACACAGGATTGTAGGTCAAGGGGTTGTCTTGGCCTCAAAGCCAGCTTAGGAAAACACCGGCTCTGAGAGCTGAGAGGAGCACGCAGAGCGCCGGCCTCACCTTGATGGATCTTTGACAAATAGAGAGAGCCGTGTAGTGCCCACCAGGTTTTAAAGCGGCAGGTGAAGTCGGTCGAGAGGAACGGCGGCTTGTAGTCTCCGTGGAGAGTGCCCTGCGTTTTATTTAAGATTTTACTTCAGCAGAAATCAATCATCGTTTTCATATAAAGTTGAAAACATAAAAATAAAAGTACAGTTTGATTAATTTCCTCATTTATCCGCTCTGTCCACAGGAGTACACCATAGATGTTTTTTTCCGCCAAAGCTGGAAGGACGAGAGGTTGAAATTTCACGGACCAATGAATATTTTGCCCCTCAACAACCTGATGGCGAGTAAAATCTGGACTCCGGACACCTTCTTCCACAACGGGAAGAAGTCTGTGGCTCATAACATGACCATGCCGAATAAACTGTTGAGAATCAAAGATGACGGGACACTGCTGTACACCATGAGGTAATTCAAGTCCAAGAAGCATGTCTGAATTAAAAGTCACACAGTTTTATTTATGTTTAATGTTGATGGATTTAAAGGAATAGTTTGACATAGTTGGTAATATGCTTATATGTTTCATTGCCAATGGTTAGATGAGAAATGTCTGTGTGCTAAATAGGACATGCAACTACCAGCAGTAGTTTGTTAATTTTATAGTCTGGCACACAACTGCCAGTGAAACCACATTTTTGTCTTTTTGCACTTCAGGTTTTGTACACATTAAACAAACATTTTAAAAATGAGCTTTAGAGGTGCTGGTAGGCTGTGGCCTGCTTGCCACCATAAATCTCAAACTTAAATTTCTTCCTTGAACAAAATATTTTCCTAAGCTAAGATGCTAACTTAGTAGCATTGCCTAAAGCCTCTTAGGTTGTCTCCTGTGTTAAGAGCACATTTAACGTTTGGCTAGTTAGCATAGACTCAAAGATGGCGCCCATTCAGTCGAGTGAGAGTTGCTTACCTGGCACATAAGCTAAGAAAGTTTTCTAATTTCCATGTTTACCTCCTGGTTATACGGATCAAAGATTCATCATAGAAATAGTCATAATTGACTTTGGCTGCAGTTTGAGGTGTCCTGTCAACAGTTTTACAGATTTCTCTTTTATAATGGTGGCTTGTGGAGAAAATGTTTTTTGGGCTGCAGGGGAATTTTTTTTTTTTTTTTTTTTGTTGCAATACTGCTGGGTAAAACTGAAGGCGAAGCTGAGAAGCAACATCCTATCCAGGTTTTATTTATTGATATATTTTACATCTATGCTAGGTAGCTACAAAGTTGCTAGTGCTAACATGAAATCTGTACTCTCTAACAAGTTGTGCATATAGACAGTAGACTTACACATCTTCAGTCACCATAAATTCAGACATTGTCTTATGTTCCACAAATTATTTCACTTTTAAAATAGTCGCTAAGGACCTTCTAGCAATGCACAGGGGAATACTTAAGTAGCTCAGTACAAGATACAGTATATAGATATTAAGGGGTTTACCCCCAGAACATCCTGAAGGAATCCTCATGATAATTTTATGCAGCTTTTTTTCCTTAAGGCTAAGTGATTTTATGCAATCAGGCACTGATTTTGTTTCATTTGGACAGAGCCAGGCCTGTGCACCCCCTTTTTGTGCTAAGCTAAGCTAACAAGCTGTTGGCTGTAGCTTCATATTTAGCATACAGACATGAGACTAGTATCGCTCTTCTCATCTAACTCTAAGAAATAACTTAAATCCCAAAATGTTGAGCTATTCCTTGACGAGGAATGTCTTGGACAGAACACTGACCTCGCTAAAGCATGTGATAGCCTCATATAACTACATCCAGTAGCGACACAGAATTGCATTTGTTCAGATGTATTCTTTGCGCATCCTTTTTTTTATGCAACTCAGCATCCTTTTGTCAACATGCATTTCAAGAAAATCAATTTGAATGATAAAATATTGCAAGGTATTTTCACAGTGGTTTCACTTTTGCATACAATGCAGTTTGTTATCAAAGAGCTAACCTACAGCCTCTCCACAGACACACATCAGTCTTTTAATTTCTGCTGGTCTCTGCAGTACCTTGTTTACTTTGCTCTGCTGATTACAGTTGAGATGAATTATTTTTGTTTCAAGGCATTACAGATGGGAAGAGTCTTGAATAGTGCATGAGGCTTGTGAGTTTGTTTTTTTCTTTTAGTTCCTTTTTCTGTTTTGAGACCGTGCCTAATCTGTGCTGTTTACTTTTCATGCATTTGCAAAGTCTCCTTAATTTTCTGTGAATTGGATGCAGGTTAACTGTGCATGCAGAGTGCCCAATGCATCTGGAGGATTTCCCCATGGACTTTCATTCCTGTCCACTAAAATTTGGCAGCTGTGAGTAACTCTGATGATGATAGCGCCTGAGGGACCTTTAACTAAAATGCTTTTTTTTTTTCTCTTCTCCTCTTGGGTTCTTTGGCAAGTGAGCAGCCTATAAGAACCAAGTGAAGCTGGAATGCATGGCTCAGTTTTCTGGCAGGGGCCCCATACATTTTAACAAAATAAGCAGCAATTAAGCAGATATAGATGAAGTAAAGTGGGAATGTTACTGGGAAATACGGGGAAAAGGACTTTATACTCATCCAAATATTTTATTTTGTGAATGTAGATCTATTGTACCTTATTGTCATGGCTTCTTACATTTGGATGAAGAACTTTTGCTTTAAGCTGCTTTAAAGATACTGATTATTATGTATCAGAGCGTCAGTACATGGTGGGTCATGTCTGAAATGCCTTGACCTCTCACATTAAAGGGATAGTTAGGATTATATTATCAGAGTATTAGCTACAGTGGATGGTGGTCAGCACCAGCACAGGGGCTGAGCAATGATCTGCTGAGGGCAGGGTCAGCAAAAAAGGTATTTTGGCCACTTAAAAAAGGTCCACCTAAAAAAAAAAGGATATCAGTTTAAGAGTATGCTGCATTTTGTATATTTTTACTGCTTTACTTCGTTGTCAAACGGCTGTTATCCGACAGGAAACTGCTGTTATATAAGCCAAATATCGCTCTCTCCAAATCAACCAAACTCCATAGGCGAAATTAGTCATTTTACCTTGTAGAACACAGGAGTTACTGGTCTACTGCCGCCTCAGTTGTTTGGTTTGTTTGTGTTATTGTGTGACTTTGGTGAATCCAAGATATCCTTTTAAAACACAGAAATCACACAATAACTCACTAACTAACAGACCAATCAGTGACTCCTGTGTCCTGTGAGGTAAAATTACTGATTTTGCCTATGGAGTTTGGTTGGTTTGGAAAGAGCAGTATTTGACTTATATAATGGTGGTTTTTCAATCGTAAAAGGCTGTCTGACGGCCAAGTAAAGCTTTGAAAATATTCTAATATAGTGTGCACTTTAACTGATATTGATTTTTTTTTTTTTTTTTTTTTTCATGGACCTTTTTCGAAGTTGCTAAAATATGTTTTATTGCTGACCCTGTCCACAGTAGTTCATTGCTTAGTTCCTATGCTGGTACAATGTACTCTCTACCATCTACTGTAGATAATACACTGACTATCAATGAGTACCTCATGCAACCCCACTTAAAATAATCCCAACTAATTAAATGTAACATTTACTTTCAATGCATTTATGTGGCGACCTACAGTATTTCACATTAACTTCATTTGTTACCCTGTTGCAAAAATACAACGATCTGTAGCATGACATGATTGGCAGAATATTTTAATATATGTACACTGAGGGAAAAAAACTATTTTTCTGTTTCATCAGCCATTCTTAGGTTTGTAGACAAGCTTTCAAATTTCATATTCAGTGTGTGCTGTGACTGATTGAAAAGGCCAAATGTCACTGTGCATCAGCTGCTTGTTGGCATTTTTCATCTTCAGCCACTGAGAGATTTTCTCTCTCTACAGTATTCTCTCTTTTTTCTAGAAACCCAGCATCAAACACAATGTAGTGGGGGGCTTTTCATTTGGGTCACTGAAATAATTTCTCGAAAAATCATCAATAGCCGCGGCTGCCCCAGATTTATCCCCTATGGGTTTATCCCTCTTCTCTTTTTTTAGATGCCTACACAATCTCAGAAGTGACTTACGCTTGGACTCGAAATGCCTCCGACTCTGTGGTGGTGGAAGGAGAAAGCTCCCGCCTGAACCAGTATGACTTGCTCGGACAAACGGTCGGACAAGAAACCATCAAGTCAAGTACAGGTAAGTTAGAGGGGATTAAATCTACCTCATGACTCCCCCACCTCCTATAACCTCTGCACTAAATGTTGCTCTGGCTTAGAGAATGTCTCAAAAACCAAAGAGAAACCCTGGGTTTGAGATTTTCAGATACTTAAATCAAGAAACCATAGTTCTAAAATAGTCTGATTTTGCTAGGTACCAGCAAGCATAATATGCTTCAGCTGGGTTGCACCGACAGAGAATCATTTTTAAATCTTGATTAAATCATGGCTTAACTCTCAGTAATGTTGCACCAAACTGTAAAACAAATCTTAAAATTAAGATTTGATTTAAACATCTCTTAAAACGTCTGTTTAGTTTTGACTCTAAATCAAGATTACATTTATTTCTGTTGCACAAAAACTCAAACTTCAAACTTAAACTTCAGGAGGTTTAACTTTCAAAATAGCTGCCCTTTTAAGATGGATTGAACAAAATATCTAAGATCCTTGAAGAAAGTTAAAACTCAACCCAAGTGAGTGTTTTTTGATTGTCTATTGTTTGACCATGTTGCTGCATTAATTCAGCCAAGTTTTCTCAAAGGAGAAGAAATTAGAGCTCTTCTGCGGAGCCACCATGAGGAACAGTAGGCTAACTAGACTAACCAACTTTTATAACTAGATCCTGACAGCACTCAAATGTAGTATTTATTTCACTTTAGGTAAGCAAGATCTCCATATTGATTAAAGCTACTTCACAGAAATAACAATTCCACCATAAACCTCATAAATATAATGGCAGAAAATTAAAAATATCTAAATAAAAATCTCCTCTTGCTTCTTTTAATCTAGCTAGTAGTACTACTCATTGTATCTGTGCAAACACAGTCTTAACCTGAAAACTGTGATGACTTCCATAGCTTTAACCCGCTTCATTTTGTGGATTCAGAAACTGTCTATAAATGTCTTTATTATCTCAGTTTCAAACTGTTTCAGTGCAAAAATCAAACTGTGAAGATTTTGTGCTTGTTTGGGTGGATGTTGAACTCGTCCACCTCCTACATGCTGCAGGAGGCGGCCGTAGCTTGCTGTGAAACGCTTGCTAAGTTTTGTGTTTTTTGTTACTCACTTTATTTGGCTTGAAAAATGCAGAGAAACATTTGTTCTGGCTTCCTCTGCATGACAAAGATTCGACAAAACAGGGATTTGGCAGTCATGCATCTTGAATTCCCTACTTTGTTCTGTTTTTTGTTAATCTGTATTTAGCATTTAGCCTAGAGACCCAAAAGCAGCATGACAGGTGAACCGCTGCTGCAACAAGCCCTTCCACTTTTCAAACTCCCCCTCTGGGGAACAAAGATGGGCAAACATTCACATTCAGTGCAGCTTCTTTACGTGGATTTTAAATGGATGTCAATAAAAACAGATGCTGGTGCAGAAGCAGACATAAGGGAGCACATCTGTCTGGTGTGGCTGTCAGAGGCGCTAACAGTGGAGCTCCAGGGGAGAAGAGTAGCTGCTGTGTTCCTCTGTGATTTAACTGTCTTATGTTGGTGCCCAAAGACACAGGAATGTCTCTCAAAAGTGCAGCCATGCATGAAATGACCAAGAAAATCTATGTTCTTGGCCCTGAAAGTGAATAACTCTGTGTGCATTGAAAATGTGGCATTTCACTCAAATGGACCTGCAGGAGACATTAGCAAGTGAATCCAACAGTGACAAGCTCATTAGTGGACAGGATAATTAACTCTAGACTGCAGTTGTAAAACATGGAGTTGAAACAGAAAGCAGGGGATTAAAAGTTTTAAACGTGTATGGAAGAACTGTTTTTAAGGCTGATTTTTAAAGTATTATTACCATTTTTACTGACCTGTTTCTAAACCCCTCCCCCTAATAGTGATTGGTCAGTTGTAGCTTAGCAACCGCACTGCAGCTGGCACAGCGGACCTGTCAAGCTTTAGTGGTCCGCAAGGTAGATGTGTTTTTCCAAAAATACAAGAGCAACCAAATTTTTGCTCTAACGTGAATGGCAAGCAAACAAGCTAAAATTTGACTACTTACAGTTGCAACCTGGAGATCTTTAGAAACTGTGATCATACAATACTGCTGTAAAGAGGATTATACCATCTTTGATTTTTTACAATGAAATAGACCACGTCAGCAAATAACCCAGAATTACTTCCCACATTTCAGACTACAATTTTTTGTAACAGGTGACAGGTTTTCCCATTGTTTGGAATCTGATCCTGAACTAAAGCATTATTTTAACTAAATAAATTACTAAAGACCTTTTCCCTTGTTTTGTAAGTAAAACATATCTTCTTCAGATCTTATTTGGATCATTATGTTGCATTTTTCCTTATTATAAAGTAGCTTTGGCCTCTTTCTTTCAGTCTTGTATCATGTTTTTCAGTCACGTTTGCAGTCGTATTATAAAACACATGTAAGACCTCTCAACAGGGTTCTAGTTTTATCAGCCAGCTAACTACATCTGACCCCCGTTATCATTCTAAACTGCATATGTGGAACAGCGACTAACGGGAAGGGTTCAGCAGACAATGAATTCCTCTTCCTGTGAGTGCAAAATCCAACATGGCTGCCTTCATGTAATGAGTTGCATGTTTTTGGGAGGAGAATGTTTGCTAATTGTGAAACAGTCACAGTAAGAATAACAGTTATCACTAATATTTTGACATTAATATTTACTTTAGTGAAACAACCTATGATTGCTTAATATTTTGTACCTTATTTTTGTAGTAAAACATGTTGAAAGTATTAGTCTAATGAATTTCATGATGCGATTTGCTTTATTCCACCACAATCACAAATATACTCTAAAACAAACTCATTTAGACGATACAATCTTAAGATACGTTTCAATTGGAAATTTAGATATTTATATTTATAGATTTTATATGCATTTACATATGCAACCTGCTCCCATTATAATCATTTGTGTGTTACAAACAGTTATGAGCAAATGAGCACTTGGTATGTTATATTGACCAAGTCGGTTTACACTGACCAAGCTGTTTTTTCCTACCAAAATGTGTTAAAAAAAAAAAAAAAAAAAAAAAAACAGAACCAAACCAAATGAAATGTGCCAAATTTTCCAAAAGAAATAAACAAAACTTGTTTCTATAATCAAAATGATTGTCATCAATGAATTTTCATAAATGCCTGACGTATCAAATATGATATCATTATACTGTTAGGTCCATTAGGATTAGAATTTTCTGGCAATGTTTTCATGTCAAACTTTAGAGGGTTATGTCTTCTGGTTAATGCTAAGAAATTGCGTAAAAAAAATAGTTTTTAATCTTTAATGCACTGAGAAATGTGGCTGTAACCAAATCCATAGGCATGTTATCTTGAAGCCTTGCTGGCTTTGTCAGGTGCCGACACAGAAATAGAAACAGGCCGTCTCCGAGATTATCAGTTGTCATGTTTTACCATATTGTTCACAAAGTGAATACAGAAAACAAAGGGCACAAATAGATAAGATGGCCTATAGTATAAGAGAAGTAGATAATGAGGACTAAAAATAGAACTAACACATTTCATGCAAACAGCACAGAGGCCAAGAAACGGAGCCAGAACTTGAGTTTGCTGTGTTTACACGAGTCTATATGTGTTTCTCTGTGTGAAGATGAGCGGGACAGGAGGGGTGGGGGGCACAGCAAGGAGAAATAGCTTCAAAGATGATATTTGAGATTGGATGTAAATTGCGGTAAATAAAGGAGCCTGGAGTGTGGATTTACATACTGAGACACTGTGAGGCTGGCCGGCTTCATGTTGACAGATGAGAGGGAGGGATGAAGGTTGGCAGCTGTTTTCCTTTACATGCTGGGAGTGACAAGCAATCTGACACCCAGTGACTGCAGATTATATGATGGCAGTAAGCAAATCACTGATGAAGGCCATGTAATACGTTGTAAGTTAGGAGTAAGAATTTCTGCCTTTACAGAAGGGGTGCGAATCACCAGTGGCTACGATATTAAGACACAAAACGATGTTATTGCAATTATAAAGGAGTGAAATACAGTCTAGTCTAGTCTAGTCTATGCTCTCTATGGCTAGTTGTAGCCATAGAGAGCAACATTGCAATTTGACCATAACAAGTGATGACATCAGCTGTTTATAACTGTTAATTGTCTGTTAATGTAGAGCTAAGCCTGTTATTGTGAAGCCCACTGCTCCGAAAACACTCACTCTGGAGTTTGGTTTCAGTGACTGCCTGCTTTACTGCCTGACAAACTCCATTCACAATTTGCTCAGTTTAACCATTATAAACCTCTACTCCTTTTAACAGATTATGGTTGATTTCTTACAACTCATAAAAACATAAAAACATTATTATTCCAGTGCTACAAAATTTAATTTGCATTGGCACTATTAATAATTTATGTAATAAAAGATAATGTGACACTGCTGTGTCCACTTTTGTCCTCCACCGCTGATTTACAGGGCACCACTGGAGAGAGAATAAAGCCAGACTGCAGAGTAGTGTGTTCTTGTTTCCTGGTTTCCTGTATGGAAAGAAAAGAAAATGCCTCCACCCAGGGATAATTATTGAAGTGACTGGAAAACAGAAAGATACGTGTTCCTTTAAGGTGACTCCACAGCATTTGAAATAAAACATCTGCTGGAGCTGCTTGGGAGAAGAAATTTGTCATCTACCTCTAGTTGTTTACCATTTATCTCCCATGTTTTAAGTTTAATTCTGCTGGGGACGATCATGTCACATAGCAAATAAAAATGGAAATTCAAACCGACTCTGCAATGTGGCTCTCCTCTCCGTGAGGCTCCCTGCTGTGGCGGTACATCGGCGCAGAATGAAACACTTAGCACAGTGATAAATAACATGCAGGGACCATTGCAAATAATCCCTCCAATGGTTATTAACTTAGAAATAAACGCCCTCCAGGGTGCGCACAAACAGAGCAGAACCAAAGCAGGTGGAGGCTGGGTGGAGTGGAGCAGCAGTAACATCAGCAGAGCACACGTCAGCACACACAGTGAATGTGAATGTCTTTAAATAGGCCGCCTGATCAGTGCAGTGAGATGTGATTGCTGCGGTTGTGGTTGTGGTTAACCGTCGGTTGACACAGCAGAGGGTGATGCCTGACAATGCCATGTTATAAGCTGTTAATCTGCTACGTAACTGCAAAATAAATCTTATTGTAGTATAATGAATAATAATAATAATGTGAGTGTAACAGAGCAAAGATAACTGAACCAGAAGGACCTGAAAATACACCTGACAGATGAGCCAATTTCAACAGACACAATTTATCACAGGGCATGTTGCCATGGTAACAATGCACGTTGCCATGGCAGCATAAGCATAAACTAATCATAAAGCACTTTTATAGCACGTTTCAAAACAGAGGTCAGCAAGCAAGCTCTAAAAAGAAACAAGAGAAATGCGGAGGTGAAAGCAGTGGAGGGGTCACAAGATAAATAAAGAGTGTTTCTAAGATGATTAAAGGGACGGGAAAAAAGGAAAAAAAACTTTGTTCTCTTACACACATTTCTGTTCTTTTTCCTCTAATCTTTTAGCCCGGGAATCAGAGGAATCTGTCGAGCTCATGTTTTCGTTTGCTCTGGCAGATACGTCTTTCGCTCCCTCTCGCTCAGACAGAATCCCGCCAGCCTTGGAACCTGTTGAGCCAATCACAACCGCTTATTTAACATGGGAGCATCACGGGTCCAGATTTGAAACGTCACGTGTTACTCATTTCGCTGCTCTGACTGGTTGTAGGTCTGTCCAGTTGCATCCAGTCAGAAAGTCTGTCCAGCTCAACACCTCAGGCTCCTGAAACTCAAACCAGGCAGTGTTGATCCATTGCCTGTTTCTCACCTAAAATGTTTTCAGAAACATAACTATACAGAAACAGAGTGACAGAAAGATCGGGCGGCCGCCGTTCTGTGTTCTGCTTGGAAATGGACCAAGTACAGCTACATCACATGTTTCAAGGGCCTGATTGGTTGTAGGTCAATCCTGTTGTATCCAGAGGCGTTTTGGCCTGTGTGTGTTATTAACATCACTTGGAAATTGAAAATAAATAGAGAAGTTCCAAACTAATTTAAATTTGTAAATTAGTCTTGCGATATCAGGCTACTAATCTTACTGGATAGTTGTACCTCTTCAGGCTTATCACAGTCATTGAAATTAAACAATCTGCGAGGCTTTGAGGGGGAAATCGCTCTCAACCGCTCACAACTCAGACAGCCTGTGACGAGGGGGTCATGAGTAGACGCTGCTTTATTCATGGGGCATGTAAGCCAAAAGGTTTGTGAACCACTTCCTCATATGTTGCCTGACATCACCAGACTGATTTGCAAATGTGAATTAGTCTGGAACCTGTCAGTTCATTTACAATTTCCCAGGGGTGTTGTCAACATGTGCAGACCAAAATGATTCTGGTGCTCGGTCTGTTTTCCAGCCGCACACAAAATGACCGCCTCCTGGTTGCAATCGTTTTGGTATTACAGCTAAACAGCGCACTACTACATTAGAAATAGGAAATGTAGTAACAGAATCTTTAGAGGCGTTGCACTGGACGCACCTGCTCACTGGACACAAATAAATAGACCTACAACTAATGAGAGATGTGAACGTGTGAAATGCGACTTTTTAAATCTGGACCGGTGACTATGGCTGGTTTTTGTTTAAAAAATTATGATATCAGTACCAGTATCAGGACCTTTAAAATGATACAGATACCTGTAGAGTACTTCATTTGATACCTTTTTTTTTTTTTAAAGGTGCGTCTTTATGATGACTGCTTGCTGTGATTGGCTGAGAGCAAAATCATATAAATCATCATTTTCTTTCCAGAACTGGGTACCAAAAAGATTGAATGCAGGTATCATTTGGCTGGACAAGTTTTTATACTACTTTATACTATTTTTATACTACTTGATTTATTTCAAAGGATACCTTACAGGTGTTGAGAACGGATACCCAGCCCTACAGGTGACGCTCCTCTGTCAATTATCATTTAGATATAACCGTATAACGGTCGTGATTTTTTGAGTTTATCAAAGGCTGGTGGAATTCTGCCTGAATGGGGCAGGGGGGTTGTATCTGCCAGAGTAAATAAAAAATGAGCTTGACGGATTCGTCTGGTTCCCGGGCAGAAAAACCCAGTCATTATTAGAGTTAGACAGAGTCCTATATGTCACGGCCTGACTGATAATCGGTGAAAAATCTTGGTCGTAGCAAGGCAGCCTTGATGAACCTTAAACCATCTGAATTAAGAAATCATTTTTAAAACTGATCGGAAGCCTGGAGGAGGATGTCTGGGTAATCACATCCCTAAAAATAATAGCAGTGATGATAAACGTCCTTGCTGCAGGATTTTTACAAAGCCTGGAACAATGCCACCATTTAAGTCTCGCTAAAAAAAAAAAAAAAGGTGTTGCTGTAGATGAGAAGATCTGAAAACAATCTTCTCTTTCACTGAGTGACAGCACTGATCTATTTTTAGCGATACTACTTAGTTGAGGAAAACATGATGGAAGAAGACTTTGAAACAGTTCTTGCAGGATGATGATAGCACTGATCATAATAATGTGTAGGTGTGTTATAATTACTGGGGAGACCTGTGTTTTTCTTTTTTTTTTTTTAGTCTAAATGATGTGTGCATAATGTTACTAAAAATCTAACTGCATCTTTTAAGATTGATAAATGTGCTGTTTCTACTTTAAATACAGCTATTTTGTCATTTTGTGTCACTGCTGTCAGCTCGCAGAAACTTGACATTTGCTTTAAAAAATGGTCAGCACGAACGCGGAGAACATGTAATTTGTACTAAATAGGCTGCGACGTGTAAAACCACTGGTGTCGACCTTTAATAATAAGAGTGAGAGTCGATTCTGTGGTGGAAATGTGAATTATGAGTATCGTAGTTGAGGAGAATATAAAGAATGAGTTACATTTGATGATCGTGAGATAGTTTGAGAAGTTTGTTCCTGGTGGAGGATATCGACCTCGGGGTTATCGCCTCCAGACTTTGACTGTAAAGTTGAGGCAGGAGTGGGTGGTTTGCAAAGCATCGCTGTGGAGTTAGACGTCTTCTTTATGTGCCATGAGCATGAACAGTGAGTCCTCGTCTTCTCACAAGCTGCTCCAATTTTCAATCTTGGAACTTTTTATGCTGAATTTCTGGGTATTTCAGGATGGTTTGGGTGAACGCATCAGAAAAGTGTCAGATCAAAAGCTGCTTTCTTATTCCACAGTCAAAGACCGCATTTATTGAAATGACGTGTGATATCCCCGTAGCATTAAAAGAATCTTTATCATGATAATAGAGTAATTAAAGTGGTTTAAAGAGATAGTTCGGAGAATTTAATGTGGGGTTGTATGAGGAACTTATCAGTGTATTAACAGCAGTAGATGGTGGTCAGCGCTCCCCCAGTTTGGAGAAGCAGAGAGGAGTTTAAGTTTATGCTATATTTAAAAAAATGTTCACCACTTTTTTATGCCGTCAGACAGCCTTTCCTGATGGGAAACCACCGTTATAAAAGGGAAATATCATTCTCTTCAAACCAACCAAACTCCACAGGTAAAATCAGTTGTTTTAACAGGAGCTGCTGGTTTATCGCTGCTTCGATCTGTTAGTTTGTTTGTGTTATTGTGTGACTTCTGTGAATCTGAGCTATCCTTTTAAAACACCAAAGCCATACAATAATGCAAACAAACTAACAAATTGAGGCAGATGTAGACCAGTGACTCCCATGTTCTGTGAGGTAAAATAACTAATTTCACCTATGGCGTTTTTGTTGGTTTAGCAAGAGCGATATTTTTGTAGGTGTCTACTGTAATACGCTGACTATACACAAGTCCGAACTATCCCTTTAATACAAAGGGAAGTCCACTGTATTGGGCTGAATTTAAATGCAGTAATGCTGTTTTTTTTTTCAGTTTCAAACTACATGTAGAAAATGCATCTCCCACAGAAAAACAGGCTTGATAACTGCATCCCGGTGCCAAACACCCCACCACTACTCCCTATAGGTATCAATTACCAGTATGGAGTGTTTCCCCAGTGACTGCATGCCACTATCAAGGGAATCCCTGCTTCAGTTTCATTGAGTAAGAATATCCTTTCATGCACTAAATGCTCCTATCTAGGTTAAGTGGTGTATGATGCCTCGGTAGAAGGCAGAATGCCTGCCAGTGACTGTTTCTCTTGTTTAACTAGTCACTCCACATTATCTGATTGGCTGACTTTAAATTAATCATTCATTACGACTGTGTCAGTGTTTGGTGTAGCGTACTTGCAAACTAGGTCATTTGGCACGAATGAATGTGCTCTCGGGCTTCACAGGGACGGACATCTTGCATAAGCCTCTGAACTGAACATACCAACACACTGTTACAAAAATCCCACCATTCAACCGTACATTTATTTGTCACACAGTCATGTTCAACTTGAAAGCTTAAAACTACAAAGCACTTACAAATACTGCACCAGTTTCCATGAATCTCACTTGTTTTGTTCGCTATCGAAGTGCATACATTACACATATAATCCCATGACTGAACAGAACTAAATATAGTAATGTTTTACTGAATACAGTGTGCCAGCAGTGATATAACGCTACCTTTTTAAAACAGCAATAATGCAATATTTATACAGTATACTGAGCATACATTTGGTAAATCAGAAATAACTACTTTTTTGGCCACATGTAGTCAGCAGAAACAACACTGTTATATTAGCATCTCGTAAATTGACATCGGCATCCAGCAGATATGAAGCAACATGAGCATTAATTTGGAATCTGTCAAATATAAGTCCAGTGTTTACTCTCCTTTTAGCTCTGTATTTGCTCTCCGCCAACTTGTGAGGGAAATATTTGCCCTTTTAGCAGTTAAATCCTCCATTATATTCACCAGCTAGTTGCTAACTTTATCTGGTGCTGAGCACTTACGGTTTCTGGGTTTTTTTTAGAGCGTTTTCAGCACAAACAGCTGCTTCTGCAGCCAAAACCAACATTGATGTAAGTGGTGAGAGTGAACCAAAACGACAAGGTTGAGGGGAGAAACCCAAAACAACGAGCAGAAAGATGCTGAAGCGCTCTCTGAAGCTGAGGGGGACTGCAAAGTTCAATGACAGTTCTCTGTGGGTTTGTCACAATGAGTGACCTCTTCCTCATAGAAATCAAATCGAATATTGTTATTGTGCATGTACAACAAGATTCAGTGTGCTGTACCAAGGTAAACAGGAGGAATTAAAATATTTCTAAGTTCTAAGTTGAGTTCTATCCATTCGGTCCAGTAATTTCTACCATAACAATGAAGCCAAATTGTGTTAGTTTTTATTTGATGCAGGCAGCAAAGGGCCGCTGGCAGGAGTCTGCTCATGCTCTTCCAACTGAGACTGAGACTGAGACATATTTAACAGAAAGTTCCTAACTGCAGGTGCAGAGAATTCTCACCCTCCAGGAAGGGTCTAACATAAGATGCTATTGAGTTGCATTATGGGAAGTATGGGATCCAGTTTGGCTTGACCCGGGATTTACCTGCGGGGCAGCTGGATTTGCAAGATCACAAGATCATGTGAGAATCCATCTTGCCAGGCATCAAGTTATCAGTTTGTGTCAGCGAAAGTGGTGAAGCGTCTTAGGAGGGACTACTGGCAGCTGTGGGCGTGATTTTAGGTGTGACAACAGCGAGAAGTGTCCATGGAAGCGACTCGTCTCGAACAAACAATGGCAGCTCCTGAAAAGATTAGCATGAATACTGTGATATCATCAGTTATATCGGAACTGGAGAGTATTTCTTCATTGAAAGAAAGAATGGCACTGAGGGTTTTTCTCCATGGAAGATGTTTTCACTCCTCTTTCGACCGACTTCAGCAAGAGTTTGATTGCTTTTTTGAAAGTGCGTGCCCTTTTCCAAACGGTTTCTAAGGACGACTTCTAAGATAGTTCTGTGTAACGGACCACCTGGCGTGTCTGGTTAACTCAGGATATCTCAACCTCTGCTGCACAGATTTTGATAATTAAAAACCAGCTTAAAGAAGTGCAATACTAAATCATTGGATTGTCTCTTTTAAAGGACCAGCATGTAGGATTTAGTGTCATCTTGCAATGAAGATGTAGTAGACTGCAACCAAATAGCACTCGTCTCACTCTTTCCTTCCAAGCATGTAGGAGAAACTACAGTGGCTGCCAAATTCATGAAAAAATGTGCTTGCTTTGTCGATTTTAGCTTAGAAAGTAAAGAAAACATGATTCTTATTTTCATGTGATTATGCACTGCTGAAAACATACTAAATATTATATTCCTTTTCTGCCATGTTCTGACAATCAGTCCCTGAACATCAGACACACTGGATCTTTAATCTAGCCTTTCATAAACATCCTGTATTTATCCTTCCCATTCAGTTCACTTCGAGATTGTTAATCTGATAAAAAACAGAAGGTCAAGTATCTCTTGATGATCTCTTGTTCTCTTGTCACGTGTGAGTCTGTGCCCTCTGTCGGACAGCCGACGCCGTGCAGAGCGAGGTATTCCCGCGGTGTCAGCAGGAGCGTTGTTTCCTACATCTGTAGGAAACATGACGTGATTATCATCTTCATGCTATAATTACTGTCTTCCCTCTCGGTGAAGCGATCACAGGCTTCTCTAGAGAAAATTCTGCCACATCCAGTGGATTCCTTCGTCGTACATCCTCCCCCCCCCCCCATCCACAACACGGGCATCGGGGCTGGCATGCAAATTGAATTACAGAAGATATAGAGCTCCATAGGGTACTGAGAATACACTCGATTCCTCTGAATTCCAGTGCCGCGCGTGCGTGTGTGTGCGTGTTTGTGTGTACGGTGAAAGAGGGAGAATTAGTCCTCACATAACTGCTAGAAACGCAGGCAATACAACAACAGTGCTATAAAAAAAAAAAAAAAAGAGGGAATAAAAAATCTTTTGGGATTAGTCCTTGGAATTGACACCCCCTCCCCCCTTCCCACTGCTGAAAAGGACTTTCCTCTTGCCAAGTGGCAGTGTGTATCAAGGCCTTCGCTTCAGAATCGCAGCAAATGAGCTATGTTTCTCTGTTCTGTTGCCATGGGTAACACATCTTTTTCTTCTCATGTCTAATCTTGGCTTCTCTTTGAGATATCTTCCATTTGGAAGGCCTGCCTGCTGCTGCAGCACTGGCACTGTTTCACGGCCTTGTCAGCTATTAGGCTTTGCTCGGTGGCTAGGAAATCATGCTGCCTACTTCTCTATGTATGGATGGATTATTTGATCAAATATGTACTGTTAACTGGCTGTCTAATCTATATCTAAGACTTGCTTTGGCATCTTAAAGCTGCATGCTGTACAGTCGTCACGTAAAAATGTAATGTTCGGCTTATATAAATTACATGAGCGTGAGGCACAAAGGGAGGCGTGGGGTTGCACTCGCATCGTTAAATCTGACTGGAAGAGAGAAATCATGGCTGATAGTTTGGATGTAAAACACTTTCTGTGCAGTGGGAGTGGACAAAAGGACACGGCACTGTCAGCTTCCAACACTTTACTCATCCACTCAGCTATCATGGACAGCTGGTGTCTTTTTCATAACCTGAAGAGACAATTGTTTTTATTTTCTTATTTGTTGTGACTTGAATCATGTGCGCATTATGAAACAGAAAATCCAGACAGAACAACACTTCAGTATTCAACTGTTTTGGTACGAAGCGTTGAGTCCTCTTTAATAACTCTAATTTATCTTTAATTTTAACAAATCACTGTTTTTTCAGGCCAATTTAACAACAGTGAGCTTCATTAGAGATTTGAAACATCTCATTAAGTTTATGTAAATTTTTCCTCTTCTTTTAATAGGATATTATTTGTGACAGCAGTGGAGCAGTAAACATGTATATGTGTGGCTTTATTTGTTCTCCATGCAAATTATTGTCTGTGCATTCTCTATAATTTAATAATATAGTTAGAAGTGGCAGGGACCATAATAAAGAGGGAAAAATGCATAAGATAAATATATGCATATGTTTAGTAGGGGAGACCGGGGGCAATTGGAACATTACATTTTCATGTTCCTTCATAACTCACCAACTGCTTGAGTAGTGGTCGGGGGCAGTTATATACTAACACACATAAAAGCACACATCAAAGTAATGACATTACTGTTTTATTATCTATCTTTTGTATATGGTTCAAATTCCTTTAGATGTCAGGCATCATGTTTACTCAAAGTAAAAGTTTATCTCTATTTTTGGAGGAGATTAGGCAGCTATTCAAATGGTAACTAGATTTTAATTATTCAAATTGTGTTTACTTGAAAACATTGATCTACTGATGAGTTAAGACGTTTAATAAAATGGTACAAGATAAACATATTAACAAGGTGCTTACATTGGGTCATGTAGCTCGGGAACAGTTGGACCACAGCTACCAACACCTGTATCAGCGTAGTTTGTTTTTGATAAAATTAAGAAGCAAAACAGTGCACATCCAAAAAGTAACTTCCATACTCACACCCTTTTAATTTAAACAAAACAAAGGCAGACTTGCTGTAACAAGGTTTGATCATGTTTTCTATTTCATGTAAAACTTTGTCACTACGTCAGTAATCTTCATACACAGATGAAGATTGTAAGCGTGTAAAACAAGTTTAAATCACCTGACACCTTAAGAGAAGGTGGCCACTGGCCATTCAAATTCAGAGAAACTGAGATTATTGTATATATGAGCACATTCATCGCTGAAATGAAAATTATAAATGGTAGTCGTAGTGGTGCTGCAGTAGTGGTGCTTTAAAATGACCCTGGTTCTTATCTCCACAGGTGAATACACGGTGATGACAGCTCATTTCCATCTGAAGAGGAAGATCGGCTACTTTGTCATCCAGACGTACCTCCCGTGCATCATGACGGTCATTCTCTCCCAAGTGTCTTTCTGGTTGAACAGAGAATCAGTGCCAGCCAGGACTGTGTTTGGTAAGTGTCTGCTTTTGTCAGCCATAACCCTCCTCTACTTCTTCTTTCATACGAAGATTCATTTCAAATGCATAATAAATCTGAATCTCAATGAAACACCCACATTATCCCATTAAGTTCAGATTATTTGAAGCTGTATGAGAGATTTATCCACTGTCAGTGTATCTACAGTAGATGGCAATGGCACGCCCACAAATTGGAGAAGCTTAATAAGCTAAGCGATGTACTTCTGTGGACAGGGTCAGCAGCAAAATGTATTTCAGCCACTTTAAAAGAGGCCCACCTAAAAATATATATATATACAACACCTTAAGGGTACGCTATATTTAGAATATTTTCACTGCTTTACTTTGCTATGGCAAAATCAGCAAATTTACCTCAGATAGCAGTTAATTAGTTTGTGTTATTGTGTGACTGTGGTTAATCTTACACAGAGGTGGCCTCACTCGACTCAGTTTGACTCAGCACGTCAGCACGGCAGGGGTTTGCATTTCCATTACAACAGGGCTACCCACTTGAAGGTGTGTCTTTTACTTGAAGACGAGCTCGAGGAGGCTCAAGTCGAGCGGCTGTGAAGGGGTGGATAAACCGTCTCTGGGATAAACACACTGGAAATTCAATTTGGAGCGGTACGGTTTGGCTTGGCGTGGCCAAAAGCGCCGGTTGAAAAGGCCCAAGTAACACAGACAAACTGAAAGATCGAGGCAGTGGTAGACCAACAACTCCTGTAATCTGCGAGGTAAAACTAGTGATTAAAGTGGCTTATCTAATGGCAGTCTCCAGTCAAAAAAGAGGCCATCTGACAGCAAAGTAAAGCAAGTTTTGTCAAAATTGTCTTTGTCAGCATCGAGGGATTGAACGCAGTGCGAAGGACTGAAAGTTGATGACAAGTGGAGGGCACAGGAGAAAACAGGATAAAGAGGAAAGAGGGGACATTTCTTAGAGGCTTCAGTGTTTTTTTTTTTTTTTTCAATCCAGTTGGACTTGTTTGTAAGCCAAGTGGAACTAATAGCAGTGACCAGAGGAGACTGGTTCACTCAAAGAAAAAAGGAAGAAGAAAAAAAACAGGTACAGAAGTCAAGAATAAACTGTGTCCTTTGGCCAAATGTACTGAACCTGCTGAGCAGTTAAAGCATTACTGAAGGTCAGTGGTTATCAGGGAAGTGCAGGCGAACAGTAACATTACACTGTACAGATAAAAAGGACAGTAATGAAAGGAGGGAGAGGAGGAGTGGCGACATACAGTAAGCAAAACCAGTGATACTGAAATATTACTTCTTTTTGTGTATTTCCAGGTGTAACCACTGTTCTCACTATGACGACACTGAGTATAAGTGCGAGGAACTCCCTTCCCAAGGTCGCCTACGCCACCGCCATGGACTGGTTCATCGCCGTCTGCTACGCTTTTGTCTTCTCCGCTTTGATTGAGTTTGCCACCGTCAATTACTTCACAAAGCGCGGCTGGGCCTGGGATGGAAAGAGTGTTGTGACTGACAAGGTAATGAGGAGAAAAACACGTCTTTTTGACAGGCTCCATTTTCAAAGAGAATTCATTAGCATGGTAACAGTGTGTTGGAAAAGGCGCCGCTCGCTGAGCTTTAGAAACATTTGTTGGGGGCAGAGGGAAGCTGTGATAATGGCTGCTTTAACCCTCCACAAGGGGAGCCAAAGTGCTACAACTGTTTCTGAGAGCTAATTAGCTCACAGGTAAATGACAAACTCTGATTAAATATCAGAGGAATGAAAATTTGCTAATGCTACCTTTCATGGCGCTGAAGATATTTCTATCTCACCTGGACAGAAATAAGATAACAACGTTGAAACTGCATCACTGTCCATCACTGTTTCTGTAATTTAAGTCATGATAACATGCAGACTTTATACAGGAGATTAGTTAGTGTTGCAGTGTTAGTATTCCAGTGAAAATTAGTTTTAAACCTTCAATGCATTCTTCTCTTTTAACTATGTTTGCCCTGGGCCAAAGCACTTAACCCTCGAACTGCTGACATGACAGACGCAGAATAATAAAGTAGTAGCCAAGAAGAAAAAGCCTCATATGAATCCATGGAGAAATCATTGAAGCACATGTAGACACATTTATTCATATCAAGCAAAAAAGGGTCTTGGATTAAAAAAAACAGAATTCAGTGATGATCCAGTATTATTAATTTAATTTTTTAATTTTCCGCTATGAGGGCGAAAATACAACTAAGTAGTTAATCAAACTCTTCTAATCCTCTGAACTCTCTCTCTGTGAGAGGGACATTTAATCGTTATCTACGGCACCACTACTATGAATAATAATAATGATGATAACCTTAAGCCTTTTCAAAAACAGAGAAAGCAAATTATCATGAGAAACCGGAGCCCACTTTTCAGGATTGGTTCAGAGTTGGCAAAAGTAGCATCATATGAGCAGATATCCTTCTTATTATTTTAGATAAATTGGAGTCTCTTGATATGTTGAACAGAACGTGACAGTGTTTATAGGAAAATTTGAGAAAATACCAACAATAGTTACGTGTTGCACACACATAAACAGCAAAGCAATGAAAGACCTGTGGAAAAGGAGACAAAGTGTGATTTAGCAAAGCAAATTAAAAACACAGAATAAAATACATTGAAAATAATAAAATGTAATACAACAGAGAGATAAAAAGTAAAAAAAAAAAAAAAAAGCCGAATAAAACCAAATTAAAGCAGAATCAAGAATAAGAAGCTGCTTCATAAAAGTGTGTTTTGAGGGTGATTTTAAATGGGGCACAGATTCAGCACGCCGGATGTCCTCGGGCAGGGCATTCCAAAGTCTGGGCATTCTTACAGCAAATGCAAAAGTCACATGACCCGCTGCATGTTGACCTACTACAACTGTGACCACACATGAAGCCCAGATCTCGCAGTGTGTCTCCCCTCCAACAGAACGGTAATATTTAAAGCTCTGTAAAATTTATTAATTTGTTTTCTTTGCAGAATGTGGCAGAAATAGAACAAGCTTGTTTTCATTAGTGTATAAACACTGAGCCGCACAACATGTACAGAAGGTACGAGTCCTCTTGAATGGACGCTGCCATGTTGCAGCGGCGTGTTTCTACAGTAGCCCAGAACAGACAAACCACACACTGGCTATAGATAACCTTTACACTGTAGGTTCTTCTCTAAATGCTACTGAGCCCTACACATCGGTCCTTCCACCCAGTGGTTTTCAAGGTGGGGCCTGGCGACCTTCTGGAGTCCCCGATTGGGTTGTAAGTGGTCCCCAGCAAAAAGGAAGAACAGAATATTTTAACTTTTATCACATTTATAAGAAGATGGAACAACAAGGGAAGAAATAGCGTTGGCTGTTTTGATTGACTGTAATTTAAAGTGATTATTTGGGGTCTGATGTGTATTTATTGCGGGGGTCCTTGACATGAAAAAGTTTGCGACCCTCTGCTTTAACCCAAACGAACCAGCATGTCGATCTGCTGTATTCCCTCCTCCTGCTCACTGTGGCTGTCTGAGTATCAGTCCACCTGCTCTGTGCTGTAAGTTTCAAATGTCCTTGGAAATGTTAGAAGGCTGAAAAATACACAAAACTGTGAAAAGTTGCAGTGCATCCTTGTCAAGTCGTTGATGTGTTTGGCCCTTGCTGGCCTTCATTCTGACATGGCAAAATGTGCTGATCCATCACAAGAACCCATCCATCGCCTCCTTCATTTACATGTGTTTTAAACTCATGGATAGACGGTGACAGGTGACGGATTTCAGGGTTGTTTCTGTCTTTTTAAGCTGTTTTTTTCTTTTGCATCTAATCCTTGTTGTCTTTCAACAGAAAAAAGAGAGGGCATCTGTGGTCAAGAAGAACAATGCCTACGCTGTGGCGGTGGCCAACTACGCGCCAAACATCACCAAGGACTCCAGCACGCTTCCAACTATTGCCAAAGGCGGAGCTTCGGATCCCAACAAGCCCAAAGCGGACGGCAAAGCCCAAGACAGCAAGAAGACATTCAACAGCGTCAGCAAAATTGACAGGATGTCAAGGATTTTGTTTCCGGTCCTGTTTGGCAGCTTCAACCTTGTCTACTGGGCCACTTACTTAAACAGAGAACCCGTTATAAAGGACATGGTCCCCTCTAATTAGAGGCCGCTTTTAATGAGTTCTGGTCTGGGGACTAAGAGACGAACCAAATACCTCCAGCAACTGTGTACACATACCTTTGCAGAGTGAAGTCCTGGATTGCAGTGTGATCCTCTATCTCCGCCTGTTTTCTACACCGTCTGCAGCACTTTTGAGAAGCCTGGCTTTTGTAAATGTGTATGTATATTTATATTCATGGTTTCATGGTGACATATCGTGTGATTACTTCGATTAGAGTGCATATTTCCTTGAAAGTATGTTTCCAGTTACAGTATGTGGCCACTGTACATACGAGTCAAATGAAGAGTAAACACATAAACATTAACACATACATTTTATTTAAGATTACTTCTAAATGTGTTGAATTTTACTGGTAATGCCCACTCTCTTGATATTACAGTATATATTTTTCTTTTGAGTGAAAGGGACTGATTATATCATACTTCTTAACTTTCTTTGCCATCTCAGAGTGGCCTGACTCTTTTTTCTGTCCAAGCCAATGCAAAAACACACTTGTATAATATTGTTACAGTGTAAAAGTTGTTTTTATTATCTGTGACTGCAGGTATGGGGCTGCAATCAGACGCTGACCTCCAGAATTACTGACACACTCCGAGCCAAAAAGGTTGTAAATAAATAAATACAAAGGAAGATACAAAATTAGTGTGCTTGTGCATGCAAGACTTTATAATGCTGCCAGTCTGGGTTTACAGTGGTGTCATTTGGAGTGACATCTATATGAAAAACGAATAATTACAAAAGATGCAGATAGTGTGTTTTAAGGTGTTAGAGGCTAAAGCTCAAGCGGTTAAACGTGCAATATATAAGCTTTGCCACTTGAGGTTTCTCTTACATTAAATCAAAAACAAACGACGCAGTTTGATGACGTATCCGACGCATGTCGTGTTTTCCCAGAAGTTATGTAGCAACCAGAGGCGAAACGGACCGTTACCAAGAATAAATAACAGATTTTTCAGCTTGTTCATTGCTGTAAACATCTGGGATGACAGATGAAGGACACAGCTCAACAAAATATGTAACAGATGTTTAGAAGTTTTAGACATTTTAATACAGAAGTGTTACATATAATAGTTTTAGTTCATTTCATGAATGTTATATATTATCACATAAAATCGCTAATGTTTCTGTCAACTCCATGACATATGGAAAAAGTTGCATCAAGTCAAAAAAGTGCCGTTACTAAATGAGTTGCATGTTTACACACATTCTGTCAAGTTAAAATCTACTATTGAAAAGAATTTTATGATGAAGCCTTATATCTATCTGTAACTTAATAACTAAATGCGAATACCAGTAGCCATAAATGGTACTCTGAGTACTATCAGTTGCATCTGACAGAATGATAGAATGGAAGTCTATGAAGTTCATCTTTTATGTATGATTGTGTGATCTGATCATTAATAGAAACATTATTTATTAAAATTAAAATGCATTTATCACTTATTGATCTCTAGAGGGCAGGAGAGGACCACAAAGCTAGTTTTCTTAGCAAACAAAATGCCCACAGCATTTATGCATCCAGCAGAAACGGACCAACATTATCATGACGTCATAGTTGGTTTTTTTGCCACATTATAAATGTACGTCCAGTATTCACTCACCTTATAGCTCTGTTTTGGTCTCCACCAGCTCCTGATGAAATGTTCTGGGATTTCAGCATTTTAGTTGTTTGACTTTCCTCACCAGCCAGCTAAGACGCTAACTTACTAACCTAAGCACATGGGAGAAGTTAAACTGGTATTACATCTACATTACTCTGTGAACAGGAGAATTTTCTGCAGATTTGTCCACACAGCCGCTAAAGACACCTGTCTACTGCGCATGTATCCTACAAAAAGGAGTATATACAGAACTAATCGGCGTCCAGTAGTGTCCGCAGATGTCAGTTTGGACGTATAATCCAGCCCTTAATCTTCAGGGCTTTCTGCAGCAAAGACCTTTCTGGCAGAAAATGTTCTATTTCAATCCAAACCATGATTTCTTAAACCTAACCACGGAGGGATTTCTGTCAGAAGACACTGAAGGCGAACCTCTCTTGACAGCCAAACCTAAAGAAGTTATTAAAAGACAAATTAGGAGAGAAGCATGAAGGAGAAGATGCTGTTCACAAGCACACTAATAAGCTTCAATCACAATTTATTTTTAAAATTATTCAGATTTTTTTTTTTATTTCATCTGTTTATTTATTTTAGCAAGATTAAAATCCAAATAATTTCACTTGTTGGTTCCCACTTTGTGGTTTATTACAGCTTTCTATTGGCTGAAACGTGGTGGTTGTAACTCTGGAGGACGGTGCGGATGTGTTTGGTGTTGACTCGAGCACTGTGGCGGCACTAACCAGCATGTCTGCCATCGCGATTTTAGGTGATTAATTCATATCCAACGTCTGACTGTTTACACACACATTCCATGATCCCTGGAGCTATTTTGAGATAATCACAGATATTAAAGGGACAGGACTGCAAACACAGGACTGCTTCGTGCCAACATGAACTTGAGTGAATCATGTGTGGATGATTGTCACGTTCCACTGCCAGCAAACCTTTTGTGTAACAGCCTCAAATGAGAGGATGCAGTCAGGATTTGGGACTAAATGAACATTTTTTTTTTTTTATCATCGATTTGTTGTTTCATCTCGTGTTCTTGTGCAGGTTGATTGTTTTATACACTTAAACCCAGAAAGCCATATACAGTCATCATGTTATCCAGTTCCATCAGCAACAAAATAACAGGGAAAACCAGTGATTGTATTTATGAGCAAACTGTATTCGGCGAAGCAAAACCCGTTCTGACACGATCTCTGCTGTATATTATCATGTTCAGCCCCATATCAGTAGCCATATATGATACTCTGTGTTATTTTTCTCATGAAGTGACATGATTTTGCTTCACATCAATATTTCAGCTTAATTTAACCTTTAATTTTAATTGTTGAATCAAACTTTGCATGAAGATGAAATCTAGAATTTTATTTTATTTTTTACGAATTATGTTGTCGGATATATATTTATTTTTAATTCAGATTTTCTCCAACATCCTGATCGAATCTTAAACATTCCAGATAAAATGATTGTTCACGAGGTGGATGCTTGATTCAGTGCACAGTTTCTAATAAAAACACATATCATTTCAATTCTTTAGATCTATTTCTCCCATGTTTTTGAATTAGTCTGACTGTTACACTGTAAAGAAAAATCTCATTAACTTAATACAAATATACAAGTTTTATTATGTGTTAGTTAAACTTCTATTTCTAGTATTTTTACACCCAAACACTTCAGAATTTATTAAGTCTTAGTATATTTATTTAGTGGAATCAACTCATCTTTTCATGTTAGCTTAAAAGAAATACACAAGTTTTAGGAGTTTTTCTAACTTGAGGTCTTTTGACTTGAAATGATGAGTTGAATGAACGTACTCTACAGAGTTCAATCAACTTTCTCAAGTCATTCATTAAGTTTTTTAATGTAACATTATCAGCATATTTTCAGATATCCCAGCATTCATTGTTTTAGCGTGAAAGGTCTCCTCTCAGATTTGTTCATGTTTGTCAGTGTGACAGTCGGAGGAGTTGTTGGTTCAACTAAATATTTCAAGCTTGTTTAATGTGTTTTCTCAAGTACAACTAAATTAACTAAACTAAGTTTCTTTGATGAGGATTTTATTTATAGTATTTTATAATAGAATTTAGAATAATGTCATTTATAATCTATTTTATTTTCATTTGTTTATATGTTCTGCATCATTACAAAATTGCCTCAACTTGTCTTTTCAAATTCAGTCAACTTTAAATTTTAAGTTAGTCCAGACATTAACATTTTATTTTTGCAATGTCTTAGATTTTTTAAGCCAATACCGATACCAATATTTGAGTTTAAAAGTCTAATAATAGTATATTTGTTTTTATACCCCATTTATTTATTTATGATAGTTTTAAACAAACATTTATTTTACTTTTTAGCTGACATATACGCTGATATCAATATATCTGTTATGTAATATGTATCAGCCATGTCGAGGTCAGCTCCAGTGTCTCCCTTGGAATACAAATAAGCCGATATATTTCCAGTAGTCTGATCATGGGACCGTGAGTGAAGCAGCTCAGCTCTTCGTCAGCAGGAGAGGATGCTGTCAAGCGTTGCTTCTCTGCTGCCAGGGACTATCATTACCAGCGTGTTGGTAAAGCCCACAAAAAAGCCCTGTGGCACTGAGCTGTAATGCAAAGCTCGCTGAAGTTTCATTTTCCGGCCTGATCTTTGCACCACTCGAGCGCCGCTCTGCACACAGACCCCAGTGTGAGGTCTTCCCCTTCCCTGAGCTCCATCTCCTCAATCCACCGCTGACCCTGCTCATCCGCTCAGAGGCCGCGGCCTGACAGAAATCAATACTGATGGATGTGAGGTGTCCAGTAGGACGGCACAGCAGAGCCAGAGACGTGTACGGGCATGTCTGGAAATCTTCATAATTGAGGCTCATTTACAGTTTATTCAAAGTGTCAGACAGGACAACTCAAAAATAACACCACCGCGTTTCATTTTAAGGTGGATATTCGACAAACATCCACTCCAGCTGCGTAATAACGCTCAGTTTCATCCTGTGTTGTTAGTAACAGAAGGACAGTTAGCTTGCCTCTTTATCATCACACTCACCACTGGGAGCTGATTTAAGAAACATCAATAAAATACTCCTTTAATGACACGACACCAATGTTTTTTCTATGTCATACCTCCATGCTGACTTGCTCATATTGGTGAAAACTGTTAATAAGAAATTATTCTAAATTGGCCTCATGTAGCACACTGATTTTAATTGCTAATGTGCAATTTCTTTATTTCACATAAATATTTTGACAGAAATGTCTTCCATCTTCCATGTAATGTCACCCGGTGACTCCAAATCAATACCAAACATTATTACTACCCAGGACACACAGGACTCGCCTCCACTTATTGAATTATAGTGCTTCTTCTGTTTTATAGAAATATCCGTCTTATTATTCTGTTCTCATAATATTATCTAATATTCTACTAGACATGTGCAGTTGAAACCAACGACATCTTTATCCTCCCTGAAGCATTAGATTTGTTTCAAAGAGGTGATTTATTTGCATTTTAATTTCCTTTCTAAGCATTTTCTTATTGTGTGCTGCCCATCGCCAGACGCTGAGGTATGAGACCATCTTCCACAGTCATCATACCTGTTAGAGTGAAAAACAGATTCTCTAGTTATTAATCTACAGTATGTACCTACTGGGTCACATTATATGGAAGAAAAAAAAAATATTTCCTATTAAAATGTGCCTGTAAAACAAACACATCAGTAATGAAAATATGAGACTAATTTAGTATAAGTGTTTGGTGTGTTGACACAATTGGTTTTGTGTCATTATGTAAATGCTGGGTCACTGTGCAAAGCATCTTAAGTTACAAAAAATAGTCACATTTCTTTAAAATAACAAAATTGAGCTTTTTTTTAATGGGAATAAAAAAAATGTGGAAGCTTAAACGCAACAAATTGCACGAAGGCCACAAACTCAAGCTGTCAGACAAAATAAATGAAGCTAGAAAAAACGATGCATTAATTTAGCAATTAAAATAACACAACTACAGAGTCTGTTAAACATGAAATCTGTGCAGTTTTGTGGTTTGAACATTAACCTATGCATGCCAAGCTGACATTTACATTTACGCCATATTTTTAGCCTAAATCTTCACTGTAGATTCTTAGCTTGTAGCCACATTCAGGTGACGAGCAGTATGGAGGCATTTTATGTTTTGTTTGCTTCATTTGTTTCAGATTTTTTTTTTACATTTGAACACTGGCCAACATTCACTTACATTGTTTGGAAGATTCTGCAACACTGTTTTCCTGTGAAACTCCAGCAGTGTTTTGTGGACTAAAAAACTAAACCCGACATTCAGTCGGCATGATGGTGAGTAGCTAATGACTGCTTTTTCTTTTTTGAGTGAACTATCCCTTTAATGTTATACCAATGGTTTTCCCGCTACAACAAGACAAAATGGGAAAGGATGATATAAGAGAAAATGCGTCATGTGATCTCATTTATCATTTATTAAAAAATAGATTTTCTGGTAGCTTTAAAAGGTTCCTATAATGTATAAATAACTGACTCTTGGGTAAAACCATTTCGAGAGCTGTTTTATCTCCAGTTTGTGTCTCTCACTAATTATTATTTTCACACTTGAGACTTGTACTTTCATGATTCAAGACTTTTTCACAGCAGACATTTTGACATGAAATTAGTAGTGTGAACACCGGTGTTATCAGTGATACTAATTAAGGTTCCGTTCCATTCAGGTTAAACAGAGTGATCAGGGTGGTGCTCTTGTGCATGTTGGCTCACTGGAAAGTCTCTGCTGCACTAAATGGAATGGGACCTTAATTAGTATAATTGGTTACACCTGTGTTTATTATTTCATGTCAATATGGCTGCCATGAAAAAGGTCTATTGGTGTCACAGAGCAAAGGAACAGAACCAAACTACTAACTCCACGGGTCATTTGACAAAAACCAGATTCACAAGTTTTCAATTTTCCAACTTTTTGTTCAGCTAAACAAAAATGCCAGCTGCTGGAAAACATTTTCAAATACTACACAAATACATTCGCATTCGTATTTTCTTGCACTTCAAAACAATCAGTTTTGTGTGGTTTAAGAAATGCTATTTGGAAAATTACTTAAATATCTTTTTGCAGAAGCCAGTGTGAGTTATTGAGGAATCTGTAAATGTCTTCAGAACAGGAGGTTAATATGTAGGTAATGTCTGTGAGATTTTTAGAGACCAGCTTGTATTATCTTTTAAGAAAAACTGATGCTTAGCTCAGTGTAAAATGTAAAGAAAAAAAATATGATTACGTGACAGGCAGAAACTGGAGCTAATAGAGCCTTATTATCTCTGGTTGCACAAAGAAGAGCAGCAGTAATCTATTCTTGTGCGAGAGGCAGCTTCGTTGTCATAGCAACTGATATCCATTTTTATCCTTCATCTGACAGGTTGAGTAGGCGGGACTTCCGACTGCCGAAGCGTTTCCAAAGATAATGGTGTGTCAAGATAGTCATCCCCCACTGATGCTTTCAAATACTGTTTAAAACGTTATAATCCGTATATTATGATGTTACTCCAAATGTAGTCACTTACTGAATCCTAACTGTAAAAACAGTCAGTAGACATGAGCTGCTGTAATGTCTTGGTGTATAGCATTTAAAACATCGAAAAAAAAAAAACGTTTGGCAGAAGTGCTGTTAGTTTAGCAAATCTCGTTAGCGTTACACTAAACATTCGATGTATCGACGAGCGAACAATCATATTTTGTGAAGGAAAGCATTGACGATTTTCTCTCTCTTGCTTTCTTCATAAAAATGTAGATATTTATCTTATTTCTTTACATCATCTCTGCTTAAAAAAAACCCAAACAACTGCTGTTTCTAGAAGGGAACCCTAGACCCGTGAAAAGTCTCGCGAGATTTATCATTTCAGCCCAAAATATGATATTTCCCTTACCATAACCAAGTGGTTGTTGTCCATAAACATACTCAAATCCTAATCACAGCATTAAAACATTATAGAATATGATCAGTTTACACAACGTGCACAGTGAAAACATAATGCGCTCAAATCTCGCGAGAGTTTTACAAATTAAGGGTTCCTTGTACACGCGACCAAAATGAACATCATTTCCCACAAGTCTTTGCCGGTGAACTGTAACCCAAAATGTCAGCACCCTAGGAACTCATGCACCGGGGTGATTATAGGACTATTTACTATACAAAATCTTTACTTTGTCGTCGTGACATTTCACCAATAGCCCGCCATTGTGGCAATAGTCCAGTCTTATTCATGACGATATAAAAGTATTCAAGAGCTAGCTTACCAAGCTAACGCCAGCTAACATTTATTTATCCTTCATGCTGTGAGGTAACTTGCTTGGTAGCTTAACATCATGTCGTTTTCTCTAGTGAAGCGGTGGTGTGAATCACCTCTATTAAGACGTGTTGTACAGTTCAAAATGTGTAGAAAGAGAATACAAAACTGTAACATGACCTACACGCTGCTGAGACATCGCTGGATGAAAAGACTGCCCGTGTTCTCCACCAGCTTCAGGATGGTCAGCACACAAACCAACAACAAGGTAACAAAACACAGTTAAAAATAGGTTCAGATAACGTGTTAGCTGCATAACTGGGAAACATTACGTCTCAGGATTTCTTCCTTTTCGTAACTGTGTAATGCAGTGTTGTTACAGATAGAGATCACATCTAAACTAAAGGGCTGAGAAGTGTTGAGAAACTTAATATTCATAAAGCTGTTCTGTTTTATAGCCTCATACTTACCCCAGTCAGTAATAGACATAATAAGTAATCTGCTTAAAATACTACTATATCTTTAAGATGGGGTACTGTGTGGCTGCCATAGTAATAATCATGCTTCTTTCCTTTTATTTTTAAGGAAACTGTTGACCTGTCTAAGTTTCCTGCAGACAGAATCAGGAATTTTTGCATCATTGCTCATATTGACCATGGAAAAAGCACTTTGGCTGACAGGCTGTTGGAGATGACAGGTATGTTTGCTCATCACACTTCATATCAGTGTTTCCCCACCTTAGTTTTTGTGAAATCAACTTTTTTTTGTTTTCAAATAAAGAACTCTGATGATCTTAAAGAGGAATGCACAATTAATTTAGGTAGTATATTGTGTAATATGGTCAAGTGCAATATCCAAACCACAGAAGCTGCAATTATTTGATGCAGGAAAAAAATGTGTGAACAAACGGCATTACAGTGATGTACCATAGTGCTGCTGTGATGCCTTGACCTGTAAATCTTGTTCTCCAGATGTAAGAAAACATGTGTATTTGGTGCAGACCCCAACAAATGCCACACCATCATGATTTTAATCATTTCTTTAATTAAAATTGATGCAGAAATGATAATTTCCACGAATCTTGAATCATATTACAATCACGATATGATTTTTGTTTACCATATCGTGCAGCTCCAATTTCAGAAAGGTTTACAGCACAAGTCATGCCACAGTGGTTTAAGTCTCTATCTCTCTCTTTCTCTCTCTCTCTCTCTCTCTCCCTCTCACACACACACAATGTCAAGAATCAGGTCACTGTTGAGGTTCAGACATAGTAAGATAATTAATAAACCATATTATACCAGCTGTTAATAACATGATTGCAGTTAACACAGTGTGTTACTAATGGATGTCACTGACAAACAGGTGCCATAGCAAAGACTGAGAAGAACAAACAGGTGTTGGACAAACTTCAGGTGGAGCGAGAGAGAGGGATAACAGTGAAGGCCCAGACAGCCTCTCTGTTTTACAGCCACGAGGGAGAGCAGTACCTCCTGAACCTCATCGACACACCGGTAAGTGCTGGATGAATGGGCCAAACAGAGGACTTAAGGGACTTAGTTTAAGAGTTGTCTTTTTTCATTTTCAGTTCCAGTTTGGTTAGCTTTAGGCAACAAAATTATTTGGTTAGGTTTAACAAGCCTTTCTAGCAGAAAACCCTTAAGGCAAACATCACCCATGTGCAATCCACTTCAAAACAATGAGTACAAGTCTCACCAGAGTTTTGCCAATCTAGTGTTGCCGTCTGGAAACGACCTTGTGGAAGTGCGCCTGGTGTTTCTGAGAGGAAAAATCTGTCGTGTCGAATGTTTTAAACAATTTGACTTGAGCCTGCAACTCTTCAGGCAGTAAAGTGAAGTGTTTCTCATCTACATTTCAATCCCTGACACCAGTAATTCAGATTGTAAATCCACATAATTGCTTCCTTCCTTAATTGTTTTTGTTCATGGTTGCTACTGTGAAGACTTTTGATGTGTTTCTTAATTTGCTAACGGAAAACACAATCAAAAATGGATGGATTTTGGCTGTAGAATAGATTGATGATGTGTAATATAGCCTTTTTTTACTTATTATTGTTGTCCTGTTGAACAGTTGCGTATGTAAAACTAACAGCACCAGCTATTTTATCCAAAATATAATTACTGTCACATCTGAACAAAATGGCCTCTGACTGAAAAAGTGGAAAATTATTTTGTCACTCAGTTTTTTGAATCTCCGGTGCTTTTACTCTCTGCAGGGTCACGTCGACTTCAGTTATGAAGTGTCTCGGTCGATTTCTGCATGCCAAGGTGTCCTGTTGATTGTCGATGCCAATCAGGTACAAAACCAGACTTCTAGCTGCCAGTTTCCCCAGTTAATTATTGAGGATGTTCATGCTTCATGTGACACAGTCATTAAAGTTTTCCTGTCGTGTGAAGGGGGTTCAAGCGCAGACGGTGGCCAACTTCTACCTTGCTTTTGAAGCTCAGCTGGAAATCATCCCTGTCATTAATAAGGTACACTAAGACCTACTTATTTTTGTTTTAATCACATATTATTCTTCTAATTTTAATATTCTTTCTAATTTTTTCTTATGTCTCCTGTAGATTGATTTGAAAAATGCTGATCCAGAGAGAGTGGCGTCTCAGATTGAAAAGGTGTTTGATATTCCACGTGAAGAGTGCATCCGGGTGAGTTGGATCATAGGTAAGCTGCTTTTTGGTTTTCAGTATCACTTATTAGAGAATATTCTCTTCATCTATGATCTCATGTTTTTCAGATTTCAGCTAAACTCGGAACAAATGTTGAAAAGGTTCTCCAAGCGGTTGTGGACAGAATTCCTCCGTAAGAAGCTTCGGTTGGTTTCATTTCTCACATTAAAACGTGTTTGACACATCGAGGTGAAGCTTTTTTTATCATCTTTGTCTTCTCAGACCTGTGGCGAGTCCCGACGACCCGTTCAAAGCCCTGGTGTTTGACTCCAATTTCGACCACTACAGAGGAGTGGTGGCCAACATCGCCGTGTTCGGGGGTCGGGTCAGAAAGGGGGACAGGATCATGTCAGCGCATCTCGGCAAAACCTACGAGGTCAACGAGCTGGGGCTCCTCCGGCCAGATGAGCACCCGACACAGAAGCTGTATGTGCCACTCCTCCTCCTCCTCCTCTCATTTCATTTCTCCCACTGGTTATCTCATCCAGTAGAGCTGAAATGATTAGTCGATGAATCGAGCAGTCCAGCAACAGAAAAATAATTTGCAAACATTTTTATAGCCTCAGTCTATAAAATGTCTTCAGATCTTCTTCTTTTGCTCAACCAACAGTCTAAAACAAAGACTCTTCACTTACAATCATAATAAAAGCAGCAAATCCTCACATTTAAGAAGCTGGAACCAGCAAAAAAAAATTATGCTTATGAAACGATTACTTAAAATAGTTTGCAACTAATCTTCTTTGGCTCAACTAAAAGTATAACTGCTGCAGCTCTAGCTGGATGCCAAACATGTTGGTTCCAACTTCTCAACTATGAATGCAACTAACTAAATAACTGCAGTAAGTGAAAACAAGCGATTCGGATGGATTTTGAGCAGATTATTTTCTTGTGGATATTGTGTCAGAGATGGGTTTTCCTAATAAGTTTGGAACTTTTTATATTATATAAATTTCTATCAATCATACAGGATTATTAGGCTTCTTTTCTGACGAGGTCACTGACACTTGGCCATTGTTCGATCAGCTCTTTTGCTGGTTTAACTGTGTACTTTTCTAATGCAGGACGAGACTGATAAAGTAGAGAATAAAGTCTCTGTGAATGTAGTTTGAGTTCAGGTCTTTACTGTTCCTTTATCCTGTGAGATTTTCTTTTTAACTTTATATCTTGAATAATTATCAAAACTGTAAAGATAAGAATTTAATTTAGTTCTCTTCACAGAAATTTATAAAATGTTGAGCTGTAGGCCTACTAGTTTTCTTCCACCCCTTCAAATCAAGAAGCTTTGTGACCTCCTGTGAGTCTTTGGTGACCCCCTGAGCAGATCGGGTCCCCCAGATTGGGAACCAGTGTGCTAGATTCTCAGTAAAATTGAGCAGAGGTTTATTTAAATTCTGCCTATTGCAACAGACATGTAAAATATCCTAAAATGTTTAATGTAATACATTGTTTGAACTCTGATTCTGACGCCGCCACAGCAGCTGTTTGAACAGCCTGATGTACTGTATGTGTACAGTTTGTTTGTAATAAACACTGATCCACACAGTTGATAAACAGTGGATTTTTTTTTAGTGATTATCTACCAAGATGCTTGTTTACTTTGCATTAGTGTAACTCTCTTTGACTGCTGTGCAGATTTGCAGGCCAAGTTGGATACATCATAGCAGGGATGAAGGATGTAAAAGAGGCGCAGATCGGTGATACACTGTACCATCAGGAGCAGCCGGTGGAGGCTCTGCCCGGGTTTAAACCTGCCAAAGCCATGGTCTTTGCTGGTAAGAAGTCTTCTCATCTGCTGTTGCTTCTTGCTGTAAGATACAGGGTTCACACAGACTTCACATACTTCAATTTTATTTGTTTTTATTTTTCAAGGTATGAAAAGTGCTTGGATTTTTGATAAAGTGTTTGAAATTGCTTTAAAATTGTAACTGTATTACGTTTCATAATAAACTGCTACCTGACAGAGTAGATAAAGAAATAAAATAAGTTGGATATTGACTCAGCCAGGTCATATCAGATGCAAAATCCACTTACAGACAGGTGACAGTTTTTGAAACAATAAACTTTGTTGTGTTTTACTTTTAATTTGTCACCCTTCTGTAGGATCATGAAACATCATTTTTGTTGTCTATAGCACAATAACATCTGATTCAATGTGATGAAGGAGTGAAACAATCATTTTGAATATATGTTAGATGTGTCACAATTATATTAAATTGAAGATCAAACAATACAGCCTTTGAAATTCAACAAATTCAAATCAAAGGTAAAATCTGCAATTCCCCAAGTGTTCTTTTTTCTCCTTCTTGACCTACCTATGCGTTTGGCGCATGTCTGAAGGAAAAATAAACATTTAAAAGACAACACAGTGTAGCTTACCGGCCATTGTAGCGTACTTGATACCATAAAGAGTTTTTAATATTAATGACAGTTGTCAGTGCACAAAAACAATGATCTGTTGATCTTTACAAATCAAGACTTGATAGTCTGACAATGGCAGAGCAATAAGTCCAGCAAAAAACTCCATTAACGGCCTCCATACTGCTCATCTGGTGTAATCCAAGTCTCTTAAAGCCCCAACATGCACGTGCACACCATCACACCACACACAGCCAGCTCAGGCGATGTGCATGTGCATGAGAATGTGACTCTAACTACAGTGAAGATTTAGGCTAAAAACATGGTGGAAATGACGTCTTTCAAATCAACTTGGCATACTGGGGCTTTAGGAGACTTGGATCACACCAGGTGAGCAGTATAGACGCATTTTATGTTTGACTTTTTTTATTCTGCAACACTGTTTTTCTGTGAAACTCCAGCAGTGCTTTTTGGACAAAAAAACTCAACTTGACCCTTCAAATCTCAGCATGAGAGTGAGCAGATAATGACTGAATTTAAAGTTTTGGGTGAACTATCCTTTTAGGGAACCCTGCAATAAAATTTT
Source organism: Lutjanus erythropterus (assembly GCF_056507025.1). NCBI lineage: Eukaryota > Metazoa > Chordata > Actinopteri > Lutjaniformes > Lutjanidae > Lutjanus > Lutjanus erythropterus. The sequence continues at coordinate 11,057,185 of NC_139321.1, read as the reverse complement.
AATAAGATCTGGAATAGATACCATTGCATTATCACTCTGTACATAACTGAACTGCCCTTTCAAACTTTTTATTTTACATACATTCAAACATAAAACCCCTTCAGTGCATGTTATTTTTCAATAGCCAGTACAGTAAGTGCAGTCAGTGCTTTCTAAGTAAAAGAAAAGAGTCCAGTCTGAGTCCTGATGTGCACTCTGTCTCTTGTTTTTCCGTCCCTCAGGCATGTATCCGATGGACCAGTCGGAGTACCCGGGCCTTCGCAGTGCCATTGAGAGGCTGACCCTGAATGACTCAAGTGTCACAGTGCAAAGAGACAGCAGTCTGGCCCTGGGAGCAGGCTGGAGGTTGGGACGACTGCTTTGAATTAGAATGAAAAATGGCTTTAAGAGCACAACAGTGGAGCGGGCCATTACATATACTGTGACAGCGGATGAAAACAAAAAGCGTGGGGCATTGAGTAGCGCGGACATGAAAAGTTCAGACCCTCAGGAGTCATGATGTTTGGACACTTTTGCAGAAAAGTTCTTCCTAAAAGTCACCAAATGTAGGAGAAGTAGCAAGATGTATCTTCTTTCTTATTGGTTTGTACACAAACTTGGACGTCATGTGATATGATTAATTGGGCAATAAGCAACTTTCTTTGGGACATACTTTGTGTTGCCAAAACGGAAAGCCAAGCAAGACTTTCTTTATCATCAGGGGTCAGATCAGTCCAGATGGTGTAAATTTGATTCTATTAGCGGCGGTGATTTAGATCATTTGGAGGAATGAAACCGCGCTGGAATAGTAATGAATCTTGCTCACTGTTGAACTCTTTCCAAACCGGCTCTTTGTAATTAAAAGCATGAATATCAATTATAAAACTTGAGTGAACTTGTGACCCTTCCTGTCCCCTCCTGCAGACTTGGCTTCCTGGGTCTTCTCCATATGGAGGTGTTCAATCAGCGGCTGGAGCAGGAATACAATGCCTCTGTTATAGTTACGGCGCCCACCGTGCCCTACAAGGCCGTCCTCTCCTCAGCCAAACTCATCAAGGTAAGAGCCGTTTCCTGCTCGTATATTTATTGGTCTCAATGCTTGTACTGTGATTTCAGCAAAAAGAAAGTTTGAAATGTCTTGGAAATTAATGATAAATGGAAGCTCTGTGGTAATTCTGGCGTTCTTTTCTGTAAAATGATATATGGGAGACACTTGATGGAAAATACTTGAGAGGACAATCAAAACGTCCTTTTGGAAAGGCAAAATTATAGCCAATTTGAATGCATGATGTACTCGCAAGTTGACTTTCCCCCGGAAACAACATTTTCTCATCCTGTAGGTAGCAACTAAGTGTGATCAATTTATTTTCTCTCCTGTTTTTGATGACTTAAGAACAGGTGAAAAAAGGTTTTGAAGGGATAATCTTTCTTAGCTCCTCATCTGTGAAACAGGTGGGAAAAAAAACTGTTTTTGCAGGTGAAAAATAAAGTTCATTGTTCTGAGTGTTAACCACATGAGGCTGCACCAGCACCTCATGTCCTAAATAAAACTAAAAGCGCTCATGATTCCTTCTAAGTGAGTTTCTCCATGGGTTTTACAATGAAATTAGAGTTGTAGTTCCTTCATAAAACACAAAAAAACAGCATATCTACAAATAATTAAATTCAGGATAGAAACAAAATAAATACATATTTACAATAGATATGTATGCACCCAGGAAATGATTCTGTGGTGCATTTTTTTAATTTGCACCAGGTGGGTTGACTGAAGTAGCAACTGTAAGATGGTGATGATAATATTGTCGATATCTTCACATAAGAACTTTGACCTTTGGGAAACACTGTCCTTCAATGCATGCAGCATCTTTGATGTAAAAACACAGAGTCCTCCTCCTCTTGTCCTGCCGGAGTCTTGCGTATTGCATCCTGTCAGCTCAGAACTGGTCAAGTGTAACCGTTTTGATCTGGGATTTTGTGGAGCAGGTCTCTGTGTGGACACAACAGCCTCTGAGTCCCGTTTTGTCAGTTTTGTTTTCCTGAACAGACATTAGCCAGGAACAGGCTTTAGTCCCAGCTGTAGCTCTAGTCCCTGCTCTTTTCTCTCTCTCCTCCTGGGCTGGTCCGCGGTGGTGCGTCCAGCTTATCTGACTGCATGTTCGTAAGATGCAGACTGCATTTACTGATCGTCTCAAGATCCACTGCTTATGTATTTCTGTCATAGGTGACGCATGTTTCAGCAATAAAGCCGAAAAGATAACAGGTTAAAAGAGAAAAGAGGCAAAGTATGAAGGAGTTGCCGGCTGCAGCATCTCCAGTACATGCATAGCAGTGGCCATAGGAAGTATCGTATAACAACATAACTTGCAAACATGCATGGAGAAAAATTAAAACTCACCTTAAAGAAATGATGATTGTTTTCAGTCCTGTTTAGAACATGGGGTTGTGGTGCACTTCAGCCTCTTGTGGCCAAAATGAGCATTACAACAACAGACGCTAACGAAAATTATGGAATGTGATGTGATGTGATGGGATAAACATAATGTAACAGAAGTACTACGTGAATGTAAAGACAAACTTTTACTTCCATATTTCAAGCCTGCAGGTGACGAGTGTTTCACGCTCAAAACTTTTAGGTGGAGTATCACTGTAAATTCATGAAAGCTTTTGGAAAGACCTTTACCGGTTTTATTTGGAGGTTCAAATCTCAGTGGGTCTCCCTACAGGAGCACGGCAGCGAGGAGATAACCATCGTGAACCCCGCTCAGTTCCCTGACAGATCACTTGTGTCGGAGTATCTGGAGCCGATGGTACTCGGGACCATCCTCGCTCCAGACAGCTATACTGGCAAGATTATGAGTCTCTGTTTGGTAAGAGGAAGATGGAAAATGCAAATGAAATGAATGAAAAACTGTAGTCTATACTGTTTAACCTGAATGTGTTATTTCTGAGGGTTCATTTACATTCACATTAAGTGTATCTCTAACATTATTTAAAGGGTAGACCTTTTTTTATGTCAGAGATGGATGATGTGTTTGAATACTCACAGGCGAGTTGGCCTTATTCTCAAGCCTGTTGGAAAATGCATTTTGACAGGAGATACTAGAGTGCATCCTTGATTTTTACACTCTCCAAATTGGTCCTGAGCCAAAGAGAAAACAACACTTGAAAAAAGGAAGCACCCTTTGTGTTAGAAAATGTGTTTATATTTATGATGCTTTTTCATGCTCTCCCTCAGTTTCAAAAGTAATTGAGTAATTAGGATACCAAAGTAGCCCTTCTTGGATCGCTGAGATTGTAACCGTGTGGAGGCAGAAGTGTTATAATATTGTTGTTTTCTTTAAGAATCGCAGAGCCGTCCAGAAGAACATGGTGTACATAGACGACCAGCGTGTCATGATGAAGTATCTCTTCCCTTTAAATGAAATCGTTGTCGATTTCTATGATCAGCTCAAATCGCTCTCCTCTGGATATGCAAGGTAAAACTGAGCAAATACTCCGTCTATAAATACAAATAATGCACAGTCAGTCAGAAACACTTAGAGGGTGACTAATGGGTACAAAAAGCTTTGGAACTGGTCCAGTAGATAGCTTCATCTTACTCTACTGGACCAGTTCCAAAACTTTTTGTACATATTAGACCCCAAAATATGTGAAAAATAAGGCCTGGGTTAAAACTGCTGCAGTATTTATGGTAGGTAGTGGAAAGGTATTTCCTAGCAGTGTCATGGTCAATTAAAGGGATAGTTCGGATTATTTCATATAATGTTATAAGAGGTACTTATTGATGGTCAGTGTGTTACCGACTACAGATGCCAGTCAGAACGCCCTCAGTTTGGAGGAGTAAAGAGCAGCACCATCACTGAGGCTAAGCAGTGTACTGCTGTGGATGGCGTCAACAACAAAAAGTATTTTGGCCACTTTGGCTACAAAAAGGGCCATCTAAAAAAAAAACAAAAAAAAAACAACATCATTTCAAGTTTCTGCTATATTTAGAATATTTTGGCTGCTTTAATTTGCCATCAGACAGAGTTTTCTGACAGGAAACTGCAGTTATATAAGCCAATATCACATGCTCCAAACCAACCAGACTCCATGGGTGAAATCAGTAATTTTACCTCACAGAACACAGGAGTTGCTGGTCTGCAGCTGCCTGGATCTGTTTGTGTCTCTGTGTTGCTGTGTGACCACTGTGTCTAAAAAGGTTAGTTCGGATTCACCAAAGTCACACAGTAACACAAACAAACTAACCAACGCAGGCAGCGGTAGACCAGCAACTCCTGTTTTCTGTGAGATAAAATTACAGATTTTGTTTAAGGAGTCTGGTTGGTATGGAGACAGTACTATTTGGCTTATATAACAGCAGTTTCTCATCAGAAAAGGCTGACAACAAGGTAAAGCAGTGAAAATATTCTAAATGTGTACACTTAAACTGATATTGATTTTTTTCAGGTAGACCTTTGTTTAATGGCTAAAGTACCTCTTGTTGTTGCCCCTGTCCCACTGCAGTTCATGTTTGTGCTGTTACTCCTCTCTGCCTCTCCTAACTATAAGGGCATGCTGACCGGCATCTACTGTAGGTAACACAATTACTATTGATAAGTACCTCAAACAACCCCACATCAGATAAACCAAACTATCCCATTAAATTCTTATGAAAATGTCAATGACTCCTTTCTTTTTCCCTTCCCTCTCCGGTGCCCCTTTCCTTGAGTCGTTCATGAAACAATGTTGGATAAAAGTAAAATACTGTTTCACTTCTGACTCCATGATTTTGTCCTCCACAGCTTTGACTATGAGAACGCAGGCTACCAGGCTGCTAATTTGATTAAGATGGATATTCTGCTGAATGGGCGACCTGTGGAGGAACTCGCCACAATTGTCCACAGGTACAGCATATTTGACATTAAGGTTTTTTTTTAAATTTAATCGCTAAATATTTTGGGTAAGACGCTCCTCGTTTACCTCAGCAGGTGTAACTCTGATGCTGCTTGAGAGGATCCTCTTATTCCCTTGTCACAGCTTGCTCCCGCAGCTTAATTATCATCGCCGCTGTCACAGAAACGAACTGGCAGATTTTTATGAGTTTACATAATTTCAAGGTTATATGCTCCTTCATTACTTAAGTCATTCTCCTGAGCTTATGGAGCATGAAATGTATTCAACACCCAGGATAACATTAAAAAACGGCCTCTTGGCAGCCAGTGTTAACATTATCTATTAGTGTGACTTTACACACCGGACAAGGACTTCATTCCATTTGTGACAAGGACAATAGAGTAACTTCACAGGCGAAAAGTGATGACTCGGCACAGCAGATCTGTGTTTAATGTTCTTCGCTAGCAAAGCCAGGACAGACTTTGGTAATTGAAGGGCGCTATGCTTCACCAACGATGGCTACTCTGACCATTTACACTGTAAGCCTTGGAGCTGAGCCTAGCGTCGCTTCAGTCTGTTATGCTTTAAAGGCAACGCACCAATCACAGAGCAGAATATCTTTGGCATAAGGCACCTTACAGAATGAATGAAATATATGGTACGTGACTGGATCTAAGAGACAAGGATGGCCTGTTAAGCAGGGAATCTATTTGCATCTGCTTGATATGGAGGCTTTTATCTAAAGTACCTTGTAGTAGGACAAGGACACACAGTTGTATAGTAAAACTGTCTTTCTTTACCCATTAAATAGTTTGGGAAGTGTGTCTATTTATTTTCTTGCTGAGAGTTAAATGAGACATGTCTGTGCATTGAGTTTGAAGCAAGAACTAAGTGACAATTGTCTTAGCTTAACAAGCAAAAGGAAACTGCAAGCCAGTTTGTGTCAAATTAAAAAAAATATTCCAACACCTCTAAAGTTCATGACAGGGGTCGAGTTTTGGAAGTTTGGAAAATACTTAACTTAAACCGTTAGTTGTTTTCAAGGTTAGAAATATGCTTAAATTTGAATAGACTCAAAAATTACTGTGTAAAATGAAATGAAAAGGGGGATTTTTCCGGTCCGCTCGTCAAAGAGTCAAGAAGTTTCTGGTTTACGTACCTTGAAAGTGCTTGAAAAGTGCTTAAATTTGACTCTTAAACGTTACAGTATATCTTTTTAATTTAATCCAACACAAACATAAATGTGTAAAAGTAAAAGTAACATCAACGACCTGGCTTCCTATTGCAGAGAAATAGTTACTGCACAGGGATGAAAACGATTACCAGCTCCACAAAAAATTCCAGTTAACTTCCAGAGGGTTAGTATTACCATTTAAGATTTTAATTATAGTTAAGACCGTGCTTGATTACCACGCTTTCAGTCTCTCAGACAAAAGTGCAGCAGGAATGTTGATTTTCATTATAAAACTTGGTGAAATTATTTCAGTGTGTATCAGTACTTTCTGAACAGTATCAGCACATTTTAACAAAACCATGCTAAAACTGAAAACCATGATAATTTTGGTCACTATAATCATGACATGACATGTCGGTATAACTTAATTTTTTAACCAGGATAACTGTTACCTCCTGTTTCTAGTCTTTATGCTAAGCTAAGCTAACCACCTCCTGTAACTGGAGCTTCATATTTAATGCAAAAACACGAGTGTGGTGTCAAACTTCTCGTGCAAAGGCCTCAGGTATTCTCATGTTTGTCAAGTGAACAAGCATATTTTCCCAAAATGTCAACCAATTCTTTTAACCACACAGGACGGCCTTACTGTTTTTGACATAACTTGGAAAGGTGATGTATGTTGGCATTTGAGATTTTACACTGATTACTTTGATGATTAAAGTACGCCGTGATTAAAAGGTCATAATTTTACATTTTAAAATGCCGTTTTTGATTAAACTTTGACAGATGATGCATCTTGTTAGTGACTTCCCAAAGGGGGTTCCTGCAGTTAATTGGGATGACATATGACCACTGTATCATTATCAACCACTGTATATTGTGGTGGCATTTTGAGTAGATGTCATGCAGTAGTGTTTCACAGTTGTTTTTGGTCCTGATTGTGTGCTTTCCTTACAGAGACCGTGCGTACAGCGCAGGGAAAGCCATGTGTGAGCGACTCAAAGACTCCATACCAAGACAGATGTTTGAGATCGCCGTACAGGCAGCCATCGGAAGTAAGATCATCGCAAGGGAAACGTAAGTACAAGATCAGCACTAAACTAAAGGCTTTCTTAGAATGATTTGAGATGCAGAATAATGTGTATACAGAGAGCACTATGAATTGTTTTTGTGTACTAAATATTAACTTGCATTAAAAATCTGACAATGTTTGCCTGTTTCAGGATTAAGGCGTACAGAAAAAATGTTCTTGCTAAATGTGTAAGTAAAGTTTGTTTTTTTTTTACTTTTAAAAGTTGTTGAAACTGCAAATGTACCACCATCATTCTGAAGTATATATAATTCTTTGTGTTGGCAGTATGGAGGCGACATAACACGGAAGATGAAGCTACTGAAGAAACAGGCAGAGGGCAAAAAGAAGATGCGGCTTATCGGCAACGTGGAAGTTCCCAAAGACGCCTTCATTAATGTTCTGAAGAGGAAAGACAAATAGATTGAAACGCTACTGGTATATTATGTTACTATAATAATAGTATTATCAAATGCAACAGGCCCTGGAAGGCTTGGCTAGATTTTCTCCAAATAAAGTGGTCATTGGTGCTATAAAGTGCTGTAATTGTGCTGATTTCCACAATATGCATCATTAATTCCTCTCTGACATTTGACAGATAATTTGCCAGGAAAAAAATTACATGTTAAAAAAATCAGTGTCTCCTAAAACTTTACTTTGCTTTCAGTTAACCCACATTAATCCAATGCTTCACCAACACATATGATGAAACAGTAGGGTTTTACCAAACTATGCCAGAGTCTAGACTGTAGTTATAAAACAGAAGAACAAATTAATTGATAAATGTGATAATCGATTCATCATTTAGGTCATTTGTTCTACAGTTTGGGTGATCTGTTGAGAACATCAGTACCCTATACCTATACCCTCACTATAGTGAGACTGAACCACTGTGTCCGTGAACAAAACACTTAATCCGAACCAGTTTTTGATTGGTTGCTGAGTCTGACATCTGAGCTCAAAAGGGAGTTATTAAAAAAATAGAATTCTTATCATATTATGTGCCACATGTGTTGTGTTTGTGGAGCATAAAACCTCAAAGTCCTGTCTTTTAAACAGTTCCCAGTAGATGGCAGCAGCAGCTCAAACACACACAAGAGCAGAAATAACATTAATTCCATGCTGAGCTCATTTCCAATCAGACCTCATCATCCTCTGGCTCCATAAATGTCAGGTTTAAATCATATAAACTCCAGACAGCCCACTTTACTTTTCTACCGAGCAGTCATAGCGGCTGGATGAAAATATCTCATTGTACCTATGTGCTGCCCTTTGTACCTGGCAAATTAAAGCAATTCTAATTTAGGGGACTAATTGGTATTTAGCTAAAGTGAAAAGGATCAGATGAGTGCAATTTTTTGAGGGGTTTTGTTTCAGAAGTGTGCAGTGACTTCTGGTAAAAACACTAAAAATGTACCAACTGTTGGTTAAACGATTAAAATCAGAATCAGATTTTTTTTTTTTTTGCCAAGTTGATTTTCACATACAAGGAATTTGCTGTGGTTTGTTGCATAACAATAAAAATAATATGAGAAAAAAACATATGGACAGAAAGCAAGTCCAGATCATTTAATAGGAAAGCAGGAAAAGCACAAATGTGATTATAACACTGAATGCTCAGTGCACTGTGTGTACATTCAGTCTGAAATTCAGACATAATTAACACCTGTGCTTTACCTGCTATGTCAGGTCAAACTGACAAATGAATGAATATGAAAAAGCCTGTGTTTATATTGTATTCATGGTCCCATCAAATTATATTTCACAGCCACTTAATGAGGAAACCAGATAATTTTATAGTCAGATACTTTTTTTGCAATGACAAATTAAAGTCCCCACTCTGTAAAAATCAGCAGGTACTTGATTTTTTTTTTTCAAGCAGATTCTTTCCAGCTATTTTTGATGTTTTGACATTTCAACAAATTCACAAAGGTTCACATGTGACTCATCTTGGTTTCACAAACCAGTACTGGGTTTTGGGAAAAGTATTAAAAGTTTATCTTCACTTTCCAGAAAACAAAACAAAATGCTGCAGCATCCCGACATCCTATCACACCCCGGGATGTTAATGATTAATGATTAATCAATTAAGTTAAGAATTTAAGATTTATAAGATTGTATCTTATAAATTATTAATTATTATTTGATTGTCAGAATTTCCACCTATTGGTTAAAGAAAACAAATAAAAGTTAATGTTAAAAGTAACTAATACAATAGTAGTAGTAGCAGAGTAGTTTTTGAGACGAATACCTTGTACTTTTACTTAACTACTCACGTGTTATTGAGTATTATCTTAGCAGTGTAGCAGTTCTTTTACCGGAGTACAGATTTTCAGTGCTCTTTCCACCACTGCTGATTATAATGCTCTGACAACATTGTTGTGATATTCATGCCAATAAAAGCACGTGAATTTGTCTAAAATTCAACATTTATTTAAAAACAAAATTAATATATGATTCTTTGTAGTTTTAATGACCCCTTTTTCATCTATAAATGGTTATTTATGGGTTATTAGTTATTTTTATCATTCTGACGACAGCGGAGCCAAAAATACCATTGAGGAGAAAAAAGGCGTATTGGTGTATTTTGAGTCTACGTTATACCCGTAGTTCCATGCTATCAATGCGGAAGCCGCTGTGAATGGCAACATCGCTAACTAGTATTAGTATTTTTATTCTTAATTACAGTCACAAATTCATAATATAGAGGTAGTTTATTAAACACGGAGACTCGCGGCTTTGTAATATGTTATTTGACGGTGTGTTGGTCTGAAATGGGATGTTATGGCTTTTTATCTTCTCCTGTATTTGAGTAAACAGTGCAGGACGCGTCTCGTCTGTTGCTAGCTTCTGTAGCAAGTTGTCTTACTAACTTACTCGTCCTTAAAGTGTCCGTCAGGCAGCAAGATGAAAGTACGCTCGTCTGTGTTCGCCTCGTTTATTTTAATATGTGAAGTGATTGGCATTGCCCTCTTCCTGCGGGGATTTTTTCCTGTACCTGTCAAGTCTTCTCTCTCATCCAAGAGCAGGCTGTCAGATCTGCCAGCAGAGCCGCTGACAGGTGAGTTCACAGCATCATCTCTTACCTGCCTCCTTTATACGACACTGTATCTGCCCGCGCTGGTGACTGTAATCTGCTAACACTCACAAAATACTTGCTTCGTTTACAGGAAGCTCTCCCAACTCCTCTCGCCTCCCTCAGCCCCTGTTTAAGAGGGTGGTGATAATGTTAGTGGATGCCCTGCGGGAGGACTTTGTGTTTGGACCCAATGGTCGCATGTATATGCCCTACACCAGACACCTGGTGGAGAGAGGCTCCACCAACAGTTTTGTGGCCAAGGCGAGACCCCCGACTGTCACCATGCCCAGGATCAAGGTAAGATGTTTCCACTGTGTGCCACTCAGGGTTCATGATGTGGAGATACAGAGAACAACTCACCCATCAAGTCTGTCCACCATGTTACCCTACTCATACCATCAAGTCTGGTATAACTCCTTTGTTTTCGATTGGCGGGTCATAATAGATGAGTCAAGTCAACCATTCAGACCCAAATGATCAGTGTTTCACCAATTCTTTCCAAATGTATATTTATATATATTATATGCAAAGCAATGTCAGATAGATATTGGAGAACCCTCCAAAATAAGGCTAAACAATATGAAAAAAAAAAAATCATACTGCAATTATTTTGACAGCTACTGTGACTGTGATATGAAGCACGATTTTAGTGGCAGTGGTAGGGCTCAAAATTAACTTTTTTTCCTTAGTGTCCCTCAACTACCTCAAATTCTATTTTCCACAGTCCCAGACTTAATAATCGTCCCATACTAGAGTTCTTTTATTCGTTCTACATAATAAATAACCTATAGTTTAAAGATTGTGTAAAGCAACAATATAAACAGTAAAAACATGCGTTATTAAACACCCAGCCAATTTGAACGATTAATAAAATTGGCAAGTGGATAGAATTAGGTCTCAAAGTCCTGAAAAAATGAGGAGTGTTCTCTGTGCAGAAATGCTATTTTTTTCTTTCTGTGTGAGGTTATGGGACCTGAAGTGAGCTGTTGTGAACTGCCGGGCTGGGTTGGACTGAGAGAGTCACTTAAAGTCTGTTCATAACTGATTGTAAGGAGGGTGGGGGGGTAGGAGGCCTTGTCATTTGTGAGCTGGTTCATAGGGCTTATATAGCGTCGAGGACCATGGCTCTGTCATGTCACTGAGCCGTGTTTCAGGTCTGCCCAAAAAATCCTCAACACACAAATTCTGATGAACAATTTCACAGTCTACCTTCAGAATGCAGTACTACATAGTTCTCAGTGTTTTCTGCAACTATAATCTAACATGTATAATGTGTTTAGAGGAAAAACTCCCCTTTTCCTTTACATGGACTTCAACAACTTTGTTTTAATAACTCGCATCACTTCATTTACTCACTCTGGTCCAACATGGAAGTTCTTCTAGTTGTTCTCTGCACTTATATCTGGAAAAAATTTAAATCACCCCACATGTAGGTGTTTGACTACAGCTTTCATCATTCTTTTAGTCACTGGTTGAGTTATTGTGTCTTCTTCATTTCTAATTGATCAGCAAATGCATCACAGAAAACTGCAGAGCAAATGCAAACCTGATTCTGGCTTCTATACAGCCAAGGAAATTTACAACCACACACTTTGAACATATCTCATAGTATATGAATTTTATTTAAACACGAAGACAGTGTTTAAACTTTTAAGTGTGTGTGAGTTGCTGTAGAGTTTATGCTGATGCCATGACTTTGAGCATCTAAGAACTAAATTAATCTAAGTCTATATTCCATGACACATACATGTGTATACATGTGTGTCACTTGCAGTGGTAGGGTTTTCTACTGTCCCAGCCGCCATATCTTTGTGTCCCAGGTGCTATTTTTATTGTCCCCAGGACAACGGGACAGCCTTAATTTTGAGTGCTTGGGAACGGTAATACTTGCATTTTATTTTCACTGGCAAAAAATAGAAATGATGATGATGTGATTTTTTTTTTTTCCTGGGGTCTGTACCAAACAAGGATGCTCCCTTATGTCTGGAGAATATGATTTGTAGGCTGGGGCATCTCTGTAGCACCACAATGCTTCATTTATAGTGGAATGTTGTGACACATTTTACCTTTATCAAAAAACTGCAGCTCCTGCGATTTGGATATTGCACTCGGCCATATTGTGTTTTCAATAATATTTCGATTTATTTGCTCAGCTCAACTCTGAAACAGCCTGTAGACTCTCACTTTAACCTATAATGATGGAGTTCTTTACAGGATCAGCCTGGTGTTATTTTATATTTTTCTTATTGTCAACAAATCCCATAAAAAGCCAACAATGTGTTAGTCCGTCTGAATACTTTCTGACTTCCTGTTCCCGTCTGTGGCTCTCAGCCCCAAGCCCATCTGTTCCAACTGAAGCTGTACATCTTAAAAAAAAAAAAAAAAACAAAGGTCACAAATAGCCTGTGCGGGGAAAAGTAGTTTCCTAAAATAGGACTAACTGTTGGTGGTCGGGTAAACTTTGATTTACTCTCAGTTTCCAGTATATCAGGTCCATCTTGCTGAAGTTAATGCAGTCTAACACAACAGCTCTGCAGTAAATCCTAACAGTCACATGTTGTTTGAACTGTTTTTATTAAAGTGTTGATTCAACTGAGTCATCATTTTAGAGGATGCAGTTTGTGATACTGCTGAACTGAACTGTGTTACACTAAGAGGTGTTTGTCCACTCCATTTATGTCGGCGAGGGCAAACATCACACCCTTAAATCAACATTTGAAACTGTGCTGTTGTCAAGAACAGTTGCAGCTAACTGTCATTGTTATTGTCAATTAATATGTCAATTTATTATCAATTAGTTGATTAGGTGACATCCTAAAATGTCTTGTGTTGTCCACAACACACAAAAATTCAGTTTACTGTCATAGATGAGGAAAGAAACTGGAAAATACTCACATTTAAGAAGCTGAAGTCAGAGAAGTTTTAATTTTTGTCTTAAAAAAAAAAAGACTCAAATGACCATTTTGATGATTAATTGATTATCAAAATAGTTAGCAGTTAATGTAATAGTTGACAGCTTATCAATTAATTGTTTGAGCTCTGTCGTCAAGACAGAAACCCTTTAGGTTAACTGAAGTTAATGTTGAAGTTGATGTAAAGTTCAAACTGACCTGATTTTGTAAAATATATTAAATTACTTGTCGGGCGTTTAATGCCATTATTCGGTAGTAACAGAGAATTATACAGAAAATGATGTGCGAGAGAGGTGGAGACTAACATGACACAAAGGTCTCCCGCTGGAAGTCAAAAGGAGATGATGTGATTCATAGTTGCCACCTTAAACCCTCAGCCACCCTGGCACTCCAATCTGATTTTAAGAAACCCTGCATTAAGTTTGTTATCCTAAGTTTGTTTGCCTTACATCAAAAGGATAGTTCACCCAAAGAAGAAAAATCACTCAGGATGATTGAATGGCGGGTTTAATTTTTTCAGTCCACAAAACACTGGGGGAGTTTCACAGGAGAACTAAATTATTTTCATTTTTGGGTGAATTATCCCTTTAATCTCAAAGAAGAGAAAAGATGCTTCGAACAAGATTTGCTGTAGCTACTAGCTGATTTCCATCTGTGGTGAAAATATTTCTGAAAATTTTTGTGTGAAAGTAGTTCTGAGTCAATTCAGTAATGTAACTGCATGACAAAATTAATTACAAACATGTTATAGGATGAAATATTTAAGTTGTTTGCTATGCAGAAACACCAGTAATTTACTGCTTTAATCTTCACAAATGTGAGAATTTGCTGCCTTTTTCTGTTTTTTATAATTAGAGAGTCAAATATCGTAGGTTTTAGATTGTTGTTCTGCCAAAAGAAGCAATATGAAGTTGTGTTGTTGGGCGCTGGGTAAATGTGACTTAAAAAAAAACCTCTAATATTGCCAATATTTCATCCAGGCCATCATAAGAGGTGCAAGCGTTGGAGCCAAAAGTGCCCTCGCAGTATTCCTGTGAGCCCAGAATAATCATGTAAAAGAAAAGTGCGAGGAGCATTTTGAAAAAGGTGTTAAGTTTTCAGCCTTCAGCTGCAAATAGGGTTAGATTGCAGAATTTGGAAAGGGTGAAAACATGGTGCGTTGTCACACTTGGACGATGTGTCATCCTGATGAGAGTATTTTGGGAGCGGAGCCAGGAGGGAATTACAGTCGTGTCATATGTGCTTTCATGACAGCTGGTTGAGCTGAAACACGCTTAGATTGTGGGCAGAAAGAGTCAGCGTGTTGTTGTCAGTGGTGCTGGAGAGATTCTGCAAAAAGGAACGATTCTCCAGGAAAAAAAGAGCGGCTCGGTCTCGTCTTGTCCGTGTGGGTGCTGCTGGGCAGTGGTGAGGTGGTGGGAAGGGGATCTAACAGAAGTTGTCAGGTGAAGCAGAATATTCAGCCCGAGTGTCGGAGGGGCAGAATAAAAGGCAGCATTCATGCCTAAGCTTTGGTGGGAGGAACGAGGATGTGCTGACAGCGTCAAGCTGTTGTAAAGATAGAAGAAGATAGGAGCCAAAACTCCGCTGTGGAGAGTCCTGCTGCTTCACATCCACAATGTGGACAGAATCCTCCTCGGTGATGGCTGATAAATGTGCTCAGGCAGGTAGGAGAGTGCAGGCTCAGCGATCTGCGGGTCAGCGAGGGCTGCAAAGAGCATGTGTTGGTTGACAGTGTGGAAGAGAGTGGACAGGATGAGCAGTGAAGAAACCACGAAGGAGGATGAACAGGAGTTCACTAACAAACTGAAGTCTCACTAATAAAAGCCTCTGAGTCTGATCCAACACAGTGTGGTACACTGTGAGGGAGAAACTCACTGGATGTTCATATATTTGTTAATATTAGAGACATTGGAATGATTACTTGATCAATTAAATCAATTACATTTGATAATTGATTTGAGTAAGAAAGTTATTCTCTGATTTCAGCATCTCAAATATGAATATTTGCTGATTTCTTTACATCTTTATGATAATAAACTGATTATCTTTAGGATGTCATCTCGGACTTTTGGAAAAACTGATTGGGATTTTTCACAGTTTTCTGACATTTTATGTTCCATTTGGGATGAATCGGATTCAGTAAGTGAATAAATGAATAAAAGCCAGCAGCTTTCTAAATTTGTGAGTGTCCTAATCAATAGATATTTAATTTTTTATCACATAAGACAAACAAAAGCTTCAAATGCTCACTACTGAGAAACATCCAAACACTCCAGAATCTAAAGAAGGTCTATCAGATGTGACAGAAATGCAGGAAAATTAACCAAATTTGAGCTCCAGTCCAATTCGATGAATCAACAATGAAATTAATTGCCAGCTATTTTGATAAGCTGTTAATCATTTTGAGTAAATTTTAAGAAAAAACGTCAAAATCTCTGATCCCAGCTTCTTAAATGTGAATATTTTCTAGTTTCTAATCTGTGACAGTAAACTGAATATATTTCTGGACGTGTGTGTGTGTCGTCTTGGACTTGGTCTTTGACAAACACTGATCAACACTGCATTGACCAAACTGATGAATTAGCTGAGGAAATAATGGACAAATTAATCAACAATGAAAATAATTGTTATTTAATTTCCTACATATATGACAAACTTACTTAATCCTTAATCCTCTTTGTCCCTGCTGGGACATGAGGCTTTGACGATGTGCTTCTTGTGCAGCTCCTTTAACTCAGCTGTCACAGTTCGCCGCCAAGTTGTTTTGGGCCGACCTTGCTTCCTTTTCCCTGATGGCGCTGGTTTTACATCGCTGTTGTACAGTCAGACCTTTGTTCTTCAGGACGTACTGTTTTGACTTTCAGAGGCTGGATATGACAAAGCATTAAATCCTCGAGTGCTGTAAATAGTGACTGGATGGCATTTTTACTTGAAAAGTGACTCAAAAGACGAATCCATTATAGTTTCTATGAACTTTCGGTTGATTTGATTGATTATTTGACACTTGACATTTTCTCGATTAGTTGTTTTGCCTCAAAGCCCAAGATGAAGTCCTCAAATATCTTATTTGGTCCAGAACTCAAAGATATTATTGGAGAATTTGGACTTTTTTTCTTTAAAAAAATTACCCAAATTATGATCAAATCGATTATACATATCGATTATTTATATCAACTGACAACTAATCGATTAATTGTTCAGCTCTAATCTCTAATATGATTGATTCTGATGATCAGCTAATTAAGTTTAGTTTACAAAAAACAAAAGAAAAGTTTTTACAGCAGTAGCTCTTGTTACTGTTGAGTTTTTGATCCACCGTAGAAGAAGTGAATCAACTGTAAGTGAATGAAGGAAAGCTTGCTTGAACAGAACTATTCCTAGTTGAAGTTGTCTGTCATGAGTTGAAGCGGGTCAGTGGTGATGATGGAGGAGGGATGATGGGATAAAGCTGAGTGTGATTGAGGTGGACTCGCAGGGAGACAGATGTTCTTCCATAATCCGAGGGTTTAGAGGAGGATGCGGTGATCATGGAGGGGAAGGGCCTTAAGGCAGCTTGGCAAAACAGCTCCGCGAAGACGTGAAGATTTGTTGATGGTCAAAAGACTATGTAGAGGGGAAATCGATAAGAGAGGAAATTCAAAATAAAATCTTTCTGATTTAGAAGCACAGACGTGAAGGGTTTATGCTGCAGCTGAGATGTACAGTACAGTCCAGTATATGGAGGAGAGGAGGGATCGAAAATGCCACTATCACAGCTGTCCAGAAACGTGTAAGTTTGATTTGCAGACCTGGTGAGAGCGTACAGGTACATCTATAAGCCCTACAGAAGGGCCAGTTAATCACATTTTAGGGGGCTGAGCAGTTACAGCAGATTAAAAGCACAACACCCTGCAGCTTTTAGCCTCATGTAGTGACTATACTGCTTTATATTCCTCCTCGTCTATTGACAGTCTTTTTCAAAATAAAACACTGGATTGGTAATTAATTAAAGTAGAGATAATTAAAGGGATAGCCTGGATTATTTTAAGCGGGGTTGCATGAGGTACTTATCCATAGTCAGTGTGTGACCTACAGTAGATACAGTCGGTATCAGCGTGGAAGCTAAACAGTGTACTGTACTGCTGTGGACGGGATCAGCAGCAAAAGCTGTTTTAGCCACTTGTGAAAGGTCCACCTAAAAAAATTATTATAAGTTTGTATAGTGTATGCTATATTTAGAATATTTACACTGCTTTGCTTTGCTGTCAGACAGCCTTTTCAGATTTATACAAGGCCAATATCACTCTCTCCAAACCAACCAAACTCCACAGGCAAAATCAGTAATTTTACTTCAGAGAACACAGGCGTCTCTGGTCTACTGTTGCCTCGATCTTTTAGTTTGTTTGTTTTAGTATGCAACTTCTGTGATTTAAAAGGATAACCAAAGTCACACAATAACACAAACAAACAAACAGCTCGAGGCAGCGATAGACCGGTAATTCTCAAGTTCTGAGAGGTAAAATTACTGTTTTCACAGTAAGGGTACACTTAAACTTGCAGTGATATTTTCAGGTAGACCTTTTTGAGTTCAGTTCATTGCTTAGCTTCCATGGTGGCAGTGTCCCAACCATAATCTACTGTAGTTAATACACTGACTATCTGACTACTATAAGCACCTCATACAACCCCACATCAAATAATCTGAACTATCCCTTTAATACACATGAGAGCCCAATGTAATATAATTTCAAGATATCCTCACAAAACAAGCTTAATGTAATTGCCTTGAGGCCACACAGTACTTTTCTGTACACAGAGATACAGCTTTCACAGAGCTTCAACAACATCAGAAGTATTTAGGTTGAATTGTTCCATCACAGCACTGAGATTTTGTGACACACCAGTAGGTGGCAGTACAAACCAGCCACCATTAATGCCCGCTATCACTGCATTGCACCCAATTAACTGGTATGACACAGCCAACTAACCTAAATCATAATCTCTCAGTGGCACAGCCATTAATTTACACACACATTAGACCTAACACTGCCTGCACTGTATCTAATAAAGTTACAAGCCTCCTGCACACATGCAGCACAGTTCATTCTCAGGTCTCATTCAGATACACAGTTAGGTTTTACTATCTAGTTTATTCTTGTCTATGTATTTTTTTTTATTAAACTGCCAGGCAGCAAACAGTTGTTATACTGGAAACGCTACCCCGGAGTCGTCCCACTAAATTTAATGCCTCCAATTTTACTGGGCTCTTTCTGACCATGACAGGAGAAGAAAAGAAGTTCCCAGTCCTGTATTCACATGCGGGCATTTGAGGCTCACTCTCGGACTGGCACAGCAGCAGTCAGTGGACATTACCGAGGTGGAGGATTTGGACAATGAATTCAGTAAATCATAACAGTCGCAGCAGCAGAGCTGCTGAGGGTGTTTGACTGGCTGGCTCTGGCTGGGTTGTATACCCACACATACTATTGTGTTATCTGGTAATAAGACCTGAGAAGATTGGGGATATGTTTAAGTTAAAGGAGAATAAATTTACTGTTCTAAATCATGAAAAGAGCATAATATGTTGTCAGAGATTAAGAAAATGTGCTAAGTTGAAATACTCCATTCTCAGAGAACAACGCTACAGCCGTGGTATCCTTTGAAGTTTGCCCATTTCACATGAACTAGAGTTCAAATTAATGCCAAATGTTCACCGAACGAGTAAGTGACTATTAATGACTCACAAGAAATCTTTAATAATCTTTTAGGAGGAGTAGATGTTTATAATTGAGCAATATGTTAATGAAGTTTGGCAGGATGTCACTGAACTTAAACTCCAGAGTCTGTTTTCGTGTCGGCGTGTTTTTGTTTTCAGGATAACGAGCTTAGTTTAGTCAGATTATTGACAGTTATTCACAGATAATCAAGGAACAGTGTAGGACATGTCGCCACTGGTTATTGTCAGATTACTCGTCTTGCACTCCTGCAGTGTTCCTGCTGCCTGCCTGACCTTCCTTAAGTCTGGGGAGGACCAGTTGGGGGGAACCAACTCACTTTAACCATAGACTGTATATTAAATAGTGTTTCAACCTGTCTAATATATTGTCTGTGTCTCCAACTTGCTATTTAGAGTCCAGTACTCATTTTTGGATGCACAGTTGTTACATATTGCCCCTTTAATGGTACAGAGTCTTCCTTTCAGTAGTCAACCAAACATAAGTGAAAAGGAAACTGAGAAATCTTCTGCCAGCCTTGAAGACTCGAAGTCACAACCCCCTTCCGTCTGTTTTTTGGCACCTCTACAAGTTTTGATCACAGTGCCGGAGAGAGTCTGCATACCCCACTGATATTGTATTTGACATTTAAGCAGTGGCACATCGTAAGCCGAGACACATACTGTGGGCCAGTAATTAGTATGTTGATGAGTCACTGATTCGTTTGGGCAGCTTCTCAATGTTTTTTGGCATCTGGAGAGACTTTAAGATTTAGGCTTCTTTTAAAACTTTTTCACTGAGCTCTTGCACATCTCCAGCTGATGGTGTTCTTTACAGTAGAATTATCTCCATATGCCGCTGCGTTTATTGTTGCCTAACAGCAAAGTGTTTTTGTTTTCATCTGAACCACTGGTTTCATTGGTCAGACCGTCTCTATTAATAGTCTGGGGACCACAGTGAGACTGAATAGGCGGACCGAGAGGACTGCGTTTGAAGCGGAACCATCCGTCTCGTCCTGAAACAAGCATCTGCACCGGCAGGAGCAAAACAATCGCACAGGAAGGAAGCGGTAAATAATTGAGCTCTGGAACAAAGCTCCCAAAATGAGGCTCAAAAATCTCAGCTTCACTTTCCTGCCGGAGCGATACCTGTGAATCGGCTGAAAGGTTTCTGATGTTATGTCATAAAGTCTGTTTATAAGTTTGTCATTGTTAGGTTGGAGACACAAACCTCTCAAAGACACAATTTGATAAAAAATGATTGTCCTTGGAGAGTGTGGTAGCAAATAAGGAAAGGTTTGAAAGGTTTGTGACAGTTCTTGAGGTTGTTTTAGGGGGTGTGATATCTTTGCTTTATTGCTGTTTGTCTCCTGTGTCTGTGAAGGAGTCACAGAGTTGCTGTAGAACAAGTACCCACACAGTAACTGTGCACAAACTGCTACAAAGTGTTTTGCAAGGAAATAAACCTCAGTAATATATAAAAACTGATTCTAACAGTGAAGTATTTTGTTTTTTTTTCCTTGTCCAGTTAGGCAGGTTTGCCAGACATCTACTTGGCCAAAGTCAGTCTTCACCTGGCTCTGCACAAACTGTTTCATTTATTATTACTGGTTATCAAATAACAACAAAGACTGAGGTCAATTGTCATGTTTAATCTAGAGCTACAGTATCTGTAAAATGTCAGAAAATAGTGAAAAATGTCCATCCCAATTTTTCAAAAGCCAAAGCCCGAATATATTCAGTTTAATATGATAATAAACATATTACTGATGAAAAGTGGGAAGTGGGAAATCTCCATATTTGATTTTCTGCAAATTTTTGCATGAAAAATTACTTTAACCATTACTTAATTATCATATATTTTTACCCAGTTGGGCATTTAAGTTGTTGAGATAGCCAGATGTCATCTGATGTTTTGCTCCCCCTGGGCAAGTGAGCAATCCTTACTGTTGATCCCTGGAGAGTGGTCTGGTGTTGTGTCCAAGGGCGCACTATAATTTCAGCGCATCTTAAAAATGAAATATTGGCATCGGCTTGAAATGCTGATATGACAGGCCGATAAGATGATACTTAAATTATGTGCAATCGGTATGAATACCTCGGCGACGTGAAGGTTTTTTTGAAATGTCTGAAACGGATATCAAAGTTGCTATTTGTAATGATTGCTTAGTGTTTGTCATATGAGGAGGAGCCAAATCACATTCCTTCACCACTACAAATTTAGTCACACACCTTAAGAGCATCACTCTGATAATGACAACTGACAACGAGTTAGTGAAGAACAAAGAGAAAAAAAGCTGATCAGCAGTAGTTTTCTTGTTTTGCCCACTGAATGTGTGTATTTTGAAAACCATTGTATTTTATGTACACATCTGCCAGTGGGATCACGAAAACAGTCAGCATCATAATATGTAAATTCCACAACAGGAGAGACTTGATTTTCTCCACAAATAGGTGGGAAAATATATGTGCATATTTCGGTATTGCCGTCGGCTATCAGCCATAATGAGTTGAAAATATTGGCATATCGCATTTTGGCAAATATCCATTATTGTGCCCATAGTTCCCATAGCAGTTCTCTCCATGTTTGCGGGGGAGGTGTGTTAGGGGTAGCAGGGTAAAGTAAGGGGGAACACATGATGAAGAAAGATTTGCCACAGTGGCAGAACAATAATACACTTGGAAATGGTAGGAGGCTGAAAAGTTGTCTGTTTCCACATTAACCATGGCCCGATGGCCCGTGGATATGAAAAGTTACTCCATAACTGCCAAATAGTAAATGCACATGGCTCACTGTGGCCATTAAGCTTTATCCATGAAGTGTGAGTCTCCAGCAACACGTTACAGTTCCACAAGCATCCCAGTTCATTTGCACCTTTCAAGTTCAACACTCTAGGAAAACAGTGAACAGTACTTGGGGCTACTGAAGCGTGGGTTCACTATAGAGATGTGCCGATCCACTTTTTGATTTTTACTAACACTCCTTTTTTCTTGATGTTTATGATTTTTCACTGTTATTATGATTATCATCATTATTATTATTGGGAGCAGTAGTAGTAGTAGTAAGATTGCATGAGGCTGAAACTGAATATCAATCTGGAAAGCTTGTGTAGTTTGTGTAATATCACTTGTGTAATGCCGTACCTCAATGGGGCATTGTAGGATTTTGGCTTGTTGCAATCACATTTGCATAAATAGATGTTTAAATTTAATATTTTATTTTCCAGAATCCAAGTGGTAGTGTTTGTAATGTGCTTGTCATGCATTTGTAACATGTTTGTGGTGGGTTTGTTCAGAACATGGTGGTTTATGTTGGTAATTGTCATTTTCGTGGTGGTTTAATTTTACATTATGAGTGAGGCAGCTAGTACATTTCTTCACTCCACCTGTATCGTATTACTGTAATGTTGAATGCTTTTCTCTTACATTACTTGCAAATTCAGAGTAGAAGTGAAAAGCACTGAACAGCTGTGATGTCACTGTGTTGAGCGTAGTGTCTTCAAACTGAAAACATGTGTCAGATACATGGTATTTAGATTAAAATGTGAATCTGTGACGTGACTCTGATACCTGATGAATGTCTTACATTGATATCGGGCCCCGATACCATACTGAACTGGATCAGTCCCATCCCTAGTTCACTAACCTTACTCAAACAGCTAAATCAATTCTTGCAGAAGACTATGAAGAAGGAAACATGAACATTTAGGGGTGAATGGATGCAGGAGTTTGAAGGACCAGTGTGCAGGAATTGGTGAAATCTAGTGACGAGGCTGTAGGTTGCAACCAATTGAATACAACTCAGTCTCACCCTCCCCTTCCTGTCCTGTTGAAGCTTGTGGCAGATCTTGAGGTTATTTGAGGAGGTGCGATATCTTTAGTTTATTGGTATTTGTCTCCTGTGTCTGTGGAGGAGTCACAGTGTTGTTATAGGAAGGCACTCACACAGTAACCATGCACAAACTGCTGCAAAGTGTTTTGCCAGCAAAAAAAAAAAGCACTAATATCTAAAAACTGATAAGGTGAACAAAATACCCAGATGTGAGCTGAAAAAAACAGGGTTGTTTAAGGGCAAATACATCAACAATAAAGCAGATAAAATAGTGTTTTAAGAAGTGATTTCAGAGATGACTTTGAATTTGCCAGCCCAGCTCCCCTGACAGGTTCCTCCAACACGGCGGCCCTCACACAATAAAGGCTGGTCACCTCTGATTTTAGCCTGGATTTTTGAGCGTCCCGCAGGATCTCGGGCTGTGCTCCAGGCAGCTCATAGGGGGTTTAAATAACACTGTTTCCTGCCAGCATCTGCAATCTCATGTCTCCTTCAGTGCATAAAGACAAGGCCTTTGTACTTCCCCCTCGACGATGCAGCAGGCTCTCTCCTGACTCCCAAAGCAGGCTGTGTTTTCCTTGTCAGTCAAATGGAGGCCAGTGTTGTTTTATTTCAGATTTTTATGATGAAATCAGTAGAAACTGTAGTTCATAAATGACATAAATCTACCTGATTCAGCTTTCAGCTTCCATATGTGGCAGCCAGATTGTTTTGGGCTTGTGGGAATTAGTTTGTGAATCAGTGCTATATCAGTTAGATAAACGGGATGTTAATCAATTTAATCTATCTCCTTTTTGTGAAAATTATTGATATATAAAAACAGTTTTTACTGAACACTTTACTGCAGCACAAATCTTAATTAGCTGGATTAATATGATGAAACTGTAAGGTTGTATGACACCATTAAAAGACAATTATTGTTCAAAGGACAATGACAAAAACATATCCCTCCCCAGGCTCTTACCACTGGCAGTATCCCAGGCTTCATTGATGTGGTAATGAACCTGAATTCTCCCGCACTGCTGGAAGACAACCTCATTTGGCAGGCCAAAACAGCAGGGAAGCGGATAGTCTTCTACGGAGATGACACCTGGGTGCGCCTCTTCCCCAAACACTTCATGGAGTACGACGGCACGACGTCCTTCTTTGTGTCTGACTACACTGAGGTATGTTTGAGTCAAACAGCCAGGGGTTGGCTGTTTGAAATATATTGAGTGATGTATTTTCTTGCTCTACATCAATAAAGGATTAAAGCACCTGGTGGCTGATATGATACAGGAGTTTTACATTAAGAAATTCTGAAAGAATTTATGAAACCTTATTTTCTGCAGTAGCCACAGTGTTGACGTTTAAACTGCAGGGTTTGACATTTAAGTGGAAATAGACAAATTGTTTGCCTTAATTTGTCATGTCATTATGAACTAAATATTGATTACACAGTGTAATGACTATAGAATAATGACACCATCTGCATTTAGGCTGGTTCCCTATAAGCCTCGCTTGGTCTGCCACAGAACATTTTCCATGGAAGATTATGTCTCTATTGTAGACCAAACAAATTCATGCATTTTCTCCAGATGTTTTCTTCTAATGTTACTCCCCACTCCACCCCAATGCCGACCCCTGCTGTAGCTATTTGTTTGCATGAAGTGATAATGTTTCTGAGTGCATTACAATGCAATAAGGGTGTCACAATTTCAGTGTTAAATTGAAAGTCAATCACAATCTCCAGCCACCTACTAGCAGCATCCAGCACGTGTCTGAAGAACAGCACTACAAAGATCACACCAGATACCATATAGAAACTTTTTAAAGAGGAATTAGAAACTGTAAATGATAGTTGTCAGGGTATAAAACCAATGATCTGTTGATCTTTACAAATCAAGACTAGAATGTCTAACAATGGCGTAGCTGTTGGTGCAAAAAAGTTTGAATCAAATCTAATTGTAGCCTCAAAAACTCTCAAAACTCTGACACGCCTACTGTGCAATGCACATCATTACAGTGGCTTCTGCCTCATCCCAAATTCAATATAAAATTACAACAATTTCAATTTACTTCTTCAGCTTTCATCTTTCTTCTCTATTGTTTCCAAAGTGTTGTTGATCATTTCTTCATGGAGCTAGGCTAAGTAAGTAAATGGACAGCGATCCAGTGTTGTGTCAAAGTGTGTTCCCCCCGTCAGAGTGTGAAGGGTGGGTTCGGATTAGGTGTGGCGGAGGGACGGGGAAGCAGATTTTGGGAAAAAAAAAAGTTACTCCGTGGCCAGGAAATATTCCATTTATCCCCATACTAATGAGACTTCACCAACACAACATTACAGTTCACAAACAGCCAGATTCCTTCACACCTTTTAATTCGACACTCTACAAGTGCAGTGAATAGCACTTGTTGCCAGCTAGCTACCGATGTGTCGAGGTTACTGAGGTATGAACGGAAACAGGAGTTAAAATGGGTAGAATGTGACACATCAAAGAATGTAATGTGCCGTGTTCGCCTGAGAAGTCTAGCTCGTTTTTCATTTGAAACAGTGCCCTCAGGAAACACCACATCACAATTCATGGAAAAAGCGGACTCACAGTCAAGGAAATCTGTGTTAAGTTATGTTAAATTGTCTTTCTGCATTGTTTTTCCACAAGTTTACATTTGGGCCACTAAAAAAAATACTGGAGGCCCATGGGACCAGTGCTTATAAAATATTAGTGTCTGTCCCTGTGAACTAAAGATTTTGCAGCATGGCTCAAGCGAATCATCACGATTCACTTTCACCTCAGGCGTTTCTTTTTGCGAATATGCCAAATTTGTTTAAAATAGAAGTCGAATCGTCCCAGAAATCATGTTTCTGTGTCATTAAGAAATAGAAAAATGAAGCCTGTATAATTATGAAATATTTGCTAAAAATCCTCCTGTTTTCTTTTTTGATTATTCATGAAGCATTGTGAGTTTCTTGCTGGATGCAAAAAGCTTTTCTCTGCATTATACAACAATATAATCTACACTCAGGTAACCCCAGTCTGCAGCTGCTATGCAAGTATTCTAAAACATGCCAGTACCCTATACACACAGCGGTAATGATTAATTAAGCATTGGCTTATTTATTTTTTGTGTGCAATATGCTTTACATGTATGTCTGGAAATGATTCAGTCACTGCATTATCTACGAGCGAGCTGCATTAAGGAGATGAAGGCAACTGATCCACTGGGGAGGCACAGAGATGAGATCACACAAAAAACTGCTCATCAGTTAGCTCCATATGCCATAGCTACGCATCTACTGTGGGACTGTATGCAATCTGTTCTTGTTTATACTAGGATACTGGTGCTGCAGATTTTTGAGCCCTTTACCTGAAGTGTGGGACGAAGGTAAATATCTGCTGGAAAATCTTTGCCTGATTATAATCATACAATTATCAGACTCTGTTACAGCTTTGGGTAAATCTCCTTTCAGCTCTGTTTTTGTTTGCTCTCTGAGGCAATTGTGAATAATATCAACCCTAAACTGGTTATCAGTTAAAATCCTGTAGATCAGTAAATGTGCATCTTTTCTGCATCATGTCTCCATGTAGGTTGACAACAACGTGACCCGTCACTTGGATAGCACCCTGAAAAGAGACGACTGGGACATTTTGATCCTCCATTACCTCGGCCTCGACCACATCGGTCACATCAGTGGACCCCACAGCTCCCTCATCCAGCCCAAACTCCTGGAGATGGACGACATCCTGAAGAAGATTCACAGCGCCCTCATCTCAAAGGTGAAGTCTTATCCTAATGCTTTTACTTCATGTCGCACGAGAGGATTTGGTTTCCTCTGTTTTTTGCTGTATGAAATTTGTTGCGGTTTGTTTTGCAAAAGCGTCGAGGAAGTTCTGGAAATTTCTGTGAAGTTTTGAAGTTGCACTAATCAATAATTACATATGATCAGTGGGTCAGTGTGAATGGCTCGTAGTGATGAACCCACAGAGACTTATGAGACTGCAGTTCCACTTTTCCACTTTTTTTCACCTCATTGTTTTGATTTTACACTCCAACACTTCACTGTTGTGATTTAGTGTCACTGCTTTCATTAACCTTGTTTTATGTGGAAGGCTGATGGGAAAAAAATGGGAAAAAAACATAAAATGCCTCCTTACTACTCGTCTGGTGTAATCTAAGTCTCCTAAAGCCCTACACGCCAAGTTGACTTGAAAGACGTCATATTTTCAGCCTAAATCTTCACCGCAGGTCCTTAGCTTGGAGCCACGTTCGTGTGTGTATGTGTGTGCACACAGTCTGAACTGGGAGTGAATGACAGTATGGAGGCATTTTATGTTTGTACTTTGGTTGTTTTTGCCGTTTGAAAACTGGTCACCATTCATTTAAATTATCTGGGAGATTCTGCAGCACTGTTTTCCTCTGAAACTCCAGCTATGTTTTGTGGACTAAAAAAAAACTAAACCCCACCTTCAGTCGGCAAGAGGGCGAGCAGATAATGATTGAATTTTCACTTTTGGGTGAACTATCCCTTTAAAGGTAACAAGTTTAACTCTATCTATTGTTTACTCAGTGCATTTGAAGATACATGTTTGGCTTCCAATTTCCAATTCAAGTTAATTAGGCTGATTTGCTCTGTGTGGTTGCGCTGCTGCTTAATTTAATTGTTGCTTGTCAACATCTGTTCCTCTCTCTCTTCATTAAACTCAACATTAGACTTCAAATGTTCAATAGTAATTTTAACATTTTCTAAGTGTTTTTAGGGTAATTACAGAAGCAGTCTATGCCATTGTGTGGTAAATAAATGAAATATGCAAATGTGAAGTAATGATCAATAGTTAATATATTAATGTGATGCTATCAGGGAATTTTTAGCACTATCATTTTTTGGATGGTCATTTAATTACACAGATAATTTGTAGTGTTTCCAGCAGTTATTATGTTATCCGTTGCAGCAGCCCCAGAGATTTAATAAACTGTTAAGCCTTTGTGTTATCTTTAATTTTGTCTTTGATCAGTGTGCAGGTCTTGTGGCCTTGTTTTCTCTGTGCGGTCTGACAGCTGCGCATGCATATTGTCTTTGTGCCGTGTGTGTGTTGTTAATGGGCATTGTCTCGCTGTCATTCATCTGTGTAGCTTGTATTTAGATTGTCAAGTCGTGTCAACACGAGCCTACAATCTCCCTCTTCTCCCTCATCCTCTTGCATCTTTGAAATAACAGAGAGAGAACAGAAGCCAGGCACAGATATCATTGTAAACTTCTCCTCTTTGCAGAAGACACACTGAAGGGTATTTCTGGAAATGTTGAGGCAACATTTCACCACATCCCCAAAGTTGTTAATTCTGTCTTGTTAAATCCTGTCTCTCCAGGCTCATGGTGACATCTGTGCATTGTGGGCAATGGCAGCCTCATACGTGCTCCCAGTGAGCTCTTTGAATGAAATGTTTGAAAGTCTCGCTTCAGTCACATTAGTGAAAGCTGTGGCTGTTCTTTTCTGTTCAGCAGCAGTGTGACCTAAAAATAGACGCAGCCCAGTGGGGTCTCGCAAAATACCTTAGAAGCTTCTACAAAAACAACTGTGTTTTCTCTGATCACTACATGCTTTTAACATGTGTTTGTGTGTGTGTGTGTGGGGGGGGGGGTGCATTTCCGAGTGTTTGACTGCACACGTGATGCTGCTGTTGTTTGCAGCTGCATCCTTCAGTGCTAAAATAAATGATGGCTCCTGCTGCAGCACAGCGAAGGAGAAAAACAGGGTAGCGTTTGAATGACGGCCCTCAAAGTTTCCGTTGTAATGTGATGCGTGTAGCCCATTTCAGCGAGCTCATATTAGGGGCAGAAACAAGCTGTTACCTGCAGAGTGGACAGCCACAACACTCTCCATTAAAACATGATTGGAAAGCAGGACCTCCTGGTTATAAAGACCTCTATCAGACCTTTGTGTTAATGGAGATCACATGGCCTCAATCTTCTTCAGATTTTAGGGTTGGGCTGCTGCTTTTGCTGTTTGAAGTGCAGAACTTCTTAAACCTGACCCGCAGAGTGGCATGAAATCTTATTTCATAAGAGATAAATGAAATGTTGCAAGTGTTGAGACTTTCGTATCTGTTTTTTATTTTACTTTCTTCCCCTCTGTTTTATAATATTCTGTCCTGACAGAAAACTTGAACGTTGTTCTGTTACTGAGTTTTAACTTCTATACAACATATGTACAATTTACCACA
Source organism: Lutjanus erythropterus (assembly GCF_056507025.1). Taxonomy (NCBI): domain Eukaryota; kingdom Metazoa; phylum Chordata; class Actinopteri; order Lutjaniformes; family Lutjanidae; genus Lutjanus; species Lutjanus erythropterus. Next base: position 11,028,372 of record NC_139321.1, on the reverse strand, counting down.
GTGGGTCTTTTTTATTGTTTGATTTTGCGCCACAGCTCTGCTGGATCAGCTATTAGAAGTAAATTTTCATCGGCTCCACCTGTCATGTCTAAATAAGGTCTGAGTTGCTCTAGTTTTCACTTTGTCTCTTACAATTATAATGATGTTCCTTAAGGATTGATCTTTTGGCCATTATTCTTGTAGTTTTCTCAAACTTTTTACAGCATGTACCACCTCAGAAAATGTTTGTCTCTCCAAGCACCACCATTATAACTGATGTTAAAATACAGCAGATGAGTCAAGTTTACACAGTTTACTGTTAAGATTATTTATTGACTGTTGTCATATACGGCCACACTGCCTTCACAGTGAGGCAGTGGTTACTGCGATCACAGTTTAGCGTGCAAATATATACAGGAACAGGACTATGTGGCAGGCTGATATTGAAGCAAAATTATTTCAGGAAAGACAAAATTTCTTTTAAATTACATTTCAGCAACCCCATGGTTTAAGCATTTTTATTTGGAATTTTGTGTTTGATTATATGTTTTTAAATTAATTTATTTAATTCTTTAAATTGAAAGAGATTCCTCAGTGTACCACTAGAGGGAGCTCGAGTACCATCAGTGCTACTAGTACCACATTTTGAGAATCCAGGGTGTATTTGCTGATGACACAGCTGTTCTCTATAGACGAATCAGGCAAAGTACCAAAAGTTAACAAGCTGCCATTGCTGCAGCGGCGTCTCCCGTTACTTTAGACAGCAATGTCTAGGAAGTCGGAAAGCACCCGTACAGTTCAGCTGCTCCACCTGTAGTGTCAAACGCCAACTTTAGAAACAAACAGAATGGAAAATGCACAAGCCTCAACTTCACGAACAGTGCCGCTGTCTGAGACCAGAGGCTCTGCAGAGATTCACAGAACCACAATGATCGCCACAAGTGGATTAAAAATATTAACAGGAAGGAACTTTGCTCCTGAGAATCTTGAAAACCTCTACCTCAAATGTCTAACTACTATGTAAAATTTGAAGAACATTAAAATCACCACCCTAAAAGGTTCCTTCCTCGGTTACTGGTACTGTCAAACGTCATCAAGCCAATTACCCATGTTGTCGCTGTCAGCAGGCAACAGCAGACACAGTTTCTAGAAGGGAACCCCAGACCAGACCAGATTTTAACCGTAATGGTGAAAAATCTCATGAGAGTCTTGCACCGAGTGTGACTGACACGACCTGCCGCCACAGGAATGGCGGCACCACTAGATGGAAGAACATGCAAAGCGGTCGCCAGATTTGTCTATTCACATAAAGACTCTGATAAAATAACTAAAATAATAAGTAAAGAACTTCCTGAGATAAGTTATTGGTTTAACTGTAACAAATTATCTCTCAGTATTAAGAAAACATATTATGTTCTCTCTGGTATTCAGACAGGGGATGATGACCAGCCTTGAAATATAAGCGATAATAATACCACTATTGATAAAGGGACTTTATTTGAAGGGCTGTGCATGAGACTGTCATCACGCTGTCATAAGCATGTCGTGAAACCTGTCACGCCCTCCCTGTTTTCATGAACAGTATTCTGCAATTATTCCTCTTGAAATAACTACACAGGCTCCCGTCTGTCAACATCTCAGCTACAGTTTGGTTTAATTTACAGAGGTTAAATGATATGGAGCGCTCTGCCATCTCTTATTTTAAACTAAGCACCTGCACAGTGCAATCCTAATGGTTTCTTTTTGTGAGCTGCCCACTAATAATTAGTGATTCTAATTAATATGGTTTCCAGCTAGTGTGTGCAATCTTATCTTTTTGTCTTTTTTCTTTTTCTGTCTCTCTTCTCCATCCTTTTCAATAGTTTTTCTCCTTTTATAATGGATTAAGGTAAACACTGGAGAGTGTCCTGATCAAGCGCCTCTCTGCATTTCCTGCTGTTTATGTATATAAGTTTGTATTTTTTGCATATGTGTACAAATCTTTTCAAACATTTAAGGTGATATTTAACAGTATTAGTTCTATAAAGTTGTATATATTTATCTTTGCAATAATGATTTCATACATCTGGATTAAATTTGCATTTGTACTTACACTACTTAAAGAGGCAGAAGCTGCGTGTTTTAACATTTTTTTAATTAGTTTTAGTTAAATATGAACATTTTCAACTGTTAACAATTATTTCAACCATTTATCTATTGTGTTTAATTACTTTTAGCAAACTTCTCTGCTCGCTTGTTAACTAGTTTTCACACATTTTCAATTGCAACTTGTGTTGCTTGTGTTGAGTAGAGCTGAATTATAGAGTTGAGCTTTCCACATACCGCCTAGCAGCTGAAGTACCCCCTGGGGCACAAGTACCCCTGGATGGGAATCACTGATTTACAAGCGTGATTGCGGAGTAAAAATAAAAACCATTCAGCTTGTTTTTTCTTTTTTCTCTGGCTTGATCATGGAGAACATAAGCTATCATCTGATTCAGCATGGTATCTTGTGTATTGGTTTAAAAAAAGGATTTTTATAAAGTGTGAAAAAAGGCTCCCGAAAGAGGTGCTTTCATCCCGGAGAACAGGAGTAAAGCTCTGACTTATCCTAAACAGAGGAGAGGCTCGCTCAGTGTGGGGCTCAGTGGTGTTTAGTGCTGGTCTTGAGGTGTTTTTTTGGGTCCCTTGTGTCCAGTGCCATTTATAACAAGCATCCAAGAGGTAAAATCTAGGACAGAAGGTGGTCTTTTGCTCCGTCTTTGCTGAGTGAGGAGCAAATATAATGGGTCAGCTGAGAACAATGGCACAGTTTGGCTCAGGCCCCAGCCTGCAGTGTTCACTCCAAGTATTTGTCGCTTTTTTCTGTCACGTTCTAACTTTATCATAAAAGTAAAGTTGACATACGCAGTGGTAATCTTGACAGGGATTTTTGATTTGGTTTTAGTCTTAGTTGCTCTCTGAAAATAGTTTGTTAAAAGGACATTTTAGTTTTGTTTTCGTTTCATTTGAGTCACGATTTAGTCGGTGGAATTTAGTTTTAATTTTAGTCTAATTTTAGTCACTGTTTCAGTCATAATTTTCTCACAGTGCCACGAAACTGTAATGTAGTTTGCTGAAGGATGTTTCTCCTGACTGTAAGAATTTAAATGAGAAAGGAGCCACCTAGACTGAGAGTGTGTTACTGACACAGTCTTTCATGTCATATAACAATAAATGTCATTATTGATGCGTCATTATAGACACTGATAATGTTTATTACCGGACAAAACAGACTTTTTATTTATCACTGAGGTCTTCTGCTAAATTTGACATCATGTTTCATTCAGTCCAACTCTGTTGGATGCATGGAGCAAAAATTAATACTGAAGTATGAGCGAGTTAGTGTCTGTATCATAAATCATAAATGATTTTTTAGAATGAGCAGATTAGGGCTGGAGTAAAGAAACCAGAAAATATTCACATTTGAGAAGCTGAAATCAGAGAATTTGGACATTTTTGTCATAAATATCTCAAAATGATGAATCGATTACCTAAATAGTTAGCGATTCACTTAATAGTTGATCAATAATAATTAAGATTTGCAACTCTAATTTACCGTGAGCTGGGCTCCATTAAATTTAACAATATATTAATGGAGAACGGCATTGCACCCCTAATCCACACAGAATATATAACGTTACATTAGTCCTAAAAGGGAATTAATTCAGGCGTCTTTTCAAATTAGTCGTGTTCTTTCCTCACACCTTTAATTCACAAGTCACTCTGTCTCCCTTTTGAAAAGATGCACTCAGTCTCTCTTTTGGTTTGAATATAACAGACAAGTTTCCAAAGGTCGTTTCTCTTCTTTCTTTTCTTTTCTTTTCTTTTCTTTTCTTTTCTTTTCTTTTCTTTTCTTTTCTGACAGACTGCTCGTGAAGAGGAGGCACTAACTTTTAACCTTTCGTGATATAAGGTCCTAATAAATCTCTCATAATGGAATGGTCAGAGGTGTTCTGTATAGGATACTTCTACTGTTGGTCACCCTTTCTGAATTGCCATATGATGAATTATGGGCTAATATTTTCTTGTCAATGTCCAAAACTTGATGTTTTACAGTGAACCATGCATGCAGCAAACAGGTTCCAACAATAGTAGCAGCAAAAGTAGAAGAAGGACAACGTAAACAACATGGATGTTCAGCACTGAGTGAATAAAGTTACAGTTTAATATAAAAGATATAGTTCATTATCATTACCAATGAACACAGCACTGACCCCTTTCAAAATAAAGGCATAATAACGGTTTAATGATAAACAAAATGCTACTGACTGTCTTTGCCAGGCCACATCCAGCCCCCAGGCCGCATTTTGCCCCGGTCTGATTTAACTCTTTAACACGTTGATGCAGCCGTGGTAAGAGTAAAACGGAGCAAAAGGGCACAAACTCAGGTGTTAAAGTACTACTATAGCTGTTAGGATAAAGTCAACCTTTTGTCTGACTTCCAAACACGAATGCAGAATTTACCTCAGCCTTCATCCAGGATTTCTTTTTCTGTCTTTCAGGCTTAATCTGCGGATGATCAGATATGATTTTCAATCTTTACTAATAAATGACGTCTCTGATCTTTGATTTTTTTTTTTTTTTTTTCACTTTATGCGTGATAACCCACTAAATGGATGAGTGTTTTGAGAGTTCTGTAATGTGTGGTAAGATTTGGCTTTTGTTTTGTTAACATCTGTAGTCGTGTTTTTAAATCAGCCCCCACTTCAGTGACTCACAAGGCGTTCTTGTTGAATTCATAGTCAATGAAAGATTCTCGTGAGTCTAGTTGAAAGGGAATCACTTAGGGAAGAAACCGGGCTTGATCAAAGTCTGTCATCCTCAACAGCCGACTCATCCTGTGTTTGTTTGCTGCTTTAACTGTGTTCTTTTAGTCTGGAGCTGCTGTGAAGCTGTACCAGAAAGTGTTTGTCTAAACTTCCGTCTCAAAAGTAATGACTTAATACCGTCTTTTTCTTCTGCTATTAAATGTCTCCAGCATAATAACATTAAAAAAATATCTGCAGTAACAATCTATTTCCTCTGCTGTTTTCCAAACTGGATGTTTTTTTTCATTTGGTGCCAAGTTTGAATTATTCAGGACTCCGAGCTTTGAGGTTTGCCCTCCCTGATCAGCACATAGAGAGGTATTCCATTAACCTCGGTGTTTGTTCTCTCAGGAGGCAGAGGGATCCTTGCCCTACCTGCTGGTGCTGTGTGGAGACCACGGCATGTCGGAGACCGGCAGCCACGGAGGCTCGTCAGAGCCAGAAGTCAATACGCCCCTGGTGCTCATAAGTCCGGCCTTCAAAAGAAAAGGTAAGCTGTCTGCTGTTGTTTAAAGAGGCTGAGGGCAGCAGATCTGCCGTTAAATCGAAGGGATTCTGTTCGGTGGGGGCTGGTGGGTGATACCACTACAGCTGGGGCCTGTCGACACACAGACCCACCAGTAAATCTGCAGCCATGACATGATTTTGGACACTCAAGTTAAAGGAACAGTGCAATTATTTGAAGTGAGGTTGTATGAGATGCTTTTAGACTTTTTTAAACACAGCAATAGGAGGATTTAGGATTTTGTTATACACACAAATAAGTGGTTTACTTTCTTTACACAGAAATACATTGTTTTTATCTATTTTTACATATGAGCATGTAGATTTTATGGGGGTTTTTTTATATTACAGACATGGGTAGTTTTTAATTTTTTCACAGAAATATGTAGTTTTTATGCGTTTTTATGTTTTTTTTTTAGTATGTAGTTTTTCTTTTACATTTTTATGCAGAAATATCTAGTTTTTATGCTTTGCTGCACAAAAAATTCCAGTTTTTACACTTTTTACAAGAAAAGTCATTCATGTGTTTTTGTACACAGACATATGTACTTTTTTCATTTTTTACACAGAAATTTGTTGTTTTTAGGGGTTTTTTTTTACACAGCAATATAGAGCTTTTGCATTTCTTGACACAGAAATGCATAGTTTTTATGTTTTACACAGAAATATTTAGTATGTAGTTTTTTCAGTTTTTAGTTTTTTAACACAGAAAATGTGTTTTTTACATTTTTTTGTAACAGAAATGTGTCATTTATGTTTTTTACATAGATGTTTGTATTTTTTTTTCACTTTTTACCCAGAAATATGTAGTTTTTAGGGTTTTCTCTTACACAGTAATACATACAGTAGATTTTGCATTTCTTTACACAGAAATATGAAGCTTTTACCTTTTAAAGCACAATGGTCACACAATAACACAAGCACACCAAAAGACTGAGGCAGCAACAGATCAGTAACTCTAATGTCCTGTGAGGTAAAATTACTGATTTTGTCTATGGAGTTTGTTTTGTTTGGGAGAGAGTGATATTTGTCTAATATAACAGCAGTTTCCTGTTAGAAGAAGCTGTCTGATGGCAGAGTAATGAGGTGAAATTATTCTAAATATAGCGTACAATTAAACTGATATTGATTTTTTTTTAGGTGGACCTTTTTAAATGTTTGCTGCTGATCCTGTTCACAGCTTAGCTTCCATGCTGGTGCTCCTCTCTGCTTCTCCAAAATGAGAACGTGTTGATCACCATCTACGTTAGTTAATATGAATATATGAATAAACACCTCATATAACCCCACTTCAAATAATTGAAACTATCCCTTTAAAGCAGAGTCTCTGTCTGCTGCCCTGTTGTGCCAAAGAATGTGTTTTGTTCATCACTGAAAATGTTGAATTAGTCAAACAAAACTTGTAAATTTGATTTTTTTTTTCATTCTCACGCGTAACTTTCCAGGGATTTTAGCGAGAAGAACGGTGTCATCTCAGATGAGAGCAAATAGAAACTCCTGAGCTGAACTTTTTTGCTATGATAAATGTGGTTGAGTGTGAAAGTGTGATCGCGATAATTGCCTCTTTCTCAGCCAAATCTATTTTTGAGATCTTTTCTCACATAGATTCTTTATTTATAGACCATTCATGTTAATTAATCATTTACAGTTCAGTTGAGTTGTTGCTACAGGAGCCTTGGTTTTGCTAGCACTCTGTGCCTCCTGTGGTGCCGACAGCTTGAATGATTTGCCTACCAGTAGGACTTTATGCTTTTAAATTCTTAAGTTTTCCAGCCAGATTCTGTTTTCTCCTCAATGAAACACATCCAGTTGAATGAATTCCTTTAATTGTTATTGAAGTCCTTTTCTGTGTTTTATTAAATGAAAACAGGTGAACACTGTTTATTTTCTGTCATCTCTGTAGGACTGTCTGTGTGTGTGGTCAGTGTGCTAAATTGTTACACAGAAAGGTAATAGTAGTGTCTATAATGTGAATTACTGGATATTAAATCTTCATATGCTGAAGTAGCTTATTGCATTAAGCTACATTTGAGTCAGAAATGTTCTAAATGGTGTTTCGGGAACAACAAAAAAAAAGAACTTTTCACTCATGTCTTAACATGTTTGATTTGAGAGATAACTTATTCTAATTATGTATTAACTCCTCTGCTCTTTCATTTTTTTCTCATTCAGTATCTCTTAGTTTTTTCTATGACTCACTCTGCATTGAGTGTTTTTTCTCAGAGTGATTGTTACTTGGGGTGCATGAAGAGCTGTTTTCTCTCCTGTTAGTGTTCAACCGTCATCTTTGCTTCCTGTGGCAGTAGATTTTATGCTGTTTTCTAGTTTTTTTTTATTCCCTCATGGTGAATATCAGGTATCTGTCTCTGTGCCGTCTGAGCACATGTGATGTACTGTGATGTGCCATTGCGCAGTGAAGCATTGGCGAGGTACGGACCGGTTATTGATTTCTTTCTGAAGTGGGTGTGTTGTGTGTGCAGACCCAGTGAGGGGGTGGACACATCCTGCGTCACCGTTATCCCACTAGGTGTAGCCGTAGAGGCGGAAGCTTAAATTAAACAGGACGTCAGTTATGTACCGTAACTCCAGGTGCTATGAGTATACCTGCAGCCCTCTTACCCAGAGTTTCCCAAACTTTTTTTTATGGAGTCCCACTTTGTAAAAATGACAAACCATCGTGACCCACTTCACAATAGGCCTTATTAATAAATCTTATGCATTAATTACCGTTCCTGACCATTTTTTTTACTGCAATTTCCACCTTATCTTGACGCATGCTTATACACATGAAATAAATACATGCATTCAGGCTGAGTTAACAGCCCATCTCAATCTTTTATTTAAAAAAAAACATTATTAGTTGGTAATACTTTTTTAAATTTTAGAGTTTGAGTTGAGGCTCAAAGCTCAAATATCTATTGAAGTAAGTTGCCCTGAAATTTTTGAATTTTCTCCGCTTTTTCATTTTTATATTGGAGAACATTATGGCCTTCTTCATAAATGAGACAAAATAAATGCCTTTAGGAGGAATTAACAGGCTCTTATTTTTTTTCCTCTCACCAGTAAAACAGTATACACATTTTAAATGCTTTATAAAAGCTGTGCTAAAAATATCAATCTCAAATTTGGAGAATTTCTTCCATAGGTTTTTATTTTTTAGGGGACCCAAATAAAATCTTCGGCCCAGGCTTTAAGGATAACTGCTCTAACCCGTGGCCTCCACTGGTTCCTTCAACCAGCTGAAAAAAAAAGCTCCTGTGTTTTGCTAGCTAATCACAGTAACCAGCTATATCCAGCTTCTTTTGTGGGCTGAGCATCATCGCTAATGATATGTATAGCACCACTCCCTCGATTAACAGGATTGGTTCCTTACGTTTGTGACATCATATACCCAGCATGACTGGATCCTTTTTATTTTTGAGACTGCCCTTGCTCACTGCAGTTTCAAAGCAAGAGATGCTCAGATGTGGCATTTACTGCTTATTTTGCCCCTGACATGTCTTATAACACATGATAAACACCACATGGACATGTTGACAAGGTTAAAAATTCTGTTTTCTCGCCCACATGTCAGAAACGACATGAAACTCCTGCTTTATGGCAAGTCTTACACCGCCTTAAATACGTAAGGCTTTCAAATCAAGATGTTATGACGGTAGAGCGCTCAGTGGTTGATGAGGGTCAGCCATCGGCCCAGCTCTAGTGCCGTCTGAACAAGGGATGAACCCGTAGAAAGCTGCATATGTACTCCAGAGAATATCTAGAGTAATGGTATTTAAGTAATGTCACTAATTTTGAAAAAGCAACGACCAATAAGGAAGTAACATCAGTCACTCAGGGGCAAACTTTTGTGTTTATAATACTGGCCTGCTTTGCTGCAGTCCAGCCGAAACTCAAGGCAACAGACAGAATATAAACATAATGTAGCTCCTGAAAAGAGGGAGTGTGCAGCGGGATCTGATCACGTTTATTGACAGCGACCAAACAACCCACGATCAAAATCAATCAGATTCTAATTCAGATGCTGCTAAATCCTGATTGTTGCATGGAAATTAATGACATCACTTTTTTCTAACTGAGTGCCGCCCACTTTAAACCAATGACAAGAGCACAGAGGAAAAAAATAATAAATCTCTACTGTGAAAGAACTTCGGCAGAAAATAGTGTGTTCATGTATTATCACGAGGCTCATAATGAGAAGGCGGTAGAGAAAAGAGAAAGTGTTGAATCTATTGTACCTCAAGTCTTCTGTAACCTTAATGGTATAAGACAGAGACTTTCTATTAATACCACCTTAGATGTACATATGTTGACATGGAAATGTGTTCTATTTAATGCATCACTTAGTGCAATCAGTGTCCTCATCAGTATATAATGGTTATTTTTAACACAGTGAGAATGGCAGATCATTAGTAGAAAGCTCTACTGCCTGTTGTTTTCCATTAGAATATGCTGCAGCGGATCAGAGTTCATTACTGGCTCCGTACCTGAGCTTCACTTTTTAATCTGAATGCATCATTGAGAAAACAGCCCTCTTACCGCAGATTGGCAGAACATTTAGCCGACATTGCTGGGAGGATCCTGAGAGGCAATGCCACTGTAATCAGACAGTGTAGGCGTGAGAAGCCATGAAGTCATTGTTTACCTCTCCGTCTGTGTCTCCTTGCCTTCGCCCGCTTTCTTTAAGAAACCACGATTACGCCGTGTTGCATTCAAAACCTAGAAAAGCCAATAACAGAGAATGGATAAGGTGATGACTTCCCAGCCTCAAGACCCACAGCAACAATGGTGCAACCAGTAACTGATGCAACCATGTTTTCATACACCGATGGACCAAAGTTCAGCCTGTTGATGCAAGATAGATATTAATGAACTGAGCCATAGTACCCAGATACACATTTCATGCATGTGCCAGCACCAAATTAGACCAAATCATAACAGGCCTGGAGGTTAATGTGTTATAATCAGTCGAGAAAACATTGTTATCGCCGCAGCTTTCATAGAATAATCACCAAGCTGAGCCAAATGCATGGCTCTTTACAGTCACATTAAGAATTCAAACATGGCTGTAACTGTGAGAGATAACATTAGCATGCTGACATTTGAATGCATATGGCTTCATCAAGAGCTGCAGTTTTCTCATGTATGAATCAGCATTCTGCATGTGTAACCTTTTGCTGAGTTATGACACATCTGTTCTGCCAGATTGTGTGTCGCTCTGTTCTGTGTAAACCACACGGTACAGTACAAACAGACCGCATACTTTGCTATACAGGTTTGGTTGGATGTAGTCGGTGTGGGCATGTGATTAGTGGTCTGGCAAGCAGATTACTTCTTCTTGGCTTGTTTTCAAAGAACAAAGTAACATCATAAAATCATGATGTATGATTTTACACACAGTTAATATGTACAGAAGAGTATTAGGGCCAGGCATAAGGGAGGAAGAGAAGTTTTAAACTTTTTCATTTTGTGAATAAAGTAAATGTTGAGAATTAAATCAAAATGTGGAGACTAAAGTCAGAATGTTGAGAATAAAGTAAGAATATTAAGAATAAATTAAAAGAGGAAAGAATAAAGTAAAGAAAAATGCAAGAAAATCGAGAATAAAGTGTTGAACATAAAGTGCAAATAGTGAGAATAAATTCAGAACGTGGAGGATAAATTGGAAATGTGGAGAATAAAGTCAAAATGTGTATAGAGGTGTGTATATAGACGAAGTTTCAGTATTAGTGCCTGTGCATAAGAAAAATAAATCAGAGGAGGAAGATTTTTCTCTTTTTTTTACATTTTGAGAATTAAGTTCAAATGTCGAGCATAAAGTGGAAGCACCTTTTTTGATGTCAAAATCAAAATGGTATTTCAACCTTTTTCTCGACATTTTGATTTCTCATTCTTACGCCTGCACTAATTCTGAAAGTTCAGCTTTATTCCCAACTTTTTTATTAAGACGTATGCCTGGCGGGGATCATGTAACCACTTCTGCGTGCTTCCACTTCTTTTATACCTTTATCTTTTTATGGGCAGAGGTTTTATGTCATTCCATTCTGGATATTTCAGGAACACCTTGAGAGAATTTCTTCAAACTTGACACAAATGTTCGCTTGGACTCAAAGATGAACTGATTAGATTTCGGTGGTCAAAGGTCAAAGTCACAGGGACCTCACTTAACACATTTTTGGCCATAACTTAAGATTTCACATGCTAACTATGACAAAATTACATACAAACATCTATGTAAACTGTAACTTTACTGGTTGGTGGAAACAAACAACTATGAGGCAGTAATTCTGTTTTTTGACTGCTCGGTCTTATGCGACCACGACCATTTTATACAATTTCTCACTCTTTTTAACCGGCCACTAGGTGGCACAAGTGATTAACAACTGCTTCAGTTTGAAATATTGTTTCAACTCGTCATGTTAATGTCAGTGAAACTTTACAAATCTCAGCTGGACGCATCTGGCGGTTGTGGTGGCATTGCAGCAGGTGCTTCACCATCAGCTGACTGGTGGGAATCTCCACTGTACTGAGTGCAGACTTCTAGTTTCAACTTTGCTCTTGTCATTTCCACTTTATTCACTAAATACAAAATTTATGTCTGCCCTTATCGCTCTAACGTAAATATTGGATTAAAGTTCATGTTTGATAAAACATTTCCATGGGGTTTGAAAATATTTCACTTTAAAAAGAAGGCTCTATCAACTTCACTCATTAGTGTAATTGCTGCAACTAAAACCATAACTTAAACATTTTCAGTCCTTCATTTTTAAGTAACAGATTTAAACAAGCCTCATATACTTGGTAGATTTATGGCATTATCCTGAATAGCTTTGGGCTTAATACAGCAAAGTCCTTGTCTTGTTGCAAATCCGTCTCCTTTTAATATAAAATGGATAATTCCCAGGCTTATTTCATTGTGTCCAATTACCAAATTAGCTCGTAGCTCTGGGGTTTGTCCCAGTCTTTAGTCTGCAGCTGTCTCGCTTCCCCCTTCACACATGTGAGATGTGTTGTTCATTTTTGGATATATTATACAGCAGGACAGTTCATTATTTCAACCTGAAAACTTCACTCAGGCGCTGACGATTTGGGAAATGTCTCCCACTCCCTGTTTGTATTTTTTGAAAGCTCTCTCCAGGAAGCCAAGTGTCAACATAAAAAATATCTTTTCACTTTTGACAAGCAGGCACGCTTTGAAAACTGAAAAACACATTTCACCCGATAATGATTTTATTCATTCATTCATTTTTTTTGTTTTTGTTTGGGTTGTTTTGCACGTTGCGACAACCCTCCCTGCGGTCATACCCTCAGGCTTTAATACAAGAGCAATTATCAGAGTTGTTTGTGATGCTTTTTACAGATTCATTTCTATGTTTCAAATTAAATATTGCCCTGATTATAATCAACAAAGAAGATGTCACCGATGCACTTTGCCTTAATGAATAAAATTAGAGTCAACTGTGGAGACATATTGTTGATGTTCCATCAGGCTCTCGCCATTTTTCCCATGACCACGGTTTGGCTGCCCCGAGGGGACAGAGATGCTGCAGCGACTGTGATTAGAGTGATGCGTCCCAGTAAAATATATTCTACATAACCACAGAAAGGCATGGGATTTTTCACTGTTAGTGTTTGTGTCACGTTAATGACTTTAGAAGGTCCTCCGTTTTCAAATTCATCTTGATGAGAGTTGTGAAATTGTTTCAGACAAGCTCTTATTGTGTGAGCAGAGGAATCCACAGCAGCAGACAGTATGAAAATTGAGCCATTTCCTCGCGTCCATCATAGAAATAGTTTTAGTCTGTGGATTGCTGTAGGGTTTGAAGTAATAAAATGTGATTTTTGTTCTTATAAATAAATATCCGTTTTGCTTCCAGCTATCGCTGATCGATGCAACACAATTGTGATTCAACCTCTGGTTTGTATTTAAAAGTATTTCCATTTTTTGTGTCTGACACTGCAGGTTTTTAAGGGCAAAGTCCCCTGGCACACAAAAGGTGGTGCATTTTACCTTTCAAATATTTTTTGGGAATAAACAGAGGAAGTGCATTCAGGTTGAACAGGTTCCTTGAGATTTATCAACAGAAAAGACTTCACAGTGCTCGCTACAATGATTGACAAGCGAGGGTTGGAAAACAGCACAGCACAACAAAGATAACAACCAAAATCAAAAAAAGGAAAAACGCGAAGACATTCACTTCATTCATGTGTCATTATATTGCCCTCATGTGTCGCAAGTGCAGAAGGTCCTCACTGTTTTGCTTTTCTGTTTTTGCCCTGTGATGTCAGTGGGAATGGAGAAGCCCGGAGTTGTAGAGCAGGTTGACCTGACTCCGACCCTGGCCTTGGGACTCGGCCTGCCCATATCTCAAAACAGCGTGGGCCGCGTCATTCCGGTTGTCTTGGAGGAAACCTCGCTCCGAGACCAGCTGCGCTTCCTGCATCTCAATGGCCACCAGCTCAGCTGCCTGCTCAAAGATAGCATGCCAGATTACGAGAAAGGTGGGTAACAAATTCACTGCGTCCAACTTCTGGACTCGTTAAAAGCCTGGAAAGCCAGGACCTTGTCTGACAGGGAGTCTCATTGTTATGCTATATTGTTTCCAGACTTATGACAGTATCAGTGGCTACTTTTTTCCTTGCACACAGCAATGTGACTATTGCCAATAGTAAGAAAATAGTGCATTTTAAGGAGTAGGAATAGTCAATTTTCTTTACCCCTGTGTCAGTCAAAAGTCTGTTGAAGCTGACAGAACCACTGAACATACAGCCAGTCAGTTCCCATTACTCCATCTCAGCTTTCTCCCAAATTATTGAAGGCAATGAGGCCATCTTACTGAAACTCAAAAAAATACCACAGTGTCCAGCACATACTGTATCATAATCCACATGTTTTTTTACTCACAGCTTGCCTCAAAATTCTAGTAACTGACACCTAATTATGAGGTTTATGTGAGTTATCATTCAGAAATATGCACCATAACAGAGCAACGTGAGCTCTATCATCTTCTACCATAGACAGTATAACGAAGAGTGGATGGAGCTCCTGGGTCTGAACAGTGAAGCCAATGCAGAGCTGCACTGAACCTGCATTCTTTCTAATAGCCAGTAGGGGGCGACTCCACAGGTGGCAAAAATAAGTTGGGTTGTATGTATCCTAATGGCAAAACAACCCTATTTCTCACTTGATTCATGACCTCAGTAAACAGTTTCCTAATCTTATGATCTCAGTCGCTAGTTTCAAGTCTTCTTGTGGGCAGGTCATGACTGTGAAAAACTGTGGTATCCGTAGCCCTCTGTGAAATAGCCACAGTTCAGTGCCGAACATCAAACTGCACATTTTAGAGTGGTCTTTTATTGTGATCGGTCCCGAACACACCTGTGCAATAATCACGCTGTTTAATCAGCATATCTGCATGTCACACCTGTCAGGTGGATCGATTATCTCAGCAACGGACAAGTGCTCAATAACACAGATTTTAACGAATGTGTCAACAAAATTAGAGAGAATTAAACCTTTTGTGCGTATAGAAGAAGTCTGAAATCTTTACTTCATCTCATGAAAAAGGGGAGCAAAAACAAAAGTGTTGCATTAACACTTTTTAGTATAAAAAGAGAGGCTCTGTTGCTCTTTGTCTGCTGGATGTGTCTACTGTACAGGCAGTGGTTTGCTTGCATGTTAGCGATCACACGATGATAATCTGTCGATGTGACTCAGCAGGCAAGTGGTCCAAAAAAAGGCATATACGTGTTCTGACAGTTTTCCATTACAGCTAGTAAAAATCAGAAAACTCTGCACAACTTATTGAGATAACATATGCTAACTCAGACTAGGAGGATCATTGTCTGATTTAGATGACTGTTTTATTTGCATTCCGCTCACAGTTGTGTTGTCACTGAAGAAACACAGATGGCACAGATTTAAGTTGAGTCAGAAATGGTTTGCTGCAAACAGACGTCCGTCTCCTCATTATTCGCACCATGTTGACAACGGCATCAAAGCAGCTTCTCACAACGTTTAACCTGAAGCAGTGTGATTAAGACGAGGATAGAATCATCTTAGAAGTTCAAAAGATTCATCCTGCCAAAGCTCAGCAACACTGGGAAGCTGTATTTACAAAATGAAAATATGAAAAGTATGAAAATAAATCCATCAGACAGTTTTATTTTGTTTAATGGACTCTAATGGTAGTTAAAAGATTGAGAATATTCATCTTGCAGTTGGATAATCCTCCAAAAGCTCCTAAAAGCAGCCATAATATGCTGACCATGGAAGAGCAGGTTTATGAAGAAGAAGGAGCTCAATCAGAAACCACATATCTGAGTTAGAAACAGGCAAACCTGTTCTGAACACAGTGGCTCCCGTCATGTCAGGGTGTAAGTGTTAAACCCTGTGTTGAAAATCTGCACACTGATTTCTTTAAGTCTGTGATCGAATGACCTTACAGCTTTGAAAACTGCACATGGGAGAGTCACAAGCAGTCTGTGTTGTGTTCTTGAACATTAATGCTGCCCACTCTTTGTGCAAATGCATGCACATACTGAATTTTGCTCCCTACTTATAGCTCGGGGTCACACTGTTTGTCAGAGTTATCCATCTTGCAGCCTCTCCCCCACGCCTCTTATCTGTCTCCCTCTTCGTCTGTCTCTCTGTTGCTGTCCTTCACTTTTACAAACATTTGATACACCAGTGGCGGCAATTACCATTGCTAATGTTTGATCGGCCGGAAGTAATTTATCTTATCGTTTTAAGTGCGACAGAGGGAAGGAGGCAGAGAGAAAACTCTTTGATAACTGGCTTGTTTGGCAAGTTATTTGACATGTGACATTTAATTTAAAACCTCATAATTTAAAAAAAAAAAAAAAGCTGTTTTCCCCAAAACTGCATATATTTCTAAAGCTGAATTAGTGACACTGTGAACATGGCATACTTGGCATCACCACCAAATAAATGATAGGTGGTGCCAAGGTTGCTTACATGCCCGCAGCCACGCTACCTAATGAGAATATTTTGGACTCAGAAAGAGGCACAAAAACAGCTAAAACAAATCTGATGACCAGAAAATTAGGAAATTACACCCCCAAGACCACAGCAAGCATTCAAGGACTGATTTAAAATCATTACCTTGGATCTGTAAGAAGATTAAAAGGTTCATTTATTTATAATTTTACCACACAGGGTTGTATAACAAGATGCTAACTGTTGTCCCCTTTATGCTGCTCACAAAAACAAAAATTCTGTGCAGTAAATGGGTGACTAGATAATGAGCCATAAAAGTATTTTTCATGGTGGACTGTGGAGGATGAATTTAGTAGGGCTGCCTCCGAAATAAAGATTTTCTCAGTCAGTTCAAGCCAATAGTCGACTAGCAAGTTAATGATATTAATTTAATAATTTAGATATATATTTTTGGGGCACAAAGTGAGCTGCCTGTTAAATGCTAAGGGCAAAGCGGCAATAATTCTGTGTTTGGGCAACCAGCGAGAAGACTGAAGATATTTTTAATTTATTTCAACAGAATAGAACCTTGTTGTTCAGAACACAGGAATATATAATTTCCAAATTAACAAGACCAAATGCTTGCGGACTTATCAACACAATGGATGATGTATACTTAAAAAATAATGTGCAAAGTTACAAAGTTGTTTCTCAACGGCAGCACGTGTCCAGTCCTCACCTGAATCCGCCATGTCTTCATCGTCCCCGGGGTCTCAGTCCCATTTGGAGCCGATTTAAATCACCTCTGTACTGTATTCCCAGTTGTCGAACTGGCCTCTGTCCGTCTTAGAGGCTGTGTCCCAGTCTAATAGTTGAGCCAACTAGCTAGTGGCAGCTACAGCACAGTTAGCAGCAGTGTGCTGGTGACTGCGGTGTTACAAGTAAAAAACAAAACAAAACAAAAATCCCCAGGCCCAAGGGCGAGGTGCAGTTCAAAAAGGCATTTTTTTTTTGTTTTCTGGTCAACTAAGACTCTTCTCACCAGAGAGAGATTCACTTCCAGAGGAAAAAAAGCCGCTCTGAATTCTGGCTGAACTTTGTATTACATACCAATTAGCAGCTGTTGGCATGCTAACAGACCAAATCAAGGAGTGCAAAGTTTTGATAAGTGCCAAGGTATGGTGCCAGCATCTGTTTGCAGATGTGGTTTATCTTTCCCCCGAGGTCTAAGAGTGGATCCGTTTTTCCTGAAACCTCCTTTTCTCCTCAACCACACAGCGCTTTTTTTTTTCTGTGGTGGCTTTTCTATCTACCACATTAAACCGCAACTACAAGATCTCGTTCCTAATCTGTCAGATGCTTGTCAAGGCGGCACGGTTTGACGCTGAAGCTGAGTGGTGTATTAAATGTGGGCCAAATGTTGGTATTGAAATGCATCACGGATGATGATGAAATTTCAGGTTCAGGCACGGGACAAAATGTTTCGTATGGCTCTGAGAAGCTATGCGCTAAGTTAAGATGATAAACATGGTAAATATTTTACCTGCATAGCATCTGTGTATTAGCATTGTCACTGTGAGCATGTTAGCATGCTGACATTAGCGTTTAGCTCAGAGCTCCTCTGCACAGCTCCACAGAGCTGCTGGCATGGCCGTAGACTCTTCGTGTTACTAAATGTTGCACAGCTTTCCAAGTTTTCATTTTGTCTTTATTAAAATTACATTTCAGTATCAAATATTGTTCAAAAAATATTATTTAAAAAGTTTTTGTCTTTTTTAAGACATCTCTGTGTCATCCTTGAGCCCACACATTTGAATTTTCAGTGTAACGTGATAACAATAACACAGTGTATGTTGTCTTGTGTGTCTCATGTTGAATTGTGTGAAAGTAAACTGACAAACTTATGAGTGTGGTAAGCAGCATATTGCATTTTCAAAACTTAATTTGAAACAAACTACTTCCTTTCACATTAAAAAACTTACCGCTCTGGCAGCACATTTTCCACTCTATTTTGGTCCCTGGTTTCCATAGTGATGTGATGAAATGGAAATTATTTCAGCAGACCTACATTTGAATGTGTTGATTTTTTTGAATCTGTCCACTTGGGTAATCATGAGGCTGTTATGCAGTGGAATGTAATAGTTGTCACTGCTGGGAAATTCGCCTGGGATGATATTTTAAGTAGCATGCCTGTTGGACACCTGTTGGGGTCAGATCTTCCTGGGTGTGAAAGAAGTTGCGTAAAAGAAAGCTGCTTTCTGCCTGAAAAGAAATGTTGCTGATTTTAGTATTCAAGTATGTTTCATAAGGGGGACAAAAGTAGAATTTCATGAAGGTTTATAATGCCCCGCCACTCTCGGCCCTAACTGGACACTGTCTGGTTTTATCATCGTTGTGCAATTTTTTGCATTCACTTATTTTTGTCCCACATGACTAACCTGAAAAACATGAAAGTTACATTTTTACAAGATAGTTTTCATAACTCAACAGGTGATACAAGGTCTCAACAACCTTGTTCTTCTGTATCTCTCTGCCACATCCTCTGTCTTGTTACCTTGCATGACAGCGGGGCTGGTATTGTTTTAACCTTGAGTGTGTGTGTATAATAATAACTATAATTATACATTTTTATAAAGAGCGATTTTGATGAGACTCAG
The DNA here is from genome assembly GCF_056507025.1 of Lutjanus erythropterus. Classification (NCBI taxonomy): domain Eukaryota; kingdom Metazoa; phylum Chordata; class Actinopteri; order Lutjaniformes; family Lutjanidae; genus Lutjanus; species Lutjanus erythropterus. The sequence goes on along the minus strand of NC_139321.1, from coordinate 11,009,464 downwards.
ATACTCAACACTCTAAAACAATATAATACACAACATTAGTCACACATTAAAAGTAGTTTTTAAGAGCAGAGATTGGAAGTAACTAAGTACAAATGTATTTAAGTAGATTTCAGCTTTTTACTTTCTACTCTACATTTTCAAAACAAGCTTGTTGCTTTATTTTTAATGCCAGGCGAAAACAAGATAAAAGAAGTAACAAGTCAAAAAACACAACATAACAAGAGAGAGAGGAGAAACGTTTCATTTTTTTCATGATTTTGAGACCTACTTTTATATACTTAGCGATTTTTCTTACCCTTTCAAATTTTGCTGGTTAATAACACATGTTTCTGCTGTGTGACAAACTCAGAACACAAGATTTATTGTTGCTTTAAAGCCCCTTGAACACAATGCTGGACGACATGATGCTTTACTGTCTTTATGAATGAATGTTCTAATTGCAGAGTCCAAAGTATCTGCATGTTATCTGTTATCCAAGGCCCAATTAAAAGCTTTGCACAGTAAAGACACTAGTAAATTTTGAAATTCCTTAAAAAACTCATTGGTTAATCCATCACTGTCTGCCTGGTATCAATCTTCATATTATGTTTTTTTCTTGTGATTCTAACCTCAGGCATCTTGGAGGGCCATTAACCAGTCCCTGTACTTGTAGACAGATGAAACATGGCCGGGGCCATCGATATTGTATGATTCATGCCTGTGGCTTAAGGTTCTAATATTTCTACCAACCCCTCTGTCTGGCAAAGCCACAGTCACTATTTATCACCCCTATGCCTATGCTGCTGAGATAGGTGTTATACTGCAAAATATTGTTTTTAGGTGTGTGTATGTGTGTGTCTCTGTGTGTCAGTGATGTATACCACAAATCAAACCTCCACATTGCTTTGTCCTTGAACAGGCTCCTAAAGCAGAGAAGTAAAGCAGGCATCATTTCATCTGCTTTGAGTAAACATGTGAATGAGTCATAGCTTGTCGCCGTTAGAATCCTGACAAATTATACTTTCTCTTTTTTTTTTTTTTTCAGGACCAAATGGTTTTTAACCACAGGCAAATTATGTTTTCAGTTTAAAGAACATTATCGACACAGGAACCAGAAAAGAAAAATACTGAAATTTAATAGATTTCCCATTCAAAACATCCAACATTCATCAGAATGATTGATGAAGTCGTAAACAGGATTAGTGCGCCCTCATTCATAAGGAAACAAATAGTTAGAAAATGCCTGTTTTCTTAATGATGAAATACAGCTTTTTCCCCAAAGTGAGACAAAGTACTCCAGATTGATTTAACTTCTCTTCACTGTTTTGTTTTCAAATCAGCTAATATAATGAAAACAAGCATTTCTGTCAGTGGTTCCCACCAGAGGTTTGGACATGAGTCACATGATTTGGACTGAAGTCCCAAATTTGATTAATTTAGACTTGACAAAATCAAAAAAAAGACTTGAAACTCAACATGGACTTTAACACCAATGACCAGTGACCTCACATTGACTTGAGGCTTTTTTGAAAAAACTTGAAACCTTCCCCCAAGCCCAAAAATTAAAAAGTACTTTATTTAAAAAAGGTGTGCAAAGAGTAATTTGTTTTTCTAACATTAACACTGTTCATTCTCAACGAAACAACATTTAACGATGACGTGGTCAACAAAAAACGGAACTGGAGTAAGCGAAACTTGCAGGTTGAAAATTACAGAATTTCCAACTTTGTTTGACAAGTTGCACAAAGAACAGTCAAGGTTAATATTAACATAGTTAGCAAGCTAAAGCTAATGCTGAGCTAGCATTAGCTGAACAGCCGAGTAACAGTGAGGACTGGAAACTCACATTTTAGGACTTGGGACTTGCCTATTTTGACTTCGGACTTAAGAGGAAAGACTTGAGAATTACTTGTGACTTGCTTAACAGTGACCTTGGTCCCACTCTTAGTTTCCACTCCATCCATCCAGGTTGTTGATATTTCCAAGCAACTAACGCCACCAGTTGACGACAGTGCTCTCCTTTAATAGCGAAAATAATGTATTCAGATTGGAAGCAGTCTGCAAACAGGGGCTGACGTTACATAATTGGAAAGCACAGATTGTTTGGTTTCATAAATAAGTTTAATTGTCCTGATGCATCAAATGGCATTTGGTGATAAATAAACAGTGCAAAATTAATGTGACGCCGCATCAGAAAACCCATAGAGGTTATTAATGAGATGCTACAAATGTCCTCCTCATTTTGACAAATCTATATGGATGCAATAGCTGCTTCAGTTCCAACAAGAAGTTTTATAGCACTTTACAGCACAGTAATGCCAGGTCTCTGAGTATCTAACAACAAATATCAGTGTCAAGAAGTGCCCAAACCCTCATTAATGGCTCCTCTAAAGCTGCACTTATTTAAACATGTCAGTTTTTGATCCCAGTGTTCCCCTCCTCACTTCTCTCTGATCCAGAGGCAGGCTTTGAGCAGTTCCGTGTGGCAGAAAAGGCTCATGGGAGCTGGATGAAGCTCTACCTTGAGGGCAACACCTCTGAGGTCCTGACCAACATGGGCAAAAAGGTCCTGAAGCAGTATCTGGAGGCGCTGGCCGCCATGAGCTCGGCCCTCAGCAAGCAGCTGGGCAAGTACGACATGTACTCCATGATTGCCGGCATGGTGTTTGTGTTCCAGGTAAGAAGGATTTCATTCATCCCAAGGACTCTAATGCCTAATAGGTTGGTGTAGCTGGTAGGTCAGTGTTTTGTTAGTGTATGAACAAAATGAAAACCATGTCTACATTTAAAAGCTTTCCTTTTATATGGACGAAATGCTTCTAAAGACATGTTTCCACTCAAAGTACCCAGAACTTCTAGTCCCAGGAGCTACTTTTAAAGTAACAAAGATTCTTTCAGCCCTTTGATGCCTGGTTTCCACAGCAGACCTACAAAGATTAGGCAAACTGACGTATAAAAAGTGACGTCTGTTATTACACCACTGTTTTGCATGCAGCTATACACCAACATCGCCAGTGTTCAATAAGACCTGGACTTTGTCGTCGCTCCAGCTGTCGTACACTCTTTTCTGTAGCTCCATGATGATGAACAAAAAACACTGCGACTGCAGAATTTTTATGATGGTGGCTGCAAACTATTATGTAACATTTCTGCATTAAAGTGTCTAAAAATGCTGAACGTATGTTATAAATTTTGTCGAGGTGCATACTTCTGTTATCCCAAATGTTTTCAACAATGTATAAACTCAGAGAAACCTGTAATTTGTTCAAGGTAATGGTGCATTTCCTGTTGCCTGTTGCTAACTAGTCACTAGAATTTTTTGAAGACTCACGGGATGTGTTGGATCCGTCAGAGAGTGAAGAACGTGACTAAATGTAACTTGAATAAAACTTAAACACATTACCCCGTCCATGAACATGATTTCTACCTGAGTCATGTCAGCTACATTTTCATATAGTTGTTCTTTAACAGTGAAGATAACAACTCCTATGATCCTATGATTGAATTATGTCTTCTTTTTATTGTTTTAGTATGAGAGAGAGCCCTAGTGGCAGAACCTACATATTGTATGTTGAAATAAAATGTTGCAAATACTCAACCAATCAGAAATGTCCAGCGCTGCAAGCCACACCCACAAAGTTCGTGTACTTTTGAAAATTACTACCCCCAGAGCAGGATCTTTTTTTTAGGGGTAAAATAATTCCCTGGGACTTAATTAAGATTCTAGTCCCTGCAGTGGAAACACACTGAGTTCCTCCTGAATTTCCTCGGCCCTGGGGAAAGTTCCTGTAGTGGAAACGCGGCTTAACATCGTACCCCACAAAAACAAAATGCTTTGATGAGATGAATTGGCCATAATTATTAGTATTACAAACTCTGAAGGGAACTTTTAACATGTACTGACACGTTCTGTACTCACTGTATGTGAGTCCAATTTCATATGGCTCAGTCAAAATAAAGAAGTACGGTGTCCACTGTCCACATATACAGCTCAATCCGTACTCCTGGAGATTTCTGTGGTTGCATCAGTTAAACAAAGTCCTTAAAACTTTTTCCTCTCTCTCTCTCTCTCTCTCTCCATTCTCTGCCTCTGTCCCGGCCCTGAAGCTTCTGTTGGTCTTACTGCTGGCTATGCCTGAAGCTCTCAGCGGTGAGGCAGCAGTGGACCTCCCAGTCCTCTCAGCCCTGCTCTCCCTGCCTTTCTACCTCCTGTGCCTGCTGCTCGCCTCAGTGCACGTCTTGGTGTGCACATCTGCCGAGAGCTCCTGTTACTTCTGCAGCCTCTCCTGGGGTCTCGTGTTTGCTGCTGTTGCCTTCTCCTCAGCAATGTTTTGTATTCTGGTCTCTATGGCAACACGCCGACTCCCGCTGGGACCCAAGATTCACGGGAAGGTGAGTTTGTGCACCTAAATATACCATCCAAACACAGGTACAGATGGTGACAGATGTTTGCCCTCAGATGTGTACACATGTGCTTTACTTACGTATTAAACATGAATATGCAAACTAACTTAGTCACCAGTTCAGCTGGTGTGTTATCGCTTTGTAACAAAGAATATTAAAGGGACGAGTGAGAAAAAAGATCTAATGTTTGTGAATGCAGCTGTCTGGATGGAAAACTAACTTGCTGCAGTTTAAAAGATAGATTTTTGCTCTTATGTTTTAATATTTCACTTCATGGGGGCAGAGAGGCATTACCTATGAGACTATCAGAATTTATTTGAGAGAAAAATCTACTAAATCTACTGAGGCTCGGGGGGGGATGGCATGGTCTTGTCTATTGTACCCCCACTTTGTGATTTAGCTAAGTTAGCAAAGTCTTTACTAATGCACTTTAAATCACTTGAATGTTCCAGCGCTGTGAAACAAAGGCCTCAGAATGAGTTTCACTAGATTTAGTAGCAAGTGCCTCTTAGTCGATTGGAGACTTTAGGTGCCATTTATATTTAAGATACTACAAGGCGTTTGTAATAAATTATGAAACAGTCTCAGTTTGATTCTGATCCTTCTATATGACCTACACAAGCAAACGAGACCATTCACAAGAAGATCGGTTACTTCTGGCAGCCACCAGGTCGGATTCTCTGTGGAATGAGCCCGTTTTTACAACAGGAGGAGATTTTTATTTACATACTTTTATATTTTGTGGTTATTGGGTGGAAACACTACGACCTTTGCCCTCCAAAATCAACAAAATATGAAAGATCCTTGTAACAGTTTTAATCAAATAGTGCTTGGCTTTACTGTATGAGCACATTGCCATGTGATTTTGTTTTTCTGTAGGATTGCAAAGAAAACCCTTAATTACTCTAAAGCAAAACTTTTTTCAGTTCAAGAGCCAAAAGAGAAACCTGGTGTTTCCCTGGAACCCAAACTTATAGAAATGAAATTCTATACCATCTACATTTATAGCCGACAAAGAACACAACAAACCATGAATTAAAAATGTTTATGAACTGTGTTTATTTTACTGTAATGTTCAGTTCTTTTACCCCCTCATAATGAACTTGATCTGTCCACTGAAATGCTAGAAGTCTTTTAATTTGAAATGTATACAGGAGTTTGTATTAACAGCGTAATTTAGTAGCTCGAACAGGACAAGTGGGAGCAACGATTTCCCATCATGCCTGGACTGAGTAGCTGGTTAATTTGGTTAAATGTTACTTTTTGCACCATGTTCTATTTCAGACATGTTGGTTTGTGTTGGATGCCTAATTGTCATTTTTGTCCTGGTTTATAGTTTTAACTGTTTAACTGTTCATGCTCATGGGACCTTTAACTACGAGCCGACAGAAGTAGAAAACGGGTCACTTTTAGCTCTACTTTCTACGTTCCTTCATGCTGTTTACAGGGTCACAATTTGATGGTAGCTCAGCTCAATTTATGTGAATTATCAACATTAAAATACCCTCAGCTCCCGGCAATATTTCAAGCGGACAGACTGTTAAACCAAACTCCATTATAAAAGCAGATGTTTTATGGTACGGCCATATTTTTTCCCCACTTAAAACTTTAGCTGCACCATCACTAAGACTCTTTTCTGAGTCACTTTGATCTACAGGCACAATTAGCACACATCATTTACTCAATAACATCATGAAATGTTTACCTCAAGACATAGATGCATTGACTGGGCTGGCACTACAGCACTTCAGCACCCCATGACAGGAAAGTGACGTGCAGTTCAGACCACTAGATACGTAAACAAGTTTTTTTTTAGAAAGGAGCTGCTCCCAAATCTGCAGTATAGCAATAAGAAAACGGTAAGGTAATACGCAGGGAGTAGCTCTAATGTTGACATTTTAATGCGGTGACATAACTTAAAATATATTGACACATAAAAATGATATCCTTTAATGTTAACAGACATAATAAAGTATGACAGCCTTTTTATCAGTCAGTGCAGTGACTTTGAGAGTTACAGAAAAAGAACTCAGACAGTTTTCCAAAACTCCGGAGTTTAACTGTTAATGCCAACAACACAACAAAGGGAACATGAATTTGTTACAGGAGCTGCTACAGTCTCTTCTGCTGCAGGTTTACTCCCTGTGTCCCAGAACTTACAGACTCCCATTGTTTTCAGAATCCATTAAAATCAGGTCACATTTCTGAAACACGCTGCCGCACTGATGAATATAATCCATCATTTTAAATGGCGTATGTGTTGCACTATTTTTTAACACGACTTTATAACCTCACGATCAGTGCGCTCGCATCAAAAACAGAATCTGTAGAGATATTTGTGTCTCCAGCTAGATGTTGCCTCACACTGTGCATTATATAAAGTTTTGTTTTGACTTTTTATTGTTGCATGATGGGAAAAGAGACCTTTACTATTAGCTGCATTATAAATTCTGGTAAGACGGTTTAATAAATGTGCTGTTCCGCATTAAGTATCACATCAGTCAGTGCAGCGGTCGACCACGGATATATCACTCCAGGAAAAGTTGTTCACTGGGCACATAAACCAAAATAGTTTCAGGCTTCTGCGGACCCACCGGCGTAGTTTCCAGTTTATCAGGTCCACCTGGCTAAAAGTAAAGCAGTGCAGTCCAGCCATAAATCCACTATTATCTTCAGTTTTTATTGAAGTGTTGATTCAACTTTATGATGGTTTTGGAGGCTGCGGCCTGTTTTGTGGTCCTGCTGAACTGCACTGTTTTGTATTAACAGGTGTTTCTCTCACTTCACCACATTTATATCAATAGCTTAACACCTCTCTGTAAATGGTGTTGAAACAACACCTCTCTAAAACAGGTTTGAGCAAAAAATGAACATTATAACTTGCATGAAGATTTATTACAGGATTGTTGTATTAGACTGCATTAGTTTTTGGTAGGTGTGCCTAATAAACTGGCAGCATCCTTAATGCTGGCTCCTCTTATAAACATACAATTTTTATTGGACCAAATAGCTCAATTTGTTTTTATAATACAAATAGTCGTGTTGGATTGTACAGCTGTGTCTTTTGTATTGTATTTGATTTGTTTTTAAAATCACTTTCAAAAACAGTGAAACCATAAAACTCTGTAAATAAAACAGAGAGCAGAGAGCCAATCAGTTGATTCGTTTACATGAGCATGATTCATTGTCCTGTGCCAAAATTATGTAAACACATTATCTGTATCTGTATCTGTTCAAAACAACTAAATTATCTGTATCTGTATCCATACTCAGAGTAGTTAAACTGGACGTGGTTGGAGCTGAAACTGGAAGTGAATGGAACTAACTGTAAAGTTGTTCATTTAAGCCTGAGACTGATGTGGGCTGAAGAAGTTACAAAGAATAAGTTTTATTTTCCTTTAAAGATTCTGTATTTATTATAAAACTACAGATCAGACTCAGAATTGAGCCTCAGATCAATGTTTTTGATCAAAAGAGTAAGAGAACTATTACAGAACAAGTTTTTGCTTTTTTTAAAAATTTGAATAAAATAATCTTCAGTGAATCAGTGAACACAACAGATGCAGTATGAGCTACCCAATTAGGATTTTCCTTCATCACAGGCATGGATTTTAACACATTTTACTCTGATGATATTTGTAAAAAGTCCATGATCTGTACCAGATACTTGTTTCAGCCGAGTATTCACTCAACCTGAGTAACCACATCATTAAAACTGACTTAAGTACTGTAATGTAATCACAATGACAAACTGTTACAACAGTTTTTTTTAGAACAGAGACCATAAACACCCAAACTTCCAGTGCACTTGACTAATAAAAACAAAAGGGAAAAAATATTCGACATGCCAACAGGATCAATCTACAAACCCACAGAGCTGATGGTCAAACAGGTCCAGCTGTCAAAAATTAAAACAAACAAACATCCAAAGGGAGGTAACAGCATACAGGAGCTCAGAAAGGATTGTTTATGTTATTTTGTCTTCCCTCTTTAACGGCAATGTTGAAATTTACTTCAACAAATAAAAGTCATTTGAATTTGGCAGCGATGTGTAGATTGCTCTTCTAAATGCGAGCAATCAATCAGAGATAGTGGGACTAGTTACTCAGAAGGTGGAAGCTTTCAGTCTTAAGTGTTTGTTTAAATTGGCCTAAAAGATGGGTCCTCTTTACTGCTGCACCTCTTTGCTCATTATAATTTATCTGTAAAGGTTACATCTCATTTCCCCTCTGGGAACTTGGAGAAACTGCTGATACGGCAAAAAAAAAAGTCACTCGGGCCATTAGATGGGGTGAAAAAAATCAACTCCCAAATCTCTGTACACTGGGGCATGCAAAGGAAAGATGGTGACTCCGACCTCCGTAAAGACGAATGTTTTCTTTGCGTTCAAATGTCATACAAATGTCAAAAAATGTGCACATAGCTCAGCTTGTACGTAATTTCTGAACTTGTTATGAGAAGTATGTTTCGTCATGCAGCAGCAAATTCTTGGGAAGCCACCAAACTTTGGCCTGAAAGGTAAAACAGTCAGGCAAAAAGTTGTGACACCACTGATGTTAGACTCACAAGTCAGTCTCTAAAACATGGGTTCACAATGTGCCGCCCTCAGGAACATTTTGTGTGTGCTCCAAATGTTCATTTAAATACATGCATTATTTTTTAATCATCCACAGTCCTTTTTACTACATTCACTTTCAGTCGCCTACATTTATCATAACACTGCGACGCCCTAACATGCATCTGTCAGGTTAGAACTGATAACTCATAGAAAACTACACGTTGCGTGGCAACTAGCGGCTGAAGATCACAATTTTAGTGGACACTTGTCGGTTTAATGTGGAACTGAAATAATAAAGGCACCAAGGGAAAAAAAGCTGCATGGTTGAGGAGAAAAAGGAGCTTTCAGGAGCAGCGGATCGACTCTTACTTTGTCGGACCTCAGGGGGCAGAAAGTGATCTGTCTTATCCGCACAAAGGTGAATTCAGTGTTCAAGGAATTTTAAATGTTAAACGCGTAGCTCAATAGAGACCGAGGACAATCTCACAGCTTTTGTCACCAGTCCAAAGTCTTTAGGGCAGCCCTTCATATCGGGGTGGTGACGTGTGCTTACAGCTGAGGAGAAAGGGAGCAGAACATCGTAAGGTGTGTCCTTGAAAAAATACAAAAATACGAACTACTTTGCATTTAAAAATCCCCAAACGATCAGTCGGCAGTGAGATCTCTGTCTTGTATTGTGAGACTAAACTGATGTACACAAGCAATTAACACATTTAGAAAGATTAAGATAACACCCTTTTGTCTCTGTGAAAGACACAATGACTACAAACAGGGAAAGGAACAAATTATCTACTGTTTGTTATGGCTGCATCTCACCTGTGATCTTAGCTAATCGTTCAGTCTAAAATATATCAGAGAGTAGTGAAAACTCCAAAAACGCCACATCAAAACCCAAAAATATTAAACTCACGATGATATAAAACATTGAAAAGTTCAAAATCTTCACATTTTAGAAGTAGGAACCCAAAAATGTTGAAACCCTCAATATAGGAACGATGAATGATCAGAACAGTGGTGTTTCAGCTTCCTGTCTGTGTGTTACATTAAAGAGGCTTTCACGTTCATGACCTGGGCTGCGTACACTTCACCCCAAAGTCCAGTTTGTATGATTGGTGTGAACACTGGACGCTGCTCCTGGGCATAGTTTATTGATCTCATGCCCAAAAAGATGACTTGAGTATCGGGATCTTTTCGATCGGCGGGCTTTTCTACACTCTAGCAACAACTAAACAAATGCTGCATAGATGATGCAAGTGTACATTACTTATGTGAAAGCTGAGCGGCAGGTGAGTGTACCTAATCATACCTAATAAGAAAACACCCTAAATGATTCATGTCCTGAAAGCAAAGCAATGAGCGCATGAGAGTATCTGTTAGACGAATAAAAACACACAGAAAAAGCGCAGCGCTCGATCCTGATTGGCAGACCGTTCCAGCAACACAATTTAGATGATACAGACTATAAAAGGTCATAACCGTGTATATTTATGGACGATAAACTGCGGCTGTAATCTCTCCTCAGCTGTAAAAGCTCTTACTTGTGTTCATTCAGCTCTGAATCCTGCTGCAGATATATTTTTTAACTAAAACGTTTAACTGGTCTTGCAGGGATCATATACAGAACAGTAAAGCTTCCCTACATTGGCTTTCAGTTAATGTTGGAATCAATTTATAAATCTTAATGATTACCTTGAAAGCAATCTATGGATTTGTTCCGTATCTTGCATACACTGTATATCTTGTTCCAAAAAGGTGATCAAACATTTACAATCATTGCCCGTCTTCATGGCCAAAATCTTTATCTCTGTAATAACCTGTGTGAGGAAATGCAATTAGTAGAATCTGCCTGCTCTAAGTCATGACTGACAACCTCATTCTGATATTGAGATTAGATAATTAAGCTGTTTTATTGTTACACTGTCGTAGCATTGGTAATGAATTTGCAATAAGTCGTCTGTGATCTTTTCTCAAGACTTTTTCTGCTTTTGCCAATATGGCATCTTTAACAGTTTGAGCAACCTTTCAGAGTACAAAAATACAACTTGAATTACCACTAAAGATGAAAAAAGTAGGAAAATATTGTGCAACAAAGTTCCAAAGTAAAAGATAGAAAGGGTAAGAAATAATCTAAAAACAGGTGGAGTCTTCTTGCATTATATAATCTCTAGAATCAGTTTGGATCTAAGTGCAGTGCCGCGGCTGGTTTGGCTTGACAAATGACTGCATTATGGGCGGCATCCAAAACCTTTATTAGAGGTACCCTGATTAGTTTTTCTGTGAGACAGATTTGAAAAACTGGAAGATTAAGCACACTTACTAACTCACGGCTCCAACAAAAATCTGATTAGAATTCCAGTTGAATGAATTTTAATTACCTAAAGGTGAGCGTACTTGTATTTTTTTAAAAGTAGGGTCTATAAAGGAGGTGACAAGTTATAGAGAAACTGGAGAAAACAGAAATACCAAGAGTAAAATGCCTACTATATTAAAATAATTAACAAGTAAATGAGTTTCTCACAACTTCTATAAGGAGTCTACAATACAACAGTTTAATAAGCTTTCTTTTTGGAGTGGATATATTTATATTTCATGTGAGAAAGCTGGAAAGTCCAGAGGGTTGAGTCACCGCTGCATGATGGACAGTTGGGTTCCATGGCCTGACAGTACAATATGATAAATAATATACACATATCAGAGTATTACAACTGATTTGTCGGTTTCACAGTACTTTTTCCTAAAATCATAGAGATATTGTCCTGTCAGGCATGGATGCAAAGAAGGTACTAGAGGTCTTCCAGTAATTTTAAGGCAAAATATCATATTTTAGATGAAAAGGTCATCATCCTGTCATTTCGCTGTGCTTTGTCATGATGCAGAGAAAGGCATTGACAGGGCAGAAGAGTAATACCGTTCATTCGTCCTCTGAACATTAGGCTTCACCACAGGTGTGATTGATGGATGTGTATACGTCGGCCCTGAGGCTGCTTAGAAAATATTTCTCCCTATATGAAATAACAGAAGAGCAGAGAACTCTCCCTTTCACATAACAGGACCTTTAATCCTCGCTAATTAACACATTATATCTAGTTTGTTTTACCCACACAAAAACTGAGATGTCAACATGACTTTTTTGCTGTGTTATGATCGGATATGTGCTGGACTATTTCTTGGATGGGACTGATAACTCCCTGGAGTCCCTGCCTCTTGGTGCGTGCCTCTACAACATGTTAAGTTAGACAGCCAATTACCAGCATTACTAGATCTCGGTAAAAACATGCTGCGGTCTTTATGGCTCTCTGACGCTGATGAGATCGACTCCTTAGCTGTCAGAAGATGTTATCAAATGACAGTTATAAAAGTATGGAGGTTTGGTACCAGTACAAGAACTTAATGTTGTGTAAGGTTCATACAGATGAAGCATGCCAAAGATATAACTTGGTCCTAGACCTCTCAGTGCAAACACTTCAGAGTTACGTTAATGTTTGTCTGGTTAGAGCGCTGGCGGCTGTATTTTGTATAAGTTGTAGTTGCCCACGAGCTTGGGTAGACCTGAGAAAATACTTTTAAAATAGTCTGAACTTTTTTGAAATGAATGCATGCAATAACTTTTTGAGATCCCGTTTAGACGTGTGCTATTGTTTAGGGGTATATTGATATATTTGCATAGGTGGATTAGACAGACAGGGGACAAGTGGTGCTCGCGGTACCCCGCAGGTCAGTCTGACCTACTTATTTGTAAGATCGCCAATAGACACAGAATAATGTCTGTTTCACAAGCCAAGTCAAAACAGTACCTGACAGGTCAACCCAGATTTCAAACCTATAAGGTGTGATCAACTGTGTCAAAAGCAGCAATTAGATGAGATCTGATAACAAAATAGATTTTTTTCCTGAACAGTGTTGATTCCAGTCTCATTTAGGATCTTAAAAAGGGGAGGTAGTCACCTGTTTCATATGCAGATCATATTTTTTTAAAAAATTACCTGTCTTTTTACATCTTTTTCTTCATGAGTTCAGCTCAAGTATCTGTTAAATCTGCTGTGGTTATCCCCTTAAATTTGATTATGGGCTGAAGTTTAAAATATTGTATCAGTAGTACCGTACATTAAGAGGGCAATGCTATCTCAGTTTCTTATTTCTCTCAGTAATGCTTCTGTTACATTTGTATTCCATCTATGTTGAAACAATGCCGTGAACACAAATGAGAATGCAAAAGACTTACTCAGTGAAGGAAAACGTGAAGAATTGTTGATTTTGAGATTTCCCAATTTGCTAACCACTGGAGGAGAGAGTCTCGAACAGGAAGCAGTGGAGCTGGAAAAAACATATTAGAGCTCCCTGTGGGCCATGACAGGTTTTATCTCAAAAACAAAGAAGTTGCGGGCATACAGGACATTAATCCTCCTCTCGGTAATGCAAGGGTAGCTCAGATTTCTGTGCAGAATGAATGGACAGACCCCGCTTAACCAAACTTCTGACTCAACCTGAAATATGTGTGGGATAGTGGACTATATTTCGGTCGAATTTGATAAATAGAGTATTGAGTCTGGATAACACTCATGAAAACTTTAACAGCAAAACTTATAATTGACTTTCCCTTTTCTTGAACACAACTACCAGAACTGAGTGTTTAATGTGACAGGCATATGTGTGAAAGCTGGACACTATAATAGCTTGTAGTTTTGTGAAGGAAAAACAAGTAAAGCAGCCCAGTCCCACAGTGAAGTGGTACTGTAGCCTGCAGGGTGTGTGAGTGTGTACGAGCTCAGGCTCACTGTGACTTCAAGGTGAACACGGGCTAAGATCCATGTCTGTGTTTAGTAGTTGTTTGTTTGTTGGGCTAAAATATTGCTGCTGAACTAAGAGGTTGGCTGAACTTCATTTGAACTTGCTTTGCATGGCAATGTGCTGTCACCACCGAACAAAATAATTTGGATACAAGCACGCGATTGGATAAACACCAATTTTTTTTAAAAAAGTGATGGAAGCATCCATAAGCGACTGACTATAATTTATGAATGACAACTCACGGTCGCTGTCTGCTGCACGAGGGCAAAGTAACGGTCTCTATACAGACTGCAGCCTGCGATGATTGACTGAATCTCATGTATTAGCAAAAGGAACATCAGTCTGCATGGTGTTTCTTTAATAAAATTTGGATGTACACAGTATGTGCAGCGATGTACACAATGTTCTCTCTCTGAGTTTAGTTTTGAAATGATCTGGGTGAGATAATAGAGCAGGTACAAGTGGTTGCAAATTGAACCGTTTTATTATGGAGTACTGTACATGGGTCATTTAATGAGTGTCACTTGATGAGGTTTTTCAGTAATGAAGTACATTAGTATGAATCACCTGAGCACTAGCTTCATCCAAATAATTATCCCGTCGACTTGAATAATTATAACTGCCAGTGGATCTGCAGTACAGAGGTGGCTAAGGTGAAAATAGTTTGAATGTCTAACAGTGTTGTCAGAAATATCAATATATCAATAAACATTCTTACTGAATATTTGAAATACTCTTTTTTTCACATTATTAATACTCTGATACCAGGTGTACTCTCTCGCTCTCACTTCTCTTTGACAACAAGTTGACACGCACGACTGCAGTGCCTACATAGACCTGCCTCTTCTCACTTACCGTGCTATATTGGTTTGGATGTTATAGCCTTTTTATATCTATCTTTTAATTAAAACAGAAATTTTATGCCCTCAATGTTGAGTCAGTTTTTCCCCTGGAGTATCAAAAATGGTATTGAACATCAATATTCTCCAAGGTATCGTGTTGAAATGACTAATTCCAGTGTTGTGGCAACACTAGTTGCGATTGACTTTTGTAAAACTGGTGTTGATATCGATGTTTTTCAAAGTATCGTGTCAAAAATCTCCAGTATGTTGACAGGTCAGTCAGGCTTGTGTTGCAATTGCCTTCTCCTGCCCTCCTGCTATTAACTATTATTAAAAGTCTTACAAATATCTGGTTCGTCTCTCTATGTAATAATATGTGAAAGGTTTACAAATCATTTGGGAATCTTTAACAAATACTTGTTTGTTAAGACTGAAGTAAAAATTCTTGTAATTATCTATCAATTTACCATTTATTAATGATGGTTAGTATCAAGTGTTTCCAGGTTTTGACTTGGATCAGTGTTATTTTTCTTACTTTTGACTACAAATAAGATAATCGTCTCATGTGGAAATCCCAGATCTGGATCCCCACCAAATTCTTGTCCTCTGTTTCTAGGCCTCGCCCTGTCTGTCTGCTAAATCACATCGAAATCTGTTCTCTGATTTATTAGAAACCCCACTGAGAAACAGATGAATAGAACGGAGCGTTGTTTGCTCACAACTGTAACCACATAATGTGCATTTTGAACGTTTATTTACTCCTCGCTCTAAAGCCTCTTGCACTTTCGTTCTCTTTCATAGTCTCCATTGAGGAGCAGTGGCAGCGAGTGGTCGCTGTCTGAGCTGGATGTTTTGCTGCTGGCCGGCACGGTCGGACACACACTCAGCTTGGCGGCCAGCAGCTTCGTAGAGGAGGAGCACCAAACCTGGTACTTTCTGCTCAACACCCTCTGCCTCGCCGTCTTCCAGGACGTCTGCCGCAAGTACTTCCGAGAGAAGAGTGGCTCTGGAGATGAAGAAGAGCACCTCCTTCCATCCAAAGACTGTCACCCCTCTGCTCACACCAAGGGAGACATTTACTCGGAGAAGTGGCTGGCGTTAGCCACGCCGATCTTCACCCTGGTGTGCTGCCGACTGCTGCGCTCCCTCAACCAAACCGGGGTGCAGTGGGCGCATCTCCCTGACGTGGGACACTGGCTTAACAGGTTGGATTTACCAGTTTTCTAAAATAATAAATAATGTGCAGAAAAAATTAAGCCAATTAATTCTAATTATTAAATTATGAAATGTTGTTTTGTCATTTTCATATATTTAATGATGGCAGTTTTATGTTGAAATGCTATTTTTGAAAAGGCTGCTTTTTATTTCACACTGGCATTTGTGTCAGTGACTCATAATGTGACTTGTCATGACAGCGGCGTTGTCACCTCTCCACGCTCTCGCCCAATCACATGCCTGCAGCCTTTTAGCAACTACTGGCATCTGCTGCCAGATTACTTTATTTCATCCTTTATTTAAACAGGCAGTCTCACTGAGATCAGACAGTCTTTAAAGAGACTTTTGTGCACAAGAAAATAAACACAACATGAGAACAAAATCTAATGAAATTCACAACACAAAGTTAACATACACAGAACAGCACATCGAAGGAGGAATATTTAACACTATTTCTGACATATCGTGGTCATTTCATGATTTATTAAATTATATATATTACAGATCTCTCCTTTAAAATGTCTTTGAACTGGCTGACTGATTATAATCACTGGATTTAGATGCGACCAGCGATTATCCAGCTGGTGTCTGTTAGCTCGACTTCTTTAGCTCAACAAGGTTAGCGATCCTGCCTAATCAGCCAGCCACACTGGCTCGCAAACTTGGATATTTTCACCAGGCAGCAAATCAAAGACGGAGACTGTGAACAGCAACAGCTACCTGGTAGATTCAGAATTACCTTGGCACCATTATGATTCCTAAAAGGGTTCTCCAAGGAAAAGATGTACCACTCTATGAATAGCAAAAAGACTGAGTGGTTTGTCTTTCTCTTTAGTTTCTCTGAAGTATATCCCAATTAAACAACACAAAAGCTGGATATATGAAGTGATTATTTTGCATCTCGGAAGCTTATCTGAAAGTGCATTTGTCTTTTTCTCTTGTTTCAAAAGGCAAACTTTACAGTTATAACTCAACTAAGTCTCCAAGTACAGCAAACTCTTGTTGTTGTTTGTTCTGCCCAGCACTTTTGTATTGTGTACTGTAAAGAAAGAGGGGCTGCCGGCAGAGCTGAGGACTATTAGTCTTGTGTTATAATGTATAGTATATTTTTCTTTTTGATGTGAGACCATGTAGGTGACAGGACATTACAAGAACTCATTTTCAACACAGCTTCAGTCGAGAGCGAGAGGGGGGGGAAATTGAGGTTGAGGTTTTAATGTGTATAGGGTTCCCTCGCTGTTAAAGCAACTGACATTAATCACTCACATCCAGGAATAAATTCATTATAAAAAAGACAGAGATACCAATTTGTCCAAAAAAAACAAAAGCCTCAGTAGGCTCGAATCTAATGCAGCGACAAGATGTTCGATCTCCATTTGTCTCCCCTCCTACACGTAAGAGTAGCAGATCAATGTAACAAGTTCATTCCGGTTCTCTGGGGAGTATTGAAAGCCATTTTGGGAAATATAAGAAATCACCCACTCGTCTGGTGAAATAGACGAGACTGGTTGAGTGAAATATACAGGAAATTACACTTGACTACAAAATGTCTCCCTGAATGATTTGGTGTTCACAGACATTTAAAGGGATAGTTTGGATCCCTGTCAGTGGGGTTGTATCAGGTATTTATCAGTAGAGCTACAATGATTAGTCGATTAATTGATTTGTCAATGGACAGTAAATCAAATTATTACTATTTTGATAATCAATTAATCGTTTCAGTCATTTTTCATGGAAAAATGTCTTCTTAAATGTAAGGATTTCATGCTTTTCTTTGTCATTCATGGTAGTAAATGAAGATTCTTTGGGATTTTGGACAAAATAATCAATTTTAAGACATCCCTTTAGGCACGCATTTTTTGCCATTGCATACACTAAACAATTGATTAATCTGGAATATAATTAGAAGATCACTCAATAATTAAAACAATTGTTGGGTGCCAATGTATTACCAACAGCAGATGGGAGTCGGCGTATGCACAGGAAACAACCATTATCTAAGCCAAATATCACTCACTCTCTTGCCCGACCAGACTCCTTTGGCAAAATCAGCAGTTTTACCTTGCGGAACGTGGGAGTTGCTGGACGACTGCTGCCTCGATCTGTCACGGCTAAATTCCACCAGGTGCGGCTGCGTTGCGTTACGGCTGCGCCACGTCAGCCGGAGCTGACCGCAGCCATTCTTCACAATGCTTGTGATTCAGCAGCGCCTCGACGCATCCAAGGAGCAGCTCTCCACTCCACTTCAGATACGCACAGAGTCTGTTTTTCACAGATGCTGCGCCAGTTAGCACAGAGCAGATCGAACGGGCAGGAAGTCAGACACAGAAAAGGCAGGGAGAATCCGGTTAATTTTCGAAATAAAAGACCCGGTGCAGACTCACAGTCATAAAGACAGACTGGAAAGAAATTATTTAATCACATTAGCCTGCTTATCCATGGTAGAAGCACAAAGAGCAAGGGAAGAGGACCAAATCAACTAAATCTGAACAAGTAAACATTATCATACTGCCCATAATACTGAAATACTTCTGAAACGCTGCTGTGGGGCTTGCAGCCGTGCAGAGGACGGATCAGAACTGTGGCGCTGAAGTGCCACGCTTGGTGGAATCAACCGGTAAGTTTGTTTGTCTTTAAGTGACTATGGTGTATCCAAACTATCTTTTAAAAACACCAAAGTCACACAATAAGACAAACAAATTAACCAATCAAGGCAGCATTAGACCAGAAACGCCTGTGTTCTGCAAGGTCACTATTTTGCTATTAGAGTCTGGTCAGTTTGGAGAGGGTGACATTTGGCTCATACGATGGCAGCTTCCCATCAGAAAAGGCTGTTTGACGGGAAGTGGTGAAAACACGAGAGTTAAATATTTCACTGTTCACTATTATAATGGCTTAAATTGTCACAGTTATATCATTATTTTGTTTGGTTAAAATGAACTGAAAATAATCAAAAAATTGTCATACTGAAGTTACTTCATCAACTTTTGTTGTGAAAATTTCTGAACAATTTGTTCTCTGTGATTTCAGGTTTTTTTTTTTTTTTCAGTGACACAAAACAAACCCACGTTGATAACTTTGGTTGATACTAGACAGTATTTGCTGTGCGTTTTTCAAAGCACAGTATTCAAACATGTATATCACCATTAATTAACATTTGAAACGGTAACACCTGACCAATTAGTTCATTGGTTAGCTTCTGTGCCGGTGCTCCTCTCTGCTTCTCCTGCCGCCATATACTGCAGCTTCTACACTGACTATCAATAAATACCTCAGACAGCCCCACTTCAAATAATCTGAGCTATCCATTTAAGGGCAGGTATAGGGTGTTAACACTATCCAAGGCTTTTCTGACACCGAAACATTTCAAGTGTGTTTTTCTGGCTGAGGATCTGGCAGTACCTTCCACTTAGCTTTTTTTTTTTTTAAAGATTCATGAAGGGAAAATAGCCTTCCGTGATTGCTCTGACTGTAGAAAAAATGATTTCTCGGTAAAACTGCGTCTGTCTCAGAGCCATTAATATTCTGTCAACAGCACAGGGCAGGGGATTATGGTTTGTTCTTTAACATGCATCACATTGTGGAATAGAGATGTGGATTCTGACCTTTTCCCTGTCCAGAGTTGCCCTTTCTTCCTACCTGCACTGCCTGTTGCTTGGATAATGAGATCGAGGTAGCGTTACGCCTCGTCTTGTCTCAGAATACCCAACCTCCACTGCCGTCTGATCCAACTAACAGCTAAATATACGGCTTCTATCCAACTTTGATATGTCCTTTGAGGTCTTATTTCCTGTCTGTGCTCACCGCGGTGTAATTTCAAACTGTATAGCCTTAAATCCAGTGAACAATTGATGATCCGTGCCTCTTTAAAGTTTAAACCACTGCTGGAGGATATGACTGACAGTGCTGCTCTCATCCGAATGTTCTCTGTTGCTCGGTAAATAGTCAGCTTCAAGGTTTAAATGTTCTTTTTTCTTTTATTAATTAAATTACTGGTGTTTTGCTCATTACACTACTACAAGGTAGAATAAAGACAATTTTGAAACATATACAGTGTGTACTTTAAATGTTTTTAGTGAATTTAAAAATTAACTAGGAGAGTAGAGTGCAGATCCCCACCAGGCAACAGATGGTGAAGCACCTACTGCAACGTCACCACGACTTACAGATGGAACCAGCGATGATTTCCAGAGTTCTGCTAACATTAGCATGACCCCCACGTACAGTACGTTGTCCCGGGTTAAGAAAAGTGAGAAGTCCGCTGTTTATGGTCGTACCAAAAAATAGAATTACTGCCTCACAGCTGTTTGTCTCCACCAAAGAGTCAAGTTACAGTTTGAATCCATGTTTGTCCAGATTTGTATAATTTCTGTAGTGAAGACTTTGAAGAAATTTAATATGGAACTTAGTACTATTTGCCTGTAACTTTAAAGGAATTTAATAAAAGGTATTAAGTGTATTTTTGTGTAGAATGGAAGTATTCACTATACTTGTATTATTCCAGTGAGAAATGTGCTGTCTTCACTTGGTACAGAGGAGGACAGGGGACTGACAGTGAGCTGAACATTATGATGTCACAGTGAAGTTGACCTTTGACCTTTAAGATTTAAAATGCCATCATCTCGTCATTTTATCCTGTTAGATATTTGGGTGCAATTTTGTCATAATTAACATGAATTCTGTGAAATATGAGTTATGGCCAAAAATGTGTTTGGTGAGTGAGGTCACCATGACCTTGAAGTGAATATTTGTATCAAGTTTGAAGAAATTCCCTCAAGGCGTCCTTGAGATATTGCATTCACATGAATAGAGCGACCTGAAAACATACTGCCTCTGGCCTTTAAAACATAAAAGCATAAACATCATTGAAATAAAGGTTCTTCAGGGTTTTTCAAGAATTCTTAATCACAAAGATCCCTCAGCATATATTTATGAATGGGCACAAAAAAAATTATGCTGATCATTCCTGTAGTATTCGAGATTAGCTCCAGCGAAGGTGTGGGTTCAGTGATCATGCGCACTCGCACTCACGCACATAGAAGCTATCACACGGTCCTGGGCATAAAACTTAAAATTCAAAGATCGTAGCGTTTTTTTCTTTACTGTTTGTTTGTTTTGTCTCTGCAGTTCTGAACACAGGACAGTGCTCTCCCTGCTGGCTGCTTTCTGTTTGGTTCTCATCTACCTCCTGGTTCAAAGACGGTGCTCATGGGTGTCCAAGGTTGCCCTCGCTCTCGGACTTTTGGGTGTCTACAGCTACCGGGCAGCTGTTGGCAATGTCTTGTTTCCCTGGCAACACTCTGGTCGAACTATGTCCAAGTAAGTTTTTTTGTGTGTGTCTGTGTGTGTGTGAGCCCCATGATCATTGTTTCATTCAACACAACAGTTGGTAAATTGCTGTTGTCTGTTATTGAGTTGATTTGTGCTGGGTTGCTGTGATGCAGCTGCGCGTGCAGGCTGCAGTGCTGCATGGGAGAAACACACAGACCCACATCTCTTAAAATTGTGATGATGAACTGCTGTTCAGTTTTGTTTTGTTTTTTTGCTTTTGCTTTACATCTACCTGCAGTAAATCTCCCCAACCCAGTGTAGCCTCCAGTCCTAAAAAAGCCTGACAGCATCTTAAATTAAATTAATTACACTGAAAGGGGAGTCGCGCGATCTGTGACTGTTGATTTAAATTGGCACTCAGTAAGAATTGCAGCGATATCGACAGTTCTTTTCTCCTCCGATATGAGTCTCTGGCACACCTACCACTCCTCTCCTCTATAACTGATGAAAACAAATGCAAAGTTTCACAACACAGAGGAGTAAGCGAGCTAATTAGAGTACAGATTGAACAGGGAAAGTGAAGAGGCAGTAGATCACCGTGCAGGATATTGGAGTAATACTTTTGTAAATTTGCTTTTCATTTGGCTTGAAAATGAGTTTTTTAAGCCTCCATGATTGAAATACACAATCATCCATTGCTCTCCATTGTTAGTTAGCAGTTGGAGGGTTTGGAAGTTTGTAGAAACTTCTGTTGGAGTCAAAAGATGTGCAAAATACAGTGCAGAGGCCTCATTACAGAAACTTCCTACACCTATCTTATTTCAGTTTGGGTTGACATTTAGGATTTTTTGTATTACAGAAACCTGTTTCCTAACTGCATTTAGGAAAACATCCTATCTTATCTTAGGGCAGGAATCCAACAATTAAAGAAGTGTCCTAACTGAAAAAGGTATTAAGTTAGGACTCCTAAGTTAGGATGGCATAGTAACTGTCACAAATGGCAGCACCACTGTTGTAAGGTCTGTATGCACATGGCAATGATGATGGGGTACAACATTAACACAAAATATTATGATTGAAATCCTAATCAAACCATATGAAGATGCTTTAAATTTCCCGGACCGTTAATTAACGGCTGCATATCAATTGCGAAGATTTGATTGCCATGCTCCGTCCGTTCAAATCCTTATCATGGTTTGATAATTGGCAAGAAAACTTCCCAAAAAGGTTCTGTGTCCTCTCCTCCAAGACAAAATTAATCCCTCTGACTCATCACAGCTAAAATTGAACGCCCGTCTTTTCTTGTCCATTCACAAGTTAACCAGTGATACAGGCAGTCTTGTGTACATTCTAAACACAGACACAGACATGACAGTTTACAGCTCTAGATAGGGTTTCCTAAGTTTAGATAAGATACGTGGTCTGAAATAAGACATAGCCGTGAGTTTGGGAACTGCTTCTCTAATAGGAAGATAGAATTTTTCCTATCTTACACACTTAGGATAAGATAGAACAAGCACTGAGGAAATGTTTCACCTGTTAACACCAAACATTTCGCACATTTAGGTATAATTATTACAGGTCTTTTTGAGCTTATGTGTGTGGGGTTTTTTTTAGCTATGCAGATGGTGTGGCTTTAGGGGATTGCAATGCTGGACGGTCACCACTTTGCTCCAGACTAATCACCACAGTTATTGGATGGATTGTCATAAAGTTTTGTTCAAATATTCATGATCCTCAGAGGAAGTGTCCTAATAGAATACAATGCAATGTTATTGTCACTTTACACTGAAATTCATTTTGTATCTTTGAGCAGCACCGTTCAAAACTTTACACACAGATTAAACATTAATATATATATATATATATATATATATATATATATATATATATATATATATATATATATATATATATATATATATATATATATATATGAGACTTTCCACAAATGCTTATCACACTATATCCTTAATATTTAGATCTCATTTAGGTGACACTGATTTTTGTTAAGCAACAGGATAGACTGATGCATAAAAGAATTCTTCAGCCTGGTGGCCTTTTGGAGGCAGAAGTTGGCATTCAGTGTTTAAAAACATGCAGAATCAGAAGAAATACTGATAGTAAATCTGAGCATGCTCTTGTTATGTGTTGGTTGAAAGGAGTGTGACACAAGTTGGCCAGTAATCTTTGCACAAATTTGGATTTGATTAAATAGTTTAGTTTTAAGTTTCATAGACTGGCCGCTGAAGCAGGCCATACTGCAGCACAGCATATGCTGAATCACTGATTTAAAAAGAAGAAAAATGACTTTGCTGATCCTCTGACTTTTTCTGTAATAGTGTCACCAAAAGGTTCGTGTTTGTATTCTTGGAGAAAATGTCTGTACAACTGTTAGATGGACTTGTTTACAAGGGGACAAATTGTATTTACTTTGGTAATTTCCCGACTTTCCATTTAGCATCATCTTGTCAAAATGCTTGTTTTTTTTTGTCCAGTACTTTGTTTTATGAAAAACTAGTCACGTATAACCAGACCTGCTCACTTCTGTGGAGACGGGCTCCACATATTCTGCTATAAGGAGAAAAACGGCTGTATTTCTCTGAAACAGCCTTTCTCAAACTTTTTACAACCATGTACCACCTCACAAAATATTGAGCTCTCTAAGCACCACCTTTCTGTTTTGCGCCGTGTGTTGCAAACAGGTGCTGTGGACACTTCACTGGTGCTTCTTCAGCATACAGCAGTTGTGTTTGGTTCACTGTTGTCCATTTTCAACAAGATCTGATCTGCACTTCTCTTCATAGTAGGTCCTGTTTAGACCCACAGTTTCACTATTTTTAAACCATTCATTTTCACTCTCTTCATTTTACCGCACACTATCTATGCCTTTACAGTTTAACTTGTAATTAGTTGTAATTATGCGTGACATATGGACGCCCTCATGCATGATTGTAGACTACACAGAAGTTTGATATTGAGACAAAAATACAGTAAAAATAAAACTTACTTCAAATTACATTTCAGTGATCTCATATTTTGTATATTTTCATTCCAAATTAGTATTTTGATACTACCACCAGTGGTACTCGTTCCACAGTTTTATCACAGTTGTCTTGGATGATGCTGAGCCCAGGATGCAGCGACAGTGTCTCTGCAAGTTGGAAGGCCAGTCCTCGCATTAAAATGACGATATGACTGCAAAAGAAAGTGTAACATCTGTTAGCTTGTTTATGTTCATTCATATCATTAGCGTCCCAGGCATTAATTTGCCATCTTCAGGGTGTAGGTTGCTATGTTGGTTGCTGTTGTTTCCCACGGGCTTTGATAATGGAGATAACAGATGTTAAAACAAAGACTAAAACAAATCGTCCAACAACAGATTTATACCCACAGGGTACATCCGGTGAGTTCGATTACTGCAAAACTGATGACATTCCCATCAGCCTTAGCTTTACTTTGTGTTAGTGCTGATTAAGCACATGCAAGCACGCTAAACTAAGATGAAAAACTTGCATGTTTATCATCTTCGTTTAGCGTGTTACCATCATCATGTTAGCATGCCGACATAAGCATTTAGCCCAAAGCACTGGCCTGGCTATAGGTTTTTAATCTGGTTTATGTACAGTAACAACAGGATGATCATATTAAATCAAATACTTTGACAGTTGTTTTACAATCGTCTTAGTCTCGCCATACCAGGCAATCAAGATCTCGCCCTCTACCGATCATCTGGGGTAGCTGCTTGAATGATGGCAAGTACAACCGCTAATAAAACCTGCACACCTTACATTTTCTCCGGGACACATCTCACAATGCTCTTAGTTCATTCTCCACAGTAGTAAAAACTCGATTTCTGCATATTGCTGCCGCAGGATGAAGGGCCGCCCTAAAGACTTGGATCGGTTCAGCAATGGAGGTTTTTTTTTTTCAATTCTGTAATTGTTTCCACAGAGTTTTAGGAACATAAGCTGAAGTTTGCGCTCAGTCTCTATTGAGTGAATCGTTTAGAGACTGACTTGTGAGTCAACTAGTTGCTGTTCTGCTTAATGATAAGGTTGTTTTTCCAGCATTTTGAAAAAACATTTTTTTATCTCAATTGCTCTTGAGTTCCTCCTGCTATCATTGAAAGATAAATCTTGAGAAGAGTCTGGACTTCTTAAACCTGCAGATGCTCTGAAACCCCTATGGTATATTCCTGAGGGTAAAGAGGCTCCTCTTCTAGCCCCTCAAACCTTAATCAGGCCTATTAGGTTCATAATCACATTCATTTTATACAGTATGCACAAACCTTCTGTGTCCAGTGCAATCTGTGCGTCCTTGAACCTGAATAATGTAAAATCTTTTTTAATGTGTGCCTTAAAAGATACATCAGTGTTCTTGAAGATGGATGTCTCTTTACACTGTACACATCTAATCCTTTGTGCAATCTATATGTAATAGCTGTAGTTAGCATTGTCCAAAATGAGAGGATTTCAACAATCTTGCAGCTCCTAAGTGGGGTAATTTTTCATTCTGCAGACTGTAGCTTGGCACAGAGTTATCTGCTACTAACCCCCGTCAGAAAATAATGAGTGTGCAGGGCTGCACACAGTTCTCCTGTCTAGTTTTCCTGACCTCCCTTCATCTAAAACCAGTACCTGGCCTTCCCTAACCTTTCCTGTTCTCCTTGGCAGTCTCTCCTCCTTGCCCACCTAATTAAAAGCTCAACCTCTCACCCTTACCCATACAAAGACACCTGACTAAAGCCATGCAGGGACCCCGGCTCCTTTTGACAGACCGTATGATTGACAGGGTTGACAGTTGACCCCGTCCTTCAGCCTTTTCTTCAGACCTCAACAAGTTGATCATTACGGCGCTCCGCCTCAAGGATGTACTATAGACGTAGTCCACACTGTGGCAAACTGGATTCCTTGGCAAAGTTCTTTATGAAGTGAAAAACTTGAACCTTGGTCCGTATAACATGCAGCTGAGTTATTATAGCTTTGTATTATTCATTAAGTTTGTATTTTTATTTCATTTTTAGTTTATGTTTTCGGTTCAGCTTAGTTTCAGTGAGTTATCAGAGTGGCTTTCTTCATTTCAGATGAGTTTGTGTTCTTTAAAAATGTTTAGTTTTGATTTAGTTTTTATTAGTTGCAGTATTAGTTGACAGCAACTAAAACTTAAGACATTTCCTGTATATTGTTACTTTAATTTAGTTCAACTCTATCATTTCAGTTAGTTTTTCTTTTTATTAGCACCCAACCAATATATCACATATCACAGATATATCTGTGTTGGCATATATGTGTATCAATATACAACAATATGAAACATTCTTTTACAGAACTTCTAATGCAGAAGATGATGCCTGGGATGATTTAGATTTTCACAATGGAAAACACCTCTGATGACACGGTCATTTTATGATTTACTGCAGTAAATAAATTACAGAATTCTCCTTTAAATGTTCCTTTCACCCCCAAGTTTTAGTTAACTAAAATAACTTTGACATTCTCAGGTGCTGTATTTTGATTTTTTGGCAAGGGGGATCTTTATATGTGTAATTACACTAGAATAGTGCTTTGATTTTAGTGGAGTCCACTGTAGCTGCCAGCTGCTGAAATGTTTGAATCAAATAATGTGGATTATTTCCCATGGGTCTGATATTTTTAGTTTGGTATTTCTGAACAGCCATATAGTCGAATTTATGGTTATTTTAGATACAATGCCAGAGCGCTTTCTGTTGCATTTCTCTCTGCTGTGTTTTTCCAGTCACATCCTAATGCGAGTGTAAAAAGGAATGGCTTTGTATAATGACCCTTTTTTAAAGTCTGGTCTTCCTGGGTTACTCCGTGTGTGTGTGTGTCTTTATATGTGTGTGTGTGTGTGTGTTTTATCAGAGTAAAGCCCCCTGACAACTGCCCAGTTCCCTCTTCGCCTTCCCTTTGTGCCAACTGCCTAATTGCGCTGTTGCATCTTTCAAAATGGCTAATGGGGTTGAGAACAGCCAACGCTGCTCACTTTAAACGGTTCAAAGACTTACTTGAATTGATGTCACAGTGGATACGGTTTGTCTCGCCCTTTCTGTTTTTCCTCTTTCTCTCACGCACACACACCCTTCCTTATGGCATCGTCATAAATGGACCTAAAAATAGACTGACAGGGTGAACATGCACTTTGCATTACTTTTATTTAATCGGATATTGAGAGATCACTGATTACAGCTATAAAAATCTATAAAGAGAGATACAATAAGGCGACATAAAAGATGAAGCTAATTTTGTTCCAATAGTAAGTAGCTCAACATCAAAGCAGCCGGCCGAGGGCCAAGCCTGTCTGCGCCTGTATACATCATAGCCAAAGTTTGTTGCAGTCTCCATCCTCCTTCTTTGCATTTGTGGCACATGTTCTAGCAAACACGAAGCCATGAGAAGCGTTTTACAGCGTTTCTGTTTTCATCTGTGTTTGTATGTGCTTCACACCTGCACAAAACATGACCCATTTTTATCATGTACCGCTTTATCTAGAAAGGGGCTGTTGTGCAGGTTCCCAATTTAAAAATATTCATGCATACCGATCCCGCTTAAAAATGGAAATGTATTCAAACTCGTCTCAAAACACCTGTGAACCCCTGCCACACACACATACACACACACACACACTGACAGACACACACACACACCGAGACACACAGAATTCAGTTTTCAGTTTTATTACCCAAGAGGTAAACCATTTCATAACCCTGTTTCAAAGGCAATCTGTGTTGGTACAATATATCAGTGGTAACATTTAACAAATCATTATCCTCCGCTGACTTCAAAGCAGAGTTCATAAAAGTGATTTTCTGTGGACTTTATCCTTCTAAATCAGGCTACTGTTTCAGAAGGAGAGTGATTTTTTTTTTAAATCCAGCATAAAGCTATAAAACACAAAGAGCAGGTATTGATCTCATGGCTTGTTGTGTAATTAGATGTTTTGTCTGTAACCATTGTTTTAATGCTGCCACTTTTTTTTCCAGTGGCGTCTCAGTAGTTGTGATTTCGACGTGCTCAGATTTATCCTACGGAGGGCCGAGGACTCAGACGGAGTGTGCTCCTCATTCTCAGGCGTCTGCCTCAGAGCTTTCCTCTGGCTTTTGGCTGATTTACTGTAAGCGTTAGCCTGATGCAGGTGATTGATGACGGGCATATACCAAACATGTGGAGGGGATTGGACGCCGTCTTACCTTTTCTTATTCACTCGCTGGAACACCAGCACTTGTTTCCAAGGTAACATGAAATCCAGACAGCTCCTCTGGACCACAGCTTTGACAAGCTACTATTTTCTGTCCAGTGGTACTACTATTAACATTACAAGATGCAGAAAATAAGATCTGATTTATTTGACTGGCTTCTATCACCAGGCTGTGTGGAGGGTTCCCTCAGGCTTTAACGCTCCTGAAAACTCAGTTTCAAATATTTCCTCAATAACATTAAATATTCATGGATAAATAAGCAACAATCAAAGTTCAATGTTTGAACAAACCTCTTATGGTGTTATACAGGGCAGAGACTGTGGGCCTCCCCTCAGTTAGAGCTTGGAAAGCTAGAGCTTAGTTTACTTACTTACTTTTACTCAATTCCCAGATGCCTCTGGGATCAAGATTATGTTGTTTTATCCCATAGATACTCAATGATTGAGTCAAGATAGCCTAATATTGCAGTTTGATTTAACTTCAGACTAGACCAAATACATAAAAAAGGTCTGCCTTAAGGCATTTACTAGTTTCTGATTCAGGAAAAATGTCTCTATGTGATCTCCTTTTGATAACTAATGCAATATTTTTTTTTTTACTTCCAATCACTGAGCCTCCCCTGAAACTGTTTGGAGCCCCCTCAGGGAGGCCCGTCTCCCACTTTGAAAACCTCTGCTATTATACATGAGTTATAAACAAGAGTTTAAAGCTGCAGTAGGCAACAATTGAACATGATGCAAAACTTTCCTCGTCTCTCTCTGCTGCTCGTGTCACCCCACCAAGACCACCTCCCACCAAATCCACGAGTTGCTACAGCAGCAGAATGAGTCAGTTGCCCTGTGAGACCTCACTCCTCGTAGGCCTTGCTCTCCACGGCGTGAGCCTCGCTAAGACCCCGGTCCCTCTCAGTGTGATTCGTCTTCTCAAAGACGCCCCTCCAGCGCATCGCAGCCCAAGGGCAGAGTGCCTCAGGCTTCAGAGGCAGCTGCGATACCATCCAACAGTAGGATGAGAGGCTACTACACCACACACACACATACACACACACCAACTGCCCCGCTCAAAAGTTATTCCCCATTGTTTTCCATCATGCCTCTTTGCCTCTCAACGTTACGAGTGAACATAATGAGCCCAAAGCTCTGTGTGGAACCAGGACATGTTCACATGTGTTTGTTCTATAATCTGTTGTAGGCAAAGGAGGTATTGGAAATATCTCAAGTTGCAGGATTTTCTGCAGAATTCTACTAAAGAATCGTGCATTTGTAGGACAGCCAATAGGAGCACCTTCTGTCTGAACTGACGTGCAATAAGCCAGAGTTTTCTGTCATGAGCTGGAACAGAGAAAAAACAGTCTAGTTTTCTCTCCGACCACTGGTATTACAATATACTGAAAAGTTATTAATAGGCTTGGGCAGTATCAAGGTATTACAGTATACCAGAGTATCAAGACATCCCAAAGGCATGATTTACAATACTGTCATTGTGAATAAAGTTATCTGAAACAGAAGTTTATGAAGATATTGCCACATATAGCTTTATTTTGACATGACTTTGTCCAACTGTATAGGTAGTCTATTAGCCACATGATCTGTTAATCTCCATTCAGCCAAACGATGTGTTGGTATCCACGGCAACAAGTGTCATCGTGTCCTTTAGCAAGATTCTGTGCTTATTTCCTATATATTCATTAATCTATGGCCCATAAGCATTCAAACCCAGCAAGTCTCGTCAAAGACAGCTAATAGCATATAAAACACAAAGCATTATAAGCTAGATAATGACTTGTATCTCCAGCTTTTAATGATTTATTACATATAATGTAATATACTGTATACCCTGGTGAAATGTCAGGAAGGTATGAATGTATGAAAAAATAGATACCGTCCATACCTTGTTATTAAGGAATGAATTTCTCTCTCAGTGAGGCCAAAAATAAAGTGGCCACTGCAGCTTTAATTGACCAGTGTGTAGGATTTAGTGACATCTAGCGGTGATCTTGCAGATTGCAAACACTTTGTCTCTCCCGCGTGTTCCAAGCATGTAGGAGAAATTTCAGCAACTGAGAAACTTAGTTTGTAGTTTAGCTTAGTTTGTCCATTCCAGGCTACTGTAGAAACACGGCAGTGCAGCATGGTAGAAGACTTGTGCCTTCTGTAGATATCAGGGCTCCTTCCAAGGTAACAAAAACACAACAATTCTTATTTTCAGGCGATCATACACTAATGAAACATGAATGTTATATTCAGTGTTTACCATATTTTGTCAATAAATCCCTGTAAATCTGACACACTGGACCTTAAAAAAAAGCTAATTTAATCTGCTCTGTCAAGAGTGTGTGTGTGTGTGTGTGTGTGTGTGTGTGTGTGTGTGTGTGTGTGTGTGTGTGTGTGTGTGTGTGTGTGTGTGTGTGTGTGTGTGGTTTGATCAACATAAGCAAACAACCCCTCAACTCTCTTCAGTTCCTTTGATCAGCACATTTTGATTGGTGCTTGAAAGTAGGCGGCTTTGTTCATAACATGTCCGCTGTTTTCTGTTAACAATCCCACAATGCAATGCACCACATTTTAAAGATGCAGAAATTCCACTTATGCAAAATGACGCTGATTCATAAATGTCAGAGACCTCAATTTACTGCTGACTGCAAACTGTCAAGCCTCTCTTTTAATGGGAATCATGAATGAGTGAATGAGGGAGTGATTTCGGGGAAAAAAGCCCATCACATCATCAGCTTTTTCCAACTAAGCCCCGCCCACTTCAAACTAGTGAGAAGATCACATGTAAACAAAAACACAGCTCTCTCATGTGAAACCAAAACTGTTCCAACTTTGGCAGAAATTGATATTTTCATGCAGGAGCCTTTCCCCCATAGTAAGAGGTGGATTTAGAGGATTTGTTTTCAGGGTCTTTAAAAATATTGATCATCCCGGGGCGCGCCAGTAGCTCACTTGGTAGAGCGTGCAAACCATGCACCGAAGCTCTCGGTCCTCAGCAGCCGCTGTGGGTTAGATTTTAACCTGCAGCCTTTCACTGCATGTCATCTCCTTTCTCTCCCCACCCTTTCCTGTCTTCCTTCAGCTTTCTTATCACCATAAGGGCAACAAAGCCCCCCAAAATATACTAAAAAGAATATATTGATCATCCCTTAAATCTGCAGTTCACACACTTTTTAGCCCGTGCACCCCCTTCAACATGCCAACCAGGTTGACGCACTCTCGGTCCCCCCTATCTTCAAAAAAAAAACAGCAACATAGGCTATTTATAGCCGTCGCCATGGTGAAGGCAGCACATTCAGATGCTATTAAAGATATTGCAACAATTTGAATTAAAGTGCAATAAAGTGACACACGATCTGAATGACACACGTGTAGAAACAGAGATACAGCAGGCTCTCCCTCTGATCGAAGACGGAGAGAGAGGTGTGTGAGAGTAGGCCCAGTAACATAGTAACAATATTAATAATACCAAAATTACACCATTACATCATCATTACATTTTCCTCTCACGCACCCCCCCAGAGACAGCTGGTGCACCTTACTTTAGGAAACCTTGCCTTAAATAAAGTCATGTGTTTAGTATCACAGTGATACCGGAGAGAGTCTGTGTGTGGGTGATGCTGTTTTGGACATATTTTTAGCGAGAGTTATTAATTATGTAAACTTACCTGACTAGATATACTTTAATCCACTGATTAAAGAATATATTTGGGCTACAGTATTACTGTATCTGCTAGGGCTGTGACTGTACCAGGGTTTTAAACTAAGATACAATACCAGTATGAAAAAAAGATGCTCGATACATCCTGTCAATAACACGGCAAAAGAGAAAAAAGTCATAGTTTTTAAATTAAGATCCTGCACACTGTGCTGGTACAGAAAAAGTCACTGAGCACAGTCGGGTTTTGCTGCAAGCCAAATTTCAGGCAGGACAATAAAGACTCGGCTGAACTGTGATCTTGAATGAGCACTTAGATCGTTTTTTAATAGCTTCAGCACTTTCAATACTATAATGAAAGGATAGCGTATCATTTTAAACGTGTGTTAATGAGAACGTGTTGATACTTCAGTGCTGTTGACAGCGTTTGTATCTGCTTTTGATGACTGCTTTGTCTTGACACTCTCTGGAAACACTTAAATATCAGGGTTGTAGTTCTCAAATTCACAAGTGATCTCAACAAATGGTGCCAAAAATAACAAATGCACTCTTAGCATTGTTCTCTATGATGAATGTGCTCTGCTGGAGGACACAGCTGAAGACCATTATCACAACAACTTTGGCCTTTTCCTTTTTTTTTTTATTGTTCGGGAGCAAGGCTGAGCTTCCCGTGACCCTGGTCTTTGCTCGGTGGTCTGAACTACAGCCTGCCAAACAACAAGCGAAGTACTTTTACAAACTCCTCAGCACAAAATAATAATTATATATCTGAGGAGGGTTTATAGGTTTGTCAATCAATACTAATGACTTCACAATTACACCATCTGTAGTCTTGATTAGAGCAAAAATCTCTCTCTAATCTTGAGTTCCAGGATGCTTTGCACACCACATCAAAGCAAACTAGAGAAGTGCACTCAAGTAACAGTTGATGAAGCACCTACTGCAGTGCCACCACAACTGCCAGATGTGACCATAAAGTCATAAATGTGCAACAAAAATACTCGGCTGATGGTCCGGTGTTAAGCTAGATTACTTGTGAACAGAACAGACTGTTTTGCTGGTTCAGCTCACACACACACACGACTCATTGCATGATCTCCTCCAGGCTTATGTCTGATTTCAATAATAAAAACACAGCATTATTCCCACAGCATTTGCCATGATTATACTTCTTAAACTGGCTGTCAACCTGCCTACGTCTCTCTATTGGAGATCATGACTTTATTGCTTGTCTATTACAAGCTAGTGTGCTTCAAGTGTACAGGATGAGAGGGCAGCAACATGAGGGGCTGCAGAAGTCTTGTTTTGTGTTGTTGTAGTTCCCGCTGCCTGCTGCTCATCTGTTGAGTCGGATGTAAATCATAGATTGCGTAACACCCCCTCAGCTAAATGACTAGCCTAATGTAAGTATGGGCTGGAAAAGCTGAAGAATCTGATAGGTTCAAATCGGTGCTGTGTGATGTACTATAATCAGGAGACACTTAAAATAACTGCAGCCACTTTTTCTGGGTGCTGCAATTTGGGGAAATGACATAAACAGCAAATAGCCTTTACCGCTCAGACAAGAGGGAGTGCTCAGACTTCTGCCCTGAAAATGTCAAAGCAAACAAGATTCCTTTCATTGCATTGAGAATTTGTGTTGGGAAAATGTTTATTGTTTCAGACTGATGTGGATTAGCGCTGCAGTCTTTCAGAGTTAAATATACAGGTTTCAGGAGGGAAGGCGTCTGTTGTTATCCCACATGTAAATCTCATGGGCGTCCCGTGCTGCTGCCTTTGTGTAAAGTATAGTTGAAAGATCACAGCCACCTCAAACACACAGCGCGTTACTTTTTAAGCACAAACATTTCGCTGCGCAAAGATTAGTATATAATTCTCTCTCTTTTTTTTCCCGCCTTACACATTAGTTAACAAGGAAGCCCGGCAGCTCAAACCCATCACTGTCTTCACATAAAATCAAATCCAGGCCAGGATTTTCCACTTTTCCTTGGCATGAAATAATGATGAATACAATCTCTGCCACATTGTTAGGGGAGTTGTGAATAATAAAGAATAGTGCTGTATGGAGCATATTACTCTGCTCCTTTCCTCTGTTAGAACAGGTTTCCATAAAACACACTGATTAATAATACATGTCCAATACTTGCTCAACTCCTTCAGGGTCAGCTATTATCCTGTAGTGCTTTTGCAGCTTTGACTGCATCCTGCTGCAAAAAAAAAAAAAAAAAGTGTCCCTTTACTCTGAGATAGCCTTCCACTGAGAGGAGGTGTGTTTCCGATGTCGTGCTGGTGATTTTCTAAATGTAGAAATATCTTTTTAGTCTAGTATCTTTTTAGTTTGGGAATTATTACCAGGACCTGCTTTTAATCAGTGTTAGATATGATTGTGAATATCATCTTTGGTGAAAAGGTAAACATATAAAAACACTGTATTCTTTATGACTGGGTTAATCTCCGCATATTTGCACAGAACACAATTAAAAGCCTCAGTTTCTTCAGGCTGCCTTGAAAATTCAGCAGCTCCCTAAACTTCATTAGCTCTTAATGCTCTTTATTTCCCCTGCATCCATAATGAAATAGAATAAAACAACTTATCACTGGCGTGGCTGTTAACACTCTTTTGTTGTCTTTTTTTTTTTTTTTGTTTTCTTAAGGCTAATTTACTCATTCCTCGTTTTTTGACAAATATTAATCAATGTAAGTTAATTAAAAAGCAGATTTTAGAAGAAAAAAATCTTTTCATTTAAGTTTTGTGTGGATAAGAGCATATGCTGAATGCCTGAAATGGAAATTAGACTAAATGTAATTGCCTTCATAATCGAAAGCACTTTTCCTTTAAAGCTTCAATTTGGGACTTTTTGAGCATATAAATTATTGATAGTTAGAAAAGGATTTTTGTGGAGTAAGCCTTTTAGAAGGAGAGGAGCCTTATGGAAAGTTTTCTGTAACCTTGCAGCAGCTTCAGACTTTAAGACTCAGACTTACCGTCGCAGGGACATACAATAAAACCCTCGTCCATCTTTAAATCTTTATTAAGTCTTGTTAAATGAATTCAGCGCTTACATGGTCTACATCCTTCTAATCATAAAGGCTGTTTTCTAAACTTGTTACATTAATTGTCAGAAGAAAAAGAGACAATGTACACTGAAAACAATTTTGGATCCAAACAACTGGAGCTAAATGACCAGTCAACAGAAATAGAAAAACAAACAGTATAAATGACAAAATTGAAGTGGGCAGAAAGTTGGCTTGATACTTGTCATGCTAAAACAAAAATAAGAGTGAGTCATGCTACTGAATACAGTTATGTCATTCTTTTCTGAATTATATTACTAATATTTGTTAGAAGGCAAACATGCATCAGTTTTTAAATTGTCTCGATTCAACATCTCATAAACATTCACAGTTCAAGTAAACAATAACTCGACTGGGCAGGAAAGTTACAGAACTCCCTTTAAAAGTTTGGCTGTTTGATTTAGCTTTAAAGGGAAAATGGAGCACTTTTCATGTCGATGTCCAGTCAGTGTTGACGGTAAATATAATCAGCTGGAGCAATAAATTCCTCAGTGCTTTTCTCTTACTGTAAAATCTGTTGTTCTTCCTGGGGTTGGTGTTAAGGCTTGGATTTCTAACCACCACTTCTGGGTCACCTAACACTATCCTCTGACCAACAAAGTGATTATAGTCTAAGGTGATGATACACGGCAATATGGGCGTGGGCGTCAGACAGAGCTGAACAATTAATAAAAATATCAACTTTCGATTAATTAAACTGATACTGCAATTGTATGATTTGCAATATTAGAGGGAATGATAATTTTTACATCACTATTCTCATTTTCTTTGAAAAATATATTAAAATGATTTTAAAAAATCAAAGTGATTAAAAAAATCTTTTTAAACTAATTGAATGTTGCTTAGTAAATGTTAGTAGCTCTTCTTAATACTTTTCAAGAGTTAAATATTTGTAAAACCCTCAGACAGACATAAAGGGTGACCAATAGCATTGATTTATGAAGAAAAATAAAAATGTCGAAATATGGAGATAAGAGGTTTGCACCCAACAGCGACGATGACAATGTGATGTGTAGGCCGAGACATCTCTGCAGCAAGACACTTAATTTAATTAAATTTGATTTAAAATGGTGTTTTGATACACATTTTACCTTTAACAAATATTGCACTTCCTGTGATTTGAAAATTGTATTGCGATTTTGATAAAATTTCAATTAATTGTTCAGCCCTCGCGCACAGTGCATTCTGGTTCATGTAGGCACTGTCGCCACATGAGCCAGTCTGAGCCGGTTTATTGCTTTAATAAACGTTTTTCACGGCTGTCACACTAATATTAAATGGAAGGTAAACACAGGTGTTACCAGTGATACTAAGTAAGGTCCAGTTCCATTTAGTTAGCAGAGGTTTTCCAGTGCAGTATGTACAACAGCAGCACCCTGACTCTGTTTGACCTGAATGGAATGAAGCCTTAATTAGTCTCACTGGTAACAATGGTCAAAATGGCTGCTGTTATAAAGGTCTCTTGACTATATTTACAGTCAACACTGACTGTACATCCACATGAAAAGTGCTGAATTTTCCCTTTAACGCCTTTACACATTCCTATTAGACCTGTTCCCAGGCCTGTGTGTATGTATGTGTGTGTGTGTGTGTGTGTGTGTGTGCGTGCGTGTGTGTCTGTGTGTGTGTGTGTGTGTGTGTACACTACAGACTTTCCCTCACTTTCATAGTTTTATTGCACCTTGTAGGACAACTTGCCTCTTCATCATTCCTATTGGTCCGTGGAGTTTTGTGACATCACATTACTCCCAGCATAGCTCCGCCCACCTTTAACTGAGAGGTCTGATCAGCCGGAGTGATTTAACGCACCTGTGTGGGCGTGCAGGGCCTCTAATATTGGCAAACATTTCAAGCTTTATGAAGCACTGTTGTAAAAATGGCAGTGTAAAATTGTTAGTGGTGCCAGTTTATTATCTTGCTATGCAAGACAACATTGCTGCAATAAATTCTCCCTTCATGAAGGTTAAAATGTTCAGTTTTTGTTTACTGTGTTTCAAAGAGGTGTTTGTTCACCTTTATGGTTGTTTTGTAGCCTGAAGGTTGTGGTGCTGCTGATTTGTGTAGCTCTATACTGAGACATCTTTCTAATACTTTCTTCTTCACATTTATATCATTACTGGTAGACGAAATATTAGCAACCCCTCTTAATATTAGTTTTAGCGAGGTGTACCCAATAAAGTGACAGCTGTCTAATTCATGTGTATATTCATGTAAATATCTGATGTAGACATGTATCAAGTTTTGCTTTAACAGTTCACAAAGATACGTTGTAACAAAACATAAAATAGTCACTAATGAAAAAACATCCTCTCCCTCCCAAAGGTGAACACAACAAAACAAACAAACAAACAAAAAGAGGGTAACAGCACTCTGTGAAAGAGATATTAGACATGACAACACTGTATGATAGACAGGAGTTACAGTGACATTCTCCAGGAATATTTATCATTTTCAAGTTTCAGTAGTTCACAGTCCTCCAGGAATGTAAGAAAGGGACTTCAACCCTCATGGGACTTGGCTGATTTCATTTTCTTGTGTATTAGTTTTTCGAGGACAAGACATGCAGACAGCTCCTTAAGCCTGCAACCAGCAGAAGGGCTTTTTACATCCTTCAGTTATTCGTGGAGATGTAGCGTTTTGTGTTTCTCAGCTCGTGATACGAGAGACAGTCCTGTCTTACTCCAGTGATCACATTAAATTTAAACTTACCTGTTACAGCAGCATGAAGACGTCAGAGACTTGGATGTAGTTGTTGTCTTTAAATATTGCACGTTGAGTGTGCTGTCAGTCGGTTTCAGAGTGTTAGCAGGTTCAAGAGAAGATGAGATAAGGAAGAACTTTATTAATCCCAAAGGGAATTCTTGTGCCAGGTTGCTCCAAAATTACAGTAACATAAGAAGAACAACAATAACAGAGCATCAGATATAAGAGAAATATAAAATATAAAGTGTATGAGGAGTAAATGTGAAGAAAGAGTGCCTAATAGTATAACGATGGAAGTAAGATAAGCACAAAAGTAAGTTAAATAGAAAAAAGTTGTCGTGGCAGTGACATCCAAAAGTAATTGGCAGTGATACTGAGAGGTAATAAAAAAGTTATTTCACACCAGATAATGGATGTAGAAATAGCACATGATATTAAACATGATAATAATGAAAGTAATATTGCACATGGTATTAAAACATTAAATGTAATAGAAAAATCACTCTGCTTGATTTTGGGCTTCTTTTTTTTCACATTTTGATCATGTTTTACGGTAAAAGTAGTTACTTAAATCCATACACTTGTAGTTTTCTGCCTTCCAGATATTCACATTTCTCCACAATGCTCCATGGTATCCTCAGTTTGTCCTGGTTTATTACCTGATCTTTTTATTATTCACTGTACTTATTTGGCAGTAATGTAAGTGAAATCTTAACATAGCATCTGCATTATGTTCTTCTTATGAATATAGGGACTGATAATCTCCTAAAATACCTATAATAGAGCAACTTGTTCTACGTATCATCAAGATCTGTAGTCTTGTGCGACAGAACTTTATTATGTCACATTAGGAGACAAATGAGAGCAATTGGAGTCGATGAGGTCCGGGAGGAAAATCAAACCTGCTGTTGTTGGAGCTCTGTGACTGTAATAACTTCAATTAATGACAAAAGAAAATTACACCTGTGAAAGATTGTAGGATTCCAAGTCAAGTGTTATAAAATCCTTATGTGACCTTAAAGAGTCGTCTGTGGTCTGGGTTGTTTCACTGCCGTTCTTGTTATCCTATACTGTTATACTATAAAGTGCTGCAAGGATGATGTATTTTCATAAACCAGCTGGGAAGTCGGCGTCACTCTGGTTCCCTCAGCAAATATCCAATAGAATTTTTTCATTGGATTTTCTGGATTAGTGCAAAAAATTAGCTGTGGGTAACAAAAGTTAAACGTTTTGTTTGCAGGATAATCTTCACAAATAAGAACCGTTTTTATGATTTTTGATGCCTAAAGTAAAAGAAGTAAAA
Organism: Lutjanus erythropterus; assembly: GCF_056507025.1. Taxonomy (NCBI): domain Eukaryota; kingdom Metazoa; phylum Chordata; class Actinopteri; order Lutjaniformes; family Lutjanidae; genus Lutjanus; species Lutjanus erythropterus. The sequence goes on along the minus strand of NC_139321.1, from coordinate 10,970,456 downwards.
AGGTAAAGTTAGGCTATAAAACAACTCACCAGGATCACATGACTTCAACTTGCTCCCCACCATGTGACCCCTGTTTGGCGTAACGACGCTTAATCTCTCCGACAACATCTGTAGTCTCATTGAGAATTGAGGAATTGATGAATTGATGAATTGTCTGTTGTGGAACGAAACATAGAAAATGTCTTATATGATTTTTTGTCTTTTTTTTTTTTTTACATTTTAAGTCTAAATTTAAATATCCTTCAACAAATGGCTCTGCCAGACAAAACAATGTCAGATGAGGTGCAAATTACTGCTACGAGTGTTGATTAAATATCCATGGATACATTTTTAATCAGTTAAATTTTTAACTGCACTTGATTGATTAATGATTAATCACTAACATCCTTACTCCAAATGTATGCTGCTGTAGCGTTTTGTTTTGTTTCTCGTTCGTATGTCATTGTTTTCATCACCCGCATGTCATCAGATCTCCTTACTGGCCACTAAAATACAGACAAAAGGTTTGGATATTAATTCAAATTGTACTCAGTGCTCAACTATGATTTTAGAAGTAACTAAGTAGATTACATCTTGTATTGCATACTTAAACATGAGTAAAGGCACAGACTTGAAAATCCACTCTCAAAAGTTCAAGTATAAAAAAAAAAAACTACTTAATTACAGTAATTTGAGTATTTTTTCTAATAATTACTTCCACACCTGCAAACCACCTAAAGACTCTGAGACAAGCGAACCACAGGAACAAATTCTCATTTCCAGGTTTCAGGGCTCGTTCCTGCAGCTTTCTATTTACAACCTGCCGTACTCCATTCTAAAAAGATCAGTAGAAGCTGGAAAAAAAAGTAATTTGACCCTAAAATTCACTCAAAATATAATAATGCCGTGTGTTTCTCAATCTGTAGCCATGCAGAAAGCACAACGGACAGAGTGATGGGTGTGAGAAAGTCTGTTTTCCTCAGGCGAGTCATTCTGTCTTCTAGTCTCAGACCTTTAATTATTAATGCTACATTGACACACTGCATACCGAGTGAAAGAAGGGTTAGGAGTTACAGAAATATAAGAAACACTGTCTAACAGAGACAGGAATATGAAATTAATTAAAGCAGTGAACTTTGAAAACCTTTTATAACAAGGGGTCTGACTCAAATATGCTGCAACCAGAGGTGTGTTAGACTGTAGATCATCAGCTCTCATATTAGAATATGTTTATAGTCGTAAACCTTTTCTATAAATTAAGGTTAATGAATGAAACATGATGATTATGAGTCATTCAGATAAATATGTACTGTTGCTTTGAGCTTTTGCACTCTGTTACTGATGCTCCCATGTTGGCCCATTTGTCTTAATACACCCCATTTGTCAAAATGTTCTTTATCCACAAGAAAATGTCAGTATCGCAGAGATGATATAAATCTGTTTAGGTTTAGTTTTATGTCTTCTTTTAAAAGATTATGCCGGCATTTGATTTATTAAGATTGTTGTTTGGTTTCTGTTAAGTGGTTTGCTCTTTGTTCTTGTTCATTGTCCTACAGCTGTTGTTGTCACCTTTATTTGACAAAAAGCGTCTTTTCAGAATATAAAGTCTGAATTAAATCATTTTCCTCATCCCACAAAACCCGTCCCTGGATATTTAATTGCTAAAATGCATGGACAGGTAGAGCAGGACTGCCAGAATCCACATCCCAGAGTCACTTACCACGATTACTTGAATATTGAATGAGGAGTTTTGCAGAGAAAAATCAATACTGGCTTACTGCAAATGCAAAAATGACACTCTCCAATCTTTCTCTCTTAGGGGAACAGTGGAGGCGCGCTTTGTTTACGTCTTCGTCTTGGGCATCCTCTTCACGGGCACCAAGGACCTGTTGAGATCCCAGATCATCACAGCAGATGCCAAGTTGAAGAGCAGGGGATTATGGGAGATTTACAGTGGCTTGGTTTTGTTGGTTTCGCTGTTGTTCCGTGCTCACAACCTGCCGGTCCTCTGCTGCTGCCTGTTGATCCAGACGCTCATGGCTCAGTTTATCTGGAAAAAACTCCACTATGACGCGGCCCAAACCACCATCATGCACTACTGGTTTGGTCAGGCCTTCTTTTACTTCCAGGTAAGAAACAATAACAATTTCAGTAACAACAAGGATTACAGCCACTTTGCATTAAGAAATGTAGAATCTCCATGTGTTTAAACTGAAAACATCATTTTGGCAGCTCATATTTTTCTTGACAACACTGTTGATGTTCAGTGATGTTCTACTGCCCAGACGCCAACACTGCTCAGGGTTTGTACAAAGTTTTAAGAGTTTGGAAAATGCCCCTGCAATGTTTTCAAGGTTAGATGTGATTTAATTCAAAAATACTCCTTGAAAAATGCTTGATCTGCTGGTTCATAATCACCCATGCAAACCACAAGTCTCTTGATATTTAAAATGAAATTATCTCATCATCATATTTGTTTGTTGCCTCCTGGCGTCGCATACCAGACGCAAAGCAGAACTAGATTGACCATCATGGCCGTTGAAATGAAACTTTAAATCTTGCTCCATTTTAGGCCCCACACTATTCGCCCTGTTCATGCTCCTGTTAGGTTTTCAAAAATACAACATCTCGTACCATTGCTACGCAGATGACACGCAGCTGTACCTCCTGTTAGAACCTGGTAATAACAATAATAACACAGTTAGGTCCCTCCTTGATTGTCTCCAGGACGTCAAACACTGGATGGATAAAAACAGTCTTCAGTTAAGTGACAGTAAGACCAAAGCATATTATTTGGTCCCCTCCAGCTCCACTAGGGGTATAGCTGGACACATGGGGCTCCTGGCTCCCAATCTACATCCTTGTGCCAGAAATCTCTGTGCCATCTTCGACTCTTCGGCTCCTCTTCCTGTCTTTTAATAACCTCATGATAGTCATAAACGCCTTAATTTCCTTTCGACTGGATTATTGCAACTCCCTCTATTTGGGAATCAACCAGTCATCCTTCACTCGCCTACAGCTGGTGCAGAACGCCACCGCCAAATTATTGACTGGTACAAAGAGATGTGAATGTTTTACACCGGCTCTGGCGTCCCTCCATTAGCTTCCAGTAAAGTACAGGACAAAATTTAATGTTCTTTTATTTGTTTTTAAAGCTTAGCACAGCCTGGCAGCGCAGCACTTATCTGAGCTCCTCTGCCCCCTGTCCAACCCCCGATCGCTCAGATCCTCAGACCAGCTGAAAGGCGATCAAGCGTTTGTTGTAGCCACCCCAAAGCTCTGGAATAGCCTACCCTTTTTCAATTAAGTGTTCCCCCGTTGCTCATTATAAGACAAAACTTAAGACTCACATGTTCTCTCAGGCTTCTGAGAGTCCTGGAGGTTGTACTCTCACATTCATTTTCACATTAGGTGTAAAAAACGGGATTTGTTTCTGCTGCCAATCATTTGCTGATATCATTGGTGAAATTTTTGTGTTTTGCACACAAATTTATGCCATGAACCAGTAGAAAACTGGAGTGTACAAAATGGAGGAAGCCATCATAGCTTATTAGCTTTGTTGCACCATCAGATTTCTATTTAACCCTCCTCTGGTTAATTGTTTGAATGAATAGAGGAATGATTTGCAGACAGTTCTTAGACAAGAGTCAACGATACAAATCCGTCTGTTGAATAAACTGTGAACCTATTGTCTTGTTGGCAAGCTCTGTTACCTAAGTAACAGCAAGTTTCTTAGCTCAGAAAGCCTTTTCTTCCCTCTTTCATAAAATTAAGTACAATCCTGAGAACAGAATACAGCGCAAGTGGGAAGTAAATGTCACAGTGCAGAGAAAATAGAAAGGAGCTCAGGGAGCTATTGTGACCACCAGTAAGCACCAGCATGTTCTCAGCTCACTGGTGTATTTGTGGTTTGCCTGCCAGTACAGCAGTTCAACTTGTCATGTGAAAAAACCACGACCAAAAATCACCAAGGAAACATATTTAATGAAGACATGCAGATTAATTTTGCTGTGCCTCTTTGTAGTGTGACTGGGCCTTAAAGGGATACTGCAGATTTTTGTATTCAAAAAGCAGGAGTGCCGGTGTAGGAAGCTATTCTCCTGTGGAAGGTCAGCAGCACAACATGTTTTTGCCACCTAAAATAAAAGTATATTTCTCTGCTTTGCCTTCAGACAGTTTTTTCCATAAGCCAAATATCACTCTCTCCAAGCCAACCACACTTCATTGGAGAAATCTGAAATTTTACCACACAGGAAAAGGGAGTTTTTGGACCACCGCTGCTTTGTTATTTTGTTATTGTGTAACTCCAGTGTTTGGACAGGTTAGTTCAGATTCACAGCAACATAAAAAACTACCAGATTGAGGCAACAGGAGACCAGTAACTCCTGTGTTCTGAGAGGTAAAATTACTGTTTTTGCCAATGGAGCCTGGTTGATCAATTGTCATTTGCTAAAAGTTGCTAAAATATGTTCCGTTGCTGACCTTGTCCTCTTCTACGTCTGCATGTCAGCCACCATCTGCAATAAGTAATACACTGACTATGGATAAATAGCTCATACGACCCCTCTTCAAATGATCTGAACTATCCCTTTAACTGTGGCGTTCTTGAGAAGAGCCTCCCCGATAACAGCTGAGACTGTGGTTGTACTGGACAGCCTCCAGGTGTGAATGTGCATAACTGAGCGAGGGCCTTCCTGCTCTCAGTGAAACTTCCTTAAAGGTTAAACAAGGCTGCAGTGCAGCAGTGGACGGTGGTGATTGGTATAAGTGATTGTTCTGAGTTGCTATTTGTATCTTAACAGTCAGACCAGCTTGTTTCAATCTACATGCCGACCTCTCCAAATTAAATTTGTAGTCCAGACCAGTAAAACTCACCCTGCTGTAAATCTATTAAATAAGTCTCGCAGTTAAAAAACGATTATCAAACCATTACCACTTTACAAATTAAAACCATCTCACAAACTGCAGCATATTTGGACAGGGGTTTGAAGATATACATCAGAGCCAAAATCACAATCTCCCATATCTCAAAAAGGAACTTTAGGGAACAACAAAACAGTAAGCAGGGGTTTCTTGTCTGATTGTAAGAGACATCTAATTTAACGCTCTGACACAGAGTGTAGCAACGTTTAGGAAAGCTATCACCACTGATAAAGTGTTGGATGCTGGTGCAGAGGAAGTGTTTGTGTGTAGATTATATTACTTCCATGCAGCAGTGGCATGAAGGTGAACTGGAAAAGTTGTTTCCTGTGGACGTGAGTCTGTGAATGTCCCCAAAAGGCAGATATGATCCCTTCCTTTTGGCTTCACCTCAGCCCCGGACAGATATTTGGTTAGCAGATGTGTATTGTTGTCAACACTGAACTTCCACATCGCTAACAATTTAATAACCGTCATCACCCTTGGGTCATTAATACTTAGATGGGCTCGGGAATAGACCGCCACCAGACAATTTTCAGCGTAGGCGCCCAGGCATGTAATTACAGACCTTTGAGTAATAACGTTCCCAACGAAGCTGTAACCATAATGGATCTGTAAAACAGCGACATATGTGATTTAAATTTGCTACTCGGAAACAAAAAGTGGTGTCATGCAGAACAATCAAAATTATGTTGAATTAAAATCTAATCACAGAGTTCAGTTCCAGCCCATCAGTGAGCTCTGAGTCGCAAATTTGTCAGAGTTGTGAGATGTTAAGTCTATAAACACAGTTTCTGTTCTGTTTTCAGAAGCTTTATTTTAAATATTGGCAGAAAGTTGTTGTTGCTTTCAGAGTGTCCTTGTTTTCTGGCAACCAATCACACAAAAAACACAAGAGGATTATGGGAAATCTTCCAGGTAACCTCAGATGCGGTCGTTTCTCATGTCACAAAAAAAAAAGTTAAATCTCGTCACATGATGAATTAACTGTCTCACAGGAGACGTTTTGGCCGTCTGCGTTTAGCTGTCGTGATCATTTGGAGGGACGGACGAGTCAGACTTTGCAGTGGATTTTCTGTGGATTTATCACTGTCCCAAAACCAGATGGTCAGTAAAGCAGCAAAGCAAAGAAATTAGCCCGTTTGTGCAAATGTTGCCACATGAGCAGGGATGAGTCGCCCCATGGGTATGGATTCAGATGCAACTTAGCAGCCTTCTGTAGAAAAAAATGAATCATCAGTGGGATCAGTATCTGGATATGTTATCCAAATAATAAACAATCCAATCTCGCATTTATGTTTACACTTGGCAATTTTAATTTACTCTTGTCTTCCTCATTGATATCAGATTTGAGTAAAACTTGTGCATGAGTGATTTGAGGTGATGGAAAATTTACAAAAGCATGCAACAGATCAAGTCCAAACGCTGGTTAATGCTCCCATGAGCATTTGTTAATATATCACCATGTGGCATCTCGGAGGCTGAAAACAAATGTGCATTCAAAACATCACATGTTTTAAGCACACAATATGTAAATTCTGATGCTAGGCATATCTTTCACATTTAAGTAGTGTGGGATCATGGGAATTGTTATCTTCATTTTTAAACAACCACCATAGCTGATGAAGCAATATTCGAGTTTTATTGATGTTACCTTTAGTCACGTGCACTGAGCTCCTTCCAGCTAGCAACTAGCTAGCAGTGGCTAGTAGGAAAGGCACTGTTATATTGAATAAATTACAGATGTGTCTGCATTTGAAGATTGTTGGAAACATTTGCATAATGTAAGTACACAACTGAACAAAATATATAATGTGGAAATGTTACATATTATAGCTTTAATAAATGTTCATGGGACCGACATTGAGGAGGGCCGATCAGGGGGCAGCAGATCAGCCTCAGACGTCTTTAGAAAATCAGACTTATGTGAGTTGTTGAGTCTGGAGAAACTTTATACACTTTGTGAAACAGTCTACGATATATTCCTAATTATCTGTCTCCTCGTGTAAATTCAGCAAATGTAATACATGAAGTTATTCCTTTCTTTGTGTAAAAAAAATATTGCCTTGTTAACAGCAGTTCAGCTGCACACATGAATGCAGCGCACAATGTCACACACAGTTATTTATTGTTGCATGTCATTATTTCTCGACCGTGTTGCTTTTACGGATCTTTTGGTGCTTTCAGGCCACAGAAAAGACATATAATCAGTAATTAGAGGCATGTTTCTTTCATCCTTCTCGCTTGCTCACTTTATAAATTTGATTAACTTATATCTTATGTTAGCTTAAAAACAATTGTGTACAGTTGCCAGCACATTGTATGGATTGTGTTAATGCCTACTTAAGAAGAAGAAGAAGCTGACTACCTCCAGATGACAGATCCGATCATATTCCGATCACATGCATTAACACCTTGCATTAACATGTGTTTTTATTTATCAGGTTGGCATGTCCAGATACAGATCACTTTTAAATACCAGGTGTAAACGGAGTGCAATTGACAACAGCTGACAAAATGGTTTTATTTGGCAGCATGGAGGCGTTTATTCTTCAGAAATATGAGCCCGTTTGTGCAAATGTTGCCACATGAGTGGGAACAAGTAACCCCATGGGTAGGAATTCAAATGCAACTTAGCAGCCTTCTGTAGAAAAAAAAAATATGAATCATCAAAAGGATGTTTTTAGAGCTCAGAGTCAGGACTGACAGGTGGAGTCACATTTTATTAATCTGACAAAAGTGACGTACACTAAACATACGAGTTACGGTAGCTATTTCTGTTTGGTGATGCATTTTTTTTGCGCATGTGACACTATTCAGGATGATAGACATCACTTTTAAGACGTCAGTATTGAGATTTCTCCCACTCTATCTGACAGCTGTTATCTGAAACTCGATCATGAAACGTTTCTTGCACTTGTGTTTTTCTGTAGGCAATATGTTTGTTTATGGTGCGGAATGGCACTCCGTACATATGAAAGATCACAGCGGGGGTTTAGCAAGAAAGCAAGCAGAAAATATCCATATGCAGCCTTTACCCTGCTCACTGATATTCTCTGTGTGTGTCTAAAATGGAGCCAGCTGCTAATGTTCTCTTCCTCTGTGATCAGAGATGTCTCCGCCAACAGGAAATAAAGCATTACTTGACACGTTGCTGCTTATGGAACATTCAGATTTAACAAGAAAGGCATCCTTGATCTCGGCTGATTCCCACAGATTTTTCTTCTCCTTTTGTGTGTCTGTGTGTGTGTGTGTGTGTGTGTGTGTGCGCGCGCGCATGTATAGGGTGGAGCACACACACCACAGCCTAACAATCAAAATGAATTTTAAATGTAATTATCACTCGTTACGCAGAAGGAAATTGAATTTGTTAAGCAAAACACTTATAGAATGAAATACTGTAAATGAGCCAATTTGAACTTGGAAGGAGAAGATGTGAGCAGACGTGACAGCGTTTCTCTGAGCTGCTGTTCGGTGGCTCAGGTTGATTGATTTGTCTGAAGGCTGCGTCTGAGTGGTGTGAACAGGCCTCAGCTGATTTCTGAATGTGTCACCCACAAATCACATTAAGCACCTGAGCAGCACAAAGCTGAACATGGATTACTTTGCATGTGTTTTTTTAAAACTCTTGCACTTAATTATCTCCGCCGGGCGTAAGCCTGGAGGGGATCATATGATTGCTTGCATGTGTGAAAAAATAACAGACAAGCGATAACAGCTAAAGGTTATGGATAAACAGTTATAATAATTAGCTAAATATACTGTGTAAACAGTTGAAATAAGTAGCTACAAGTGGTAGAAACTGTCAGAACGTCCAGTTTCTGTCATTCCAAGGGTAGTACTATGAATTTCACCTTAATCAAGGCTATCCAAACGCTGACAATTATCCCATTCTTGTGAACACAATATTACAAGAACGCCATTCCTTAAAATTACCAACTGGACTCAAGGATGAACTGATCAGATTTTGGTCGTCAGAAGTCATTGTGACCTCGAGTTCGTCCAGTTCTTGTGAATGCGATATCTCAGGAACGCTTGTAGGGAATTTCTTCAAATTTATTCAAACATCCACTCAAACGTTCACTCAGGAATGAACTGATTACAATTTGGAGGTCAAAGGTAACTGTAACCTCACAAAAAACACATTTTTGACCGTAAGAATTCATACATTAAGTAGAAGAGGTCACTTAGTAGAGCACAGATCCCTACCAGGCAACAAATGATGAAGCACCTGCTGCAATGCCACCATAACAGCCAGATGCAACCAGCTGACGCTTGCAAACTTCTGCCAACATTAACGTGATCTCCACATATGTTGTCCTGAGCTGAAACAAGATTTCAAACTGAAGCAGTTGTTGATCACTTGCAGCCCCTAGTGGCCGGTGAAGAAGAGAGAAGTCAGCTGTCAGCGGTCATTTAAAACAGAATTACTGCCTCAGAGTTGTTTGTTTCCGCCAACAAGTACAGTTTACATCCATGTCTGTCCAGATTCATGTAATGTCTGTAGCGAAGAAATTAATATGTAACTTACCACTATATTGACCTGTTTTTTGGCAAATGGAAGTTCTCACTGTAGATGTATACAGTTTCACAGAGGACTGATAGAGAGCTGAACATGACAATGTCACAGTGAAGATGACCTTTGACCTTTCAGATATGAAATGCCATTACCTCACCATTTTAGCCTGTTAGATATTTGTGTGCAATTTTGTCAAAACCGGCATATTAAATAGAGAAAGAGTTACGGCCGAAAATGTGTCGGGAGATCACAGTAACCTCGACCACCAAAATCTAATCAGCTAATCTTTGAGTCCAAGTGAACATTTGTGTCAAGTTTAAATAAATTCCCTCATATCACTTTCACAAGAATGCGATGACCTCTGGCCATAGATTTCTGATTTCTGAATCACAGAGTTCCTCCAGCATACAGTCATGAATGTGCACAAAAAAATATTAAGCTGATCCGTCCAGTAGTATTTGAGATGAGCTCCGAACAAGGTGCAGGTCTGTTCATCACACACACAGAAGTGATTACATGATCCCCTCCCAGCTTACACCTGGTGCAGATAATTCTGACAAAATTCCAACTTTGTCATCTTTGAAATGTAACTAGTTACATGCAAATCAATTACAAAATAAATGTAATGTAATTGTAATCTGTTACAGTTAGGAATCAGAGTGTTGGTGATTACAAAGGGGTTACATCCAGATATTCTCCTCTGGTTTCCTGACGGAGATCTGCACTCTACTGACTGAACTCTTCTAGTTTGAACTGAATGCAATCCTTTTATTTTAATGGTTAGTCCAAAGGTTATTATACAGAGAATAATTGGGTTCAATAGTGTGTTTAAATTCACTGTTGTAAAGGATCTTTCTGGTTATAAAGATTTAACCTTACTTTATGGTCTGTTTGAGCCAAAGATGAACCACTTGATATATTTAGAAATTCTTTCATTTAGACACTTTAATGTTAAATATTAAAGCTATAATGATCTCTCACATGCTGGTTGAGTTTGTGATGAAACAACTCCAGAAAAATCTTCGATATATATTTTAAGGTTCTGAAATGTTTCTTCATATCAGGACAGTTATTCAGCCTTTTTTGTGATTTACACCACATTATTACATCTGAACAAAGGAATATTTTTCTTTATGTGGATATATCCTACATTTACAGAACCAAATACCCTTTATATTGTGGCCATAAATCCCGATTTCATTGCAGTGATAAAATCTTCTTCAGCTTGAGATGAAACTTCTGAACGAGAATTAGAAAATAAAACAAGGTTAGAAAAGTTTGGTATTTTCAGTTCCACTGCAGGCTTGTTCCAGAGATGCTGTAAATTGGTTCCAACATTAAATAAGCCGGAAATATCCTGTTTTTAAAAAACAAAATGTGTGTGCTGGCTCATGCACACGTGTACACTTTCACAGTAGCCTGAGTGGCTCTAACAAGACTCCAGCTTCAGACAGAAAGCTGTGTGTGCTGCTCTGGTCAGGGACTGGAAAACACAAACAACTGTGCCGCTGGGAAGTCGCCAGAAGCTCAGAGTAATGATGATAAAGCAAAGGGCTACAGTTCTTTAGAGCCCCTGAAATGCTTACAAAGCTTCACCCACAGATCTATGTGTACTCATTTTTTGTCTGTATACAGGGTAAGTTATTCGTGTGCCCGCGGCGATGCTAAAATAAGCTTTCTTTGTGCTCCTGCAGGGCAATTCCAACAACATTGCCACCGTCGACATTTCAGTCGGATTCGTCGGACTGGAAAGTTACGTAGAAGCACCTGCCATCTTCTTAACGGCCCTCACCACATACGCAGGGCCCCTCCTCTGGGCGTGTCACCTCGTCTGCTACCTCAGCTCAGAGAGAGACAGGTAAGTGTTAGTTTAAAAGACACTGTGACTCTATGGCAGTGGTGCGCGTTACCCGGAGTTTCTCCTGCAGATTCCTGGGGGTCTGTGGAAAGCGGCTCAGCTCATTAACTCAACTAAACTCCAAATATCCACGTTTGTCTTAAAGAAAAAAAAAAAACAGCTAAATAGGTTTACAAATTGGTGTTGTGCAGATGTTTATGACATTATTTATAATAACCAATAAGCTGCCCATCAACCTGAATCAGTTGTGACAGGCTGTGTGAAAACTTTTTAGTAAGCGAGCAGCCTAGACTGTATAAAAGAAGAGTTTTCTGTGGGGTTGTCCTAACTGGCCACGAGCGATGCTGTGCAGTGCACCGTTTTGAGCTGAACTTTTGTTGGATGCTCTGTTTCTTTTTATTCCTGTTGCTTGAATTGAAAGCCCTGCAAAACGGTTGAGTTACCTATTCAATACTTCCCCAGTAGTGAATAAACCAAACCAAAATAGTTAGCTAAAAGTAATAGATACACAATTACAACAGTCAGCAAAGTGTAATGAATAAAGCATCTTAAAATACTTAGCTAAAAGCAATAAATAAACAGCTAAAATTCTTAGCTAAAAACAATAAATCAACAGTTAAAATACTTAACTAAAAGCAATAAATGAGCAGTTAAAATGGTTTGCAAAAAGTAATAAATAAACAGTTAAAATAGTTAGCTAAAGGAAATGAATAAACCATCTTGAAATGGTTGAAATGTCCAGTTTCTGTCACTGGAAAACAGTAGTAGTAATATGAATTCCATCTTGATAAGGAAACCCAAACACTGTCAATTAGCAGACCAGTATAATTATAAATTAACTTTTAGTTTATAAATCATTGATGTGAACACATGTGGAGCATGACAAGTGGTGCCAGTGAAGGTTAATTAGCACATCTGATATGGCTGTAGGAGTTTTTCAGCCAACATGTTGGGAACCACTGCTCTCTGGTATAATGTAATTTAAACAAGCTACTCTCCTTTACTTTGGTTTCTGTGCCAGCACAACCACACACCATCATTACTTTGAGTGTCGGTTGTTTCTTTTTATACTTTTTCGCTCCGAGTCCTCTCCGTGGGTGGGACAGTACAGGTGCACAGGAATATTCAGTTAATTGGTTTACTCATGGCAACAAGCAGACTCGCTTGAAGGGTATCAAAGATGCATGTAAACAGCTTAACCTGGATAAGACCTTAACTGGAGAGGGGCCAGTCGCCGCCTGGGTTGCTTGCTGTATGCGTGTGAATGCAGCCAATAACTACAGCCTCCCCTCAGCATGAGGCCGCTGCACAGTGCTGAGTGATGAGGTCTGAAGCCGGACAACAGCTGCCCTGCTGAAGGAGCCAAAACTCAAATGCTCTTTTAATGTAGACAGAGGGTGGTGTTTGTGTAAAAGCAGTTTGTTTAACCTGTCCGTGTTGTTTAAATGCAAATGACAGAAATGCAAGGATTTATAATCCTGCAGCCCTGTGTTAAAAAAAAGTCTCTACTTAATGTGAAAAAAGTTTTAATTTTGTTAGTACAAAGGTCCCATTGAAATCAGACTGCAGAGGGTGTATCTCCCCATGCATGATTTATATTCTTAATAATCTTTGATCTCACATTTGAATGTGATATGTTTAACATTTCAGTAGTCCAGACAGTCTCTGATTAAAAAGTTCTACTCATCTTAAAATTTTGGTGCTGCTCGCTGCAGAGCCTAGGGATGATGAAGCTGATCCCCTCGACCATCCACCACTTTATTCCATGGCTCCTGGCTGGCCTGCCATGAAATTTAATGTGGACATTAAAGGTCCTCAGAGAATGACTATGATGTTGGCGACCTCCCTACCTGTAATTTAGCACGTCCATGAGATGAAAATTTCCCTCTGACCGATCATTTGATCCATGACAAGACATCCATGAAATTTTCACCATCAACACGCCCAAATTTCCACTTTAAAGGGACAGGTTTGATTTTTTTAAAATGGGGTTTTATGAGGTACTTATCTGTGTATCACCTACAGTAGACGGCCGTCGGCACGCCCTCGGTTTGGAGAAGCAACAGGAGTACTGATGTAGCAAGACCTTTGCTGCACATCCCCCTGCAGCTCAATTCACTTGTCATAGGGCAGCACAAGCTCATACCCTCACTCTGTGACCTGCTGTGTGGAAATAGTTGAAATAAAGTTGCCACAGTGGCACATACCAGCTACAAAACTACCTGCCAGTCAGAAGAGCTGAGGTAACAAGTCAAATTTGCAAGCTAGCTAACTTTGTTAACCTGGATGTGACGTAGCCCCTCAACAGATTGCACCTCTCTTCTTGCAGCAGAAGAGTCAGCTCTTATCAAAAGCAGAATAAAATGAGACAAAACTGAGTTGTTGTTATTTTTTACATTTACATAGCCCTCCAGTCAACATGATGGATGTGATGGCAAAGGATAGACCACATAAATTAACAAGGCAGCTGACTATTTGTGCTAACTTGCAATCACTAAATTATGTCAGTGATAAAGTTTGTTTTTAATAATTATTTGAGCGTTCTGTTATATTGATCAGTATTACACGTGGGTAGTGATATTTTCCTTAGATCGTGGGAAAAACTAGTCCCACCACAATCGTTGCCACGATGCAAAAAATAATGTTTTAATAATTTACCAATGTTTTAACTTGACAGTTCTTCTGGTATTGCTGATCTGAGATCAGTGTTTAAATGCACCTTTTGCTTTCTTGCATACTTAATAATTATACTGCAGGGAGGAACATGATGAGATGAACACTTTTTACATTTTAAATAATCATGGCCAGAAAAATAATAATTTTGATTTAATAATAAAGTCTTAATTTAGGTGGTCTATTGTTTGCTATCATACTTAAAACTCAGTTCCTGTTTTCTTCTGCTTTTAGATCCGATTTAGCTCATGCATGTATTACTAGATGTAAACATAATGTTTATTTGGCTTACTGTTGCAATTTGCATGCTGATGATACACTAGAGTTATCCTGAAAGTCATTATAAATGAGTATTTAGAAGGTTTTTTTCAGTCTCTGGGGGGAACGTACCCTCTGACCCCTTTAGCGGGTCTGTTCTGTCCTCTGATCACACTTTCTTCACACCTTTTCCACTCCTGTGCAGTTTAACATGCCTGAACGTTAAGCCAGACAAAATCTAACTTACTGTAGCAAAAAATACTTTAACCAACAGCAATGTAACACATAAAGTTCACCCGATAATCAAAAATACATATTTTATCTCTGACCTGTTGTTGCTATTCATCCATCTGATGTCTGCCTTCTCTTCAATATAACGGGACTAAAAATGACGCTCAGCTTGTGGTGCTCAAAGTGCAAAACTCGCCACCGTTGTCTCATTACATAAATCTTGACCCGATTAATCAAAATAATCCACAGACTTTGTTGTGAGCAGTTTCGTTTAGAAAAAAAAAATTTCTAAAAGAAAAGAAAGTTGGATTCTACAGCAAAAAGTAGTTCCTACATGAAACTGCTCACAACAAGGTCTGTGAATAATCTTGAGTAACCGGGTCATGATTTTTGGAAAGAGACACTGGTTTCGATTTTTTTTTAAATGTAGTTTTGGCGCTTTTAGCACCACAAGCCAAGTGCCATTTAGTCCTGTTATATTGGAGAAAAGGCAGACACCTCTACAGCCGATATCTCCAAAACTATGGATGGATAAATAGCAACAGGCCAAGGCAAAAATATGTACTTTGAACTGTTCTTTTAGTTTGTATAAGTTCTACTGCCTAAAATGTTTCTTCTGAAAAAACTTAATTCAAATGCAGCTCATGCATTATATATTTCACTTATGAACCAAAACTGCAACAACACAAGTAGGCAGTAAAATGCGTTTATACTGAAACGACTGATCTGCCCACAAGCTGACCGTTATTGGAGGTGATGATGGAGCCTGGCGGCTTCGCCACTTCCGCTGTGGTTTTAGCCTCTGAACGGCCAAGTCGCTGATACGTCATTTGGTTTGCCGAACGCTTTCGTACTGAGTGCTGCGATAAACACTGCAGCCTCTAGAGGCCAGTGCAGGGACTTTAGTTTTGCTCTATGACAGCCCTCAAGCTAACGTCACACTAATAAATCCAGGTCGTAAACATTACATACTGCATTACAGAGCAGGATATACGACCATCTGTCTTTGTTATTATTCATAGTGCGGTGCTTTCCACAGAAACCCCACCTGTAATGTGCACTCAGACGTTGTGACAAAACTAAAATAGCCTCATATACAGTAGCTCATTTAGGATTCACTCTGCACCATCAGCAGCTCGACCACAAAGCGAGTACTGGAAATGCACTTTGATCAATAGCTTTTCAACGGGTCTCCCCTGACACACTCAAATTCTACTTAAGGCAATCTCCGTAATTTGAAGAGAATGTTCTATTATTGTTTCAGTGCTCATAATAACACTGTAAACCTTCCAAACTAGCCAATCAGAGAGACGCATCAACGCAAAGTTACTTTCATCATTAAAACTGTCTCTAAAAAGTCTGATATTCTGACATAAATGCAGTAAAAAGCATATTCAGGTCATGCTATTTTCTCTGTGTACTTGATTTCCAAGAAGCTGTATTGGCTCTTTGAAATTACCTTTGTTGCGAGCTGTGAAAAAGGAAAAGCGGAGATGGTGACAGACAGTTGATCTTTTGTGCAAGTTGCTGCTTTGTGAGCTCAAACGTGCAATGGTTTGAAATACAATGTACTGAAGGACAACGATGCCTTCCATCAAACGCTTTTGGTTTTTTTCTTCAGTGTTTTCATGCAGGATTTTCCAGTGGTGGGGTCTCCCTCAGTCAGTCCTTCATTTTTCCTTCATTTTAAACTGTGTTTTTTTTTTTTTGCACATTTCTGACAGAAGAAAAGGATTAATTAAGAATTAGCTGTTATCAACCGGCCTCCTTTCTTCTTCTTTCTTCGCTTTGGTCATTTTGTTATATGATTTTCACTTTTCTCAGCTCAAACTGGATCAGTGATATCACGCTAAAGTCGAAATAAGCTTCTTTATCACCTCTATTCATTTATGAAACTGTGAATTAGAAAAGATGCCATAGATGTCGCACGTCCTCTCCACTGAGAGAATCAAATTTCTTGCAGGATTTTACTCAGATTGACTTTTTACCCCTGTAACCCACCTGAGAGGTCGCACATTAATGTTTCAGTAGCTCTTCAAGGTAGGACACAGAACTTAACTTAAGATGCTTCAAAAACAGCCGCTCTGTGGAATTCGCCATTAGTTGAAGAGTTTAACCTTTATCCTGATTGCTCATCCTCGCTGGGATTCAGTTTTCTTTTTTTTTTTTTACAACTGAGTGCTATTTTATGTAGCCATTTTCCTCTGAGTTACCACTCACGCTCATCATGGATTTACAAATAGGTCCATTAGGGCAACACAGATGATCAGACAAGTCTAAGTCTGAACACATGATCTCTATCTTGTGTTTTGATATAAAAAGTGAGTATTAACATTATCTCTGCTTATATGTAGGGGTGTCGTAATTCTTCAGATCCTCAATTCTGTAATCAGATAACTTTTACTCACCAAGTTCAGTGGTATTTTCAATGCAAAATAACTACTTAGTTTGTAAAAAGACTTGTATCATGAAGGGCTGCCCCCCAAAGTTGATGATTCAAGGCATCTCTCATTTTGTCAGTCGAATCTCTGCGCTTTCGTTTTTTTTTTTTTTTTTTAAGCTGTGTCACTGTACACAAAGCAATGCAGGAGCATCAGCGTGGCAGGCTTTAAACTGTACAAACCAAGTCTCAAAATCACCACAAACCACAAAGCTATCAGTGTGATTGAAGTGGAGAAGAGAGACAGAAACAGAGAGCAGCGTGACGCTGGACTGGAGGCAGAGCAGCACGACTCCAGTCTGTTCGCTGCTCCGACACTTTTTGGCCCGGTGATGGCTGTCAGTTAAGTTGGATAAACCACTTTTGTAGCAGACGGTGGGAAATACGGTCCGTGTACATTCAGGCAGTTTTTTTTTTGTTTACAACTAAAAATGACCACTGTGATTGACTGTTGAGCTGAGAGCTCTTTCAGCAGCCCGGCAGGAGAGACGCTCCGCAGTGTGGTGGGATTTTAAGGAAGGCTTTAAAACATGAGGTAGGCTTAAACATGAGACTGATGTAGGCTGATGAAGGAGTTTAGTGTGGAGCAGAACTGGAAAAAAAGGAACAAACCTTCAATATCTTCGTATTGAACATCCAAATCTGGATTCTGTCTGGTACAGCCCTGATATAACGTCTTTAGTAAAAGGAGAACTGTTACCAGGGTTATCTCAGCTTGGGCTTGAAGATCACAAATTCCTAAAAGAAAACCTGCAATACAAACTGAGGCCTTGGCTTTTGAAAGACCTGGGCATTTACCAAGCAGTGGAGATTTAATAAAAGGCCGCATTTAGTTGCATTGTAGGATCCAGTCTTTTTAGAGCTTGACCCACACAAGAAACTAAAAGTCTGAATATCTCCGCCTTTGCTGCATCAATTTGGACCGTTCTTCTTTTAATCCATCCATTGTGAGTCCACCACCCCCTGATCGTCTGAACAGTTGTGTTGCTCATCCTAATTAACTACGCCACATCTCCAGAATGTAATTGGTGGCTCAGATATGATCATCACCAACAGAAATGAGGTCCAACACAACAAAAACAAGACAAGAGTTTCTAAAAAAACTGAAAGTTTTCTCTGAGAAGACCAGCTGGTAATATTGTTGAATGAAATGTTATTGATTCTGAGGGCAGCATAGCAACAAACGCATTTAACTTTTTCTTTCCCTGTGTGCCCAAGTATTAAATTGTTGCATTCAGAAAAAGCTTATTATTGATTATCCATCAGTGTTTGACACATCTTCCCAGAAACCAACTTTGTGTATATGCACATTTTTTGGCCCTTTGATTGATTTTCCACCTCCAAACTGGACTACTTCCCATGTCTCCTACTTCTCTTGTCTTGGGAAAAGGCTTGAAGTTCCTCCCCCTCAGCTGGGACTCTGCCTGTTTGAATGAACAAGATCCCTGTGCTAATTCATGCATGTGTCTCAGCGCGTCAGAGATGAAGTCTCGTGTACACAAGTCTTTGTGTATCCGTGTGTGTTTAGATTCACATCATCATCTCCTAATCTCCTCGCTGCATCCCTCCTGCCATCATCCAGGTTTTAAAGTCATTAACTTCTTTATCAGAATTTGCCAGCAATCTGTATTATTGTGAGAAGATAATTGGATCAGACTCTTCTCCTGGGTACATGCGTAAGGTAAAGACTCCAAAATTTGAAAATGTAGCCGTCGTTATGAATCATCGTTAAACAATCTGCGGCTTAACTGATTTGACATCATCGTTGAGGAAACATAAAGCAGCTTATGATGACCTTGGTTCACACATAAACTTTTCTGTGTTGCTCTACGGGAAGTTTGCCTATTACTCGCAGCAAAGCATCGCCAGCTTTGCTCTCTGCAGTGCTTCCCTCCTCTCTGATGAATCCTTTTCCTCTCTGCAGGAGCCCGGTTGCAGTCGGCCATGGCTGCTACTGCTTGGCCCTGCTGAGGTCCGTGCCAGCTGCAGCCTACATTGTGCTGGTGACTGTTCTGCGGTACCATCTCTTCATATGGAGTGTCTTTTCACCCAAATTACTCTACGAGTCCATGCACCTGCTGCTGACTGCAGGAGTCTGTCTCTTCTTCAACACGATGGAGCAAAGCCACAGTTCCAGTAAGTCATAGGGAGCCAAAGACGCACATCCTTCCCCCCTGAGGGACTCCTTTACGTCAAAGGGTCGGACAGTGTCTCCTAACAGCATGTGTGAGGCTTTCAGACTGATACACACTACAATATCCTTACCCTCACTCTGTAATATACTGATCTGTTCACAATATGTGAGTAGATGCTTCATAAAGGATCCCTTCTCTGGACTCTGTATGTTTGATTTGCAAAAAAATACTTTGAAAATGCACTTATAATGTATTTTTGAGCAGTCTATTTAAATATTTCATTCTTTCAAGGAGACCACATTTGCGGACGAATAAAAGTGAATGATGTAAAGGAGCTTTTTAAAAGAGAGTAACTTTTTTGCATATACATTCTGTATATTACCTCAGGGACAGGTGCACGGTGAGCTGCAGAAGACAACAATGCCGAGTTTGATGTTTTGGCTTCATCTATAATTGAGCGGCTTTGATGTTACATGAAAGAACATCATATGTTTAGAGTGGGAACGTGATGTCTGGGTGCTCACGGAGCCGAACTCTTTTGATAGCTGCTTAGTAGCGACCTGCTCCCTCACAGGTGTTTCCAATTATTCTGGCTGATTAGAACTCGAAGGCCGCAGTTTGGTCGGACAATGCTGAGAATTACGTGAGGTCACCAAAATCAAAGGGACTTTTCCCGCAGAGGACATTTTGATGTGTCACAGAGGGAAAAGCACAGGTGTTGATAATGAAATGAATGATAGCTGCTTCAGTTTCAGGGTCCTCGGGCCTCATTCATAAGTCAGACCTACGATCTTAAAGGACCGGTGTGTAGGATTTTGCGGCATCAGGTGGAGAGGTCGCAGACTGCAAACGTTTTGTTTCACTCCTCCCTTCCGGCTTTGAAACTTGCCAAAAACGTGAAAGGTCGCATCTAGAGCCAGTGTTTGGTTTGTCCTTTCTGGGCTACTGTAGAAACATGGTGTCGGCCTCCCTGGAAGAGGACCCATGCCCACTGTAGATATAAGTGGCTAATTTTAAGGTAACAAAAACACAACTATAGTTATTTTCAGGTGACGATACACTAATTAAAACACAATATATTCCATATTCTGCCATAAATCCTCATAAACTTACATATTGGTCCCTTAAGTTTGACTTACACTGTAAAACAATGTATAAATATTTAATTTATAATTTATAAAATCTTATTTTGACCTTATCTCTAAGAAGAGTCTAGACTTCAGAATCATCAGTTAAAGGTGTGAGGAATTAACTGTGACACACTCCCGGGCTGTGTGTTTTGTTTTGCTTGTCAACCCGACTGAATAATACGTGTTGCTTGGCTTCAGTCCTCTACAATCATCGTGATGTCGTCTGCCAAAAAGTTCGCTTTTCTCCTTTGATCCGTGGTTATTCCTGAGGAGACGCTGATCCGTGCTGCCATTATGAGGTGTGTTTTCACAGCACGTTATCAATCCGGAGGTCGGCCATTTTGAAGGTTACTGAAGGTAACTGAGCGTTAACAATGCAACCAAACTCAAACCTGATTTTTGCCACCCAAAATGACCAGTTTTGGTCAACCAAATAATTTAAGTTTGTAAGAATAACAGTAGTTTCTAAACAGTTGACTTTATTGATAAATTTGTTGTTGACAGCCGTTTTAAGTGTTCATGCGTTTATGACAGATCAGCTTAACTTGGCTTTCACGACACATACGTCATTGATGAGCTGATACCGTGCCTCTCTCACCATCCACCTAGCATCCAGCTGTAGGCTTCCAAACCTCTGTGACGTTTAAGGTCTTCAGCTGTGTGTGGGCTTGGCAAAAAAACAGACCAAGGTGGTTCACAATGTCAGGAGAGGAAATTGAAGGCAAAATTGTTGGGCTGTCATTCCAAGATGAAGGAGCCAACTCATACAGCTCTCTCTATTAGCCCTGTTAACCTTAGTTTCTCAAAATATCTAAAATATCAGAGCTTTCTTGCTGACCAAGTACTTCTCTCTAAGTTTTAGCAGCTCACTGAACTTTTCTGTGGTTTGGACGTCCTTAAGTCGACTTACGTTGAATATTCAGTGCGTAATTCATTCTGTTGTTTACTAACCAGTGTCTCCAACATGACCCACACCTTGACATGAGTGCAAACACTCTATAAGTGGAAATCGCTGATTGTAAGGCAGATGCAGTTCACAGGTGCGCAAGTTATAAATGGGCTTCTTAGAATAAGCAAGCATAAGCAAGGTTTTTCATATTTAGTATCTTTTATGAATTAAACATACACTGTTGGAAATTATCCTCAGATTAAGCTCAAGTATAAATGTAAGAATTTTTTTTTTTTAAATGAGGCCTGGTCCTGTTCTTGTTCATGCAGGCTCAGTGTCACTCTGTCATGGTTTACAGGGACGCTTGAATAAAACAGAGCTTTTATTAATGTTATTACTAACATCTGTGCTTTTCCAAACCGCTGCGGGGAAAAAAAAGGTCTGTGGACTAATTATTAAGGTTTAAGTTGTGCTGGCCTAACGGGTACAACAAAGGGGGACCTCAATCAAGCCGAGTCTGTGGCTGCCCACACAGTCCAGAGAAGAGGTCTAATCAGGCAATGTAAGTGAAAACACCTGTGTGGGTGTAACAAGGCGATGTAGGGGGGTTTCAGTGTAGGAGTTTTCAAGATGTTTGTTTTTCTTCAGAACATTTTCAGTATGCTGGTAAACTATTATGTAAGCTTATTTATTTTTTTCTTCACTCTGAAAAGTTATTTAACCATCCAATTACTGGGGACATTTTGGAAATGGTCGACATAAATCTGCTCCAGATATCTTTCTGTGTATGTGACCACAAACTGTTTTCTACTGATACTGAGGTGAGTGGGTTTATGGGTTCAGATTTTGGCAAGCCGTGTCTTACAAGTACAAACAAAAGGGTTTTGTTTTTTGTTTTTTTTGTTTTTTTTTTTGTAGAGATTGTCAGATCAGATGAGCAGTCAGAACTATTGTTCATAAGCTGCGTTTGAAGCCGCCTACTATACTAGCAGTTCATAGTGATTTTGCCAAAATGTAGTGAGCAGTTATGCAGTATGCAAACAACAAAAGCAAAATCTGCAATATGCCACATACTGATTTGGAACCGGTCAGACCAACTTAACATGTGCTATTTGATCACTGAATTAACTTCTGCTACGTTTTGAAGCTAGAAATCACTTGTGTCAGTTTCACAAAGTTGGCAGTTTTTTTACGAAAACTGCTGGCAAATGAGTTTAGAAGCTTTACAAGTGCACAGACTGCTGCAGCAACCACAGAGGAAAGACAGCCCCACAACTGCAATACATCTTTAATGTTCGTGTCGCTGTCATTCTCTAATTAACGTCACAATATGAGCAAACATGAGCGTCTACACGGACAAAAACACCATCGGTCGGCGCATTTTGTGAAAAGGTGCCCAGTTTGACTGAAGCAGGGATAACAAGGATAAAGTTGTGCTTCCATAGCCTGCCTTCATCTGTGGGAAAATCAGCTTGCTGTTGTTTTTCCAAAACCCAAAATGACCTATCATACTGTAAAATACATTGATTTAGTTTTATACTGCATATTACTAAGAAAAGCATCATGCATTATGTTGTACATATTAAATAACGTGTTTGTTTTTAGTAGGCAGCTTCGATTACAGCCACAGTCTTCATTTTAAGGTGTCTGGCTATATTCACGGCTGGGCAACAAACCAAATGTATCAAATTACTAAAATTATAAATCTCCTACTGACCTAAATTTATTCATATTATAATTTTCAATTAATTAACTAATTCCCATCTAATCAAAGTGAGAATGGCTTTAACAACCTGTGACAAAGTTTCAACCAGCCACCCAGAATATTAAACCGGTCGAGCTGAAGTCAGCTCAGAAAAGACAGGAAGTATTATGGTGTATTATATGGTATCTATTATCATATTCAGTTATTTTCCTCAGCTCTCAGACTTCTTTTTTTTTTAATTCAGTAGCAATTTCAGTATCTTGGCAAGCATTTCTACTGCCTGTAATGTCAACTAGAGGTCTGCAGCACATCAGTAACACCAGACACACTGCTCTTTTTTTTTTTTTTTTTAACATTCAACCTGTTTTTATTTCAGTGCATCTCAATAAGGATTTAGCTGCAGTTATGTCAGGCACAAAATCAGCATAAGGCTGCATCTAGGACACACTTAATGAAACTGGCATCCAAAACAAAAGTTAGTCAGTTAGTTACCAAGTCTGTGTTAAATCATCTCCATAAATACATTTTATAGCATATTGCATTTTATACCTAATCCTACTGAGGCAGTTGGTGAGAGATACAAGTAAGTCATTCGTCTGCTACACAGACTCACGAAGATGTGAATAAATTAAATACACTCTCCTCTTGTTTTCTTTATTTCCCACATCGTTCAGTGGGAGATATATTTTGGAATAAAATACCAAAATCATTTTAGTTGGATGACCTTTAAGTTCTGCTGCAGGAACTCTTTTTTTTACTTGCTCTCCTTATCCAGAATCCTCCCATATATACATTACAATAAATCTGGCAGCACACTGCAGACTTAAAAAACTTCTTTAACTTGAACTCCATCTCCTCCTTTAATATCACTGAGAATACCACCAAAGTAAGGCTGACAAGAAAGCTGGCCATCACCCAAACCAATAAGAGTATGGAGCCAAAAGAGCAAACATTGTGTTGCTGTCCCGGTACTTACGAGGCGCACTTTATTATCGTAGTGTCTCACCGATTGCTTGGGCTCCATTTTGAAAGTTAAATCGGAAAAGTCTCGTTACACGTCCGCAGTGTGTCATAAACTCACATGTTTGTTCATGTAATTTGTGTCATAAAAACCGTTCCCACCTCCAGTAAGCGGTGCTGCAGCGGCACATTACAAAGAAAGAGCAAAGGCTTTTCATTCCAGCAGATATTTTGTTGAGTTATGGGCTTCTGTGATGTCAATGAACAGCTGTGACTACTTCAAAGCCCCTTCCTGATTATAACCTGGCAGTTCTTACATCATTACCCTTTGAGATTTGTCCAGAAAAAGACCAAGTTGAAAGATTTAGTGTTAAAGCTATAGTGTGCAACTTTTCGCCTCGGGGCAGAAAAGTGAATCGTAAGTTCCCGCCCCAACACTTGTCACTCACCTTGATGAGCTGTCTGCCCTGAAACAGCACCTCGCCCCGGGCTAAGATCACTGACATCCCCTGAGCTGCCACAGGCGTCGGAGAAGCAGATGCCAAACCCAGAAACGGGGAGGGAAAAAAAATGCAATGCTGATGTTTAGTGTGTTTTTGAATAGACTTTGTCTGATGCAAGACGAGCTTCACACTTTGTTTTGCTGCTGTTGTGGCTGCTGCAGTGATTCACCTTGACAGGGACAACCTCAACGCTGACTGAACCGACAGAAAATGGAATTTTAAATGTCCTGAACATCATTGAAAAGTCAGACAAACAAGAGGATTTACATTTGAATACACAGGGTCACTGACACGGACACATGCTGCATATGGATCGCGGCAGGTTAGCTGGTTTGCATCAGAAGCAGGACACGATTTGCTTTGAGGGAGCTAAACTCAAAGCTGAATTGACCCTTTTCTAAATTGACAGCACACTTTGGTAAAGTGCCTTTTCCCACTCTTCAGTTGAACAAGGAATCTAACACATGCTTCAAACAAAGTCTGAACCAGATAAAAATCTACATCATGCAGATTATTCAGTCTGTGTTCAGTATGTTTCACATCACTGTGCTTCTGAACGGATATCATGTGTCCAAACTGATGTCTTTAACCAACATAATGGCATCTTAGGCTCCTTCTCCACTATCGCATCAAATCTGGACAAACTTCTATGTGCCACAGGTAGTTTTGTTTCCATTCTCAAATGCAAGATGAGAGATGAGATGCACTATGATTGTGGACTGTTCCTGATGAAAGATGACCAACATGAAAGAAACGTGGTGATGTCTTTGGTCGTGGCTCTAAAATGTGGTCCTATGTCACAGTGAGAGAAGGTCAGAGACAGTTATTTTCAAGCACTCATTGCAAAATTGGCGTCCCAAGTTGCAAGGGCTCAATTCTTGCTTATGGAAGATAAGCAAGAATGTTTACCACTATAACGGCCTAAATAAATGACGCACGCTAATGACGTTTTCTTGTATATTGATTTGCATCAATATTTCTGTAGGTGTAACCATCATACAATCTGAGTACATCAACCTTGATGTTGTGTCCAGGTGTATTAGATCCATGATGCGCTGTGTGGCTTGCAATAAACTTATAACATTGCTGAATGAAGCATTGGATCATGCCTCGGGGTGAGGCTATGTTGGGGCTAGTTTTCAGGTGCTGATGGCCCACTGATTGACCGTGGGCTAAGCAGGGCTAACCAGGGCTAACCGTGGCCTGTGGCCATATCGAGGGTCATTGGCAGGGCTTACCTGTCTTTGGACAGTGACAGAGGTGCAAGTTATTTAAGTAGAGATGTCAGCGCAGCAGCTCATTCCTCATCCGCCCCGTGTTATTGCTGTCTGTCCACAGGATAATATCTAAGGACAAATCAAAGGTATCTGCCAAAATGTGGACGTAATGAAATACACAGTAGGAGAACTGGGAGTACTGGGGATCCAACACAGGATGGCAGTGGTCAGTGAAAAGCTGAAAAACGTCAGCAACCGCAGACAAACGGCTGCTTTGGTTTCCATTATATTCCTTTCCTTAACAGCGAGGTAGCAGGTCGCTGGTGCCTGGCTGGCTGACTTAATATCGCATGAAAGCTTAACTTGAGCTTCTGCTTCCCACTCGTGGGACATAGGGTGGGATGGGTGACATTTACATTGAGGCAGCATGTTAGGGTGGGGTTTTAGGGCAAGACTGTGGGGCTATTTGTTCTCTCAGCAAGGACTTAGACCATAAACACCCGCTGCCTCGCAATGGCGCTGTAGTGGAAAATTGGCTTTTGTGGCTACGATGACATAAGATACAAAACACGATAAATATATGTTGTTGTAACTTTCCTTTATTTACGCTGTGAATATTATTCCAGCCGGATGGCAGCCAGAGGGCTGGGGGCAACAGTTCTGAGTGGCTGGTACTGTATGCAAGTTTCTCTTCTAATTGTAATGTTTGAGGGCAATTTAGGGTAATTTAAAATGAACAGCAATCCATTTTCTCAGTCGGAGATAGATTTTCTGTTCTGTGAGATAAAAATGGATGTTGTTGGTGTTATGGAGCACTCAGTGGGTTTTTATAGTGATGAAGATCAATTATGTTTGATGGAGCAGCGTCCCTCTGCATCTCATCAGCTACCTTGCACTACATTGGAAACCTGTGACACCACTCCAGTTCTGTGGAGTTTGAATAACTCTTGAAGTACTTTGGGAGACTGAGTTTGATAATAATGATTATAGTGGTTATTTTTCTTGGTGTTGGCAGCAGATTTGCAGCCAGCTGCCAGCAGTGTGATTTGTTTTTCCTTTGGTTCTCTCATGGTGAAGTTTGGGTTTCTATAAGGGGGATTTTTCTGTTAAACAAACCAGAAGTGGCATGGCTTTGAGCAGTAGTCAGGTGAGAGTCGTTTTTATTCACACAAAATCATGGAATATGACTTGAAACATGAGTCAGAATAACTGAACAGGGATGGTGTCTGGATCTGAGTCACCGTGATGAACTCCTATGAAAGTGCTCAGCTCACACAGGAAAATAAATCTTGATAATAGCTGCAGTTGCATCAGAGTTTCTTAAGTTTTAAGTTGTTTTTTTTTTTCCCAAAACCTCATGGATCTTCATGTAAAACCTGACTGCACCGGTGCAAGAAGAAGCCTCAGAGCAGCTTCTCACAAATCTGATGGGACGACACTTTCTGTATGAAATCATTCCTCTGTATCCAAATACCTACCGGCCCATGAAATGGATCAGAATAATTGTAGTGTCCGCACGGTTGAAAGCTTTTAAGCACGTGTTACCAATACAGTTATACATCACATGGAAAAGTGCACTGGGTTTTGTGCATTTCCTCTACAACTCTTGTATGATCCTTCAATCGGCTTGTTGACTGAATCTAATTTATTATTTCAGGTCTGCGAGACAAAGAATGAATGTAGTTTTGAGTCACTGTCAGAGTGAGGTATACAGCACGTTATAGATTTAAATTAGCCTTCATTAGTGTCATTAGATTCTTTTCCACCTGTGTGGTTCCTGTTAAAGGGAGACTTCAAATTATTTGAAGGGCGGTTGTATGAGGAACTCGCTGTTATACGAGCTAAATATCGTTCTCTCACGCTCGAGCAGATTCCATTGGCACAATGAGTCATTTTATCTCGCACAGCACTGGAGCTGCTGGTCATCTGCTGCCTCAGTCAGTTAGTTTGTTTGTGTCGTTGTTTCACTTTGGTGTTTTAAAGGGTTTGGATTCACCAAAGTAACACAACATGGATATATATATATGCTACGGCTAAATTGTAGAAGCTGACATTTTTCAGGAATCCCACGTCCCACAGGATTCCCGAGGGATGGGAATCAATTTGGGACTGGGATGTGACAAGAAAAAAGAGTAAACAAGAGTGGACAGGAGCAGGAATCATAATAAGAGTTTTTTTCAGGCACTTGAATGTAGATTGACTGAAACGGGAGAAATTCTCCCAGGACTGTAACGGGACAGGAGTATTTTTGTGGGAATATGACAGAACAGGAATGAAAATCCACTCCCATGTCACGCTCTAATAAATACCTCATACAACCTCACTTTGAATAATCAGAACTATCCCTACATTCACATTTGAACATTTGCTTATTCTGTTAACATCCTGCTTGTTTTTATGTATTTTATGGTAACTATGCAGTTCATCCTGTTTCTATGTGTGTGTATTTTTACTCCTCTGTGTGTCTGTGATCTCTCCTTTAAAAAAAATGTGTGGTTTCCTTTTTAACTCCTGATTTCTGTATAATTTAACTGAGTTGAGAGTTCTGCGACAAATGTGGAATGATGAAAAGTGACAGATGACTATTTCCCAAAACCCCCTTTTTTTTTTTTTTTAATCAAGACTCACTCTTGCATTATTTATGTTCGTAGTAATGAAATAAATGATTTACTACACTGCAATCATAGTTTCTGTGTGGTTTTGTCAGCTGAGAAAAACTTTCAGAGCCTGATACTGGTTGCACATTTTTTAAGCGGACATTTTAATAACGATTCATGCACAGGCTTCCTTTAATATCAGTGATTAGCTGCCCATTAAATTGTCTTTCAGCTACGTGCAGTCAGTGTTCAGACCATCTGTCTATAGGCCCAGGCTGCTCTGGAGGATGGATGACATATGAGGCACTTTTCACTGGAGTTTCTCCTGTCAAAGTTTCCTCTTGACTTGGTAGAACTGGACAAGAAACCATCTGTGAAAGTGCACCTATCGTATCTCCACGTACAGTGTAGTAGTAGGAGGATGGTAATTTAGTAATCATCCCTCTATCTGCTATCCACCCACTAAATAATTATTTTATGCCTTCAGGAGCTGGACTTCAATGCCATCATTAAAGGAACCACACATTTCATGCTGTGCTCACTTCTGAGTGGGAGTCTCTCTTAAAGCCTCCAAAGTGATGATGCACTTAAGATGTATTATTGCCCTGGAATCTTAAATGTTGTGGACAAAATGCTGAATTCAATTAGTCTTTAATGGAAAAATATATGAATGTAGAATCCACAAATTACTCATAAGGGTGTGTTTTGACAGTTCCATATTATTTCATACATAAATATGTATATTTTTCACCATTTTAGTTTTGATAATGTTCAGCACTTAATGTAGATCTTAAAAATGCTCTGCCCAATTGCATTTACATTTTTTTATTTATTTTCCAGCACAACAAAGTTACTGTGAAGTTTTGTGCCTACATTAAAACACTGCAGGGGAGACTGGGGAGTGTTGTAACACTGCACTTAACTAAAGCCCCAACTTGCCAAGTTTACTTGAAACGCGTCATTTACACTTACACATTTTAGCCTAAATCTTCACCGTAGCCATGTTCACATGTGCACGCACACCTTCTGAACTGTGTGTGTGTGTGTGTGTGTGTGTGTGTGTGTGTGTGTGTGTGTGTGTGTGTGTGTGTGTGTGTGTGGTGTGATGGTATGTACACACACGTGAACAGCATGTCAGGGCTTTAGGAGACATGGATTACACCAGCTGAACAGTACGGAGGCATATTATGTTTTTTTCCAGTTGATTTTTCCATTTGATAACTGGTCTCTATACACTTCAATTGTTTGGGAGATTTTGCAGCACAGTTTTCCTGTGAAACTCCAGCAGTGTTTGTGGACTAAAAAACTAAACCTGACCTTCTATTGGCATGAGGGTGAGTAGATAATGACTGAATTATCATTTTTGGGTGACTGTGCTGCAAATATCCAATAGACTTGTATTTGTAGTAGACAAATATGGGTACCATGTATTATAGTTACAGAGATCTAGCATAACAACAACTGAGTTATTGATACTCAAACATTGTTACTACCATCCCCAGTCTCCCCTACACTTTTTAAATCTTGCTTTCCTGATCATATATACCTATAGTGTTAAATGCTGCACTATGTTAGGTTCTATCCATTTATTCATTTTCCACCACTTACCCAGGTGGCGACCTTCTTCCCAGTCATGTCCTCCAGCTCTTCTTTGTGATCCCGAGGCGTTTCAGGCAAAAAGGGACACATACGTCGTCCCTTGTGCATATTCTAAGTCTGGCCCCGGGGCCTCGGTTTCTCAGTTTGACGTGTCCAGGAGGCATCCTGATCAGATGCCCAGACCACCTCCGCCGGTTCCTTTCGCTGCAAAAGTTCAGCCATGTGTCACCAAACAGGACACACTTCGCTCTCCACAGACAAGTCCGGGCAAAACCCCCACTTTCTGTGGCGTCTGACAGTTTGCCAGAGCTGAATTGACCAAAAGTGATTCTCGATGGACTCACCGAGCTCATCTCACACATGAGTTTTTGCTTCCATGACCACAGAGGCTGCAGTTCTTTCGGCCTGCCAGTACCAGTCAGCAGATTCAAGAGTTTATTGGGCTAACTAGGCCCAATAGGCCTCTTCAGCTTCCTCCACCACGGGGTTTTTTGGTTTCCATCACTACTGGCTCAGAAGACTTTCTGGCCACAGCACTGAGTAGTCTCCTCAGTGATGGAGGCTTTAAACATGGCACGTTCTGGTGGTTCGTGAGAACCCCCACATCTGGCTTGATCTTTGTACCCCAGGCAAGTTTGGTGTCACAACTGGTGCTGCGGTTTCACCCTTCCTTTCTTTCATTACATGGACAACTGTAAGTAATCATTTTTGCCCCTTTTGTTCTTTGATGGGATTCTTTCATTTCTACACATCCCATCGTACACAAACACATTGTTGGCTTCATGATCCATCAGTTCCACCCTCTCATACTGCGTTAAGCTTCATTTTCTACAAATAATATTCAGGATTTTCATGACCATTGCGTTAAATCTACTTTGATTTCATTAATAAATCTATAGCAAGCTTAGCAAGCGGAACTTTGGTAGGTTTCAACCAGGGCTTTATTTCCCCGTGTTTTTGCATCTAAGCAACTAATGGGGAAAACAATTTTTGAAATTGGTCCAGATATCGAGGGAGAGCGCTGCCAAAGTGAACCTGAGCTACCACATAATTCTTATGGGCAACTGCACACTGTCAAAGTAAGTCCAGTGAAAGTGCTTGTTTTTTGCCACTGACAGGCTCAGATTGTTATTCTAAATGAGAACATTATGGAAATTATCCTTGCAGAGACAGACTATTTTTTTTAAAGAGTAAGATAATTTTTTATTTTCTCTTGCCAAACTAACCAGACTCCCTTTGCCAAACTGTAATCTTCATTCAAGCTCAAAAGAAATAAAACTGACAAAAACCGTCTTGGCTTGTTTTTCCACAGCTCCAACAATCACCAACTCTGGTTTGATCAAACTTAACCCTTAATTCAGTTAGATGCGAGAATATTGGAAGAGGGGCGAGAGGGAGATCAGACATCAGAGAAGTAGCGGGGGAGAACAGCGTGTCAGACCAGAATGTTTCACCTTTAACACGGTGAATTAAGGGTTTATTTCAACCAGAGTTGGAGATTGTTGCAGCAGCGATAAGGCGAAACAACAAAAAGGATCTTATCCTTTCAAAAAAAGGTCGGTCTCTGTGGGGTTCCCTTCCATAATGTTGTCAGATACTTAGAATACCAATCTGAGCCTGTCGGTGGCAAAAAAAAAAAAAAGTACTTTTTGTAGATTTAGTTTGATGGTGCACAGTTGCCCAGAGGGATTATGTTGTAGCTTAGTTTTGCTTCTGCCAGCAGCAGTGTTTTCCCTCAATACTGGACCAGTTTCAAAAATTATTGTCCCCATTAGTCACTTAGACTCAAAAACATGGGAAAACAGGGCCCAGGTTGAAAAGTTAATGCCCTTAATAAGGACCCTCTAAAGCTGCTATAATCAATATTTTTATATTAAAAATTGACCAAATGATATAGTGATGAACCTACAGAGAATTATCAGTGGACTCTGCAGATCCCCTCAGTGTCATTAAACTGACTGTTTTTCTTTTACTCTTTTGGTCTCACCTTCCTCATCAGTGTTGTTTTCAGACACTGCTGTGTCAGTGGAAAAGCTCTGATAAAACATCTGCCTGGCACCAAACAGCAATCACACAAAGTTAGCAGACTAACTCAGCTAAAAGGAGACTGAATATTGTGTGTCATGCCTTTGTTCCGACAGCCCATTATTCCAAAACCCCAGTAGTCTGAAAAATATCCCACTGGACTCAAAGTGCATTTGTCCAGAGGTGGAATCAAGTGGCTGTTTTGCAAGTTACGAGTAAATCTCAAGTCTTTGTACTGAAGTCCGATGTTGAGGGCCAAGTCAATACCCCCTTTCCACCAAATGGAACCTGGTGCTGGTGCAGGAGCCTTGTCGCAATTGGTTCAATTAGCAGACCATCTAAGAACCGACTTGTTTTTCCACCAGCTAGAGAGCCAAATCATTAACTGTACACACTTCCGGTTTCCTAGCAATGCAAACTTTGTGCACTTCACACTCCAACACAGTAGGTGGCAGTAATGTGCCATAATGCTGGTTGCTTCTTGCGATAAAAAGGAAGAAAAACTACTACACCTGCCTGCTAAATGAACGATTACATCTGCCATTACCAGCAGATTGCGTAAAGAGTACTTCCTGAAGTGCTGCAGTTTACAGGGTCTGATGGGTCACCAAATACAGCGTAACACCTGCCTGCAGCCCCTTGCATCTCCAAAACACATCGCAGAAAACTCCAAGCAGACATTATTTGGATAAGCTGACCACATATAGAGAATCTCATGGTTAAATTGTCTTATTTACAGCTTTTAGCCTAGTTGAAAATCTCCACCACAATGGCAGACATTTCCTTTTGATAGCCCATGATAATCCTGCCCACCGAAGAATTGGTGCCTCTCCAGAACTGTTTTTTTATTGGCTGTTGAAACACAAAGAACTGGTTCAGAATTACACTCACCTTGATGAAACGGAGTAAAGAGTCTCAAGTCCTCAACTTTGAGTTTCAAGTCCTGTACAAGTCATAATGTAACAGTGAGTTTCTTATCAACCTCGTTCATTTACAAAGTTATCTAGCTGTTAAACTAATGTTGGTTAAGCATTAACTCACTATGTTCTTGACTTCCTGTTCTTTGTGCAGCTTCAAATGTTGAATGAAGTTGGAAGTTGCTGCGTCTCCATCTGTAATTTTCAACCTGCATGTTTTTGCATACTGCAGTGCGTTTTTTGTTGATCACCTCATAATTTTTGTATGCAAATGAAATTTTCTTTTTTCTAATTGGCACTCAGTAACATAACGTCAGTTCTTCTCCGCAGTTCTTCTCACTTCTCACCAAGTGAAGCTTCTCCAGTCCATGTGAAGTCACGAGTCATTGGTGCTAAAGTTCAAGCTGAGTTGCAAATCTTTGTTGATTTTGTCAAGTCAAGTGTAAATTCATCAAATTGGTGACTTGAGTCTGACTCGAGTCCAAGTCATGTGACTTGTCTGGAAAATACACACTTATTCCCTGCAGTATTTTCGGAGCAGTGGGCATATGTTTTCAGGATAACAGACTGTCAGACAAATGGGTTTTCAGTCCAGTGGGATGTTTTTCGGACTGTTGGGCCATCAGAACAATGGGACTTAGCAGTAATATTGAATATAACTCTAAATAATGAAGTTGCACAGAATCTTCAGAAATTGTAAATTAGCACCAGTTTGCTAACAGATTCTGACATATCAATGTAAAAGATGATGATAATACAGCTTGTTCCTGCTACTCATATGGCCAAAAAAAATTAGTCAGTGCCAGTTTCACGTAAATCTAAACAACAGAGATCATTCTTGAACAATACTGAGAAGAAATGGAAAGATTTTTGCTCTTGTGAGGACAGAGTGAAAAGATGGTTCCTACCTTTACAGCATGATGTCTCTTTAAATCAGCAGGAACCCCTGTTTGTGTGCATAAATCACGTTATCATAAATCAGTTACTGTTTTGCGCCTCCTCAGCATGTATGCTGCTGGAATACACGTGAAGCATGTTGATTTGTACGTGCCACTCATTTCTCTCTCATGTGAAGGAAAGACTGGACATGTCTGGCCGTCCATCAGAAAATACACAACTAATTACGAGAACAGAGCAGCTGGAGAAGCGTGTTGAAGCTGCGTCTTTGAGTCGGAGCTTTGCCTGTGATAGCGACCTTACCTCAGCTGCACCGCTCGGCTCTTTTGATGCTCCAGGAGTTGTCTGCTAAGTGGCAGGTGGCAGCGAGCCAAAGAGGTTATTGCAAGTTTAGAGCTGGCTCCCTCTGAAAACACAGCCACTGCAGGAGTTATTGATTGACGCACGGCTCACTCTGTGGCTGCAGACGCTGCCAGGGTTCCCCTTCTCCCTTCACTGCATCTCTGCCACACTTTCTGTTCCAAGCTACTGAGAGGAATCCAGCTCACTAAAACTCTGCTCAGTTGTTAAGAAGCCTGGAGGGAAACACTCGCTGTTTGCATAAAATTACTACTGGCTTCACTTACACAGCAGTGGAGAAGCTGCTTGTTTACCGGTCGCGAGCTACATTTCAGCGCCTCCATTGAGATCCTTTCATTGGAGAAAACATTCGATTAGACTTTTCGAGGCCTGATTATTGTGTCCAAGTCACTGCACAAACATGGAGGTGAGACTGACCTGAAAAGTGAAAACTTGGTATTTTTACTCCACCTTGAATGTCAGGATGTGTGGAGAACACTTTCTGGGACTTACATAATGACTCCATACTCAGAATAACACAGCAGTGTCTCTCTTGGAGAAGTTTCAGGTGGGAAATGTGGCACTCAGCAATTCCATTAACATGATAATTTTCAGTATTATGAACAAACTAGCCAGGAGTTAGCTATAATATAAACTGCATTTCCGGCAAACGGTGCTCATTAGTTGGCAGACAAATGGAACAAACAGACATCTGGTGCAGAGAGTTTGGTTTATACTCAGTTTAAACGATAATTAAATAGCAACAGCGGGGAAAGGCATTCATTAAGTATTAATTCAGCAGGCCGCCATGTGAGATGAGTCGATTTTAATCCACAAATCTAGATGCAGGTCGGCGATGAGTTCAAGTCGGTCATTAAAGGCCTGTTAAGTCATCCATGGCCCTCATCGACCGCTTTTGGGCAACCAGCAGGAGGGCAATCGAACTTTTTCTCCTACTGTGCAGAGTCTTTCTGTCCGTTTCAATTACAGTAGTCTGAAAACGATACAAACATTTTAACAACTGAGGATATTTCTGTAGTTAGGGAGATTTCTTTCCAATACAAACCTGGCTGCACCTGGCTGTAATCAGTTAATCACTGCTGCTGATCGACAGCCTTATCAACCTCCTGCCGTATCAACTTGTTCACTCAAGTTGAAAAATTGTACTTATTGCCCTTTTAACTGGCGGTGCCTGGAGAAGTGGGTTTACTCGTAATTTATGCTCCCAATTCTTTTGTTTTTTAAGTGGCCTGTCCAGCACAGGATCAACACCCTGCGTTATAAACAGTGACATGAAAGACTATTCTTGCATATTTAGTTCACCCAAAAATGGGCCAGTTGTATTTGCATACTGTCACTTCACTTCTGCCGCTTGAATTCAGAGAGTAAGGATCGTTATGAATTTAACATCAGCCACAGAAGAGGTGCAGATTTTGCAATCAGTGCTGGCCTACAAACTATAAAGTGAGACAACAACATAATTATGCATTTTGAGTGAGCCATCTTCGACTGAAGCATTAAAAGTCCTTATTGAAAAACAGTAGTTTTGCCAAACAATCACATAGTCTTCATCAGTAGATGGAGTTTTCTCAGTTGTCACAGAGATGGATCTGATGATCTGTTAGTTCTGTAGCTGCTACATTATTTCATCACACTTATATGACTTTTTATCCAAGCTGTTCCAAAACTATCACACATTAATACACTTCCAGAAAAAGCACATAAGTGGGATTGCTTTGTCAAATTTCCAAAGTCAAGAATGAACTTGCATTCTTAGCCGACAAAGATGAGAAGTCCCGAGAGAGCTACGCTTGAACTCATTGGAGCATTTTTTTTTTTCTTGCTTTTCTCCCATGATACTTTGCCTCATGATAACCCGTCTGTGTCTGGCTACCTGAGGCTGCTGCACATTTAAATCATGACGGGACAAAGACACTCATTTCCTCTCAATGAAAAACCTCTTCTCAAGATGCAGCAGTGAAACTTGGTGTTTCCCGGGCTACTGTGTTTAGTCTACAAACAACAAGAAACAGTCTGATAGTGATGGAGACAGAAAACAAATGTGCACGGGGAAAGAAGCCCGGTCACGTAAAGGCCGCTTGATGAGGGGGAAAAAAGCATAGTTGTTCATTTCATTACATTTATATTTGTATATTAAATATAAATACATAAATTTCTGTTAGAGTTCAGATAAATATGCACAGTGAGAAATAAAGAAAAAGAAAAATATCAGTTATAATAATCATTTGCTTTCAGTGATCCATATGAACTGGAGAGATTGTTTTAGTCAATTTTTAAACTAAAAATGCCAAACAGTCTCTATTTCCAGCTTCTCTAGTCTGAGCATTTTTTGTTTTATATCATTGTTAATTAACTGTCTTTGGGTTTTGGACCACTGACCATAAAAAAACAAATCATTTGAAGACGTCACCTTTAGGAAATTGTAAAAAATCTGCTTTTATTCAATGTTTTATAACGTTTTATCGACTAATGATGCATTGACTAATCTCAAAACTAATGTCCAGATTAATCAAGAATGAAAGTAATTGTCGCGTAGTTGCAGCCCCAGAAATCAAAACAGCCACTGAGTTCGCTTGTCAGCAGATCCATCACCATGACAACTGAGCATCTCATCCCCTGATGAAGACCATGTGATGCTGTAGAAAGTCCTGCAAAAAGAAGAAACTTGCAAGTGGACCTTGAGTTGGGATTGTTTTGTCTAACATTAACATTTGTATTATCACATGTTTGAACCAGTTTAAACTTAAGTTATCTACAGCTCTTGGCTTTCAGTTTAAATGTTTATTGTGTATGTAATATGCTGAAAGGCACCGAGCTGACTTCAGAGAATTTAATATATTCCCTCATTGGCCGAGTTTAAAGCACAAGTGGCTTTTTGTTGTAATTCCAGCACATCAAGCTACAAATTCACAATTATCTGTCAACAATGTGAACGCGTGATACACACTAAATGATTTTGAAGTTCCTGCAAAGAAGCCTTTTTGTAGTTTTTTTCCTTCTTCTTTTCTTCTTCTTCTTCTTCTTTCTTTTTTTTTTTTTTTTTCTCGGTTTAGCTCATTGTGCATTCAGTCATAACGAGAGCTCAAACACTGTTGCTCCTGCAGAGGAAAAAAATGAAAATCAGAATCTTCAAAGAGAGAATAAAGAGGAATCAAGTTTTTCAGAAATTGGCACATGCAAGCCCTAATGGTTTGGAAGCTCACTCATAGGTATAAAACCACATTTTTGTCAGGAAAAGGCCCAGTGTTGGTTTTTAAAAGCCACTGGAGCATTTCCAGACACAACTTTCTCTGGCAGCTGCACACAGACAAATGGATATGTGTCTAATGAAAGGCTTTTAGGGGGTATTGATTTTTTTTTCCATAAGTATGGCCAGCAGTTTTGTCCTTGACATACATTCGAGCAAGTATGCAGATGGAGAGAAAAAGTATAATGTGAAAAATGTGATGCGCGTGAGTCCTTTGTGCCTGTGTTTCTATTATTTTCTCTGTGTGAGCGCCTACAGAAGTTTTACTACAGCATTTAAAAAGTTATTACACTCGTTAATGAGCTAATTGTCTCAAGACATTTTTGATCTCCCCTCCTCGCCTTGAGGCTCCATCAAGCTCACCCCGGCTGCACGCTCCTGTCCACGTACATCATTCATCCAAATATCTGCAGCGTAATCACTTGTGCAGAAACCCTCCCTTATATTCCTCAGAGTGAAGAACTTTGAGATGCAAGTCAGCGGTTTTTACTTTGTGTGACCAGAGCCGGAGGCTGTCATTACACTAATGCAGCACTGCTATCCAACAAAGGATCTGCCACCAGGATGAAAAAAAAAAAAAACCTCCGGACCACAGAGAACACCACACAGATCTTAAGATAATACACTGCCCTACATTACGACCTGACATGTCTTTGCTTTTTTTAAAATGCGCAATTACTCATCATTATGGCTCTGAAGCAGCAGCATGTGCTTTCCAAGGCACAGTTCATACGTTAATGGAGATAATTACGCACAGATACACGCTGACAATGGCATTTTAAAGCAGTTTCACATTGAATTAGTGTTTAAAACTAGTAATAAAACACAGAGCCGGCACTAGGTTTTTGGTGGCCCCTGAAAAGATTTTGTTTATGGCCCCAAAACGCTCCAGCGCAATTACCAAATTGAACACACTATTCATAACTGAATGAGCACACACACTTTGCATGTTTTCTTGCAAAATTAAAAGGACACTTCACCCTCAAAATCAAAAATACATATTTTTCTTCTTACCTGTAGTGCTAACTATCCATCTAGATTTTTTTTATGAGAGTTGCTGAGTTTTGGTGATATCAGTCTGCCTTCTCTCATGTATAATGGGGCTAAATGTCTCTCTGCTTGTGGTGCTAAAAGCAAAAACAAAAAAATAAAAAAAAATTGCAAGATTCCATCATGACCCAGTTACTCCAGATAATCTACTACTTAATTTCTGCAGTAGAATCTACTGGAACTACTTCCCTACTACTAGAAAGTAGTTCCTATATGAAACTGCTCACAACAATGTCTGTGGATTATCTTGACTAACCAGGTCATGATTTTCAAATGTTTTTTTTTTTTCACCATTAGCCAAGTGCCATCTAGTTCCATTATATTTAGATCTAGATGGATAAGATGGACAAGTAAGAGGAAAAACATCTATTTTTGATTTTGGGGTGAACTGTCCCTTTAAAATCATGCTTTGATTTTGAATTAATTAAAG
This sequence comes from Lutjanus erythropterus, assembly GCF_056507025.1. NCBI lineage: Eukaryota > Metazoa > Chordata > Actinopteri > Lutjaniformes > Lutjanidae > Lutjanus > Lutjanus erythropterus. The sequence goes on along the minus strand of NC_139321.1, from coordinate 10,931,917 downwards.
TGAATACAGCCACAAAAACTCTAATCTGGTAGGTTGGCTAGAAACTGATGTATTGAAACTTTTTTGAATTAAAACACACTTGTTTCTTGCTATTTGCTTGCCAACCTGCATTAACATGGCAACACACAGAGTTATTAAAGCGAGTCTAGGGGCGGGACCACTTGGTCTTTGGTATTGTCATTTTTTTCGGGGGACAAAGGCTAATTACCAGAACAGCAGTCAAATAAAACAATGATCTTATGTCCACAGAAATAAAGAATTTAACTTAACAATTAAGGATGATCTTAATTATCTTAAAGTAATGAGAAACTTTCTCCAAATAATGACAGCAGAGTTTGAGAAAGTTCTTCATTTGTAGTAACTATAGTGACTCACAGGATTTATTTATTTTTTTTTTCATCACATTGGCAAATGGGCTTCCGGGGACGGACAGTGTCTGGACAGCAGCGCGATGAAAGTTCAGACATTTATAAAATGGATCTAGCTGTTTGTCACTGTTAACAGAGACTCTAGTCTGCAGTTTAAAACACTGAATAACATCAGGCTTCGCGATCAAGTGAAGTTTAGATCACGTCGACACTTCTGTCCACATTCACACGCTCCGTTTCTCATGCTCGTCCTTATGCTTTCTCTGTCTCACTCTCTGTCTGCTGCGAGTCTGCATCACTCTTAAATAGCCCAGCAGTTCATAGGAGCGAGCAACACACAAAGTCACACTGATCATGTGCACCCCCCTCCCCGAACAGTCGAGGCCCTAAATATAGAGTGTTCATGCCTTGATAAAACACATAATTTCTGTTAGATTTCTCCTGTGAAGAGTTCAGAAGTTCAAAGTTAGATCTTGTCTTGAAGCAGCAGGCGTGTGACCTGCGTAGTCACCAGGTCAAATCCCATGAAAAGGCGTCAGTGCTACTACTGGGCTCTCAGCGTGAATGTGTCAGCTCGAGTGTGAATCGCTGGAAAACAGCATCCAGGCTCAGTCGACTTCCCTGGATAAATACAGACTGGATCTATTGAGTAATCTTGGATTTTTCTTTCCTGTGAACAGGCAGGTGACATTTGTTAATGACCACAGAAGACAGATGCATTTGTCACGATAGACGGCAGGTTATAAACTGCTCCCACAGTGGTGACTTTTAGAAAGTTAATATCCCTCTCTTTTACTTGTGAGGGTGAATGCACTGTGTCACTTCATCACTACGTCTGCTGCAGCTGATATTTAAACATCGTGAAACATGGTGAGTCAGACTAAACTGAGTCCTTTTCAGTTGGATGTTTTCTCAGGTTTTTTTTTTTTGGTGTGACGTGAGGAGTATGGAATTATGTTCGTGTCTCAGTCATGAGCACGGAGAAAAATAATTACAGGAATATGAATTATATTTTGGAGAGAAATCACGACACGAAGAACAGTTGCAAACAAAGATAAATGCTCTGTTAAATAAATGTTCTGTTCAATATCTAGGCCCACATTAAATTCCCTTCTGCTCAGCATGACAGAGTGTTACAGCGTGTCACAATTTTAGATAATTAAATAAAACGGAGCAGGTAATTTCCTTTTAGCTGTTTTGTGTCCAATCGGATTGCTGGTAGGATTATCAGTCTCTGGGGAAGAAGGGAAGCACTGAGAGAAGCACTGCAGCCACACATTTGAATTTGTACGATTACAAACCCAGTGCATGACTAACTAACTAACTAACTAGTCCTTACCTAAATCAGTTCAGCACCGTGGACAGGGCTGGGAGTCACTGAGCTAACAGCTGCAGGGAGAGTGTGTACTTCTGGAGCAACAGGCATTAGTTTTCGGGATAACAGGCTGTCGTGAGAAGAACATCTGTCTTTGACTGTGTGGACACATTGGCTGACCAGTGAACACAAGGAAGGTCTGAATGATTGATAAACACCGCCAGTATAAAGTACAGAAATTTCAGACAGAATTCCCAGCTATGTATTTATTTATGAGGACTGCTTTTCTGTCATATTGACGCGTTGTGTCCTAAATTATACCTATACTTTGGATTGCCTGTGTCCTTGTCTGTTCCCAAATATAGCCGGCTCACATCTAACAGAATTTAACAGTACTGTTAATGGAGAGAACAGGTCGGGTTCCTTTTTATTTTATAAGGTTATGCACTAATTAACCCAAGGAGTAGACTCAAATTAGATGTTTTGGTAAGCTAATCATGAGGTGATGATGGATTACCACTAATTAAAAAAAAATGTCCATAGAGGTGAAAAGTTAACTACTGGAAGGATTAGTCATGAATTAATGATGGATTATAATAGTTATTGATCAGTAAAAGCGATGCAGACACAAAATTGGTGTCTAATAAACAGGCAATGATGATGTAATGACTCAGTAACCACTCAGTATGGTGCACAGCTTTACTAGAACGGACACAAAAAGAGTAATCAAAAGGTTATAATGAAGTAATCAGTTACTACTTAGTAACTACACAGTATTACGTATCACTTTAGGGGCACAAAAAGAGTGTGTTTAAGTAATTAATAATTAATGAGGTGTTACTAATTTTGTGCTTTTCATTGGCCTGTTCAGGGTTAACTGGGAGACATTATCAAAGAAAGTGATCAGTGTGATTGATTCACAGATTTTCCTGAATTTATCATTATCAAAGTAAGGGATAATGTACATGGAGCAGGTCTTTAATGTGAAATAAACCCCATCAGGGTGATGCAGGAATCACTGTGAAAGGGTTTAATTCACAATAATGACCAGTTCTCTGTAGATTATCCAACTTATTACATGGTTACTTACCAAAATAAATCAATAAATTGACACTAAATATTGATTTTAAAAAGGATTTTGTTAATTATTTTATAGCTCCTCCAGAGTCTATGATCAGAACTGTGTCCATAGCAACAGCCTGTTATCCGTAGCAACGGTCTGCTATAAAGAATAAAAGACCTTAGATCACTGCAAGTGACCAATCAGGATCGAGTATTTAACAAAGCCATGTAATAATGATTAATTAATTTAGGTTCTCCCAGTCTGTCTGGATTATTGAGGGAAATCGTTATTAACAATTCACCATTTATCAAACTGATTCTCATTTGTCCCTCACTCACCTCTTAATTAACTAATCATTAACTAATCATTAGCTATTCTGTAAAATCTGATGAGGAGTTGCTCATTAACTAATGCTTCACCAGCAGTTAGTTCCTCATTTGTTCATCATTTGTTCCCTGTAACTGCTTAAAATTTGGTGTGCCTCATCGTAAAGCACAGTGCATAATGAAATTAAACTTTGTTACTCTCCACCACTGTGAGTTAATAATTAATATTAACCACCTTATACCATGCTTTGGACATGATTAAATATTCATCAATACTGAATACTTTTGTTTGCTCAAAGTTAAATAGGCCTTATTCTTCATGTGATACGAATTTCCCTGCAGTATGCATGTATAATGTACAGTATGTGCTTGCAAACAACTGTTAACTGTTCTTCAAAAGGTCCCAGACGAATAAAATGTCACAGAAATCTAGCTTGTTGTTGTATTAGATTGATTATTTCCAAACTATTTGACCCAGTCTGTTGTGAGAGCTGCAGCATCTTGTTAAAAGTGACATAATTGGGGCTGATATGGTGATGTGAACAGTAATCCATACCAGGAGGAAAAGCTCAGTGCTTACTAAAACACTCAACCAAAATCTTGTCTTGTGTTGTTTAAGAAACCTTTGCCTCGTGATAATAAGCAAAATCATATTAAAATCTGCCAAACAACCTTCCCATGTTATCAGTGTAATAGATTTTAGCTGTAAATGTCAGGAAATGTTAGTCTGGGCATCTGCATGAGTCACCTAAGCTTGAAGATATAATCAGCAATTTATCTACATTTTGTGATGATGTTTGTGCACAGTCGCAGTCAGAAAATGTTGCGGACACTTTTTCAATTATTCCATATGTAATGAGACCATGTGCATCCTGAAAATATATGAAATTTCTCTGCTTAGCTTAACCAGACAATCAACTGGAAAATGGAAAACATCTTCAGTCCAATAACTCCCAGTGCAAACACAGCCAGGACTGAAGTTACTCTGATTTAATAGGAGGAATCACAGACTGGAGTTTCATCTATAGTTTATCCCACCATCTCATTTTTAGGTTTATTTACACCACATTAAGTCCTCTAAAGATCCCATTCACAGGCAGTCGAGTAAAACCAAATGATGCCTATCTACCTCAGAGACTTGCTATCTTATTTTGACTTCAGTTATTGAATGTCAGAACATTTATCGTGAGTAACAAGCTCCATGCATATAAAAATATGCAATAAAGCGGCAAAGCTCCGTTGCACCAGCTCCCTGAACGATAGTCTTTACAAAGCAGTGGATTTTCCTTCATTTTAATGTGTTAAAAAGAAAGAAAGAAAGCAGGAAACTTTCTCATGTAATCCCTCTAAAAAAAAAAAAAGGTAAACCTGCACTGTAAATATTACACAGGAATTAGGTAGCCCCTTTCATTTAAATTAAACTTGAACTTTCAGAACTTATAAATTAGTTATTTTCATAAGTTCTCCTATTGATGAGTTCTTCTAAGCCAAAGCCTTTTGACTTGACATGATGAGTTGAATGAAGGTACTGTACAAAGTTCAGTCAGCTCATTAAATTAAGTTTGCACAGGAACACGATCTGCATATTAGCAGAATTCCTGGCACACGTTGTGTGAGAGTTTACACCCTCCTGAGACCCTTATTTTTCATAATATGAAGAAAACATTTATAACAGAAGCTTGTTGTGTGTCTCTGATACACTTAAGATAATGAAAACACTGTGAACTGTGATGAAGGTTAGTATTGAATTCAGTCTCCCCTTACAATTTAATAAATTCGCTGTGAGCAGATTCGCATATTGTCTTTGTGCCGATGCTGGAACGAAGTAGCTCCAACAGGAGCAGCTGTAAGTTCTCTGAGAAAATGTGAAAGAAAATCAAATTTGTCTGTAATGATTGTCAGTGTGACTGAAGAGTCGTTGGTTCAACTTAACTTCTCAAGTTTATCGAGCATGTGTTTTAAAGTACAGCTGAATTAATATCAATTAATTGCTTAATTATTTGACCAGGAAAAGTTTATTTGTTTTGAATCATCACAAAATTACCTCAACTTGTCTTTTAAAAGTCAGTCAACTTAAAATTTTAGGACAGCCCAGATACTAACTTTTTTAAGTTGAAACAAATATTTTGGTTTTTTTTTTTTTTTTTTTTTTTTTTACAGTGTATGTATCTTTTGTACCATTAGAAAATAATTTAGTTAAGTTTATTTGACTGGAAGTGACTATTTGTTTTGAATTGCTGCAAAATTACCCCAACTTGTGTTTTAAAATTCATTCAACTTAAAATTTTAGGGTATCCCAGACACTAAATTTAAAAATCTACATGTATTACTGACACCTCTATATGACCTACTTAAGTTATCAAGAAGAGCGGCTGTTTCTATACAGTTATTCACAATGGCTGCCACCAGGTCAGATTCTCCTTGAAATCAGATTAAATGAGCGTATGTTTCCCAGGTAAAGTTGCAGTGAGTCAGTTAAAAATGAAGTAGAAGGAGGGTTTTAATTAATGTATTTATTTTTGGCGTATATTTTGTTGTTATGGTGGTGGAAACACTACTGAATTTGTTTACAAGAGTCTCTAAAATCAACAAAATATGAAAGTTCCTTGTAGTAGCTTTAAGTTAAATGGGGATTTTTTTTTACAGTGCATGTATCTGTTTGAAGTTAATTCATCAATGAGAATAAAAACAGCAAAACAAGCAGACCACCTGAAACATACCCAGTCCAGGTAACTCACTAAGCTCGGTGTGATACTGCTGACCTGGGCGTCTGTGCTGCAGGTTTGAAGAGGTGCTGCTGGCAGCTGTGCACACCTTATTTGTTTGAAAGGATCTGAACCTGAAAGTCTTGTTTTCTGCCCTGGCTTCCTGTCAGTGGACGGTGCTGATGCACAGCAGCAACAGCAGCACAGCAGGTGACTTCCACAGAGCCCTTACCATTAGCTTTGTTTGCATCTTTCTTTGGACATGAAACTTTCAGGACTACAGCTCCCTGAAGACCTCTTTTGTTCTCTGTTCGGCTGCTGAGTTACAGGTTATAGCTGCATTTTTTACAGGCATGAAATATTAGAAGAAAGAGAGGAGCAGTTTTTTTTTTTCCTTTAGGCCTATCGTGTATTCAGCTCTGGCACGCAAAGCCCAGCCTAAGTGGAATGAGTGCGTGGAAAGCATCATCACACGGCTTGAAAAGGATAAGAGGAGGATTATTACACTGAGCCAGTACAGTTACTTCTTCAAGTTTTTACCTCAGAGTGCCTCTGGAGAAACATTTGGCCACGGGTGCTCATTTGAGGGCTTTAATTTGAGGGAAAAGGGACCATTTCAATTTAATTTACCAGAGAGAAGTGTTGTCTAAAGGTGGGGACGTAATGATGACAGCCATATCTTTCTTTTCTCTGTCTCTGTTCTAGCTGTTCAGTGAAATTAGTAACAGTGAAGTTAAAAGGTTTGGATGATCCACGCTGAGAGCTGATGTGGTTATTTGTGTGTGCTGGAGTTAATAAATTATTTCAGGTCACATCAAATGGAACAATATGGGAAGCACAATCTTTGAAATTGGAAACAGTGCAGGACCACCTTCAGTCTGTATCATATCCGGACAGCCTGCTACATCTGCGAGTGCGTTAAAAGACCCCAGCAATGAGGGATTTTGTATTATCATCCCTCCCGCTACTTTAAAGTAAATGGTGCATTCAGGCTCAGACGGTCCCTCTGCTTTCCTCTGATACTCCACATACTCATTATCATTAATAGCAGTCATGTGAATATAACCAGTTTTACAGGCTTATCTTTGATCTGCCGAGTGATTTCCACAACAAAACTGAACCTCAAAGGTACGGCTGAACAATTAATCGAACTATTATCGAATCACAATATGGCAAAGTACAAATCGCAGCTGCAATTTTTTGATTAAGTACAATGTGTCGCAACACATCGTTATAAATGAATAACTGTGGTGCTACAGAGAAGCCCCAGCCTTCGAATCATATTCTCCAGACAGAATGTGCTTGTTTGGTACGGACCTCAGCAAAAATCTCTTAATTATTTATTTTTTATTTTTCAGTGAAAATGAAATGCAAAAACTACCAGTCCCACTGAAATTGTGAGCCAAATCACAATTGCAAAATCGATCAAAATTATCACAATATGATTTTTTTTTTTAGCATCCTCATCCTGCAGGGTTGTGTCTAGAAGGGAAGCCCTGATCCATGAAAGATCTGACGAGAGTGATCATTTTAACCCAAATCAAGATATTTTACTAACCCTGACCAAATGTTTTCTGTCCCTAAACCTACACAGATCTGTGTTCTCGTATCATAAAAGATCACAAAATGAAGAAACAACGCGCACAAATCTCACAGAAGTTTTGCAAATCAAGGCCTGTCTTAGACACAACCATCGTTCAGGTCTGCTTTAAAGGTGCAATCCGCCAGTTTTACACATCATCTTCACTTTAACTAGACGTGAGAAGTATTATTTGTGCTGGATAAAGAGGTATATAATGTCCTCTGTGGCTCTGCAAGAAAAGCTCCCAAGTGTGATAAAATAACCCTGATGATGTCATGGTGATGTCATTAGGGTTATCTCAGCTTTAGCTCAGAGCTGAATTTGTAAAAAAAAAAAAAAAAAAAGTCAGCATTACAAACTCAGGGGACCACCATGAGAACTAATTTTGGGAAAACTATGTACAGTAGCCAATGGTTAGAGACAAATATGCGCCACAAATTACACATACGAAGTTTGGAAATTTGACAGATAATTTTACAAAATAAGAAAGTCGCCATTTGTCCTAAAATTGTTTAAGTATCAGACTGTGAAGACACACAATTATAAAGACTATACATTTAAAAGTCACTGAAAATTACATCATGATTTTTTTTCCGAAGCTACGATGCCTGTGTGTTCTTGTACCAGGATGTAGTCACACAACACTTAGTCAGACCAGGAGTCACTAAACACTTCAGGTAAGATAACATTAATGTTGTCAACGTATATTGTGTGAGATGAGAGATGTAGTTCACTGAACAGTTTCACACAAGACTAAACTAAACTACAACAAACTTACGACAGCTTTCTTTAATTCTTAAGTTATATTTTAAATTGATAAAAAAAACATATGTGCAATTTGTGTCACAATTCAAACAGGATTTAAAAATAATTTGTCTTTCTCCACTGTCTAAAATTCATATTTTTTCCAAAGTAAGGTCCCATGGGGCAAACTGGAAGGGGAGGGGCTTCGCCTCTCTGTGAAAAATTCTAGTTGCAATATGGGAAATGTAGGATCCAGTGTTTCTGGGGCTTGAGCCAAACTAGAGAAGAGTCAGAATATTTTGGCCTCTGCTGCTTTGATTTCGAACGCTCTTTTTAACATTTTTCTCTTGAGTGCTCCAACTTTATGAAAATGAAATAATAAATCAGTGCAGTGAGACTTTAAAGTGAAAACCACACGGAGAGAAAGATGCCGAGGCCTTTGATGTCTTTGGGCTAAAGCTGCAACGATTAGGTGATTGAGAGACAATTAATTGCCAACTATTTTGATCATCGATTAAGCGTCTCAGTCATTTTTCAAGCGTGTCAAACATTCATTGGTTCCAGCTTCTTAAATGTGAGGATTTACTGCTTTTCTTTGCCATTTATGACAATTAATGGGTTTTGAACAAAAAAAAAGCAATTTGAAGATGTCACTGTGGGCTGTAGGAAACTGTAGTGAGCACACAACTTTTTGACATTTTATTCTAAAGGATTAGTTGATTAATCATGAAAATAACTAGGAGATTAATAAATAATGAAAGTAATCGTTAGGTGCAGCCTCAGTGGTTTAGAGAACAACTGCTCATATAAAGGGGCTGCAAGCATTATTATTTACCTTATCCATTAATCCAAAGGTTTTCAAACTGGGGCCCAGGGGTCAACCCCTTGAGTGGGGTGTAGGAGGTCCCCAGCAAAAGGACAAATAGAATATTTTAATCTTATCACAGTTTTGGATGTTGGAACATTGATTGATTGTAATTTATACTGACCGTGGTTTGGTTATTGACTGACTATGAAGACTTTCTTCAAACCTGAAAAAACACAACAAAACAAAACAAAAATACTCAGGGGGGATTCCACAAGACAAAATTGAGGGTCCGTGCTCAAATGTGCATCTATTGTCCTTGACATGAAAAAGTCTGGGAAGCCCTGGGTTAATCTGCTGATTACTTTCTCAAATAGCTGATTGGTTGTTTGGTCGATATAGTGTTGGAAAATGGTGAAAAATGTCAATCAGTGTTCCCTAAAGCCCAAGACAATGTCCTTAAATGTCTTCTATTGTCCAGAACCCAAATATATTCAGTTTACTGTCACAGACGACTAAATAAACCAGAAAATATTCATATTTAAGGAAGTGGAATCAGAGAATTTTTTTTACCTACTCAGACTAATCGATTATCAAAATAGTTGCTGATTAATTTAATAGCTGACAAGTAATCGATTACTTATCATAATTATGTCATTTGATTCCATGCACACTGCAACAGTAGCTTTATGATGCTGTTTTACATAAGTTTAGACCACACCAGATAAAAAGGGATTTATTAGCTTCTAACTCTGGGAAAAAGAGTGAAGTTCCTTGATACTGTGTCTCTTTAACCACATCACTCACATTTAGGCTCTTCTATGAGATTTTCTTTTGATAAGTAATGTAATAATAAACGTGATATATTTTTTACTTGCAATCACTGAACCTCCACTGAAACCGTTTGGAGCCACACTCGTCCTCCTTCTGGATCAAACAATCAATCGATTAATTGAGAAAATAATCCGCGGATTACTTGATCATTAACATAATTGTTAGTTGTAGCCCTAATTATGGCATCATGATGATGCGTTTTCCCGGATGATGACCTGTGATTCAGAAAACAGCTTCTTATGTTACACCGAGAGCGATTATTATAAAAAAAAAAAATAAAAAACGGTTAAATTTCTGAACTCCGCAGCACCGTGGTGATCATAAATGGAGTTCAGACTGAGCACAGCATCAATAGGATTTCCAACAGCTCCACCGGCAGCAGCTCCATGACTTCAGATGAGGTTAAATACACTTTTTATTCACAAGTAAAAATGTTGAACAGCAAACATTCAAAACACAAACTCTGCTTTTGTTATACTAGCAAGCTGTTGCGTTTATGGGCCTCGATGTGCCTGCACTGTCTGTCTGTCTGTCTGTCTGTCTGTCTGGGCCTGTATCACTCTGATCTGTTCATCTACATCAGTCTGACTGGTGATGTACAATAGAAGCTATCAGAATGAGAGGGAAGGATCAGGTGAATGAAAACCCACTGCTGCTGTCCTCCTGTGTAACTTACTGCTTTTTGTTGTTGTTGTTGGGGGGGGGATGTTGGAAGAGGATTGTTTAAGCACAAAGTCAGTGATTGTCACAGCAGAGGAGTGTGTGTGTGTGGTAGGGGGGGGGGAGCTGCTCCAGAGCGGCTATGTGTTGCATGCCTCAGCGGGGAAAATGTCCTCGTATGCGGGCGGCAGTTCACTGGGGAGCGGGAAAGAGAAAGGGAAGCAATGGTTGAGCTCCGGGTCTGAGGGCGAGTATCCCGGCAGCTCGATGGACGGGTGTCCCCCGCACTGCACTTCTGCGCCTGTCTCGTCCAACACGTTAAAAACCCCCAGGTTGATGTAAGACACCGGCTGGAAATCCGCCGAGGAGCAGTCCCGCTCCTCGCTGAAGAGGACGCGCTCCCTCTGAGACTGCCGGCTCCTAGAAAACTGCGCCGTTTTGTACCTTTTGATCACCAGCAGGTTGATGAGCCCGAGGAGGCACTCCAGGGTGCTGAGAACAGTGGAGATGACCAGACTCCGCTGGTAATCCCTCAGCTGCTCGCACGCAGGGTTCACAACCAGAGAGTGGAAGCAGTAATGGGAATATTTCCTCTCCACCAGAGCAGCCGTGTCCCCGTCCACCACCGCGCCGGAGAAGGCGGTGAGGACCCCCAACAAGAAGACCACAACACCGAGGAGAAAGAAATTCCTGCAGCCGGGTTTCTCCATGCAAAAGAGCAGCGCGGAGCCCAGCAGCACCTGCCCGATTCCCACAAGTAGCCCGGAGTAGAAAGCCCCGGCCGCGGCGCCGAGGTGGAAATGCGCTCTCACCGTAGATCCCAACGAGACGCATCTTAATCCAACGACAACTTCGCTCAGGGCGCACACGAAGAGGAGGGTGCTGGAGAAGACGGTGCACAGTCCTTTCCCACTCAACTTCATTATATTCCACCTCTGCTGCCGCTCTCGATCCCTCTCCCCCCTTCTTCATCCTCCTTCGTCCTCTCCTTCGTCTCCTCTGGAAGCAGCACTCTCACATTGGGACATCATCTGCCGGTGACTCCTCCGGTTCAGAGCGGGCGATCCTCGCCGCGGTGGCGTCTCTCTCGCATCCCCGCCGCTTTACAGGAATATATAAATAACTAATGGCCAACAAACGCGCTCCTTTTCAGCACTTAAGGCTATCGATAATCCATACACGAGCAATGATCACTTCACCTCAGATCACCTAACCGCCGAGCACTCTCCTGACCAAAAGTTTCTCCTTTTTTTTTATCCCTCCTCCTGCCTGTAGAGAGAGTCTCCTCCGCAGTCCGCCAAGTCGTCGGTTTGAATGCTGTGTGGCGTTTTTTTTTTTTTTTTTTTTTTTTTTTTTTTTGTGGCAGAGAAGGAGGCGGCTGCTTGAGCCGGAGATGTTTGAGGGTCCTGTGGACCAATGACCAGTGACCCAGGGCCCCTCAAATCACTGCAACACTCCTAAATGTGCCCCCCCTCCAAAAAAAACAAAAAAAAAAAACAAATCCACGGTAGTGAGTTTATAGCGACGTGGCGATAAATGAAAAAAAAGGTGGGTGAACGACTTTTGGCTGGAGACGGAGAACACAAACAGCAGCAGGGACAGAAATCACTGGCTTTCAGGAACATTAATTTCCTTACACCCCCTCTTTTAAAGCCCCCAAGCCTTGTAGTAAAGTCAGTTTGGTGGCAGTAACTGTGAGTCAGTTGATTTTTGTACTCCTGGTGAACTGTTTTCAGCAAATAAAAGGCGAACAAACTGAGTTTCTGTTAATTATCTTTTCTAAAATTATATGATTTGATAACTCTATTTATGGAGCCCATTTACACCACTGCCACCAAAACAGATCATGTAAGTGATTATAATGAGAATACGTTATTTTGAAACACTAAGTGACCATTTTTGAGAAAATTTCTCATTAGTTTGAGACACTAACTTCTTATTTAGAGATGCCAACTAATTATTCTGAGAACATTTCTCATTATTTTGAGAATATTTTATTTAGAGATACTAAGTCTATTTTGTGGCATTAAGTCATTATTTTGAGATACTAAGTCACTGCTTAGAGAAAGTTTTTCATTATTTTGTGATACTAAGCCATTATTTTGTGAAAATATGTCATTATTTTGATACTAACTCAATATTTTTAGATATTAAGTGATTTTTTTCAGAACGTCTCTCAGCATTGTGTGAAATCATTAACTTGAGGTATTATGTCATTATTGTGTGATAATGAATCCTTGTTTTGAGAAAGTTTCTAATTATTTTGAGATACTAACTCATCATTTGACAGTGTTTCTTATATTTTGAGATATGTAATTATTTTAAGAATGTTTCTCATTATTTTGTGATGATAAGTCCTCATATAAGCTGAGTTTCTCATTAGTTTGAGATACTAAGTCATTATTTTCTGACATTAAGTCATTATTTTGTGACAATAAGGAAAATTATTTTGCAACACTACATCATTATTTTGAGAGCAATTCACATTATTTTTGAGATACTAAATCAACATTTTGAGACATTAAGTCATTATTCCTTATTTTGAGATACTATGTCTTTATTTTAGGCAACTTAATCATTATTTTGAGATGATAAGTCATTGTACAGTCAATATTTTGAGATAGTAACTGATTATTCTTAGATACTCGGTTTCTCAGTGATTTACTTTTATTTTTTCATCACATTCCACTCCAACTCTTTCCGATGGACATTACATGCAGGCTGCATACATTCTGTGGTATATCTACGTCATCCTTGCATAATAAGCATTGTGGTGTGTCGGTGGATTTTTCTGGAAATCAGCAACAAAAGCATGAATAATAGAGAGCAGTGCTGCTGAGGCTGGACGGAGGCTGTGCGCTGTCCGTGGTGCTGAAACATCCAGCCCCGGCCAGATGGCAGCTGACTGGACTCCTCAACATCTCTCCTCTCCTCTCAGCCACCTTCCCCCCACCACCAAAAAAAAAAACACAGACACCAGGAGAAACTATACTTCTCACGTTTTATTTAGCACAGATTTAATGTCTTCTTTTTGTGTAGGTGGGGACATCACTGTGGTCTGTTTTGTGTTGTTTGTTTAGTGCCCAGATGACCTTGGCGCGATGGAGATTGTGAGGAGCCACAGACAAACAGAGAGAAACATCAAAAGGAGTAGGCTGAGTACTTTCCAGGAGAAATTCTCCTTAATCCAAAAACAAATGTAGAAGGACATACCGCGTGAGTCATCTTAAGTCGATGCTGTAATGCCCAACAGAAGCTGATACAGCCCACAGTGTAAAAGTAAATGTTTGAGTATGAACTCCAATATGTTTCCCATTGAAAGACTAAATGATCAGGCAGATGGAAGGTATTCCACAACATTTCAGAGACGAATCTGGAGATTTTCTTTTATCCCAAAGTCCATATGTTGTCTTTAGGATTGACTTAATGCTTAATCTTAGAGGAGCATGTGGATCAGGTTGGGCCAAATAAAGTTAAAGGAACACTTCACCCAATAATTACAAAAAGCACCCCAAAAAAAAAATCAACAGCAATGTCTCTTTCCAGAAATCATGACCCAGTTACTCAAGATAATCCACAGGCTTTGCTGCGAGCACTTCTATGTAGGACCTATTTTCTATCAACCAAACTACACCCACCAGCCATATCACTGCACTCGCCAGCTCAGTGGTGCTAGAATTACAGCTCAGCTGAAGAGGACGCCATCAGTGTTTACATTCTGCACTGTCACAAGCCTGTCGTCCATGAGTAGATGCACGCTTACTTCTGCTCAGAGAAAGACAACAAGAGGCTACAGCCATGCTGGCAGCTCTAACTGTGAGACTGCAGCTAAATGCTGACATCCGTACGCTAACATGGTAATGTTTAGCAGGTATAACGTTCACCATTGGCCACCATTTTAGTTCAACTCAATTCAGACAAGACAGAATATGCAAAACAGCACACACACTTAAGACAAAATAATATGCATGTGCTGACTAAAAGTACTACATCCAATGCTAAGCAGGGTTTAGCTGGTTAGCATCTATTTGCTAATTTTCTTTTAAAAAAAAGTAATCAGTTTTGCAGGTATCTCGTCATAAACCTCAGCTTAAAATTTCCTTCTCATAACAGGAAGTTATTCCTCGCCACTGTTGCCTGGTGCTTGCTCTTGGTGGGAAATGACCTTTCATAAGTCCCCGCCCCTTTTTTCTGTGTTTTCCAATGACAGTAGGGCAACCTTGGTATCATTTCCTGTTTCCTGTACTTAGATATGCTATGTGTTAGGCTCATCTACACTGACAAGGAAACCAAATTTTTAAGATATACAGGAAACCAAATTTTTAAGATATACAGACATTGCTGGGGCACATGTAAAAATACCATCTTATGCTAGCTAATGTTAGCAAAACACTAGATAACTATAGTTAATCAACATAAATCATTAGCTAGCATTAGTTAACTTAAGAGGTTAAGATGTGACCCTGTATTTCTCTTTACAGGAAAAGGAGAAAATTGAGCAAGTTTGTTCAACTGTTATTGGAGAACAGAGCAAAAAGGGGCGGGACTAAGAAAGGGCTACTCTATATGAAGTGTCCTCAGATAACTTCTGATATGATTTAAAGGTGACTTGACTTAAATATCATAAAGTATTCGATACATTTAAAAATGATAATTGAAGACATCTTTCACAGACATACAAACATCATCCTCATGGTGGTGCAAGAGTTTCCATCATAATGTCACCAAAGTCTTTTAGAATCATCTTCTTCTGACCATGAATGTCTATACAAAATTTAAATTGTTGAGATATTTCATTCTGGATCAAAGTGGTGGACCGATCTAAAGACTAACATCGCCACACATGAGCCACACTGCAATCGTCACTAAATACAAAGTCGTGTCATTGAACCAGCCTGCTGAAAACATTAGACAAATGGCAAAATTAGTTTCCAAACTCAAGAGGCAGCGATCTGAGAAAAGTTCAAGGATACGTAATATGATGCCACGGTGTGACCTACTGGCAAAGTGTTGCAGTTTGCCGTATTTGATTTGTTTCCAATTCATTTACCCTCAATGTTGAAACTTTGAGAGGACAAGCACAAGTTTTTGACTTAATGAAGCAACCGTTTGATGGGTGCAGGTGAGAGAATTACACCAGGGAAAGCCCTCGCCCGTCCATTCATCACAATGAGCCACCTCATTGACTGTACCAGTGCAGCTGCCAGTAACTGTGAGAGTGTGTGTGTGTGTGTGTGTGTGTGTGTGTGTGTGTGTGTGTGTGTGTGTGTGTGTGTGTGTGTGTGTGTGTGTGAGTCTAATTAGGTCATTACTACTTTGCATAGGTTTGCAGATAAGAGAAGCTGCTGTGAATGGTGTTGATGATCTGCTGATTGGTTGATTGATTGATTGGCAGTCCTGCTTGCTGGCAGTGGGTGTCTCTGCCAGTGTGAGTCGGTCCATTGGCAGCACCGTGGATGTTAACACCATCAACACTGACCGGACCCGTCACCTCACATCTTTTGACCCTGACGAAGCTTCAGCAGGAAAAAAAAAACACAGGTCTGAGTCCACCCTTCTGTTACAGTATTGTATAATGTCCACGCTTTGCTGATCAGCAGATTCAAACCAATTTTCACATTTGTTGTTCCATAACGTGGGCGTTGTGAAGTCTTTTGAGACTGTAACTGTGATTAAGAGCTATACAAATAAACTTGGACCAGGCCAGATCAGAAAATGGCTTTAGTTAGCTCACAGTGGGAGCAGTCAAAGGTACACAGCATGCATTTTAATCTTGGGGGCAACTACTGAATTCAATTGTGCGACAAATTTGATGAAGCAGAAGTTGTTAACAGCATATGTCTTTGATCAGGGCACAAGGAGAGCCCTGCTCACCTCCATAACACAGACAATTTCCCTGTCATGGTCACAAACCTGGGAGATGCTGCCACTGAAGAGGAAAGTAATTCCCGTCCTAATAGGTAAGATCACCCCACACACACACAAGGCTGCAAGACGCGGGAGGCTGAAGACCGCTGAAGAAGTAGCTAAAAACTGGTTCAGTTTCAGTGTGGAGGACACACTTCAAATCAATGCATTGCTTTTATCCAGCAGTCTGAGGAAAATATGATCAAGCAGACATGAATCTGGCTTTTTCAGTGGCAAAGAACGATTCAGATCAATTCCTCACATTGTGTTGAAACATCACTACAAGTCACAGTGTGTGTGTGAATTTGCACGTGTGTGTGTGTGTGTGTGTGTGTGTGTGTGTAGTTAGGGCCCATTGCCTCAGCTGTGCCTGGAGTCAGCCGTGAAGGGACTGCTCCGGCGTCTGGGATGCAGTTTTACGGCTGCAGTTACAACAGCGGTGACAGGTCAGCCTGTAAAATCCTGTGTTCGGCCATAAATATTAATGAATCTAAAGTAGTCTCCGCTGCTGTTGGCTGGAACTTGGAGGGACTTAAACAATGTTTGAGGAATTGACTCAGAACTTTACAGTATAGAATCAATAGAGAGGCGGGAGACCTGTCTGGCCAGGATAAGACGGGGGACACAGCCTGTCGAATGGGCAGGACTGTGGTAAAATGAACAAAGAAGCGAGGCGGTAAAGGGGCGAGAAAGTTATTTAAAGCTGCAACAATCAATATTTTTACATTAAGAATTAATTGTATGGATATTTTTTAATGTGAAAGGTGTTTGTTGTGACAAACGCACTGAAAATCATAATTTAAAGGGATAGTTTGGGTTATTTGAAGAGGGGTTGCTTGAAGCACTTATCCATAGTCAGTGTGTTAACTACAGTAGTTAACGGTTGACATGCACACAGTTTGGAGAAGCAGCAGGAGTACCAGTGTAGGAAGCTAAGCAGTGTACTGGTGTGGACAGGGTCAGGGTTAAACATATTTTAGCCACCTAAAAATATAAATAAAGTTTAAGCCTTTTACCGTACCGTCAGACAGCCTTTTCAAACCAAACAAACCAGACTCCGTTGGCAAAATTAGTCATTTTACCTCACAGAACATGGGAGGTGCTGGTCTACAGCTGCTTCGATCTGTTAGTTTGTTTGTGTTATTGTTTGACTTCTGTTCTCTAAAATATTAGTTCGGATTAATCAAAGTCACACAATAACACAAACAAACCGAGAGACCAAGGCAGAGGTAGACCAGCAACTCATTTTTTTATGCAAGGTAAAATTATATTTTTTGCCAATGGAGACTGGTTGATTTGGCTATATTTGGCTTCTATAACGGCAGTTTCCCATCTGAAAAAGGCTGTCTGACTGCAAGGTAAACCACAGGAAGTATTCTAAATATAGTGTACACTTTAAAATGTGTCCTTTTTAGGTGGCTTAAGTCCCATCAGCTCTACAGAGTTTTTTAGCCTCTTTTAGTTTAAAGTTTGGGTTTTTACGGCCACAACAGTTACTCAGTCAGAACACGTCAGCAGTTAATGTTAGTTGGTGAACATTATGGAGCATTTAGCAGTGCCAGACATGTTTTTCTAAAGCTTTGGTGGAGAACAAAACAGACTTACAAGGAGAGTTGATTGATCTTAAATTCATCAGTTGGCCTGAAACGCAACTACAAATGAATGCTAATGTTTCTCTGCGTCTGCTGAATGTAAGCAACTGTTTGCTAACATTTTAGTCTTATCAGCTTGCTCTGCTGTTCTCACCTGGCTTTAAATGAAATATTGGGATAATTTCAGTGTTATATGTGAAATACCATGATTCAGTTTGATAATGTTTATGTAAGCTGCTTCTTCATTTAATGGCCTCATGTACCTGGAGGTTTTAACTTGTACAACAGCCTTTTAAAAAATGCTGAAAACATTAAGGGGCCGTCAGCAGACTGGGGGAAATGAAGAGTTAAGTGTAGTAAAAATCTACTCTACATGATCACTGAAAGGTTGTTTCTACATGAGCAGGAAGTCTCTAGTAAATACTGAAGATCTGCAGCTTTTTAGAATAAAAACAGAAGAAATACAACACTAGGATTTGTACAAAAACACATCACATCAGCCTACAAAATACCACTGTAATTATCGAATTATTAATGTTGTCACCAGCACTACCATCAGCATGCAGTCTAAAAGAAATTCAAAGTAAATTAATAAATTTCCTCTCGTAATCTAAATCTGAAGTCAATTTAACGTTTAAGCTCTTTCCCTGGTCATTTTAATTTGCATAACTTGATGTAATAACAGACTTCATCGCCCAACTATAAATATTTTTTAAATTGGTTTCCATGGTGTGACTTTTAATCAAAGAACTTTTGGAAATTATATTTTTCACACAGAGTAAAGGGCACAAAAAGCCACATTAACTAAATCCAGGGAATAGGTTTAGATCATAAAGACTAACAACAGTCAGTGTTGGAGCGAGCAGTGTCTGTTCATCAAACATCCCACTCAGTTAATTTTTTTAAAGTCAATTATAAATCATCCTTCAGGCATTGACTGGCCGGCCTGCAGACAGCAGATGCAGAAACGTGATTAATACATTTGTACGTCTCTTCCACATTCAGCACCGTGATTGTGATTGTTCTGCTACGCCTCAAAGAAGATTAATAGTGGCGTTTGTTTAATGGATAACCATGTAGTTTTTATGACAAGATTTTTTTTTCTCTCTTCTCTATTGTAGAGGAGTGCTGGGATGATGGTGATGGTGATGAGGATGATGATGATGAGGATGGTAATGATGATGATCAGGTTCATTAGTAGGAAGGAAGAGGTGTAATGACATGTCAGCCAGTGTAACAGTGTGACTCACTGATGTGTTTTTAATAGATTTTGGACAACAATAGAGGCTTTGGATACACAGACATTACTTGTTGTCGGATTATTTCATTGTTGGTTTTAATCTTTTCGGGGCTTTTGTTGATATTAGGAACAATGGAGAATACAATCAGCTGTACACTTTAAACACACACACCAGGTTTCAGTGTGCCGTGTTCAAATAGACGAGGGCCGAACTGATAGAGAAGCTAATCAGTTTTCCTGAAATATTCAGCATTCACTTCAGTGTACCTTAATTGAATGGGATATTTTTTGTGATTTATTTTTTCTAGTTGAGCTTTTTGTGGAGTTAAAAGGAGGCTGAGAGGAGAAGCCATTTTGAATCCACGCTCTCTTGAATGTTTTGAGTCAGTTTGGCTTTCTGTGTGTTCGTAATTGTTGAATGTGGGTCTTTTATAATAGACTTTTTTAACAGCAGCCATTTTGACTTGAAATAGAAGTGTAAACAAAGGTTCCGTTAATACTAATTAAGGTTCCATTCCATCCCATGAAGTCAAAATCAGTGTTTTAAGTGTTGTTTTTGGAGTTTGTCTTTTCCTGGAAAACAACTGAAAGCTGTCGATTACTCCTCCTGCACTCAGATGTGTACAATTTGCATCCAGTTAAATGCTTTTTGGCTTATGACAGGAACAGTCAGCTATGACCGCTCTCCTTCCTATCAGTGGATCACTTTAGCTGCATTGTTGGGTGCATAACATACAGCGCAACAAGCTCCTGTAAACACCAGCGTCCCCAGTAAGTCCCTCTCTATTGCTGTCTGTTTTTACAGGGAACTTTTTCAGCGATTTGTGCAACATTTACTCTTCCATGGGATCAGACTAGACGGGCAGGCCTTTGCTCCCCATGTGCATCAGTGAGCCTTGGGTATCTATGACCCTGTCAGCTCTTCACTGGTCGTCCTTTTTAGTGGGTACTAACCACTGCATACAGGACCTGCTGTTCTAGAGATGCTCTGACCCAGTCATCTCACTGTCACAATTTGGCCCTTGTCAAGTCGCCCAGATGCTTACGCTTGCCCATCTTTCCTGTTTCCAACACATCAACTTGAGGGATGGACTGTTCACTTGCTGCATAATATATTCCACCCTATGACAGGTGCCATTGTAATGAAATGAATGTCATTCACTTTACCTGTCAGTGGTTCTAATGTTATGGTTGATTAATGTATAACAAATGGCACTATTATTAACTTGATGCAAGCTCTTCTTTGAACATGGGTGTATTTCCGAGGTGTCATTGTTCTCAAAGCCCGTGCTCCACCCAGCACATGGATGCATGGACCCCACGGGTACCGATGCAGCTGCAAGATCTATATTTATGCCCCCGCTTACAAATGACAGTATTTTTTAGATAATCAAGCTGCCTGAGAAGATGATTGGGCCACTGAATTCTCTCGTCTTCCACAAGTGTTGGTGTTAAACAGTTTGACGGGTGATAAAAAAGTCACATGGAGTCACGAGTTAGTTCTTCTCTGCTTTCTCCAAATTTGCAGGCTCCTCTTATCTGAGATGTCTGTTTTCTGTATTGAATTATATTACAAAAATACAGTATTATGCAAATAAGTGCCCCCTCAAAAAAATCTTACATGTGCAGTGTGGTTCTGGTATCAGTGCTCCAGTGTCTCAGTGTTAAAAAAAAAAAAACATGTGGCTGACTCTATGATAAACGGAGAGGCTGCAGAATCCCACACAGGATTAGCTGCCTTCTCCAGCATTTATAAGAAACAGATGTCTCAGAACCGAGCTGGATCTCATCCAGGACTCTACACCGATACACTGGTCTCCTGTTAATCCACTGTGTCTGTGCATGCATCCTAAAAAGTAGCCAGTGGCATCACAAGTCTAAATGATAACTGCTGTTGTCAAAGTCGCATATGGACACCAGAACAGAAGACAGATACTTGGCTGCAGTCTGTCTTCTTAACCTGTATTTAATAACTTCCATAGCCTGCAGACTGCAAAGGGAACCTGGGTGGTTTGTTTGGACTTACGCTGGGTTTAATTAGTATTTTAATTACACACTGTCTGGGACCCTTTGTGTTTTGTTTTGTTCTGGGTTTAACCACGAGGGAACACTGTCCTCCAAACAATGCTTGAAGTGATGCAGCAGGTACCTGATCTGCTTAGTTTAATAAGTTGAAACAGTGTGGCCAATATTCATATTCTATTCACTTGGCAGCCTGGATGGTGAGTCGTGTGGCCTGTTTTGTTACTTCAGCTCTTAATCAAAAGCAGCTACTTCACACTCATACAGATTGACTCAAAGCCACATCGACAAAACCGCTAAATTTAGTTGAAGGACAAGGTGGGGAAATCTTGGCTTTGGCTTTTATATTAGACTAAATTATTCACACCATTTGTCTTTATACCCTGTAATATCACAGTGTCACACAGCCCTCGTGCTCAGTTATGTCATAGCTGCGGATGACGTGGCCATGCCGATCAGTGTCCTCCACAGTAAGGAGGAAAAGCAGAGAAAAGCAAGCCATCGTACTCTAATATCAAGTATTTAGAGAAGCTGTAATTACACACTGCTGGCGAACCAACTGCTTGGTTAGAAACTGGAGAGATGGATTGTGTTGTAGTGTCAGCCGAAGTAGAAACAGCTGCATCTAGTGGAGTAAATCCATTTCCTTGCTCCGAGGGAGTCCAGGACATGAGGCTGTGAGTGTCAATACATGTGCTGTGTGCACAGTGGCTCGCTGGTTTTTCTCCTGGCAGCACAGCTCAGAGGACCAAACAGAACAAACTCTGCCCAATAGCAAGAAAGTGGCTCATTTAGAGCAGCTGATATGGATTTGGACAGAAAGGGAAAGCTGTGATGTTGTGGGAGCAATTGATCAGAATGCAGCAGAATACCACTGCATTTCACCTGTTTTATTATCACTGATAAATACTTGTACAAACCACTCAGTGTTACTGCAAACTGGTTTATTTTCATGTTTCATGACACTAGTTCCCTCCATTATAACACAATTACATGAATTCTCTGACTGACACCACTGCCAACACTTTACAATACGGTACACAAAAATGCGAGTAGTTACTGAAGAACGAATGAGGAACATCGTCTAATAATCAATACATTATTAATGAGTAGTTCCTGAACAACTCTTATTGTAAGACTATGCAGTAGCATTATATAATGTACATAATAATGAGTTAGCAGAGAACAGACTTCCCTTCATGATTATTGAAAATTGAAAAGTAATGGCAATCATGAGGTAATGAGGGGCCGCTGAGTAACTACGCAGTATGATGTATCACTTAACTTGAGGGGGCACAAAAAGTGTAACTAATGATTACGTAATTAGTAATGAATGAGTCATTAGTAGTTTGTGCCACTCAGTGGCTGATTCACAGCTAATCAGGAACAGATCATGACGAAAGTAGCTGTTATTTAATTTACAGATACTTATGAACTAATGATTCATTAATTTTCAGATTTTTTTTATTACTGTGTCATACACAAATAATGTGCCCAGCCCAAACAGGCTTATAAGACAGACCAGAAAACGGAGCAGCAGCATGAATTAGAAGTAATACTAACTAAACAAACCATCCTTTAGAAACAAAGGTAGCCAACTTATAAACATTAGAATATAAACAGCCTTTCCATTCGGTCATTGTCAGTGCACCAGAACATTTCTGGACGTGGAGCAAATATTTCATTTAATATAAGTCATCATAATCAGGACAATACGGAGGAATATTTGATTTATTCTCAACCTCTCCTGATTCGCATAATTCCTGAATGTTTTAATGTTCTAATATATCATCTCCCAATCTGTTCTCACTCCTCATTATCCACTAGTTCATGCACATCTGTGAATCAAATAACTACTTTCTTCATAACTCCTTCCTGATTAATTGTGAACTGGCCACTCAGCAGCAAAAACTAGTAATGACTCATTCATTACTAATTACTTAATTACTCTTTTTGTGCCCCCTCAACTAAAACAATATGTAATACTGAGTAGTTACTAAGTGGTCCCTCGTTACCTCATGATGACCATTTCTTACCCTACTTAATAATCATGAGGGGGAAGTCTGTTCTCTAGTAACTCATTATTACCTACTATATAATCCCCCAGAATCAATCAGGAAAGATTCGTTAGGTCGCTCCTCACTTATTCCTTCGTAACCACTCATGTTTGTGTGTTACAGTTTCAGGAAATGATCCAGGATTTAGATGAAGGGTGGGTTTACATGCACACAATGCTCTGTTTAAAGTCCTCCTTCCTCTGTGTTTAGAGGTTATCACAAACTTGCAAATCATATTTAAAAAGCAACACAAATTAATAAGAAACACGTCAGTATGCTCCAGATAGCACAGATTGTGTTCTTCTAAAAAGAAATTAATGTAAGGTGTGTACCTGCCATCACTCAAAGACATTCAATTGAATTGTGTGCATACAGACACACTCACATGGGGACTGCTGTCAAACACAGATTTATAGGTTCAGAAGACAAAAAGACTGATGTATTCAGACTGAAGCAGAGAGAAAGAACAGACACCTTAATAAATTTAAGGATGATGATAAACTGTTCCTTTTCCAGAGGTATGGTGCAGCCTAATTGTGCAGTTATTTTGTTCTTTTGAGTGTCTAACTATGATGTTGCTTTCCTATTCCACTTAAGTAAGAGACTTTCATGTATTTTTAGCTGTGTATCTGTTTAATTTCACCTCCTTCTCTTCCCTTAGGAGTTCTCTTGTTAGTGGTTACTTTAAGAAACGTCTTCATCCACACACATTAGAACAATTTACAGTAATGAACTTAAAACTTGGTGGGCTGCTTCTGTTGACAGTATTGATGAAGCATGATGGTAGTGGACATGGTGTGAGTATCCTGGTGGTCTAGCTCATCTCCTGCTGCCCAGGTGTGGGGACCGATGGCTCATCATCAGAGGGGTCACCGATTCCGGATTTGCTCTTTAAAGAACGTCCCAAAAACATCCAGTACTCCTTACGGATGGTGTCCTTCTCTTGCGCCAGGAGATCACAAATCTTCAAGTGGGGGAGAACAAACACAAGAAGGGTCAGGGTCTAAAACAAAATAATTATTATCGCTCCCAGTTCATCTGCAAGCAGCTGCAGATGTTCAGCGATTCGATGCGTCTTAGAATTTTGTTAAATAGCTACCGATATGGTACAATACAATTCAGCACTGGCATGATGTGATGCAAAGTGATTCTGTTAATGCTTTATTTGTAGGGTACTGTTAGTTGCAAGAAGAAATCCTGATAGTTTTACTAAATCCAGTAACAAGAGAGACAGAGAGAAGGGGACATTACAGTGGTGTTAACATAATATTAGGAATCTCACTTGTAAATGAGATGCTGTGGTCTTAACGAGAATCTGTGAACAAGACCGTTTAAAATCATATTAAAGATATGGTTTTGATTGAATTTGACCGTGTAGAGGCAATTTGGTATGGAGGAACAGTGATGCTACCTGTAACCTGCTCTCCCAGTAACATGACGCCTCGGGAGAATCTTGACTCTGCTCTGCTGTCCGACACATTTTGCACAAATGATGTGCAGCAGTGTTTCTCATTTTTCTTATAAAACCTCAACTTATTCCACAGTTGAGAGTTATAAAAGTTTGGTAGTACGGCACGGTGCAACATCAGTTCTTTCACTGTCTCTTTTGAGGAAACGATGAGGAGAGACAGGAGAGACAAGGGAGCACTTATTTTGTGGAAGTGAGGCAGTAGGGATCCAGTGAGAGTGGTGCAGGCAGAGGCGGGGGGAGCTTTTTACCAATACAGGCCATCTTAATCTCGCATCTTACACATTAAAGCCTGATGTATTGGATGCACGAGTGAATTATAACATCCCTAATAAGTTTCAGTCAGGGTTTCATAAACAGCACTCTACTGAAACTGCACTTTGAAGGTTATTAAACAACATCCTAATGCCCTCTGATGCAGGTGAGTGTTCTATACCAGCACTTCTTGACCTCAGTTCCGTGTTTGACACTGCAGACCATCATATCCAGCAGTAGACTGGTTTTCATCTCGTCTCACAAAAAAAAGTTTCACCATTAACTATTGGAGACTTTGTGTCTTATTCCTCTCCACTGTCGTGTGGTGTCCCACAGGACTCGGTCCTGGGGCTCCTGTTATTCTTCAAATATTTGCTGCCCTTGAGGCCGATCATAAACAAAATTAATATTGCATATCAGTTATTTGCAGATGACATTCAGCTCCCCTTTTCATTTGAATCCAGTGAGGCGTTTAGGTCATCTGGGTTTCTGTCCCCATTAGGGACAGGACAGCAGAAAACTACTTGCAGCTGAATGCCGATAAGATGAAGATTCTGGTTGTTGCTCCAGAAAAGGTAGCTCACATAATCTTTAAAATTGTAGGGCCTCCTTTCTCTGGTGCCCACTCCAGTCTTTGTAATTTAAGAGTAATATTTGATCAATCCACATTATTAGAACTCCTGTTAAGCAGCTGGCGAGTTCTTCTTTTTTCCACATATGAAAACTGGTAAACTGAGAAATATCATTTTAATGGCTAAAGTAGAAATCCTTATACATGTCTTCATACCATCTAGCACTGTGACAACTGTCACACACTTTTCTCCTCACTTAGCATGTCTGCTCTTGATCGTCTCCAGGCAGTCCAGAACGCTGCTGCAAGACTTCTCACCAGGTCAAACAGACAGCCTCACATTATCCCCCATACGTTGATGTCTTCACTGGCTCACCATTTCATTTAGGATCCTATTTAGAATTCTTAATCTCACTTAAAGAGCATTACACAGTCAGGCTCCTACTCACCAACTCGCCCTCTTAGGTCTAATAAACCGTTTTTGCTCTGTCCCACGTACTTGCCTTAAAACCCGTGGTGACTGAGCTTTTGAGGCTGTAGCACCTAAATTATGGAATGCTCCACCCGCACCCTTACAGTCTGCTGATTCTGTGGACTCTTTTAAAGGCAGCTAAAGACTCACCTGTTTAGACTCGTGTTTGGGTAACCTGTACGCACAAGGTCTGCAATTTATGTACTTAGTGTTCATTATTACTGTATATTGTGTCTTTTTCATTATGCAATGCGTTTCTTTTTTGTACTTTATTTAATGCTCTTGTAAAGCACTTTGTGATGTATCTGTGGAACGAGCTATACAAATAAATTATATTAAGATTCAGCACAGTCTAGATGTCAGAAATCTGAAAAGTCAGACTCACAAAGTTGCAGCAAATTCTAAAGTTTAATTTTCTTTTAAGCACTTACTTCTAGAGCCTTTCTTAAAGTTTCCTTTCGTTCCTCTTCCCCCACATTTTCTTTTTGGCTGCTGTTCTCCAAAGCGTCCTCATAGCAATCAAAGAGAAAAGCGAGAAGATAAGGTGAACAGTGTGTCTCCTTCAGCTCCAGGACCCTCTCCAGCAGGCCCGGCTGAGACGACAGACCTCTGTCTTGCAGCATCCTTGGGAAAAAAGAAGAGGGGATACTGTCAGTGAGCTTTTCTATTTTTAATAGTCTCCACTTGGTTTTTCCCCTGTAGCATGTCATACATTGTGAATGTCTGAATGGGGATGGCACACTGGAATATCAATGAATTCACTTGGAGAAATCTTTTTTTAATAAGACTGAACAGGTTGAACAGGTTCATGTATCAGAGAAAATACAAACTTTTTTTTGCTTCTTGTAGAAAACAATGATCTGATCTGTTACAGCTTACCCTTTCAAATAGTTCCACACGCTTTCATTGTGGGGAGCCTTTCTGATCTGGTTCAGACAATACCTTACACAGAGAGAGCAAAACCAGTCAAATGTACGCAGCAGAAAAATTCATGCACTTGCACATACCAAAGCAGGAACAATGCCTGCATTATAGAAACAAACCTTTTAGTCAGACATCTTGTTAATGACAATACAGGGAATTATGCTCATCATTCAAGGAAATATTCCTCTGAAATACTGCATAGCATTACCTCCTCAACACTTAAACATATACAGTATATCTGTGTATGTAAAGTAGAGGATTGCATTAGGTTTGGGACTGAACGGAAACAAAAGCAAATCTCGTCGGAGCAGGCGGTTTTAACTTTGCTACGGATGGGAGCAGGCAGTGAAAAGAAACTGCAGATCCTGGGATTCAGTCAGTTTTGCCAACTTGGTGACTTTTTTTGTTCGATTTAGCAACTTTTCAGATTTAGTATACAGGTAGAAGGAACAGGCTTTTGTTTTTCACTTTGGTTGTGCTACAGGGACTTTTCTTTTGTTTCCAGGCTTGAGCTGTAGAATGGGTCCATGGAGGACTGATGCTGTGCTGATGGACGTTTGAATCATTAATGTAATGACAACTGCAGAGATGGCACTGTGGTTTTGTTTAGTCTGTGCCGTGTTGGTCCTTGTTCATGCATTTTTTTTCTTTTGTACTTAATTTACATGGTTCATTAAAGAAAAACTCAACAGCAAAACAAGCCTGAGATTGTTTAAAGATGAGCTATTTCTGGTAGGAAATTTGACTCCAAAAACTGCTATCACTTTTCATCTAAACTGAAAGGTGCACATTAACTTTGTGCCCAAACTGTCCGAGTTTTTAGAAAAAGTACTCACTGAATCTCTCTCTCCACTATGGCTGGGTCAGAGAAGCCTGTTGTGTGAGAAATTACAAAATGCCTCTGGTTCCACGCAGAGTTATTCCTCACATCATCTTCCAAGAGATTCTCCACAAACTCCAGCTCATTGTCCCACAGTTTGTACTCCTGGACATTGAAAAAGACAAATGTTGGCAACGTGCTTGTTTATGTAAATCACATAGTGCTTTTAATGGTGGCCCTGAAATGGATGAGACAAATACTGACCACAGAGGGACTCACACAGCACATCAACAAACAACCAAATGAATAAGTAAGGGTTCATTCTGGCAGAGTGGCTCACTGTGGGCAGAAAACTGGATCTCTGTGCTCATTTCTGAAGCCAAACTCTGCAAAGAGCTCCAACACCTACCTGGATAACCCACTGTCTGTGCTGCCAGGCGTGGTAGTTCTTCGCATCTTGGCTGAGAATGTCCGCAATGAACTCCAATTCCTCTGAGGGGTCATTCAACCACTCTACCACCATACGTCTGTGATGCCTGGAAGAGGAGTTAAGAAAATTATTTTGTACTGTTTTGATTTCAAACTGAATCATTTTATTTTGTCCATTACGTTATTTTTTAAACCTTTAATTCCTAATTCATAGTTGATGAAAGTAAATAAAATACACAGACAGCATTTTCAAACAAATCCTTAACTAACCACTGCTACAGAAACATCTGACCTGGGGCCAAAACCAATACTGGATTTTTGGGGCTGCTGCTGATACCGATGTTGTGTAATAAAAAAAAAATCTTATATTGATATACCAGCTGATATTGTTTAGACAAAACATATATACATATCATCACACATTTATTGCAAGGATCCCCAAAAAGTGGTTAGTAAACACAAGATATTTTACACTTTAACAATAAATGTTATTGTTCAAAATGATACCGGGGGACTGACACAGTAAACTTTAAATGTTATTTTTAATAATTATAATTTTTGTTTTTTGTTTTTTTCAATCACAAAGAGAGCAAAACATATGTATATATTATACCAGAACTGATATCAAATATACACTGAATGCTGCCTATAAAGCTAACAAATTAAAACAATCTTCATTATGTTCTGTTTAAAACATAATCATATCGGCACTTATCTGACAACATATATGAAATGAACTTTTCAGCACTCACCAGACTTGGTAGTTTTTGGGTTGCTCCTCGATGATGGCAGTAATGTACTTCATTTCCTCCCTCAGATCCTTTGATAGAGCTTGCAGCAGTACTCGCCTATAGTGCCTGCACATACCAAATCATTGTAAGAACTATTACAATACAGTTTTACAGAGGACACTATTAATCACTAAACAGATGTACCGGATGTGCTATCTGGAAATAAAAAAGTTGTAAATTGAGTTGACAAATAGTGAGGCTGTGAGCTCCAAGTTCATTAAGACACATATCTGTCCAAACTCGGCTTCAAATCCAGTTATAACATGTCTTCTGTTTGACTGAGGAGGTTTAAGCGTTCTCCACTAAAGTACCATTTGGAAAACAATTCTGTAGACTGTTTTTTTTTTTTTTAACAGAAAATCATCTCTCATTTTTCTTTTCTGACATGTTATGAAAAGGAGACACTTCACAATGGTGCATCAGTTTTCCATACTCTGTACGTGCAGCATGCTCACCAAACTGTGTAATTGGCAGCATTCAGCTCAATGGCGTCTGCTGTCAAGGTGAAAGCCCGCTCGCTTCTTTCATCATTCTTCAGGAGTGCACGGAAATAGTCGTAAACATCTGAGACTGTTGGAAAATACATATTCACTCGTTATAAATTCAACCAACAAACTTCTGACTCACTACTGAATATGGATTTGGCATAATGTCTCTAGAATAATTAAAATTAACATAAATGTGCCATGTCACAAGCTATGGTTCTTGGATCTGCAGGTGGTTGCTTGTCACTTCCATTTATACTAGGGCTGCACAGTTTATCTAAATATGATTAAAATCACAACATGGCCAAGTGGCAGCATTATGCTGCTGCAGGGTAGCTCTGGACTACAAATATTGTTGTCCAAAGGTAGGAAAACATATTCTGTAAAGATCCCAACAAATGACATATCATCATGACTTTGATGTTTTTTCAACGAAAATAAATACTGTGATGCAAAAACGATTACATCCACTAATCATGAATAATATCACAATATCTGTCAAAATAGTCGTAATATGATATATTTTTTCCCTTATCGTGCAGCCCTAACTTGTATGATGTATTTGATGTGAGTCATCTCTTACTAATAATCCCAACAATCTTACACTTTTCAGAGTAGGCGATTTTCACTACAGGATTTGGTCCATCATCCTGAGGAACAGGCTCCAGGTCAGCCCACTCCTTTCTGTCTCTGAAACACAGAAACACGGGGGTGGATTTCCTGGCTGCCAACCTACAATTACTCCCCGAGGGTAGCTCATGCTGCTAGCTTTTTCATGCAATAAAGGTGTAAATTAACAGTGAAATAATAGGTCATCTGCGCCTTTGTTAGATCTTACATGTTTCAATTTGACAGGGGTGGGGATGAGCTTAACCAGTCAATTAGCACAGCAGTTAATACAATAAAACATTTGTGGTTAAACCCACTGACACAGGTGGTAACGTTATAATGGCAAATATTAATATATCACACTATCGACACGGACATTGATCCAAAAGTTATCAAACATTATTGTGTACTTGCAACCTAAAGTTAATGGGAGAAGTAGTTACAGCTAAAGAAGCTAACAAGCTAGCCACCCAAACAATCTTGAAAAATCAAACCAAATACTAACCTGTAAAATAAATACCGAGTCGGGTCAACAAAATAATCATCACCGATGTGGTCCTCAGCCTCTACATCGAACTCTTTACCTTCTTTAACCTCCACAGACTCATTTGAAGTTTCTTCAACACCTGACATGGCTAACCTGTTAGCAGCTTAATCTCGTCTGTTCTGCGAGGAAGGAGCAAAACGTCACATCCGCTGTAGCGGAACGCTGCCTTTACGTACTATCGGAAAATACCCAGATGATGATTAAAATATCAACCAGTTGCAGAGCCACAGAGCCAGCAGGTGTAAAAACAGAAACACCCAAACAAAGACACAGACAATAAAAGAACAACCTGACTGAAGATCAACATAAAATGTATTTGTGAATCGAGCCAGGGCAGGGGAGTCTCAAAAAACCTACACACAACTGCAGTGAAGTCCACACATGGCAAACAGTATGTAAACCAGGTTCAACAGTTTGTAACAACATATAAATATGTTTGATGAAAGTTGCAAATACTTTTAAATGCATTCATGTTTGAATTTCTATTTCATTAATTTAAAACAATATATATTTATGTGCATCAGAAATATGTTTCTGAACCATGGATTTGTTTTACATTTATATTCTTCAATAACTATTTTTATGTTTACTGAGAAATGTTTTGGTGGAGAGAACTGTTCATATGTAAATCACAAAATACCTTTAATGAATCCTGCGTGCATTCATTAACACTGGGAATGACTCCATATATGGCTAATAAATAATATGTCAATATTTTTAGGCCAATAGACAACATTGCATTGATTACTATTGGCGTTTTCATAAAATATGAGCACAAGATTTTTTAAAAATTATCAATAATGTAGTAATATGGATGTAAAGACTAAGGGGGGAACAACAATAATAATAAAACAGCTAGAACAGTCTGATAAGTTCAGAAAATGACATAACTTTACTGTAATGCAGCCTTTAAAACCAGGAAAAGACAACATTTATACAATATCATGATACCCAGAATCCAAGACAACTGCTTGTCTTTTATCATGATATTGATATAATATTGATATATTTCCAAGCCCTAGTTGGAGGTAGTAGATGCCCCAAGGACAGAACCAACCGAGCACAAAAAAATAATTTATTCCCATGGCAATAAGTCAATTAAACAAGATGCAGTAACCATGGTGAGTCCCCCAGTGGTTTATCCTAATATTCATGTCAAAATGGCTGCTGTACAAAAGGTCTATTGTTGGTATACAGTTAGGCACTTTAATGCCTGCCTGGACTGTAATGATATTTATGATGGCTGCCACAGATGATCTTAGACTATTTTTGCTTTTGTTTATCTGATGTGCCTTTTAAAGAATCTCCAGGCTTGATGTGTCTATATGTTCTGTGTTGTACTACAAATTGTCTCTCAGATGAGATGATTCAAGTGTCCAAGTCTGAGAATAAGACACACAAACCGCTGAGATGTGGATGATGTTAGCAGCACAGAAAACATTAAAGTTGCCACAGACTGAGTGGCGGCCCAGCTGGGTGTGAGAGCTGTCACATTACTATGGATGTAGGCCAGTCGCTTTAAAGTTTGTATTATTTTTTGTCTTTGCAAGCTGTCAAAAAGCACTGTCACGGATTTCTGACTGGACCAGTAGATCTGCATATCAGTAATATCCATTCATTCTGTAATTTAAAAAAATGAAGACAATTGCTTTGGATCCATTTCAACAGGATATGACCAATCTGACTTTTAACGTGCTCCTTCATATTTGCTCACAGTGCATGAATCACTGTTACTCATCATTCTGTAGTCTTTTGGTTTTATTGCTTTGTGTATCCCCATAAACAAATCTGTCCTGAAGAGGACAAAAGAGACTCCAGACTAGTTTTCTCAAGAACTCTTGAGGGACCACTGAGCTTCAGTGACACAAGCACAGATTTACTCTCTGGCTCCCTCTTATGGCAGGATTTGGTTTCTTACATTTAGGGGGAAAAGCATAAATGACATTTGAAACATTTAAACTGAATTTTTGTTCCAAAGCAGCCAAGCTTTGGATATTTCAGTCAACATTCAATCAAAACACAGTCAGCGACACATTTCTGAAGGTCAAGCTGAACTTTATTTTCATCGACGACTCTGGACATTATAAAAATAAATAGATGATTCACAGTCAGTGGATCGTAATACAAATTGTTATCAAAATTATGTATCAGCCAGAATGAAGAATTAAACACATGCATAAATCACCATTCCATCAACGTATACATGGTCTGAATACTTGTCTCTGTTATTTGCAATTAACAAAATCTGTTTTTCCAACAGAACCTGTTGACAGAATATAAAATCACCATTCAAATTAGACAGCTATGCAAGTTGAATATGCTTCTCTCTGACAAGTTTTCAATGATGGCTTGACCCAAAGTGTGTTCAGTGACTGTCCTCTTGATCCAATCCGTGTTTTTCGATGTAGCGTCTAGATGAGGAAACACATAAATACAACAGTCAGTGTTTATAAGAGACAGTATAATCTGTCTCTCTCTCTCTCTCTCTCTCACACACACACACACACACACACACACACACAAACACACACACACACACACACACACACACACCTTGTATAGATGGTTAACAGAGCATGGGGCACTTTTCTAACTGCTTCTGCGCTCATTGTGATTACAGTCACTGTGATCCTGCCGATGCCTTTCTGGACCAAATTAAAATAAACACATTGCCTTACGGTCAAACTCTCCAACTGTGAAACTCATGTGCCACATTTTAAAAGGGGTTTTCACCTATATTATACAGTGTACATTTAAATTCTTTTTGTCCTGGAGCACTGGTCATAAACCTTTTTCGAATTGCGACGTCACAGAATAATCAGGTAGGCAGGTGATCGCAACCCCCACCCTCACCTGCCTCAGAATTTGAACATGACGATCACTCCTTTGACTCTCACAAACACTCTCCACACAATCTATTCTGAGGCCAATTATACAGCCTCACTTCTGATCATGCCTAGTGTTCTTATGTTTGATATTTTATGTTACAAAATATGAATGTTGCTTTTCGTTAGTGTTTGTGTCTGTTCAGAACATGGTTTGTTGGTTATTGTCGTTTCTGTGCTGGTTTTAACTATTAGATGAGATGGCTGCTACGTTTTTTTGAGACCAGCTGGATTTTGTTTTTGTTTTTTTTCTTTAAAGGGAGAGAGAGCTGCTTCTTGGCTCTGATTCCGTGCTGCTTGCCACAATATGTTATTTTATTTTGTTTGTCTCCACAACCATCTGGCGACCCCCAGAAATTATCTTGGGAGCCCCGACCCCAGGTTGAGAACCACTGTCTGAGAGTAATACTTTGTCCAAGAAATATTTATTTCACCTGCCATGTTTTGTTTTTAACATGAATACAGTGAAAATCAATAAAACATTACACTGAGGCCCACCGGGGCATATTTTTTCATGTAGAGAGTTTTTCTAAGCTGTAGTTGTTTTGGCCGCCTGGGGGTAACGCCACAAACTGTAAACAACGTTGTCATAAAAGTTGTTCACAGTTTCTTCTTTCACATCTAGCAGCTACCGAGCAACACTAGCATTTGTAATTGTGTTTCAGATGTCCAGACAAATCCAAGTCCAGAATTAACTCTCCTGTTAGTTTACACCCTCCGTCATGTTCACCAGCAAGTCACTAACAACGTTTGTCTGCTGTTTTGTGCTCAGAAGGCAGCATACAGTGGAGTTTACTGGCTGAAAACAGCTTCCCACTGAGACTGGAAACAATGCTGATAAGAGCTGTGAGAGTGAACCCAAACAGTAAAGTTAAGGACCATAAAACCACAACAATGAGGTAAAAGATGCTAAAACGCTCCATAAAATTGAGGAGACTTGCAGAGTCGGGTGATGACCCTCTGATGGTTCATCACTACGATCAACCCCTTTCACATTACACTGTTATTTGACCCAGTGTTACGATAAAAATACTAATTAGAGAAGCTTTTAAGACACAAAGTTTTGTGTGCAGTATCCCCACCACTGTGGTGAGTTACAGCTCACAACAGTCAGTCAGATGACATCCATTTTACTGGTTGACTAAGGCCAGAGATATACTTGCCTTTCGATCACCCACGCGGCGTTAAAGGTGCAGTATGTGCACTTGTCCACACAAATAGGGGGCTGCATGTCACCAGATTACCTGCTAACTGTAGCTAACTGTAGCTGCCATTAGCAAGTCAGTAGTCCTATTAGCAGAGTGAAGTCTGCTTGGACTGGGAGCTTGAAGCACCACAGGAGTGTTGTAGTTGTTGTTTATACTGTTAGCACAAAATCTTTGGCCTTAGTTCAGTAAAAGAAACTTGAATTCAGAAGGAGCACGGTTGTAAGGAAAAAAGATGTAAGAACATAACCTTTTTTGATATTTTGCGAGTTTATTTATTTATTAGAAGCTGAAGCAGCTTGTGGAATGTAGTGAACCCGCCACTCACACAGGTCACAGCTGAAACTACAGAGGGAAGCCTGAGATATGCTGCTGGAAAATACCCTTGAGGTGCAAAGTGGTATTACAGGACAAAATGGGGTGGAGCTAGCTTGTTAGCATGTTAACTTTAGTAGATATTTCTGCAACACAATCCATAGACTTATTTGACATGATATCAAAACTGTTATTATTTAACATTCTGTTGATAATTTTAGTTAATTTAACACTTTAAACTAGCATTTTTATATATTGCTGCTTTAATTTCTGAGGACCTGCACAAACAGGCGCGAGGCAGCCATGATGCATATGCAAATATGTAGTTAAAAGTATGTATATCTCCGGCCTTTGTTTAATGCTGAAGAGATCTCACGTTGGTCAGTCCACTGTTCTCTCATTGACTTGCTCTTTCACTGCTGTTTCAGACAGTCTGGATTTCAGGACAAATCTTTAGGGTCTAAATTAGTGAAGACAGGTGTATTTTCACATAAGACTTTCGCCTGGCGCTGCTTTAACACTGTGTAGAATCAGTACTGAGCGACAGACGTGACCCTAGGAATTAATTCAAAGTAAATCTCAAATCAAATGAATATTGCAAAAACCGTTCACCTCTGCACATCTGCAAGATGTTGTGCATAATGAAGTAGCTTTGGCTTTTCTCTGAGGTATCTTATTAACATGAACTGAACAGACACAGAGCATTTTCAATGAGCCCAGAAATATCTGACTGAAACAATAGTTGAAAGACTAATAGAAAATATAGTTGACCTTTCGGCTGAAAGATTTTTTAAAATTCTGCTCCTAATATTCTCTTTATTATGTGACATTGCTAAAAGAAAGGAAAACTCACCTTCTCGCAAAATTATACAGCGCTTCTTTTCTCTCTTGGAGAGACAAATGTCTGTCAGCTGGTGATTTCCCAAAGGATTTGGCAGCAGGCTGTGGATGAGAAGAAAACTGATAATAAATTTAAGAGAAAAAACAAACAAACAATAAGCTAGATAGATTGCATTTGAAAATTAAAATCTATCAATGTAACACAATATACAAGTAGCAATCTCAAATTTCCAATATTTCATTATTTCTATGCAAGTTATAATTCCCTCTTTCACTTCATATGTTTATATCTGATTAAAATAGATTATAAATGAGAGCTCAGACACAGTGTGTTGGGTCATCAAACCTTTATGGTGGGAGCAGAACCAGAGGAATAGGAGCTGCTCTTAGAAGGCCCAAATGTCGACGTCCCGGTCGCTTCCATTTGAGTTTCCTCTTTGTTCTCCAGCAGATTTGTTATGGTGGTGTCAACACAATTGGTTTTTGCTGTGTACAACCAGGAGACAACTGTAAGTGCACGGCAATTTAAACCCTATTCGAGTTTTTGAAGGACGTGTTACAACCCGAATGAACAGAAAAGAGAATGGAAGAACAGAGTAGATGGTAGGTAATGGTGGAGGTGAGACTGACAGTACACTCCAATGGGGTCAAAATGTAAAGGTGCACTGCAATTGGGCCTTACCTAAGTCCTTTGCGATTACATTCAGAGGGACATGAGGCAGCACGTCCTTCACCTGTTGGGCCATTTTAGCAATCCTGTGATCATCTGTGCCCAAACTTTGGACCATGAAACCAAGGCCAATAGAGGCAGGTCTGACACCTGGGGTAGGAAAACGAAACAGCTGACATCCCACCAAAATCTCAAAAACAATCAGCTGAATCCTCTCATGTAGAGACTCAGTTGGATTGTGTGTTTGTTTGTTTACTTACTTGTAGCTGTTTGTGGTACAGTGTGTCTTTTTCTTTTGATGTGCTCTGCTTTGTCAGCTTTAGTGATCTTGGTGGAGACGAGGCCAAGTTCACTAGCAAGTAGCTGAAATTAAAGACACAAATAAGAAACACATTTAGCGTATAGCTGCAGCACCACGGCAGAACAGAGGATGCAATTAGTGATACTGATGGACCAAATATGGGGGGATCATAAATCAAATAATTATTGTGCTCTTAAAGGACTATAGAGAGATCCTTCCAGTTTACTAAAAAGGGATCTGGGTATAGGTGCTGGGGCCAGGAAAGTGGATAAACGGCCCAAGATTGCTATTAGGGCTAAACAATTATTTGAATATTAATCGCAATCATGATCTTGGCGTGGCTCACATTAAAACAAGCACTTCCTAAACTACTCCTGAAATGGATGATCATCAACTGTTTGGAAGTATTTCAGGTTTTGGGCAACTGTTGTTAAGCAAGAGCAAAACATATGCAATCAATGCATGAGACGTATGTCTGCGCCGCAAAGCAACACAACTAACTTAAACTTTAACCACCTGACAAAACACCAAAGTGCAGTTTGATGAATGTATGAAGGCCGAGGTCTTATTTTGATGCGCAGATTGGTACATAAGCAGGAATGTAGCACAACTTAAAGTGAAAGCACTGCTCTGTTTATTTAAATATAAAAGTCCAATAAAAATATTTTATCCCTAATATAAATTAATAATCGAGTTAAATAATCAGAACCTCATTACTGATCAAGGTAACCATGATTATTGTTTTGGCTATAATCGTGCAGTTCTCTTTCTTCCGTTTGTTTTTACAGTTAGATCTGACCCTCTGTGAATCCACTCAGCTGATAAACATTTGTTTTACCTCCTGGACTTTGTTGGCAAACTCCTGCATGGACTCGCCATCTTGTCTGGATACTGGTGGGAGCCAACTGGGATAAAAATAAAAAAACATAAAAGCGAAATAAGAAATAATTCTGACTACAATTATGGCAACAGAAATGTTGAAAATCAACAGGAGACTATTTTAAAAAATGGTGGGAAAAGCATTATGAAAGACATTTAGTTTTAAAACCATTTCAAAGAAATGCTCATTAATCAACTTTACGGGCAAGAGAAGATGAGTCTGGGGTTGTTGCTTGTGCCAAAGCCAAAGTGTTGTTTCCTTGCACTCGAATCTAGTTTACATAACTCACATCTCGACAAAACTGCCTCGGATTACAAGCAAGATAAACTATTGACACTATTATTGATCATTTTAGCTGCAGAAGATCAGGATTCAACTCTAAAAAGCAAGTTGCAATAGAAATAATGACACAAATTATTTAGTACCTTACATGATACACTGTACACGGAACAAAAAATGTCCACAAGAGCTCCATCAGCCAACTTGACTCTGGTGTGCTCTGTGGACAGACAAAATACATTCAAGTCAATCATACTGTTGTATTACAGTGCCCTACATTCAACAATGACAGTCACAGAGAGGATATATGGATGGATGAGTCCTGGTGACCCAAACAATCCTGCAACTAGACTTCAACTGTAACCATTGCTGCACACAGAGGAGGAACACAGAATTATTCTTGGTACTGAGATGGCTGGATTAGATTTAAGCAGCCCACATTAATCAGCTTGCTGATGCTTCTGGTAAATTTCAATAATTTTGTAATGAATGTCCATAGCTGGGAAACTATGTAAAATGGATTTCATTCCTTCCTCTATATGTTAACATTTTGCATTTCAGTGTCATGTTAGAGGCAGTCAAACTGTTACATGGTTATTGTGCCATTAACATCCACATTATACTGATTTTGTAACACTCACATATTCTAGACAGGATACCAAATTCAAACAGTGAATGGTGATAATCATATTCTGGTACGGCTATCTATTTTATTTTTGTATCTTATCCCTGCACCCTTATTTTTTTGTTGTCTTATACTGTATGTTCAAATGACTTTACCAAAGCAATCAGTGGTCTGGTCACCCGTAAGGCCACAGGCTGAATGGAGTCAGTCAGTGCGAAAGGCCAAGAACTGAGAGGAAACAAACATTTAGTATGTTAGTTGGTGAATCTGTATGCTATGAATGAAAAAGGTTGGACAAGCAAAATCTGACTTTTTTTTTTTTCTAAATAAATAGAATTCTGAACAAAGCAATTAAGTTGTACAGTTAACACAGAGAAATACAAAGAAAACAGCTGGTAAGCTGGTGTGTTTTGTGGATGATACAAAGGAGTTCTGGTCTGACTTAGTCACTTTTAGTTAGTAGATGAAAAGTAATATGAAGTGAATTTTAGAACTCTGCAGACAAAAGCTTTGCAATGTTCTTGATCTTGATCCTCTCAGCATTTTTAGGTTTCAGTGACTCTCCAGGAGACTTCAGCTGAAGATACAGCATGCAGTGCTCTGAGATACTCAAATTAATGATAGAAATGAATCAGTTTTGCAGCTGTTTTCCCTTCTGTATACTAATTTGCCCATAGAACTCTAGAGGGAAATTAGTAGGGGGAAACAACTGCCAAAGTAATTCGTCTCTATCTCAAAGTGTTATGAAAGAGAAATGATCATTTGTGGCTGGCTTGATTAAATCACTGATTATTGTAGGTAAATATGAAGGACTATCCAAAACCAGAAAAAAGCTGAAGCAGAATTTCCTCATCCCACAATTTCCTCAGTGGCTCATACATTCTACAGGCACTACATCAACCAATTCCCCAAATACTAATTTCACATATAATACTTGTGTTATCCTCAGTGACAAATCAAAAAATGTGTTGTTATTCCGAGCAGTTGGATCCTGCAAAAGAAATGCCAGCACTAACCTGAACTTGAGCAGGCCGGCGCGGCCGTTTGTGGTGTCTTCTTCAGGAAACAGGAGCAAAGGTGGGGTGCCTTCTGTGGAGCAGTATCTCTGGAGAGTCTCTCCCACTGCCTCCTGGGTAGATGCTGAATGGATTTCCATGAAGCCTCTGGCCCAACACACAAAGCCGGTGGAGCCCTCTAACTGGGGCTAAACAAGCAGACAGAGACACACCAATCTCACCTAACACTGCATTTAACAATAAAATACCACAACTTGCACCGGTAAAATAAAAGTCAAAGCTGGGGTAGAAAGATGGCCTAGACACTAAGCATGTAAGACTTTAATATGCTTCATGCACCACTGCACACATCGTCTCCTCTGCATGCTGCATGTGTCACCAGCAGCCCCTGAAGTCTACACACAGGACATGACATCCTTTCATCCTTGCAGTTTCACTAGGAGAGCAGCCACAGTGCTTCAAATGTAACACTGACATGAGGGTTAGGTGATCTAGAAAGTCTGTAAGTGCAAAAGTTATCAACACCAATAGAAGCATGATGAAAACTACAGATGATTAAACTATTGAGAGATATGTGGCATATCTACAATTACATCACTGCATACATGTAGGTTGGTGTGCACTGACAGCTGACATGTATACAGACAACACATTGGCCTTATAGAATCAGACAAGTCTGGTCCATAAACAAATACAAGTGAATGGGTGAGCTGCATTCTTTCTTGATAAACAACACTATAACATTTACATTTCTTGACGAATTTCTATTAATCATTTTTATGTGTCAAGTGTTCATGATCTATGCTAGGGGTTTTCAAAGTCTGAGACTCTGGGCCTCAGGCAAGCTTGGACAAAGCTTGGCAAAATGTGCCTCCTCACCCTTTTAGTTAACTTGCTTAGTTTCATTCCATTCCCGGAGGCGCATAAGATCAATTTGATCCCAAAAATGAGACAAGATAGCTTAATAATGCTGTTTCAGACTACATCAAAGATATTTTAAAAATGTCTGTCCAAACCATTTACTGGTTTCTGATTCTGGGAGAGCAGGGGAAAAAGTAAAATTCCACAAAACTACTTTATCTCTGAACTATCTCTTAACCAAATCGTACACATTTAGACTTCTTTTCGTGACTAATTTTTTCACTTCTGTTCACTGAACCTCGTTCGAGCCCCCTGGGGAGGCCTGCCTCTCACTTTGAAGTGTAAGTTCGAAAAAAAATGTCCTACTTCACTTCTGGCCCCCGCTCCCCCATCCTCTGGCCTGTGGCATGATGTCAAAAATAGAATATAATGCAGTCTGCAAATTTATTTTATTTTATTATCTTTTTTTTCTAGTTGTTTCATACCAATTTAAAATATACTTTTAATGGAATAAAAAGGAATATATGCATTGTGAATGCTATGGATGTATTTCTGAATGACTGCATGTTCAATAATATTTCTCTATTTGCAAATACTGTCAAATAGCAAGTTATCAAGTCATCAGGGGTATTAATGTCCAATTCAAAGTGACAGAAGAGTTGCTGAGTTAGTGTCCAATGCACAGCTAACTAATGTATATAAAAATGCTTAGAAACTGCTGTTTGCATTTTTTATTAAGTATGAGAAAAATATAACTAATGGAATCAAAATGTTCATTTTCAGAACTGTTGAAGTGGCCTTCCTATGAGATGACAATACCATCAGTGGCCCCAAGCCAATTTGAGTTTGAGAACCCTTGAATATAACATGACTTACTGAAATCGGTAGAGAAATGTAAACATTATCCCGTTGTTTAGAGGACAGTCTTGCCTAGTAAAATATGGTGGCTAGACCGATGTATCACAACAACAAGCATCTTCATATATGTGTGTATGGTGCTAACTGGTACAGGACGCATGAAGCCTTTTTCCAAATGAGAGATGTTAAGATGTTTAAAACAAACAATATAACATGATTTAGCAACGAGGATTCTGAAAGTCAAACACTCACAGTATTGCAGGGTGTCAGGAGGTTGATTATGTTGTGGTCGAACTCTGTCACATGATTGCACATGTACAGCTTGGTGTTTTTGTCTCTGGAGCGAGGGTTTTTC
This sequence comes from Lutjanus erythropterus, assembly GCF_056507025.1. Lineage (NCBI taxonomy): Eukaryota > Metazoa > Chordata > Actinopteri > Lutjaniformes > Lutjanidae > Lutjanus > Lutjanus erythropterus. The sequence continues at coordinate 10,890,236 of NC_139321.1, read as the reverse complement.
TGTCTCACATGCATCCCCAGGACTGAGCACATAATCCTTACAATAAATCTAGGAGAACAAAGAAATAAGGGAGGTGTAACCAGGGGCAGTATTTTATTAACACACAATGGACCACTTTCAATAACATGTAGTTTGAGGGATGAGCTCAGTATGGTTTTCTTACACCCAGATCATTTACATGCATCATCTAATTAAAGTTCCTTTTTTTTAAGGTTCTTCAGTACTACAGTCATCTATTTAATTTAAACATGGAAATTACTGTGAACTAGGTTGAATTTACAAGAGGTCACTGTCCAAGAGACACATACCTTACCAAATATATTGAGCAGCCACTCACCTTAATGGTATTTAATGGTGTGGCTGAATTTAATGGAGTTATTAAAGCTGTGAGAGGCAGCCATGCAATTATTTTTAATGTGATACATAGTATGCATTATATAGTGTGTTAGCATTGACAGTCACTGTTTTTATTATATGTCTACTAATACTTTCACCTCAGTTAACATTAATGCACACTTTGATTATTATGAATGGTGCACACGTGACTACTACTGCTACCACAACTGTTATTACTGCTGAGAGTAAAATGTGTAAATAGAAACAGTGACACTTTAAAACACTTGCCTTCGAACAAAGCTTTCTGGAAGTGCACAGCTGACCAAGAACACATGAACACCAATAAAAATCCGTATTAACGTCAAACAAACGCCAACTGGAAAGTAAATCAGCAACAGCAGGAGAACAACCGCATCTTTGGGAAACCTGCACAAAGAAAAAACAAGAGTTGCAACCAACATTTAAATGCAGTAGATCAAAGTAAAAAAAATAACATAACAAACCAACCACATAAGTTTCTTTTCAGACCTTTTCGATCTGCTTAAAGGTCTATCATCACACTGAAACTGCTCTTACTAAAGATGGTAAATAACATTTTGCTTACTATTGATTCAAATTCCACCTTTGAGCTTCTACTAATGCATCTCAGTGTGAATTTAGAAACAACTAATTATGGTATACTCCCCTACTGACTTGAAAATCAATTTTGGATCTCTGTCCTGGCCTTCGTGTGGTTAAATTCTTACCTTTCCAAAAGAACAAATATAATATTATTACATCAATATTTTCTGATCTGACATGTGGATTACCTCAGGGCTCTGTTCTTGGCATTCTCCTGTTCTCTTTATATATTTCACCTATTGGCAAAATTATACGCAGTTACAGAATAAACTTCAACTGCTACACTTTGGGTTGTTCTGATAACAATACCAGTATCAACATCTGATATGGCCTAATGGTCATGTTCTCTGGCACTCATTGCCAGTATGTATTTGTTAATGTTTTGCAAAGGTTTTACCTGCCCCGGGGGGGGGGGGGGGGGGGGGGGGGGGGCGCGGTGGTGGGAAGTAATAATGTATATTTTAAAAAATAAATGGGTAATGGGTATCAGAGCGGTACTTGGTATTGGTGAATACATTCAGTTATCAGATTCAGTATTGGCAAGAGAAAAATGGTATCTGAATGTCTCCAAATACACTGATGATACTAGGCTGTATATACTGATGATCAAGCTCAAATAATTCATTTAGAGGCCTGTTTATCCACTGTGAAATCCTAGATGTCAAATAATTTCCTGCTCCTAAATTCTGAACAAACAGATGCTGGTCTGTGGGCCTGTTCAACATAGACACCAATTTAACCAAGTAACAGTAACTCTCAACATCGCTTTAATCTACAAAGTTTAACAGCCAAAAATCTTGGTGTTATGTTTGATCCAACTGTCTCTTTTGATAAACACATAAAAGAAAGCAACAAGAATGACTTTTCCCCTTATGTAACATTGCTATAATTAGGTGTTTTCTGCCCATGGCTGAAGCAGAGACCTTAATTCATGACTTTGCTCCATTAAGACTTTATTATCATAATGTTTTGCTGTCTACTCTGCCACATGCTGGTATGAAATGGTTCAGAGTGCTGCAGCTAAACTCTTAACTAAAACTAGAAAATGTGGCTTTATTACACTATTTTTTACTTTACTAATTCAATTAGTCAGATAAAACTTTAAGGTGCTTATGATAATAATTTATTTAAAATTGTAAATGGTCTCGCCCTTCTCATTATACCTCATCGTCCATGCCATGCTCTACACTCTCAGACTACAGGGCTCCTCTGGATCCCCAGAGTTAAAAAAAAAAGGCAGCTGGCTGCATGGTCTTTTCCTATCATGTCCCCTTCCTCAAGAACAATCTCCCAGTTGACAGTCTCTGTAGAGGCCTTTACACCAAAGCTGAAATTTCATCTTTTTACCCCAACTTTAAAATAGTGCTCCTGTTATCCTTATAGCAGGTCAGTCGCAGTCTGAAAACTTATGGCCTATGTGTATTCTGTATCCTGAGAAATCAACAAACTCTTCACTTCTGATTTCAATAACTTATGTGTGTTTCCATTTCCCACAAATTACCAAGCTGTGTGCATCTCTCTCTCTCGCTCTCTCTCTCTCTCTCTAGTTTTTTCCTCTTTTCACTCAGGCTCCTTTCTACTAGACCATCGGCCATCTGGGAACCTCTCTCTCTTTTGGCTGTTGGTGCCTCGGCATTTGAATTTGGATCATTATCCCCCAGGAGATTCAGCCTCTCCTCTTCTCTCCTCTCCTCTCTCCCTAGATTGCATGCCATCATGTCTCTCTCCCATTTGTCTCTCTCTTCAATTGTGTAATTGCTGAGCTTGCTTCATATGTGTTTGTCTGGCCTGTCCACCTACTGGGTCTCCATGGTTGAGAGGAGGTTGTGTGGTTCTACTATCTGGCGACATCCAAAGCTGCTCAATGTCCTCCTGGATCCATACACTTCCCTTATGTTATACAATCTGTATTTCTGTCTGCAAAATTTGCATTTCTTTTGTTTTTTGTTGATCTACTGTGTACATTACATCTATTACACATTTGTTGGTCCTGGGAGAGGGATCCCATTTCTGTTGTTCTTCTAGAGATCTTCCCTCTTTTAAGGGGTTTTTGGGGGGGCAGAGGAACAGAGGCTGTCTTATGGTGAGCAAATTGTAAAGCCCCGTGAGGCAAATCCGGGGTTACATAAATAAATTTGACTTGATTTGAGATGTCACTGTCTGTGAGATCTTAACAGACCACTTGAATCAAACTGACAGTGACTTAGAGCATTGTACAAACTTTAGTCAGAAGCAAACAAACACAAGCCATTTGTGGACTACCAAGACTCCACATTCAGTCACTGTGTATTACAATTAACACTGTCTGGCATTGCCAAACTCCTCACTTACAGTTAACTCAGCTAAAAAAAACAGCAGGACTGTTAAAAATCTGTTCCAAACCCACTGACAAACAAGTAAAATAGAGTTTGGAGTCTTATTGTGAATTTAGATATTTCTCTCAAGTATGATAATTAACTATTGAAAAAGAAACATCAGCTGTCTCTTCTATTAGGCAGCCTGGTTTAATGTCATTTCAGTGTTGCATTTAACCGCAGACCACAGGTTTCATTTTCGACGCGCTATTACACGTGTCTTTACGTTAGTGGCAGAAAATCGGGGGGAACCCGATACTAAGATCCTATTCTGTCCTAAAATCCGACACCATAATCTGTACACCTGCAGGCCAGATGTCTCAGGTGTGTACATGTGGAAGATGTGACAGCTGAGAGAACATGATCGAGGTACAACTTTCGCAACCTCAAATCTGAAGTGACGTCTGTGGCAAAGTTATTCACTCCACGTACACAGAGGTACAAAGGATCTAAGGGTACTGGAGTCTTTCAGAAACTTCACTCTCAGCTATCAGAGCAGCATGTTGCAATTATCCGATGTCAAGTTCAACAACCATATAAGGTTAAGATAGCTGGTTATGCTATTTGAAGCATCTGACATTAACGTTGCAGCCGATGACAGCGCGATGTATGCACTGATAAATTAGCATTGCACGACGTTGCATAATAAACGTAAGCAAGAAAACATTTACGTTAACGTCACCACCACACAGCTAGGTTAGCTAGCTAGCTACATGTTTTATAAAAGATTTGATACCCCTTCATTTGGTAACCTACAGTAGGGTACTTAGCTAGCCACCGATATATGTCACAGCATAACATTACGCTCTAACACTGTTTTGAACACACGGTATAAGACCATAACATTACTGCAATGGTGGCTAATTAGCGTTAGCTGAAGGTTAACAGTAGCTGCAGTTAGCTGACTTACCTGCGAAAGTCAAACATGTCTTCAATCCCCCGAGTCTCCATGTCCGCCAGTCAGACTTTGCTCTGAGGCTAATGCTAAGAATACAACCTGATCCCTAAAAATAAATTAGTCATAACGTTCACGACAGCAATTTTGTCGTTTGAGGGGTAAAATGAGAGCTAATGTTATTATTTCCCCGATGTGCTGGCGATATAGGAGTAAAACCTTGTCTGACAGCCTATTGCAGCAAGTTTAAAATGTTAGCTTAGCTGTCGTCAATAGCTGTTCCTGCCCGCGGTGCTAGCAGCGCTAGCGCCTGAGCAACAACAATAACACTTCCGGACAGAATCCTCCACAATAAAAAGTGCAGTCTCCATAAAACTTGGCTACCTGATCTAAAAGTTGCGATAAATATGGCCCTAAAATGCGCAAATTGTATATTTGAAACTCTTGCTAATGTGTAAATTATTCTCAGGCTTTCATGTAACCCGTATCCGTCTAGCAAAAAGCGTCTTTGTGGCTTACTTTCAAAATAAAAGTACCCTTACGTGAAACGTGTTGAAAAGTTATGATCTTTGTCTCCCTCTGGTGGCTGTATGTGATACTAACACTTCACTTATTACACGGTGATTGTGAGTGGTGATGTTTTTTGTGTGCTGGCCTAAAATAATCTTATTTAATATGATTTGTATTCGCATTTTTCATTTCACATTAACATTTAGATCTATAATATATACCCTTTTTTTCGCTTTTCTAAGTCTACACAGTATTATGTTTCATGTGTTTGTGATTGGACTCAAGCCATATGGGGTTTCATCTGTTCTGAGTTTCCATATAAAGAATGAATGCCTTGTGCATGGACTCATACTTTATATGGTGAAGGGCTGGAATGGTCCGAAACCACAACAACTATACACACTGATACACACACATACACACTTACACTAAAATCTAGACTTCTATAGTCATGTCCAGCGTAGTGGACATGGAATTATTATGATTCTTTTGGTAAGGATGAGAAGGGTTCAATGTTTTTATTTTCACTTGGCCAATCAGGCAAGTGTGTCAGAAATCTGTTTTTTTCAAAGTCAATTTTTTACTTGCCCTAGTACAAATTATTTTGTTTATAATTGACTATCAAATACTACACTACTACAAACACTAAAGTTAATTTCAAAGTTTTTCAAACTCTAAGGTGATGTCTTTAAATGCCTTGTTTCATCAGACCAAAACCAAAAGATATTCAGTTAAAAATGATAATAAACACAAAAAAGCAGGAAATCTCTTTTTGCACGATTCATTACTTTAGCCATTAATCGATGATCAAAATAGTTTAATAGTTTAATTTTTGAAAAACACCTTTACACAATCTATATATATATGCGATACCCACTGCTGACTGTTCACTTCTCTTAACCAGCCGGTAGGGGCTGCAAGTCATCAACAACTACTAAGCAAAAGACAAGGCTTACCTACTAGCAGTGTTGGGGAGTAACTAGTTACTTGTAATTAAATCACAAATCAATGCAAATGTAAGGTGTTACAATTATTGAGAAAAAATATGCAATTAAATTATAGTTACAGAGAGGATTGCATCCAAATAACCTTTGTGAGTTGCCAGGCGGAGATACTGAGTGCGCTCTTCTAGTTTGGACATCTACATATCAAGAAGAATTTTTGGGCAATTATTTTTCATGGGGGCCACATGAGATACTGATCAGGCTGCTGTGGGCCAGACACACATGATATAAGGTCCTACTCACGGCCAAGTCTGATAATGGAATGGTCAGAAGTGTTCTGACAAGTCTACTTTTGGTCACCCTTTCTGAATCGCCATGTGATGAACTGTGGGATTTTGTTGGCAATGTCCAAAACTCTGATGTTTTACAGTGTATCATGCACTGTAAAACATCATAAACAACATGGATGTACAGCATTGAGTGAATAATGTTGCAGTTTAAAATAAAAGACACTGTTTGTTATCATTACCACTGACCCATTTTTTTTAAATAAAGGTCTGATAATCATGTAATGGTAAGCAAAATGCTACTGACTGCCTTTGCTTGAGTTTTACTTTTTGGTATTTCCATGATGACCTATAATGGGCCACATCAAACCTTTCGGTGGGCCTCATCCGGGCCCCGGACCGCATTTTGCCCAGGTCTGCTCTGTATTTACTGTCTTGTCTCTGCTGTGTCAACAACAACCACTGTATGACCCAGTGTGATGATACCATATAAAACACTTTTAAAGGGCCAAAATTGTTTTGTTTCAGTACATGATTACCAATTTATTTGTCTTTTTTATAATGTCTGTATATGATATACATAACCTATATAAAGTTAATGTTAACTGTTGACGTGTTATTATGGATGTATAAGTGACAGCATGAGGTGTGTGTGCAGCCCAGTGTACTGCTGGTGTTAACCGTGTTTCTTGAACACACCCCTCACGTTAATACCTCCTGTCTCCGCCCACAGCCTCAGCAGATTTGTTTGGCAACAACGCTGTAGCGGTACCTCTTGTGTAAGTCGATATCGATTTTAATTGCAGGAAAACAAACATCTCTCTTTTTAACCGGGCACAGTCTGGACACTGGTCCCTTTTCTTTTTCACAACACACCGGGACCAACATGATCCGCTGGTGTCCGGTAATCCTGTGGCTGGCTCTGGCCGCCGTGCTGGGCTCGGTGCTCGGGCTCGGTGAGGACCTCGACCGGCCTCTGTTCGGGCCTCCTGGCTCTCCAATCCGGCTGCAGGAGTCAGACCCCGGCCTGAAGAAGGCTCTGGCGTTCGCCGAGGAGCGCTACAACCGGGGCTCCAACGCCATGCACCTCCGCAGAGTCAGCCGGCTCGTCTCCGCCACCAAACAGGTATTATTAACATGCATTAAACGGTATTTCATACATTTGTTTGATCATTAAAATATTCACAGCAGTATTGTGTCGTCTGATTTTGTCACGACAGACTAGTGTGGTGGAAAACGTTGACTGAATAGTGATTTAGTACATTGCAGTTACAGTTATAATTGCTTTATTCTTTGTAAACAACAGAGAAGCTGGGGGTCGTGAAGCTGCGTCATGTTAGCAAGAGTTAGCTAAACAAAGACCGGAAATAAGGCGGCTCACCTTCAAAATAAAGGCACAAACTTCGCCGCTGCTGAACAAATCTTGTGCGCACAATAAATAGGACAATTTTTTACTCACCATTTACAGTCTTGGTATTAAGTTTGGAATTTATTTAAGCTTTGGCTGCACTTTGACAGGTATTTTCTGCTTTTCAGTGTTCTCGTGTTTTAATTTTGGCCGGATGTCGTATATCATTGAGTTTAAACTGACTTGACTACCACCAAATGGCCTCACCTGAGTTGCATCGCGCTGTCATCTGTGCAGTGCGGCCCTGTGCCACCAGAGTGTCCATGCAGCAAAAGAAGCATCCAGATACTACAACATAGTAGTAATAATATAATACACTCACGAAAAGCTTTGTGTGGCTGAATGTCATTCAAATACACGTTTATTGTATGACAACTAATAGAGCTGCCATGGTCAAAACAATATTAATAGAAAATCTGAAAAAATGCATGTTATCAGTCAAATTCATCTTTGTTTATTGTGCTTTTTTCTTATTTTTAGCAAATGAATTACACTCAGAATGCAAGTGGAGGAAGGAACAGAGAGAAATGTGTATCATACATTTGTGTGTTATTGCACATGATATCAATATTGCATTTTTAATATCACAGATATCGTCAATACCAGCACAAATGACACAATTGGACAACACAATTAAAATCATGCCTGTATAAATGCTTTTATCATACAGGGTAAGATTTGTTGTGTGTAAATTAAAAGCGACTGATGTATGTGTGTATTTGTGTGTTTTCCAGCTGGTTAAGGGTATCCGCTACACTATAACAGTGGAACTGAGTAACACTCAGTGCAAGAAATCCACCATGCTCAGGACATGTGACTTTTATCCCGAGTCACAGAAGCTCAAGGTAGGATGTGTGTGTGTTTGTGTGCGTGAGAGATGAGAGAATGTAGGTCATTGTCATGGATTTAAAATAACAGAGATCTCTTAAGATGTATGTAGTATCCTTAAATGGGAATGTTTGTGTCAGTGTGCATCTGACTGTGTAACCATTTATAATTGCAGCAGTTCTAGTTCTGTTTGTTCAGATGTCACCAGTCATCTAATCTTGTGACTTGAGTTTGACTTCAAATAACCCCAAGCATGCTCCTGCCTCATGCCCACATGCATGCATGCACAGCACTGACACGGACACTTCGTTTTGTTTGTTTCTTTGTTCCTATTGACTTTACAGTGGGAACCTATTCCTGTATTAAAATACAGCCTGTATCAAAGCCAAGAAGAAAAAAATAGTCTAAATTAAGCTGTTTCACAAAGACATAAATAACTTTAATAACTGTTTGATGTTGCTACCTTGGGCTTCACTGTGTTAAACACATTATTCCACTTACTGATTTTCAACACTGTCAATATATACTGTGTATGAAAATATAATAAGTTAATCCACTGTTTATAACATAGAATATCTCGATTTTCTGTGCATGTTTTTGCTGATCGCAGACGGAGGTGTGTGTGTTCGAAGTTTGGGACATTCCCTGGCAGGGGACTTCAACTCTGCTCAAACAGAAGTGCCAGCCCAAAGGTCAGTCAGCAGCCACAACCACTGATTGTGGTTTGTCAGTTACAGCTGTCACTGGTGTCAGAATATAGCTGAAGGATGCAGTTATGATTGAATGGAGCTTTAATTTCCCTTAGGTGAATTTGTTATGCACGAAGAGCATAAAAGAACATCGACAGCCCTACACTGCAGCACATAACATATCATAAAACATCAGCATCATAAGAACATTATAAAAGCATCATTTTGAGAAATCGATAAAGGACATCAAGTGCAAGTTCAAGAGCGTGCCAGATTTAAAGCATGTGATATAGACCATGTGATCAGAGATTGTTAATCAGCTGAATGCTGCTTAACTATTTATCTGTACTTAACCAGTCTCTTGTTGCATGTATTCTTAACCCAAGAGGTCTAGATTAACTGTAATCACTTTTGACCCATCAAAACTGTGGTTTCACTGATATCCCATGATGCTTTGTTTCCTTTGTAACAGCAGCATTATATTTCAGGATTGGTTTTATCAAACTGGTTAAAACAACATACAGTATAAACAGAAAGTAATCTTTAAAGTGCTATTTGACGCCACCATCATAAAGAAGGATTCCTGATAATCAAAGGATCTTTTTGTTTTGATTGGCAATAGGGCTGCAAATAAGGATTATTTTCTTGATTGATTAAGAGGTAGATTATTTTCACGTTTAACTGATTAATCATGTGTCTATTAAGTATCAGAAAGAGGTGATAAGTGCTCATCACTATTCCCCAGAGCCAGCTGCAACGTCTTCAGATGTCTTTTTTTTCCCAACCAAAAGTTAAAAATCCAAAGACTCTTAATTTACTGTCAGAAATGACAAAGAAAAGCAGCAACTCTTACCAAGCAGCCCAAACCAACCAGTTAAACTGTACTTCGACTGCATGATTACGGCTCAGCCTGGCTCAACTCTAATGAAGTCGTCAGTCTGGCAGTAAATTTACATTGTAGTATACGGTAATTAAAAGTTGCAGCCTCTCAAGACCAAAGCAAAGCTCGTCAACGTGTTGTTTCCCAACTGCTGGAATCTCGTCGCTATGACGATCAGTTCTGCCTGCGCTGAGGGAGAACTATATGCAGCAGGAAGCAAAGTGGAGATACCAAAAGTCAAGATGTACCATACAGTGTAAATACGGGGTTAGTGCACTGACGTTGTCACTCTTCTAAACTTGGTGTCACATTCTGTTTGGATGTTGCAAAAACAGTTTGATTTGGCCTTCATTGCTCAGTTATTTTGCAACGCAAGTGTTTACTTATCTGCTTGATAAGTCTTGCTCTATACCAAACAGACAAATGGGGTAAAAGTTTATGTTTTTTCTTCTTCTTGTGAATGAAAAAAAGCTGCATATGTGCAACAACAAAATTAATTTTACACTCTATAAGATTTACAGGCAATAATTAATCATTTGAAAAGTGTTTTACAGCTTCTATTTATTCCTATTTATTCAACTTAAACACCTGTCAAATAGGTGTTATGCACATTGACACTCAACATGTCCTTAATTCCTCTCTTTAGTGGAACCACAACCAGAAGAGACCAACAAAGTGATGGATGCACCCACCAGCCAGCCTCTGGAGGTAAACATTATGTCATATTTTAGATCAATAACAGGACTGACAACACCGTCTATGTTAAGTTCCATCCTGTTATCTGCCTCTCATGCACTCCAGCAGTCCATTTGTTGTGTAAACAGTTATGATGAAATTGAACATGAGATTGAGGATAAAGTCTGTGTTGGTTCTGTGTCCGTTCTTTATTTGGCAGGAGTCTGTGCAGCTGCTGGGCCAGTTCAAAGAATTCATGGTGAAATACAATAAGGTCTACAGCAGCCAGGAAGGTGGGTGGCTCAGATCTATAGACTGAACATACCAAACATAGCAAGGTGTATATAGTGTCTCCTTCCTGTTACACACCCTGAACTCCCTGAACCTTTAATGAACTCACAGACGACTCACGGGTACAATAAAAGCCATTCATCCTGGAAACCTAAACATAAAGCTCCCTCATCGATTCAGAGCCTTTGGAATTAATAAATCATGTGTGGTAATGGATTATAAGCACTTCATCAACAGTGAATAAACATGAACAAATTTAAAATAACGAAGAATCCCAGGTAAGACATTAAACACAAATTAACCTTGACAGGTAACCACATAAATATGAATGCAATCTCTAGGGATGCACCCTTTGTCATCTGAGAATTATTTTAATTTAATCCACCTGTATAGCACTTAAAATATAGCCACTGTGTAAAAGTTGTGTGCTGAATGTTTTTAAGTGTTCAATAAAAACAAGATTGTTGTCACTTAAATCAGATTTGGCTGTTGAATATGAAGATTTAACAATTTGTCCTTTCTTTCAGTTCAGCGCACCTCTCTAAATCCTTATATCAGACAACATGTATGTTTCACCAGTAAGACTTAATGCTTTTTATTGTCTGTGATGTGAAAACATCAGATTTCCAGCCTGAGAAAGTTAAAATGTGCATCCTCCCTCTCATATTTCAGGTATAAAAATGCACCGCGGAGTGTGCAGAACAGGAGACATCATGTCACCTGTGCTCTGTTTTTTGTCTCTCTTGTCCACTTCAGTCCGCACAGTTAGTTTTATCATTTGTGTTCACTTTGAGACTCAGCCTGTCGTGCTGTTTCCTTGCTCTATGTACACATGACGCAGCTACAAAACAAGATGTAAAAGTTGCTCACTAACAACTAGGTTCATGCTGCCTCACCAGGTAACCACCAGCGCCTGTTGTCATATAATTGGAGCCGTCAGTGTTTTAATAAGTATGCCAGCTAATATATAATTATATTTATGATTCCTCTTATTTATCTTGAAATTGAAATGTTTCCCCTGTGCATTTTTGGACTCTTATATCTTAATATTTGTTATTGTAACAAACACTGATGCTGAAAAAAAAAACAAAAAAGTCTCTGAGTGATGATTTAACTCATGGAATTTTAGGTTGCAACCTCAATAATTTCAGAAATTCAAAATAAAAACGATATGCAGGCATAGACAGAGAAACTGTCATGTTTCAGTCAGTAAGTGGCAGATTACAGATAATCAGTGAAATAGTTGAGCACTAAGTGGTTGTGTGAAGAGATAGGAGGCTGAAGTGTTTCTTAATTTCTAGTTCAAGATAATATTTGATTTCTTGATTATTGGGTTAAGATAAAAATGAAGAGGTCATGTGATGGTTCGCATCCAGAATCAACAGCCCATATCAAAGCACTGATCGTCTGCCTACTTACTGACTGTGTTTGCGAGTAACAATAATAAAAGTTACTATACAGGGCAGTAAGTCTTTCCCTGTCGAGTGCTAAATAATTTTTAAAATATGTGTTTGTTTGACCTTTGATCCTGCAGAGGCAGACCGTCGTTTGCGCATCTTCCATGAGAACCTGAGGACTGCTGAGAAGCTGCAGTCTTTGGATCAAGGGTCAGCTGAGTATGGAGTCACCAAGTTCAGCGACCTGACTGGTACGAGTCTGTGTGTGTGTGTGGGTGTGTGTTCGTGCTTTGCTTGTATTTCCACTCAGTTTGAGGAAATGCATCTTCTGCTTTTCTTGTGCTGCATCAGCTCATCCTCTTAAGTAACACAAACGCGTGACTCCTTTCTCCAGAGGAAGAGTTTCGCACGACGTACCTGAACCCGCTGCTGAGTCAATGGACTCTTCATCGGCAAATGAAACCGGCCTCTCCTGCCCGAAACCCCGCCCCTGCCAGCTGGGATTGGCGGGATCATGGAGCCGTCAGTCCCATTAAGAACCAGGTACCATTAATTAGTTAATTATAGAGCACTTAAACTCTAAATAGCATGTTGCTCCTTTAGAATAGTAATTAAATTATACCTCCTACGTACTTAATGCTGATTTGTGTATGCGTGTGTTTGATTCTTGCAGGGTATGTGTGGATCCTGCTGGGCGTTTTCTGTCACAGGCAACATCGAAGGCCAGTGGTTCCTGAAGAATGGGACGTTGCTGTCCCTCTCTGAACAAGGTGACACACACACAAACAACAAACACAGATGATTTAACAACAATTTATTAACTTTGTTCTGCAGAAAAAAAGACAGTTTACATTTGCAGATGCCAGTTTTTGATTGGTTCATTGGTTCACAGAGCTGGTTGACTGTGACGGGCTGGATCAGGCGTGCAGAGGAGGGCTGCCGTCAAACGCTTATGAAGCTATTGAGAAGCTGGGTGAGCAACAAGAAACATTATCTTCCACTCCCCATTTTTTCTGAGGACATTACAGCTATTTATTGACCCTGAGCATCTTGTAAAAGCATACATGTGATTTATGCTGAGTGGAAGCTGTAACCTTTTAATTCTCATCCTTCATGTGTTGTTAAGGTGGCCTGGAGTCAGAGACTGACTACTCCTACAGTGGCCACAAGCAGAAGTGCGACTTCAGCAGCGGGAAAGTGGCCGCCTACATCAACAGCTCTGTGGAGCTGTCCAAAGATGAGAAGGGTGAGTGGGCTGAGCAAGTAGAGAGGGAATGAAGGAGATAGTCCACAGAGTTGCCTATTGAAACACACCGAAGCCCCGTCCCTGCATGGGATGAGTATTACCTTGGGACCTTGAGTCATTTGTAATAATTGCGGAGATCGTCTGTATTCTAGATCTCATACAAATCTGCCATGTCCATAATTTGTAAAGTAAAAATTCCAGAATTACCTGCCATGCTTAACCAAACACAGAGGTCATGTGCAAATATTTCATCTCAGTGATTTCTGGTGGAAATTTTTGTTTTTTGTTGTCAGAAAACCGAACGAGCATAAAAATTGGATCACGCCTCATAATTTTCTGAAAAGCAGACTGCTGTGCTGATGCTTAAAATGAGTGATGATGACAGAGGAACTTAGCTACAAGTGTGTATTCAGGTTTTTAACAGAATGTGGGCTAAACAGGTGTAAACTATATTATTAGAACCACTTACCAAGTAGTAAACTGGGACAGGCGCCGATGCAGGATGTCCATTAAGAATCTAACCAGAGATGTCTGACTTTACGATCCAAGGAATGTTTTTTGAGATGTGGTTGTTTTGGGCTACAGATATAACTTCCAGAAATGGGGAAATAAGAAAGTAAAAAGTCACACAGTACACAGCTGCTGCGGTCCATCCTCTACAGCTGTCTGAGCTGACATACGATGAGAGAGACGGACTGATGCACTGAAACTCCACACAGATTGATCAAACGCATCGAGAGGGAGAGCCACACTAATTGATTTATGAATGATTTATGAATTTTCTACAATTAATGTGGCTGGTCTGCAGAAACACAGACGTGGGGGTGGGGGTGGGGTAATTTCAAAATCACATTAGATCTTCTGGTAGTACCGGTCCCCCGCGAAAACGGCTCACGCTTTTTGATATTGGTTTATCACATTGCACTTAACCCAGGGCTGAAAGTTTTCTTAAGACATTCTTATCCCCAGGCCTAGGCTCAGAAATCTTTCACACTGGCACACCTCAAGGTGGGCTAACCCTAACTTTAGCCCGAGGCTTGCTGGCCCTGCTCTGGAGCAGCAGCGTTTAGCAGCAACTACACACAGAGTTAAAAGGTTTCAGTGCTAAAGGCTGTTAAAGAAGTCTAGAATGTAAACATTAGTCATGTGTTCCAGTGACCATTTAATCCAGGGTGAGTAGAAGTCCAGTGTGAATCGTACAGCCTGGGGCTTAGGTTAACCCAAGGTTAACAATGTGTGTGTGTGTGTGTGTGTGTGTGAACAGTTGGCTACATATCCCAGGGTCAACTTTTAGCTCAGGGCTGAAAGAAGTGACAAGATGCTAATTAGATTTAATGAACAAAGCATTATGACACACTTAAACTCCAGTGATGTGCTGTTTGACTCATAGGGGAGATTGATGGTATATTGATTGTAACGAGAAAATTCATCAGTGTGGTGGTTTGAAACAAAGGTTAGCTGGACTAAACTTTTTGTTTTTTGCCTCCTCAGAAATTGCAGCTTGGCTGGCTGAGAATGGACCAATCTCTGTTGCTCTGAATGCGTTTGCCATGCAGGTAAGTAGTTCTGCCTCTGTTGCATTATATTCATCCACCACAGCAATGAGCGAATCACTAAAATTTGAGATAATTTATAGGTATGATCAGTAGAATTTGTCTGAACTGTTTTTTAACACTCTAGAAAGATAGCTGATTGTTGAGACTCATTCCCAACATATCAAATACCAGCATTTTAGGTTGTAAAGCATCCTGAGCACAGAAAAAAAGAGAAAATAAGGAAACACCAGCAGAGATCAGAGTCTCTGCAGATACAGCCGCCACCACACACTTCTACTGGGTTACAAATGATGATTGAATGATGATTATGTTTATATACATATATATACATAGTTTTTTTGTTGTTTTTTTGGGAAAATTTTGCATATTATGACACTGCTATCATCCCCATGGACACTATACATAAAGATATAACAATATCATGTCAAAATGCATCTTATTTTCACTAGAATTTCATCATGAACATGCAACCACATCCAATTCATTTTTATTGTCTTTTGGATTGCTGCAGTTCTACAGGAAAGGTGTGTCTCACCCTCTGAAGATCTTCTGCAACCCCTGGATGATCGACCACGCTGTGCTGCTGGTGGGATACGGAGAACGTAAGTGTTTTTGATCCCCTCTTCATTTACCCACTTCCTTCTCCCGAGACAGACACGTTTGTCCTGTTTGCTGCTAAGCTCCGGAGTAACAAGCGCATCGGTGTAAAGGATGATTGTGTAACTCGTGACGCAGAATGCAGTCAAGTGAACTGTATGAATGTTTCTGTGCTTTCAGGTAAAGGCATCCCATTCTGGGCCATCAAAAACAGCTGGGGGGAGGATTATGGAGAACAGGTAAGACAACCCCACCTACTAACAGTCTTTGTTGGTGGATTAGATAAAGAATGAAAAAAGTGTATACAAGATGATCACTACAAACCAGTCACCAGTGTAGTGTCTCATCTGAAATGTGCCAATGTGCATTATTGAATTTGACACAGCAGAATCCTGACTGTCACTGAATAATTAAGAATAAAACACTATTTAAACTGTGATTATTTTTACATTCACCTCATACAGAAGCTGGACATAATAATATGAACCTTTACCTTCTAATACAAATCAGTACCACAGCCCTGAACAGATAACATTATTGTGATGGTTTCAAAGTTCAGTGTTTTTGAGACGTTTGAGATAATGTTTCAACTCAGTGATACAGCCTGGTGTTGTTCTGTTGGGCTGCACCTGTAGACTGTTAATAAAGATGGACCATGCATCTGCACTTCCTCCCAACATACAAGGATGAAGCCAAAACACCTTGGATGTGGGAGCTGCCATCCTCTGGCACCAGTATATCTTACACAGGTGGCATCATCTGTCACCACAGTACAAGCAGCAATGATCAGGGTTGGATGCTATTTGCACGCAGGGTGTAAATAGCCAATGTGGTTTTAAGTAGTTTTGTTGTCTAAACCTAACCAAACTGTGACTGAAAGCTGAAAATAATAATAATGATAAAAAATTGAAAACAGTCAAGTCAGTTAAGTTTAGAAATTGCAAGTCAACACTGACTTCTAGCTTCACACAGGACTCAAAGCCCTGGTCTCTCAGGGAGTCATGTGTTTAACCACCACAACCTCCTCAACCCAGGTGGAAATAGACACTCTGAGTAACTAATTAAAACCAGGCTTCACATAATATGAATGCTTATACATTATACATTAGTGTGACATTAAAAACCTATAATGAAGAAACCGTCTTTGGGAGAATTTATTTAGTGTGTATTTTGATGTTTTAGTTTGGCATGTGTCCCATCTGCTAACACGGAGGGGTTTGTGTTCATGATCTATACCACAGCCAGCCAGCAGGGGGAGATCAAGATGTTCTGACTTCAGTTTCTGGGAGCTGTCATGTTGTCCATCTTTGTAATTTGTCAACTACTGTTAAAAAACAAACTACTGTTTTGTATCAGATTGCTTTTAAATTTCAAAGATTTGCTTGCAGGTAAACAAAAAATTAAAATTAATTTATTATTTATCAGTTTATTGCAGCCCATATAAAGTTGAGAGAGTGTGTGTGATTGTTTCTCTCTGTGTGTTTTACAGGGTTACTACTACCTGTACAGGGGGTCCAACGCCTGTGGAATCAACAGAATGTGTTCATCGGCTGTAGTCAACTAAACTGCAAACACACACATAGACACACACACACACACTATCATACTACATGTTCCACGGCTGCCAGCTGCCAGTGCTTACACTACCCACACATACACACACATTTGATCCAGACTGCATGATGAACACAATCAGAAACCACATCAAGTCCTGCTGAAGTTACTTTTCCGTTAAACCAGAGTAGTGTTTCTTATTCGTACCTCACACCTTGTGTCATTTTACTAAAGACATACCAGCTTTAACAAAGCTAGCGTTGCTGAGAAATTTTATAGTAATTTTAAAGTAGATTTAATGTGTGCATTCATTCCGTTAGACCTGCAGGTCATAATGATTGCTGTGTTTTAGGCAGTATTGGTTTTAACTCGTCTTTCCTCACAGCGACTGAGCCCATGTTGGAGCGTGCACTAATTCTAGTTCATCTTGTATCTTCTTGTCAGTTTTCCTGGATGTTTTGTTACCAGTGCTCGTGCTAATGCTATGTAGTACTTGAGAGGATTTTTTTTTTTTTTGAAAGATGGGGTTTAACCTTATATTGGTCTGCACATAACTATATAACTGCAATACAATTGTAAAAACTGCTGAAAGAAAAATGAGTGAAGGTTGAATAAAAAAGAATTGGAAGAAATGGAATCCTGTTCCCTGTTTATGGTGTCCTTTTTTAAATACACTGGAATATAATGAAACTTTATTAGTTGAAAATACAAATAAATGCAACATAAATTTTGTTGTGATTTTACTGTCAATACAGAGACTTAATTTATAAACCACAATGAATGTCAAATTACTAAAATGTCTAAAGGGACATAGATAGTAAAGGGAGACACAATTTTACTTTCTGAACATACACTGCTATTATGGTGACTGGACCCTTTTGTACACTGCCTGTAAGTATTTTACAATTCACTGGTCCTAAGAAAAAACTGTTTATGTTTTGAGACATTTTGATAACAATAAAGAAAAGCTTATTTTATAACCAGAGGTATTTCTGTTTTTGGTTTAAATTCAGTTAAGTTGCAGTTAGTTTCGGTGGAAATTGTTGACATTAAAGAGTGGGTTTACTTGTTTCATATTACTAAATATTGTTTAAAAAAAAAAAGGTTTGGTTTCAATTCAGTTTTTACTAGTTCCAGTATTAGCGTTAGTTTTAAGATGGGGGTCAGTCATGTGGACATGCCTGTCTCAGTAAACATGCACCAGTGCCTCCCTATGCTTGTTGTGTTGACAAATTTGACCAAATTGACAATGACTAAAAACTAAAGACATTTCCTGTATTTATTATTTTAAAGTTAGTTGTCTAGTTAATCTAGTTTTTGTTTTTATTTCAGTTCACTAAAATGTTTGTTCACACCTAGTTTTAGTTTTTAATTTAGTTTTAGTTTGCTATAATAACCTTGATATCCATGTAACTTTGTGCAGCATGTGAGAACAGCTGGTCTATTGAATATTAGTGCTCTTGAACGTTGCTCAAATTGAAAGAAAAAAGAAAACTCCATACCCCAGAATGCAAAGGTACTGACACGGAAGAACTACGACTGTGTTTAGCATGAAACAAAAAAATATATATTTTATATAATTATGACTCACCGATTCAGTCAGACAGTGAAGAGCGATTAGTGTTTAAGTTAAATACTAATGCCCACTTTTTAAAATCTGAAATGATCATTTTAAGCCCTCTTTGCGTGGCCACTTGTCCTAAAGCTAAAGAAAAAAAAAAAAAATAGACAACAGCTTTTATTTTGAAAAGGATAGACCACTGGATAACGGAAGTGAAAACTTTGGTGTTGCCAGAAAACAGGACCGCATGTGGTTCATTTTTACTCACAAAATATTTCAACGTGTCTTTTTTTCTGAAGTGGTTTAGCTGCTGTCAAGCTGCACAGAGAGACATCGTGCTACGAAGACTCCCAGTTACTCTTTTCTTTCTTTCAAGGTTAGCATGTAACCTGCTAATGTAGGGATACGTTGTGAGATAGGCTAGCTGATGTTAGCTTAGTCAGCTAATATATAATTTGTAATGTTATTAATTGTAACAAAGTAGCTATTTGCTCACGTTTCTGGCGAACAAGCTAATTATTATAGTTAACTGTTGAAACTGGGAGTGTTGTCACTCGTCCAGTCATCATAATCAAAGTTTCATAAAGTTGCTAAGCTAACTGGTAGAGCTAACTAATAAATGTGATTTTTGCGCTTTTGAGTTTTATTCTACGGTTTGACGAATCTCGAATCTCGAATCGTTTTAGTTCACCGTCTCCTTCCCAATAGAGATTTTAACTGTTTTTCAGCACTTTGACCACAGTCTCCTCTCTTCTTCTCAGCTGGCGAAGGCACCTGAAGCTCACCGTTTATAATGTCACAGGCCACCAAACGCAAACACGTTGTCAAGGAGGTTCTAGGAGACTTTGTAACTCCCACAGAAAACCAGCAGATTGTGAAGGTGAGAAACAGCCCTGATTCACAGCATAACAGAGTGTGAGAATTGGCTAATCTGTTTGACGTGAAAAAAAAAAAAAAAAAAAGATAGGACTGGGGGCAACAACAGATGGGAAAGTTGTGGAAAGGTCAAAAAACACCTGTTTGCATTTCAGTCACATCCCTCAGGTGAACAGGTTAATTTGTGTCAGTCACGATTTGGTATTAAAGAGCCATTCTTGAGAGGTTCAGTTATTCACAATCCAGGGTGGGGTGAGGTTCACCACCTTGTTAAACACAGTTGTATAAAGGATGTTACTACATGGGCTCAGGAACACATCTCAATTGTTGTCAGTAAACACAGAAATCGTTTGCATTCTTCTTCTTTTTTTACCCAGTGTCCCAGCTTATTTGGAATCAGGGTGGTAAATATAGGATCCATTGTATTTAATGTATTAATGTAAACAACCACCCACATTTCAGTAAACAGCGAATCATTGTCCCGTCTCCATCCTATACCTGTGCACTCAAAGGTTATCGGTAGCCGTGGTAACAACCTCCATGAAGCTGTCACGGCCCAGGGCGAGACTTTCCTGGTGAGCATGCCCACCAAGTTCCGCAAGAACATCTGGATCAAGAGAGGTAATTGATCATGGGATGTTTGAATTATAGATTATTACAAAGATCATTCAGTGCCAGTCAACCAGCTAGAAAACATAAATGCTGCAGCAGCATTTCTGCAGTCTTCTCTACTCTTCTCTGCTGCCACTTGTTTCATTTGGACACAAGTGGCAGCACTTCACTGAAGAATACCATATACATCAAGTTTTTATCAGTCATAAGTGTTGTGAATATTTGACTGTGTAGTTTTGCACACTTGATTTCTTGATGATGTGAATCACTGAAATATTGTCTGTAGTGATGCATGCAGCTGGAAAATGGGTTCTTTCATTTCATATAGGCTCTAAAATGCACTTTTGGCCTTCTGATACCTTCTATAGCGATATATTTCCCAACATTTATAGTGCTTGCATGTGCTACTGCAATGTCTGTATACATTGGATTGATTTTTGACTGTCCAGCTCGTGTGTAGCCTGGCATTTGGTGCTTTTTCAATAGATATTGATATGATATAAATATAAGCCAATATCAGTCACTACTGTATTTGTAAATACTGGCTGGACTTAAATCTCTGCATTTATAATAACCATAACTTTATTTTTTGGGCTTCACATTTAAAATCTGTCTGCTGTTTGATCTCCAAGGTGATTTTGTGATTGTGGATCCTATTGAGGAAGGAGAGAAGGTGAAGGCAGAGATCACCTTCATTCTCTACAAAGATCACATTCAGTACCTGCAGAAACAACAGCAGTGGTGAGTGGGAACACACACACACACACACACACACACACACACACACACACACACACACACACACTCTAAACACAATTCATACAGCCAGCATCATTTTGCTGAGTTAAATCAAGTGTGTTGTGGTTTTTCCTTGACGTCCTCCAGGCCTGAGGGGTTTATGGAAGAGCCGTCGGAGCAGGACAAGACCAACAAACAGCTGGAAAAAGAGGAGAGGACGGAGGAGAAAGATGAGGACGTCAGCGACTCTGAGGATGATGAGAGCGACCTCTTTGTAAACACCAACCGCTGTAACTATGAGTACAGCGAGAGTGAGGAGGAGGACAGTGAGGAGGAGGAGGAGGAGGACAGTGAGGAAGAAGAGGACGATGACAAAAAGGAAAGGACAGAAAATGGCTCGTAGTGGCAGAGCCGAGGACACGGACAATCGAGAGTGCGGGCTGTGGAAGTCATGAGACAGTGTCCTCTGCTGTGCTGCTGTTATCACTGACTGGTTTGATGCAACAGCTCCCTCTGCAGTTCCTGTGTGACAGCCTGTTGTAGATGTTCAGTGACCGGGCTCATTGACTGGACTTCAACTTAATGGAGCAGAAGAAGTCTTGCTTGTTGAATTCAAACAAATAAATTAGTAATGTTTAAATTTACTTGCAGACAAATCAAGTGATTCCCAATGTTTGAAATTCTGTAACACACATTTTCATTTTCAGTGTCCTAATGAAAAATTCTCACAAACTCAATCATGTTCATATTCTGATCTCCAGTGCTGCCATTTCTATATTGCCAGTACATTACAGGGACTCTGTACCCAGGCCGAACACATTTGCAGTAGGATATGCCAAAAAATACTGTAGTTATTTTGACAGATATTATGATTGCAATATGAGACACAGTTGGAATGGTAATGTTTGCATTTCATTTTCACTGAACAAAAATATAAAAATGTTGATTATGTGAATTTTTGCTGGGGTCTGTACTGAACATGCTTGTTCTTTTATGTCTGAAGAATAGGCATAGGCCTGTAGTATCACAATGCTGGCGTGGTTTGTTATGACATATTTTACCTTTATCAAAAAATTGCCGCTCCTGCGACTGGGATATTTCACTCAGCCATGTTGCTTTCATCTATTCATCCTCCTCCAAAGGACAAAATAAATGTTAGAAAATCACAAAAATGACTTAACTCAAAAATGAATCATCCTCACTGTTGACAAAATTACAGAAGCCGAGATCAACCGTGCTGGCATTTTTTATGCCATTTATAATATTTTGATAATTAATTGTTCAAAATGGCAGAAAATGCTGTTTTCAGCCTCTCAAATATAGAGATTTCCTGCATTTTTTCGTTTGTTATCATGTTAAACTGAGTATCGTTGGTTTGACAAATCACCTTCTTCAGGGGTAAATAGATTTCTGACCCAGTTGTCCAGCTGGTCAAGTGAAAAAATACATACACTGAACCCTGGAAATGAATTATTTCAAGATAACAAAGCTTGTTCTCTTGTTACAGAGAGTTAATTTATCTTGGTATCTCAAGAAAATAAAAGGCTGATTTTTAGAGATAAGATAAATTATTATGAGAATATGATCACTCTTCCTCAGATAACATGGACTGATCTGAATCTTATCTCTATCAGAAAGTCAGTGGAATTTCTGAGATGCCTGATGTATTTATCAGTAATGTGGACTTGTTACTGGGTTCCTGTTGTAAACGTGTAGCTGACTGCTCCACCCAGTGGCTAAAATTTGTAGGATAGCATTAAATGGATACAGGAATCATCACACACAGTCTTTTTTCATCAGCGTGAAAAAAGACTTTTTCTGTCTTCAGTCAGTCCCTACAACTGATGCCACCTGTGCATGTCGGCATGGCAACCCTGATCTCTAATGAACATATGTGTTAAAGAGGAAGCAACCTGACTGTGATAACGGTATTGAAAGATAAAATTGCAGAACATTGGTTTCTGGCTTCCATTCAAAATGGTTATGTCATGTTTATCTGTTTGTTTTGACTGAATAGATGGGAGTGGTGACGATTTAAACACACTTCCAGTTTTACCTGTCCAGCTCTTTACCACACCTGTAATTCTGACTGATTGCATTTTATTTTCAAAAGAAATTCTGTTGGTAGTCTGGTACTTTGTCACTGACAGATCTTGTCAAAAATGATCTCTCTTTCAGTTGACCCTGTATCATGTTGGTCACTGGGACTGCTGTGCGCCTCGTCTTTTCCTGGCATTCCTTACCCCTTTGTCGGTTATTTTGGTTTATTTCATCATTAACTGAGCTGTGCTTTTGCAGCACTTTGACTTGACGTCACCCCGTCTGTGACATCCACGTCTTTGTAAAGAATCTTTTTGTCTCACGTTCAGAGAATCATCGACCCATGAAATGTTTTTTTTTGCATAAGTAATTCAAGAATGGAGCTTAAAAAAACAATTTTTTCCATATGTGTTTCGAGAAATTCCCAAAACATGAGCTCACAGTATCCATTGAGCAATTTATTTCTCCTGCCGGTGGAACCAGTTCTACAGCAACCTTTTACCCGATGCATTTTGCCCCTGAGGTACGGACGTAAACTCAGCAAACTTCAAGTTAGTCAGACAAGATACTTGAAATACAAGACAGTGCTGAGTATCTGTCTTAGTATCTCAGCGGTTTTATATGTTCAGGAATCTAATGCTGTGAAAATACTTTGCTATGTGAAATATTTTTGCTGAAAATGTTTTTATTAAACATTTTTTCAGAGAGGAAGAAGCAGAGAAGCCAAGGACGGTCATTTGCTTTCAAAACTCACAAGATTCAATTCTGTCTAAAGAAGAAAAGCAAATTATCTCAACAAAAGATTATTTTTTGCTTAGTTTATTTTAAAAGTTTCAAAACGTTCTCAAAGCGTTGATTCTTTGGGATTCAAAACTTGAAAATATAGTGAAGTGCCTTGAAACTGCCTTGAAATTATGAGCTTCCTCACTTTTTTAAGTTTTAAGTTTCCGCTACAGACATAAATTGATTATTGTGCATATTTATAATGTAATACATTCAACTTCACATCACTATCATGGGTAGATAATGATGTATTTGTATCCTTACTGAAAAGAACATGATAGCACATGATATTAATAATAATGATAATGATTAATGGCAGCCCAAATGAATTTCTCAACATTTTTATTTTCAAAATATTATATCTTTTCTTTCAGTATACCTAATAATTGCTCTCATAGATCTTGTAGATGTGTATTTTGATATTTAAATAGTGTACCTGTAAAACCATTATTATAATTAAAACACTCAGAGCATGAAACTCTAAACATAAAATAGGTGAATGTTCAAGAAAAGGTTGGTATTAGCAGTAAAGTCGCCTCACAGAGTCAGTAGCTTGTTGGTAGTTGAAACATTGGTGTTGGACATTTTCTGTCCTTCAGTTGACAAAAAGTCCCCTGCCACAGATGCAGAAAGGCACGAACAGCTTTTGTGTTCAGTTTTGTTGGGATGACCACAGCGTTCTTTTCATCTTTTGTGTGTGTTCTCATCCCAGGGCTCTGCACACCAGACACAACACACACACACACACACACACACACACACACACACACACACACACACACACACACACACACACACACACACACACACCACCGGTACAAGTGTCTGTACTAATCATTCAAGTATAGCATAATGTAAATAAGTCCACTGGGCTTTTATCTTTAGGACTAGTGGATATTTAAGGGGTCACAGAAAGAGAACAGGATGTACTGAAAGTTTATTGGCATATTTAAAAAAGGAAATGTACAGGAATGTGTTTTATACATCCCTCACTTTAGCGAGACAGTTTGATATGTTCGGCCAAACTGGAGTGGAGCCAAACTTTTCACTGTTAAAACGTCACCATGACACCAGCAGCTCATCTAAACATACGGCGCAGAGACCATCCCAGTTTCAACTACTGACTCAGTGTAAACTCAGACTCATCTTAACAAAGATTACATTGACAGTTAAGAGCATTTAGTAGCTTTGATCAGACACTGTATGTACATAGATAGAGGTCATTTGCAGTTTATAACATTGGCTTTGCTACTTTTTAGAAGAAAAATACACTTTTCCTCTTAGAAATGAATCACACCTCTCAGAAAGATAAAAACGGAAGCAACAGTCTTACTTGGTCTGATGTGACCACCAGCTTTAAAGCTACTGTTAATACTTATTTAAACGTTGTATAACACGCATTACTGAGTCACTTCACAAGCTTTATGACTCTTTTCTGCTTGTGCTACAGTTACAATAGCTTAGCATTTTAGCTAAATGTGAAACAGCAGTTTAGCAGATAGCATCAGGCCTGTCCTATAATTGTCACATGTGGCCACAGTGGCCACTAAGGAAGAGCCCTGGGATGAGAGGATTAGAAATGCCCCCCCAAAAAAGTCGAAATGTATTAGTGTCAGGTATAAGACAAAAAATGCCCAATTAGAGGATTTTCTTAATTCTTAATTCTCAAACTGAAAAATAAATGAATAATTTTTTAAAAGTCTTCCTCTGATTATTTTTTTCTTATGTGTGGTACTATCACTGAAAGTTCAACATTGTTCTTGACATTTCGACTTTATTCTCAACATGCAAAATAAATTTAAAATTTAAAATTTACTTCCTTATTCCAGGCCCTAATACTCTTCTGTATGCTGCTGTTTGGTAAAAATTACATGGTGTTGCTTCAATGACAAATCATGTATACTACATTTTATATTATATTTTCTGTTGCATGGTGAGGAGTTTTTTATTATTATTTTTAAATATATTATTCTTCCTTCATTAATATCCATTCATTTTAGTCTCATGACATTAAACTTGCAGACTGGATGAATTCAGGAACACACTGTTGACGGCATCATGTCTGCACATCATACCTACGTTATCATTTTGTGGTAACGCAGCTGTATGTGTTGATTGATTTGAAGTTTACAAAACTTGTGATATAACTGTCAGAACATCGAGTAGACATGATTGTGACAGTCATATAGTCTCAAAACATAAAACAGGTAATTTTCATAAAATATTCATTTTCATGTCATAAATGGCAGTGTGCTGTTTGAAGGGGGGGAGGAGAACCAGAGCTCGGCCTCTGAGACCAGTGGCTGTTTGACAGGGAATAATGTTCTGAGGTGGTTTTCCTTGCTGGGTTTGGCTCCTGGCACCAAGGGACTGACTCAGCCTAAGCAGCTAGCTCTATAGCTAACTGAGCTAACTAGCTAACACCAGCCACAATAAAGTAAACTATCTAACCATAATGGCTTGATATCAATCTGCACATCAGTCAACCGTCTCTAAAACACCTTGGTATGTACTCTGTCAACACCTTAATGACAAGTCTAACCACTTTATCTGTGGTGAAGGAAAACATTCATGCCACACTTATAACAGTCTCATGTCAGCCAGTGTCAAAATCAACCACATGTAACAGTGTAATGTAGCGTTAAAACATAAAGCTAAAGTTTCTTTATGTTAGATAATATCAAGTTTTCATAACAAAGATATCGACAGTGTTGACTTTGCATTAAAAGTGACATAACTGACCGAATGACACATAATCACAACACTCATAAAGCTTCATACAGACTCTTTCATGTTCACGACAGGTGTCATTTCAAGGTTATGACCATTCAAACAGTGTTACCGTATTAGAAAAATAGTGAAGCGGTTATGCAAAGTGTGTTTGGTCTGTAGGAAACGGACCAAAATATGCAAAACCATTAGTTTGAAAATGATCATTAAATATTATCCAGGCTGTTGGCATGTTGAGGGACCCAAAAGTTTTCACATTGTTTGGTATAATTAAATATAATCCCAGAACATGGATGCCTGAAGTGAATAAATACAAACACTACACTTTAACCTCTTCATAACTCTGACAGAAGCTCATGTTTTCTATCAGACTGTAGTAACAAAATTCTTCAACGGACAAACTTCACTAGAAGTCACTGGGGGACAGTCTCACAGTCTCACAGTCTCACAGTTTTGGTTTCTCCTCCTCCTTTTCTGTTCTCAGGGGCACATTCCAACACTGTGCCTGTGTCTTTTTCAGGTTGGCCCACAGTTTAACTAACTGCTTGGGGCTTCGTTTGTGGACCAGTAGGATCGTGTGGTACGAACACCGATCCCCGCCTTCCTCTTTGGGAAAGTCAAAGGTGAGGAAGGCGGGTTGGTGGATGGGGTCAGCATTCAGCCGAATCATACACATCCCTACGTAAACGTCGTCGATGGGGAACAGGTGGACCCTTTTAGACATGTTGTGTAGACGTTTGGCCAGCAGGCCTGAGTACACCACCCCTCCTCCGCCGGCGTACATGGGATAGAGGCCCTTGTAGAAGCTTTCTGGGACAAAGTACTTGGAGTCGTTGACTCGGTTGGGTAAGGCCGCACCTATGACGTCACCAGCCATGAAACCTTCTATGGTCCCATTGGCCTGTGCCCTCTCCAGCTGGTCCTGGAGGTAGGTGATCATTTTTGGGGTGTTGACAAAGACGTCGTCGTCCCCCTTAAAGACGAAAACGGTCCGGCTGCAGGAGCGTGAAAACCAGCTCCAGAAGAGCACATCTTTCAAGGTGAGGTTGAAAAACGTGTCCTTGAAGTCCCACTGCAGAATGTCTCCATAATGTTTGCTCTCCAGCTGCAGTAACTCGGATAAATCCACCCCAAGCTCATCAGGGTCTTCTTTGCCGAGCAGGAACACCCGGCGGACATATCCTCCACCTTCTTCTCCGCTGATGTTGCTCCTCTGTCCTGCTATCCATCCCGTCTGGCCCCAGGTCTGTCGAATGGCCTGCCGGTTCTTAAAATTCAGCTCAGTTGTCTTGATGGCCAGGAGGAGCAGAGGGGGCTCCGTCTCATCCTTCGCCCCAGCTCCACACACTCCGGCCGGCTGGATGACGGTTTGATACTCCCTCCTTTGAATGTGTCTCACAAAATCTTGCATCTGCTGTGGTAGCTCGTCAAACTTTGTCTTTGTGCTGTTCTCGATGATAACTTTGGAGAAACTTTGCTTCAATAGGGACTCATACAAAGTGCCATTTTCAGATGTAGCCAGGGTATTGTTAGGGTGCAGGATGGGGTTGAAATAGTGGTCGATGGCCAGCTGGAGCCGGTTCCAAAAGGCATCCCTGTTTGAGTGGAGATCCCAGAAAGTTTTGGGAATCGGGGCGAAGCTTTTGTTACGCCAGTTTCCTGAGGCCACAAAGCGATTAGTTGCCAGGCCTTGTGCCGTCTCTATGATCCCTGGCATTGCTTCACTGTGCATGCTCATAGACAACATGACCATAATGTAGACGAACAGCAGGGCCAGGCAGATGCATGGGGTGCACAGACAGATACACACGTTACGCCAGCGACAGTAGCACCGCGCCATTCAACTGCAAAGGCACAAACAGTATGTTAGTT
Source organism: Lutjanus erythropterus (assembly GCF_056507025.1). Classification (NCBI taxonomy): domain Eukaryota; kingdom Metazoa; phylum Chordata; class Actinopteri; order Lutjaniformes; family Lutjanidae; genus Lutjanus; species Lutjanus erythropterus. Next base: position 10,861,956 of record NC_139321.1, on the reverse strand, counting down.
TGAAGAAATCTTAAACCTGTCTAGACTGATCTATCTAGATGCCTAGAGAGGGACAGTGTGTTCCAGTATCCATACTACCTTACTATGTAGGATACCAGAAAAAGATTTTGCATGTGCAAATACACAGGATGTCAAATGCAGCATGCCAACGATACCAGGATGTCCTACAGCATCCGGTCACATTTTGTAGTATGCAAGTCAGCATGGATTTGTGGCTATTCTGACCCACAATCCTTTGCACAGCACAGATACGACACATGACAGATGATCATAGACACATGTACAGAGACGCTGCATTGACCTTTGGATTGCATGTCAACGTTGCCACCTTATTGGACAGGGCAAGACTGACCTGTGAACAAATACATGTAAACAGGAGAGCTGTTTTGTCTGGATAAAAAGCACCAGAATGTTTATTTCTCAACCCGTTTCAATGAGTTATTTATATATTCAAGGGCCGGTGCAAATCTTTAATAAAACGTTGCTCATTGAAATCAGCTGAGAAATAAACATTCTGGTGCTTTTTATCCAGACAAAATGCAGCACCTTCTTTTACATGTGTTTGTTTGCAGGTCAGTGTTACCAGCGCCAATATGGCAACGATGTTGACATATCACAGAAACAAGCTGAAGCAGTCCATGCAGCCTCTACCCATCATGCATCTATGCAGGTGACAGCTCAGAAGCTGCAGTGATAGATGACAATGCCTGATGCATGAGCAAGGTGAAATTTTATGATGAAGCGGTCTGCCCAGTTGCATACTGCATGCAACAGTGCATAGTGTGTAAGAACAGCTGCAGCACGTACTAAAAGTACGAAGAAAGTTTGCAATTCAGACAAAGTTTGGAGAGAATAAGGCTATGATTAAACACTGACCAATCAATCTCAGAGTTTTCAATTGTATCACGTAATCTTCATCAGGAGATGAATTTTGCCCCGTAACAATGGAATCATAAATGCTGACATTTCCTTTTGTTTGAGGATTTCTTCATCTGCAATTCCATGACAACTGAGCTCACTCCATCTGTGCAGGAAGGTCATGTGATATGATTCAAAGCTCCAGATGAGAAACTAAATGGACCTGGTCCTGAGGTCAGGAATGAACTTTCAACCATGACTATATTTAATGTGATGAAAAAATGGTTTCTATAGAGCCGGCACCACTTTACAATAACATGACCCTTATGAAAGTTTTTTAAATGGTTTATAATTAGTTTAATAATTAGGTTGTAAAAATGTTATAAATCAGAAATGGACAATTATCAACACAGTTTTCATACATCTATGTGGGACCACTATTTGGCAAGATCCAGTTACTGCTTATTACTAATTAATCTCACTAATGAGTTATAACTGCCAAAAAGGAGCTTTACTGTAAAGTGTAAAATGGCGCATGTTGAAAATGTCACGGTTAACAGTTTTGCCAAAGCCAAACAGCCAAAGGGTAAATGAATCTGGTAATTTGATATGTAACTGAAACTTTGAACTTGCAAATATTAAGACGTGCTGATGGTAGTTTATGCCAGTAACTTAGTAACAAATACGTGATGACAGGTGTTATGGCTGCTGATGGAGAAGACAAAGTAAGCTAAGTAAGCACAGCGATCTGAGGCTTAAAGCTAAAAGTAAATGTGGGCTCACTATTTGGCAAGCCCCAATCATCTAATGTGTTGTAACAGCTTATCAATGATTTATAAAATGTTAGCAACCTAATTAGTAACCTAATTATAAACCATCTGTAAATTTTTTATTGGTGTAGTCTAATGTAAAGTAGTACCAATGATAGTAATAATAATAATAATAATAATAATAATAATAATGATAATAATAATAATGATCTAAATTTCATAATTACAGTTCAGTTATTACATCTTAATGACAGTAATTACACAATTACACAATTACAAGAGTCAGCAGTTTTCTTACCTGTTTTAAGTGAAGGCTCCCTCCTTCACTGAATACTGACTCTGTTTTGATAGTAAAATCCGATGGTCCACGCTAGTAAAAATCAAAGAAAGATTCCCCCTCTGACAAGAACCACAGACACGATAAAGTCAGCGTGGTGATGACTCAAGACGTCTTTCCTGTCCTATTCTAAAGTCACCTGGCCTGTTGACTGATTAGGCCGCCATAGTTCCTGGAGGACTGTGTGATCAATGATGAAAAGTTGCACAGAGGAGCTTTACTTAAAGGACACGCAGGCTGTCAGGTGTGTGTGTGTGCACAAGGGATACACCCACTGACTGAGAGAGAGCAAATAGGACTGACATGTTGTGACGAGTGAAGGAGAAATCAGTCATGAACGGGGGGGTATGCAGCGATCTGTAATTGGTCTGATAAAGAAACAAATGGGTCTTTATCTGTTGTCACTGATGTTATCATTCTACCTGCTTTTCCCATAACAGGTGAGAGTATCATGGCTGCACATTTGCCTCAAAACAGTTGTAACTCTGTGAATGTCAGCCAGTAACTCATCTGCCAACTTGAATGGAATTTGAAACCTGCTCAGAACAGGTCTAACGGCTGATCAACACATCTGTCTTTCAAACACAAATTAACCGCTGAGCTGGCAGGTGAGCAGCCTCCCCCTCTGTATATAAAGTGATAACATTCCTCTTCATTCCTCTGATATCATCGACCCTCATCACCCCAAAGACACACGCTCATCAGGTAAAACAGGACGCTTGACATGCCTGGAGTCGAGTGTCTGGCTGCATGAAAGTTTTGTGTCTTGTGAAACCCACTCTTGTTTGTGATGCAAGTGGTTGGCCCGTGGTGGCACCGGTTTCAGTTCAATCACCTCTCAGCAAGAAATGACAGCAGCAGCAGCATTACAGCCCCACTGAAACCCATTCATCAACCCCCATTTACATTCATAGAATTTGCCGTTCTTTATGGTTAAACTAAGGGGGGTTCAGGTGTAAATAGCCTAATAGTTGCCTTGTGTCTGCTCTCCTCTGGGTGCAAATAGACACTCCCATGTGTTGTATAATGATAAATAACTCCACCTTGTTAAGTCAAAGATGCCTAGAAATAACCTTAATTCAAAGTCCAGGAAAAGAAAAGCAAGGAAAGTGACAGCGGCAGAAGCAGAAGTCGGTCAGATATGGAGGTGCTGAAAGAAAGCCAACACCCAGTATGTCACTGTGTTTGCTGTCAACAGAGAAAAAGCTAACAGCCGTAGTGTAGTTCATAACACTTCACTGATAAACCTGAGAGCACAGCACATTTTAACATTATTAAATCATTCATAAAACTAGAGCAACCTCTAGGTACCAATTCATCATCTAGATCTTCTACCAAATCATGTTCTACTAAAGACCAGTGGTTGAAAGAGTACTGAAAGTCTGTACTCAAGTACAAGTACCGTCACATTACTAAAATATTGATCGATTACAAGTAAAAGTGGTGGTGTTAGAAAAATAATTAGGTAAAAGTACAAAGTACTAATCTCAAAAACTACTCAGAGTATTAGCTACTTTTTTAACTGCTTAAGTTTAACACATTATCAATAGCAGACATTCAGTCAAAGAGGTTTCTGCTTCCCCAAATCTTCAGTCTAAAATACTCCCACCTCTGTTCTGCTCAGTGGTCACAGTCACCGCTCCAAACTAGAGTTGCAAATTTCAATGCCAACAATCAATTAATCACTAATAATCTATAAGAGACAAAACACCCCCCCCCCCCCCCCCCCCCCCCCCATTTTCATTGTTTTCTGTTTTGGTTTGTCTTCGTTTCTCATTTTACGTTCTGGTTTCCTTATTCAACAAATAGCTCCGCCAGACAAAACAATGTCAGATGAAGTGGAATTACTGCTATTTCTGGACTATTGATTAAATCTACTCATAAATGTACAAGTACCCAAAAGGCTACTTAATTATAGTAAATTGAGTATTTGTAATTAGTTACATCCAGCCCTGCTGAAGTCCTGTATGTGTCACTGTAAAGTGGTAGTAATTATACAGCAGATACCTTGTGTACTTTAACTGTTCTCAACCTGGGATCCGGGCCCTCCTTAGGGGGGTGCCAGAGAGTTATTTTATATATTATTTTTCAGACAGTAAAGATGTGTGATAAATAGGTTATGTTTTTAGTGTATGTGAACATGTGTGCAGGCTGGAGGGGTGAAGTGACTCAACTTTCCTTAGATACAAGCGGGGAGCTCCAACAAAAAAAAGTTTGGGAACCACTGCCCTAAAACACGTCAGTGTATTAGTGCACGATAGATTTGACCTCTCTTGCCTTAATTGTGGTTTGGAAATGAGTGTTTTCATATTAAAGACAAATACAAATGAATAACAAACAATATAATAAAAACAAAGTCAAACCTCTTTCCTACCAGAAATACTAGTGTATGTAAATCACAGTTAAAAAGTGGAATGGTATTACAAGTTTAAATTTTAATGTTTTTTAAGAGGCATACGTTATTTGCTCCCAGTCTGGAATAGGCAAGGTGGCTATTTACACCCAGGTGTATATTTGCATGTGGGGTGTTAACAGCCACGTTGGATGAATGACACAAAAAATAGACAAGGTCAATGCTGCCATCTAGTGGTCCAACTGTGCAACTACATTCTAACTGTACATGTGGTTCACCTCTGACTTTCACTTCTTTATCAACACGTTTTAATAAAAAAATAGTGAAGTGATGACACACTGCAAAAAATAAATTAATAAATAAATAAATAATGCAAATAAAAAACAACAGTTGTTTTCTGTTGCAAAGATGACAGGACCGTTTCAAAATGGTAGGAATAAAGTTTTATTTTTCATATGAAGGGGTGGTTTTGGATTTTTCTTCTTTTACAAGTAGTATGTTTTTGATAAAACTTGCAAAAAATCTTCTAGCATATTCCAAGAATGATGGACATGAAGAGAAGGGGATTTATTGCTGAATGTTAAAATGAAGACACATTTTTATTTTTTCACCGAGTGGAAAAACGATTTGCTTGCTGCTTTTTCCATGCACCCAACTACCAGTACCACTAGGACATGCAGAGGGGTTAGGGGGGGGGTGAGAGGAGAGGAGAGGAGAGGATAGGGGGAGGAGCAAGGGGGGAGGTAGGGGGGAAGGTAGGAGGGAGGAGAGAGGGAGTCGGTAGGTAAAAAAGACAAAGGCAAACTGCTTGACAAACACAAACATGGAGGGTTTTTGAGTGTTTGTGTGTGTGTGTGCATGTGTGTGTCATATGAGGGTGTGTGTGTCTGTGTGCGTGTTTCGTAATGTGTGACGAGTGTCTTCATGATGTGTGAAATGTATGTGTGTATGTAAAGGGAAAAGGGGGGAGTGCAGGGTGAGGAGAAAGAGGGCGGGGGGGTGTTAACAATTCAACTAGCTCTAGAAGCACACTACCCTCACTTGCAGTATTTCCACATTGCAAATCCCAGATTGATTACAGTGAATAGTAAGACAAAACTAGCCAGACCTTTGGGCTGTGAACCCAAAAAATGTTTTTATAAATTTCTAGCATGATTCCCCTGAATCTGAGGGGTTTGTTGCCATTTTTAAGATAACTTCCTATATCTGTGATCCATGCATCTCCTGTGTGAATAAAAGGAAAATAAGAACAGATAAACTCTACTTATTGGAAATTAACTCTAATAGGGACACATATTGTATCTGACACAGTATCATTTTCCTCAGTGAGCTTGAAAGGGTCTCTGAACCCGATGTGTATCTGATGTGGAAGAGTTTCTGACGTGATCAGCCCACTGTTAGCTAGTGTGCCGTTCAGTACCTGGAGATGGGGCCTAAATTCATCTGCTAGTTGCTTCTGAAGGTCAGTAAGGGGGTGAGACAGACATGAAAGGGATAGTTCTGATTATTTGAAGTGGCATTGCATGAGGTACATATTGATTGTCAGTGTATTACCTGCAGTAGATGGCAGTCGGCACGCCCCCGGTTTAGAGAAACAGAGAGAGGCACCAGCATGTAAGCTCAGCAATGAACTGCTGTGGACAGGGTCAGCAACAAAACGTGTTTTAACCACTTAAAAAGGTCCACCTAAGAAAACCATCAATATCAGTTTAAGTGTACGCTACATTTAGAATATTTTCTCCAGTTTTTCTCACCATCATGCAGTTTTTTCTGACAGAAATCTGCTACTATATAGGCCAAATATCGCTCTCTCCAAACCAACCAAACTCCACAGACAAAATCAGTAATTTTACCTCACAGAACACAGGAGCTGCTGGTCTACCACTGCCTCGATCTGTTAGCTAATGCGTGTGATTGTGTGACTTTGGTGTTTTAAAAAGATAGTTCGGATTCACCAAAGTCACACAAAGGCCCAAACAAACTAAGAGATTGAGGCAGCTTCAGACCAGCAACTCCCGTGTTCTGAGAGGTAAAATTGCTGATTTTGCCTATGGAGTTTGGTTTGTTGGTTTACATACAGCATATTCCCATCAGAGAAGTAAAAACCTTGAATATATTCTCAACATAGCGTACGTGTAAAGCAATAATAAATGTGGGTTCTGAGTGTACACACCCACACCACAGAAACATGTTATTAACCACCCAGCCACAAACATGCAGTTTTCCTTGCTCTGAAACTCAGTGTCTCAGTGTTAAACACCACTACGACCTGAAAACAACCTGAAATGTGGACGCTCAGTCTAGCAGCTTTGTTGGACTTGTCCAGAAATGTTTAAGCCACCAGAGGACGGTGACTTATGAACTGACTGTAGAATGAACTTGTTTTTTTCAGTCTGCATCAGGGTGGTGTCTTTTCTCTCTAGCATCAGGTTGTTGGAACTGAAGTGAGTAGTAACTGCTGACTGAGGTGGACTGAAAGAAACAGTCAGTTAACGGGTTAACATTGCTTAGCTTTCATGATGGTTCTCCTTTCGGCTTCTGCAAACTGGGAGCGTGTTGACCACCATCCACCGTGGTTGACTGTCTATCTACAAGTAACTCATACAACCCCACATCAAATAATCCAAACCGTCCCTTGAAGGTGAGGGGCGATGTGAGGTGGAGGGGGCAGACAGAGACAGACATGTAACAGATCATTCAGTCAATATGACCAAGCAAAAGAAGTTCAATCAATAAAGGTATAGGAATGCAAATCAAGGATGCAGTAATCAGTATTATCATATACCACCGTTTGGCTGTGAGCTAAAGAAAAAAAGTAGAATCACACTCAGAAACTGTCGCTCTCTAGCAGTGTGAACCCGCACGCAGTGACCCATCAGAGCAGTGCCATTGCTACAGGGCGAGAAAAGGTGGTGGCGATTCCAGGGGCCCACAGCTGGACTGGAGAGGGGCCCGTAAAGTTTCCAGCAGGATTATATTCGTTAAAAAAACAGAAAAACAGTGGGGATCAGGGGTGAGGGGGCAGAGCGATATCCTCCTCTCAGGGGGCCCAGAATTCCTAGCTACGCCCCTGCAACAGATGTGGTCTCGCTCATTTTTTCATTATCATCATCGTGACCCACACACAGCGACACACAAGCCCACTTACACACATACACACAACCTTTTGAAGTAAAAAAAAAAAAAAAAAAAGCAACTGAATCTCCCTTCTGATTCCAAGAGTTTTTACCCACGCTCCCTCAATCATGAACGCAACAAACCTGACGGACGGACGGACGGACAGGAAGAGGAGTGAAGGGGATGTGGGTCTGGCCTGCGGACTGAACTGTGACTGAGATGGTGTGCGCTCTCTGTTTTGAGTCTTTTGGCTGTGATGTGATGGGGAAGTCCTGAGACACAGTGCGGCTCTAAGCTGCTGGCATAGGAAACGGGCGGGCTGGGCAGTCCACGGGAGGCCAGAGTCAGGCTGGATTACGACTGGATTGGTTAGGTTCGGTTTGGATCGGCAGCTCCCTGGCCAATGACTGCTCATGGAGGGAGGTTCTTACAGTGCAATGGAGCTTCTGGCAGCGTGAGGATTGGTGGGAGGAGCATGTCAGTCAAACAAGAGACCACACCCTCAAAGGTTAAATGAGGCTTCATGAGGTGCACCCAGGCATGCACACACAAACACACACATACACACACACACACACACACACACGCTGCAACCACCACCAATGTCATGGCAGCACCCTGCACAGGAATCTGGAGTCGCTTTCCCTCAACGACAGCTCCCTAACACTCTGCTTTCACAGAAATAACAACAAATGATGGAGAGGCAGCAGACGAGGACATAAATGACCGATGTGATTCATCCAAAAAATCATCAAAGAAAAAAAAAACAAAAAAAAACTACCCTACACTTCCGGTTGCGTCAGTGACTAATGTCCCTGTGAGACGAGCGCATCGCGTGGATCATACTCATGTAAACAGACACCTTTTACACAGGAGGAATCAATATTGCATGATGACATAATCAGATCACAGTTCAAAAAGAAGAAGATCCCAAATCAGAGAGAAAACCAAAGCAAAAGGAAGGAAGAGGGTTGGTCTCTATAAAAACGAGGAGTCTTTATAAGAAAGGCTACAAAAACTCAATGGGACCTCCGACTTCAGCATACAGCAAAAGGCACCACAATATTATTCTATTTATCTAACTTGTGAAAAAATTGGCACGTAATTCTCTTATTTTTTCATCTCTCATAATGCTGTAAATCAAAAAACTTTACATATAAATATTTCCCCCCCGTTATAAAAAAAGTCTTTGCTGTTAGCTAGTAGACAATTTTTGCTGAAATGAAAATAAATATTTCATTTGTTTAGAATATCTGTCTGTTATACAAAATAAAAATATTTCTCCTAGGTGCAGGTCTCTAGTCCACTGGTTGTGTGTAGGAGGGAGGGGAGTGTGTGAGGTGGAGGGGGTGGGTGGTGGCAGGGGGGGGAAGGTTAAGTCTTAAAGGGGCATGTTGTCAGCCTTGGAGCGCTGCGACTGGGAGCCGCGGCTCTGCCCGTTGCTGCGCGTCCCCGGCCGACTCAGCCCGCGGTGAGTCCGTGTGTCCGCACCGGATGACGAACGGAAACCCGGGACGGTTAAGGGCGGGTCCACGTTCATGTTCTGCATACTAAGGAAAGGCGTGCTCTCCCCGTGAGCATCCTCTTCCTCCTCTTCTTCCTCCTCCTCCTCTGACTGGCTGAAGCTCTGTGAGCTGTAGTCCCGTAGGCCCGCTGAACGCTGGGAGATGTGTCCGTTGAGGCGGTTGCGTCGCAGGCGGCGCCGGCTCCGGATGGGTTCCCGTGAAGAGGCGTACTCCTGCGTGGTCTCGTAAGCCTCGTCGTCTGGGAGACGGTAGGGGCTGGACGGTAGACTTCCTGTGCTCTCCGTCAGGTAGGGTCGTCGCGGACGCCGCGGCTGCCGGTATAAACTTCCATCCTGAAACATAAAACAGAGGGTAAGTTTTGATAGAAACTGTCTACTGTAACGATCCATTGATCTGGGATCTCTGGATTAAATCATCAGTGTGAAAATATTTTGGGTTTTGGAAAAAAAGACAGGTCAACAGACAACAACGTCATATGCAAACAATGCCGTTACGAGCTAAAGCACTCGACAGCTAACTGGGTTCATTTATGCAGTTTAAACTGCCATTGGTTTAAAGGACCAGTGTGTAATAATTACAGGAATTTATGTACATAAATGAGATATATTATATATAAGTATGTTATTTATTATTATCAATCAACGTAAACTCATAATCTATATGTTCCCGTTACTTTAGAAATAGCCATTTATAGTTACATACTGTCGGGTCGACTTACGGAGATCATCATCCTGCGCCGTCTACGGCAGCGCAGAGCGGACAAACTGCACTAACAGTGAGTCTTGGGAAGCCCATGGCGACCTTACGTAGACGCCGCAGCGTAAACACGGAAGTAGACGGGGAGGATAGACGCGGGTGATTGCTGGCAGACCATTTAGCGTTGTGAACCTTGACTGGCACAGTTTTGACAAATGGAGGATCATACATACACTGTACCAGAACAAAAAGCAGCGGACAGTGAATCCCCGTCATCCAAGAAGCGGAGACACGAAGAAAGTAAACGCAAGCATGACAGGAAACGGCAAAAACACGAATCAACATCGGCATAGCGTTTACACGATGGAAATCGCTGATGGAGGACAAACGTTTTCACAGTGACGCCGAGGTTGCCTGTTTTCTGCTGGACAGGTAATTCATCCTACACACATAATTGTAGTTTGTTGTGAGATAGCTTTCGCTCGCCATTTTGTCCGCTGACGGCCACCGTACTCTTGGTGAGAGAGGGGCGGTGTCGGGGTAAATCCTCTTAGTTGCAATCTAAGGTTTGAAGGCTAGATGCCACTGGAAATCACACACTTCTCCTTTAAGCTAATGATAAAACTAATAAAAAAAACATGTTCTGTCTATGTTATTACTGAGCTGATTTTTTTGTTCTTGTTGCTAAGCCATGTTTAGTGTGTTCAATTAGCGGATTCAATTTAAAGTAAACCTTACTGCACAGGGGAATCATGCATCTGTTACAATCATTTTCAATTATTTTTGTGCTTTTTTCTTTTATTTATAGCCAAAAGCAAACAAGAAAGGGACGGCAACTTCATCTGTGACCGACTGTGTTACAGTTGTAAATGAGCAGATAATATTGTGATATCAGCAAATATACTGTTGTCAAAAAAACCCAATATAATATCTTATCGTGATACAATTTCGTGATACACCACCACAATATGTCTGTTAGTCAGTTGTTTGCTCGAAGGAATTTCAGCGGCGTGGATGCTAACACAGGGAGTTGAACCATCAGGTTAAAGGATGAGTATGTTTATATGCAAATCCCAAGAAAAAAAAAGCAAAACCAGAAATTTAGTCATCCTACTAGTGAAGCACAAGTATTGTCTGTCTAAAGCATGATATACAATTTATAATAGCTTATTCCTCTGTGTCACAGTATTCAACTGATGTTCAAAAACTATTAAAACACACTGTCATACTGCTATAAAATACTTACTGGAGCACCAAATATGTATTAATCCTCACGTGAAAATAGTCCCCAACAAAGCAGTATTTACATCTGTTTTAGTAACATGAACTGCACTGTCCAGCTGTCTTGTGAAATTATTTAGTCTTTTTTAATAAAGAGTATTTATTTGTGATCCACTTTCGATGATTCACGTCTTCATTAGGAATAAATGAGCTCGTAGCTGAGTGCCACAGATCAGGTACCAGACTCAACTCACTGAGAGATGAACTGAAGCATTGTTGGTTTGGGTCTTTTCATGGGATTTGTTGAAAATGAAAAAATACAGAATACAACAGTCATATGACAGTCAGGTATGCATGTTCTACATTTTCCTACGTACGTCTGGGCATCGTAGCAGCGGCTGGTCGTCATCTCTGTGGTAGGCGGCTGCGGCGGGGGGCAGGGAGAGGGCGTGGCTTGTGTTTGGCGAGGTGATCTGGAAGGTGGGCACCTGCGGCGGCAACGGGGGGTAGTGGAACTCCACCGGAGACAGGCGCGCTGGCGTGGTCAGCGCTGACACATACCTGGACAGAAAAGACGACAGTAGATTACTGCGGTGTCTGTGTACATACATCCAAACGTGCTGATGTTAGAGAGTTACCCGAAACTTGCACACATCTGGGCACAATTTTAATAGATGACTGTCTGGGTAATAAAATTCTATGGATGCCCTGATCTCGTTTTTTGCCACCAATCCTGATCATCTATAAGCTTTTTCAATACAAGTTTTTTGTTACAGCAGTATTCTAGGTCAGTTTCATATTAAGCCACACTGGACCAGTAATATCTCATTTTACCACTAGGTGATGCAGGTAAGTGGAACCATGAAAGAGAGTGGAGTTGCAAATCGTTTCACAATAAAAGCCTTGCTAAGAAATGAAGGGTTTTTGTCTACTTAAATGCTACAGAGCTTTTGATTTGAAACAGACGCAGGAAGTCTTGAATTAGTCTTGAACGAGGCAAACGGGAGAGGATCAAAACAAGGCTTCATACTTCTGTTGCTACTGACAAACTAGCTCGCTAACTAGCTCGCTATCATGGCAAAGAGATGTGATAGGCAGGAGTGAAATGACGGTTATCAGGGGCAGGGTTGTATTTCAGCTGTATTTGAAACATGAAATGATGGAAGAGTTATTAACTTGTAACAACACAAACTAGTTATCGATTTGAATGTGACTGCACCACAGCACACCTTCACATACATTTGCAGTTGTTGCTCAGCCACATGCACAAGAATGTGCAGTGCACAGGTGTAGTAGTATTTTCCCCTCAAGGCTTTCTGCCAGAGATGATTTTATTAGCAGGGTTTTTGGAAGTATTGAGCATTTGACTGGATAAATAAGTACTGGATTATACTATGCCAATTGTCTGTGAGCTTTAAAATTGAAGTTTTGATGTAGCTTTGCTCTATTAAAAAATGGGAAAGCCATCAACTTAAATGAGTCCGGATGTTGTGGATTCATTCATTCTACCTTCATGTGGCGGCAACATAAGGCAACACAGAGTGAGAAGTTGATATACAAATGAGTTGAGAGCGGCATGCTCCTTTTGGTTAATTTGCATGTGGCAATGACGCCAACTCAGCTGAGAATTGGCTCAAATTGTTTGTGTCATCATTGGTTTTTGCAGTCTGCATTTAGAAAGCATTCATTTTGATCTCCTGATCACATTTCTTTCATTTTTTTTATTGGCTGATACTGATCAGCAACCTATCGATCTGGGCATTCCTACAAATGACACCACTAAAAACTGTTAAAAAAAAACTGTTTCATTAAGGTACAGCATTTTGGTTGCCAGTAACCGTACAGAACTAACGAAACGTCACAAAATAAATCAGTGGCCTGAGAGCAGAAGCGAGTCGGTATCAGCTAGTGAGTCGGCTCCATCTGTTTTCTAAATCACTTGTCCTCTTCAGGGCCAGGCGACTGGAGCCTACCCAGCATGCACTGGGCAAGACGAGGGGTACACCCCGGACAGGTCGCCAGTCAATCGCAAGGCTAACACACATACAGACAAACAACCACGTTCGCACCTGCAGGCAGTTTAGTGTTTCCAGTCATCCTGACCTGCAAGTCTTTGGTCTGTGGGAGGAAACTCCACACAGAAACTCTGCAGCCAGCTGGCTGAGGTTCGCACGCAGGACCTCTCTGCCATGAAACGACAGTGTTAACTGCTGAGCCACCTCGCCGCCCACTCAGTCAGTCCCAAGAATATGAAAAACATTACTGAACATGTGCCATCCCAGCTGCAAAGAGCTGCAGATTTAACTCAGTTGTTAGTGCACAATCCTGCCTCAGCAGACATCACAAATTCTTTAACACCGAGTCGGATTAACATCAAAATTATTTACACTTACTGCGAATTACATACAGAATTTGTTGCATTAAAATCTACTGATAGAAGAACAATAAGGTGACACACACCATATCATCATATTATCATCGTAAATATCCGAATATGCCTTCATGCCATATATTGAAATATGTAGATGCCATATCAAAAGAAATTTGAGGTATGTGGTATGCAAAATATGGCATCAGCCATATCAGAAAAATATCTTCACTCCATATTCTAATAGTGTCAAAGTGGTGTTAAGATATGCTCCAGATTTGACATTTTACAATGCTGTGATCGTTGAGTATCCAACATGGATGTCATCATATGGATCATAGTTCAAAACATCCAGGCAAAAACACCTCTGGGTTCTGAGATGTGTTGTGCTGTCATGTTTCATTTGCTCTGGCAGATACATGTGGTCACCCTCACATTCAGAGACGTTTCCACCCGTCCTGGCTCTGGTCCGGCCAATCACAACCATTAATTTTTTCACATGGGGTGGGTTTGATATCGTGACTGAAAAGAGAAGCCTCACCAGATCTGAACGTGTCGAGTGCAAACACACCAGACTCACGAAACTCAGATCAAACCGTCAAACTAGGCAGAGCTGATCAAATACAAATCAAAATTCTGCCACAGCTTTGCCTGTATCTCGCCAAAAACTTTTAGAGACTTTGGGACCAGGCTGCCATTTTTCCAGCTTGAACATCACACATTTTGTTGCTCTGATTGGTTGAAACAGGTCACTTTTTACATGAGATGGTGTAAAATTGTGTCTCCTAACTCAACACATTCCTTTAGAACCTAGACTCTGGTGGCACTCAAGCTCCCTCTAGTGGTACACCGAGGAATCACCTAAATTTTTTAAAAATAAAATTAATTTAAAAGCATATAATCAAAATACTACAAAGTTTAAAATTTAAAGTACATTTTGTCTTTCCTGTAATATTTCTGTTTCAATATCAGCCTGCTACATGGTCACAATCATATATGTAGTGCACACATACATCACTCATGATTAACCATGAGATAAACTGCCCCAGCATTACCGTGAAGACAGGGTGGCTGTGTCTGACAACAGTCTATAATAAATAATCTTCTTATTAAGAATAAATCTTCTTCCTGTGTGAACTGTCCATAGCTGGTTAGGGTCAGCCTAGCAACATTCAAATTTTCCAAGGTGGTACGTGGCGTAAAAAGTTTGAGGAGCGCTGCTTAAGAAGACATTTAATGTGAAAAACAAATGTTCATTATCAAGAAACTGTACCTTTGTAGTGCAAACAGGTAATGCAAACAGCAAAATACAGGAATGTCAAGTCAGTTTATTAATCAGAGGGCATTCTGGGACTTGAAGGAAGCCACTAGCTGGTAAATGGTAAAAAGAGAATAGTCAGATTTAGCCAAAGTGGGAACACCGAGGATATTTACAGTCAAAAAGAAATGAGTCTTTAATGACTGACCTTCACAGAACAATAGTAATGACACAGCCAACAGAAAGTAGTCTGTTTTGACAAAGAATTTAGCAATGAATGAAATTTCATTATCTGTTAAAAACTAATTTAGGTCCCAGGATAGCACTGGTTTATAAAGTCACATTACATTATACAGTAACTGGGTGATGTAGTCCTTGACACATTGAAAAATGTATAACAATGAATTGCCACTTGGGGTCGCCAAAGAGTAAAGAGGCTGGTCTGACAAAAAACAAAACAAAGCAAAAGTGTTGTAGAGCCATGAATAAAGACAGAGTTAACTCCTAACACAACTACACACACACACACACACACACTCATTAGCACCTTCCCTACCTGTCACTGTGAGGCGAGTCTCGTAGAGAGTCGTAGGAATCCCCGTACTGCATCCCCGGTCCGGACACGTCCGTGCAGCCCCAGTGGGCGGCCCTCCTTGCCATGCACGCCGGGCTGCTGCACTTACTGGTTCCCACAGAGCTGGACAGCCCACCTGACTGGCAGTCTGAGTTCATACTCTCTGTTCGCTCCATGCTCCACGTCTGCTCCTCGTGTCTGCGGGCGTGGGCGTTAGCAGAACAAGTTTAAAAGGTTAAAACAGCTCTGAGGAGGCAGGAGGATACAGAGGAGGAGGGAGCGCTGGGCAAAGAGACCATAATATTCACACGCATTATCTATTAAAGCACCATTGAGTGATAACTTTAATAAAAACACTGAACACTTGAGGAATTAAGTGCTACCGTGCATCAAGAAAGTTTTTAAAACAAGTTGAACTACACTGGCAACAGGTCAAACTACAATTTGTTTGATTCAACCAAACTGCATTTTCTTACATGCAGATAGGGGAGCATATCTACAGTATGTTCCCAGCACCAGGGTGGATAAAACTGCTGAGGTTGCCCTTACATTTTCATCTTAGGATGGCTTAGAAAACTTTTTTTTTGCACAAAATCACCATGAGGATTTTCTTAGGATGTTGTAATGGAAAATCCTTTGATCTCTATGCGTTTGCCCTTATAAACATTCCTTTATGTGTTGCTAGAAGGTTCTTAGTAAACATTTTCCCACCACAGTCCCTTAAAAGTGAAATAATTTATGCAACATAAGACAATGACTGAATTTATGGAGACTGAAGAGGAGAAGGAGACACCAAGAAGCATTTTTCAGGACACTTTGAGTGATGCTAGCAACTAGCTAGCTAGCCAAACATTAACATAACTCTGTCTCATATATTAACATTAGCTATAGTGTTTTATTGAAACTCATCAGTTGTTGACGTTTTCTCCTTTCTTGCTGTCACAGTAATATTTTTGTATTTCTTCATTACTTCATCTGCTGTTCTTTACTTTTTACACTGATGGTTGTGGAACAGAAAAACTCAGGTCTTTTGAGGTGAGTAAATTAATTCTTGCACATTGTTTTTAATCCCAGCCATGTCCTGAACAGTGAATACAGATTGTTACCATCGAATCGGAGACACGGGGTCCCACGATTCAATAAGGTTAGACTGAAAAACTTTTTTGTCCATCAGTCAATCTTAAAATTAAATATGAAGCTCAATCACAGATCAAATGTCTGTTAAAAGGCCTTGAATGTTATCTTCTCTGTTTATATTGTTAAATATAATGTACTGTTCGTCTCCACTTTTGTGATTGTAATGTCATGTTGGATGTATGTGTTTTGTTTTTTGTCCTGTTGTTTGTTGTTTATGAAGTTGCAAATTGAGCTGCTGTGATGCAAAACAAATTTCAGAGTATCAGTCATCAGTCAGGATCATGTCTTCTTTTTCATTTAGTTTCTTTGGAGAAACTAGCTAACAAAGGCTAACTGAGTTAGCTAAGCTAGCTAACAACTGACAATAATTCTGTCGAGTAACAAAGTATGATGTGATCGAAGTGTAACCATGGTAACTGAAGTGCATTATATGCTTTACAGAGCTGCGAACATAGGACCTTTTGTCCGGTTCCCATTATATGTCATAGAAATTCAGGGAGCACAGGACTGTTGTAGGATAAGAATGAACCTGCGGAGGGAACTGGTCTTAACTGTCTGAGATTTATAATGCCACCCCAAAAGAAATAATTTTTACTTTGCCACAAAATCATTTAAAAATAATTCAACAAGAATATTTCTTTCCAGAAACGATACTCTTGATAACCGACAGCTCTGCCAACTTCTGCCATCCGTCCTCACTGGAGCTACTTTCTACATTAGAAACGTTCCCTGAGACAACTGTTAGCGACTGAAACTGATCTTATCAAAGGAACAACTAGGAGCTTCCTATATTTGCCCGTGTATACGTGGCTATCTGCGTGTGCGTGTTTGAGGTCTACCTGGAAGCATGTGAGGCAGTGGTAGAGTGGTGGGAGCGGGTCGACATTCGGCTGCCTGCGTAGTTGCCTGCGCCCTCGGCTCCGTGGCTGATCACACACTCTGTCATTGGGACGCTCTTGGGGATGTACTGCAATACACACACACACGTAATAATTTTACCATTTATTTTCTAAATCATCATACAGTGAATAAGGATACATGATACATAAATTTAAAGTGATATGTAATGATGGGAGGATTCTTCTGCACAGATCTGTTGTAGCTCCTCATCACTTCTCTCTGCTCACTGTTTTCATTGTTGCTGTAATGCTGACTCATGCCCGTTACATCTCCAGGAGAATAGTAGGTGTTTTCTGCCCTCTCTTTAGCGTCTGTCAGCTATGTGCCACCACGTTTCCCTGTGTTGTCAGTGGATCAGAGTTTTATTTACACAAAGATTCTTCTGGAGGCAAACCTGCTCCGAAGGCTCAAAGAACTTTCTCCGTGGAGTTCAACCAAAGTGCCAAAGCTAAATAAAGTCTATCAGTAACCCCACATAAGGAGACGTGAACCGGCCGAGGCTCTGTGGGGCTTCCTGTGAAGTTTGCTCAGGTGAAGCTGACATCCTGTCCCCGTGTCTGTTTCTTCTTTTGTCCCTACTTTAGCATTAATGAATATCTGAGAGTATTCCGAACATTTTGACACCAAAATCCTATTTATAGGGCGGTTATATTTAATTAAAAGCACTGATATATCTGGCTTTATTGCAGCAGAGCCTGTGCTCTTTGATAGGAAAGTGAAGTCAGCCTGGAGGTTACAGACTTGCAGACGTCCTGATTGGTGGCTCACAGATGTATTGTCTTATTGTTATTGTTGGCTACCAGAATCTAAAACAAAATCACAGATGCCAAAAATGTCTCTGGTACAGTTTGGCATCCACATCCACTCTGGCACCAACTTTATGCTTAACCAGCGTCTCTAATTGAAAAAAAGCTAAATATTATGAAACCTATCCCTGTTGCCATGAAATGACTAACTTTTCCTCATTTTGTCTCGAATCTGTCCAGTAAATTTTGTTCAGTTTTTAAAAAAAAACATGGTGACTGATTTATTTCTGCCTCCAGAGCAGCTCAGGGAAGATGCCTCCGTTGGCCTGTTTCTTCTCTGCGTGAGGCGTGGGGTTGTCAGGAAGTGCTTCAACTTCCAGTCTGTCAGTTAAACGCGACCTCAGGATCACCTGTACCTGCCTCTGCACTGCGTTTCTACTGTGTGGACTCACGTCAACAATGGGGATCTCCTCGGGCCCGGGGTGGTTGGGTCCGTTGTGCAGAATGCGGATGGGCTGGTCCACACACCGGTTCTGGTTCTGGTGTAGGTGACTGTGCATCTTCTTCCTCTGCTTCCTGGAGAGGTGATGACGAAGGTACAATAAGTGATCTGGCAAAAAGCGCAAACCTGGAGACATTGACTGATGTCTTTTTGCTACTCACTGTAATTACTCTTTGAAAATCCCTTGTATCTCCGTCTTTAGCTTCTACTTCACTCGTCACATGATCGTTTTATGTTCATGGCAATATTGTCAAAGCACTGCAGTACTCTCTCTTGATTACACCTCGGAGAGACCTTTTGACCACTTATTGGAATTAAGGTTTAGTCCTCTGTTGTATTCACTGTGGTCCAGCAAAGTTCCAGATTATTAAAAACAACACCATGAAGAGCAGTTAGGATTAATTAATAAGTGACGGCTCTTCATCAGCTTCTCATGATTGAGGATTACGCAATAAGCCATCCTCTCTTTTCAGACAAACATGACAAAGCAACCAAGCAAACAAAACACTTAGCTATTTCCTGGTATAATATAATTTAGTTAATAACTGACAACAGCAGTTCTGGAAAGTAACATTTACTCAAGTATTTAAGTACAATTTTTGATATCCATTACGTGCTACTTAGACTCAACTATTGTACTTTTCCCCCTCTACATTTGACAGCTGTATTTACAAGGAAAAAACCCATGATACTCTTATATAATTAAATACATACACTCAACATGTTTCCCAACCTTTCTGACCCCTTACCAAAAAGCAGAGACTAGTGTGGAGACTCTTGACAGACTGTTGTGACCTGCAAGGCGAAAGCCGTGTGACTGATTGTTGAACCAGCACTGGAGCTAGCAAGCTAACCTGCTAGCATGCTCAGTATTATTACAATCATAGCTTATAGATCAATAATTGTTTTATGAAATGTTTACAATGTTGTGCTTTTTCATTAAAGCGTTACTGAGCTGTGTTTTTATTTAAGTTGCAAACTGTAACCACTTTTCCTCGATCGATCATTTGTAAAATTAATGATCAATTAACTGATTAATCATGATTTAAAAAACATAAATATTTTGCTGATACTGAACAAATGTGTTCTCTGACAGTGTTACACAGCCCGTGAAACATATAAAGACGTAAATGCCCCAATACTAATACATACACCTGAATATAAAATAAGTGCACTCATAAGAATTATACCAGACGATCAGAGAGCTCGCTGCCGACTGATCGTCTGGGGATTTCCAAAAGTAAGTTAGTACAACCGCTAACAAACCCACACCCTTTACATTTATTTCACAGCACGCCTCACCAGAAATGATGCTCTGTCCTCAAAGCAGGAGAGATTGTTCTCAGTCTCCATTGAGTGTTCAGAGACTGATTCATGAATGTATGTTGTGTGCCTCTGTGCACAGTACAGGTAGACGAGCTAACAAAGCTTTCAATAAAAATCCTAGTGATGCGGTCAGCAGTCTCCATCAGTCACGCGACCCACGTCTTGCAGGTCGTAACGGCCTTCTTAGAGTCTCATGTGACCGGCTGGGGCTCCTTGTCACCTTGTTGTTTCAGATGTCTACAAGTTATTAGCAGTTCCACCAAAGACCAAAGACATTTCCCCTCTAAACTTCTCAGATGTCTGAGGTCTAAAGAGGTAAAAATCAATTAAAATGAAATATTCATAAAAAAAAGTTTTTAAATATTAAAGAAAAGTGGAAAAAAAATAAGACACATTTGTGCAGCAGAACTTTGTTTTTCTTCTTTCCTTCCCTTTTTATCATCTCACGACCCCTCAAATTTATCCTGTGACCCTTTGAAGGGGCCCAACCAAGGGGCGGCGGGGGTGTAAACCCAGGTAAACTCAGTTTATCCACCTCTTGGAAGTAAAACTAACAGTCTAATCATCTATTTTCAGATCAACTGTATCAATAAATGACTCTTTACCCCCCGTTTACCCACCTCTCTATTCACTGCTGTATTTAATGAAGCCTTATAGGTTTGGAGCAAATGGACTAAACAAGCAAACTGCATCTAAGCAGTTAAAACTAACTAAAAGTAACTATCTTTTTAGATTTTTGTCTCAGTAGTTTAAATTAAAGCTGCAGTAGGCAGTTTAAATATACAGAATGTTCCACTAGTTATGTCTGATTCAGGAGTAAGAAACAAGAGTCAAAGATGATCCTCGTTTGTAAAGAATCTCTGTAATTGTTATTAAATATGCGCTAGTTAACCCTGATTGGTTGTTTGATTCAAATCAGGTCCAGTTTTTTAAAAGATTAAATACAAACAGATTCATATTTTTTCATCCAAAACTATCATAAAATAATATTGCCAACTGCAGCTTTCAGGAAAAGATATTCTCCCTCCACTGCTCTGCAGCATTAAAAGAAGCAGCTGATTACTATTTTTTTTTTCTTACAGTAGGTTAATTTGAAGGTTTGGCGCCTTTCATACATGGGGAGTCATTTATCTTTCCTTCAAAGGCACGTACTTGGTTTTGCAGTAAGCCACCACACAAACGATGCCGACCACCAACAACGCCACGCAGATGCCTGTGATCGTCAGCACCCGCCTCTGGTAGAGCTCCTCGGCCTCTGTAGATGGAAACACACGCACACAAACACACACACACACGAACACGTATGTTCACATGCACGCACACGTCCATGTGTTGCAGACGATCACAAAACAGACAAGAATACGTACGCACGCACACACGCACGCACACACACACACACACACACACATACAGCATGAGCGCTACTCCATTGATGGTAACTACAGAAACAGTTTTCTCACTGTTATCTGCTGCCACCCTATCCCCTGTGCTGACTATGAAACAACTCCTGCTCTATCAGGTCACATGACTCTCAGTTTTAAACTGTACTACAGTCACACAGTGCTACTACAACACAGGCTCATAAATATTCTGATCCTGACATAAGACTTCCTGCTGTCCCTATACAAGTGTATTTACAATGACCATGGGGATGTAATGCTACAGATGGCACTGGAGGGGATCTGAACGCATGCCTGTATGGATGAGATCATCAACAGAAAAAAATAAATAGAGCATTTTTTTGATTCAAAGTGTTAACACCACAGTGGCTTGAGAGTGTAAAAGTTTGGTTTTCACAAAGTTCACCGTCACTGAAACTGTCACAAAAGTCATTTCTATTGACTTTTGACATGCATCAGAAAGGAATATGTATACTTTAATTATAGGGCTGCACAATATTGTATATTATATATTTAAAAAATAAAAATATTGCGAGTATTCTGGCATAGACTGCAAGTGCAAGATTACTCGCAACAAGTGGAAATGATCATTTCTGTATCACAATTTTCATGTTCACTAAAAACAGCTGATAAAATCATGATGATGTTATTTGTAGATCTCTGCAGCACTATACTGCTTCATTATAATGCCGTTTCTGTCACATTTTCTTTCCTAACTTATTACGATTCTGATAATATTTTTGAATAATTGTGCAGCCCTATTTAATAACCTGTATTTTATTTTTTATACTCAGTATCACTAAAGGGTGTGGTTCAGCGCAGTCAGAAATGTTGGAAAGGTCCTGAAGTACACGTCAATGTCACTGCAGGAAGGTGAGAATTTAAACCACTGGAGGTCAACAAAAACAAGATTTACAGGATTACTAAGTTACTTTTAGGTTACTTTGCAAACAATATTTTAGGCATCTAAACTTAATCACAAATATTGTTTGTTTCCTGTCCTTGACCCTTACTGAATACTCGATTCTGATTGGCCAGTTACAGCATTCTGTGGTCTGTTATATCTGAACAGACTTTGACAGACTTTGCAGAAACAACAAAATAACTTGTAAATCAATACAATAATTTTTGAAACGATATTGTGTGTCAAATTATTGATTTATTACCAAATAACCAGACAATGTACAGTGAGCAGGTCAATATGGTGAAATAAAACCCTTTCAGCACAATTTTACACCATCTTATTGCGGTTTATTTTGCAACAATGATCTGTTAAATGCACATGATCTCTTCCTCAAAGTTGTTTTATGTGCAAAAATGTGACAATAGCTAACTTTTCTTGGCTTGAAAAGCAGATGAAAATAGTAGTCCGTGGTTGTAGTTATTTTTGAGTTGCTGTGGAGTGAAGTTGTCATAGAATTTATTATAATAATGTGTGACTGTTGTTCTGGAGTTCTCCTTTAATGTTACGTAATAATTTCTTAGATTACCACCTACATTTAAAAAGCTATTGAACAGATCTTTAATTTTATTTTATTTATTTAGAGGTTCAGTGTGTTTTAAGGATTTTTTTTTTTAAGTAGACATTTTTTATCATGCATTTTACTCTACAAAGCATTTGCCGGTGACAGGTTCAAGTTGGTTACAGCACTTTCATGTCACAGTGAGAATTTGCCTTTGAGACAGATTTGGATCACATTACACTGCGCTACATTCTACTCATTAAGGTTTGTGGTGATGCCGTGTGAATACTACAGCACGCCATCTTGGTGTATCTAGGTTAATTCAGACTTCTGGGCCTTCTGTGGTGTAACACTGTGTGTCAGAACGGCAAGCGCGACGACACAATGACAGAGGGAGCCACAAACAGAACAGAACATGAGGGAAAGAGGGAGGGAAGAAAGGGGGAAAGGAGCTAAGTGGCGAGGTAGGAGGAGCGGGAGGAAACACGGAGACAGCGGGAGAGGACGAAGGAGCAGGAGCGTGTCCAGAAGAAAGGCCCAGGGAGAAACTAGTCCCCCAGAAACCAAAGAGTGGCCTGACTTTGTCCCCTTATCAACTAACACTGGATTTTAGAGGTCCTTGGATTGTTAGTTACGGCCAAATCGAAGTCCCTGAAGACGAATCTTTGTTTTTCAGTGTCATAAAGCTCCTGTTACACAAATGTTTGCCAGTTTGAATTTTTCTGCTCCTTCTGAAGCTGTCTACTTTTCACATTACGACTTTTTTGTGGGCGGAGCTTAGGTGGAGGCAAAACAATTCCCTGAACACATTGCTAGCAAGTTTTGTTGGCTTGATTCTTAACAACGGCTGAAGAAAATCAGAGATAAATGTGTACGGTTCCTTAAACAAGTTCCTATTAACCACAGGAATAAGTCTGGCTGACTTGTACTCACTCAATGGATGGACGGCCTTTGATAACTGCCATAGGGTTGGGGGATTGGATGACCAGATCAACGACCGTCCCGTCTGGTTGATTTTTGCTAAATACATACACGCCCACTGAGCGGGCTGACAAGTGAGAGCAAATCAGCCTGTGGAGTCGGACTATTTTCACATCTAATGCAGTGAATTAAGGTTTTATTTAAACCAAACCAGAGTTGGAAAAGTGGAAGACAAAAGTGGTGAGTTTTACTTTGTTTCCGTCAGTCGAGTTTAAATGAAGTTTTACAGCCTTAACAAGGCAATTAAAGCTCGTCTTGGTTAAGTAAAAGACAAACTTGAATTCAGAGGGCGATTAGTTGTATTTAACCACAGTTGTCTTCATCTTTTTTGGCTGGCAGGGGCTGGTATCTGATAAAACCTTTGTGGCAATCTTGAGCTATCACTACTTCAATTCTGGCACACAACAACACAGGAGGATGACGATCCCGGTTGGTTATGTGGCCTACTACTCTGAAGTCCTTTTCCTTTGTTTTGCCTCCAGCTAACACCATGACATAATCATGACATAAGCGCTAAAAGTGTCTTTTAGCGCAGACGCTTCAACAGGTAAAGACTGTCTATGTATCTAACTATAGTTCTTATAGAAGAAAGTTGGTTGAAAATTAGGTAAAATACATCAAAAAAGCTGAAATTATTCATAGCTTTTCTGAATCCAGCTTGAAACAGGGGCAGGTGAATTAAAAACTGTCCCCTTTACCTAATTCATCACCTCACTTTTCCCCCTCTCCCCTACCTCAAAAAGCTCCAGACACGCCACTGAAGGGGAAGGAAAGGGGGGCGAGGGGAGAGGAGGAGGAGGAGGAGAAGGGGAGGGAGGGGGGTTCTAAATAAAGGGCCTCTGTAGGGATTGACAAAGCCTACGAGAGCCTTGGCCCGGCATTGTGTGTGTGTCACAGGGTACTGATACAGAAAGGCAAAGGGAAATGGGAAGGCGAGCTCGCTGGCACAGTGGAGCCAAACAGCAATCGTGATTTAGGACAGGCGAGCTCTCGACTCTGACACCGAGTCAATCAAGGGTAGAATAATAAGGACAGACTATGTGGTCAGGCCTTTTGCTCGCTTTTGGCAACGCTTTGCAGAAATACTCGCAGCTTGCATGTTTTTATTCGACAGGCTGCTGAAGCCAATATGCACATTGCCAAAGCCCAGAGGACGAGCCAGATACTTGTACTTATCGATGACGTGAAACAGTCTCTGATTTTTGGACCAAGCAGGTAGCTTTCTGCTCTGATATTTTGATTCGTCTAAGGCCATTACATTGTCTTTTAATTCACTTTAATGCATCCTTCCCAGTTAATTTGTCTCTTTCTCTAATTTGTCAGACTGTAAGAAGAGTGCATGCAGAGAAGGGAGGTTACATGTCTCAAAAGCAGGTTAGTGGGCAGGAGAAAAAGAGGGACAGGTTGAGGGAGACCCAGTTGTTGGTTTTAGAAAGAAGATGGCACAATAATGTGTGACTGTGAGAGGATCTTGGCAAACCCTTTAAGCACAGCAAAATGAATAATAATGTTCCATACCCAAAAATTTATTTCTGAGAAGCCCTGCCAGCGCAGAAAGTTGTCGTGGTAAAAAGGAAAGAGACAGATAGGGTCAGGTGTAATGTCCACTTTGGAGCAGATATATTATTTTCAGGTCCTGTATACGCTGAACCAGGATAGGATAAGTTAATTAGTGCTGTCAGCCAGAGCGATTGACACGTGTACCGTCCAGTAACAGACAGACAACTCAGACAGCCTCAGCTCTGTGACCCCCAGAAATGACAGGAAATAAAAAAAAAACTGAACCAAACGAAAATTTTAAAAAAGCGAAGGGAGAAAATGAACCAAACGCAGAAGGAAAGAGAAGCCAACAGGCAGGAAAAGGCATGCAGAGACAGACGGACAAAGACAGCAAGACAAGAAGCCACATCACTTACTGCTATATTTACTAGACCTCATTTCTGGAGTAAACAACATTGGACAGAAATATAAAATAAAAATTTAAACAAGACAAAAAGAAACAAAACAAGAAAACATAAGATAAAAAGCAGTGAGTTACTCTCCAACATAAAAACACAGTACAGTCGATGAGGCTGGTACAGCAAATGGGGGTGGGTGCTGTAACTTGTTTGACTAATGGCAATTGTGTGCCTTTGTATTGATTACAGCATACCTCTTGTATAGCACTTTGTCCCACTACTGCTGCGTACAGCTATTATAACCTCTCATATGATTTACAAAGAAATCATCTCAGCATCCCCAGTTTCCATGGCTTTGCATGCATTACTGGCCATAAAGAGAGATGCCCGTACAAAAAGTCAGCCAATCTTCTGTCCACCCTGACCTTAACTACTCTGCGTTGTGACAGTGCTTTACATTCGTACCACTATTAAAGCAGGCAGTAACAAATCAACATGGATTTAAAACAGCAGAAAGTGTTCCTTCAACTGGCTGAAAGAGCAACACAATGCAAAATAAAAGCAACAACGTCACACAGACAGATTTCAGCATGTAGACAAGAGGCTTGATGATGGGGTCAAGATAAGCAGACATCACATATAGTGTGAAATCTTATGATGTAAAACCTTTTCTTGGTTTAAATTTGACATTATTGACTGTGGAAAATTCCACAACAGACAAACGGTAAAGCAAGACAACATGGCGTGGAGCAACAGTGTTTGACCCCTGGAAACAAGAAGAGGAGGGTCATTTTTATCCCTCGATTTTATCTCCCTGTGATTGCTGGGCCAGTAACAGGAGCGTGACACAGACAGTGTAGGGGGAGCAGGTTTTTTTTTTTTTTTCCTGTCTGAAAGTAAAAAGGCCAAATCTGCAAGAATCAGTGAACCTTATGTGCTGCGCTAAATTTTTATGCCCACATCCTGGAATCTCTGGTCATCATCCTATTGTATGAATACTGACTATACTGTATGTGTTTCAGTGTCACTGCCCATGCAATCACATTTGTATCCCTATGACTTAAAGAAATAATTTGACATTTTGGGAAAACTGCATACATTTGCCAAGAATTGATAATATTCTCGTGTTTGTACAGTAAATGTGAAGCTAGAGCTTAGCATAAAGACTGGAAACAGGGGGACAAAACTAGTCTTGGTAAAAAACAAACAAACCTACAACCTAAGGCTAACAACACGCTCCTGGCCATAACCTCCTGTAACACCACAACTTGGAATTTTAACACACTGATGTGTAGTTGCAAAGACACAAAACTAGATGTAACATTGTGCTTTAGAGGTGCTGGTAGGTGGATTTTAGCCAGGCTAACTCTTCCTTCCTGTTTCCAGTCTTTATGCTAAGCTAGGCTAACCTCCTCCTGGTTGCTGTTTCATATTCAACAAACTAACTTAGGTGAATTCCACAAAAACGTCAAACTATTCCTTTACTTCAGTTGTACCGTGATGAGAAGCAAAACATGTGACACCATTTTGAACATATCAGAAGTCATCATCCCTAAAACATTTCCAGCAGCATTTAGCAGTGCCACGCCACTGTTACGAAGGCCCGTTATTCCAAAACCCCAATAGTCTAATAAATGTCACACGGGCCCAAAAGCTTGTTTGCTGGACAGCCTGTGATCCCGAAAACAAACGCCCACTGCTTCACAGGCCCATTGCTCCAAACTTGAACGCGTCACTCAACTGACGTGACTAACAGACTTATTTTAATTGAACTACGATCTTTTCCTGAACATAATCAAGTAGTTTTGCTGCAACCATTTCACACTGTAAACCACGTGTTTATTATTGTTACCATGACGACAAAGATCACCTGACTACAGAGCTTTTCACACTGCATATTCTAAGAGCTGACCCAAGGATAACTTATCCCCTTTTCACACACACCTTGTTAACCCGGAGTTTACCTAAGCGCAGGGCTATTCGATTCACGCTGCACCGCTAGCTTAATGTTTACCTGTGTGACTACATTTCAGGGTTTTTCACACTGCATGTTCTTATCCCCGGGCTAAGAACTGACCCTGGGATAATTTAGCCCCCTTTCACACACATATTGTTAGCCCCAGGGTAAGAAAGCTGTCACACTGGCTCATTCCAAAGTGGGCTAACTTTAGCTTAGAGATTGCTAGCCCTTCTCCAGAGCAGGGTAGCCCAGAGTTTGTGAGGTTATCCTCTGAGAACTAACTAAACAAGGGCTGTTCAAGAGTTCAAGAGCTGCTAGTGTATAGCCCCAGGCTAACAATGTGTGTATGAAAGGGGGGAAAGCTATCCCAGGGTTAAGCCCTCACAGGGCCAGTAAGCCCTTGGCATGTGTCAGGATTGTGCCGGTGTGAAAGCTTTCTTAGTTTAAGGCTAAGAAGGTTTTAAGAATGCTTTTAGCCTTTGGAAAAGTGCAGTGTGAAAAGCTCTGATGATGATGAGGGTCATCTAGCGAAGGTCACCTGATGTTCAGACGTCAAAATACACAAAAATATTAAGGGCAAACAACTCCTAAAAATGTCAGTGTGTGTTTTATTTGGAGCGACGGGTCTTCAGAGCAGTGGGCTTTTGTTTTCGGGATAACAGACTATCGGACAAATGGGCTTTTGGTCCAGTGGGACATTTCTTTTGGACTGTTGGGGTTTCAGAATAAATGGGCCATCTGAACAATGGGCAGGCCCCCATTTAGCCACATGCCATAATGAGAGATTTTATCAGATGATCCATGGATGCTCAGAGTGAAAACAGTGCGGGATTTACACTAATCTCTTAGTTCAGTACAGATTCCACTGACATGACATCAAGAAACTTCACTTATATGAAAATCAATATCCCAAAGGGACCCTCAGATAGATATAACCATGAGTGATGTTTTCAAATCCCATTACATTAAGACTTGAAATGTTATTATAACTCTAAATCTCATTCTGTTGCCAAATTATTTGAATTTTGGACACACTATAGCTTCTAGTAATGACTGGCGGGCGTTCAAAACAATGTCAGAGGGACTTACATTGTTGTCCATCTAAAGCCTTCAATTACCAGTCGTGCTCCTACTCCAAAAAGTAAAATCAATGCAAGATTTTTCTCTTTCTTTATAAGAGAGAAGCAGCATAGAGTAAGGACTTACAACCTTGTAATAATAGTTTCTATCCACAAAGTTTAACCTTGATTGTTTAATTCTTTTTTTTTTTTTTTTTTTACCGTGAGAAATCTAAGCAGCACCGATGGACCATCTACAAAGAAAAGTGACAAAGTGTTCCAATAAAATCAAATAGCTTCAACCTGCTGTACTGCTTCTTGTGCTAATTCTCTGTCTCCTCTGTTTCTTTTTGTGCAGTTCACCGGATCAAACTACAGTAGAAGTGTATTGTGTGCATTTTAAAAATAATGAAATTTTAGGGGATAGTTTGGATTGTTTGATGTGGGGTTGTATGAGGTCAGTAGTCCGTGTATTACCAACAGCAGATGCCAGTCAGGACGCCCCGAGTGTGGAGTGTGCTGTGGACTGAGTCAGCAACAAAATGTGTCCTAGTCACTTAAATAAAGGTTCACCTAAAGAAATCAATATCAGTTTAAGTGTACACAATATTTATAATATTTTGACGGCTGTACTTTGCTATTAGACATCCTTTTCTGACTGGAAAATGTCATTATATGAGCCAAATATTGCTGTCTCTCACTTAACTAGATTGGCCTCACAGGGAACAGGAGTTTCTGGTTTATCGCTGCCTGACTTGGTTAGTTTGTTTGTGTTATTGTTGAACTTTAGTGAATCAGTCCTAACCCTTAAAACCACTGAAGTCACACACTAACACAAAGAAACTAACAGATCCACGCAGCTGTAGACCAGCAACTCCTGTGTTCTGTGAGGAAAAACTACTGATTTCATCCATGGAGTTTGGTTGGTTTGCAGAGAGTGACATTTGGTTTTTATACAGTAATGGCTGTTTCCCATCAGTGAAGGCTGTCTGATGGCCAAGAAAAAGTAGTTAAAATATACTAAAAGTAGCACAAACTTAAACTGATGTTGATTTTATTTTTAGGTAGACCTTTTTTTAAATGGCTAAAATCCATTTTATTGCTGACCCTGTCCACAGCAGTACATTGCTTAGCGTCTGTGCTGGTGCCCCTCGGGGTGTGCTGACTGCCATCCGCTGTAGGTAATATACTGACTATCAAGAAGTACCTCATACAACCTGACTTAAAAAAAAAAATCTGAATTATCCCTTTAAAATGTAAGAGTAGACACAACTTACAAAATTTGGTGCTTTTTTTAAGCATCTTTCTGCATCAAGTATCCAGCATGTCATGTGCACTTCATAAGATTCCATGCAAGTGAACTACTGTTAAAAAAGATCTCATCTATAAAGGATAAAATATCTTGATTGTTTGTTTCTGGGGACCAGAGGAGCAGCACAGAGGAACCAGGGGAGACAGGGAGAGGAAGGGGTGGACACAGAGGCATGCAAACTCACATTCACACACAGAAGCACACACACAAACACACACACACACACACACACACACACACTCACGCACATGTTGACTTACATGAAACATAAGATCAGGTTTGCAAACACACATGCACACACACGCACGCACGCACACACACACACAGAGCGCTTTCTCCATCCAACCCCTCCGATGTAGCATGCAGCATCTCAGTGAGAAGGAGACAGACAAGAGCAAATGGACATACTGTAGAATTCGGTCATGACGTTGTGTTCACAGCGATCCCCCCTATAGTCATTGGGACACCTGATGGAGGGAAAACAAGACACAGAGGGAGGGGAAAGGGAGGTGGGGAGGGTTAAAGATACAGAGGGAAGAGAGGGCATAAAACAGGAGGAAAGAGAGGAGGAGGAGGAGGAGAACACAAAGACAGACAGAAGAGAGGGGAGAAGAGAGAAAAGGGGAAGGAGGGAGACATAAGAGAGCAGAGAGATGAGGGGTTAGAAACAGCACAATCCACCAACTACAGAGAGAGAGAGAGAAAGAGAGAGAGAGAGAGAGAGAGAGAGATGACCTGCATACCATGACATCACCACCATCAATATGACATCACTGCTACAGTAAAGACATCATCACAGTCATGAGGGTCATGTGATGGTGGTGCAGGAAGTAGGAGGGGTCAAACGTACAGTCGTTAATCTCCAACCCCTCTCACACACAAACACAGATGCACGCACGCACACAAAAACACACTCACGATTGCCTATCAGTACATTATGATTCTTTTTTTTTTTTTATCCTTTGACCAAAACCATGAAGAAATAGAAAAGCAAAGCGAAGGAGAACTTTAAAGTAGGCCTGGTTTATAAAGGACATCCATTGTTTTGATGTGCCATTATAAAATATGTCTGTAAAAACTACAGACAACGTTAGTTTATACCAATCTTCTCTGATGTTTAATATTTGTAAAACTTTCTCAGACCGTGGAAGGTGTTTTTTTTTCCACATGAAGTCTTTAGAAGTATATGATGAGACCTCAGGGACAGGAAGAGCGACACAACGCATGTGTCATAAGATACACGAATCAGAAGAAAATTAAGAGTCAGCCAGGATATGTTAAGCAACGTACCAAGAACAAGATCCTTGTTATGTTTCTCTAAACTTGTTGTAGAGTCTTTCTGTCTCCTCGTGGTAAAAAAAAGAAGTGGGATCGGTGCAACAAGCTTTAAAATCAACACTGACATATTATTATCTTATAAATCTAATAGGGCAAACTAGTTTCCTATTTTCATCCAGGAAATACAGAGCAATTCATTTAGAGTCATGTTTTTTTTGTCAAAATGGTCAGCTGAGAACTGTGAAAGTGAAACAAACAAATTAAGTTTGGAGCCATGAATTCCAAACAATGAGCTCAGCCTACTTTTACATTACACAGTCATTTTGATCAAATATATAAAAAAATATTGCTTGGAGCAGCTTTAAAGGAGCTACGTGTAATAATTGTACATTCAAAAACTAACAAATTATTACCAATGTAACGAAATAACAGTGATGTTATGTCAAAGAGGCCTATGTATTGTATTACAGAGACAGCTACTGAAATTAGCATGCTAACCAGCTAGCCCTGGCCCATCCTGTCTCATAATACTACTTTGTATCTCTAGAGGTGATAGTGAGTCAATGTAGCATCAAACCTGCCCTCAGTCCAACATGAGAGGATAAAGAAGTAGCGCTGGCAGAGGGAAAGAAAGAAAAGTTAACAGCGGCGTTGCTTTCTGCGGCTGGAGACGGCTGTTGGTGAGTAATGGGATGAAGTTTGATGCTGGAACTTGCAATGTTTCTTCTAGACTGATGAGTAAACAGCTGTTCATACTGACATTGGCTATTTAGTGATAACTTATAAAGGTAGCTAATTAATAACTGACAGTGTTGATGTAATATGTTCGCTTAGTTTGATGTTTGGTTAAAAATGAAGGAACTTTGCATTTCCTTGTTTCTTAAAATAGGGGAGGACACCTATCGACTGTATATTTATTTAGTGGATGGAGCTTCCAGGTATGAAAAGTGAAGCCAATGCCTAAGTGCCTTAAACCTGGATTCTGTCTGATGGGCAAAAAGAAGGGCAAAAAGCCCTAAAAAAACAGTTTCCTAACGAGTTTTAAGTCTTCCTCTATACAGCATGATGTTCATTTAGTAAATCATGGTTCCATTTAGAGTAGAATAAAAGATAAAACAGTCATTCTCAGTGAGTCCGTCCTGCAACACCCACTACTCACGAAACTCAGATCAAACCGTCAAACTAGGCAGTGCTGATCACATATGGATCAATATTGTGTTGTCACACCACCTATGGACGAACCGAGACCACGCACCGCTCAAGTCACAGTATGTCACCCACCTGCTCCACGCTCTTGTCAGGACTGCACATGCCCTGGTTGCAAAAAAACAAGATGGCAACCGCCATAATGGCAAATCTGAGGCTTCGAAACGGTGGTCCACAAGGCAGTGGGTGACATCATGATTGGCTCACACACTTAGCCACCCCATCTTTCTGTTGATATGCTGCCTACAATCTGGAGTATGAATTCAACAGGTGGCTAATTTGTACATATAGCTCCTTTGATGCAGATATGTGACATGAATAATTAAGTTCTTAATATACAAAATGTGGACGTGACGTGAAATACGTAAACAAACATGCTGTAACGCTGTCCTCCTCTGCCAGGCTTACGGCTTCATCAACACAATGCAGTGTAGAGTTACACCTGCGGTTAGCACTCCAACTAACACACGTTCGTGCCCAGAATGTCTCTGAATGTGCCTCAAAGAAGTCGGTGTATTTTGAGGTCAAAGTTTAATGATGCTGAAACTTGGGGTGCAAAAAACTCAGCAGGAAATTAAAGTGGTGCGGCTCATTTAGTCATGCACATGCGGTGGTTTAGGAGAGTGCAGCTGCATTCCTCAGTGAAAACTGCATCCTTGCTCTGTGTAATGCCGCGTTTATGTGTACGGTGTGAAAGCCTGGTAACCCATCAAAAACGTTTAACCATAAAAAAAAAGCCCTAAATGAAGCCTGTAAACTAAGCCTTAAAGAATGACGACTTGTCAAAATGACCTTCCGACAAATGCAAAAATGGCGGTGTGTAAAACGTAAGTGGTTTTCACAAGAATAGAAATACAAGAGCAGCACACACACACACACACACACACACACACACACACAGAAAGAGAGAGAGAGAGAGAGAGAGAGAGAGAGAGACAGCCCTCCACAGTGTGTGAGCATGAAAATTGTTGGAATAGGTTTTGGTATTTCTTGGGCATAAATAACAGCAACAGTTTACATGCAGCTGCAGAATGTGGTGTTTTGTTTCTGGATGGGTGGCGAGCTGTCAGCGATACCACAGGCTGAATATGATTCATATTCTGGCATCAGCCATCAAACTCACAACGCTGAAACTAACAAGTAGGCTCCTCACTGCATCACAGCAACCAGAAAATTGATGCACATACATCGTCCAAAATATTTGATCCTGCCATTTTTTTTGTCTATTAATTCTTATCGGCTCTTCAAAAGAAACACTACAGGACCTCGTTTCAATTGACGTCCTTGAGAAAAAAAAAAAAAAATCTTTTTGAGAAGAGTGCTCTGTCTTGAATTGTGTCTTATAATGGGTGTCATGGCTTTCACCCAGCCAGGCGTAATTGATTTAATCTTTTTATTGCTCTAATTGATAGCAGATCAGCTTTTACTGCAGTCAAATGAAAAATAGGCATGTTATAGAAAATCTGATCCGACTATAGAAGCTTCATAACAATAGATGAACCACAGCATTATGATATTATGGGTGTGGCTCTATTACAGACATTACAGGATAATAGAAGCTCTCTGGCTCTCATACTGTATTTATTACAGTGATTTAGAATCAGGTCAACAAATTTATCCAGCTTAAAATGCGCGGACCTTCCTCTTACCCTCCTGCATATACTGTCCATATAACTGACTGGGTATCCTTTTCTCCCCTTTCTCACCACTAAAGAGACAACTTGCATTTTGAATCAATTACAGCAAAAACCCTCGGAAGAGCCCACTCAGCAATTTCCCATAGAGTTATAAATAGAGCAGAGAGAGGGAGAGAGAGGTGGGAGACACTCGGAGCAGAAGCAGCCCTATGTCGGCAGAGCTTTTACTGTATATCATTTCTTTTCTCTTTCTCTCTCTGCTTCTCGTTTCCCCCTTTTCTCTCCACCCTTTCTTTATCTACCCGTGCTTGCTTTGCCCTTTCCCCCCCCCCCCACCTGACTGTACAGTTCTTTCGGCACAGAGGGGGGGGGGGCAGCACACCTTTTGTTCCATCCAACTGAATGAAAGGAAAGCCTGTGATTCATTTTGTTTTATGTGCTGTACAGGGGCTCATCAGATTTAAGAGAAAAACAAAACACAGACAGCCATGAGCATTATGTTCAGGTATTGATACTAGCCTGAACTCATGGCATTTGTAGATTAGATTAGATTAAATGAACTTTATTGATTCCAGAGGCAAATATGGCATTTTCAGCCTATAGCTGGGGACACATGGGCTCATGTTCTCTGCAGGCTGGAGTTCACCAACAAAATTCAGATTAATCAGAACCAGAGCTATCTGCACAGACAACCGTATAACATAGGTTGAACATTAAAGGGAGATTTCACCCTAAAATCAAATATAGATAATTTAGCTTTTTCCCGTAGCTCTATTTATCCATCTAGATTGTTTTGGTGTGAGTTACAGAATTTTGGAGATATCAGCCGAAGAGCCTCCTCTCCAATAAAATGGAACTAGATAATACCACATAATACCAGTGACCTTGGTATGAGCTGTTTCATGAAGAAACTACATTCTTTCTACTGTAGATTCTACTGCAGAAATAAAGTAGTTTTTCAAGTCATATGGTGCCATTATTGTGGAGAGAAGGCAGACATTTCTATGGCTGATATCTCCAAAACTCTACAACTCACACCATAAGTGCATACAGGCAAGAGGGAAAATATGCATTTTTGATTTTAGGGTGAACTGTACCTTTAAATAAGCAAGACACACCAAGCTGTAAGTGCCAACAGGCAGCCAGGGGGCATGTTTGTATGTCCTGATCTCCACTTTAACCTCCACACTCTGTTTTAGCCAGGGTGCCTTTCTGCATGGTGCTGTCCTCCACTTTAACCTACAGACTCCATTTTGCAGTACAGCATTACTTTCCCCTTCAGGGAAGAGGAGATTATGCGTTTCCATGGTCGGCACAAAAGAGCTTGCAAATACCACCTCAAATTTCAGGGATATTAAAAATTTTGTGCTGCCTGCCAGTGCCACGCAGTGCACCGATTCGCAGCTGTTGTGCAGAGTCGTGAGTGTGTTCGTGTGCGAGCGTGAGCGGGGGTCTACATATCTCTGAAGTGAACAAGCCGAGCAGACAGTCTACAGACAGCAGTCTTATTTACATCCTGTTATCCACTTGCCCAAACAGACAGGCCAACAAAGGATGACAAAGCTGAGGAGCTACAGTAACTCTCTGGGAACTGCTGGCTGGTCCTGCTGCTACCTCGCTAGGCTGCTGTAGCCTCTTGAAATATGCAGCGTGTTCGTATGTAGAACCATCATGCACAGAAGGTTGTACAATCCTGTATCCCTAAATTGCTACACACGCAGCTCATAATGTCTATATGCACCCTCTCGAACAAAGTTTTCTGCTTGTCAGCACCATGAAAAAAATCCTGATTTATCCTTCAGCGATGACCGGAAGGTATATCAGATGAGAGATAGCGAGAACGGCAGGGAGGGAGAGAGTGAAGAGGGGGAAGCAGGGGATAGAAATATATGTAGCAAGAGAGAGAGAGAGATGGAAATGAAGAAACAAAGAAACAAAGAGTGTAGATCTGGAACAGACACCAAAGGATCTGAGGATGGATTTCTAGCAGATACATCCAATTGTACAGGAAGCATAACAACAAAGCTCTTGATCATGCACGACTATACACGCCATCTGTTATCCGCACCATCAGGGGAAGTGTTTGTTACACATCCACAAAATGACCCAGTATGTATGGCAAATTGGAACTGAAAGATTAAAACCTCACGTTAAGAAAATATACATTTCACAAACTGGGAAACAAAGATTTTTTTTCATATCTCAGGTTAATACAAATCTTTGGTTGCAAATCCAGTTTTATGTATTTTAAAGCACTCATTTGGCATACTGTACGGATTAAACCAACATTATGTAACTATTCTACCTAAAAATAACAGCTTCAGAGTCATTTTGATGGTGCACTGTATTAGGGTGAATGGTGCCTCTGTCATTCCCACTCTGCACCCCATACGTTTGATCTCTCTCTATGTAACTTTGGTTGCTGGGCACAATCTCAGCGTGAAGCGCTTCACTGAGTTTGTTGAAACTGGATCATAATTTATCTAGAAAATGTTTCCTGGTTTTCCCTCTGATTTACAGTTTCCTGATGGACAAACAGCTCTATTTGTTGTTAAAGTAACCGCTCACTGCTGCTAAATGTTAGCTACTTAGCTCAGGTAGTCGTGCAGCTAGCTGATTCCACCCAGACCGGACTGGGAGTGTTGGTGTTTACACAACTGGAGCAGGAACTTTGGACTGCCAGGAGGAGGTTCTCAGGCCCAGGATAGTGAGGACGCAGTGGGGAGCTGCACTGGAATGAGCGCCAGAGCCAGGTGAGGGAGTAATGGATTCATTCAATTACTTTTGTTAGAAGGGCCAGAATTGAAAAAAAAGGAACTGGAAAAAAAAGGGGGCCAGATGTTTATATTTCCTAAGTAAAGTTAGAAATTTAAACGTGTAAAATAATGCGCTTTTTATTTTTTTCTCCACTTTATTAGTTTTCACAATTGGAAAAGAATCATGATGTACAGGAGTACTGGAAAAAAAAAAGTATGCATCTTTGTAATCACAGATTAGAAGTAGTTGTTTTAATAAATACAGTGTTGCATTTAAGATTTTTTCCCACTCAGTATGGCTCCTTAATTCAATCTGCTTAAACAACCAGAGTTAAAACTTTTTAATAAAATAAGTGTCTCAGCGCTTAACAACAAACATCAACACCAATGAATGGGCTAATTGGCCTTCCTCTACTTTGACGAAATTATTTCTTTATACATTTTTCAAACATTTTTAAATGATCAAAGTGCCGGTCTGAGAACGCCGAAGGGCTGATTTTGGCCCACATGCCACCAACTGAAGAGGCCTGTTGACCGAGCAAGAGGCACCCTGACAAGAGTAAATCTCCGACTTTTTTTTTGAAAGACAAGGCTGACAAACAGACGCTGCACTGCCTTCTTGCTGTTGGACTACTAAGTAATACTGGTATTGAGCTGGCTTTCTGTGTCTTGTGTTGTTGCACCTGCTTGATGTTTGGTTTTGTCAGCAAAGTTGTCAGCTCACTAGATCATGAGCAGGGAAATCATAAGAAATGTCCATGTACAGCTGTTGATACTTACAGCAACAGTATACAAGTGAATTGCATGAAGAAACTGTATGGATGCTAAATTGTAAAAATATCCATTCTTGCATAACGTTGCTTTAATGTGTTGCAAATAAGGGCAATGTTAGCAGACACTGGCTGATGTCATAACATTTTTCATCTCTACTACATTGAAATAAGATCTTACAAGCTATAGGTTGCCTCTACAAGTACTAGTAGAAAAATGTACTTTGTTTTTTTTTTTGTTTTTTTTAAACAAATTCAGCAACTAATTATGATGTCATGATGCACCTTGTTTTATTGTATTTTGTAGAGCTGTAACTTGTGACATTGTCATATAAATAAATGTCTGTTTTTCTCTTTAATAAGTTGATATCACTCAGCAGTGATTCATCTAATATCCAGTTCATGAAAATTTTTTGCACTTGCTGTTCTAAACACCTACCAGTCTGGTAGCTCTTTCCTGGGAAAAATCCTCCCACTCACAGGAAGTGATGCATTTTATGTTAACAGGTTATTTGCAAATAAACAGAAGAAGAAGACTTAGCATACTGTGAACCCTGTTAACCACTCCCCGTCTGCGTCAATGCAGAAACAGCTACGGCATCACTACTACTACGTTTCAGATCCAGCTTGCCATGATTGTGATCATAGTTTGTCAAGCAGTTCGTCGCGTCTCGTCTCTACTGGGACAACACAAACAGTCACAGAGAAAAGGAGAAAATGAAGAAAAAAATGGAAGTTTGTCATGCCTGAGCTATGTCTTACTCAAGTTATCCCTATACAGGAGCCAAGCACCTGCTAAACGTGTTCAGAGTGAACATCACACAGGCTGCTCTGTATCTGTGGGGGATTCATGCAAAACTTGAGTGTCGGCTGCCAAAAAGCATAGCTCCTGCAGGGTTTATTAGAACACACAAGCTAAAAAAAAACAATATGAAAATGGACAGTGTTGGGATGATGTGGATTTGGTTGGTTCTTCCATTAAAATGTGCATTAAACCACGCTCTGAAGTCCTGGATGTCTGAGGTTGACACAGCATGCGAACACACCACAACACAACATCAAGTGTCAGCTACATAATCACAGAGCAACCTGCAGGCAGAGAGCACGTTAATGTGGCTCTTTGACATCAATAAACTGGAATAGTTGCAAGAATGTTAAACAACAGAATGACAGTACAGCAGTCATGTGTTCAGCGGCACCAGAGGGAGACGACTTTAAAACAGATGGACGTGCATTAAATATGCAACTATCACATTTATTTCTGATCCTGCCTTAGTAAAAAATGCCGTGTGACTTGTCCTGTTGCAGTCATTTCTCAGTAAACATTGTCAGATGGTTGAGGCTTCAGCTTCACCTCTGACAGACAGTTTTGCTATTGAGCTGGCTTCCCCATGAAGCTGGTTACATCACGTTTTGAACTTTTCCCTGTTAATAATCTTCTCATTAGAAACAACAGATTATCAGTTTTACTTAAACTACTGCTAATACTTCACTTGGGGCCAACATTATTATGGTTATTATGGTGATACCTATTAAACTATTGTGTGATACTGTCAGACGATTATCAGTCACATTTAAAGCACAGTATATACTTGCAGCTAGCAAGTACAGATTAGCTTTACTGTGATTACAATTGTTAAGTTACTAGCATAGTTGCTAACAGAGGCTAACGATAGATTGTGGTGGGTCGAACTATGTTGATGAATATGTTCATAAGATGTAGGATAAAGCTGAGTGCAGCCTCATTGATAATTGAATAAGCTGAATAATAAAACTTCAGGACAGTCCACATCACTGTACATTTTTTGAAGTGACTTGAGTTCGTGTCGCCTCCCCTGTCCTCTCTGCTTTTATGAGGTGTCCTCAGCATGCATAGCGTTTCATGGTTACATGCCAACAGAGTGACCGACAACAGAGACAGCAGCTTATATACTACGTCAGCGGGACGTCCTCTTTAACTTTTCATGCCTGTGAGGTTCTTCTGAGCAGCGCTGTGCTCTGCAGGGTAAGCAAAAGTAGAACCACCTGCTGTCACGCGGGTTAGCTGCTTGCTAATCTCGCATAGACCAAGGAGACAAAGGTCTGCTATATTGTCTCATGGAGCGTAAAACCTGATAAAAACTATATATATCATTACATCAAGAAACTTGCATCACGCCACACTGTCATCAGCCTGCATGATGACTGTGTTTGCATGCACACGAGTATCCTGGTTATGAGGCTCATCCTGGTTTCAGTCACATTCGGGATCTTTTGCATTGAACATGAGAAACCTGGCTATTCATATTCCTGTATACATGATTCAGTACAGTATCAGGTTTCCTGTCATCAGTGTACAGTTGTATCTTGATCTGTCACCATGGCAACCACTTAGGTCTGTAGAAGTAGAATGTTCAGTAACCTGGATAAGGTGACACAGTATCCTGGTTATTATTGGAATTCTCCAGGTAGTATGTCTAGGTTTACAAAACCAGGATATGACATTTATATGCGCAAAACAAAACCTGGATACTTCTGAGCCTGTGCATGTGCATTTCATGTCATGTGCAGTCATTGACTCAAAAAAAAATTCCATGGTGATGAGAATGCTAATAGTTTCAACTGGGCTCAACTAACAAAGTGGCAACTAGCATAAAATAGCAAAGCCAGCGTTGGTCATGTTGAGGAAACCAGGGAGAGTAAACTGGATTTAGAAAGAATTGAGATAAAAAAAAAATCCCACCCCCTCCATCAGGCCTCCCGCCAAAGCCAATCCTCCAAAACACATGAACGCACACTCCTCGACTACTGCTGCAGGACGAGATGTTGACCGTATCCAACTAGCTGCCTCGTTCAATTGAAAGAACACACCTAACATTATCATAACGAACGTAAACAAAGAACATGACTACTGTTCGCACTCACGGCTGTCAAGTTACGATTTCACTACTAGAAAATTTGCACTTTCTCTGTTGTTCTTGCACAACTAGCTTGCTATAGCTTTAGCAATATATCTGACCAGCAGGGCCGTTTCTAGCTTCTTGGGGGCCCTGTGCAAAATGTTTTCTGGGGGCCCCTATTTTGGTAAACTACGGAGGGGGAATCCCAAATCCCCTATGGTGGTCTGGGGCATGCATTTAACATTTAAATACATCAGTTTGGTGCACGTTAAGAGAAAAAGAGGCTATTTAACCAAGAGAAACTACTAATAAATAGGAAACATTCTACATCAAG
The DNA here is from genome assembly GCF_056507025.1 of Lutjanus erythropterus. Lineage (NCBI taxonomy): Eukaryota > Metazoa > Chordata > Actinopteri > Lutjaniformes > Lutjanidae > Lutjanus > Lutjanus erythropterus. Next base: position 10,821,335 of record NC_139321.1, on the reverse strand, counting down.
AAACCCTTGAAAACCAACAGGATTCACAGAATCTGCTTTTTAACATCAGCCATGAGAGCATAAATGAGACAGTTGCTGGATTTTTGTTTATTTAAATTTCCAGACTGCATAAAATACAAAAGTCAGCAACGTTTCCAAATCGACCCTATTATGAAAAATATATTCAAACGTCCTCTGATGTTTTCAAAGGAGCACAATCCACCGGTTGTTGCTGAAACATATCTAACACACACAGCACCTCTCCTGTCTGAGGATGTTTGACAACAATCCATGATACAATTTTCCAACCTTAGACTACAAAACAGCTGCTAGGATTCTCACAAGGTGTGCTGGTGACATGGTGACATGACTAATCTCTGGATTTACATTACACCGCTTGGAACCCTAGATTTACAACAAACAATAAAAAGACAGTCACTGGTGTTTATTTAGAAGATATTGTAAAAATTGGATTTTCTAATTGTGTTATACTGAGGCATTTTCTGAGATGTTACTGTCACAACCAAACCTCACTCATTATAAACTAAAGACACAAAACAGATTTGTAGTGCATGCGGACATAATGTCCAAATTAAGACCTGAGCCAGCTGCTCTGTGCAAAAAAAACATTTTCTTCTGTGACAAACTGTTAACAGCAGTCCTTAGAAATAGTGCATAGTGAGTGGCTGCGTGGGCTGCAGGTGCATGTCTGTGGGGAGGGTACAACCAGGGAACAGAAGACAAGGTAGTGCAGTGACCAGCGACACAGTGTCTGAGAGCAGAGAGAGGCAGACAGAGAGAGAGAGAGGGAGGGAGGAGAGACGGGGGGGAGCGACCACACGGTGATGACTGAGGGAACAGGGGGGGCGGGGGGGGCGAGCAAACAGACAACTTACTTGCAGGATGGCTCGTTAATACCATGTATGAAGAAACAGTCTCCTCCGTTGTGGCAGAAGGCCTTCTCCGAGTCATTGCAGCGCCTCGCATGACTCACACCTGGAGACGGGGTGGTGGTGGTCGCTGCAAGGGGGTTGGGGGGCAGTCAGACAGGAGAAACATGCAAGAAATGCTCAGTGTCAGCTCTTTGTTAAAATAACAAGGTGTTCAAATTCTATGGCAGCCATGGTACTGCATATCATACCACACTATTCCACATACCTTTCAGACCTTCTTAGTGAATTTCAAAGAGCTTAGTGTGACAAATCTATCTACTTTTTGGGCAGGCATCAGTCACTGTGCTGTGCTCGCTGCAGCTCTCCAGCTCACAGCTGCTGGTTTTGTGAGTGGAAAGAGCCAGGTTCAGTCGGATACACCTGCTCCCCAACACACTTCTGGCTTCTTCCTTTCAAACTTGAAACTTAGCGATATAATCCATTATTCTGTTTTCCCTCTCTTCTGTCCTATAGATCTGGGTTCTCCTCACACCAATTTCGACAGCCTGTTACGACATACAAGAACTCGACAATAATAACACATACTGACACTACACTACACTGATCTCTCTTGACAGATACTATAGTGACTCGTAAAACAATGCAGCTTGACCCCAGAAGACGAGTTAGGTTTGTGATTACAAGATCAGTGTCCTGCATCTTTAGCCATGTTTCAACTCAAAATACCTGAAACTTTTAGTCCCTGGAACTACTTTCCAAGGAACTAAAAGGTTCCTTCAAGACTTTTTTGTCTAGGTTTCTAGATGATTAGGCAAAATAATCTACTGATGTATGAGAAAGCATCTGCAGATCAGCAAAAATGCTCAGTAAGCCCTGAACTTCATCGTCCAGTGTTGCATGCTTTCTTCTGTAATTCCATGTTGATGTGTTGAAGCACAGCAAACAAGAAACAAACTGGTTTACGTCTGGAGATTTTTTTTTAAATGGTGGCTAAAATAAAATGCTGCAAGTTCTCAATCAATCAGAAATGTTAGCAGTGCAAGACCCGCCCCTTAAGTTCCTGCCCTTTTGGAAGGGCTTTTTGAAAGTACTACCACCTGAGCAGGGTCTTTTGGGGGGGTAAATACAAATTTCCCCGTAGCTGTGATTGAGACCCTTGTCCAAGCAGTGGAAACATCCCTCCAAAAGTTCCTAGTCCCTGGGGAGGGTTCTTGTGGTGGAAATGTGGCTTAAGATAAATAGCTTTTATAATAAACACATGTGATTCTATTTCATTCTCACCCTTTTATTCTGAAAGGTCCACAGGTGTGCAGTCAAAACTTTGTGGAAAGATAAAGATGCTGAATGCTAACAGAATAATAGCGCTCGTATTTTTGTTAAAATAAAACAGATCAAATTTTACTAGTCAGTACAAGATTAAATACCCACTGATCTTAGGAACAAAGACACAAAAAAACCCAGTATCCCAGTGAGTTTTAAGTTTTCAGAGAGAGATGAGAGACCCTCTCTATGAAAAAAGACATGAAAAATAAAGCATAAGGACAATTGTATGTGTAGGTGTGCTATAACAGTTAAAGGTTATCTTCAGTGTTATCATTTCTTTTGTTATGTTACAATTAACATTACAGGATGAGACAGAAAGACAGACAGACAGACAGACAGACAGACTGTGTGTCGTTGCTCACAGATCTGCACGCTGATTATACTCGTAACGTTTTCTTGTCCTACTGAGTTTTCAGCCACGCAGGTGTAGTTGCCAGAGTCTTCCACACGCACATTTTTGATCTGCACCTTTGAGTTTGAGTTTTTTCTTCAGTGAAGGGACAGAGAGACAGAGACGGGGGCGGGGGGTGGGGGATGGAAGCAGAGAGACAGAGAGAGAGAGAGAGAGAGAGAGAGAGAGATACAGAGCAGATAAAAAGACAGCGTCAGTTACCGTTGTTTCGAAGAAGCAGCAGACTCATCTCTGTCTAGATGAGAAATTCTTGTTTACAGCCCAGAGCAGCAATAAATGACTGATCAGTACTGTATATACAAGACTGTTCACTGTAATTGGCCAGCAAAGCTAATGGACAAGTACTATGCTGTATTAAGTCAAACCAGAAACAGGCTAAACCTAATCCTTAGGAAGTGAATAAAAGTAATGGGACTTCACTCTACTGCAATTGAACTGAAAACACAAATCACAGATACTTGAAGGTAGGTGATAACTAAAAAAACAAATCAGTTTAAATGATGTGACATGTAATCAGAGCATGTAAAACATAAACCTAATACTGCTATACATCAGTGGATAAAAGGGTGTGTAAAACAAGTGTTTGACTGCATTCTCCAAAGTAACACAGACCAATATATCACTCTGAATAAGTGGTTCAGTGGATGAAATGATTGATTGAAATTTTTGACCAGTCGAAAGAGTGATCTGTAATTATACCAGGTAAGTAATTAGTGTCTGCTTGATGTAACCAATGAAACAAAAATAGGACAAAGACTGACTAATAGCACATCTGTGGAATGTGTTGAAATGAAGCTTAGCTGAATTTCACTGTGCATATAAAAAGTATGTTCTACATTAAAACAACACTCAATGTAACTGTGTATTGTACAATGAAAGAGCTGTGTGTCACTTTATTCATTCATCCTCTTCATACTGGCCCTGAACCAGTCCCTTCTGCAGAAACTGGATGAAATGGGGGACAAAATACATAGTCCATGTGCTGTAAAATAAAGGTACTGTTAAGTCCAGCTAAAGCTGATATGAGGCTTCAGTAGTCCTTTGTCCTGGCACGTGAGTGTAGCTGTTGTCGATGTTTTGTCCCTGCATGACCTGCAGACACGTGTGAACAGGACACATCCCTCCACTGTGGTTCAGTAAAGCTGGGCTCAGACTACAGTAGTTTTAAAATCCTAAAGGCCCCCCACACATGATCACTGGGCTGGCTGTCCCATTGTTTCCCTGTGGAGAGAGCGGTGGTGGCGCTACCCTTAGCATGGTGCACCGCTTGGATCTGAACCTGACCGCTTCGCTCAAAGTCCAAATTATTTGAACTTTCACCTTGTTTGCCGCTGACCTTTCAAATCACAACTAATGAGATAACAGCTGTATGTGACAACGCAGCCAGAAGCAACCACAGATGTGTGACACAAGCAGAGGAGGGAGAGACTGATGGCCGAGTCTTGAAGGGAACCCCAGACCTGCGGATCATCTCCTGAGAGCGATCATTTTAACGATTGTACGTCACAATGAAGGAACAACGTACACAAATCTCGCAAGAGTTTTATAAGTCAAGGGTTCCCTTCTAGGCTCCACCGAAGAAAAGTATTTCAGGGTTCCCCAAACTTAATAACACAACATTGCAAACAGACTACGATCTTACTAGTAAGCATAATGCATGACAAATGTGAACAGTCAGGTTGGGCTACGACTTAGCTAAATCCAATGCTAAAGTTAGCTTAGCCATTTGTATGCCAGGCAGACAGGACATAGCTGTTGTAGCACTGTGCTCTGCCTCTCAGTGTCCTACCTCATGGTGAGCCCGGGACAAATATCTTATCATGTGAAGGCCCCTTATTTTGAAGTCGAGTTTCATGATGCACAAGAAGAAACTTCCCACACACGATCTCATGGGGAAGCAGATGTAAACAAAATGGAGACTGACATGGTGCAACATCTTGCTGTAGTAATACTTTGCAGCGAGAAAAAACAAAAGCTAAAAAAGGCTAAAAAAGTCCAGATGAGAAAATGCTTGGGGGAGACACAGTCAACACGGGTTGTCTATCCTTCAGCGAGAACTGGATGTGAGATTTATATCTGCCAGCTAACATCGTCAACGGCTTCTATCTGCTTCTAAACTTGTCTCTTTCATTGGCTGTTGTGGTCTCGCTCAAAAAGAACTGACGTAATCATCCAGATTTTAGCTCTGTAATATCAAACTAATATGTTTGAAATTATCAGGGAGCCATGATGAGTCTGCAAGCAGGTTGGGAGGTTTAAGACTGGATCTGTAAACCTCTCAAATTTTCAGATAATCTTGGCGGAAAATCAGCACCAACCAAGGTTCTGGACCAGATTTCTCCTCCGATTGTAAGGAGGGGAGAATTGAGGATAAATCCTCCCTAAAACTCCTGTAATCTGAGCCCAGCTGAAGGGAACAGTGTTCAGGGAAACAAAAAAAAAAATGGGAATTTCATACTGAATACTTTGTAAAATAGCCACTTGATTGAACTTTGGCTGAATTTTGCAGTGTATTTTTACATGGAAAAAGGACGGTGGGTTTTGGTGTAGCCGCTCCAGGAAGGAATCATTTCACGACCAGTACGGAGAGGACGAACGATTAATCAATGACCTTCTCAATATACATATAGGCATGTGGGTGTTGCATTAAAAGGTACTTTAAATTTTTTAACTTAAACTTTCATGCAACAGAGAGAGGTAAAAAATCCAACTTCAAGAAAACTGTCCACTAACAGCACTGCATGCCAGGAGCTATTATTTTACATACAGCATGTGTTTGAGGAAGGAATTTTCAAACCTCAAACTGGTGCATGTAAGTGTGAATGTTAAGAAAGAAGACACCCAGTGTGACAGACTGACTTGCTGATCTTTATTTTGAGGTCTCCACCATCCTGAAGCTCGTGTCCATCTTTGTACCAGCGGAAGGACGGGCTGGGATTCCCCGACGCCTCGCACTTCAAGTACAGCTTGTCCCCTTTCTTCAGAGACTGGTCTCGCATCGGCCGAAGCTTAGGAGCAGAGGCTGGAGAGGGAGGGAGCAGAGAGAGAAAAATCAAAGCTTGCATTACTGAAATTAAGTACAGACATTCAATTAATCTATCCATTTAATTGTGTGAGAGTGTGTATCTTTGTGTTAATGTGTCTGTGACTGTGTGTGTGTGTGTGCTTGTGCGGGTGGTTGATGAAAATCTGTTAGCGAGGGTTCAGATGTTGGGGTCAAAACCTAAGGCGACAGGTCAGAGTTCACATGCAAGATAGGGAAAGAATGGAGGGAAATCAATGATACAACACACACACTGAAACACACACACACACACACACAAAACCACACAAACACGTATACAGGGAAAACACACTGGAAAAGTGCTTGGGTAAGGTCTGAATCCTAAAAAGCGAAGACAAACTGAAAGCTTAAAGAGAAGAAAAAAAATCTTTCCTCAGAAACTCGCTGCAGTAGATTTTCACTATGGAGCAATGTGGGTGTGTTTACGTGTGCGTGTGTGTGTGCGTGCATGTGCTTCATCAGTCTCGGGAGAGTTTCTCTCTCTCTCTTCTCTCCTTAAAAACTACAACAGACTGCATCACTGACACCAGCGCAGCAACACAAGCACACAGAAGCTAAAGCAAAGAGACAACTCAGCACCATCTAGTACCATTTATACACACACACACATACGCACACACCAATGAAGCACCCGGCGTACAAATGTGGGCCTGCATACACACACACACACACACACACACACACACACACACACACACACACACACACACACACACACACACACACAGTGTTTAAGTGATAGGACACGCTTGATCAACTGTGAGGCAACTGTTGTACAGACCCACAGCTCCTCACAGCAATGCTGCATCCTTCCATTTACTCCTCACATACACACTGTAGATCCTGTAGATGTTGAGCTTCAATAACACGCTGTGTGCATGTATGTCAGTGTATGTCTCCTAAACCAACACACTGAATATCATGATGCACAGCCTGCGAAAACCTCATAACTTGATTTTGGGTCTGGTTCAATTCTGGTAGGAGTTCACGGACATGAGACATAGGGCGTCACACATCACCAAGTGATTATGATGAAAAAGTGCTAAAATTATCCCAGATTTTTTTTTTTTCTTTTGCCAAAGTGTCAGTATTTTTTTTTTTTATTTTATAACATTTTGTTCTTATTGGATAGTTTTCACAGCAAAGAGAGCCTGGAAACATTTTGTTGAGCGACATGAGGATGACGTGGTACAAAGGACTTGAACTGAGGACACGGCAGTTACACCTTTGTTAGTCTACACCTCTGAATTACAGCCCACGTAAAAAAAAGATGTGTTCTGTTCCACAGCACACACACTCCCTACTTCCTGCTCCATGTTCAGGGAAAGTCAGCTGATGCAACTTTCCTCGAAAAAAAAAATCCTCCTCAATCTGAATTCATCTGTTGCCCAAAGCAGTTTAGTAATCTTGACTATCTTAAGTAGAACTACGGCACAATGGATTCTGGGTAAATTAAGACCCTTTTCAAAATTAAAAAAAATGGCTGACCGAGTGACCACATCCAACCACTCAGCACTGGGTCTGGGACATTTTAATTGGAAGGTTTAGCAAAGAGTGTAACAAAAAAAAAAAAAAAATCTGATATGAAAAAAAAATTTGCAGTGATAGTAAACGGTGTCAATCTCACTGCTGAGAGGAGCATCAAAGATGTTCAAAAAAGATATACAATATGGTACAAGATGCTAATAAATCATTGCTGTCTCCATAACAACGTTAGAAAACCACAAATTATGAGCCATGCTTTCCTCTTTTTTTGTTGTTGGGTGCTACTGATCAATTGGTGGCACTGACTGTTACCATGGTAACATGGGTCTTAAGCCTGAGTCAGCCTGGGGGTTAGGTGTCTAATTGTTTTTGGCTTACAGTCAGTCTTTATTCTTATGTAATGGTCTGACTTGCAATAGACTAATCTATGAGCAAAATTAAGGCTAGTCTAACACTTTAGACTGGTCTAAAATATCTTTGTGAAACCGGCCCCTGTGATGTCATTCCTTTGAGTGTTACCCTGGTAACATAAAACACATTGGACACCTTTTGCTGCTGCCGTGGAAACTAGTGAAATAAAATGCTGAATGAAACAAAACAAACAAAACAAAAGCTGCTACATTACAACACTTACTGTACTGTGACTTGTGAATCAGTGTGATCTGATTAATCTACAAGATGTGCGGTGTCGTTTCTAAAGAGATTAATATTGTGCAGATTATTCACAGATTATTATGTAATGTTATATGTTGATTATTTACAGACTACTATTATGTAATATTTACATTATGTCCTTGATAATTAAGAGTGGTAACAACAGTGAGAATGAAAATACTTTGTCCTAACTGCATGCAACGCCACTATGCGACACTGACAAAATGAATTGTTCTCTATGAGAATGACCTTACAGGACTTGCAACTGAACTTTTGTCAGACACCGTATCTGTTTTCTTCCTTTCACTCGCAATGAAAGCACTGTGCATGGAAGAGGAATTTATTTAGTAGAATTGAGGAGTTACTTGTAGGACACTTCCTCAGTGCGCTACAAAAACCTTAATAAGATGGCAGCAGGGCGATCACCAGGGAGCTGGCAGTTTCTGGTCAGAAACATACGTAAACTCAGATCTAAAACATATACATATATTAAACATTCTATATCTACGTACCCTAAATCTCCTGAAAAGACCAAAACAAACAAATAAATTAAAACTAAAAAAATAAATTTAACTTACTGACAAGTATTGTATCTAAGCCTGATATATCTTATAAAGCTTATATCTCTTATAAGAGATATAATCTTATCTTATATCTCTCTGATATCTCTTACAGAGCTCCATTTTTGTCTGAACACCATCAAAAACACAGCAGTGAGCTCCGCAGAGTGAGATTTTACTTCATCATCATGATCTCACAGTTTATTCTGACTTGATCTCGGATGCCACTGGCTATTGTCTACGACTGGATTGTATCTGTATATGAATGCAGATAAATTAATAAATCAATGAATCTTCAGACATCAGATAATGGCCAATGGCTTCCGAGACTGCATTTCGGCCAATGCTTCTTTTGCTCTGCACACAGACTGTTTACCTGCACATCTCCAAATCCTGCTCAGACGTGACTGGTTAATACTCTTTGGATTACAAACAGACTACAAACAGAAACCAGAACACTTCTGATACCAGAAAAATCTTGACCCTCGCTGACATATTCTGCAGTCATATGCGGATATTTGTTTATAGAGATTAATTTTGATTCCATCCCACATACAAATCCTGCTGCCGTGAATGCTCCCTAGAACACCAAATGTGTATTAATCCGCCACTAAAAATAGTACCCAACAAGTGCACTCTGCACTCCTGTTTGTGTAACGTTTGCAAAGAACTACAGTGCCCAGCTATTTCAGGAAGTCACTGAGCCTTTAGGAAAAATAAGCTTCATACTTGTGACCTGTTTTACGTCTTCAGTGGGAACAAAAGTGCTTCTGGCTGAGTACCACAGACAGACTGGAGAAGTCAGAAGGTGTTGAGAGACAGAGTAATGCACTGCTGATTTTCCTTTTTTTCATGGGACTTATTACTTAGCAACAAAAATGTACATTCACTGCCTTATCCTTAAAGTACACCAGTGGAAGTTAATGGGAGGAAAAAAAATGAACTCAGGATAGAGGTAAAAAGGAGAACCTCTATGAAGTACCATCCAAGCAGCTTGCAGTTATGTAAGTAGGATTTAAGTAGGATTTTTAGACTCACAACAGAACAAGCAGCACATCTTTAAATCCAGTTCTCACATTTTGTGAGATTTAGTCTTGTCACTGACTCGACACACGCTGTTGATGTATAATTCCACGTCACACCAAAGTAAATCATCTCAACATCACCAGATGCTGTCTCTCTCTCTCTCTCTCTCTCTCTCTCTCTCTCTCCCTCTCTCTCTCTCTCCATGGCTCCTGGCTTGTAATGAGTTATGCTGAAGAATAGCACCGAGTGTCACTGTCATCATATATTCTTTGGAAAAATTTGCTTGCTATTTTGGTCAGTTCATGAAAATACCAAAATAGCAAGCAATGGTCCTTCTTTTCTTCCCTGAGGCTCCAGATGCACGATTAGTTAGGACTAGATTTTCAGTTGAATCATGATCAGACTCACCTGACTTGGTCTTGGTTTTTGCCCGTGTTGACTGATGAAACCAAAGAAAAAAACATGTAAATGTTTTCCAGGCAAGATGAAGACAAGATGCAGGAGGCAGCTGTTTACAGTGAAAAAGCTCTGATAAACTCTGCGCTCTCGCTCAGCACCAAACAGCAGACAAAGTTAGCGAGTAGCTGGTGAACATAGCGGCGCATTAAACTAGAGAGTCTGGCATTTTTCAGAAGTTAATGGTGACAAAAGAGAGCTAAAAAGGGAGTAAACATTGGACATTCATCGTGTAGCCGGAAATGACTCAAAATTATGTTTCTCCATGTCTGCTAGACATGTAAATAGGCAACTGTTTGCTAAGATGCTCGCCATAACTCAAATGACTCAACTTTATAGGTCTACTGTGTCAATGTTGTGATTGCTGCGCTGCCTCCAAGTGGCTAAAAAAAATCAATTAATGATGCTTTTAACAGACCAGAGTGTAGGATGTGTGCTGCGTTGCTTTTACCTCAGACTTTAGAAGTTGAAGCTGGGAATGTCACACCCGAGTTTACTGAGTTCTAGTGCAACAAGTGGGAAAACAACGATGAACGCCTCCATGAAAACTTTTGTTGTGCTTGATTCAAATGCATTACACAGTATTTTGCACATATAAACACCACAGCAACATGTCTTAAGCTAGAACTTGGACAGTGCTAAAGACATGCAGTGATGGAAACATGACAGCCGGATGGACACACTATTTTTTGCCAATTGACAATGAGGGCTGTTTGCCTCCTTCTGTAATTTCACCCGGTCTTCGAGTGTGGCCATTCAGAACAGCCATAAACATTATCTTCCTCCAATGTGGTCAGACAAGGTGTGGTACTAACTACTTCATTTATTTCATTCTAACACTAACCCTTATACCTAAACATATCTATAGTAAATCCTAAATGCAGAATTAAACACCGCTGAGCCTTTTCTAGGCCTGACTTCAGAGGGACGCCGCTGGTTGGAAGTCATTACAAGAAATATCCCATGTGACGCTCACACTTAAAACAAAGATAAGTTACCGCTGACTTTATTATTTTAGCAAAAAATGCAAGTCAGAACTCACCACTTTATTCCTGTCATGACAAACAGTTTCTCACAGGAAAATGAGCAGCCTCTTTGCTGTTTTCATCCAGCATTTTGCTGTGGATACTTTGCAGGAAACAATGAGGAAATCATGGGAACTGTAATCTAATAACAATGTACCATATGTGGAGAAGAGATGAGATTTCATTGTGGGAGGGGCGACTTTAGGCCAATTCCAGCAGTACAGATATGACATTTAGACTCACAATGACAAAATACCTCTGAGACTAATAATCTCTGTTTGTATTGCACTTTTCAAAAGCAAGTTACAAAGTGCTTCACAGTCAGTAAATACATTAGAAATAATCAAGAGTAAATTAACTAGAAATGCCACCAAACAAAAGAAAGAAAATTTAGCAAAGGGACAGAAATAACACAGTAGAGTCAAACGCATACATAAAAATATACTGATTTAGCTTCAACACTTCAACGTCATCAGTAAAAACGGCCCATTTCAAAGTCTGAATGAGTCACAATGCTGCACGACAAGTTACACTTCACAAACAGTTATTTCATGGCAGCACAAGAAACACGAAGCGCAACCAGAAACCAGTTAAAAACCAGACAGAAATGATAGTTGTGACTTCTCTGAAACCAGGGAGTTCATTTAAAATATGTGTGGGAGAAAAGAGTGAGGTGTTAAAATGAAATTTAGGTCCCGGCAGATTGGAATATTTTTCTACAGCTTGGCAAAACACACACACGAGTAGGAGGTTAAGACACACAGGAGGAGAAGGAGAGGACAGCCAGTGAGTCCATACATCCAGTGTTAAATAACAGTCAATCCCTCTGTCAATCTATTAATCAATCCCTTCAAACTACCTCAAGTGGTCAATTCAATCACATTTGCAACACAGCTTCTCTTTCTCAGTGCTGTTCCCGCTGTGTGTCCAGAGCTCAGCAAGATGCCCAGCGTAAAAAAAAAAATAATGTCCTCAGGTCACCTTTAACCGCATATATCATAACTCTGTGTTCATCAGCACTTTTCGAGATGGAGTCCTGAAATGTATTTTTATACTCTATGGCAGATTTCCTACATTTCACGGGGTTTCTGTTGGCAATTCCCAAACAAATGCCCAAACTCCTTTTACTTGGCTGCTGATTTTTACATGGAAGTGAAGGGAGTGACACTGAGAACACGATAACACAAGAAAGCAAGAGAAAATTGTTAGGTTTGTTGCATTCTGATATATCTGTCCCTGTCAGACATGGGACCAACATTGTGAACTTTGAGAAAATAAGTAAGGCTGCCTCCTAAATTCCACACTAACATGCTATTTGGTTCGCTAACAGTATGTGAGATTTCTCAGTATGTAAAAAACATTAGCATGAAACCAACAGTCCACAAGGTGCAGACTCTTTCTGGGGAAATATTACAGTGTGCAAGCACTGGCATAAATTTCCTACACTGCATCCCACAATGCAATGCAGCAGTGATGACAACAACAGCATAACAGACAAGCGGTGTATGTTGACCAAGAAAGCTCTGGCACAACCTCAATAGTAATTCAGTTTAAGTTTAAGTTGATGATGGTACACATTTTGGGAATGTAGTTCACAGTATGTGATTTTAGATGCAGTGTAAACCCCGACTCAGTCTGCCATTAAACTCTGGCTTTGACATGTTATGACGTCAATACATTTTGTCACGAAACACGTTCAGCCCTGTCTGCTAGGAAAAACGTTGATGTACTGATAATTTGCAACAAAAATATGTTTTCATATTGCTCAAATTACATGTTTTAGATTAACATAGTGAGGAAGCTGTTTTAATAAACATAAATGCAAAATCGATAAATGCTCCTACCAAATGGATCCGCAAATAGTGATCACCCACATATTTTGCTTGTTTTCAACACTATATTCGCTCTTATCAAAAAGCATGAGTAATATAATTGGAATGGAATGGAATTGCAAGAATCCATCTCGCCAGGCTTCAAGTTATCTGTTTGTGTCCACAACAAAAGTGTTGCAAGCAATCAGCGTCCTAGGAGGGACTACTGGCAGCTCTAGGCGTGGTTTTAGGTGTGATGACAGCGAGAAGCGTCCCGTGAAGTGACTCATCGTGAACAAACAATGGCGGCTCCTGAAGAAGTAAGAGTAGATGCTACGATAACGTCAGTTACATCAGAAGTGGAGTGTATTTCTTCATTGAAAGAAGAGCAAAGAACAGCACTGAAGGGTTTTAGCGATGGAAAACAGATGATGTTTCATCCAGTCACCTGCCAAGTGTTTTTTTTTAAAGTGCTTGCCTTTTTCCAAACAGTTTCTAAGTACGACTTCCCAGATGGTTCTGTGTAACGAACCATCTGGTGTGTCAGGTTAGTTAGGAAGGACGACTTGTAGAAAGCGACTGGTTGCGTGTCAGCTAGTGGCACCTCATGAGCGTAGCTGCAAGTCTGTTTTCCCATCAATGCTGGTGCTGTATTCGACAATGTGGAGATGGAGAAGCCAACATGGAAAAAACACTGTATGGCTAAGGAGAAAAGGAGGTTTGAGGACTAATGTTTTAACTCTTTTGTCACACCTTGTGGGGGAAGATAAAGTTGTCTGATGATGCAAAAGTTCAATGAATTTAAACCCCTTTAAGAGACCAATCCTAAATCCTACGACAAGTTTATGCTTTATCCTGTGCGGCCCTCAGTTAAATGCTGGCTCCCTAAATTGACACTCAAGTCGTCAAAACTTCAAGAACCCCTGTCATAAGACTTTAAGCACTCAGAACACTTGACTTGGTTAAATACTGAATAAGTCGATGCTGACTTGAAGCACAAGACAGGCCATGTTTGCTCTTACCGTCCCCTTAACCTATATTTTTTAGAAGTCCAAACCTAATCTCACGCAAGACTCTTGTGTCAGCATCATGTGCTTTGAAGATAAACCATCTAATACTACAAATACCTTCCCTTGACCTCTGTATGGTACACGAATATGACACTGCATGGACTGGAAAAACCCCTGCCAGTAAACATAATCCAGGCTATAATTATGCTTCCTAATGAAAGGTAACTGGCAAAGTAATTTAGTATGAATGTAATTTCAAGGAGAAAGCAGCACAGCAATAGAGTCACAGAATTTTCAGTGTAAGTCCTACATGATGAATCTAGGAAGAACTGTTTTATGTTTTAGGCAGCTAAATACTTCCTGCTATTAAACTCCACTGTAACACGGGGAGTACCTGCAGTTCCCTTTAATTTCATTAGAAACGTTTTGACCAACAACAGATCTTCCTCAGGAAATACCCACTGGGAGGAAATGAGGGCTATATATAGCAAAATGACCAGTGACATCATAATCATCTAATCTAATTAAACTGTACTGAACCTGCTGTAAATACTCTGACATGTTATAATGTCATCTACAGCTAATAACACCAACTAAAATGGGTTTTGGGGGGGTATTTGACCTTAAATAATTAGGTCTTGTAGTAATCCTTGAAACAAGATGATTTGCATTGGAATGAGTGAAATTATTTTACCCCACTGGCACATATTTTTACTTGTTTTAAGAAAAATAAGACTATTTTTTAAGATGGATATTACCTCGACAGCTCCACTTAACAACTGCCTAGATGAGACTCATCACCTGGTGAGTGTGAGCTGACACTGTCAGGCTTTTACGCTGGTGTAAGTGTGGAATCGAGTGGTGAAAGTCAGCCTGAAGCAGCTGTGAGTGGCCAACCTGGTTACCAATGAGCTCATCCCTCTCCGGGACGCTCTCCTCAGGCAACATGGAAGTATAGGCATCCTGGGAACGTCAGCTGAGAACCAGGAGGAAATTACCCTTCATGGATGTGACATCTGCATTTCATGGGCGCGACAGTGTCGGATTGATTGAAGCACTACAAATTCCCACCACAATTTTAACTCGCTTTTAACATCTGACATAATACTTGGGGTCACTTAAGGAATTTTAAACATCCTTATGATTTTGTGCCCAATGAAAATGAGCAACAATGTCAGAAATTAAGATGTTCTGCAGGTGTGCAGCTATTTTAATAAGATGTCAAAATTACTACTATTCATCATCAAAAGCCTTCTACTCTAATACCCAGGTGCATTCATTTCAAACTAAATTCAAAGACGATTGATCAACTTTCACTGATCTTATTTTAGATGTGACGATTATTTCAGATAAGACAGGTAGATTCTTATGTGGGTTTATTTTTAATTGGTGGATCTTTAATCACAATTCCTCATAGGTTTAAAATGCTGTAAAACAGCCTTTACTGTTGCTGCTTGATGTTCCAAAACCAAAATCACAAATGCTGAGAAGGAGGAATTTACTGTGAAGGGTCCTCCATTAAGTCTTAAAACCGCTCGCTCAATGCCAGAAACACATTAGCACCTATAGGGTGCATTAGGACGGTGGACAGATGATGTTTTAAATAAGTAATTCAATTGATATTTCCATCTCGCCTCATTGGCTAGACCTTCATTTGCACTGCATTAATTACTGAAAAAAAAGAAACATGTAAGACAGCACAAGGATCCCACTACAGGGCGAACATTTACAGGACGCACATAAGACAAGCCATGTTAAAAACATCTAGGACTCTCCTACTTTAACAAATACATGGAAATGTTGCTGCGTTAATGAAACTGACAAAAAGAAACCGCTGACAGATCAAACTGGGGATAGGGATTGAGTGACGCATCGATGTGTCAACTGGACCAACAGTGAGGATTTTTAAAGTTAAATATTTATCATTTATGAGATGGAAATACAGACATTTGAAGCGGGGTGTAAATGATTGATTGAGATACTCAAGTAACTCAATAACTAAAAATCATCTATGCAAATTATTTGCATCAAAGCTTTGTTTAATCCATATAACTACATACAGCACACCATGTTTCATAAACATGATTGTTACTGTCACACAACACACTGTGGACATGTGACATGAATAAGACATGATTTGATGACACGTCATGCAAAAAGGAGGAAGAGAGAGAAAATAGTGAAGCGGAAGAGAAGAGACAGGCCAGAGAAAACAGCAGAAAGTGTCCAAAGTTTGGGATCATTTCAAGGCGAAGCAAAACGAACTCTGGACGGTCTGTGTCTACTGCAAAACCAAGCCAAGCTAGCACAACATCAATACTTCAACATTTCAGCGGAAACAATCCAGTCCACAGAGCAGACCCAACACAAGGTAGGTAGCATTTAATGTAAATCAGTATCATTGCTAGTTAAGATGAAGGCTAGTAAAGAATTGTGTTAATAATGAATATATGTAATGACTAAAACATAAAATGTGGCAATTAGTTATGTTGTCCCTACGTTAGCTAAGTTTTGCTCAAGAAAATAACCGCAGGAAAAAAAAAATGCTGCAGTCATTTCCGGCCTTAGCTGCCATAGCAACACTAGCAGGTAGAGATGCACCGATACCAGCATCGGGTCCGATACTGTCCTCACGTACTCGTACTCATAAAACTACTCCGATACTCCACACCAGATACCACGTCACGAAAAGTAGCCGCTCGATACAAGTAAACATCTAAAGAACCGCCATGACGCAGAGTTCAAGATGGCTGCCGATGCTTACCCTCTTTTTTTTTGACGCGCCGCCGTCATCAGCGAGGGACTCGCTGTCTTCAACATCATCCATAAATGACCGCAGAGACTCTGGAAACTCTCCGTAAAATCCCAAGTAAGTCCATGTAAAACTGAAATAAATGCACAGAGAGCAGCTGTAGACCGCAGCCAGCCGCCGTCCAGTCAGTCATGGCGGGTGAAAACTAGTTGAACGTCTCTGCAAATTAATCCGAAGAAAAAACACCGCCGCCACCAGTCTGTAACCATCTTTTCTTCATAATAAGCTGCTACAACTTCTCTTTGTGAACTTATTCTTCACCAAAACGGCCTGACAGCACAGGAGACGCAACTTCACTCTGCGGTTCACAGCGGGGTCAACTAAACTGATGCACACATGGCACCACACTCATACCTGTCCCCCCCCAAACAATGGCAGGTAGGAACTAATTCGCTCTTAGACAAGAGGGACATGAAGAAGAAACTTAAATACTGCACATGTAAATGCGTCATTAAAATACTAATTAAAACGCTGTAAATGATAATGAAATAAATATCATATATAACACCATTTATAACAGTAAACTTAATTCTGCAAGTTATATAATAATGTGAAATTATTATACTGAAATATGTCATATACACAGTAAACTGCACAGCTTAATGAGGAACACAAAATCAGTAAAGTAACTTACTACAAATAACCTAAAAATGTAATGGTATAGTTAACTATGATTACACTTGTAGCACGAAACAGCAACAATGATTTGTTAGATTTAGAAAGTGACCATCTAATGAAAATAAATGATGTTTTAAAAGTTATTGTAAGAATTTTAACGGCATTAAGTACTTGTATTGGTTCTTGGTATCGGCAAGTACCCAAATGTAAGTACTTGTACTTGTACTCTGAAAAAAAGTGGTATTGGTGCATCCCCACTGTCAGGTTATTCTCAAAGGACCAGACAGCTGCATCTACTGTTTCAAGGCAAAATTTAGTGCAGGCCTGCAAATGACCTCAAGGACTTAGAATGATACCTAAAATTGGAAAATTCCCCAACACCAGTGATAAAGGTAAGCTAGCAAACACTGCAGACTACTGATTGGTCAAAGACGCATGCATGTGAGAGCGAGTGGCAGAGAGTGATGGTGAATGTGTGCTAAGCGGAGGAAAAGGTGAGCAGTGGCGTTGTCGGTCTGGCAGTGAATGTGCAGTCGTGGCGCTGTGGATGTACGTTGTAGGCTTTTAGTTCGTCAGTGAATAAAGGCTGCAGTTTCTCAAGACCGAAGCAGAGCTCCTCAGTGTGTGTTGTTTCCCAGCTGCGGGAAAAAGTGTTGCTATGACGATCAGCTCCGCCGACGTTGAGGGAGTACTATCTGCAGTAGAGTCGAGCTATTTAACACAAGTTTTACACAGATACCGCCATAATGCTGTTTACCCCAGTAAAATGTCAGGAAGGTATGAAGGTGTGAAAAAACAAAACAGCAGGCATATTCAGGATATTCTGACAGATAATATTACTGTATGCAATGTAAGAAATAAAAGTGTTATTTTTTCTAAAAAGGAAATTAATTACTTTTACCATTTTAAGTCCCATTTCCTCTTTTGTATATTTGCTATTGCTCTTTTCTGTAACAAATAAAAAGTATTCATTATTTGATAACTTGATTAATTGATGGAATAATTAATAGAGTACTTGATTACGAAAAAAAACTGACAGCTGCAGCCCTAGTTTAGAGGCATCAACGACCTGAACACAAATATTTTAGAATCAGTTAAATGGTTTAAAAGGCTGTCAAACCCCTAAATTGCACCTTATTGTTACAATAATGCCATTTTACATTATTATCCGATGTACACATTTGAATGGATGTAGAATCCAAAAGGGAAACTCCTATTTACCATCTTCTTTATACGTTTTACCTGTAAAATTATTAATAAACAGACCAGAGAACTAATAAATCCTGTGGGCACCGTCAAAACCTCTTCACAAAAACGCCTATTTTTGGCAGCACTGTTTGCTAACAAGTACAGAAAAATACTGTGGATGAAAAGAGGAAAAAAAAGCCATTTTAAATTGACTTAATTTGTAAATGTTGTGTTTGAGGTTTAGTTTGATAAGGGAATATTCTTACTACTGCAGACATTAAAAAAAAAGCAAAGCCTGCACAACAATGTTCAGTTATGCATAAAGAGAGAGAGAGGGAGACTCTGAGATACATGTGCACGAACACAATTAGAGTAGATTCACACATCCCACACACCACAGGCACCAAGCAAGCCATAACAAGTCTAATTCTGCAGCTGCAATTTACACACACACACACACAGATTTTCCTCTTTGACTGTACATGAATGTATGTGTGTGTGTGAGTGTGTGTGTGTAAA